>NC_135350.1:53414092-54658735 GCF_023851605.1 Tamandua tetradactyla | reverse complement strand
TGGCTTGAGGGAAGTACCTGAAACTGTTGACATGTACTCCAGTAACCTTGATTCTTGAAGAAGATTGTATAACGATATAGCTTTTAATATGTGACCATATGATTATGAAAACCTTGTAGCTGATGCTTCCTTTATCCAGGGTATAGACAGATGAGTAAAAAAATAAGGATAAAAAATAAACAAATAATGGTGGGGGATAAGGGGTAAAAACATTTGGGTAGATTGCAATACCAGTGGTCAATAAAAGGGATGGGTAAAGGGTATTGGATGCACGTATTTTTTCTTTTTTTAATTTATTTTTCTGAGTGATGCAAATGTTCTAAAAATGATCATATGAGATGAATACCAACTATATGATGATATTGTGAGCCACTGATTGTATACTTTGGATGGACTGTATGGTGCATGAAGATATTTCAATAAAAGTAAAATTAGGAACATAGGCATGATAACAGGGCTTGAGAAGCTAAAAAAGAGTGAATGTTTTAAGAGAGTTAAAACCCCTCAAAAACCATGATTCCAATTAAGCAATTATTAACAATTTCAGTTAAGAATTATACAAAAGCTAGAAGGGAGGTCCCATATTCAAGGATGAATAAAAGAGGCTGTTATAGATCTGAGAAGATAGCATCTGAAGGGGCTGGGGTGTGAAATGGCCGCAAAATGTCTCTTAAGTCTGTTCATAATGAAAATATCAAATATCAAACTATGGTGCAATATACATAAATAACAAAAATCATACTGTTTGAAACTTTTGCTGTGATTTATTTACTTTTTCTGCCTAGGAGAACAAAAGGAACAGAAAGAGCACTGAAAGAGGTACCAAATTCCAAGCTTAAAATGCAGAGATTTTAGAAGAGTTCCCAAACTGCTTTGATAAATTCAAGTATTTTGATTCATCTGAGTTATAAGATACTGGTGCAAAACTATTACTATTCTATGTGAAATAGTTCCAAAGGACTGAAGATAAGCAAGTTTATTTTCAGTGATCCCCAAAGGAAAGAAAGTGTACCTTATAAATGAAAAGCTGCTTAATTTCACCAAACTGGTGAGGGTTCAGGCCTCTGTTTCACAAGGAACAGTTCTTTCTGAGTATCTCAGCCTTAAGCAGAGAGGACAGGGACAAGGAGGGAAATAATAGAGTGTGGTAGCTTTCTCCACATATTTGGAAAACTCATATGGAAAATGAATCCTATTCATACTGCTCAGTCCCAGTGGGTCCAACAAGGGCCCAAGAGTTAGAGGCAGATGAGTATGGACTCAATGTAAAGACTTGTCTAACATTCTAATGAGAAGATGACTCACCAACAAGGGCCCAAGAGTTAGAGGCAGATGAGTATGGACTCAATATAAAGACTTGTCTAACATTCTAATGAGAAGATGACTCACCAACAAGGGCCCAAGAGTTAGAGGCAGATGAGTATGGACTCAATATAAAGACTTGTCTAACATTCTAATGAGAAGATGACTCACCAACAAGGGCCCAAGAGTTAGAGGCAGATGAGTATGGACTCAATATAAAGACTTGTCTAACATTCTAATGAGAAGATGACTCACTTGGGAAATAATAAGCTGCCTGACACTGGAGATACACAGATTGTGATTATAAAAGGCATTCAAATACTTTTACTTCCCTCCTAATTTGAAGATTCTGAGATTCTAAGTCTGGATGACCTCAGTCTTTATCAGCCCTAAAATACTAATACAACATGACAAATTTCTTCCTTCTTTCGGGGTCACTAAGAAAGCATTTCTATTTAAATCTTCAGTAAAAATAGATATTTAGAAATAATTTTAAAAAATGAATTTATCTTGTTATTCCTGAATTTTGAAAGGCTGTTTTACATATGTATAACCTGGTATTTAGAGATAAGAATGAAGGCAATCAGGTCAGGATTAAGCAATTCAGAATACAGGGGTAAGAAACATTGTCTGAGTTTTAGAACTTCTTTAAGTTCTTTAAGACCAAAGGAAGAAAGGTTTATTTTGTCCAGAACCTAAATTTTCTATAGCACATAATCTAACTCAACCTGTCTGTATAGATCATTTAAACAATCCAAACACAAGGAGCCCAGAATAAGAATGAGAGCCTTTAATCCTGCATAGTTTAATATAATGTCTGGATACATCCCAGAGTATATAAAGCAGATGGACAAAAAGTATTGGCAAAATTCTTTGAAGGATGGGAGAAAAAATATGCGATAATTAAACTACCACCAAGGAAATTCCGGATACTGTGTCAAACATTAGGAATTCCCAAATCAATAGGCCAAGACCTTGATCTTGAGGTTTGCTCTTGTAGAGCTTATGTATGTAGTGGAAAAGCTTAGCCTACCTAAAAGTATGTTGAAGAATCATGTCCAGAGGACCTCTTTTATTGCTCAGATGTGGCCTCTCTCTCTCTAAGCACAATTCTGCAAGCGAAACCATTGCCATCCCCCTATGTGGAAAATGACATCCAAGGTGAAAGTCTCCCTGGTGGCATGGGAGATGACTCCCAAGGATAAGTCTAGCCTGGAAACTTGGGATCAGCAATGCCACCTTGACCAAAAGGGGGAGAAGAAATGTAACACATAAGGTTATCAGTGTTTGGAAGAGTTCAAATAGAGTCAAGAGTCTACACTGGAGGTCATTCTTATGCATACTTCAGTTAGACATTGCTGCCTACCACAACTGGCCAAACCCCAACCAAAACCATTCCTGCCAAACCTAAAGAATACCTAGGCTGTTATATAAGATTCTACAAAGTTTTCATGCACTAGGGTAACTCTACAAAACCTACATCCTCCAAATAGATCCCTGGACCAGATAAGTCCTGAAATGCAGAGAGGCCAGCCACTCCAGAACATCAGGTAATTCCATCCCTATCCCATATTATCGACAGCCCCTTTGAACATGAAAAAGTTAGAATGAACAGAGCCAAAATACCACTGAAGAGTGAGAGAAAGATCAAAGGTGATGGTGGCATTATACAGAGAAGGTAGGGTGTAATAAATGAGTATGATTGCTGAATCCATTAGTCTCTAGTAACTTAGAACAGCTAGAAGTAAAAACATAAAATTGTGGAATTGTAACCCATACCAAATTTTCAAATCTGTTCTACAGCTAATTGTTGGGATGTACTTTGAAATTTATTGCTTTTTTGTATATATGATATTTTGCACAAAAAGCAATCTGAAAAAAAAGAAGTATAAGAGAGAAGATAGGATTTAACAAATGAGTATGACTGTTGAATCATTATACTGATATTTCTTTTGGTCTCCAATGTCTTGGAGTAGCTAGAAAAAAAACAAAAAATCGTGAAACTGTAACCCATACCAAACTTTAAAATCTGTTCTATAACTAATTGTTGAAATGTACTTGGAAATTTATTGCTTTTTTGTATATATGTTATATTTCACAATTAAAAGGTTAAAAATGAATTAACTTACAAATAGCTAAGAATTTCCTATATTTTAGAATATCTTCAAATTGCAATTTAACCTAAAACTAGCACTTTGGATTTATGGTCCATTATGTTCACATGCTCACCTGCTTCCATAAATATTTTAAAAAGTACTAAAATGCATTTATTATAAATCATGGTTTATTAATTTCATAAATGACATAATTTAACAATTTCTGCATTCTGGACTTAATGTCAATTATGAAATCATTTAAATGTCAGTTATATAAGGTTAAATTTTGATACAGTCCAAATCAACATCTTTAAACTATTTAGAATGTATTTTAAAATGCACACCTGAGGGTGCAAAATGGAGATTAGATACAGTGATATGAATACAAGATTTCATTTTAACAGAGTAAATATGCTCATGAACTAACAAATCTAGAGGGAAGAGTCTTTTTACCTACTGTCGATGCCCTAAGAAGATGAAGGATGATATTTTAAATATAGTCTACAATGAAAAGCTTTATTGGAAAAGACTTCCAACCTATGATGACAAATAATATTTGTAAATCTTAATAACTTTTAACTGTCATATACTTTTTTTTGGGAAAACTGTTCAAAAGGGCAAACTCAACAGAAAATCTCCTTGAGTGGGAAATAACCTCAACTCTCTCCTTTCAGTTGTTTATAATTTGTGATTTTACTTTTTCATTGCATTCTTTTCATTCACCTAGCATCTTCTTTATCCTCCCAAAGTCGTGGAGACATCCAGTCCTAATACTCTCTCTCATTGTCTCTGTTTTATGAATAAGGCACAATGAGTTTTATAGCATTAGGACTAAAACCAAGGTCTTTTACTATTGAACCCAATACACAATCTAGCACCTTTTATTATCCTTCTGCTACTTAAGTGCTAATGACTTCATTAATAAAACCCACTTTGAATCAATCCAGACTGGCAAATTATTATTGCCTAGCATACCATGGGTAAGAAAGAAATTACTTAGCAGAAGAGAGTATGATGAAGGAAATTAAAATTTATTTTAAAATCCTTCCCTCAATGCTTGATTTTTATACTTCCACCATCTCTCTTAGTTTAAGGATATATTCGCACAGCAGTTATTTTCAACTATTTCCTTTATTATCATCTAAAATACTTTCTCCCAAGAATAAAAATGATAGCTCTGCGAACAATAAATTCTTCACAGAGAAAATGTTTCCCAAAGCATTTCTGACCAGAGAAGAGATTCAAGTTGTCTGCACCATCTTAATGGGCACTTATAAAATGCCCTGCTCAGAGAGAAGGAAATGAAATAACTAAAGAAGGAAAATATCATCTTCCCTTCCTCACCACTTCACAGCCTGATTTCCCACTTCATCTCCAAGGCTATTATATTAACTCAGAACCTTGTCATCTCTTGTCTGGAATAGTCTTCTCTCTGATATTCCTCACTCCATTATCAGTTCTCTGCTTCAGTCCCCCATAAAGTGGAGACTAATATTGGTACCTCTTTCATTGGATTGTTATGAGAAAGAAATGAGTAAATATATATAAAGTGCTTAGACTAGTTTCTAGCACATGATAAGCCCTCAATAAATGTTAACCCCTATAAAATTTATTTTCAAAACTGCTCCAAGAATCTACAATGAAAATCTAGATATATCCAGAATCCAACCACTTCTCATCTCTTCCACTACTACAATTCTGGTTCAAAACAGCATCATGTTTTGTCTGGATCCATTGCAACAGCCTCCAAATGGTCCCCTACTTCTGCTCTTGCCCCTACTAGTGGCCCAGTAGTTCCTCTGAATTTTAATTCAGACCATGTCACTCCCTACTTTCTTCCTCTCTGTCTTTCTTTTCTTTCCCTCCCTTCTGCCCTCTCTGCTCTGGTTCTCTAAAGTCTGCTCATCTCACTACAAGTATTAATCAAAGTTCTTGCACAGCCCATGAACTTTTTTCTGATATTCAATATACGTTTATCCCATAAAAGAATGAATAAATGAAAAAAAATGTGTTGCCACCCTTTCACATTACCCTTCAATGTCTCCCCACCGCCAGAGTTGAGTCTAGATATCTCAGTGAAGTATGTAAGGACTTCACCTGATCTGACTCCTTCCCATTTCTTCAGTGGTCTTTTATAACGCTCCCGGAACTCCACACTCCAGGCACACTGAACTATTTGAAGTACCTGTAGTTTCTAGACCACACAGCTACATATCTTCTGCTGCCACAAATGCCTCTTATTTACCTTGCAAAAACCTCCCACCTTTCAGAATATTATCTCAATTATGCACCTTTTCTTGACCTGGTAGAATGATGATTCTCTCCTTCTGTGCCTCCAGTATATCCTGAAGACAGTTCTGCCACAGTAGCAAATTCACCATATTGATTTTGTTTCCATACCTATCTCCGTTATCACAGAAGACAACACAAGGGCAGAGAACCTGCTCATATTACCTGGCATTTTACATAGTAACTGGGTTGTAGATGCTCAGTATGTGTTATTAAATAGTCACAGGAATGAATGAAAAATGACCATTAGGTTCTAATAGTTCCAGTGCTGTCTAACAGAAGAAAAGGGTTAGTAAATTAAAGCTACTCCAGATCAAATATTCTGCCTACATCATTCAGGTGAACTCCACACTAGTGCTGACGCTCTTAAGGAAGATGACAGAAGTGAGGCGGAGAGTAGTAAATGTGGAGAAAGGGCTGGGGTATGACTGGAGCATATGGAGCCCTGGGACACCAACTTTATACCTGTTGACGGAGGTGTGGAATTCAGGGGAGGGTCGTATCTGGACCACCTGAATCTCTTGATCTTTCCTGAATTATATGAAAGTTCATGGGCCAACAAAGGTGTGGGAGCCATAAAAAAGAAGATCACATACGAGATGATTTCTCCAAAGAACTTTCAATAATGGATGCAAAATAAAATGTTGAGGCAGAAACATGTATAGAAGAGAGAGAAATAGAAAGAGAAGTAAGAGAAAGAGACAAGAAAATAAAAATATAAAGGGGTTACTGCTTTCTTTCTCCACTGGAGCTGCCCATGTAATACCCTGATTGTCAGTAGCCCAAATTTCAACCCACTTGTCCTACTAATCCCCAAGGACTAGTCCCATAAATGTTTCTTTTCTAATACTGCCCTTTTAGCATGGCTTTCAAGTATCCTCCCCCTTTCCCACCGATCATAAACCCTCTTCTTGGTTCAGGCATTTTTCCTTGTTTTATAATCTATTCCTTGGGGCAGGGTCACCTAACATGCTGACTGAGGTTAATGACTTCATTAATTCCCTTACTTTCTTGATGTGCAGTATTGCTTTTATCACCTTGTGTTCAAAGATGAGTTGAATTCATTACTTAGATTTTATGTGTGAAGGTCAATTAAACTTCACGATGTATGCCAAGAAACAGGGAAGAGGAAAAGCACACAGTGCTTCTACTGAAAGAACTCTCCAAAAATGTGGTCCAAATGTAGCCTCAAGTTTTACTACTTCTTATGTTATAACACAACCTGGGCACAGCTCTGCTCCCTACAACCATTTTCTTTTACCAAAATATAGAGATCAAGGGAGTCCTCTGACTTCTCTTTCACACTCAGAATCATTCAATTAATATATTCAACAATGAGGGAGAAAACACCCACCATATGTCAACTAAATTACAAGTCTCTGAAGATATCATACTAAATAAGATAGTCTCTGCCTTCAAGAATGTACAGTCTAACCATACATTCAAATCAAAACAAATAAAATATTTTTGTAAAGTGGGATAAGTAGTATAAAAAGAATAATAGCTATGTGCCAGCACACATCACTTTTCATGTATTTACTCATTTAAGCCTCACAAACAACCCTCTAAAGATAGATACTACTATAATTCTGTTTTTCAGGTGGGAAAAGTGAAGCACTGTGGTAGTAAGTAATTTGTCCAATTTAGTAGATAAAGAGCAGAATCTCAATTCAAATCCAGGATGTCTTGCACAGATCCCAGGGCACTTAAATCAGATTGAGTGACTCAGGACAGCATTCCTTAACTCTACCCTACTACATGTATCTACTTGGCAACCTCTGTTCCTGACTTGCCGGCAATCATCTCTGTGGAATTCACTGAGTGCTTACTGTGTGCTTACTCTGCCAAGTAGCGAAAAAGCTGGCAAAAAGAAAAAAAGAAAAAAAAAAACCTAGAGAAACTCACAGTTTGAGTGCAATAGACAACCAAAATAAAGTTATAATAGTAAAATGGTGTGCTTATCACTATGAAGTAAAGGTACAAGCAAGGCACAGAAGAGGTGCAGGTCAAGGAGTGAAACTTCACGATAAGGGCTCCACGATGATGACTAAGGAAGACTTCACACGGGAGGAGTTTACCCAGCCAGACGTGGGACAGACCTCTGGAAAAACATTCGGACTGTGGCTATTTCCCATCATCTTCTTCAGATGACTCTCTCCTCTTTTAAAACCATCCTCAAAAGCACCCACCCTGCTTAACCTTATTCTGATCGCCTTTTTATCTGTACATGCATACCTTATTTTATTGTGCCTCACTTTATTGTGCCTCCAGATATTGTATCTCTTTACAAATTGAAGGTTTGTGGCAATCCTATATCAAGCAAGTCTATTGGTGCTATTTTTCCAACAGCATGTCCTCACTTAGTGTGTCTATGTAATTGTGTCCCATGTTAATTAAGGTGCGTACACTGTTATTTTAGACATAATACTATTGCACACCTAACAGACTACAGTATAATGTAAACATAGCTTTTACATGCAGTGGGAAACAAAAAATAATTGTGTGACTCACTTTATTGTAATATAAATTACAATTTTAATAAACTGCTTTATTGCAGTAGCGTGGAACCAAACCCACAATATCTCTGAGGTATGCTTGTATTTCCTCAGGACATGTGTGTTCTCTGTTAAGGCATCATTAATGAAGATCTTAGGATATGGGTGTGTCTTCACAGTAGAATCCTTACAGGTAGAAATCATGCCACTTGATTTTCTTCCCCTTTGTTACACCCAGTAACACTCAGTGGATAATAGCTAAGCTGCAGACTGCACTATGATTTCTCAGAACCTGGCAGGAACAGGAAGGAGACACATTCCCCGGGGTTGTGTGCTCTCTCTGGCAGCATCACACAAGAAACCCTTCTGTCAAATTCACTCCCAGCCAAGTGTGGTTGGAGGATGGCCGGAATCTACATGTCCACAAAGATGAAGACAGTACAGTCTTCTATCGAGGGTAGCTGCTCTACGTCTTGATGATCAGAGTTGTACTCTTGACCCCAGATGCACCAGACCAATACGGAGCCCAATAGACGGGTCTGGTCTCCATGACGATCATGATGTGAGTCTGGACTCCTGGGCAGATAACATGTATGGCATATAGAGAGTAAACTCTGGGAGAAAATGGGCTGAAGTCCCCTCATTTTTGAAACCTTGTTGATGGAACCCCCAAGTTT
This sequence comes from Tamandua tetradactyla, assembly GCF_023851605.1. NCBI lineage: Eukaryota > Metazoa > Chordata > Mammalia > Pilosa > Myrmecophagidae > Tamandua > Tamandua tetradactyla. The sequence continues at coordinate 54,649,876 of NC_135350.1, read as the reverse complement.
TATGCTTCTTCCAACACTGACCACTGGATACTTGTAATTTAAACATCAATTGCAAAGATTTAAAAGAGGGTTTTGTTACAGTTAAATCTCCTTTGTGCAGACTGCTGGAAAATAGGTCTTCTGAATTAGCGGAAAGCCATCATCTTACAATATATTTTAAATTTGCATTCCTTTATTCACACAAGTTTGGGCATTTTTGGTGTACTAGGAAATATTCTAGTCAAATGTGGATACAACATTACATGAGACAAGTTTTTGCCTCATAAGGGTGAGAAGGAGATATACAATAAACTTAAATCAATTAATATAACTTTAAACCATGTTAGGTGATACAAAGGAATTAAATCAGCATTAAGGACTAGTGTGGTAGTTAGATTCAGTTGTCAACTTGGCCAGATGAAGGCACCTAGTTCTGTTGCTGTGGACATGAGCCAATGGTAGGTGAATCTCATCTGTTGCTAATTACATCTGCAGTCGGTTAGGAGGCGTGTCTGCTGCAATAAGTGACTTAATTGGCTGGTGCTTAAATGAGAGAACGCAATGTAGCACAGCCTAGCAGCTCCGCATTCCTCATCTCAGCACTCGCAGCTCAGCCCAGGCCTTTGGAGATGCAGAAAGAAGTCACCTCGGGGAAAGTTCTTGGAACCCAGGGGCCTGGAGAGAAGACCAGCAGAGACCATCTTGTACCTTCCACGTAAGAAAGAACCTTGGTGGAAAGTTAGCTGCCTTTCCTCTGAAGAACCAACAAAATAAATCCCCTTTTATTAAAAGCCAATCTGTCTCTGGTGTGTTGCATTCCGGCAGCTAGCAAACTAGAACAGATATGGTACCGGGGGTGGGGTGACCCAAACCTTCATTCCTGAAGTCTCAGAGCCATTAGTGGTCCTGCCTGGATTGTGTTGTTGCAGTTTCCCTTTGATTTTAATCACAGGGCATGGTAGTACTAATAGACGCCCCAGGGGATCTCCTATATGCCAAGAAAACTCTTCTTTACCTCCATTATGTAGTTGCAGTCCTACTTCCTTCTGATAGTCAGGGTCAATTACCCCAGACAATAATGTAATCCCCTTCTTGGTGTGATGATCCAGAGGCATAAGTAGCCCAAAGTGGCCAGGTGGCAATCTTAACTTCCAGTTCAGTGGTATCACTGTTGTTTCTCCTGAAGGAAGCACACCCCGTTTTGGAACTAAAACCTGTAGACCAGCAGAACTCAGGGTAGCAGGGACAGGAAGCAAAAATTTTCCTAGTGGATCACTAGGAGTAATAGTGAGTGGCACCACACCCATTTCCACCCCTTGGTTCCTGGACCCATGGATCCTGGCTATGGGAGAAACAGCACCATACAGCGGACGCTGATTCAGAGCATACACAGCTTCCTGGAGAACATTACCCCAGCCTTTCAAGTTTTTGCCACCTAGTTGGCACCGTAATTGAGTTTTCAAAAGGCCATTCCACCGTTCTATCAATCCAGCTGCTTCTGGATGATGGGGAACATGGTAAGACCAGAGAATTCCATGAGCATGTGCCCATTCCCGCACTTCATTTGCTGTGAAGTGTGTTCCTTGATCCGAAGCAATGCTATGTGGAATACCATGACGATGGATAAGGCATTCTGTAAGCCCACGGATAGTAGTTTTGGCAGAAGCATTGCGTGCAGGGAAAGCAAACCCATATCCAGAGTATGTGTCTATTCCAGTTAGAACAAATCGCTGCCCCTTCCATGAAGGGAGTGGTCCAATGTAATCAACCTGCCACCATGTAGCTGGCTGGTCACCTCGGGGAAAGTTCTTGGAACCCAGGGGCCTGGAGAGAAGACCAGCAGAGACCATCTTGTGCCTTCCATGTAAGAAAGAACCTCGGTGGAAAGTTAGCTGCCTTTCCTCTGAAGAACCAACAAAATAAATCCCCTTTTATTAAAAGCCAATCCGTCTCTGGTGTGTTGTATTCCGGCAGCTAGCAAACTAGAACAACTAGACAGTGAAAGTAGGTGGTATGTCAGTGTGTGACTGTGTGCATTATTGTCAGTAGAATGTTGGGGCAGAGGACAGAGGAGACAGCAAATACGAAGGCCCTGGGTAAAAATGGATTTTGTGTGTTTGAGAAACAACAAAAAGTTCAATATACTAGGAGCATAATGAGCAATGGGGAGAATGAAAAGTCATAAGTTCAGAAAATAGCCTAGAGCCAGGTCACATAGGTTCTCATAAGACATAGTAGACTGGACTTTCTTTAAAATTTGACCAGAATCTATTGGAGGAAGGGAATGACATGATCTAATTTATGTTTCTACAAGAGCAATCTGATAATTGAATGTAAAAGAGGGGCAAAGGTGGAGTCTGTCAGATAACTTAAAGGTGACCATATAGTCTAGGTGAGAAATGATGGTAGTTTGATCTAGAGTTAATGAGATTCTGTAATGTGATTGGGATTTGGGATCTATGTTGGAGGGAGAGACAACAGGACTTGCTGGTGATAAGATAGGGCAGACAGATCTGACCATGAAGCTACTGAAGCTCAAGCTTCAAGACCACTCACTTGAATGGAAACTTTCCAAGGCCCCAGGGGGCACCCTAGCAATTTTATAATATTTTTCTTCAAAATGTCCTCCAAACTTCAGCCTTTACAAATCTCCCTTACTTATAGGTCTTTAGAATGGGTAACCAAGGAAAAAGGGTAATATTAAAATAAGAAAGGTGCCCAAATTATACCTGAGACACACAGCTTCTAGAGCTACACTAATCAATTTAACTGGTACATTGATCAAGGACACCTCATGAGAAACAATTATAAAGCAACTTTATTTTTTGCCTCTTACAGTCCTTTCTTTTTGTGCTCAGAGGAATATTTTTCTTCTTCCTGCATGAACAAGAAAATCCTTTTTTAAAGAATCCCTTTAAATAACTTGAAGTCTGATGATTACTTGAAGTTGTAAGACAAAGTCTAAATTCTCAATCAGAATGTCTGCTTTCAAATATGAATCAATTCCTCAATCGTCGATCAAAGGTGCGACTTCTTTCTTCTTTTCCATTAGGTCCTGCTGCCAGGAGCAAGAATTAAGCTGGGGAAGGGGAGTGTGGTTGGCTTCTTTTCCCTTTCTCTCTCATATCTTCCTCAATAGTCAGCTTCTGTTTCTGACTTTTCTGGGATTGGGGCAGAGGTGTGAGAGGGGAAAGAGAGGAAAGGGAAGGGAAACAGGAAGTTATTATTTGATGGACACAATCATAGCTGGCCTAGAGATTTCAGAACTTGACAAATTATTAAAGATGCTTTTCTCTTGGTGGGGACAATCATGGACTATTCCTAGACCCTCCATCATCAGGGACCTCTTCTTACAGTGCCCTTGATTTCTTGGCATGCATCTCTATTCCACTTAGTTGCCAAACTCCTAGGGATTCAACCATATCCTTGGCTTCTATCCTGAGGCTGTTTGACCAATCAAGAGGTCTTCTGGAACTAAGACACACTAGGCCAGCATTTCCACTGTGTTCAGTCCTCATCTGATGAAAGGAAAATCCACAGGCATCTTTTCACAGCAACCCTGAAAATTCAGGCCAAGCTCAAATGACAACTTCTCCTTCAGCAACTAGCCAGTTATCCATCAGCAGGTAGTCACTGAGTTTGTGTCCTTTATATTCTCAGGCAGGAGTACTACACAGTCTATGGGAACCTCTCAAACTTCATCAATGGCTTATCAATGATCTCAATAAACGTTCAATGATTTCCTTAGAGCACCTCCATTTTGAATGGTGATGAAAGCAAAGTCCCAACCATACTTTCCCTTTGGAAGAAGGTAGGACTCAGAGTACACAACCAATTCTCTACAAAACCCTCTTTTCTCTGGCTGTAATTTAACTAGTCTTGTCATCTCAAATGGTTATTTTCAAATTCAAATTGCTCATAACTCAGTTATCCAATGCCTCTATCTTAATATACTGTTATGCAACCATTGCTTAGCTGGGTTCAGCTTTAATGAATAGCTCAGGTGAGCTTGGCTTTGATAAATAGGTAGCTATAGTTATCTGTGACATTAGAGATTTAGGACTTACATTATTATATTTAGTTTAAAACTAAATACTTCAATGTAATGTATCTACAGTCTCATTCATATTATATACTCAGGGGCTTCATGAATCCTTGTAATTCATAATTCTTCAAGTTCCAAATAGGTAAAAGGTCATGTCAATGAGGATGTTCAGTCAGCCCTCCCCAGCCAACGCAATCAAGACATACTATGAGATTTTACAGATTTTCTTAATGGAATTCTTCAGTGTTAGATCATTTCTTACCAATCAAAGCATAATTTAGGATAACAAATAAAAGAAAAATTATGTTCATAGTTATCCTATAAGCCAGTAATTCTCACACTTCATTGTGCCTATGAATCTCTGGGGAAATATTGTGAATTGTGTACCCACGGGCCCTATTCTCAGAGCTTCTGCTTCAGGAGGCCTCAGGTGAGGCCCAGAAATGAGCAATACAGCAAGCACCCAGATGATCCTGATACCTGTATTGGAGTCTCACATCATAGTAGGAGAAAATATCTCTACTTACTTTCATAGCTTTGTCCTTCCAAGGCAAGAATTACAAGAAAAAATGATTATGGTTTGCAGTAATGCTCATCCTGTGTGACATTTTCTCCAGATTCAGGAGCGGTACCCCCCACGTTCTAATTGCCCCTTGATGGACTCATAACCACATGGAATGACATTATAATGAGCTTCCTCAGCCCCTTGCTTTGTCTCTTACATCTTGCTTTTGTTGTTTCCCTGTATCCTTTTTACTCACCTTGTTTTATCTCATTTTTTTCCTTATTTCTGCTTATGAAACAGACTGCTGATGCTTGGACTATAGCTATCCAGAAGTTAGAGTCCAAGCATTTCCTTTCATCTTTAACTGCCCTTAATCCTTACTAAAGCATTTCTGAAGAACCAAGTCATTGCCTGCTCTTCCCCATTACCTTTTATTATCAAAGGTCATTAAAAGGGACATTTGCACTCATGAGACTACAGTTAACTTGGCCTATTAATTAAGAAGGTTTCACCTCATTGGGAAGCTTAGCCTGGAGAAAGGCTGGGGAAAGCCAAATGGTGTTAAAATTTCATAAAAAAAAAAAAAGTGGTGTGACTTCTTACACAATCTAACTAGGCTTTGGCTAAAACTAAGTCCAATTTTGATTTGTCCTTTAAAGTAAATAGACTCACATTTGACCTTTATGTTTATAAAATTCTGACTCTGAATTTTACGTTCAGTTCTCAGAATGAGTTCCCCATGGTTGCAGATGAAGCAATGGCTCCCGTTTCTACCTTCGTTGTTATGCTCACCACTGTTTTTTTCTTTCTGAAATTCTAAAACAGACAAATTTGCTTTCTCTGATGCCCATCAACTATCCTTTCTACAGGTGTATAGCTTCTCACCTATTCCTTTAAGGCATTTTCTCTTTTTCATTTTCCTTTCTGAATTTCTACCTTGTCCTGTGCCCCACCTCTATCCCAACACATACACATTCACACAAACCACTTGGCCCCATTGCAATTCACTTCAGGCCCAGCCCTCCAAAGACTAATCTTTGCAACTCTGCCTCAGCAGCTGTGGTGAGAGAGAACCAGCATAACCTGGCAGATGTGTGTGGGAAGCTGCCAGAGGTGGCAGGAGTGGCTGCAATGCGAGATCTGTTAGGATAGCTTCTTGCTGGTGGAAAACCAGTAAATGTTAATAGGAATAAAGAGAGATAGAAAGGGAGGAACTGCCAAGTATCTGAAGAAAAATTGAGGATTGGAGCTGTGGAAAGCAGGTCCCAGCCAGGCTGCCATGAGTGAAAAGAAAAATGGAGGCCTAAACATCATATGTCAAAATATTGCAAAAATATAAATCAAGTTTAAAAATCATCTATCAAATAGAATTTGTCTTGTCCTTTTGTATTAACAAATACATATTCATAACAAAAAAAATAAAACTTTAGATGAATCTATGCTTTTTATCTTGACAGAAGGATGTCTGAATTTAATTATTGCACACATCTAGGTTTTCTGTTGATGGCCCAGTGCTGCGTGTATGAGTATTAAATAAAGATATACATAATGCATGCATTTTCGTTTATTCTCAAAGGATATTTCCCTCTTTTTGCCTTCATTTCAGCAAAATTACTAGTTACATTGTTATAATCAATATTTTCCACTAAATAGTTGGGGTTCTGTTAACAGTGATAATCTAAAGGTTTAAAAAGCAAGCAAATGTTCCCCACTAATGCAACATGTTGATATTGGGGTGCTGTATGGGAATTCTGTATTTTATGCATGATTGTTCTGTAAACCCACAGCTTCTCTAATAAAGAAATAAAAAGCAAAAGAGAGTTGTAATCCCAGTAGAAACAATGTGTCTTTTCCCAATATTTCTAGTAAAATGATGCTTACTGACCTGACTTTTGTCATATTTACCCTGAGCCTATCCCTGTGGTCTGGGGAGATGGACTGCCTGATTGGTCTGTTCTTTATCACTTCACAGTGGTAGAGTTACAGGGAAGTGAAAGCCTACCGCCCTGCTCCCTCACCACTGAACTCAAGAAGAAGATGGTTGCAGCTAAAATTATGCAGCATTGCTATTGCTCTCTAGCTCTCTCTCTTTCTCTCTCTCTCCCTTTTTGTTTTTTGCCTTGCAAGTTGTTTAATGGAATAGAGAAAGAGGGAAGTTCCTCCTGAAATAAGATGTCTTTGCTTGAAGCATTTTAAAACATATATATTTATGACAACATTTCAAAATGTGACGTGTAATCATAGGAAATCGCTAAAGAAAATCTTAGTTTCCATTTACATATAGCTAAAAAACATGCTAACTAAAAAAATTGGTTTTAGTTTATTCCTGCAAAGGAGAAGCTAAGTCTACTTATGATTATTGCTGAAGAGTCACCCCCAGAGAACCTTTTACGTGACTCAGATGTGGCCTCTCTCTCTCAGCCAACTCTGCAAATAAATTCACTACCCACCCCCTATGTGGGACTTGACTTCCAGGGATGAGCCAGGCCCTGGCATCATGGGATTGAGAATGTCTTCTTGACCAAAAGGGGGAAAAGAAATGGAACAAAAGAAAATTTCAGTGGCTGAGAGATTTCAAATAGAGTAGAGAGGTCATTCTGGAGGTTATTCTATTAGCATTATATAAAATATTCCTTTTTAGCTTCTAGTGTATTCAAATACCTAGAAGGAAATACCTGAAGCTGTTGAGCTATAATCTAGTAGAGTTGATTCTTGATGATGAGTATATAACTATATAGCATTTATCATGTGATAGTGTGATTGTGAAAACCTTGTGACTGACATTCCCTTTAACTAGCCTATGGGCAGATGAGTAAAGACATAATAAATAGACAAATAAATAATAGGGGGGAGAAGGGTATGGGAGGTGTTTGGGTTTACTAAAGCTGGTAGAATGCAATATACCAGAAATTGATTGGCTTTTATAAAGGGGATTTATGAAGTTATGAGTTACATTCTAAAGTCATAAAAATGTCCAAATTAAGGCACCACCAAGAGGATACCTTTTCAGAGGAAAGGCAATTGGCATCCAGGACAACTCTGTCAGCTGGGAAGGCACCTGGTTGGGGTCTAAAGTCCTTGTTCCCAGTTTGTTGCTTCCAACTTCTTATTGCAGGAGCTTTCTCTCCAAGCATCTGTGAGCCTTCACTTAACTTCTCTGAGGCAAACTCTGAATTTCATCTCTTAGCTTCCCTTGGCTCTCTCCAGGTTCGGGTTATTTCTGTGAGTCTTTACTTAGCCCCTGTGGTATTTCTGTTTGACTCCTCTCAGCTACAAGTGAGCTCTCTTAAAAGATTCCAGTAAGTGTCTTAAGGCCCATCTTGAATGGGCAGGGTCACATCTCCATGGAAACAATCCATCAAAAGATGCCACCCTAAACAATAGGTCTGCCCCCAAAAAGAAAACAGCTCTTCTGGGATGCATAAGAGTTTCAAACTAGCATAGGCTGTTTGGGGTTTTCTTTTTAATTTTTTTTATTATTTTTGGAATAATAGAAATGTTCTAAAATCGATTGTGGTGAGGGTGCACCACTATATGATGATCTTATGAGCCATTGATTGTATACTTGGATGGCTGATATGATGTGTGAATATATCTCAATAAATTGCAGTAAAAATCAATTGACCATAAAAAATATGGTTTTAAGATACCTATATATAAGACAAAGTCTATAAACAAAATCAAGGAAATAAAAAAACACAAGATTCAGGATTGAGGTTCACTTTGGGGAGGGGACAGATGAAATGGGATGGAAAAGGGTACTTGGGAAGGCATCAAAAATACTGTTAACATTCCATTTCTTAGCCAGTTGGCAGGTACATAGATAGGTGTTCATCTTATTATTCTTTATTTCTCATACATATGATAAATCTTAAAGTACGTTTAATAATTAATTTTAAAACTAAAGGAAATCTAGGGTAAGTTTGAGAATTCTGTAACTGGGGATTGCAGAGTTTAAATGTCTTTTAAAGGAAATGTGATTTGGCTAGTACATCACATTACTCATAAGAGGTATTTGAGGGGACTATGGCACTGCCTTTTCTTCACCTTTTACCTTCTACCTGAATGCTAGAACCTGCCCTGATTCCATTAATAAAGCTGGAATTGAGTTAAGCAGTGATGCCACCACCTCCTGCCCTGTATTCTAATCACTATCCATACTGGTGTTATTGCTTATGTAATATTCATGAAAGTTCCATTCTAAACCAGACATAGCTTCAGAGTCTTTTTTTTAGAAAACAAGAGACAAGAAAGTTCCAACTGCATTCTTCTGCATGTTTTTTCCAGTTATGCCTGTAACTATGCATGCTATGTGTGAGATGGACAATCTAAAGCCTTAGATGTTTCATTAGAGATGACACTATAAAATCATCAGCATTAATTAAACAAAAAGGGGGAATGTGGCAGCAGCACAGGATATCATGAGATTTCATTGCCCTGAATATACTTAAATCTGCCCTTCATAAAAAAAAGATAATTTTTAAATGATAAAATTTGGAAATCGCTTCTTACATTCCACGTATGTTCAACCATATTTAGCAAGAAAACATACCTACTTGTGTGATGTGATTTCAGGGATCTCAACCTGTCCTCTGGCTCTGCCATAGTGCTTCAAATTCCTTCCCTAGGTCTCTCCTTAAGGGATTTCTGGAAAATGTGCATTATACTGGATGATTCTAGAGAAATAGCAAATAACTCAACATATTCAGTGGGATGACCCAGCCTTTGTTATCATGTATATCAGTCCCTTATTCTTCAAAGTTATTTCAGGTTTTCACTTTTGATTCGTGCAGCAGGTCTATAAGATAGGTATGGCAAATATTATTCTTGTTGTGAAACAAGGCAGGATTGGGGATATTTTGTCATTTTTGTAGCTTGGAAAATGTTCATGTTTGTGTGTGTTAAAGCATGATTAAAGAGTGGTTTTCTTTCTTGATTTATCACAGTCAACAGAATGGCCTTGCCTAAGGTTGGTGGTCTATGAAATTATTTATGTTCAACAGGTTAAGGGCAAGACCTGGCTGTGAATGCCAGGGAAGCTCCTGATTTGGGGGGCAGCTTTTCCTTTCCTCACTGTGGAACTGCTTTCCTAACAAGGGACATATCCAGATTTAATTCTTGAAAATATTTTCTAAGTGCTAGGGTCTAACCCTCTATGGGATATTTACCTATTATTTCATTAACTATTAACCAAATTTCTATATTTATGCAAGGGCTCATTTAATTTTTTCCAGTAAAGATACTTCCAGTACCTTTATTTTTCCTACAACCTCGACACAATTAACTCTCTAATTTACTCAAATTGATATATTTATATAAATACACACAATTAAAATTTTATATGCAACACATGGCCTTTATTACAGAATTTAACCTTTTAAGGTAGTTTATAATCATTGCAAGGTATCCTCTGCTTTTCCGGTTGCAAGGACAAACCACTTCCATTAAGTATTTTACATAATACTGAAGTCAACTTAATGATGAGCCCTCCTCTTTGTAAGTGAAAAAGCCCCTCAATCCTGTCCTAAAAAATCGTTAACCCTGCACCACTATCAAATTCTTTTCAAATTTCAGCCAATGGAGCACCAAAAATAGATTATGGGTAACTCAGTCTTTCTTCAAAGCCATTCAAGGCTGACCTTTCAAAGGAAGACACAGGTTTCTCATTAAACTTTGTTTTAATGGGTCTCAAAATTCTGCGACAGATTTTTGGTCAAGTTGTTTCTATTTTAAAACTGCTGATAGTTTTTTAACTACTACTGATAGTTATTTTAAAAGCTAACAACTTAAAACAATCACACAAAAACAAATGATCCACAAAACTGTCCTTTCCTTCTGAAGGTTTTATGGTGCATTGTTATCAATAACCAGTCTTTCACCATTAAACTTGAGACAAACAGTTCTGATTCTTCCCCCACTGATTAAGACTAGGGTGGCAGGAGTTATAAATAATATTTATTTAGTCTTCTGAGCTTTCTGGACAGACTTGGTGACCTTGCCAGCTCCAGCAGCTTCTTGTCCATTGCCTTGATGAGCCCACAGCAACTGTCTCATATAACAAACAGCAAAACGACCCAGAGGAGGATAGTCAGAGAGTCTCTCAAAATACATGGGCTTGCCAGGAACCATTTTAATGATGGCAACATCACCAGATTTCAGGAATTTGAGGCCAGCTTCCAGCTTCTTACCAGAATGGTAATCAATCTTCTCCTTCAGCTCAGCAAACTTGCAAGCAATGTGAGCTGGGTGAAAATCCAGCACAGTGCATAGCCAGCTCTAATTTGGCCTGTATGATTCAGAATAATCTCCTGAGCAGTGAAGCCAGCTGCTTCCATTGATGGTCATTATTGCCATCATCAGCCACAGCACCACGATGAAGAGCTTTTATGACACATTCTTGACATTGAAGCCCACATTGTCCTCAGGAAGAACTTCATTCAAAGTTTCATGATGCCTTTCAACAGACTTTACTTCAGTTGCAATGTTGACTGGAGCAGAGGTGGCCACCACGCAGTTTGCGAACACCAGTCTCTGCTCAGCCAACAATTTTGTAGAAATCTTGGAGAAACAGACGCAAGTGTTTGTCAGTTGGACAAGTAGGTGGCAGGGTACAATCCAGAGCTTCCAGCAGTGTGGCACTGACATCTTTGCAGGTGACTTTCCATCCTTTGAACCAAGGCATATTAGCACTTGGTTCCAGCATGTTGTCAACATTCCAACCAGAAATTGGCACAAATGCTATTGTGTTAGGGTTGTAGCCAATTTTCTTAATGCAGATGCTGACTTCCTTAACAATTTCCTCAAATTTCTTCTGGCTATACGGTGGTTCAGAGGAATCCATTTTTTTAACACCAACAATTAGTTGTTTCATACCCAGAAGGGCACACTCACAAGTCTGCCCATTTTGGGAGATACCAACTTCAAATTCACTGACACTGGAAGCAACAGTCAGCATGAGATGTGCCTATAATTATGCTATTGATAAAGTCTCTGTATATTGGAGCAGCAAGGATGGTCACATTATACTTGCTGATCTCAAATTTCCATAGGAGAATGTCAATGGTGATACCACACTCACATTCAACTTTCAGGTTATCCAAGACCCAGGTATACTTAAAGAGTCCTTTACCATCTCAGCAGCCTCCTTCTGAAATTTTTTTGATGGTTCTTTTGTCAATTCCACCACTTGTGTAGATCAGCTAGCCAGTAGTGATGGAATCTATGTGCCCAAATCAATGTTATCAATAACAATGTTCATATGAGTCTTTTCCTTTCCCATTTTGGCTTAAGGTACAGTTAATGGCTTTAACAATGATTTTCAATAGTATTGTTTTTCACATTTCACAGATGGCAGAAATAGAATTGGGCAGGGAAAGTCTTTCAAACAGGATGCTGATAAGTCACCTGTGAAAGAAAAGGTAGGACAAGGCAGGGCTGGACAGGGAGAGCCTCAGATTCAGATGCAGATCTGATAGTTCTCTTCAATTCAATGGGTCATTCAGAGCCCATTGGAAGAAATGGTCCTAGGAACCCTTCCATACCTACTCATTGACTGAGCTTTTCTCCAGAAAGAGCTTGACCTCAGCTCAAAAGCTTTGCTGGATGCTGAAGTTGCTGCAGCTGGAGGCTGTTAGCTAACTATCCTCCTTGCAGCTGAATGCAAGTTCTTTCTTGACTCATTTTGTTTAGTGGATATTTGAATACTGGAAAACAAGTAACCAAGATAATCAATTCAAATATCATAGCCACTCTAGAAAGAGATATTCTGATGAATTGCCAGTTAGACCACCAGAGCAGCACAGGTGCTGTTCACACCTCTCCCCACAGGACTATTAGGACCCTTGAGGCCAGGAGCTGTTTTCCTTATTCCGCCTGGCACTAATAGAAAATTGATCAAAATACTTTTCTTCTTTCAGACTCAGGTGCACTAAAACAGGTCAATGTTTTTCGCCAGCTCATGGTATACTGGCAATACTGGTCCATACCAGGCTTTCCTTTAGTTCATCTCCTCTCACATACTGCCTATCCCCACTCACAGTCCCCTCAAACCCCATGAGGCATCTACTTTAGCATATTTTTCACATGAGCTGCTATTTGACATTATAAGAAATTATCAGTATTTTATCATTAATTTTCAAACTATGTAATGATTATTTAGACTTAAATGTATGCTTGAAAACTATCATTACATAATTAGAAAACTATATAATGTCTTACAAATATATATGCATTTATTTTTAATATGAATTTTATTGAAATGCACCATACATACTGAAAATCATAGGTGTGCAGCTCAATGAATTCCACAAAGTGAGCACATCCATCATGCAGACCAAAAAGCAGAGCGTCACCAGCACCTACCAGAAGCTCCACCCTGTCCTGCCACTCCCCCTCCCCAAGCAAGAATAATTACAATCCTGATTTTTAATACTTCAGATTGATTTTGCCTGTTTGGGGACTTTTTATAATGGAATCACATGGCACATAGTCTTTTGAGTCTGATTTCTTTCTTTCAACATAATATTTGTGAGATTCATCCATATTATTGCGTATAGTTGTAGTTTACTTACATTTATTGCTGTTTAACATTCCTTTGTACGTATATATCACAACTTATTTATCTAGTCCACTGACCTGGACATATGTGTCGTTTTGGGGTGTCTCCTTGAACATTCCTGTACAAACCTTTAAGTGAACGTATATATGTGGTGGGTTTTTTTGTTTTGTTTTGTTTTGTGGTTGTTGTTGTTGTTTGGTATGGGCAGGCTCCGGAAATCGAACCGGAGTCTCCAGCATGGCAGGTGAGAATTCTGCCATTGAGCCACCGCTGCACTGCCTTATATATGCATGTTCATCGTCTATATATCCAGAAGTGGAATTGTTGAGCCATAGGATGTGTGTATGTTCAGTTTGATTAGAAACTGCAAGACAGTTTTCCAAAGTTATTGTATCAATTTACATTCCTGTCAGCGGTGCATGGGCATTCCATTTGTTCCAAATGACCACCAAAACTTGGTATTATCTATCAGTTTCATTTTTGTCATTCTTGTGAGTCTGCAGTGGGCTCAGTTGTGGCTTTATGTTTCCCTGATGGCTAGTGACATTGGTGGTTTTAAACATTTATTGGCTATTGAGTATTCTCTTTTGTAGAGTGCCTGCTGAACTCTTTTGCTCATTTTTCTTTCTCTTTCTCTTTCTGTATTACAGTTTATTAAAAATAACAATTTATAGGAAAATAATTTCCTTAAATATTTTTACAGTTTTTTTTGAGTCACACTTCTCAATGCACATGGCAGCATCTATGAAAAAAGAAATTTGCCCATTTTTTTTCAATTGACTGTTTTGTCTTCTGCCTATTAATTTATGTTCACGTGCTTTTAAATATGCATAAATAAAATTGCATTTGAATCTCATTCCATTTCTTACTTTTTTCTTTAAACACTATGATTTTGCAAGTTCTCTATATTGTGTTATGGACTGACTTTTCTATTCCAATGCAGTCGCTTTACTTCTTCCCTTAGGTTGCCTCCAACTTGTTGCTTGCATAAACAGCACAGCAATGAATATCCTTTGCAAGTATGCCTTTGTTTATCTCTGTGAGAGTTTCTTTGACTATTTTATACTCAGATGTGAGCTTGCTGGGTTGGAGAGTATTGTCACATGTAGTTTTACTACTGGATTGCTCTCTGAAACAACTGCACAATTTGTCACTCCCACCACAATGCACGAGGGTTGCATCTGTCTCCTACCTTTGCCAGTAGATGATATCACTTAAGCCTTTAATGCTTGACAAAATGATGAGTAAAAAGTGGAATTTCCTCGTTATTTCATTAGCATCTTCTTAAGGACTAGTGAGGATGAGCGCTTTAGCCATTCTGTTCCCCCCTTTGTGATTTGCCTTTCCATATCCTGTCATTTTTCTTTTTAATTTTCCTCCTTTTTCTTAATTTTCAAAAGTTTCTTACATAGAATAAATATTAATATTTTGTCAGTATTGGTAATATCTCATCCCAACATGTTATTTAGATGTTAGCTTTGTCTATGGGGTCAAAAATATTCAATTTTGCTTAAATTAGTCAAAACCATTGGTTTGTACTGCCTTTAATGTTTGAAGTTATGAGATCTTGGCTATGAACCCCAGAAATCAACAAGAGCTCTGTAGTTTTATTTTTCATAATTACATCTGGAATACAGTTTTTAAGGCTGTGTGCAGGGTACACCTTTATTTTTTTCCATATTTCCTGATTGATTATAGCATCCCTGACATATTATAAATATCCATATAGACATGGCTCTATTTCTGGGATCTCTAGTCCTGTACTAGTACCACTAAAAGAGTGAATCTCTGCTCATTGCTTTTCCTTTGCTATTTATAGATATTTATCAGCTTATGTAAATTTTAAAATTAGTTTACTCTCTCCCAAATAGATCCTACTGGTTTTGTCATTGGAATCACTTTGAATCTATAGATTAATCTGTGGCAAACCAACATATTTACAACCTAGTATATTTTTTATCCTTGGCCTTTGTAAACTGTAAATGGGAATTGTGGCTGTTTATGGCTTAGAGAGCACAGAGGTCATGAACAAAACATGGATTTCAGAGTTATGGAGTCAGGCAGACCAGGAACCAAATTACAGGCTCTCTCTTCACTGGCTGTTGGTGAGTAAAGATCCCTTAATCTCTTGTGCCCTCAATTTCTTCAACTCTGGAATATATCCAATATCTATCCCACAAATGAGTTGGTATATAAAATGCATGGCACATTCCTTTTTCTTAGATTTTCTCCTAAGAGTCAGTCCTACACAAATAATTTAGTTCTTTCATTCTCCAACATCTTTGATAAAAGTAGATTCATCTTCAATAGTCTCACCCCCACATCCACAGTCTTCTCTCTTTTTACTTTAGAATGAGAAAATAAAATTCATTTTAATTTCAAAAGCCACAAATTGTTGCCTCCTTATCCCTATTATCCTAGCTCACTCAAGTAATAAATCCTCAGGCCTGCACACAGACGCCCAAGGCCTTAGCCAGGCGCGTGTCACAACTGCATCAGTACAAAGTTCCCTTTCTTCTTCACCCCAAAGAGAAGTCCCTGTGTATGCTGTATTCTTAGTCGTGCATATAATCACACTCCCTATTTCATGTACATGTAAGGAGTATCCCAGTTATACTTTATTACATTGTTCTTTTTAATTCTGTCACTAATTTTTCAAGTTGCAATTATATGTTCATGTTAGTTTGTGTGCGTGTGTGTGTGTGTGTTTTCACATGCTGTATGGTGGGGTCACATTTCATTCTTTTTCCATGTGAGTGGCTAGTTATTGCAGCACCATTTGTTGAATTTTGTTTGTTTGCTTTTGTTGGTTCCTTTGTTTGGGAAGTACATGGGCCAGGGATAGAACCAGCATCTCCTGCATAGCAGGCAAGAATTCTACCACTGAACTACCCTCACGCCCCCTAGTTTATGTGATATTTGTCTCTCTCTCCTCCAACAAACTGTAAGTTCATGAAATCAGGGAGCTAATTACATCATTCATCATCGTATGATCCCTGCACAGAGTATGTTTCATAAAAATGTGCTGAATGAATGAATGAGATTTTTTGTTAATTGTATGTCTATGTCTTAGGACTAATTTATTGCCAATTATATAAAGAATTATCTCCATTTGCAAACTTTAGAAATTGATTTCCCTTTTTTGTATGTATCCATTTAGTCAATGAGACCCTTTAGGTTTTTCAATGATTTTAAATGATGAAGCAAAATCCGGAAATTCTGCATATCACAGCTTCAATAGAAATTAATATTCTCCTTCAATACCACTTTTCTTAAATGAAATATAATCATAAAGTATAACTCTACACACAGAGCAGGTATTCAATATTTCTTATTGAGCAAATAAGTAAAATTATCATTAAAATTTAGACACTAAAGTTGGGATTATTGCAAGGGAGTAACAGCAAAGGGTAAAGAAAAGAAAAACTTTGAATTGTGGGTAATTAACTGGATACCAAGGAAACTGTTATGATTCCAGGAAATGTAGATGAGATGGGATGCATGGGCCCACCCTTTTCCTAGACTGTGTCCTGCCTTGTAATGTGTTAGTACAAATACTAAAAAAAAAATCCCCAGCACACATGAATACACTGTGCTCGTTCATGCACAAAATCTCCTCTATTAAAGCTCACATGGTTGTAGCATGGGACTACAAGGGAGCCGGATTTTTAGGGACCCTAACTGGTAGAATTTGTATTTGAAAGTCTGTGAATGCCAAGCTACGGGGGCCTGGTGAAAAGAACTGCAGTGTTCTCCTGAGAACCCCTAAGTTCCCACACCGTCTTAGTTATGGAGGTCACTATAGCAACATCTGTGTACATCACTGTTCCAGTGTGGATAGGCTACAGCTGCTGAGCCCTACCAGGGACCCATCACACCCTGTCTGGCTGCACATTAAGTCACAGTCTTATTCCAAGCTTCTTGGAATCATGAGAATCTCTGAGCCCTTAAGATCATCCCAGGAGAAATAATTAAAGACACACTGACTTGGGTAGCATATGGGACAGCAGTATGTCATTAGCTATTTTATGATTCTAGAGTGACAGTCATTTCAGAAGGCAGCCAGCTGCACCTGAGAGGCGGGGTGCCACTGAGTGGCCCTGAGGAAAATATACTCACAATGATGTCCCAGACAAAGTTCCCACAGCCAAGGAGGCTGGGCAAAGCCCTATGGTGCCAGGTTATTAATCATACTTTTTTTGTTAGGGGCCATAGAACTTTCCCAAGTGTCTATCTTAAAGTAAGCGATGTAGGTTATTCCTCAAGTATCTGGGTAAATGCCTCGGTGACTGTTCACTTCTGAAAGTATTGGAATACAATTTAGAAAATATACATATAAAGATACCCAGTGGAACAAAATAGCTCCACGTATGTTTTTCATGGTCTGCCAGGTCTAATCTACCACATTATCTATCACTGAAGAGAAGAATATTGGGAAAGTTTTCATTTCTCAGGAACTAATGATTTCCTAAGTACCAGGTCTCTTATACTCAAATGTCTAGTTGTGAAGACCTCTATTTTTGAGTGTATATGTTCAGCCTGTGCCCTGAGCAAGAGCACCACTTCTAAGAGTACACCATTCTGCATTAACGTGTGAGGACACATGGGCCAGTATAGATGCTCAGCTTCCCGACCAAACCCTGAATCAGTAGGAAAGACCCCTGTATTCGTTTGCTAGATGCTGCCAGAATGCAATATACCAGAAATGGAACAGCTTTTTAAAAGCAAATTTAATAAGTTGCAAGTTTACAATTCTAAAGCCATAAACATGTCCTAATTAAGATATCTAGAGAAAAATACCTCAGCTCAAGGAAGGGCAATCTGGAAGGGCACGTGGCTGGCATCTGCTGCTCTTTGTTCGTGGATCTGTTGCTTCCAGCTTCTGATGCCACTGGTTTCCTCTCTAAGCGTCTGTGGGCCTTCACTCAGCTCCTCTAGGACACACCTCTGGGTTCTGGCTTGCTTAGCATCTTATGGGACAGCACATGGCAATGTCTGCTGGACTCCAAATGTCCCTGTCTCAGCATCTGCTCTCTCCATCAGCACTCCAAGCATCTCAAGTATCTCTGTCAGCTCTGAAGTAACTGCTTTTCAAGTGTCTGTATCTAAGGTTTCTTCAAAATCTTTCCCTTTTTAAAGGACTCCAGTAAACTAATCAAAACCCACCTTGAAAGGGTGGGCTCACATCTCCATCTAAGCAAAAGGCCACACCCATTATTGGGCACACCACATCTCAGGGATTTAATCTAATCAAATGGTTACACCCGCAACTGGGAGTCCCACGGCTCTGCGGAGATAATCTAATCAATTGAATTGGGATTAAAAGAAACAGCTGCCCCCAGAAGATTGGATCAGAATTAAAATATGACTTTTCTGGGGTACACAATAGCTTCAAACTGGCTCAAACCGACCCCCCCCCCCGCCACATAATCCCACACCAGTACACAGTCACTCACACATTTAGGAGAGTAAGCATACACGTATGTGGCTATGTCCTATCATGAGTTCACTCTAGGAGTTCCCGTATGTCACGTCTCTTGCCCCTATTGCCCACCCGTCCCATTCAGTTTGGGCACACCTTAACTAGTAGCATCCTCAAAGGTTCTGTTTACAAGTGGGTTCTTACCCACAGGACCAGGGTTGAACCCTGAACATGCCTTTGGTGAGGGACATAATTCAATCTTTAGCAACTGGTAAAGCATATTATTTGCCCTTTAGACTTATTTTGATGATTAGCTATAAAATACCTGACAGTGCCCAGCACATGGAAGAGCTAATAAAAAAAAGGGAGCTATTATTGTTATACAAAGAGTAACACAGCACCCCCAAAATATTGCTGGTATTTGAACTTCCATACAGTTAAAAACTAGAGCAGTACTATTTTAGCAGTTATTTCTCATTGGCAAATTAAAAAGTTGGACATCTTCCATCGAGGCACTGAAGTTACATCACTAACATTATATTGGGGGAAAAGTTACATCAGCTTCAAGGAAATTAGTGTTCGTCATGTAATTGCTTTTCCTAACAAAATAATATGTTTGTACTCCACTGACTTTTTAACTGTTTTTCAACCATTTTGAACTCTACTCCCTCCTCTGTAAAAAGAAGATAATACCTACCTCACAATCATTTTCTGAGAATCACATGAAATCATGTTTGTCAGCAATGTATAAATGTAACATTTTATTGTTGTTATTGCCTACTCACTTCAGAATACACATTTGCTGTATGCTTTGAAAACGTACCCTTTGCACAGTTCATTAGGGAAAACCAAGTGTTGGACAAACGCATTCATTCATTTATTCATGCATGCATGCATGCAAAAAATATGTATTGCATACCAATGATGGAGCAGGCACTCTGCTGGGAGAGGAGCAGACCTGAAAGACAGACTCAGCTCTTCACCCTTGAGGAGACACACTTTAGTAAGAAAGACAGAGATTAGCTTGTCCTCTTGCCAATGTAATAATTGCTGTAAAACTGTACTTACATTAGGTATTCAGAGAAGCAAGAAGTGCTTTTGTGCTCTTTAAACAGATATGAGGAGAGCAAAAGGAAACTGAATGGGCTGTGTGACAGTGGCTCAGTGGCAGAATTCTCTTCTGCCATGTCAGAGACCTGGGTTCAATTCCCAGTACCTGGGTTCAATTCCCAGTACCTGCCCATGCCAAAAAAAAAAAAAAAAAAAAAAAAAGGAAACTGGATGGTTTTCTTAATAAGGAACAACTTTGGCTACAAGTGACAGAAACCCAACTCGAACAAATCTGGACAGAAAAAAAGGAGGGAGCTGGAAGAGGGGTGCACATCAGCAGAAAAGGCAGTTGTATGAACTAGGGGCCTGATGCTGCCAGTTTATTTCTCTTTGTGCTCATTCATCTGGCTTATCTCTACATAATCCTCATTCTCTACAACTGTAGAATGGCTACAGGGCCACCAACAGCAGTAGAACTCATTCCTTGCATCTTCTTGGTCAGAGAGAAAGGGTCATAATGTCCAGCTCCAGCTCAGAAAATCCCAGAGTAGAACCAATTGCTTTGGCTCTTTCCAGGAAAAGAAAGCTATGCTGTATAAATTTTGAATAAAGGAAAAATATTCCCTCCTGAGATGGCTAAAATGGAATGAAAAGGCTGAGGCCATGGCCAATCTAAAGAGTTACATGGGATTTTCATGACTTAGAATATTTTATTGCTATTTATAAACCTGTGACCATCATCTTTCTTGTGATATACTAATAGCTTAAGACTTTTTAAAGGCACTATGAAAAAAAAATGGAACAATTAATCTGAATTGGGAAAATATAAGATAGTTGTTCTTGGAGAGAAAGGTAGAGCCTCTCTTTGATAAATAAAGGTCATCACCTATTTCGCACTTCCCACATGGGATGTGAGTAGTATGAGCATAGGCAAACATTTTCTTTGAAGGACTAGATAGCAAGTATATTAAGCTTTGTAGGCTCAGAGGCAAAATTGGAAGGTATATAGGTACTTATATAACCATTTTAAATACAACCATTTAAAATTGTAAAAAAACCACTCAGTTCACAGATCATACAAAAAACAAGGGGCAGGCTAGATCTTCTCCTTCAGGTATGGTTTGCCAATCTCCACTGCAGGCCTTTATATAGCAGACCTTCAAAGTCTTCCACTAATGCTTAATCTTGGTTTTCTTTTTAAACTTATAATTGAATGACTTTAGAGATGGTTGAAAGTATAACAATCATATTGTTTGATTTTTCCATTTACCACAAGAAAATGCAAGAGCAGGGATACAAAGCAACGTACCTATTGTCCCTCCAGCTAGTATGTGGCAGAACAAATACAAGAACCTAAATGAAAACTGGAATAACTCCTAATCCAGTTCCTTTTTCTCTGCATCAAGGTGCTTCTTATGGCCTCATTCTTCTCAAACAACTAAACCCTAAATATTCAAGTTTAAATACTCAAGCAAATTGCCTAAGCTAGACCTGTTCATGCAGTTGGTCCCAATTCCAAGACTGATGTAATAACACAGCAGACTTGAACACAGAAATGTGACAGCTGCAGGAAGGAATGTGTCCTATTTAAGAAGGACACTCTGAACAAGTCCACAAGACATCTTGTGCTTCAGCCCGGGCATCGACCTCCCCAATACCTCCATAAGCAGTAACAATAGCAGTAATCATTGTTACCCATGACAACAATGAACATTTCTGAGCACTTACTTTTAGCCAGGTACTCTTGTCACCTTTGATAATGAGAGTTATTTGATAACTCTCATTATCAAATGAGAATGAATGTTAATTTGATACATAGTCATGCATTGTTTTAATGTTCCAAAGGAAATAAAACATCTTCCTTGTGTGTTTTCTTTTGCATGCTATCAAGAGAAATATACAGCTTGAAAAACATAGACAGCTTGAATATGTTAACAATAAATATTATATGATGCAATTTGATTGTCATTATTGAGGCTGGTTTTAAAAGCTTGTAATTTATGGCTCTGGCATGCTGCTATAAAGTAAAACAGGGTGGGTATCCAATATAGCTCAGAGGAATGACTTTCCATCCATGACGTACAAATTCTCAAAGGTGGAAAACAGCTAGCATGACATGTGCAACCTTATGTATGATAAGTTCTTGTGTTCCTTAGCATGTGGCAAATTGATTTCACAACACAGGAATCTCACTCACCCTCTCCAGTGGGTGATTCACTCTAGTCTGGTGTGAATTTTTCACTTTTAATCAAGATCCCACACCTAGTACCTGAGATGCTAAGTGAGACCACTGTGGAAACAAAAAAA
This sequence comes from Tamandua tetradactyla, assembly GCF_023851605.1. Taxonomy (NCBI): domain Eukaryota; kingdom Metazoa; phylum Chordata; class Mammalia; order Pilosa; family Myrmecophagidae; genus Tamandua; species Tamandua tetradactyla. The sequence continues at coordinate 54,628,011 of NC_135350.1, read as the reverse complement.
AATGCTAAATGAATGTTGAAATCTGAACCACTTTACTGCCAGAAAATAGGAGGATGAAAAAGTTTATTTAAAAAAAATAGAAAAGACTATTTTAAAGTGTCTAAAGAAAAAAAACAAACCTATTCTAATGGAAATAAAATAAGCATTCAGATGCCTAAAATGTCTTTCCAAATTTACCCTTCTGTCAATCCAAATTACATTCTATTGTCCATATGTCACATATTATTTCCAATTTTCACGCCATTACCCAAGCTAGTCTCACTACCTAGAATCTCTTCCCAATATCCTAATATTTTAATCAATGACTCTTGATTTTTCTCCCAAACAAATACAACCAAGAACTTCAACCCTACACTCATCGTTATGACAGCAGCTCATGCTGGCAGTGTGAAAGCAGTAAAGGCACCTCTCCAAAGAACATATTGAAAAAGTTTCCCAGACTTGAGGAAGGAGCATGCAAGCTCTCATTTGAGAATCATTGTTCTATGCCAGTGGTTTTCCACTCCTGCTTTAGAGTAAAATAAGCTGGAGAGAGAAAAAAAATCCTAATTCCCAGAAGCAACCCCAGACCAATTGAATTAGAATCTCTGAAGATGGCACAAGGGTACTGATGGATATTTAAAGTTCTGCGGGTGATTGCATACTGTTTCAGAGCCGCTGGCCTAAATTCACCCTATCCCCCAAGGCCTCAGCTTTCTTAAACCTCTAGGTAGACCAATAAATACTACGCTACCATACCTTTTCTGAAGTCTGGGGTCAGATGTGTTTCAGAAATTTAAAAAACAAATTGAATACTCCATACGTATAATAAATAGTAAAAAATGCAACACCCCCGGAAGATTCTGAGCAGCACCCTGTAATCAAACACATTAACATTTTGCAGTGAAATGAAAGTTGATATAACCATCCATACCAAATGAATAAAAAAAGACTATAAATAGCTTTAACTAAGTAGAGTTTAAGCTTTGTTGCCATGTGTATTAAGAATAATTTTTTCCAATTTCAGAGATTTGATATTTGGAATTATGCTTAATAGAATGTAGACCAAGTTTACCAAGTGGCTCTCTTACCCAAAGTACATTTATGCATCACAAAGATGAAAAAGACTTGGATCCCTCCCTTGATAAGCTTAGAGTCTAATTGGAGAAATATTAAGAATTATATAAACAACCAATTATTAGGAACTTCCAGGGAAGACGGAAGAGTAGGGAGATCCAGAACTCACTCCTCCTCCAAAAAGATCTAGAGGACAGGCAGAATCTGTCTGGAACAACTGGTCTGGGCTCCCGAGGTCAGGGCAACACTGTGCAGCATCTGGGGACGAGGCTGAGAAACTGCAGTTCAGAACTATAACTCACTCCCGTGGTAGCTGCCAGCACCCATCTCCCACTCTCAAGATGAGCTGGCTCAAGTTTGGTCCCTGGTTAGCTTCTGCAGTTGGAAAGGCACATGGAAATCCTTTTCTCCAAGAATTGGAGTGGGGTGGGGGCACAGCTGAATACAGATCATGGCTTTTCACTGGTTCTTTTAGATTGCTGGGACCAGATCTGAAATGTTATTTCAAAGGCAGTAGAGGACTAAAGATGCAGGACCTCCTTAAAACTGTGGGGATATTTGCTGAAAAGTGCAACCTGCTGGACAGACCAGGAAAGTACAGCTTCAGGGAGCCACAGAAACGTCTACTTGCTGTCTTTCCTGACCCTTTCCCCAGGGGTCCTTGGAACTGGTCTCTGTCCCTTTTGTGGGTCTCTGGCCAAGTTTTGGTTAGGAAATACTGACTCAAGAAGTCCTCTCTGGAGTGACACCCCCACCCCCACCCCAGAATTTGCCTTCCAAGAAAAAACAGCTAGAGGCAATGAAAGGAGAATTTTAAAAACCTATAGAGGCAACAAAAGAACAAACAGAACAGATCAAGATTCCCAGACAAGGAAAAGAGGAAAGGAAGCTTTCTCCTGGGGATGAAACAATAGCAAAAATAGCGCACTTAATTGTACCACATTTTAGGGTAAGAATTAGACCAAGAAAAACTTTGAAAAGCCTGATCAGCTAAACGCAGGCAATTCTAAAAGTCTGGAATAATTTGAACCAAGTGTCAAAGAAAAGACTTAACACAAAATCAATCAACTATAAAACCCAAGGCAAAAGAGAGAAACCAATCTTCAGAGTAAACTAATTAAGATAACTGGATGCTTAGGCCCCAGCAAAAAATTATATGTCATACTATAATTTTTAGTATTTCATACTAAGAAATAAGAAGAAATAGCCAAGTCAAAGGAACAGGTTAAAACTTAGGAGAAGATGCAGAATTAGGAACACTTAACAAAGATATTCAAACAAATCTCCTAAATCAATTCAAGGAGATGAATGAAAATGTGACTAAAGTGATAAAGAATATTAAGAAGATGCTGGATGGATATAAACAAGAATTTGAAAGTATGAAAAGAAACATAACAGAACTTGTTATGTCAGTGGTAGAGCTCTATGCCTGCCATGCCGAAGACCCAGGTTCGATTCCCAGTGCCTGCCCATGCAAAAAAAAAAAATATATATATATATATTGGAGGCACACAACAGCAGATTTGAATAGTAAGAAGAATTAGCAAACTAGAATACAGAACAGTTGATATCTTGCAGATAGAAAAAAATAATGGAAAAATTGAGCAGGGCTTCAGGGGATTTAATAATAGCAGAAAGTATACAAAATCTGCATCTTGAGTGTCCCAGAAGGAGAAGAGAAGGAAAAGGGGGCAGAAAGAATATTTGAGGACATAAAGGTCCCAATTTTTTCCCATCTAGTAAAAAAAACACAAATATACATTTCCAAGATGCACAGAGTACTCTAAACAGAATAAATCCTAATAGACATATTCTAAAACACATAATCAGAATGTAAAATGCCAAAGATAAAGAGAGAATCCTGAAGGCAGCAAAAGAAAAGCTATTCATCACATACAAGGGAACTGTAATAAGACAAAGTTCTGATTTTTCTTCAGAAATCATGAGGGCAAAAGGCAGTGGTATGATATATTTAAGGTTACGAAAGCAAAAAAACTTCCAGCCAAGAATTCTTTGTCTAGCAAAATTGGCCTTCAAAAATGAGGGAGAGTTTAAATATTCACAGATAAACAGAAACTGAGAGGATTCATCAACAAGTGACCTGACTTACAAGAAATACTAAACGGAGTTGTGCAAGCTTAAAGGAAAAAGACAGGAGAGAATGGCTTGGAATAGTATGAAGGAATGAAGTAAGGGTAACTAACATAAAAAGAGAGACAAAAATAAGGTATGACATACAAAAGCTATAGGATAAAATCATTTAAGTAAGTACTGACTTTTGAGTAATAACATTAATGTTAATGGATTAAACTCCCTAGTCAAAAGATGGAGATGGAAAAATAGGTAAAAAAGTATGATTCATCTATATGCTGTATACAAGAGACTCACATTAAACTCAGGGACACAAATGGATCAAAAGTGAAAGGTTGGAGAAAGACATTCCATGCAAACAGTGACCAAAAAAGAGCTTGGGCAGTTATTTAAAAATCAGGCAAAATAAGCTTCAAAAGCAAAACTGTATTAAAAGATTTTATAGGACACCACAGATTAATAAAAAGAAATAACAATCATAAAGATTTATGCACTCAACCATGGTAGCCAAAAGTGCATGAGGCAAACGCTGGCAAAACTAAAGGGAAAAATAGGCAATAATAGGTGGAGAATTAGATACACCACTCTCATCAAATAATAGAACATCCAGACAGAGAACCAATAAAGAAAAAGAGAACTTGAATAATATGGTAAACGAACTAGCTCTAACAGTCATATATAGAACACTGAACTCCAAAACAGTGGGTTATACATTCTTCTCAAATACTCATGGATCCTTCTCCAGGATAGATCAGATGTTGGATCAAAAAAAAAAGTCTCAATATATTAAAAAATATTGAAAGTATAAAAAGCACTCTCTCTGACTATAATAGAATGAAACCGGAAATCAATAACAGGCAGAGAACCAAAAAATTCACAAACATATGGAGGCTACACCACACAGTCTTAAATAATCAGTGGATCAAAGTAGAATTTGCAAGGTAAATAAGAAAATATCTGGAGACAAATGAAAATGAGAAAACAATATATCAAAACTTATGTGATGCCATGAAGGCAGTGCTGAAAGGGAAATTTATATTCCTAAATGCTTAAATTAAAAACGAAGCAAGAGATAAACTCAAAGACCTAACTGCAAACCTGGAGGAATTCAAAAAAGAACAGCAAACTAATCTCAAAGCAAGCAAGAGAAATTAATAATAAAGATTAGAGTAGAAATACATGAAATAGAGAATAAAAACAATAAAATGAATTCATAACACTGAAGAAAGTGGTTCTTTGAGAAGACCAATAAAGTTTACAAACCCTTAGTTAGACTAATTAGATGAAATATACAAACTCTTAGAAACACATGAAAAATCTTCACTGACTCTAGAAGAAATGAAAGACCTCCTCAAACCAGTCATAATTACAAAGATTGTGTCAGTCATAAAAAAAAAAAAAAGAAAAACCAAGACCAGATGGCTTCACAGTGAATTTTACCAATTCTGAGAATTAATACTAATGCAACTCAAACTTGCCCCTCAAGATTAAGGATTGAACACTACCTAGCTAATTCTATAAAGCCAACATCACCCTAATACCTAAGCCAGATAGACATGCTACAAGAAAAGAAAATTACAGATCAATTTGTCTAATGAATATAGGCGCAGAACTCCTGAACAAAATACTTGCAAATCAAATCCAAAAGCACATTGAAATAATTGCACTAATATCAAGTGAGTTTTATCCTAAGAATGCAAGTGTGATTCACACAAGAAAATCAAATAATATAATAAGCCACATTAACAAATTGAAGGAGAAAAAAACACAGAACCATCTCGACCAATACAGAAAAGGTATTTGACAAAATCCAGCATCCTCTCTTGATTTAAAAAAAAGAAAGAAAGAAGAATTTAGGAAAAGTAGAAACAGAAGGAGGGAATTTCCTAATTAAAGGGCATATATGAAAAAATCCACTACTAGCATATTCTATAGGATAAGAGTGAAAGCTTTTCCTCTGAGATCTGGAACATGACTATGTGCCCACTATCATCACTGTCATTTAACACTGTTTTGGAAGTTGGGTGATTAGACAAGAAAAATAAATAAAAGGCATACAAATTGAAAGTAAGAAGTAAAAGTTTCACTATTTGCAGATGACATGATCCCATATAGAGAAAGTCTTGAAAAATCTACAAAAAAACTTCTAGAGTTAATAAAAAAAAAAATTCAGGATACAAGATCAACAAGCAAAAATCGATAGTGCTCCTATACGCTAGTAATCAGCAATCTGAGGAGGAAAACAAGAAAATAATTCCATTTACAATAGCAACTAAAAGAATTAAATATCTAAGAATAAACTTAACCAAGGATATAAAGGACTTTTACACAGAAAACTATAAAATGTTGCTAAAAGAAACCAAAGAAGACTATATAAATGGAAAGACATTCTGTGTTCACGGATTGAAAGACTAAATATCATCAATTCTACCCCCATTGATTTACAGATTCAACATAATCCCAATAAAAATTCCCAACAGCCTATTTTGCAGAAATGGACAAGCCAATTAACAAATTTATTTGGAAGGGTAAGGGGCCCGGAATAGCAAGAAAAAAAAAATCTTGAAAAAGAGGGACAAAGTTGGAGAACTTACATTTCCTGACCTAAAAGCATATTACAAAGCGACAGTGATCAAAACAGCAGGGTACTGGCATAAATATACATATATCAACCAATGGAACCAAATTGAGAGTTCAGAAATAAACCCTCACATCTTTGGCAATTGATATTTGACAATTTGATTTGATTTGCACTCAAACCACAAACCTACAGTGAGGTTGACAAATTGATATTTGACAAAGTCTACTCAACTGGGAAAGAATAGTCTCTTGAAAAAATGGTGCTCAGAGAACTTGAATATCCATATGCAAAAGAATGAAAGAGGACCCTATCTCACACCTTATACAAAATTTAACTCAAAATGCATCAAAGATCTAAATATAAAAACCAAGACCATAAAATTCCTAGAAGAAACTGCAGGGAAGCATATTCAAGATCTTAGATTTCACATCCAAAGCACAAGCAATGAAGGAAAAAAAATAAACAGGTCTTCCTTCAAATTAAAAAAATTTGTTCTTCAAAGGGCTTTGCCAGGAAAGAGAAAAGGCAGCCTACTCAATGATAGAAATATGTGGAAACCACTTATTTGATAAGGGCTTAATATCCAGAATATATAAATAAATCCTACAATTCAACAAAGAAAAGACCATTTCATGATGCATCAACAGGTTTTTTTTAACTGTAATGTCATATGTTATGAATTAGATTTTTACATATGTATGCCCTATCTTCTCAATTAGATGTCAGTTAGAGAACCGAGGTTATTTCATGTAACTTTTAACTTTTTCCCACCACACCTGCTGCCACGTAGACTTTCAATAATTTGATTTGATTTGCACTCAAACCACAAACCTACAGTGAGGCTGACAAGACTGGAAATAATATAAATTTTTTAAGTAAGAAAAATACAAATTACCTAAAATGGTCTAAAATTATGAATGTTCACCCTTGGTCTAAGAAGCGGAATTGGAAATGGAAAGCCTAAATGTGAACAGGTGTACAAATTACTATAAATCACTAAGCAAAATGAGAAAGCTAATGGATAAAAGGATGAAAATTTTTAACATTCACTCTATATCCAGATGACCTATGTATTTTTGGGTTGCAAAGGTAAATGAATAAATAGCCACAGAGCAATGGAGACACCTTAAACAAGTTATTAACAGAATAACTCAGACTCACCGTAGACAAAAAGGGGAAGAGTCATTGTCAGCTTAACCAACTGAGAAATTATAATTACAGATTGATATCAATGAAATTATGCTTCAAGAGAAATGGCAAAAGCAATCTGAGCTTCCATTCTCTCTCCTAAAGGACATGAAAGGACCCAGAACAGTGAGGAGCACGTTGGCTATACTCTGAGAAGTTGTTTTTCAGTTGTCTGCTTTACTATTTGACCAGCAGACAATTGATCTGCTTTGAGAAGGTTTTCTCTTCCTCCGTTTGCAAAATTGACTACATGAGAATTGTTCAGTAATATACTCGAGTAACTAAATGATAAATTAGAGATGCAAATAACAAAAGATTAACCTCTTGGCCAAATGTTGGAATAGCTAAATTTCTGATGATGCCATTTTCCCTCGGTTCTTTATTATTTAATTGCTTAATAAAAAATAATATGTAAACATAATAAAACAAAGCAAACATATAACATGAAATGACAGTCTTCCTCTTACTTCCATTCCTAATTCCTGCTCTCTCCCCCCAATGATTATGATAGAGAACACTTTCTTATGTTTCCTTCAATGAAAAAGTAGGAATCTATGGATGCTTTATTTATTTCACAAATGGAATTATGTTATACTTATCTGCACTTTCATGTTTCACCTAATAATACATCTTCAAAATTGTTCCATATCAGCATAGAAATGTCTACCTCAATCTTTTTATCAACTGCTTAGTATTGTATTGTTTTGATAGCAGCAAATTAGAAAGAGTTTTATGTATGTATATCTTGACACAAAAATATAGAGGGGATACATTCCAAGCAGTGGAATTACATGGGCAAAAGATATTGAATTTGTATTTTGATTATAGACAATATTAATCTAATTGGCTTAGATTTAAAAAGCCAATATTGTCTAATTGGCTTACCAAAATTGCTGTACTAGCTAATACTTTCTTTCATCCCTCCAAAAAAGAGTGTGAAATAGCCTTTATCTACATACCATGTCCAATACTAGATATTAGAAAACTTGTTTTGTGTTCCTTCTTTTTTCTCTTTATTAGATAAATGGCAGGTTTACAGAACACTCATGCATAAAATACAGAATTCCTAATGCCACCTCATTATTAACACCTTGCACTGGTGTAGAACATTTGTTAGAACTAATGATTATAAATTTTTATAATTATACTAATAACTATAGTCCAACCATTTAATTTAGGGATCACTGTGTGGTGTAGTTACATAGATATTTTTTAAATGTTTATTCTGTTGCCATACATACAACCGAACAACTCCCCCTCTCAGCCACATTCAGATGTATGTTTCAGTGCTGTTAATCACATTCAAAATAATGTGCTACCATCATCATCATCAATTACCAAAACATTTCCAACATTCCAAATAGAGATACTGTACATTTTAAGCTTTAACTCTAATCCCTATCTCCATCTCATCCCTTGGTAACCTATATTCAAGATTCTGACTCTATAAGTTTGATTCATCTAATTATTTGACATCAATAAGATCCTATAACATTTGTCCTTTTATGTCTGGCTTATTTCACTCAACTTGGTGTCTTTCAAGGTTCGTCCGTATTGTCACATGTTATCAGGACTTCATTCCTTTTTATGGCTGCATTATATTCCATTGTATGTATATGCCACATTTTGTTTATCCATTCATCAGTTGATGGACACTTGGGTTGCTTCCACCTTTTAGCAATTATGAATAATGTTTCCAGGAGCATTGGTGTGCAAATGTCTGTTTGAGATACTGCTTTCTATTCTTTTGGGCATAGACCAGTAGTGGGATTCCTGGATCATATGGTAGGTTTACACATAAGCTTTCTGAGGAAACACCAAACTGCTTTCCACAGAGGCTGCACTATTTTACACTACCACCAGCTGTGAGTGACTTATTCTGTTTTTATGCATCCTCTCCAACACTTGTTATTTTTAGGCTATTTTTAATAAGAACCATTCTAATGGGTATGAAATGGTATCTAATTGTGGTTCTGATTGTATTTTCCTGATGGCTAATGATGTTGAGCATATTTTCATATGCTTTCTGGACGTTTGTGTATCTTCTTTGGAGAGATGTCTATTCACACCTTTTGTCCATTTTAAAATGGGGTTGTTTGTCTTTTTGTTGTTAAGTTGAAGCATTTCTTCATATATTCTGGACATTAAAACTTTACTTGAGGGGGTGCAAGCGTAGCTCAGTGGTAGAATTCTTGCCTGCCATGTGGGAGACCCAGGTTCAGTTCCTGGTCCATGAACTTCCCAAAGGGCAAATAAACAAGCAAAACAAACAAACAAATGGTGCTGCAATAACAGGATACTCACATGGCTCTCAATCTTGGGTTTCACCCTGCTGAAACTTATTTCTGTAAAGGAGAAGCTAAGCCTACTCACAATTAGGCCTAACAGTCACCCACAGAAAATTTATTTTGTTACTCAGATGTGGCCTGTCTCTCTAAGCCAACTCGGCAGGTGAACTATTTGCCCTCCCCTCTACATGGGACATGGCACCAAGGGTGGTAAATGCCATGGCAACATGAGGCAGGACTCCCTGGATGAGCCAGGACCTGGCATCATGGGATTGAGACAGTATAATTGAAAAAAAGGCAGAAGAGAGAATTAAGACAAAGTTCAGTGCCTAAGAGATCTCAAACAGTGTTGAGAGGTTATCCTGGAGGTTATTCTTACGCATTATATAGATATAGCTTTTTAGTTTATGATGTATTTGAGTGGTTAGAGAGAAATACCTGAAATTGTTGAACTGTATTCCAGTAGCCTTGATTCTTAAAGATGATTGTATAATTATATAGCTTTTACAATGTGACCATGTGATTGTAAAAACTTTGTGTCTGATGCTCCTTTTATCCAGGGTATGTACAAATGAGTAAAAACTATGATGAAAAATAAATAAATGATAGGGGGATAAGGAGTAAAAAAAATTGGGTAGATTGCAATACTGGTAGTCAATAAGAGGGAGGAGTAAGGGGTAAGGGATGTATGAGTTTCTCATTTTTCTTTTTATTTCTTTTTTGGACTGATGCATGGTTCTGGACTGATGTTTTTATGGTGATGAAAACACAACTATGTGATGATATTGTTGAGACTACAGAAATCAACACTCACATTATGGCCAACTGGTTTTTGACTAGGGGGCAAAGGCCACTCATTTGGGAAAGATTGGTCTCTTTCTTTACTGATTGCCTACTTTGTATGGACTGTATGTGTGTGAAGATATGTCGGTAAAAATATTTTTGTAAAAAAAATTTTATGGGATAACTAATAAATATTTCCAAATATTGTCTCCCATTTCATAGGCTTTTGTTTGCTTTAAAAATAAAGTCCTTTGAGGCTCAAAAGTTTTCAATTTTAATGATGTCCCATTTATTAATTTTTCCTTTTGCTGTTTGTGTTTTGGGTGTAAAGTCTAAGAAACCATTACCTAAGCAAGCTCCTGAAGATGCTTCCATACATTTTCTTCTAGGAGTTTGATAGTTCTGGCTTTTATATTTAGTTCGTTGATCCATTTTGAGTTGTTTTTCAGTATAAAGTTTGAGATAGTGTCTTCCTTTTTTTTGCAAAAAAAAAAAGTTTTCTCAACATTGTTTGTTGAAGAGACTAATCTTTCCCAATTGAGTGGTCTTTGCCCCCTAGTCAAAAACCAGTTGGCCATAATGTGAGTGTTGATTTCTGTAGCCTCAATTCTATTTCATTTGTCTATATATCTGTCTTTGTGCCCAATATATTGTTTTGGATACTATGGCTTTGTAATAAGTTTTAAGAGCAAGAAGTGAGACCTCCAACTTTCTTCTTTTTCCAGATGGCTTTGACTAGATGGGGTCCCTAACCCTTTTACAGAGGTTTGATGGTTGGTTTTCCCATTTGCTAGCAAAATATTAATTTTCCCAATCTAATTAGTGAAAATGTTTCTGTAGTATATTGGATTGACCATGTTTTTCTAATTGGTTAGTCCACATTTTTATAAATTAAGGACATTGGTTATATCCATTGCAAAGTTTTCCTGATTTCATTTTTAACTTTTATATTTAGTCAGAGATATCAGTCCTTTCCTTTTATGACTTCCGTGGCAGAGAGTACAACTCTTCATCAAGAAGCAGCACCCCTCTTCTCCACTTCTCCTGGTATAAAGAAGGATCACACTTCCTCACACACCTATGAAGTTATGTATGGCAATGTGGTGAGTACGTCTATCTGATCCATTGGGTTGAGACATTTAAATCCCTGTGCAATTAAACCCCTAACTGCAGTGAGCAGGTTGACAAAGAAGGGTAATGCTGAGGTTTTTCATGCAAAGTCACCTAAAGCATCCATCCTCAACCAGAACAAAATCACCCTGAGGGAGATGAAAATTGAATCCTGAGGGTGAAGATATATTAGATATGACACTGGTTTATGGTCATCCAAAGTCAATCCCAGCTAGAAAAATCAAATTCCTTCATTTTTAATTTTATTGAAGAGAGGGAGAGCCTTAAGGGGAAAAATAGCAGGGAATTAAATAAAGCAGGAAATAATGAAAAATAGGCTGAGAAATATGGATCTAGTTTCATAGCAGACCTTGTGTAAACAAAGCATACATTTTTTATATGAAGACACTAAGATATAGTTCTTGGTTGTTACCACAGCATAACCATGCCTACCTTTACTAATCTAATCTTGGGTATGGTTCTGTTTAGTGTCGATTTAGAAAAGCGTCCCAAATCCAGGATTATAAATGAATTTGCCAATTTTTGTTCTAACAATTATATACATATATATATAACTGTTTTGTATATATATATATATGTTTTTATTGTTCATTGGTTGGTTTGGTTTTGGTTCTTCAATCATATATTCATAGGAATTTATTTTGAAGGAAAGATATTTGGAATTTAACTTTATTTTTCCTAAAGAACTAACCAGTTCTTGCTATATAATTTATTAAATAATCTCTATAATCTCTAATGATTTGGAATGTGTTTTATTATTTACTAAATTCTCATATATATTTGAGTCTCCTTCAGAATTTTATTCTTCATTTCCATGTAGCAAATTGTTTTAATTGTGGTAGCATCATAATGCCATAGAATATTTTGTTTTGTTTATTCTTCAGAGATGTTTTATTAACTACTTCAATAAGTGATTATGTAATTTTTCATGTATATATAATTTAAATAAATATTAACTCAATATGCCGCTTCCATTTAGGCTATAAGAACAGACTCAATGGCTGCAGATGACAGCTGCATTTTTTAGAGAATCTCAAACAAGCCATCCACATGATATTCTGTATTTTATCTCTTATGTAAGGAGAGTGTCTGACTCCTCCCAACATTCACTTTAAAACCAGATCATAGTTTCAGTATATGCCACAACCTATGTTTTGTAAATATGCCTAAAAATGTCAGAAAAATATTTGTTTTCTGAAATGCATGACTATGCTGGAAAATAAGATATAATACCTTCACTGGACCAGAATCTACAATGACACCAATGAAAGAAGGCAGACAAGGAGTTTGTTTATGAAGTAAATACTAGACCAAAACTCACGCATGAGCAGACCACAGTAGGGGGGGTGGCAGGAGTTCAGAGTCGCCCACGCCTGACGGTACTGACTATAGGAGCAGACGGGAGTCCTGACCGGAACTCTTTAATTAGAATATCCAGGCAGGTCAGTTCTTTCCGTGAAACCTCTCTCCATTTTACCAGACAATGTGCAACAGAAATTATCTGCCTCCAACAGAAGCACCAAGAGTGAGATTTGGACAGTTACTCTTAGAAACATTCAAGAAATGGGAGCCTGACAAGCCCCAAGATGAACTAATGGCCCCGTCTTCTGGTAATACAGCCCACCTCTCCCTGACAATCGTCTTAACTGCTCTTTAATACATGCCGTCAAAACGTTTCCTGCGCCTCCCCCAAGACTATGATGAATAGAAGAAAATAACATTCGCAGACAAAGAATGAATCTCAGAAATGACTGACAACTAAGACTGAACTGACAGATACATAGAGAACTTTTTATTTACCTCCCACATGAAAAATAGGGAATATTTATTCTCTTCAAGCTCACATGAGACAATCGCGAAAATTGACCACATATTAAACAGTAAAGGAAATTTCAATACATTCCCAAAGTAGAAAGTATTCAGGTCACATTTACTGAGAACAATGCATTAAAACTAGAAAATAATCGCAAAAGGAGAGTCAAAAATACATATCCGGGCGGTAGGATGGTGGCTCAGTGGCAGAATTTCCCACCTGCCATGCCGGAGACCCGGGTTTGATTCCCAGTACCTCCCCATGCAAAACAAAATACATATCCATCTAGAAAATGGAATATAATTATAAGCTCCTGGATCAGAGAGAAGCCAAAAATAGAAAATAAAAATTATTCAGAAATAAGTCAAAAGAAGTGCTATATTATAAAACCTGTAGACTAGGTAGTACTCAAAGGACAATTTTAGCCGTAAGGTACTCTTATTTATTAGAAAATGGAAGAGAATAAAACGAAAGCCTGTTTTCAAATCAAGACGCTATATAATCAATAACAGAATAAGCTTTAAGAAAATAGAAGGAACTCATTAATAAAATAAAGGATAAATTAATAAAATTAGAAACACACTAAAAGAAAAAATAGAGCCCGCCAATAAAGTAAAAAATAGATTATTTGAAAAAAATCAATGAAATAGGTAAATATATAACAAGTATTACTGAGAAAAATAAATATCTTAGTAATTAAAAAGAGGACACAATTACATATAAAAAAAATACTTTTAAAATATAAGAGAATAGGGTGGTGCAATGGGGGCTCAGCAGGCAGAATTCTCACGTGCCATGCCAGAGACCCAGGTTCAATTCCCAGCGCCTGCCCATGCAAAAAAATAATATATATATATATATATATATATATAAAAGAATAATGCATGCAAATGTATTCTCATTTGAGTGAATGTATAGAAGTAGATAATTTTTAATAAAAATATATTTTTTATTAAATAAATTTTAATTAAAATATAAATATATTTTATTAAATAAATTTTAATAAAAATATAAAACACAAACAGCTTATAAACATTACTATAAATATAATATAAATATCATGGAGGACTGTCGAATTGTACTTTAAGATATAAGTCTGAAAAAGGCACCAAGCCAGTCAATTTTAAAGGGTAATTTCAAGGAATAATTTTAAAGTATTTTATATATCCCATATCATCCAAGCTGTTTCAGATCATAAAAGAAAGAAAGTGTCCCATCTCATTTTATAAGGCAAGCATAATCATGAGAATCAAACTGGACAAGGAGCGAACAAGAAAAGAAAACAAATGCCAATCTCACATAAAAACACACATTAAAAAAGCATTAAATGAAAAACCAAGAAAGAATGGAGCAAATAGTGTAGTGTGTTTGTGTGTGTGGGTGTGTGTGTGTGGGTGTGTGTGCATAATTGCAGTGATGTATTGGTAACTGTTTAATAACCAGCTCTCCAAAAATAAACATCCTGATTTGTAGCATTTGCCAATTTCTGTGGCTTAAATATTCCTACCATAACTCACCTGTTTTCAAGCCAGCTCCCACCTTCCACTGCATATTGTCTCAGGACTACTTGGTAACACACACTAAATAAAGCCATGTCTTTCTATAGATACCCGTATGGTGCATGCACAGAAAGAAATTAGATGAATGCACATTAGTAACAGTGGATATCTCCAAAGAAAGGACTAGAATTTATCAAGGAGGACTCTGTTGGTTAGGAGTCAATCAGAGAAGCAGAACATTAGGAAATTAAATTACACATTTGTGTGTGGGCAGGGTGTGTATGTACGCATTTGTTAAAGGAATTTCACCTGGCAGTTAGAAATGGAAGATGGATGTAAGGTGGGTATGGTAGTTATATTCAGTTGTCAACTTGGCCAGGTGAAGACACTTAGTTCTGTTGCTGTGGACATGCGCCAATGGTAGATGAACCTTATCTGTTGCTGATTACATCTGCAGTCGGCTAGGAGGCGTGCCTGCTGCAATGAATGACATTTGACTTAATTGGCTGCTGCTTAAATGAGAGAGCGCAACATAGCACAGCCAAAGCAGCTCAGCATACCTCCTCTCAGCACTCGCAGCTCAGCCCAGGACTTTGGAGGTGCAGAAAGAAATCACCCCAGGGAAAGTTGTTGGAACACAGAGGCCTGGAGAGAAGGCCAGCAGAGATCACTCTGTGCCTTCCCCCATAAGAAAGAACCTCACTTGAAAGTTAGCTGCCTTTCCTTTGAAGAACTAACGAAATAAATCCCTTTTTATTAAAAGCCAATCCATTTCTGGTGTATTGCATTCCGGCAGGTAGCCAACTAGAACAGTGGGGAAGAGCAAGAACAAGCTGGAATCCAGGAACACAAAAAGAAAGCAGACTAAAACCCTACTGCCTCTGATCTTAATGTGCATATATTTCATTTCTATTACAACATTCCATGAAAATCTTGTTTTGCACATTATTTTGTAGCAAAGATAAAAAGGTAAAAAGAAGCCTTCTCAAAATTCAGTTAGTCTTACATTTGGTCATGGAAAAGGTCTTGATTTCATCTTGAAATGCATACTTCCAAAATTTTAGGAAGCAGAAGCTACAATTGTTCATTTCCCTTTGAAAGATTTCTCATTTTTGTTTTTTTGTTTTCTCATATATACACTTTAAATATATTTTAGGAAAATTATTTCCAGAAACTTCCCACCCATCTCACCTCCAGCAGAGAAATTCATAGCATCTCAAAGAGCACAAAAATTGTTAAGTGGTATGAACAGTTGGGAAATGCTACATTAAAGCATTATCCCTCTATGTGTGTCTGCATTCAAACTTCTGGAACCATAACTTATCTCAAAGACTTGAAAGATTCCCATGTAACATACTAATAAGTGAAGTACTTCAGGGAGCCTCTACACAGCAATTAGTGTTTCCCCACCCAAACCATACTTGGGGCTCAACTATCAGGGATCTGAAGTACAACCATGGATTAAGGTAGGTTTGGTTGTGGCCAACTCGTAGAATAGAGGGATTCTGTTTGAGACAGACTGAGTTCAAGTCCCTACCACCTAAAGATACCTTGCCTCCTTGCTCATCATCTGTAGGACACAAACAATAATAACAATCTTGCACATTTTTAATAAATACTTTGGCTATCTATTGCATACTAAGCTCTGTTCTTGGTGTTAAGAATGTATTGTGAAAAAGCTAAGTCTCTCAGAGAGCCCAAGTGAGGAGAAGATAGACAATAAAGAAACACATTAAAAGATAATTTCAGGGAAAAAAAAGATAATTGCAAGGGTTTTTTTGGTTTTTTTGTTTTGTTTTATTTTGCTACAAAAAGTTTTATTGTTTATACTTGGTCTACAAGTTGTTAGAAGGCTGCAAAAATATTCCTCCTGGCAGGAGGGAGGGGCTGAGGAGGAAGACTGGACGCCAGGGAAATATGGAGAGTCCTCCCCCAGCAAAGGCCGCTGGGCTCCGGAAGCAACTAGTCATGCTTGAGGGTGAACTTTTAAAAGAGATATTCTCCCAACCTTGCTTGCAGGTCTATCAGCCTCCCAAAGCTGGTCAGGTGGTTGTCCATCTTCTGGGTGAGTCTCACCTCCTCATCTTGGAAATGGCTCTCAAAGAAGTCACAGAGATGAGATTATGTGTTGGTAGAACCCAGGGCAGAAAGAGTCAAAAGGGCCTGGTTTGGACTCTTCTCCAGGACCGTAGTAGCTTCCATGGTGTGCTGGTTTGAAATGATGTATGTATCTTAGAAAAGCCATGTTTTAATCCTAATCCCATTTTGTAAAGGCAGCCTTTTCTTCTAATCCCTATTCAGTATTGTATGCTTGAAACTGTAATTAGATCATCTCCCTGGAGATGTGATTTAATCAAGAGTGGTTGTTAAGCCCGATTAGATAAAGGCATATCTCCACCCATTTGAGTGGGTCTTGATTAGTTTCTGAAGTCCTTCCTATAAAGGAGGAAACATTCTGGAGAATGAGAGATTTCTGAGAGAGCAGAGAACGACATAGCCACAAGAAGCAGAGTCCACCAGCCAGTGACCTTTGGAGATGAAGAAGGAAAATGCCTCCCAGGGAACTTCATGAAACAGAAAGCTGGGAGAAGAAGCTAGAAGATGATGCCGTGTTCACCATATGCTTTTCCAATTGAGAGAGAAACCCTGAACTTCATTGTCCTTCTTGAATCAAGGTATCTTTCCCTGGATGCCTGTGATTGGACATGTTTATAGACTTGTTTAACTGGGATATTTTTTCGGCCTTAGAACTGTACACTAGCAACTTACTAAATTCCCCCTTTCAAAAGCCATTCGTTTCTGCCATATTGTTATTCTGGCAGCTAGCAAACTAGAGCACATGGTGTTCAAGTTTCACTCATTTGGGACAGGTTCTACACATCCTAGTAGATGGCATGGCCACAGCACTGGCTTTGCATCTTCTAGAGATGCTGGTCACCCTCAAGCTTCATCTACAACAACTTGTGGAGGGAGTGTCCATGGTAGTGAAGGCCATGTTGTCACGGTGGAAATAAAGGCTCAGAGAGAGGCAGATGTGGGAGGCTCACAGACACAGGTTGACCAGGTAGTTGATTAATACTTCCAATTCTGGCAGAGTAATTCTGAGGACCTGGGAGCTCATGGTTGGTGCACAATGAGGAACTAACCAAAAAAGAAAAAAAATGGTGTTAGCTGGTCCTGAGAAGCAGGGGATGGCTCAAAAGCAAATGAAAAAATAAATGGAATTTCAAAATTGAAAACTTCTGTGCATCAAAGGAGTTCATCGTGAAAATAAAAAGACAACATACACAGGGCAATGGTGGTTCAGTGGCAGAGCTCTCACCTGCTCACGCCAGAGACCCAGGTTCGGTTCCCAGTGCCTGCCCATGTGAAAAAAAAAGACCCTACACAATGAGAGAAAATATTTGGAAATCACATAGCTGATAAGGGTTTAAGGGTTAGAATTTATAAAGAAACTCTTCAATATAACAACAAAAGACAAACAAACCAATTAAAACATGGGAAAGAAACTCAAATAGACATTTCTCAAAAAAAGATATGCAAATGGCCAGAAAGCACATGAAAAGATGTTCAACATCATTAGCCATTCAGGAAATGCAAATCAAAGCCATAATAAGATACCATTTCACACCCACTAGCATGGCTACTATTAAAAAAAAAAAACAGAAAATTACAAGTGTTGGAAAGAACGTGGCAAAATAGGAACATTTGTTCATTGTTGGTGAGAATGTAAAATGGTGCAGCTGCTGAAGAAAAGAGTTTGGCGGTTCTTCAGAAAGTTAAGTATAAAATTACATAGGACATGTCAATCACATTTCTAGATATATACCCAAAGGATTTGAAAGCAGGCACTCAGATAGATATTTGCACATCAGTGTTCATAGCAGCATTATTCACAATTGTCAAACAATGAAAGCATCCCAAGTGTCCATCAATAGATGAATGGATAAACTAAATGTAGTGTATATATACTATGGAATAGTATTCATCCATGAAAAGTAGCAAAGATCTGATTCATACTGCAACATGGATGAACCTTTAGTGAAATAAGCCAGACAAAAAAGGGCACATATTTTATTATTTCACCATGAAACAATTAGAATAAACATATTCGTAGAGTCAGAAACTTAAATACAGGTAACCAAGGGCTAATATGGGGGTAGAGAATGGGAAATTAATTCTTAATTGGTACAGTTTCTGTTTGGGGTAATGGAAACATTTGGTGTCGTATAGCGGTGCTGGTAACACAGCACTGTGAATGTAATTAACACCACTGGGTTATATATCTGAACATACTTAAATTAGGAAAATTTAGGTGGTATATATATATATATGTCACTAGAATAAAAAGTTTAAAAAAAGCAATGACCAGAGGACTGTACAACACAAGTATGAACCCTTATATAAACTATGGACTACAGTTAATTGACCAATTATAATAATATTCTGCCATCAATTATAACAAAGCCACCATACTAATGCAAAAATTAGGGGTGGATGTTTCAGCTTAGTAAAGCTACCAGAATGCAATATACCAGACATGGGTTGACTTTTACAATGGAGATTCTTTAGCTTAGAAATTTACAGTTCCAAGTCCATGAAAATTGTCCAAATTATGGCACTAACAGGATGATACTTTCTCTGAAGAAAGGCTGCCGACATCTGGCACACATCTGTCACATGGGAAGGTACATGGCCAACATCTGCTAGTCCTCTCCCAGGTTTCATTGCTTTCAGCTCCTGGCTTCAGTGGCTTCCTCTCAGCTTCTGTTGTATTGTTGTCTCTCAGCTTCTCTGGAACTTCTTTGAGTCCTCTGGGCTTCATCTTTGTGTGTCCTTTTTCCTCTTCCAAAGGACTCCACTAAGGGGATTAGGACCCACTTCGAACAAGGTAGGTTATATCTCAATTGAAATAACCTCACCAAAAGGTTCCACCCATTTGCTTCAAAATTTAAATCTTATGTAGCACACTACCTAATTTAACCTGTGTGGTCAGTTTATTGACACAGCTTAATTACATGGAACCTAAAATAAGGAATGAGATCTTCTTATTCTGTATAGGTTAATGTAATAGCCTGGTACATTTCAGAGTATTGGGGGCATAAAATAAAAGAAGTATTTCTAAACGCCCCCTGAAGGACTGGGAAAAAATGGGGAACTATTAAACTTCCCCACCTGGGAAATTCCTGGTATTCTCTCAGGCGTTAGGTACTCCCAATTTAATAAGACAAACCCCTGATCTTGAGGCTTGCCCTTATGAAACTTATTTCTTCAATGGTGAAGCTAGGCCTGCATGTAATTATGTCCAAGAGTCACACACCCCTGCCCCCAGAGAGTCTCTTTCATTGTTCAGATGTGGTCTCTATCTTTAAGCCAATTTTGCAAATAGATTCACCCTCCCCTCTACATGGGACCTGACTCCCAGGAGTATTAGTCTCCCTGGCAACATGGGACATGACTTCCAGGGATGAGCTTTGCCCTGGCATCATGAGATTGAAATGCCTTCTTGACCAAAAGGGGAGAAAAGAAATGGAATAAAATAAAGATTCAGTGGCTGACGTATTTCAAATAAAGTTGAGAGGTCATCCTGGAGGTTCCTCTCATACAAGCTTTAGCCATATACTGCAAACTACCACAATATGCCAAGCCCCTGCCAACAGTATTCCTGATAATCATAGGGAGTTCCCTAGGGCTCGATCTAAGTTTCTGTGAAGGTTTTTCTCAGTAGGTTTATTTTTTCAGAAACTTAAGCCCCCATATTGATCCTATAATAAACAGTGAAACCTGGAGGTTCCAGTCTCTCCAAGAACATCAAGTTTCATTCCTCTGCCCCATAAGGTCAAGCCCCTTTCTAGCATGAAGAAGTTAAAGTGCTTTTACTCAGATGTCCCTGAAGATTGGAGGAAAGATCAAATGAGAGGGAGAAGGTGTAACAGAGAAATTAGGATTTAACAAATGAATGTAAACACTGACTCATTATATAGATATTTCTTTTCAGTGTCTAGTGTTTTAGAATAACTGGAAGGAAATACCTGAAGTTGTTGAACTCTAATCCTGCAGTCCTGATCTTTGATAAAGATTACATGACTATATTACAAAAAAAAAAAATCAATTGCCCAAGTTTGTATAGATCTACTTCTGGATGTTTTGTTCTGTTCTACTCATATGTATATATGAGTGTACTACTAGTGGTAAATAAGAGGGAGGGTAAGGGACACGGGATGTTTGGGTTTTTCTTTATTTTTTTATTTCTTTTTCTGGAGTATGCAAAAGTTCTAAAAAGGATCATGGTAATGAATGCACAACTATGTGATGAGACTATGGATCATTAATTGTATAGTTTGGATGGAGTGTATAGTGTGTGAATATAGCTCAATAAAATTACATTTTAAAAGGTCCCACCCAGGATACACGTGTGATACCTTCCATGTGGGAGACCCAGGTTCAATTTCCAGACCATGCACCTAAAAAAAAAAGGTCCCACCCCAAATAGATCTATACCCACAGGAACAGATCAAAAGAGCACAACCTTTTCTGGGGTACATACAGTCTCCAAACTACCACAGTGGGTATATGGGGAATTTCATATTTTCTGCATGATCCTTCTGTAAACTTGCTTCTCTAAAAAAAAAAAACAATTAAAGAATGGTCTAACTTTCAAAAATGAATCCTTCTGTTCTTAGCTCCCTATAACTCTAGCATTGATATACATTCTCCACCAAATCTTGAAGATCTATATGACAACCACAGAACTTAATCTTTTGTTGACCCCCAAAAGGTTGTAAAATAATGTGAATATTTGTGCATTGAATCATATCTTCCATTGAATGCTATTTTGAGACTCTGTTTTACTTAGATAAAAATAAATAGCACTAAAATAAGAAATGGTCCATGAGCATTTATTGAATTCCTAAAATAAACTCAGCACAAGAGGACTCTATAACTAAACATTTTTTTATTATTCACTTGAACATATTCTACTATGTGTATTCACTTTCTAACTGTTAAGATAATAGATGACTGATAAACTAAATTTATCTTTGCATATTTGTTAAAAAAACACACACAGGTTAATGTACATGAGTTATATTTCATTTCCATTTCCTTAAGAAAAGCTAAGCAGCCACATTGGCTATGCTCCAGCCAAGAACTGAGCAGAATTAATTCAGTGAAAGATCCATTAGGAAACATAATTCCAACTAGAAGATAAATATAATCCCTGTTTGTTAACCTAACAACAGTGTTAATACCTGTGAATGTGAAAACCATAAACTATTCCTGTAACAGCCATCAACGTTTTTTGACCAAATGGCTAAATGAAGAAAGAAGCCAACTGTCTGATTAAGAGAATGGGAGCTGGTAATGGAACCAGCAGGGAGCTCTGAGAATGATCTTCCTGTTCTTGGAGCTGCCACTTGGGGCCCTAAAGGTAAGCAAAAGTGACATGTTAGCCATGTAAATGGAAATCAGGTCGAAATGTATTAAGCCAACAAATGTGAAATGTAAAAGAGGAGCACCTTGTAGGTATTTCAGCTAGCCACACTGCTGCTTCCAGGACCCAAGGGCAGCTGCTCTTAGCTTCATTCAAGAAAACCTGTGAGATCCTTTTCAACCTTTCCTTTCTGGACTAATCATCTAGTAAAACAAGCAAAGTAGTCTATATATACCTTTCCATTGTGTGAAGGAAATCATAAAGCCATGCCTTAAAAACACCTTGAGAAATGGATTGTGTCCAATTATAAAACAGAGCTGATTCTTACACAGTGATTTGAATTTTTATCTTCTTTCACATCCTCAACAACTATTCTTGGAAGCAAAATACAAGCCTTACAGCAAATTAATGAGTCTTTAAAGTCATGCAAAAAATATCATGATTTTTGTCTGAGCCGCAAGACCCATTAACAAACTGGAAGCAGCAGCTGCAAGCTTGAGCTTCCTGGATTATTCCTGATCCTGAGAAATGAAGCAATTGTTCATGACCTTTTACATCAGTGTTCTACAGAAGCATATTTACTTGACAAAGTTATAAGAAGATAACTTAAAGGATTCGTTATTTTTGAAAAAAAATTCATACTGATTCTCAACTATGCAGGTAAACTTATATGCAAAGTATTTACGGTGTTTTTATTTTTCTGGTTTCCAAAAATATTACATGTTCATGCTTTCAAAAGGGGAAAAATACAGAAAACCAAAACAGGGCTCATAAGCTTTTACTTGTTTTGATCACTTCACAATATACCATAAACATTTTCCCATGTCATTAAATGTTCTAAAGCATGAGAGTACAGTGTTATGGAACACTCTAATTTTAAAAATCCCTATTTTTAAACATTTGGGTTAGTTCCAAATATGCTATAACAAATAACACTTTGAGGAACATGCTTTTACATAAATCTGTCTGCATATGTTTCTTTGAGATACATTTATGAAAGTAGAAGTTCTAGGTCTAAATATTTTCAATGCTTTTGATAAGTGTGGTCAGATTCAGACAGTCACTCTGATTTTATACAAGAGAAAATGAAAATAATCACTGCAGAATGTTTACTGGTGACAGCTGAATACAAAATGGCCAAGCGTTTGCTTTTATAGAGTTCTTCATGTCAAGGACAGTTGACTGATCTCTCATGACCACCAGATGTCAGCCTATAACAGAGCAAACTGAAACAGACGTACGTGGATATAAGGAGCAATTCACATTAGCATTATATATATATACATATACACACACACATATACTTGGCCACTCTGTGTTTTCCTTAGGCTGCTAGGGAGATTGGGCCTTATCAGATTAACAAAAAATGAATATCCACAAAATAGGTCAAGCACAAAGAAATTGAAGGACCAGATGTGTTTCACTGGACCTGGAGTTTGGGGACAGCAATTTGTTTTGCTTTACATTTCCCTAAAGCCCTCTTCACAAACTGCCTTCACAATTGAATCTTTTCAGAAATAGGTATTGGTTTCCTTGGAAGCAGTGAACTATTTCATGCCAAACCACTTACTTCTTCACTAGCTCACAGGGAGACAAAGTCTTCTGGGAGGAGGGGGTAGATGAAATATTTTAATTCGATATCTTTGAGTTTTTCTATTTAGTAGCTAACTAGGACATGTACCGAAGCAAGGAAAAGTGGTTGCTATAAGATGCTTCTCCACGGTGACCTTGGACTGTATTCATTATTTCTTCCAACTTTGGTGGATGTTCCCTTGACTCCTTTTTTGGTCTCTGAGGAAAGGATCCTCCATGCTCTAATGCATTTTGAGTATTCAAGATGTGGTAGTTATTCTCAAGATGCTTCAAACATGCAGAAATCTTCCCTATAGCTAACATAGTGATACCACAGCTAGCACCAGCCAAGTGCAATTGGAGTCTCTAGTCAATGTACTAGTGCAACTACTTTACCAAATGATAGATGAAAAGAAATTAAGAAAAAATGCAAGGATGTTCACAATTGTGTCAACACTATGAATCTGAACTGAGGCTTTAGTCTAAAATAAGCTAAAGCTAATTAAAGTGGTTTATTACCAATATTAGTACTTGTACCTTTAAAAATAGGAACAAAGAATGGGTGGCCTTTTCTATGGGAGTAAGGATACTAACATATGAAGAATAGTAAACTTTTTATACAAACAAATGAGGTGTTAGATAAAGAAATACAGGAAAAGTCCTATGCTACATACAAAAATTGAAATTGTACAAAATGAGATGTGAATTAAGCTCAAAGATTTTAGATGACTTTGTGTTCTTGATCAAACCGATGCCTAGTGCTGCTGGCAGAAAAAAAATGCAAATGTCCTCTTAGCCAACATTCATAGAAACACAGTGAGTGTGCAATTAAAGCACACTTTTACTTCACTAATCAGAACATGTCTAGAATATTTTGCTCAATTCGAGGGAAGATGACAAACTGGAACTTCAGCTAGAAGGGGAGAGAAGAGCATGGTAAAGAATTTCAAAATCATGGTGCAAAGAATGAGAAGACAAGAGTTTGAATCATAAAATATTGAAAGATTGTCATGTAAAAAAGAGAGGGAATTGATCCCATTTTCTGGAGTTTTCTGAGCTAGAAGTAATATGTGAAAGACAGAGGGAGATAAATTTGGAAACTAAGTCAGAACCCAAAGCCCTCCAGTCTATGCCCTGAAGACCAGTATCAGTTGAGAGTGTGAGACCACCTCAATTTGCCTATATCTTTGTACAAATATATCTACAGTGCAGCAATCCTGCAACCAAAATGTGAACCAGTCCAGAACTGGCATCATGATAATGGCTCCTCAAGTCTCTGGCTTGCCAAGCCTTGTTTACCCCTACAACAAGCACAAGCTTCCAATTCACAGAGAAGCATACTGTGGGCTAGTCAAGACCATGTTTAAAAGAGACCAGGGGTCAGTTCCAGGAAAATGGTGGAATAAGAAGAGACAGAACTCACTCCTCCACCAAAATCACCTGGAGAAGAGGAAGAAATGATCTAAGCAGTGGTTCTGAGGCACAGATCAGGAAGGGAGCTTAGCAACATACAAGAAATAACTGGATGAAGAAATGGAGAAACTGCAATGAAAAAACTATGGTGAGTGATTGGACTCCCCACATCCATCCTCCACCCCAAAGCCAGGAGCTTCTGGTAACTGGGTTCTTGCTGAGCTGACTGCTGTGGACTGGGAGAGACAGGAAAACCCTGGGATCAGAGGGGGACACAGCATAGCTCTGATATAACTGTTGGCCAACAAAATTGACCCTCAGAGTGCTACAGCCTTGATCCTTTCCAGGCAGGAGCAGTGAATGTTTGAAGCCAGCTGTAGTTCCTGGTGCCCATCCTCCACACTCTCCAAGCCCCCAGCTTCTTTTCAGCACAAATCCTGCCCAGTTGGCTGCTGTGTACTTGGAGACTTGGGTAAGTCCTCCTTCCTAGGAACCAGAGGGGGATGCAGCACACTTCTGATTCAGTGGTTGGTGGGCAAAATTGGACTGTGGGGTCCCACAGCCTTTGGACTGTGGGGTCCCACAGCTTTGGTCCTCTCTGGACAGGCACCCGCAGCACCATGGTGCCATTATTTCCACCCACCACCGAAATAGAGAGGACAGTGGGATATAAACTGACTTACTTTGTAGGGTTGTAGGAAATAGGTTGCTGAAGAGCACCAACTACAGGGAAGGTTGGGAAAGTGCAACCTCGGGAAGCTGCTTTCTTAACCCTCTACCCAAGGCCCTTTGGAATTGGTCTGCACCCCCTGCGTGGGAACATTGCCCTGTTTTGTCAGGGAAATACTGGTTAACTCAGTGCCAAAAAAGACCTTTAACATGAACCTAATCAACAACAAAATCATAGACAAGAAAGGGACACCAACTTTCAAAATAATTTTAGCAAGATAATCATATGCCAAGATACCAGAAAAAATTACAGGACATACTAAGAAACAAGAAGATATGGCCAAGCCAGGTGATCAAATTAAAAAGTTGAAGGACATGCAGAATTTGGAACAATGAATCAAAAATTTCAAACAAATCTCATAAATAAATTCAATAAAAACATAAAGTATATTAAGAAAGCACTAAGAGAGCATAAAGAAGAATTTGAAAGAATACACAGAAAAATAACAGATCTATTGGAAATGAAAGACACTGAAGATGAAATTAAAAATACACTAGAGAAACACAACAGTATATTTGAAGAGCCAGACAAAACATTCAATGAGCTAGAAGACAGAGCAACTGAATTCTAACAGACAAAAGAACAATAGAGATCAAAATGGAAAAATTTAAACAGGATACCAGGGAAATGATTGACAACACAAACATATGCATCATAGGTGTCCCAGAGAAGAAAATTAGGAAAAAGAGCTTGGAAGAAAATTTGATAAAAATAATGGCTGAAAATTTCCCAACCGTTGTAAAAGACATAAATATCCAAGTTGAAGAAGCCCAACATACTCTAAATTTAAAAAAATCCAAATAGACCCACTCTAAGACAAATACTAATCAGACTATCAAATGCCAAAGTGAAGAGAATCCTGAAAATAACAAGATAAAAGTGATTCAATACATACAAAGGAAGCCACAAAAAACTGTGTTGACTTTTCATCAGACACCATGGAGGCAAGAAGGCAGTGGTACGATATATTTAACACATTGAAAGAGAAAAATTGCCAACCAAGATTCTTTTTCTTTCTTTTTATTGAGATATTATACATTCACATACCATAAAACCATCCAAATTATGCAATCAGTGGTTCACAACAGCATCATATAGCTGGACATTTATCATCACAATATATTTTGAACATTTTCGTTACTCCAAAAAAAATTTTTAATTAAAATAAAGATAAAAAGGACCACCCAAAGCATCCCATACCTCTATATCCCTCTATAATCATTTTCAATCTGTTTTTGTCCTTGGATCTAAAGTGAGTATCTTGTAGACATCATATAGATGGGTACTGTTTTTAATCCATCTTGCCAGTCTATGTCTTTTGATTAGGGACTTAAATCCATTAACACTTAATGTTATTACTGTGAAGGCAGTACTTTCTTCTACTATTTTGTCTTTTGGATTTTATATTGTCACATATTATTATTTTTCTCTTCTTACCCTTATTGCTAGTCTTCATTTCTACACTTTTTTGAAGACCTCTCTCTCCTGCCTTTGCCTATCTGCCTCTAGTGCTTCTTTTAGTATTTCTTGTAGAGCCAGTCTCTTATTCACAAACTTTCTCAGTGACTATTTGCATGTAAATACTTTAAACTCTCCCTCATTTTTAGAGGACAGTTTTGCCAAGAATTCTTCATTGTCGATTTTTCTCTTTCAGTATCTTAATACAGCATACTACTGCCTTCTCACCTCTGTGGTTTCTGCTGAGAAATCAGTAAGCAGTCTTGTTGAGCTTCCCTTGTATGTAATGGATCACTTTTCTCTTGCTGCTTTCAAAATTCTCTTTGTCTTTGTCATTTGACAATTTTATTAGTTAGTGCCCTGGAGTAGGTCTATGTGTATATATTCTGTTTGGGGCATGCTGCATATCTTGGATCTGTAATGTTATGTCTTTTATAAGAGATGAGAAATTTTCGGTGATAATTTCCTCCTTTATTGTTTTTGCCCCTTTTCCCTTCTCTTCTCTTTATAGGACACCCATAACACATATATTCATGTACTTCATATTGTTATTTAATTCCCTGAAACCCTGCTCATGTTTTTCTATTCTTTTCCCTTGTTTGTAGGATTTCAGATGTCCTGTCCTTTAGTTCACTAATCCTTTCTTCTGCCTCTTCAAATCTGCTGTTGTAAGTCTCCATTGTATTTTTCATCTCTTCCATTTTGCCTTTCGTTCCCAAAAGTCTAACATTTGATTTTTCAAGATTTTGAGTTCTTCTTTACGGTTGCCCAATGTCTTCTTTATATTTTTCATCTCTTTTGCCATATCTTCCCTCAACTCATTGATTTTAATTTTTATTTGATTTATCATGTTTAATTGACCATTAATCAGTTGTTTCGGCTCCTGCATCCCATTGGCAGTATTAGTTTGTTCCTTTGACTGAGCCATATTTTTGTTTTATAACTCATAATTTCTTATTGGTGTCTCAGCATCTTATTTTCTTGATTTGCTTATTCTGGAAGTTGCTTTTACTCTTTTACCTAGGATATTCTTGTTGTTTGGCTTTGCTCTCTGTTTGTTTTTTTTGTTTGTTTTTGTTTTTGTTTTTTATGACATTCAGCTCAACTTATTCTAGGCCTCTATAGTTTCTATTTAAGTGTTCAAAATTTTTCAGCCCTTGTTCTTCTGGTTCTTACCCTGCCTATATAACCTTTTTTTGAGGAGGGTCCCCAGATATTAATGGCCCCAATCAGTTTTTCCCAGATAATGCAGGCCCAGGTCTCAGGAGAAGCATGTAATCAGTACCAAGTTTCCCCAAGGATGAGACCCAGCAGGTTATCTGACTTTCCTGTGGAGGATTTAGATGTTTTGTTTTTCCTATTCAGCCCAGCAGGTAGCAGTTGTCAGCTCACAGCTCCCCACTGGCATAAAGTCATGTGGAGCCTTTAATTCTCAGCCTGCCAAGGGCATGGTTAAGACAGATGCTGAGGTGCAAGTCTGTTTCTGAAGGACGATTGCCATTTGAGCCAGGCCTTCCCACCCTTTCTTGGGGAAGAGATGCCTTTTAGGGAAGTACATCCTTCACGTGACTTGTAATTTTGTCTCTAAGACCTACCTTACCTCTGCCCTTGCCTAGGTCAGCACTGACAATTGAAAATGCCTGAGGCTTTCTCTTATGAGCTACTTAGAATACTTTAAAAAAGAAAACAAAAGAAATGTTCAGAACCAGTTCCTAGCCCTGAAGATTCACCAATCAAGAGCCAGAGTTCGTACCTGGCTCTATAAAGGGACAACATTCCGAGTCTGGCTAACTTCAAAAGCTCCACTGTCTTGTTGTTGTTGTCACTGTTGCTTGTTTTTGTCATCAGCCCCATTTTCTCTCTGGTGGGAGCCTCAAGCAAAGAAGGCTGTCCTGCTTTCTCGTGGCTTATCTGTGCTTGGAATTTATATTCAGCTGTCCAAATATGTTCATTAAAACTGCAATTGGAGCTTAGTTGAGCTATCTTCCCTTGCTCCTATTACAGACTGCTTCCTCTTTTCCCACAAAGAAGTGTCTTCAGCAGCCTGTTGTGCCGGGGGGGAGGGGTGCCAACCCCTGAAGCTTGGGGGCTGTATTTATAGTTCTGTGCTCTGATCTCAGCCTTTCCATTCATTCCAGATTGGTGTATAATGTGTGTCTAGTCTTGAATGTTTCCTAAATACTTGTTCCATACAGTTCTGGGCTATTTACTAGCTTCCCTAGAGGACTAAATAAATTCCACACCTCCCTACACTACCATCTTGCCCTGCACTCCAGTCAGGAATTCTTTATCCAGCAAAGCTGTTCTTCCAAAATGATGGGGGTGGCCAGAGTGGTGGAACGGCAGTGGAACAGGCACCGTGGGGGGTGTGGCGCAGAGAATGATCACAGATCTGAGACCAAAGAACAAGATGCACTAGTGGTCAGATTGGTGACCAAGGGAGCTGTATTCTGTTTTTCCTCCTCAAACTAACTTTGCAGCCATGGAGAGGATATGCCAGGACTTCTGGAGAAGATGGCAGCTTAGTAAGACGCGCGGATCTTGGTTCCTCCTCCAGAACAGCTGCTGGGGGGAGTGGAGATGATACAGAGCAGCTCCCGGAGCCGCGACAGAGATCAAAAAGACAGCATACCCCATACTGGAATGGCTGACTGGCTGTGAGAACCTGCTCCGGTGAGATCGCCGAGGGGCACAGGCTTCCCCGGCTGGGGCGGCAAGTGGCCGGAGTCCCTCCCTTCCTCCTTCCTGGGCCAGCTGGGGGAATTGGACAAGCGGTCCCCTTGAGCCGCAGCGGCTGGTGCCCCCCACACGCGTGGCCCCCCAGAACAACTGGGAGAATTGGATCGGAGATCCCCAGGCCGCGGAGAATGGTGACCGGGGCCCCTTCCAAGCACGTGACTTCCTGCTCCAGCTGGGAACAGTGCACTCTCCTGGGCCATGGCGGCTGGCGCCCTCCCGCCACACTTGGCGCCCTGGGCCTAGGAGATTCAGATGGGCGCACTCCTGGGCTGCGGCAGACGGCAACCCTCCCCGCGTTTGGATCCCTGGGCCGGCTGGCACTCTTCCAGGCCGCTTCGGCTGGCAAGCCTCCCCCACGGTGAGAGTTTTCCAGGGTTGGAGGACCCACCACACCTTTTACTGGTGGGACCCGCAGACAAACGTGTGCGACGAGCGCCACCTACTGGGCAGGATAAGATAAACAGAACCCAGAGATTTCACAGAAAAATCTTTCAACCTGTTGGGTCCAACACCCAGGGAAATCTGACTAAATGCCCAGACACCAGCAGAAGATAACGGATCACGCTCAAAAAATTGAAAATATGGCCCAGTCAAAGGAACAAACCAATAGTTCAAATGAGATAAAGGAGCTGAGAAAACTAATGCTGAATATACGAACAGAAATGGAAAACCTCTTCAAAAACGAAATCGATAAATTGAGGGAAGACATGAAGAAGACATGGGCTGAACAAAAGGAAGAAATAGAAAAACTGAAAAAACAAATCACAGAACTTATGGAAGTGAAGGATAAAGTAGAAAAGATGGAAAAAACAATGATACATACAATGATAGATTTAAAGAGACAGAAGATAGAATTAGTGATTTGGAGGATGGAACATCTGAATTCCAAAAAGAAACAGAAACTATCGGGAAAAGAATGGAAAAATTTGAACAGGGGATCAGGGAACTGAAGGACAATATGAACTGCACAAATATACATGTTGTGGGTGTCCCAGAAGGAGAAGAGAAGGAAAAAGGAGGAGAAAAACTAATGGAAGAAATTATCACTGAAAATTTCCCAACTCTTATGAAAGACCTAAAATTACAGATCCAAGAAGTGCAGCGCACCCCAAAGAGAATAGACCCAAATAGGCGTTCTCTAAGACAATTACTAGTTAGAATGTCAGAGGTCAAAGAGAAAGAGAGGATCTTGAAAGCAGCAAGAGAAAAACAATCCATCACATACAAGGGAAACCCAATAAGACTATGTGTAGATTTCCCAGCAGAAACCATGGAAGCTAGAAGACAGTGGGATGATATATTTAAATTACTAAAACAGGAAAACTGCCAACCAAGACTCCTATATCCAGCAAAATTGTCCTTCAGAAATGAGGGAGAAATTAAAACATTCTCAGACAAAAAGTCACTGAGAGAATTTGTGACCAAGAGATGAGCTCTGCAAGAAATACTAAAGAGAGCACTAGAGTCAGATATGAAAAGACAGAAGAGAGAGGTATGGAGAAGAGTGTAGAAAGAAGGAAAGTAAGATATGATATATATAATACAAAAGGCAAAATGGTAGAGGAAAATATTATCCAAACAGTAATAACACTAAATGTTAATGGACTGAATTCCCCAATCAAAAGACATAGACTGGCAGAATGGATTAAAAAACAGGATCCTTCTATATGCTGTCTACAGGAAACACATCTTAGACCCAAAGATAAACATAGGTTGAAAGAGAAAGGTTGGGAAAAGATATTTCATGCAAATAACAACCAGAAAAGAGCAGGAGTGGCTATACTAATATCCAACAAATTAGACTTCAAATGTAAAACAGTTAAAAGAGACAAAGAAGGACACTATATACTAATAAAAGGAACAATTAAACAAGAAGACATAATAATCATAAATATTTATGCACTGAACCAGAATGCCCCAAAATACGTGAGGAATACACTGCAAACACTGAAAAGGGAAATAGACACATATACCATAATAGTTGGTGTCATGGTTAGGGACAGGTGTCAACATGGCCAAGTTGTGGTACCTGTTCATCTGATTGGGCAAGCGCTGGCCTGTCTGTTGCAATGAGGACATTTCATAGGATTAGGTCATGATCACATCAGCTACATCCACAGCTGATTCCATTTATAATCAGCCAAAGGGGAGAGTCTTCTGCAATTAGTGATGCTAAATCCAATCATGGGAAGCCTTTTAAGGAGGACTCAGAGAAGACAGATTCCATTCCTGCTTTGGCTGGTGAGCCTCTCCTGTGGAGTTCATCCAGGCCATCCATTGGAGTCATCGGCTTCGCAGCCTGCCCTGTGGATTTTGGACTCTGTGTTCCTACGGTCACGTGAGACACTTTCATAAATTTTATATTTGCAAGTGTTCCCTGTTGGTTCTGTTTCTCTAGAGAACCCTAACTAATACATCTTGGTACCAGGAGTGATTCTTAAGGAACAGAATCTTAAAAATGGGTTTTTATGAATGGTTTTCTACTCTGACTGGGCTCAGAGACACTAAGGACTCTGATTCCCGTAATCAGAATGACACTCCCAATCCATGGACTGAGTTGGCAAAGGAGATAGTCAAAATATCATCATTCGATTCTCCTAATGCTTCGCTTGTACGAAGCCAGACTCTGGGGGATAATGTTTTTGACACCTTTACAGAGTTTTGTAGGAATAAGAGTTATAGAGATGTTGGTTGGTTGTTCTTAGATACACTGTCTACATTAAAGGGTGAAAGGGATGGGCTTAAGGATTCAAACAAGAAGCTTAAGTGCCGTCTGAAAGATGTAGAGGTTCTGAGTATCCTGAAGGAAAATTTTATTTCCTGTAGCCGTAGACTTGAGATCTCTGAAAATCAGACTCAGAATCTTATTGTTAGAGTAGCAACTTTACAACATAAACTGAAATCTCAGTCTTGCATGGTGTCTGCCGTTAAAGTGAGGGCATTGATTGGAAAGGAGTGGGACCCTGAAAAATGGGATGGTGACATATGGATTGATAATGATGTTGGGGGTGAGGTTGAAACCCTAGACCATGCTGAGCCTTCTTTAGATAACCCTGTAATAGTCTGCCCTGAGGACATAGCCACCCCACCTCCAGCCTGCCTTGAGGAATTGGCCACCCAACCTCCTCCTGAAGGGATTAGCCATAGAGTTGTTAATCCTGTTTCACCAGATGAAACTGCAAATGAAAGCCCTGAAGCAAATGGCTTGGAAGATATTTCTAATTCTTTTCATGACCCACCCCCACCACCCCTCATTTCTTCTAGACCTATAACTAGACTAAAGTCCCAACAGGCCCCTAAAGGTGAGGTACAAAGTATCACACATGAGGAGGTACGTTATACTCCAAAAGAACTGTGTGAGTTTTCCAATTTATATAGACAGAAATCAGGGGAATATGTGTGGCAATGGATTTTAAGAGTGTGGGATAATGGTGGGAGGAATATAAGGCTGGATCAGGCTGAATTTATTGATATGGGCCCACTAAGCAGAGATTCTGCATTCAATGTTCTAGCTAGAGCAGTTAGAAAAGGTGTTAACAGCTTGTTTGGGTGGTTGGTTGAAACATGGATCAAAAGGTGGCCAACATTACCTGAGGTTGAAATGCCAGAACTGCCCTGGTATAATGTAGATGAGGGGATCCAGAGGCTTAGAGAGATTGGGATGTTAGAGTGGATTTATCATGCAAAGCCTGCTCTTACACCTCAGGAATGTCCAGAGGATGCACCTTTTACCAGAACAGTGAGAAATAAATTTGTGAGACTAGCACCATCATCCCTCAAGAGCTCTGTGGTTGCACTTCTCTGTAGGTCAGATATTACTGTAGGAACTGCTGTCACTGAGCTGGAATCCTTAACCACAATGGGGATGACAGGATCCTGAGTTGGCAGAAGCCAGGTGGCAGCACTTAATCACCAAAGACAGGGTAGACGTGGGTATTATAATAGACAACAAACTCAAAGGAGGCATCAAAATTATATGACACGCAGAGATTTGTGGCATTGACTAGTAAATCATGGGGTGCCTAGAAATACAATAGAAGGGCAGTCTACTAAATTCTTGTTGGAGCTGTATAAACAAAAGAGTTCTAGGTCAAGGGAACAGAAGTCTAACCTGAATTACAAAAACACAGTTTCACGGCTCCTTAACCAATTTCCAAACTTGAAACAGTTTACAGATCCTGAGCCCCTTGAATGAAGGGGAGGCCAGGTCCCTATGGGGAAGAAACCTGTTACACTGCCACAGATTTATACTGTTAACCTTCCTCTAAGTCTTCCCCAAGGAGACCGACGGCCTTTTACCAGGGTAACTGTGCATTGGGGAAAGGAAATGATCAGATATTTCGGGGATTATTAGACACTGGTTCAGAAGTGACATTAATTCCAGGGGACCCAAAACGTCACTCTGGACCACCAGTCAGAGTGGGGGCTTATGGAGGCCAGGTGATCAATGGAGTTTTAGCTCAGGTCCGTCTCACAGTGGGTCCAGTGGGCCCCCGGACCCATCCTGTAGTTATTTCCCCAGTTCCAGAATGTATAATTGGCATAGACATACTGAGCAACTGGCAGAATCCCCACATTGGTTCTCTAACTCGTGCAGTGAGGGCTATTATGGTGGGAAAGGCCAAGTGGAAGCCACT
Organism: Tamandua tetradactyla; assembly: GCF_023851605.1. Classification (NCBI taxonomy): domain Eukaryota; kingdom Metazoa; phylum Chordata; class Mammalia; order Pilosa; family Myrmecophagidae; genus Tamandua; species Tamandua tetradactyla. The sequence continues at coordinate 54,593,600 of NC_135350.1, read as the reverse complement.
AGAACTGCCCCTACCAAGCAAAATAGTAAATCAAAAGCAATACCGTATTCCTGGAGGGATTGCAGAGATTACTGCCACTCTTAAGGACTTGAAAGATGCAGGGGTGGTGATTCCCACCACATCCCTATTCAACTCTCCTATTTGGCCTGTGCAGAAAACAGATGGGTCTTGGAGAATGACAGTGGATTATCGTAAACTCAACCAGGTGGTAACTCCAATTGCAGCTGCTGTTCCAGATGTAGTATCATTGCTTGAGCAAATCAATACATCCCCTGGTACCTGGTATGCAGCTATTGATCTGGCAAATGCTTTTTTCTCAATAGCTATTAAGAAGGACCACCAGAAACAGTTTGCTTTCAGCTGGCACGGTCAGCAATATACTTTCACTGTCCTACCTCAGGGGTATATCAACTCTCCAGCCCTATGTCATAATCTTGTTCGCAGAGACCTTGATCGTTTCTCCCTCCCACAAGACATCACACTGGTCCATTATATTGATGATATCATGTTGATTGGACCTAGTGAGCAAGAAGTAGCAACTACTCTAGATTTACTGGTAAGGCATTTGCGTGTCAGAGGATGGGAGATAAATCCAACAAAAATACAGGGGCCTTCCACCTCAGTAAAATTTCTAGGTGTCCAGTGGTGTGGGGCATGTCGAGATATCCCTTCTAAGGTGAAGGATAAATTGCTGTATCTGGCCCCTCCCACAACCAAAAAAGAGGCACAACGCCTAGTGGGTCTTTTTGGATTTTGGCGACAACATATTCCTCATTTGGGTGTGCTACTCTGGCCCATTTATCGAGTGACCAGAAAAGCTGCTGTTTTTGAGTGGGGACCTGAACAAGAGGAGGCTCTGCGACAGGTCCAGGCTGCTGTGCAAGCTGCTCTGACACTTGGGCCATATGATCCAGCAGATTCAATGGTGCTGGAAGTGTCAGTGGCAAATAGAGATGCTGTCTGGAGCCTTTGGCAGGCCCCTATAGGAGAATCACAACGCAGACCCTTAGGATTTTGGAGCAAAGCCTTACCATCTGCTGCAGATAACTACTCTCCTTTTGAGAAACAGCTTTTGGCCTGCTACTGGGCCTTAGTAGAGACTGAACGCTTAACCATGGGCCACCAAGTTACCATGAGACCTGAGTTGCCTATCATGAGTTGGGTGTTGTCTGACACACCAAGCCATAAAGTTGGGCGTGCACAGCAGCACTCTATTGTAAAGTGGAAATGGTATATACGAGATAGAGCCAGAGCAGGTCCTGAAGGCACAAGTAAGTTACATGAAGAAGTGGCACAAATGCCCATGGTTTCCACTCCTGCTGCCACATTACCTTCTCTTTCCCAGACCAGAGCTATGGCCTCTTGGGGAGTTCCTTACAGTGAATTGACTGAGGAAGAGAAAACTCGGGCCTGGTTTACAGATGGTTCAGCACAATATGCAGGTACCACCCGAAAGTGGACAGCTGCAGCATTACAACCCCTTTCTGGGGTGTCCTTGAAGGACAGTGGTGAGGGGAAATCCTCCCAGTGGGCAGAACTTCAAGCAATGCACCTGGTTGTTCATTTTGCTTGGAAGGAAAACTGGCCAGAGGTGCATTTGTATACTGACTCATGGGCTGTTGCTAATGGTTTGGCTGGATGGTCAGGGACTTGGAAAGACCATAATTAGAAAATTGGTGACAAAGAGGTCTGGGGAAGAAGTATGTGGATAGACCTTTCTGAGTGGGCTAAAAACATGAAGATATTTGTGTCCCATGTGAATGCACACCAGAGGGTGACTTCAGCAGAGGAAGATTTTAATAACCAAGTGGATAAGATGACCCGTTCTATGGATACCAGTCAGCCTCTTTCCCCAGCAACTCCTGTTATTGCCCAATGGGCTCATGAACAAAGTGGTCATGGTGGTAGGGATGGAGGTTATGCATGGGCTCAGCAACATGGACTTCCACTCACCAAGGCTGACCTGGCTACAGCCACTGCTGAGTGCCCAATCTGCCAGCAGCAGAGACCCACACTCAGCCCCCGATATGGCACCATTCCCCGAGGTGACCAGCCAGCTACATGGTGGCAGGTTGATTACATTGGACCACTCCCTTCATGGAAGGGGCAGCGATTTGTTCTAACTGGAATAGACACATACTCTGGATATGGGTTTGCTTTCCCTGCATGCAATGCTTCTGCCAAAACTACTATCCGTGGGCTTACAGAATGCCTTATCCATCGTCATGGTATTCCACATAGCATTGCTTCAGATCAAGGAACACACTTCACAGCAAATGAAGTGCGGGAATGGGCACATGCTCATGGAGTTCTCTGGTCTTACCATGTTCCCCATCATCCAGAAGCTGCTGGATTGATAGAACGGTGGAATGGCCTTTTGAAAACTCAATTACAGTGCCAACTAGGGTGCAAAAACTTGAAAGGCTGGGGTAATGTTCTCCAGGAAGCTGTGTATGCTCTGAATCAGCGTCCGCTGTATGGTGCTGTTTCTCCCATAGCCAGGATCCATGGTCCAGGAACCAAGGGGTGGAAATGGGTGTGGTGCCACTCACTATTACTCCTAGTGATCCACTAGGAAAATTTTTGCTTCCTGTCCCTGCTACCCTGAGTTCTGCTGGTCTACAGGTTTTAGTTCCAAAACGGGGTGTGCTTTCTCCAGGAGAAACAACAGTGATACCACTGAACTGGAAGTTAAGATTGCCACCTGGCCACTTTGGGCTACTTATGCCTCTGGATCAACACACCAAGAAGGGGATTACATTATTGTCTGGGGTAATTGACCCTGACTATCAGAAGGAAGTAGGACTGCAACTACATAATGGAGGTAAAGAAGAGTTTTCTTGGCATATAGGAGATCCCCTGGGGTGTCTATTAGTACTACCATGCCCTGTGATTAAAATCAATGGAAAACTGCAACAACACAATCCAGGCAGGACCACTAATGGCTCTGAGACTTCAGGAATGAAGGTTTGGGTCACCCCACCAGGCAAAGAACCACGGCCAGCTGAAGTGCTTGCTGAGGGGAAAGGGAACATGGAATGGGTAGTGGAAGAAGGTAGTGATAAATATGAACTTCGACCACGTGATCAGTTACAGAAACGAGGACTGTAATGCTGTTTTGTTTGTGTTTTACTATTTAAGTTGTAAGATATCAAGTTTAAGAATGAATGTTGCCCAAGGATTTTCACGCTATTCTGGAGAGAGTTAATGTGTTTCCAGTTATATGCAGGACAGTTGAGTATTGTCAGGTAAAAGAAAAAATGTGTGCTTATTTGTTTTCATTTGGAAATTAAGTATGGTCTAAGGTGATATATATATATATATATGTGCCAAGTTGACAAGGGGTGGACTGTCATGGTTAGGGACAGGTGTCAACTTGGCCAAGTTGTGGTACCTGTTCATCTGATTGGACAAGCGCTGGCCTGTCTGTTGCAATGAGGACATTTCATAGGATTAGGTCATGATCACGTCAGCTATATCCACAGCTGATTCCATTTATAATCAGCCAAAGGGGAGTATCTTCTGCAATTAGTGATGCTAAATCCAATCATGAGAAGCCTTTTAAGGAGGACTCAGAGGAGACAGATTCCATTCCTGCTTTGGCTGGTGAGCCTCTCCTGTGGAGTTCATCCAGGCCATCCATTGGAGTCATCGGCTTCGCAGCCTGCCCGGTGGATTTTGAACTCTGCGTTCCTACGGTCACGTGAGACACTTTCATAAATTTTATATTTGCAAGTGTTCCCTGTTGGTTCTGTTGCTCTAGAGAACCCTAACTAATACAGTTGGAGACTTCAATTCACCACTCTCATCAATGGACAGAACATCTAGACAGAGGATCAATAAAGAAATAGAGAATCTGAATATTACTATAAATGTCTAGACTTAACAGACATTTATAGGACATTACATCCCACAACAGCAGGATACACCTTTTTCTCAAGTGCTCATGGATCATTCTCAAAGATAGACCATATGCTGGGTCACAAAGCAAGTCTTAACAAATTTAAAAAGATTGAAATCATACACAACACTTTCTCGGATCATAAAGGAATGAAGTTGGAAATCAATAAAAGGCGGAATGCCAGAAAATTCACAAATACATGGAGGCTCAACAACACACTCTTAAACAACAAGTGGGTCAAAGAAGAAATTGCAAGAGAAATTAGTAAATACCTCAAGGCGAATGAAAATGAAAATACAACATATCAAAACTTATGGGATGCAGCAAAGGCAGTGCTAAGAGGGAAATTTATTGCCCTAAATGCCTATAGCAGAAAAGAAGAAAAGGCAAAAATACACGAGTTAACTGTCCACTTGGAAGAACTGGAGAAAGAACAGCAAACTAATCCCAAAGCAAGCAAAAGGAAAGAAATAACAAAGATTAGAGCAGAAATAAATGAAATTGAAAACATGAAAACAATAGAGAAAATCAATAAGACCAGAAGTTGGTTCTATGAGAAAATCAATAAGATTGATGGGCCCTTAGCAAGATTGACAAAAAGAAGAAGAGAGAGGATGCAAATAAATAAGATCAGAAATGGAAGAGGAGACATAACTACTGATCTCACAGAAATAAAGGAGGTAATAACAGGATACTATGAACAACTTTACGCTAATAAATACAACAACTTAGATGAAATGGACGGGTTCCTGGAAAGACATGAACAACCAACTTTGACTCAAGAAGAAATAGATGACCTCAACAAACCAATCACAAGTAAAAAAATTGAATTAGTCATTCAAAAGCTCCCTAAAAACAAAAGTCCAGGACCAGATGGCTTCACATGTGAATTCTATCAAACATTCCAGAAAGAATTAGTACCAACTCTCCTCAAACTCTTCAAAAAAATCGAAGCGGAGGGAAAACTACCTAATTCATTCTATGAAGCCAACATCACCCTCATACCAAAACCAGGCAAAGATATTACACAAAAAGAAAACTACAGACCAATCTCTCTAATGAATATAGATGCAAAAATCCTCAATAAAATTCTAGCAAATCGTATCCAAGAACACATTAAAAGAATTATACATCATGACCAAGTAGGATTCATCCCAGGGATGCAAGGATGGTTCAACATAAGAAAATCAATTAATGTAATACACCATATCAACAAATCAAAGCAGAAAAATCACATGATCATCTCAATTGATGCAGAGAAGGCACTTGACAAGATTCAACATCCTTTCCTGTTGAAAACATTTCAAAAGATAGGAATACAAGGGAACTTCCTTAAAATGATAGAGGGAATATATGAAAAACCCACAGCTAATATCATCCTCAATGGGGAAAAATTGAAAACTTTCCCCCTAAGATCAGGAACAAGACAAGGGTGTCCACTATCACCACTATTATTCAACATTGTGTTGGAGGTTCTAGCCAGAGCAATTAGACAAGAAAAAGAAATACAAGGCATCAAAATTGGAAAGGAAGAAGTAAAACTATCACTATTTGCAGACGATATGATACTGTACGTTGAAAACCCAGAAAAATCCACAACAAAATTACTAGAGCTAATAAATGAGTACAGCAAAGTAGCAGGTTACAAGATCAACATTCAAAAATCTGTAGCATTTCTATACACTTGTAATGAACAAGTTGAGGGGGAAATCAAGAAACGAATCCCATTTACAACTGCAACTAAAAGAATAAAATACCTAGGAATAAATTTAACTAAAGAGACAAAAAACCTATATAAAGAAAACTACAAAAAACTGCTAAAAGAAATCACAGAAGACCTAAATAGATGGAAGGGCATACCGTGGTCATGAATTGGAAGACTAAATATAGTTAAGATGTCAATCCTACCTAAATTGATTTACAGATTCAATGCAATACCAATCAAAATCCCAACAACTTATTTTTCAGAAATAGAAAAACCAATAAGCAAATTTATCTGGAAGGGCAGAGTGCCCCGAATTGCTAAAAACATCTTGAGGGAAAAAAACGAAACTGGAGGTCTCGCGCTGCCTGACTTTAAGGCATATTATGAAGCCACAGTGGTCAAAACAGCATGGTATTGGCATAAAGATAGATATATTGACCAATGGAATCGAATAGAGTGCTCAGATATAGACCCTCTCATCTATGGACATTTGATCTTTGATAAGGCAGTCAAGCCAACTCACCTGGGACAGAACAGTCTCTTCAATAAATGGTGCCTAGAGAACTGGATATCCATATGCAAAAGAATGAAAGAAGACCTGTATCTCACACCCTATACAAAAGTTAACTCAAAATGGATCAAAGGTCTAAACATTAGATCTAAGACCATAAAACAGAGGAAAATGTAGGGAGATATCTTACGAAACTTACAATTGGAGGCGGCTTTATGGACCTTAAACCTAAAGCAAGAGCATTGAAGAAGGAAATAAATAAATGGGAGCTCCTCAAAATTAAACACTTTTGTGCATCAAAGAACTTCATCAAGAAAGTAGAAAGACAACCTACACAATGGGAGACAATATTTGGAAATGACATATCAGATAAAGGTCTAGTATCCAGAATTTATAAAGAGATTGTTCAACTCAACAACAAAAAGACAGCCAACCCAATTACAAAATGGGGAAAAGACTTGAACAGACACCTCTCAGAAGAGGAAATACAAATGGCCAAAAGGCACATGAAGAGATGCTCAATGTCCCTGGCCATTAGAGAAATGCAAATCAAAACCACAATGAGATATCATCTCATACCCACCAGAATGGCCATTATCAACAAAACAGAAAATGACAAGTGCTGGAGAGGATGCCGAGAAAGAGGCACACTTATCCACTGTTGGTGGGAATGTCAAAGGGTGCAACCACTGTGGAAGGCAGTTTGGCGGTTCCTCAAAAAGCTGAATATAGAATTGCCATACGACCCAGCAATACCATTGCTGGGTATCTACTCAAAGGACTTAAGGGCAAAGACACAAACGGACATTTGCACACCAATGTTTATAGCAGCGTTATTTACAATTGCAAAGAGATGGAAACAGCCAAAATGTCCATCAACAGATGAGTGGCTAAACAAACTGTGGTATATACATACGATGGAATATTATGCAGCTTTAAGACAGAATAAACTTATGAAGCATGTAATGACAAGGATGGACCTAGAGAACATTATGCTGAGTGAGTCTAGCCCAAAACTAAAGGACAAATACTGTATGGTCCCACTGATGTGAACTGACATTCAAGAATAAACTTGGAATATGTCATTGGTAACAGAGTCTAGCAGGAGTTAGAAACAGGGTAAGATAATGGGTAATTGGAGCTGAAGGGATACAGACTGTGCAACAGGACTAGATACAAAAACTCAAAAATGGACAGCACAATTATACCTAATTGTAAAGTAATCATTTAAAACACTGAATGAAGCTGCATCTGAGCTATAGGTGTTTTTTTTTTTTTTTGTCTGTCTGTTTGTTTGTTTTTGTTTGTTTGTTTTTTGTACTATTATTATTATTTTTTCTCTATATTAACATTCTATATCTTTTTCTGTTGTTTTGCTAGTTCTTCTAAATCAATGCAAATGTACTAAGAAATGATGATCATACATCTATGTGAGGATGTTAAGAATTACTGATTGCATATGTAGAATGGAATGATTTCTAAATGTTGGGTTAATTTCTTTTTTCTCCTTTAATTAATAAAAAAATAAAGAAATAAAAACAAAATGATGGAGAGTTTAAAATATCCACAGGTAAGCAGAAGCTGAGAGATTTTGTTGACAAGAGAACTACCCTAAAAGAAATACTAAAGGGAGTTTTTCTGGCCGAAAAAAAAATAGTCAGGGGAGAGAGGCTTGGAGGAGAGTATAGAAATGAAGATCATTCATAAGGATAACTAAAAGGATAAAAAGATAAACAAATCTGACAAATAAACAATAAATGTTAAAATGGTTGAGGTAAGGACTGCTTGTATAGTAATAGCATTGAATGTTAGTGGATTAAACTCCCCAATCAAAAGACACAGATTATTGTTGTGGTGTGCTTTGAAATTTAGTGTGTTTTTGTATATATGTTATTTTTCACCAAAAAAGGAAGAAAAAAGTGCATTTTGATAATAAATGCACAGTTATGTGATGATATTGTGAAACATTGATTGTACACTTTGGATCATTACATGGTATGTGAATATATACTATATAGCAATAAAAATAAACAAATAAATAGACACAAATTAGCAGTAGATGTTAAAAAAATATGATCCATCTATATGGCTTTTACAAGGGACTAATTTTAGACCAAAAGTCGCAAATAGGTTGAAACAGTAAGGATAAAAGCAGTAAGGAAAAAAATACTTCCATGCAAACAGTAATGATAAAAATACTAATATATGACAAAATAGGCTTTAAATGTAAAAATGTTATGAGATAAAGAGGACACTATCCATTAATAAAAGGAGCAATTCACCATGAAGAAATAATAATCATAAATATTTTTGCAACTAATCAAAGTGTCTCAAAGTACATGAGGAAAACACCAGCAAAACCGAAGGGAGGATGGGCCACGGTGGCTCAGCAGGCTGAGTTCTCGCCTGCCATGCCGGAGGCCTGGATTCAATTCCCTGTGCCTGTCCATGATAAAAAAAAAAAAAAGAAAGAAATGAAGGGAGTAATAGATGCCTCTACAATAATAGTGGTACACTTCAAAATACCACTCTCTCCAGTAGATAGAACATGTAAACAGAGGATCAATAAGAAAACAGAGAACCTAAACAATATGATAAGCGAACTAGACCTAACAGACATATATATAGTACATTGCACCCCCAAACAGTAAGAAATACACACTTGTCAAGTGCTCATGGAACATTCTACAAGGTAGACCACATACTGGGGCACAAAACACTTCTTAGTACATTTAAAAATATTGAAATTATACAAAGTACTTTCTGTGACCATAATGGAATGAAGCTGGAAATCAATAACAGCCATAGAACTGAAAACTCACAAAATAAATGGAGGTTAAATAACATGCTCTTAAACAATCAGTGGGTCAAAGAAAAAATTACAAAGTTCACATAAATATCTTGCAACAAAAGAAAGTGAGAACAAAACATATCAAAACTTATGGGATGTAATGGAGACAGTGATGAGAGGGAAATTTACAGACCTAAACACATACATTCAATAGAAAGAAACAGCTAAAATAAAAGACCTACCTGTACACAGGGAAAACTAAAAAAAAGAACAGAAACCTAATCCAAAAGCAAGTATAAATAATGAAATAACAGGGTGGAAATAACAGGTAAATGAAATGAAGAACAAAAATAAAGAAAATAATAATAAAACCAAAAGTTGATACTTTGAAAAGACCACTAAAATCAGTAAACACTTATCTATGCTGACAAAGAAAAAAGAGACAAGATGGAAATAAATAAAAATGGAAATGAGAGGGGGAATCATTACCACAGATCCCAAAGAAATAAAAAAGATTATTAGAGAATACTATTAAAACCTGTATGCCAGCAAACTAGACAATTTAGATGAAATGGACAACTTCCTAGAAATACAAATAACCAAACACTGACTCAAGAAGAAATAGAAGACCTGAACAAACCAATCATAAGTAAAGAAATTGAATCAGTCATCAGAAGCTTGCCCCCACCCCCCCATCCCCCCTAAAAAGCCCAGGTCCAAACAACTTCATAGGTGAATTTTACCACCTATTTTGAGAAGAAATAATACCAAGTCTGCTAAAAACTCTTCCAAAAAAAAGAAGTATAGGGAATGCTACCTAACTCATTCTATGACACCAACATCACCCAAATACCAAAGCCTCATAAAGACACTACAAGAAAAGAAAACTATATAATCAATCTTTCTAGGAAATATAGATGCAAAAAATAAAAAAAAATTCCACAAAATGCTTGCAAATGAATCAAACAGCACATTACAAGAATTATACACCATTACCAAGTGAGTTTTAGCTCAGGTGTGCAAATGTGATTCAATGCAAGAAAATCAATTAATGCAATACACTATATTAGCAAATCAAAAGGGAAAATCCACATGATCATCTCAATTGATACAGAAAAGGCATTTGACAAAATCCAGTATCCTTCTTGATTAAAATGCTTAAAAAGATAGAAGAAGGAGAACTTCTCAACATGATTGTTATAGTTTGCTAGCTGCTGGAATGCAGCACACCAGAGATGGATTGACTTTCAATAAAAGGGGATTTATTTAGTTAATGTATAGTTCTTCAGAGGAAAAGCAGCTTTCAACTGAGGTTCTTTCTTACGTGGAAAGGCACGGGGTGACCTCTGCTGGCCTTCTCTCCAGGCCTCTGGGTTCCAACAACTTTCCCTGGGATTCCTTTCTGCATCTCCAAAGGCCGGGGCTGAGCTGCGCGTGCTGAGATGAGGTATGTTGAGCTGTTTAGGCTGTGCTACATTGAGCTCTCTCATTTAAGCACCAGCCAATTAAGTCAAACATCATTCACTGCAGCACACACGCCTCCTAGCTGACTGCAGATGTAATCAGCGACTGATGAGCTTCACATGCCACTGGCTCATGTCCACAGCAATAGAACTAGGCACCTGGCCAAGTTGACACCTGAATCTAACTATCTCACTGATAAAGGGAATATTGAAAGTCCGCTGCTAACATTGTACTCAATGGTGAGAGTGAAAACTTTCCTGCCAAGATCTTGAAAAACACAGATGCCCACTGTCACCACTGTTATTCAACATTGTGGTAGAAGTTCTACCTAGAGCAATTAAGCAAGAAAAAGAAATAAAAGGCATCCAAACTGGAAAGTAAAATTTTCACTATTTGCAGATGGCATGCTCCTATATTTAGAAAGCCCCAATAAAACTATTACAAAGTCACTAGTGCTAATAAACAAATTAAGCAAAGTGGCAGGATACAAGATAAACAGAAAAATTGGTAGTGTTCCTATACTCTAGTAATAAGTTACCTGAGGAAGTCACTAAGAAAAATTTCCACTCACAATAGCAACTAAAAGAATCAAATACCTAGGAATAAACTTAACCAATGATGTAAAGAATCTTACACAGAAAACTACAGAACATTGCCAAAAGAAATCAAAGCAGACCTAAGATTTAAATGGAAAGACATTCCATGTTCATGGATTGGAAAGCTAAATGTCAATAAGATGTCAATTCTGCCCAAATTAATCTACAGATTCAATGCAATACCAATCAAAATATCAAAATCCTACTTTCCTGTAATAGAAAAGCTAATTATCAAGTTTATTAGGATGGTAAAGGGACCTCAAAAGACACAAATAGCTTGAAAAAAAAGAATAAAGTGGAAGGATTCACACTTTCTGATTTAAAGCATATTAAAAAGCCATATTTGTCAAAACAACATGGTACTGAAAAAACGATAGACATATTGATCAATGGAACTGAATTTAGAGTTCAGAAATAGTCTCTCTGATTTATGGTCAACTGATTTTTGATAAGGATCCCAAGTTCACTAAATTGGGACAGAAAAGTCTCTGCAATAAAGAGAAATTGGGAAATTGGATATCCAGATCCAAAAGAATGAAAAAGGACTGCTATCTTACACTTTATACAAAATTAACTCAAAATGAATCAAAGATCTAAATATGAGCCAGTATTGTAAAACTCCTAGAAGAAAATGTAAGGAAATATCTTCAAGATCTAGTAATAGGAGTAGTTTCCTAGACCTTACTCTCAAGTACAACCAACAAACAAAAAAGCAGATAAATGGGACCTCTTCAAAACTGAATACTTCCGTGCTTCAAAGGACCTTGTTGAAAGGGTGAAAAGGCATCCAACTCTATAAGAGAAAATATTTGGAAATCACATATTTGATAAGGGAGGGTCTGATATCTGGCTTATAAAAAGAAATCCTACAATTCAACAATAAAAAGAAAACTAACCCAATTTAAAAATAGGCAAAGGACATTGTTCTAGTTTGCAAACTGACAGAATGCAACACATGAGAAATGGAATGGCTTTTAAAAGGGGGAAATTTATTAAGTTGCAAGTTTTCATGTTCTAAGGCTGTGAAAATTAAAACAAGGCTATAGAAATATCCAATCTAATAGCTTTCTCAATGTGACTGTGAATTCCCAAAAGATGGAAACACTCTAAGTTTCATCCATCAACCAATGAGCGAATAACAAAATGTGATATATACATGCAATGGAATATTATTCAGCAGTAGGAAGGAATGAAGTCCTGAAGCATGCAACAACATGGATGAATCTTGAGAACATTATGTTGAGTGAAATAAATCATACCCAAAAGGACAAATATAATATAATCTCACTAATATGAGGTAATTATAATATGTAAAATCATAGACATAGAACCTAGATTATAGGTTACCAGGAGATAGAATAAGGCTAGAGAATGGGGAGTGATTGCTTAAAATGTACAGAATTTTTAACTACATTGAATTTAAATGAGTGGAAATGGATAGAGGTGATGGTAGCACACTATCGTGAGTATAATTAAAGTGCTGACTTGTGTGTGAGTATGATTGATAGGGGAAGTTTAGAGCCATGTATATAACCTGAACAAAATCCAGAGGTTAAAACTTGGGACTGTATAACAATAAATCTTGTGATGGACTATGTGAGTAACAGTAAAAATATCAAAATAAAAAAAAGTCTTCCATGAGCTAGAATAAATGTCTGAAACTATTTCAGGTAGTTAACAATAGAGAAGTATATGGGGGAAGATGTACCTATTGCGAATATGGGCTGTTGTTAACAGTAATATCTTAGTGCTCTTTCATCAACAGTAATGAATGTACCTCACCAATCCTAGGGATCAATGATAGAAGGGAATAAGGGGTATGGTATGGATGTTTTGGGTTTTGAAGAACTTCTGAAATTGATTGTGGTGATGAATGTACAACCATGAGATGATACTGTGAGCCTTTGTGTATATATTTTGGATGGGTTTTTGGTGTGTGAACATATCTCAATAAAATTACATTTTTAAAAAGTGACCAGGAAATCTGACTACAATGGAAGGGCTGCCTGAAATACAAAGAAAGTCTTTAAATATCCTGAAAGATCATCTGGGCAAGAATATTTTAAAAGAGGTTCCTAAGCAAGGAGGAAGGTGGAAGTCCTTTCAACTCTAAGAATCTGATTCCTTAAAAAAAAAAACAGAAACCAACCAGGAATTACAAGCATGAACCATCACATACAAGGGAAGAATTTTAAAATGAAATTTTAATGAAGCAACTATTGTGAGAGTACTATTACACTGGCTTAGATTCTTGGATTCTTGTTTTGTTTTTGTTGTTGTTGTTTTGTTTGTTTCATTAAGAGAAGCTGTAGGTTTACAGGAAAACCATGTAGAAAGAAACACTAAACCCTAATCTAGCAGAGTTTCAGAAGTGACGATGACAATAGGGAACTCATGCAGCTTTCATAGAATATTGATTGGATTACTCAGAGGAAGGAGTAAATATGCTGAAATCAAGTAGAATTGAGGTTTAGGAATCAAGAATGAGGGAGGATACCAGGGCATCTCCACCATGTGCCTTTGGAAATACTGGGAAAAGCCAAATGTACAAAATACACCTTTTTTTGAACTGAAATTAGATGCCAGAATTTTAATAATTATTTCTAGATATTTGCCTCCTTTTCTTGGTATTATAAATGAAATTTTTCTGGATTTCTTGCTCAGATTCTCATTACTAGTGTACAGAAACACTACCAATTTTTGCCTGTTGATCTTGTATCCCACCACTTTGCTGAATTTGTGTATTAGCACTATTAACTTTGTTGTAGATTTTTCAGGACTTTCTTTACATAGGATTATGTCGTCTACAAATAGGGAAAGCCATGTCTCTTCCTTTCCAATTTGGATGCCTTTTATTTCTTTTTATTTTCTAGCTGTTCTGGCTAGAATTTCCAATGCAGTGCTTTGAGTAACAGTGGTGAGAATTGGCATTGTTGTCATGTCCCAAATCTTAGAGGAAAAACTTTCACTCTTTCCCTATTGAGTACAATGTTAGCAGTGGATTTTCATGTATGCCCTTTAGTTGCAGAAATTTTCTCCTTCTGTTCCTATTTTTCTAAGGGTTTTTATCAATAAATGATGTGGAATTTTTCAAATGCCTTTTCTTGCATCAACTGAGGTGATCATGTGGTTTATTTCCTTTCATTCTGTTAATGTGGTGCATTACATTAAATTGATTTTATTTTACCCACTCTTGCATACCTGGGGTAATTCCCATCTGAGCACAGTGCATAATTCTTTTAATATGCTTTTGGATTTGATTTGCTAGTATTTTGTTGAGGATTTTTGCATCTATATTCAAAAGAAATATCGGTCTATAATTTTTTTTGTGGTATCACTATCTGGCTTGGGTATTAAGGTGATTTGTCTTATATAATGAATTAGGCAGTGTTCCCTCCTGTAGAATTGTTTGGATGAGTTTGAGTAGGACTGGTGTTTCTTCTCGGAATGTTTAGAAGAATTCATCTGTGAAGACATCTAGACCTTGGCTTTACTTTGTTGGGAGGTTTTTTGGTGATTTATTCCATCTCTTTTGTTGGGAGGTTTTGGTGATTCATTCAATCTCTTTACTTGTAAGTGTTCTGTTGAAGTCTTCTATTTCTTCTTGAATCAGTGTAAGTAGTTTCTGTGTTTCTAGGAATTTGTCCATTTCATCTAGGCTGTCTGATTTATTGGCATATAGTTGTTTTTAGCATCATAAGAGGTTATAATTCTTTTGTTTCTGTAAGATTAGTAGAAATTTCCCCTCTCATTTATGATTTCCTTTATTTGAATCCTCTCTTTTTTCCTTTCAGCAGTCTAGCTAAAGGTTTGCCTATTTTATTAATTTTTCTAAAGAACCAATTCTTGGTTTTGTAAATGTCCTGCATTGCTTTTTATACTCTATTTCATTTTTTCTGCTCTAATCTTTCCTATTTATTGCCTTCTGCATGCTTTGAGTTTAGTTTGCTGATCATTTTCAAGGTCCTCCTAGTGTGTTAGGTCTTTGATTTTTGCTCTTACTTCTTTTGTAACATCAGCTTTTAAGTCTATAAATTTCCCTCTCAGCACTGCCTTCACGGCATCCCATAAGTTTTGATAGATTGTGCTCATATTTTCACTCATCTCAAGATATTTACTAACTTCTCCCATGATTTCTTCTTTGAACCATTGATTGTTTAAGAGTGTGTTATTTAACTTTCACATATTTGTGGATTTTCTACTGTTATTGATTTGGGGCTTCATTCCATTATGGTCAGAGAAGATGCTTTGTATAATCTCAATCTTTCTAAATTTATTGAAACTCGTTTAGTGACATGCTGTCTATCCTGGAGAATGATCCATGTGCACATGAGAAGAATGTGTATCCTGCTGTTTTGGTACGTTGTATTTAGTATATGTCTATTAGGTCTAGTTCATTTATCTTATTATTCAAATTCTTTGTTTCTTTATTGATTTAGATGCTATATCTCTTGATGAAAGTGGTGTATTGATGTCTCCAACTGTTATTGTAAAGGTGTCTATTTCTCCCTTCAGTTTGCCAGTGTTCACTTCATGTATTTTGGGGCACTGAGGGGAAGTACATAAGTTTGAAAGATTGTTATAACTTATTGATGGATTGACCCTTTTATTAATATATGGTGCCCTTATTTGTCTCTTATAACAGCTTTTGACTTAGTCTATTTTAATCTGATGTTAATGTAGTTTCCCTAGTTCTTTCTGGTTATTCATTACATGAATTATCTTTTTCCATCCTTTCACTTTTAAGGCCCTTGGGTCTAAGATTACAGTCTTGTAAATAACCAATAGTTGGATCATGCTTTCATTCTGCCAATCTGTGTCTTTTGATTGGTGAGTTTAATCCATTAACATTCAATATTATTACTATAAATGCAGCCATTTTGCCCTTTGGTTTTTATATATCTGTGCCGGTATAAAAGGATGTATGTACCCTGGAAAAGCCATATTTTAATCCTGATCCCATTTTGTAAAGGCAGCCATTTCTTCTAATCCCTACTCTGTACTGTATGTTTGAAACTTTAAATAGATCATCTCCCTGGAGATGTGACTCGATCAAGAGTGGTTGTTAAACTAGATTAGGTGGAGGTGTCTCTCTACGCATTTGGGTGGGTCCTGATTACTTTACCTGAATCTTATAAAAAGAGGAAAAATTTTAGAAATTCAGAGAGAGCAGAGAAGAATGACATAGCCACAAGAAGCAGAGAGCCCACCAGCCAGTGACCTTTGGAAATGAAGAAGGAAAACACCTCCTGGGGAGCTTCATGAAACAGGAAGCCAGGAGAGAAAGCTAGCAGATGATGCCATGTTCACCATGTGCCCTGTCAGTTGAGAGAGAGATCCTGTGTTCACCATGTGCCTTCTCACTTGAGAGAGAATCCCTGAACTTCATTGGCCTTCTTGAACCAAGGTATCTTTCCCTAGATGTCTTTGATTGGACATTTCTACAGACTTGTTTTAATTGGGACATTTTCTCAGCCTTAGAACTGTAAATTAGCAACTTTTAAATTTCCCTTTTAAAAAGCCATTCTGCTTCTGGCATATTGCATTCTGGCAGCTAGCAAACTAAAACAATATCATATCTTTTTGTTCTCTCTTTTCCTTTATTGTAGCCTCCTTTTCTTTATAGTTGATTTTGCGTGATGTATCTGACTGATCCCTTCCTCATTTCTCTTTCTATATATTCTTAAAATACTTTATTTGTGATTACCCTGGGGTTTCTATCACACAACCTAATTCTATAACCTATTAATTTGAAAAGATACCAACTTAACTTCAATAGTGTATCATTTCCTGCTCCCATATCCTTCCATTTCCCCTCTTTATGTTATTTTTGTCCCACATTACCTCTTTATATTTTGCTATCCATTATCAGGAAATATGACTTTTTCTTTTTCAATTGTATTTTGACTCCTACGGAAATCTAAAAGTAGGGTTATATA
This sequence comes from Tamandua tetradactyla, assembly GCF_023851605.1. Lineage (NCBI taxonomy): Eukaryota > Metazoa > Chordata > Mammalia > Pilosa > Myrmecophagidae > Tamandua > Tamandua tetradactyla. Next base: position 54,576,693 of record NC_135350.1, on the reverse strand, counting down.
TTAAGGAAACAGTACTATTGAGTTTTAAATTTACCCTTTTATTTACCTTTCTTTAAGATCTTCACTTCTTCATATTGCTTCAAGCCTCTATCTCCTGTTTCTTCCATTCAACTTGAAGAAGTCCCATAAGCAATTCTTATCTGTCGATGATGAACTCTTTCAGTTTCTGCTAATCTGTGAATGTTTTAAAATCTCCCTCATTTTTGAAAGGCAGTTTTGCTGAATAAAGAATTCTTAGCTGGAAGTATTTCTCTTTTAGTACCTTAATTATATCATATCACTGCCTTCTCACCTCCGTGGTTTCTGATGAGAAATCAACACTTAGTCTTATTGAGGATCATTTGGTTGAGATGAATGACTTCTCTCTTGCTGCTTTCAGAATTCTTTCTTTATCTTTGGTATCTGACATTCTGATTAGTCTGTGTATTAGAGTAGGTATATTAGGGTTTATTCTGTTTTTAGAATGTTGCACTTCTCAGACATCTATGTTTACGTCTTTCATAGGAGTTGGGAAATTTTCCGCCATTATTTCCTCTTGTAATCTTCCTGCCTCTTTTCCCTTCAATTCTACTTTGGGACTGTCATGATGTGTATGTTGGTTTACTTCATGCTGTCACCCACTTCCCTTAGACACTGTTGAGTGATCATTTTAAAGCATAAATGTTATCCAGTCAATTCCTTACTTAGCCACAGTGAGTCCTAAGATACAGTTCACAATGTTTAACAAAAGCCTATATGATCTGCCCTTACCTCCTTCCCCAGATTTCATACCTATCACAGCCACCACACAAGATGCCATCTGTTTCCTACTTTAGGGCCTTAACACTTACTATCCTCTCTTTTGGAATAGGTTATGCTAGAAAAAGGAGTGCTTGGTAGGGCAAAGAAGGTATGCTTCCTTCCCTTCCCTCAATCTGATGATACTCTGGAAGGGTCAGACGTTCTTATATAAATAAGAAAATGTAATAGTCTCTAGAAGCTTTGAGAAAAGTATACGGAAGAAACACAAATGAATAGACATTTCTCCTTGGAGAATATTAAATTGCAAGGCTTGGTAGGAGGGGAAACACACTTAGGAGGAGGAATAGAGATTTAAAGACCTCAGATAAATACTGCCTACCTCATAAGTTTGCTAAGAAGAATTCAGTTAAAAATGGATGACTTCTGCCTTCAGTTGAAAAGGATGTTCCATGCGTAAATGAAACACAAGATTATAAAAGATGTAGGGAAGCAGCTTTTCCTAACAGGACAGGATTATAGCACAGAGGTCGTAATGCAAACAATTTGGCCATAAGCCTGAGAAATGAAACAAAACACCACGTGAATTACAAAACTACTCATTTTCATGGACAGTAATACATGCTGTCCCAAATTGGCTTTGATGATGCATGTCTGCTCAAATGAGTGAAAATAGAAGTAAAAATTTTGCATACTTTTAAAATGAGAATCTTAATGTAATTTAATGTTTCAGGGGTATTTCTCATTTCTTTTATACTATTGATATTCTGGACAGAAAGCTAATCAAATATCAAATATGCCTGCCTCCTGAGGCATAAACAGAAAACAAGCCCTTTTCAATCATTAATCTTGAATTACAAATACTATTTAGGTAATGAAAATAAATGCATGTTATTATTCTCATTAGTAGCAAATGCACATAATAGTCTTGAAGCTACTCACTCAAGTTCTTATTTTCATCAGTGTTTTCTAATATCTAAGCACTAATCACAGCAATAATACCAGTTAACATCAGAATAAATAATTCAAGTAAATCAGTCTCATATGGAAGGGATTTTATAGGCATTTAGTTCAAACTCATACCAATGCAAGAATATTTGTTTTTAATTTTTCAGGTATATCTCTGGTGCAAGTTTCCCTTGATTATGTGACTGTATGTGAGAGAATAGAGTAAGAGAAAGAATAGTTGATGGCATATTATACCAAGAGTGTTGATTTAGGAGATTATTTTTAAATATATCCAATTTAAACTCCCATTTTTCTTTCAGATTTCAGTACAAAGGAGCTCCTTTCAAAGAAGGAGCTCTTGTAACTATGAATATACACTGGTACTTTTCATAGAGAATGTCTCAGAAAAAACTAGGTCAAAATATAAGAGATGTAGCACAATTCTAAAAAGATAGCAATAAATGTGCTTACTACACACCACTTCAGCCCTTAATTTTTTGAAACACTAAAATTGTCCTTCAAGACAAAAAAAAGAGAAAAAAGAAAATTGTGATGATTTGAAGCTGTGTACACCCCAGAAATGTATGCTGTTAAAGTTAATCCAGCCCTGTGAATGTGGACTCATTGTAAGTAGGAACTTTTGGTGCGTAGGATCTTAATTTAAGATGTGACCCACCTCATTCAGGATGAGTCTTAATTCCATTACTGGAGTCCTTTATACGAGAATTCATTTCAGCCAGAGAAGCAAGAAGCTGAAAGCAGTGAAACCCGGAAGAAAAGGCAGAGACCAGCAGACGCCACCATGTGCCTTGCCTTGTAACAGAGGAGCCCGTGATTGCTGGCAGCCAGTTTTCCGGAAGAAAGGATCATCATTATGATGCTAGATTTGGACATTTTCACAACTCTGAAACTGTAAGCGTGTAAGCTAATATATTCCTGCTGTTAAAAGTCAACCCATTCTATGGCATCTGTGTCAGCAGCTTGGCAAACTAGAACAAAAATCTACCTTCAAATAAGGGCATCATTCCTTGATGTACTGCCTGGCTTTTCAGAAATCTACCAGACCTGGAAGTGTAAAGGGATAACATCCTCTTTGCACTGGGAAACACTGTTGACTTGTAACTAAATCTGACTGAATAAAGTACATTACTGTCTTCCCTCTCTCCCTCCTCTATCAGAAACAAGAGAAAAACTTAAAAAGCAAAGGTTCTGAAAAGTGTTCACTGCTGGGAGGAGACGGAACTCTGGATTTGGCAATTTGTCACCCTGACATTTACTGCCTGATGAATACCAGCTCGCTAAACTGCAGAGAGCCAGGCTGTGTGACAGAACTTTCTGGTTATTAGTTGGCGAACTCATAAACACAGTTACTTGGATTGGATTTTTTAGGAACGAAAAACAAGGTACTGATTAAGTACACACAAATTATGTACTGGGGAGGCATAGCTGAGGTTGTAAATGCTTCATTTTCTATTAAACAAGAAATGTTCACAGTGACGCACTCCTAGAAATAATTAGGTTTAAGCAGCATTCCACCCCACCCCAAAACCTGGAGGGTTATTGTGATCAGCCAAACATCTCTGTTAATAAATAGTAATCAGTTCTGCAAGCGGTACATTTACTTTTCGTCTGGGATCAACAAAAATTAAATTATCCCAGACATGACAGTCTTCAGAAGCAGAAGTAATGCTGCTGAGATACACAAAGCAGTACAATGGCCTTTTCCTTTCTACACGTGAGCTGCGCTTTCCAGTCCCAGTTTTCACTGGAAGCAGAAATAACTCCACCATTTCGAGATAGCTCAGTTCTTGGGGTTTACCACTTAGGTTCTCTTGGTTAATTTCTTCTCCAGGGTTTTCTCCTTTGTTTATTCCTAAATGACACCTAGATTTGGTGGAAACTTTGTAGCATACCGACACCAGTCTGTGGGTAGGTTGTATTGCACTGTCTTTGTGCCACCCTCTATCCTTGCCGACCTCCACCGAAATGTATTCATCCTAATTGGTTTGGGGTCTCACTCATTGTCCACTAAGCATAGGCTGTCAAGACCCAAGGACCACCATGACATCCACTTCTCTGTCTGCTTCTCTGCCTTACTAATTCCAACACTGAGGCCATTCCTGGCCAGTCACATTTGCACTTTTCTCAAGGTTCTCAGACTCCAGAACCAAATCTTCTTTCCCACATACATTGGAGTACAAGGGACCCTCTGGAAGTGGCTTCAATACCACTAAGACACTTCCCATAGCTATTGTTACTCTTCCACCTCTAAGCATTTGGATTTATCATCAAGACTAGCATTCCCTTTGACTATGTTTTAGAAAGTCAGAAATTATCTGTTGGTTGCAAAGTGTTTCATAATTAATCAGGACTTCTACTCTTCTGGGTTGATTATGAAACAAGTAATCAGCTCAAATCTGCTATGCTTTACCTCAGAACTGAAGAGTAATACTGGAGAAGCCCATAATATAATTGGAATAGAAAAAGGAAAGAACCAGAAAAAATAAAGAGAGAGAGCAAATCTTTTCTTCTCTTTTGGAATTTTTTTTTTCAGCTGACAGCATTACCTTTTAAGACTGGCAGGTATCCACAAAATTTAACTTTGAATTAAATTTTGCTGACTATTTTTTTAACACTAGTGGTACATATTACTTGATTTTGAAATTGGGAAGTCATTTTCTGAACATAACAGTCTTTCTGTATCATTTCAGTCTAACATCATCTGGTAAGGCCAGGCAGAGCTTTGAAGTGGAAAAAGTAGTAGACAAGCTGCCAGAAGGTCATAGTTATGTCATTAAGTAGCTGGAAGATCTTAGCCAAATTATTTTACCTCTGTTGACTTTGGTTTCATCTACAAAATGATGGAGCTAGAACATGCAAGCTTCTTTCTGTTATGATACTTGATGACCCTTACTGGAAGCTGGACTCTGAGCTCTAGGCTAAGGAAGAAGCAGATATGTCTGGCAAATATTGTGGTGACCGGCCTGCTGGCCATTGATCAGTTCAGGGAACCCAGCTACTACTTGCGAGAGCTCCTCGCCAAGGAAGAGGAGGCCAGACTCCAGGAAACTGACACAGCAACAAAGCCTCATTTGACAGAAGGGTGGTTATTTCACCGTATCTCCTAATTCCATTTCTAAGTTCACTGGAAAGCAAGACAGTTGGTAAATAAGAACTGAAAGACTGAATAACTGAAAAATATAAGGCCAGAACAGTGTTTTATGACCTTCAAAAACACTCAGTCACAAAAGGAAAGTTGGCATTTTCTCACTTTGCCTTGGTCTGTAGCAGGATGTTCTACACCCCAGTGTTCTGCAGTGGTGCTGGGTATAGGCACAGTGGTGCGTAGAGGGCACAGGCTGCACAGAGGGACAGAACAATAGTTCCAGTAAAGGGCCACCAGAACTGGACAATGCCTGGCATGAGATATCTCCAAGACCTCTCACCTCTCAGAAGACTGACAGAGGCTGGAGGACCTGAGTGAGAACAAATAACGCACAAATGTTACTTTTAACTGCTTGCACAACATACATTCCCCCTCCTTCCAGTTACGTAATCCTAAATTTTCTTTAGGAAACCACCCATCCCTCACTTTCAGTTTTAGTAGTTTGGAGGTAATTGACCTATTTCCCAGCTCCATAGATAAACACAGGTCCCAGGAGCAGTCAATTGAGATAGCCCACCCTTTTTGCTTTTGTCATTGTATCAGGGACTGGTACATAGGCAAAGTCAGGCCGTGAAGTAAATTACAGGACTTTATGAAGGCCTCCCAAAGCTTATCTAGGGAAATGAACTTAGTTTAACTCACTCTTCACAACTGATTAATGGAAGTAGAGATGTTCCATGTTAATGTAAAGGTATTTGCCCTGTAGAAATGCAAACGATGTCTTTGTAGTAAAATAGGCAAACCTAAAGGCTACAATTTATTGCCTCTTGGACATCAACCAGTTTTGTATCTAACACAGCAATCCTATCTTAACATACATCTATTAAATTTCCTGTAAACAGCCAGCTTCTCAAATAATTTTGGACCAATTTTAACATTTTTTTGGTTCTCTCATTAATTAATAAGTTAAATAAAGTCTTTGACATGAGTTCATTTTGTATTTGCCTAAATATCATTGTTTTATTTTTTATAAATATAAATATATATTTTAACACAAGATATGAAAAGAAAAAATAGAAATAGAAAAAAAATGCTAATGATTTCACCTGAGTGCCTAGATCCCATTATCTGTACTTGCAGAACTCCATTCTTGGAGTCAGTATACTGTATTTTAGGGCTAAGCTAGGGTGAATTGGGTTACAGTTGCTTGTATCCAAAACAGTGGTGATGGTGTGAGCTCTGTAGCTAGAAAACTGTAACTTAATACCAATTTGAGTACAGAGTCCAGTGAAGCTTTGGAAATATAATTACGTCCAAACAGTATGTTAAAATATAATTCTTTTAGAATTATATTCAGGAGAAGCTACCTTCTCCTGACTTTAAGTCAGGAACCACACAGAAAGCTCAATATGTGGACAGGTTTCTGAATCACAGCTGAGAAATATAAGGGGAAGAGACTGTGGCTTTTTATGGCTCCAATAGAGAAGTGCAGGTAGGGTTGCCACATTTAAATTGGCTTATATTCTGTTTAAGAAGACAACCTGACAGTCAAGGGGATTGTCAGCAGAAAGAACCTGGAAGTGTTTGCCTGGATGCTTGAGAAGGAGTCATAGCAATCAGATGAAATGCACGCCTTCCCCAAGTACCAAGTTGACTTCACGCGAGAGATTCCGATAATTAGGTAGCTTATTTGTTCAGTCTTTTCACTTGGTTTTGACATTTTGGTCTGAACTGAGACTACATTTTGTAATAAGAGCATGACAAAAACCCAATGAGCCTTGCTTTAAATACCATTCTATTTGGTGAGAAAAAGCTACCCTTAAAAATTTCAAAGTGGGTTTGAGGAGACACATAACGTTCTTTTCTCATCATACTTGATGAGTCCTGCTTGGTCAAGGTAACCATTACATATCATTGAAGTCTTTATTTTTACCTTGATTATTAAATGAAGTTTATCTCTGGCAGTTAAATGTTTTTGAAATCAGGAAAATTCTCGCAATCAATGTGTATGTTTAGCATTCTGGTAACAATGTAATGGTTTTTTCTTTCTAAAAATATGTTATTAAATTGATGGTAAACCATAAAATAAAAGAAATATGGTAATACAGCAAAGGCACTGCAGTCCATTAGTGCTCCATTCCCACAACCATGTCAGAAACTGCACAGATTATATTTTTATAATGAAATCGAACAGCCTGTCCAAGAAGCAGTGACCTCTCAACTTCCCCTTGGGTAATAACTACAATGCTAAAATCCCAACAACTGCATTAGCAGATACCTGCACTAACAGGCATCTGATATCACTGTCATCAGATATGGTGACAAACTTGTGACTGGTCAAGCTGTCTGACAGAAAGGACTTCAGAGCCTGGCAGAGCCCCCAAGCTCCAAGGTTGATTTGGAAGTTCTGCTGTCAGGAAAACCAAATGTCAGCCCTGACCTAGTCTCCCCCAACTCAGGGAACAGGGGAGGACAGGACAGCCAAGAATGCCTGGGCCAGGAAGATTTCTCTAAGCCAGAGGAATGGCCTGATGGTGACAGATGGCCAGATGGCCAGTAAGCCACCTGAACAGAACAAATCTGTTTTATTATATATTGGGGGCAACAAATGATTAAAATTTATTTCATTGCTGTTTAAACATCTGTAACAACACTTTCTGGATGAGGTAAACAGTGAAAGCAAAGTGAGTTGCTTCATGTTCTCTTACCTTGGGTCTGTCCCCACCTTCCAGTCAAGTGCTATATCTCTTCCCTTCTATATCAAGCTTCTTTGAGAAACTGATGAGCCATAGATCAGAGTTATGTAGTTCTCCAAAATCCTAGTGGAGGAGAAGTGGGTAGTGGAATAGAGGAATCTTCTATTTGATAATCTCTGCCTTTCCATGCTCTATGAGGTGAAATGCATGAACCCTTAAAGAAATCTTCCTGCCCAGGCATTCTTGGCTGTTCTGTCCTTCCCTGTTCCCTGAGTTGGGGGAGACTAGGTCGGTGCTGACATTTCTTTTCAGAGGCTACCTGGACACCTTCACTTCTTCTTACTTCTTGTGCATTCCAAATTGCTACACCAATTCCAAGTCGTGTGTTATATACATCGGCCAATTCTATTCAATTCACTATATTTATTTGTGTGTGTGTGAGAGAGAGAAAGAGAGAATTCACTTTATTTATTTTTGTGCATGTGTGTGTGAGAAGTCCACATGGGGAAGTTGAATTTTCCCCTTTTTTGCCATTCCCCCAAGGGGACTTTGCAAATACTTTTTTATTCATTCTTCAAATCACTCTGGGATTTATCGGGGCATTACTCTCGACAAACCTACAAAATCTCAATTCACTTTAAAATTCTGAGCACCTACTGTACAGGAGACACAATGTAGAGCAACAATGTACTGGTCTTTTCTGATTGAAAATACGTTATTAACCCAGAGGTTATTAGACAAACCCTGTCCTCAAAGAATTCACAACCTAGTATTGGAAGCAGTCATTCATGGACATAACTAAATATACGGTGGAATTAAATAAGGGTTATATTAGAGATACCACATACTACACAAGCACACGGCTCACGTATTAGTGAATAGAGAAAATGAGATAATAACTGAATCTGATGAGGCATGAGAAAGGGTAGAGGTGTATGTATGGAGATTAATCATTGTGCTGGTTTAAAACTGTTCTGTACCCCACCAAAGCCATGCTCTTTTCATCCTAATCCATTATTGTGATGGCAGACATATTGCTTGGGCGGGACCTGTTTCCATGTAGGTGTGGGCCACCCAAATGTGGATGGGACCTTCTGATTAGATGAATGTGTGACCCTGACCATTCAAGGTGGGTCATAATCCTATTACTGAAACCCTATATGAAGGGAATAAAAGGTAGAAAACATAAAGAGAACTCAGAGCTGACACAGAGAGCACAGGGATGAAACCAGACACAGTCATTTGGAGATGCTAAGCTAAGAAATGAAATCCAGAGTTTGCCCTGGAGTAGCAAAGAAAGAACCCATGGATGCTTGGAGATGCTGAGAGAGCCATTTGAAATCAGAAGTCAGGAAAGAAGGACACCAGACATCACCATGTGCCTTCCCATGTGATAGAGTAACCCAGACTCGATAGGTATCTTGTGTTGCTGCCTTAATTTGGACATTTTCATGGCCTTAGAACTTTATATTTGTAGCTTAATAAATCCCTTTCATAAAAGCCAATCCATTTCTGGTATATGGCATTCTGGCAGCTTTAACAAGCTGAAACATTCATGTTCAAGGAACCAATCCTCTTTGCTCTCAGATTCCATACAGAGCCAGAAATTGGAAAAATTCCCTTAAGTTAGAACATGCTATAGTCATCTCCAGGAAACAGTTATTTTAGAGTGGACTACTGAGTTTCTAAACTGGAGAACCAGGGCTACTGGTTCCAGTTAAGAAGGCAAAAGAAATCCTCTACTTCCAGTCTCAAACATTGCATAAGGCACTAACCCGAGTCATAGGGACATTTCTAGGTGGATGGGAAGATGTGGAAATCCTTTCTCCTACCCAGACAGATTGGACCCCAGCCTCACAGTCACTGTCACTCCCTGTCTCCTGCAAGCCCCAGCAGGAGACAGGAACAAGTCCAATGTCTTTTGCCTCTTAGTCTTCAGACCACATTTCTCCTCAGTCATACACCTTAGTAAAGAACCAGCTTCCTTCTAGCCAGCCTACCACAGACCTGATGGCCTTTCTTCACCAGTGTCTTGGCCTGAAACATCCTTCCACTCTAACAGCTTTGAATCCGAGATGAAAAGATTGGGCCTCAGTTCCTGTTCTGCCAGAATTCTCCTAGGATCCTTTGCAAATATTCAAATCCCATTTCCAGGAATCTTCCACATATCAATGGCTTTTGTGGTAGCAGGTATGGCACTCTTAATATATTAAACAGATAGGGGCTTGTTTTCCTATACAGTATGTTTTCTGACAGTCATTCTATCGTTATATCTTTAGGGGAGAGTGGAGGGAGTACATTCCATTTTGAAAATGGATCTGATGTGGCATAAAGGATATCCCTTTAAGGACAGGCATAGGGATGAGAAAGGAACTAAGATTGAGCCCATCCAGTCCTAGTCTAGGGGCATGTAAGAAGGAGAAGGAGCAGACAAGGAGGGTAAGCAAGGGTCTGTCTTCCATGCTTTGTGGCTTCCCTACAACACCCCAGACAGAAAACTTGGCAGTTAAAGTATATAATTTAATAGGAAAGGTGAGGGTTAAAGGACTTTTTCTCCATGTTCTGTTGGAATTTGGGGTACAGACCAAAGTAGTATGGCCCCATGCTAACAGTAGCATGATCTTATAAGAGCAAAGTAAAACTAATGGCATGGCATCTTTACAGAGATAAAGAAAAGGTCTAAGAGAAGACCAAAGAAGACTTTGGTCCTCTTTGACTGTCATGTAGCAGAAGGGACAAAGACAAAATTCAGCAGCCCAGCTACACAATACAAGCTCAGAGCTATGGTTGAACTGGGACATGGCCACTTCCCCATCATCCACTCTGTCCAAGAAACCAGTCACAATAGCTTTCTAATTTGAGTTCCCTCCATTGTTCCATTTATTCATCCACTAAAATTGACATTTGTAGCAAAAGCCTAAACAGTCACACAAGACTGATTGCTACCTTTCTTCCCCCAACAGGAGACCCAGGATCAGTCTTCCAGGGAGAAGTTATCACAATATGAAGCTCCTGTTTCTCTCCTTCTGTATTTCATCCGTGAGGAGACTGAGGAAGAGAAGTGGAGACAGAGGACATGCATGTATCTGTGCAAGTCAGCTTTTAAGGCTAATGAGTTGTAGGTTTCAAGGCTCATGAGGTTTTAAGGCTCATGAGGTTTACCTCTGAGTCTAAGTGTTAGGGCTCATTTCTTCTGATCCAAAATAGAAAATAAAGGAACGCTATATTCCTTGCATGCCTGAAATGCAGGGAGAGGAAATATGTGACACCTTTTTTTTATTAGGAAGAATAAATTGAACTTTGCTTAACCGAAATTCCTACAACAACTATATATATATATATATATATAAACTTGTTTTGTTTTGTTTTCCTTGTCAGATAACAGTCACTAGGATGACCATTAGGATGGTCACTAACTAACATGGGAAACAGAGAAGAAAGAACAGATATGGGATGAGAGGGAGGATCATGAGGTACGGGTGAATAATGTGTTGAGGTTGAGTTTCATTCTTGCTACCTTTCTAGTTTCAAATTCATATGACACTAGTGCTAAAAAAGCAGACTAGTAACATCATCTGCATAGAATCATTGTTGAAGTTATGAAACAGAATGAGATTGCCCTCAAGAAGAAGGTAAAGAGAAAAAATACATTTGTGAGGCATGTTCACTTAAGGAACAAATGGCAGAAGGTGAGTAAGAAAGAAAATAGAGTATTCATTGACGTAAAGACCAAGAAAGTTATAGTTGTCAATAAAGAAGACAACCTAAGAAAGGAGACCTCACTGAAGCTTATTTCCTTTTTAGGACCCAGCTGAGTGATTTTAGGCAGGGCTTGCAAGGAAAGAAACTGATATCATGCAATTTTGATGCAATAGCTTTAGAATGGTGTGAGGCAAGGATCTGGAAGCAAATCTTAATGATTAAACTGTTCATTTAGTTGGCCCAAAGTCTTATTTCTCAAAAGCAAGAATTTTCTAAAAGAAGTAGCTAGGCTATTTTGTGCTTTTTATCAGCATTATTTAACACAGATGCCGGAAAGTATGCCCAGTCACATTACTATTTAACATGAGGACGTAAAATTGTTCTGGTTACAGTTCTATTTTATCATTTTCTCTAAAGATAGAAAGCACCAGCAGTAAAAGGAAATGTATGGGAAATATCCAGAATTAGGAATCAACAAGGTGTGTAAGATAATGGCTAAATAAATGACTCGAGTTTGTCTAGGAGAACATAGTTAAAACAGTAGAGCAGAAGGTGGAAAGGGAAGTCAAGACCAAGAAAGGAAAACTGGCGGAAGAGGCAAAGATGTAGGTTTTAAGATGACACACAGTAGATTCAAAGAGAATACGGTTTTAAAAGGATCCAATGATAAGAAGGTGAGCCAAGAAAACAGAGCAATATATTTTAAAAGGGTGAAAAATTGATTTATCATACATTAATTACAACTAATGTCACCCTAATTATACCAATATTTATATAGCAGCCTGGAATAAAATATTGTCTTGTCCTTTACTCCAATTTTCAGACTGATAAATTCATACTCATACTTTAAAAACAGTTCCAATGTCATCACTGTGCAGCTTTCTTAACTTTCCTGGGTGCCTTCTCTGACCCCCAGAGCACACTCTTCCTAGGTCTCCACAGTGGTGCCCATCACAATACATAACTTACACATGTAAGAGAAGGGGAAACCACAGTGCTGCTGAAAATCCAAACTACCTGCAGCCCCTTGTGCTCCTTAGGGAGTGGTAGCACTTCCCGATGGAGTAGAGAGATGCTGCTTGATAAACTGTGGTCATAGTTCACCATGGAGTGGTTCAGTGAAACAAGGGTGAACAAAACTGCTTTGCTTTCAAGTGAGCAGGAATTTGGGGGATTGGAAGCAGATAAAGGGAGGATGGGGAGGATGCTAAAGAGATTATAAGAAGATTAAGAGGGAAATATAAAGACACTACAGAGGGAGCAAAGGACTAAGCCACTTCCACACGGAAGGGGTCAGTGGAGCAAAATTGGGCAGCTCCTGGTAGCCAAGGTAGCCTAAGAAATTCTAAAAAGAGAATGGTATAGCAATCACATTTAATTGTTTAATTGTAGTCCTTTGTCGTCACATCAAAACATCATGCCCTAGGTGTTTCGTAGAAAATCAAGAAAAGGAGGGTAGACCTCCCGTCTGGGTCTGTATAGGGCATAGAAAATAGAATAGCTAGGAAAGGCTAAAACACAGTTAAAGTCAAGCCCTTGGAGTCATCAGGAAATAAAAGTGAGATGACTGTGAGAATGTAAGTCCATGGAATCTAAAACAACAATAACAAAACCTAGCAGAGGTTGATGGACTTCTCTTGGGATGTGCAGAAAGTATTTGAACCTTTTTAAATTAATTGTCCAAGGAAAAGGGATCGCAGCCAACTGCCAGATTATACATGTTAGTCTCCTCTAGCAGACCCGAGCTCCCTGTCACTAGAGTGAGTTCCTCAAGGTGAGGGAATGTGTCTGAAGTATCTTTGCATTCTCAGTGACAAATATACAATAAGTGGTCAATAGTGTTTGTTAAATAAAAGGATAAAAAATATAGATTAAAACCCAATTGTTTCGTCAGGTCAAGAAGAGCATATACAGATTCTTGGTAGTAAGAGAGGTATCAAAAAGGGAAAAGGAATGAGGAAACTGAAAAGTAAATCTTAAATTTTATGTTTAAAAACCTTTAATAGGAAAAACACTCTTATATAACATGCTCTACTCTTGAAGAGTGTAAATAATAAAACTGGAGGGTAACACTGGTTATTAAGGAGAGCCGGTAAAACATGGGGAAAAGAAATTCTTGCGAAAGAATATGTGTATAAAAAGACTATAGGAAAGAAATAATGACCCATTTGACAAGTTTAGTCTTGAAGTACATTGTTACCTAGTTAATTAATTCTTATATCATCCCTGTAAGGCATGATATAATATTTTTACAAACAGGAAACCAGAGGCAAAAGAAAAGATTAGACTGAAATAGCCTATAATATTCAGCAAGTCAGTGCCCAAAGCCCAGTCTCTAGTTCTAAAGTTGGCAGTAAGGAGCAAGACTCCAGAAGAAAGACACATTTTAAAAATCAGCAGATTCTCTGCCAACCTTCCTGGAACTGTAGAGCTCTGTTGCTCTTTTCTTTCATTGCCCATCTCTCTGCCAAAAGAACTATACCTGGCATACATTTGTTATTGATTCTAACACTAACCTTCTGAAAAATTCAGATAACACTGGAGGCATTCTAGAAAGTCAAGAATCACCATAGTAGTAGTAAATTGTGATTTTAAAATAATGTGTATTTCATGTGCTTGGTCATTTTTTCTAAGAGTAAAAAAAAATTAGCATTCTGATGCAGTATAAAGCAATAAACCTTGCTTCAAAGAATTAGATTTACAGGCTATATTTTATAATATTAAAACACTCTTCCAGACTAAAGCAGGAAAATGAAGATTAAGGCACTATTTTCTTCTTTATGGAATCACGTCAAGGAGAGTAAATTCAAGATGATAGAAAGTGTTGTTGACAGGGTAGGGGTGGGAGTGAGGATTAATTCAAGCCATAAAATCACTGCACATAAATATGGAACATTGGTGCCAGATTTTTTTTCATAGTAGAAAGAGACAGACTAAATTTAAAAGTCAACAACTCTTTATTAATTCTGTTTTTAAAGCTAGGAGTTGACATATCATACACAATGAATAAAAGCCCACTATACAGACTAGCTGATGATTACACTGGAGTCATAATTTCAATATTTAATGGAAACATAGAAAATCTTTATTCTACACCTCTGGAAAAATCAACAGTGCACCAATTTCGCTCTCTCTCTCTTTCTTTTTTTTTTTTTGACAGTTTTATCCATACACTATACAATCTATCCAAATTGTAAAATCAATGGCGCCCAGTCATGCATTCATCATCACAATCAATTTGAGAACACTCTCATTGTTCCAAAAAGAAAAATCCCATATCCCTTACACCCCTTATTATTAATGCTTATCTTTGGTACAGTAACATCATCACAATTTATGAAAGAATATTACAATATTGCTGTTAACTCTAGTTCACAGTTCACATTCATTGCATGACCTTATCATGGGGCTGTACATTTATTTTAGTTCATGTAAGTTCATATAAGAACATTCGTATATCTCTACTATCAACCAGTTATCATCCACAAGGTTCACCATGCTGTACAGCCCCATGCTTTATCCTTCTAGGAACATACACTAAATGTCCTCTTTCAACAATAATTACACGTGTAAGTCAGCAATATTAATTACACTTACGGTAATGTGTTACCATCACCTTTATCCACTTCCAAACATTTACAATCAACCTTTTAAAATTTCTGTACAAATATTGTATGGTCTCACTAATAAGAACTAAGTATTATGAGTAAACTCTTGGAGTTAAAATCTAGAATTATAGGTTACCAAGAGATAGAATGGGGATAGAGAAGGGAGAAACTGATGATTAATTTGTCGACTTCTCATTTTTGAAAAAAGATTTATAATACTTGACATCAGATGATTTTTGCAAAGTGCTTTCAGACCTGAGTAAGAAGATTTCTCTAAGAGATAAAGCACTGAGCTTTTTTCTTTCTTTTCTTACTATAAAAAATAAGGACTCCATCCACCCCATCAAGCCATTTTACAAAGCCAAACAAATCACTTATTTTCTTCCCCTTCGTGTTTTCCAGAAGATTTCTAGGCAATTTTTCAGAAACCATTTCCCTTCATTTTAACAAAACAGCCTTCCTTTCTTATCTTTCACAGTAATCTCTCATCTGGGACCGACTTTATAATTTTACTGCCTTTGTGCCATTGTTATAAATATCACCCTAAAACAAATCTGTCACTGACTGGAAGCTGTAGGAATAAATGAAGACCACTGAAATGAGAACAGACAGAAACTGTTCTGAATGTGCTGTAGCAAAGGAGTCAGCCACTGCCTCTTGCATTTAGCAGAGTCTCAAAGATGGACAGGGGAGTTGGAAAACTTTATAGTGAACAAAAGAGAAGTCTTTAGGTATAATCTCATTGGAGGTTGTCTACACAGGGAAGCTGGAGAGGGGATAACTAAAGCAAAACACCTTAAGAGTTTGGTTTGGGGAGCATATTTGACTTTCTCTGTTTAGTCCTGGGTAGGAATAAGAGGCGGTCATTGACCAAGTACTGGCCATTCTGGGCCAATTGCTGCAGAGTTTATGATTTGGTTTCCCAGGCTGATTGCTGCAGAGGTTGCAGGTCAGAGCTCTACTGTCAGATACAGTCAGACTATTATTAGTTTGTATTTCCAGTCTCCATTTTTGGTCAGTCTCTCACTTGTTAAAAGTTGACCAGTTCATGGAAAGCTGGAAATCCAGAACTTCATGACTCAGGGATTGGTCAGTTACTCATTCTCAAATGTATTACAAGATCTCCTTTTTATTGTAGCATCATGGTGAACATCTGATGAGAGAGTGCTTATGCAAAAGCATTTAAAATTCTCAATAAAATGCAATGGTCCAACATCATGACCACTAAGACAAAAACAAGAATAATTAGTAGTACCTGTACGATGCAAAGAACCAGGAACTTCAATTGCCAAAACCAGGCCAAGAGGACAAATTTCATAGGCCATGAGGATTAACCTTGAAGAGACAAGTTGCTTTATTCCTAAGGATTTGTATAGTTTGTTCTACAATGACTATTTAACTGATTCAAGCACAGCAAGAATTAGCAGTAGCACAGATGTTTCCATGACTAACCAATAAGAAACCCAGAGCAATGCAATTGTC
The DNA here is from genome assembly GCF_023851605.1 of Tamandua tetradactyla. NCBI lineage: Eukaryota > Metazoa > Chordata > Mammalia > Pilosa > Myrmecophagidae > Tamandua > Tamandua tetradactyla. The sequence continues at coordinate 54,560,413 of NC_135350.1, read as the reverse complement.
CATCATTAGTTGTGCCAATAAGGTAAAACTGATCTGATTCCATTTAAAGCAGAGATGGTATCATAAATAAATTCTGCCAGAGTCAGTGATAAGCGTCTTGAGAGTCTTTTCTATTTGTGTGATTCCCACAGATGGGAACACTATTCTCATTGTTCGCATAAGGAATGAATAATAATTCCCCCAGGTTACACACCTTAATAATCAAAGATGGCTTTGTTTTGGAGCTTTCACCTAAGTCAGGCTTTCTAGCCTTAGCAATTTATAGAATTAGTGTTTCTGTGTACAGATACGTCTTAGAATACTACCTTTAAAGTATGTGAGGTGTTAGTCTGAGGTAAACAGCACCAGTCATGCTGACCACAAAGAATGTAATATACACTACAGGCAAATAGAGATCTAAGACAAAAGGAGTTATTTATGACATGAGATCAGAACCAAGGCCCTTCATTGGTTGGGTTACACATTTGAATCCCTATTAGTCTCTTCTAGGTGACTAGGTGACAAGAAGTATTTTTTCCATTTTCCTAAAAAGATTGTTGAATTCAAACATAGAATTACCTAGGGTCTTATCAACAGATTGCAATGGTTCTTTTTTTGGGAGTGTTCTAGTTTGCTAGCTGCTGGAATGCAATATACCAGAAATTGAATGGCTTTTAACAAGGGGAATTTAATGAGTTGCTAGTTTACAGTTCTAAGGCCAAGAATTAAAACAAGTCTATAGAAAAGTCCAATCAAAGGCATCCAGGGAAAGATACCTTGGTTCAAGAAGGCCGATGAAGTTCAGGGTTTCTCTCTCATCTGGAAAGGCACATGGCGAACGCAGTCAGGGCTTCTCTCTCGGCTGGAAGGGCACATGGCAGACACGGCGTCATCTGCTAGCTTACTCTCCTGGCTTCTGGTTTCATGAAGCTCCCCGGGAGGCATTTCCCTTCTTCATCTCCAAAGGTCGCTGGCTGGTGGACTCTCTGCTTTGTAGTGTTGCAGCATTCTCTGCCCTCTCTGAGTCTCTCTCTCCAAAATGTTTCCTCTTTTATAGGACTTCAGAAACTAATCAAGACCCACTCAGATGGGTGGAGACATGTCATCCCCTAATCCAGTTTAACAACCATTCTTAACTAAATCTCATCAACCAGGGAGATGATCTCATTACAGTTTCAAATATACAGTATTGAATAGGGATTATTCTACCTTTATGAAATGGGATTTATATTAAAACATGGCTTTTCTTAGGGGGCATATATCCTTTCAAACCAGCACAGGGAGATAGGGAAACTAGCAAAGTCACAAGTTGATTTATTTAAGGCCATCTTTCCATGTAGGTACAGGTGGAAATGCTATTAGCTATAATTCCATGATCTCATTTGATGAAAACAGTATCAGAAGTTTTTAACATGATGTTGGGGATTGAATCATGTCCAATACAAAAGAAATGTTCAAATACTAACCCCTGATCTATGGGTGTGAACCCACTTATATCTAAGACAGTTGGAGAAGTTATTATTAGTTAAGGTGTGGCCAAACTGAATGAGGGTGTGTCTTAATCTAATATAGCTGAAGTGTTCATAAGCGAAGGAAATTGAATACAGATATAGAAGACAGAAGTGAGAGAAGCGAGAGAAAGTGATCACTGTATGATGGAGAATTGCCATCATCAGAACACTACACAGTTTGGAGAAAGCTTGCCTTACCAACACTTTGATTTTGAACTTCTAGCCTCCAAAACTGTGAGCCAATAAATTCCTGTTGTTTAAGCCAACCAATGCATAATATTTGTAATAGCAACCCTGGCAAATTAAGACACATAGGATCTGGCCATGGATGGAATATCCAGCAGACAATAAGTCTGAGGGCACTGGCTAATCTTTCAGGGAATCTGATAATAGCATTAGAATGACTGTGTTTTGATCTAACAATTATCATAAAGAAGATTTTTTTTAAAAGGAGAGTTATTATGGAGGATAATAATAATAGATTTATTATCAAGAATCTATAAAAAATGAGAAGACAAATGCTTGCCAAAGCCAACAAAACAAGAATTATTCAGGGGCCATTGGTCAACATCTCAGGCAGAAACTGCTCACTCTCCAAGCTCAAAGACTTGTTTTGAAGGTTTGTAGGTCAGCTATCTCCAAGGATCAGCTTCTTCTAGGGGATCTCTGAAAATCCTCAGATTGAGGTCTTTATGGGATTAGCCTTGCAGTTGTGTAGAATCCAGGGTGGCTTCTTTAGTGTAAAACATGAACTCAAAGGATGACTCCCTGGAACTTCATTGCCATTTATTTGTTTTACAGTATCTGAGATGAGAGCATCCTTTCTTCCGATGTTTCTTCCCATAGATGAAATCTTCAGGTTAAAGATCATGAAGAGGTGGCTTAGGAAGAAGTTGTGGAAAGGTGACCTTAATCTGTTGGTTATAGAACTGGATATAATATATGAGCTCCTTGCAATATTTTTCCATGTCTGCGTGAAGATTAGTCTAACACTGGATGTGAAATTCCTGAGTGCACAGGCCTTCTAGTTAATCAGCTCAAGGGGGATAACCAATGTGTTATTGGAGTGGACTGTATGTCATAGGGGCTAATGGGAGTAACTTTGACCAAAGGAGTTCAAGGATTTCTGAAAATTTTGCTGATTTTAACATAAGAATGCCATTGATTCTTCAAATCTTTCCAGAAGACTGTGGGTGGTAAAAGCAGGGTAGATTCTGAATTATTTTATAATAGTTCCTACAAAGTGTGCCTCAATCTCTTCTAAAAGTTGGTATATCCCAGGTTGCAAACACAAAATTAGATTATTAGCAACTGTGGGGGTTTTAGTTTTTTGGCAAGGAAATGCTTCAATCCATCCTGAAAATAGGTATATAGTAACTAACATATATTCAAATTGCATGGGTGGTTAAAGCTGAATAAAATTCATCTGAAGGTGTTAAAAATGTCCTTGAGGCTTGATTCCTGGCTATGTTTACACTTTTTTCAGGATTATGTTGTTTACATGAGAAAAGCCTCACCTATCTTTAAAAATTTTCCCATCAAGTTTGATTTAAGATTGTAATCCTTTTGTCTTCACCATGATGAGTAGTTTAATGATAAATTTAATTAATATCCATTTGAAATCATCTGGTACTACCAAGTGGCTAACTTGACTGTGTCAGACAGTATCTCAGTGAAGAATACAAACTTATATTTCTCCATTCTTCCTTTTCCAAATCAGGAACTAAATGTCTATATTTTATAATGGCTTCTTTGAATCCCTCCAATAATGCATCCTCAAGTAGTTTAGCTAAGATCTTAACTGTTTATTTGCCATAATAATCTGATAGAGCATTTCCTTTAGATTCTATGCTATCTCTTTCTGCATGAACTTCAACTTTTATAAAAGCTATTTCTCTAGGAAGTAAAAGAAATTGTAACTCTCTAGGAAGTAGAAATACATGCAATATTCCTTAATCATTGTCCTTTTTTGAAGGGAGCTACAGCAGAGGTGAGAAAATCCCTTTGTTTCTAAAGCATTTAAGAGTTATGTGCTGCTATCTGTATATCTGCATATCCATACTAATAACTGTATAAATGCCTGCTATCTGTACATACATTTACTCTCTAGTCTTTGGTCAGTTGACAAGCTCAAATAAGTGCAGTAAATTCTGCCATCTGAGCTGGTTTTACCTCCAACAGATGACTATATTCTAAAGGAGATCTTAAATTAATGATAGCATACCTTGATTGATAGCTCCTAGTTTTCATTTTGAGATAAGATCCCTCAGTAAATAATGTTAGGTCAGAGTTCTCAATGGGGGAACCTGTAATAAATTGAGTGGGGTACAGAAAATTCCCTACCTGAGGTTAACAATCATGAGATTCCTTTTATGGTAAGGTGGGTAGAGTAGCAAGATTCAGGGTGTAGCAACAGTGAATAGGAAGGTGAGAGGGAGAGAAAATCTCTCAAAAGGTTAAATTCCATGGGTTCTCAGTCAGTGTAATGTCTGTACTGTACTTCCTGTAAAGCCAGGAAGTCAAGCAGGAAACCTGGAACTAGCTCAATGGAAGATAAGCAAACTTTGCAGTGGCAGCTATTGACAAGAGGACCTTTGCAACCAAGGTCAAGGTGAAGCTTGAGCAAGTGATTGGTTTTTAATGGTTTCCATGAAGTTGAGTGAAAACTCCAAAGGCTTATCCGGATTGTTCATGCACAAATAGACAAAAGGGCTTTTTGTAATTAGGGATGCCTAGGGAAAGAAGCTGTTGAAAAACCTTCTTGGTGACAGAAGCCTATTCATGTTTGGGCACCCAGAGGAGAGTCTCTTACTGAGGACTTAGCCAACTCATAATGAGATGTTACAATCTGAGAAAAACTTGGCACTCATTGTCTGTAAGATCCAGCTAAACCTAGAAATCTCAATTGTCATTTTGTGAGTAGTATAAGGTAAGTTTGGATAGTCTTTCTTTATCAGAAGAGTATCTTTCCCTCATTAGATAGGACATGTCTTAAACAATGGACTGTATTTTCTCAAAATTTTAATTTGCCTTTTGATACTTTTCTGTAAGGCTGAGAGCAAATAAGTAGAATCCTTTTTAAAGCATTCCTTGTTTTCTGAATAGAGTAGACAATTTTCTACATATTGTGTAAAAACTGAATTACAAAGGAAATTTAAATACTGTAAGTCTTAATTGAACATCTGGGAAAAAATACTGAATCCCTCAAACATAATTTTAAGTCCTAATTGAGGACATGGGAAAAATGAGTAAACCTCTGGGGCATAACTGTCCAGGTATATTGTTTTCCTCTCCAGGTCAAGGCAAAAAGTACCTACTGTCCTGGCCTAGGGACACCCTGAAAAGGACAAAACAAAAGTCTACAATTGTGTAGCAGATGGCTTTGGGGATAATTGATGACAAAATAGTATGTGGGTCAGGCATTACTGGGAAGCAAGAGATCATTTTTTTAATGGTCGTGAGATCTTGAACAAATAGATATCCTTGTCCATCTGGTTACATTTCTAAAAGAATTCAGGATAGAATGTAAGGCTTTCAACTATAATTTTGAGTCTTTCTGGATTCAAGGGATGTTGGAGAAGTTTGGTAACAATTCAGTATGAACTTTAATAGGTTTTGCTCTGATTAATTCTCCTATGTCAGTGGAATTTTTAATCTATAGAGTGTCAATAAGATGTCAAGACCTTTTACTGGAGTATGCATCAGATATAATGGACAAGGAAAAGGTATATCTAAAAATGACCAACTTGATTATGAATAGAGGAGCCCCATGGAATCTCAGGAAATAGTCCTTCTGATGTGCACCTAATATTTCAATTCCATTTGCAAAGTAAGTGCAAATTCCACTTGCACTGTTAAGTTTGCAGTAATATCACATATCAGAAAGGAAGTTTTTTCAATCAAGTTTCAAATGATCACAGTTAAGGGTTTGGAGATAGGAAACATGGATGAGATATCCATCTCCTGTGTGATATGTAAATTCTGAGGAAGAGATTGAGCAAGGAGGCAGAGAAAAAATGTAAAAAAAAATGTGGAGTCATATGCACCAAAAAGAATCTTAAATTCTACTATGAATAGTTACTTGTCTGAACTTGAGGAACTCCTCAATACAGCTTTTAATTCAGTTAGTTCAACGATAAATTCTATAGTTGCCTGCATACCTGGATCATGGGAAGGTGGATCTTTAGAGGCGACTGGCATTTAGGGGCCTTAAGTCAGTTCCAACATAGAATTCTTAAATCAATTTCTTGATTTTTAAATATCTTGTAATGACAAAATATGAGGTGGTTGCAGCAAAAAGAAATTCAAAATGCGTAATAAGACATCATTAAATGAATACTTGACTCTTCAGAATATATGGTAATTCAGATTAGGAAAAGACTGAAGGTTTTTTACACTCAAAGAAATGTTTTTCTAAGTAAATTATGATGTATAACTTATAAGTTTAAAAAACTGGCATTTCAAAATCCCCTTCAGGGAATAGTGAGAAGGGGGGAAAACTCAACTTCCCCAAGTGGAATTCTTGATATTCTCATAAGCAGTGTGGACATTCAAAGCTGTAGGCTGAGCCCCCAGTCTTGAGGTTTGTTCATATGAAACTTAACCCCACAAAGGATAGGTCAACCCTACTTAAAATTAGGCCTAGGAGTCACCCCCAGGAGAACCCCTTTTGTTGCTCAGATGTGGCCTCTCTCTCCAGTCAACATAACAAGCAGACTCACCACCTTCCGCCTGTCTATGTGGGACATGACTCCCTGGAGTGTGGACCTTCCTGGCAACGTGGGACAGAAATCCTGGAATAAGCTGAGACTCAGCATCAAGGGATTGAGAAAACCTTCTCAACCTAGAGGGGGAAGAGTGAAATGAGACAAAGTGTCAATGGCTGAGAGATTCCATACAGAGATGAGAGGTTATCCTGGAGGTTATTCTTATGCATTAAGTAGATATCACCTTGTTATTCAAAATGTAATGGAGAGGCTGGAGGGAACTGCCTGAAAATGTAGAGCTGTGTTCCAGTAGCCATGTTTCTAGATGATGATTGTATAATGATATAGCTTCCACAATGTGACTGTGTGATTGTGAAACCTTGTGTCTGATGCTCCTTTTATCTACCTTGTCAACAGACAAGTAGAACATATGGAATAAAAACAAATAATAAGGGGAACAAATGTTAAAATAAATTTAGTTTGAAATGCTAGTAATCAATGAAAGGGAGGGGTAAGGGGTACGGTATGTATGAATTTTTTTTCTGTTTTCTTTTTATTTCTTTTTCTGAATAGATGCAAATGTTCCAAGAAATGATCATGATGATGAATATGCAACTACGTGATGATATTGTGAATTACTGATTATATATGTAGAATGGAATGATCAAAATAGGAATGTCTGCGTTTGGTGTTTTTTGGCATTTAAAAAAAATTAAAAATTAAAAAAAGATGAAAATGTTCTAAAATTAGATAATGGTGATCGTTGCACAACTCTCTAAATAAACTAAAAAACATTAAATTTAAAGGGATGATTTTAAGGTATGTATGCTATATTTCATTTTAAAAATAAACACACGAAACTGAAAAAAAAACTAGCATTTCTTTTCAAATGCACCACTAATTAGAATTTTCCCTAATAAAGATAGGTTCCTTCAATCTAGCTAGTCTAAAAAAAGAGAGAGATCTTACTATATATGTGACATATTGTTCTTGAAAAAAAATAACATGGAATGTGAAAGAGGTGCTATGCCAAACACCTTTGACAGTGTTAGTGCTTTAATATTAGTGATTGCATATTAAAAAATACCATAAACAAAATATTAGCCATTGTCCTCTTTTGCTTGCTGAATACAATATATTTCCTTTACATATACACCGTTATCTCTGTCTAGAATGTTCTCAATTCCCCACCTCTACTCCCACCCTTATTTCTACTCAGACTTGAAATTTTCTGCTTAAGTGTCACCTTCACAGAAGGGCCTTCTTGACTTCCAAACTGGGCAAGTTCCCTTGCTACAGGCTCTCATAGCTACCTATGTCTTTCACTCACCACACTTAAATTTGCTTGTTCAGATGGAAGTAGGAAGATAGCAGCATGGTAAGCTCCAGGAATCAGACCCTTTATCAGAATAACTCTTAAACAGGCAGGAACTGTCTGAATCATCTATTTCAAAACTCCAGAGTCCAGTAGGACACTGTACAACATCTAGGGAGCAGCAGGAGGAAGAAGCTGGTCAACTATGGTAAATACCAGCAAACGGCTCTCTTCCCATGGGGGTTACAAGCACCCATTCCTCACTCTCATGGCAGGCAGCAGGGGTATCAGGCCCATAAGGTAGTATGCTAGTGTCAGAAAGGGATAAAAATCCACTTCTGCAAGATCCAAGGTGAGATGGACAATTGCTAATGACGACTTTCAGTTAGCAACTTTCAACTTTAGATCACTGCGGGCCCAGCTCTAAGGGAAGTCATTGTTCCAACCCATCATGGACAACAAAGGCAGTAGAGAAGACTTAAACATGTTATGCTTCTTCAGAGCTTCAAAGGACAACTGAAGGGCTGCATTTCCTGAGCAATGAATGAAATTCAGCTTTCGGGAGCTAGGAGAGAAGCACCTGGCACCCTTCCTGGCCCCTCCATTACCCCCTCTCCAGTGAAGTTTGGAACTGGACAGCACTGCCTTCGTGGGTCCCTGGCCTTGTTTCAGCTGGGAAAAAATTGACTTGGGAAACTCTTCTCCAGCATATGCACTAGCAAGCACAAGCCAAGGAGTAGACACAGGCTCAGAAAACACAGGGAGGCCCTTGTGCTTTGTATTTGACTTGAGTAGTCATTCCTGACAGGAAGACTGACACTCAAGGAAATCTGTCATGTCACCATTTGGTTACAAGCTCAAGAAACAGACATATCAGGGAATAAACACCAGATATTAAATTTTAAAATATTAAAATGTACAGTGTGCAAAAAATTACAAGATAAACAAAGAAACAAGAAATGATGCCCCATCGAAAAGAAGAATATAAAAATCCAGACAGTACCAACAAAGACCAGACCACAGACATACCAGACAAAATCTTTTAAAAATAATCTTCAGTATGCTCAAGAAGATGAAGTAAAGTACAGAGAAAGGGCTTTAGGATATCAGGAAGGCAGTGAATGAACAATATGAGAATCCCAATAAAGAAAAAGAAATTTTGAAAAGGAACCAAATAGAACTACTGGAGTTGAAGACCAAAATAACTGAAATGAAAATTTCCAGGAGGGTTTCAAACACAGATTGAGACTGACAGAAGAAAGATTCGGCAAACTAGAAGACAAGACAGTTGAAATGAGTCAAACTGAGAGGCAAAAAGTAAAAAATAATTATAAAAAGCAAAAATAGGTTAAGAGATCTTTGAGAAACCACCAACCATAGCAACGTGCACATTAAAGGAGTCCCAAGAGGAGGAGAAAGAAAATGGAAGAAGGAATAGTCAAAGAAATAATGACAGAGAATATCCAAAATTTAGCCCAAGATGTGAATATGCACATCAAGAAGCCTAGAGAACAAAAAGAATAAACTTGAAGAAAAATATGCCCCATCACATATTGATCAAACTGTCAAATGCAAGGCACAAGGAGAGATTTCTGGAAGCTACAAGATGAAAGCTATGTATTATTAGAAAAAGGAATCCCAATTAGAATAGATTCTAATTTCATATCAGAAACCTTGGAAGCAAAAAGTTAGTGGGTTGAAATACTTGAGATGCTGTCAGAAAACAATTACCAACCAAGAACTTTATATCTGGCAAAACTTTCTTTTGAAAATGAGGGAGAGATTGATACATTCCCAGATAAACAAAACTGAGGGAGAACATCACCAGGAGATCTGCTATGCAAACAATGCTGAAGGGAGTTTGTCAGATTGAAAGGAAAGGATAGCAGACAATAGTTCAAAGTAGCATAAAGATATAAAAGCAACCATTACAACCTCACAAAGATGTAAGGGAAACCATATGGGTAATTATAAATGCCAATCTTATTGTAGTGTAATTTTTAGTATGTAACTCCACTTCCAAATTCCCACAGGTACTAAAATGTAAATGCACAAAAAGTAATGATAAATCTATAGTTTGGCACATATATTGTACTAAATGTAACTTGTAACAAGTACAGAAAAGGGGTGGGAAGGATGGAGAGTTATAGAAACAGTGTATGCGTTTGCTATTGAAGTCAAGTTGCTATCAAATCAAATATGCTTGTCTTGTATCTGAGAGGTTAAATTTTTACCCCAGGGTAATCAGAAGGAAAGTATATGAAAAATATATCCAGATAGAAATAGGAATGTACCCAATATGATACAATATGAACAAATCAAATACAAAGCACAAGGGCCTCCTGTGTTTTCTGAGCCTGTGTCTACTCCCTGGCTTGTGCTTGCTAGTGCATTTGCTGGAGAAGAGTTTTTCGCAAGTCAATTTTTTTCCAGCTGAAACAAGGCCAGGGACCCACAAAGGTAGTGCTGGCCAGTTCCAAACTTTCATAGAGAGGGGATGATGGAAGGGCCAGGAAGGGTGCCAGGCACTTCTTTCCTAGCTCCCAAAAGCTGGGCAGTCATTCCTGACAGGAAGACTGACATTCAAGAAAATCTCTTTCTTATCACCATTTGGTTACAAGCTCAAGAAACAGACATATCAGGGAATAATTCCCAGATATAACATTTTAAAATATTAAAATATACAGTGTGCAAAAAATTACAAGATAAACAAAGAAACAAGAAATGTTGCTCCATTGAAAGGTTGAAATGGAAAGTATGGGGGAAAATATACCATGCAAGTCATAACCAAAGGAGAGCTAAAGCAGCTATGCTAATATTAGATAAAATAGACTTTAAGTCAAAACCTGCTACAAGGGACAAAAAGGGTCACTACATACTGATAAAGGGGACAATCCAGCAAAAAGATGTGACAACTATAAATATATATATGCACCTAACAGCAGAGTCCCAAAATATGTGAAGCAAATACTGACAGATTTAAAAGGGGAAACTGATGGTTTTCCCTTAATACATTTTAATACACCACTTCCTGTAATGGATATAATATCTAGATGGAAGACTGGTAAGGAAATACAAGACTTAAACAATCCTCTGAACCACTGAAACCAAACAGACATACATAGACCAGTTCACCCAACAACAACAGACTACACATTCTTTTTGAGTGCACATGGATCATTCTCCAGGATAGACTATGTGTTGGCCACGAAACAAGTTTCAGTAAGTTAAAAAATATTGAAGTCATACAGTGTATCTTCTCTGACCTACAGTGGAATATAGCTAACAAAAATCTATAACAGAGGGAGAAATGGAAAACGCAAAAATGTATATAAGTTAAACAACGTACTCTTAAACAACAAATACATTAAAGACAGAATCACAAGGGAAATTAGGAACATCTTGAGGTAAAAGAAAATGAAAATGTAACATGTCAAAACTTATAGGATGCAGCAAAAGCAGTACTTAGAAGGAATTTATAACTTTTAATGCTTAGAAGGAATTTATAACTTTTAATGCTTACATTAAAAATGAAGTAAGGGGGCGCACAGCTGGTCAAGTGGTAGAAAGCTTGCCTGTCATGCGGGAGACCCAGGTTTGATTCTCAGCTCATGCACTCCCCCCACCAAAAAAATGAAGGAAGATTTCAAATCATAGTCAAAACTGAAAGAACTTGAAAAAGTAGAGCAAATAAACCCAAAGCAAGCAGAAGGAAGCAAATAACAAAGATCAGAATGGAAATAAATGAAATAAGGAATAAAGCAGCAATAGAGATAGTCAACAAAACCAATAGTTGATTTTTTGAAAAGACCAATAAAGTTGAAAAACATTTAGCTGGACTGATGAAGAAAGAGAGAGAGAGGATACAAATAAATAAAGTCAGAAACAAAAAGGGGAACACTATATCTGACCCCCTAAAATAAAAAGAATCATAAGAGGATACTATATGCCAACAAATTAGGCAACCTAGATGAAATGGACAATTTCTAGAAACACACAAATTACCTACACTGACTCAAGAAGAAATAGATCTCATCAAACCCATAACTAGTAAAAATATTGATTAGTAATCAAAAACCTCTCAAAGAAGAAAATCCCATGACCAGTTAGCTTCACAGGAGAATTTTACCAACTATCCCTAGAAGAATTAATACGAATCTACAAATACTTCCAAAAAATTGAAAAAGAGAGAACACTCCCTAATTCATTCTATGAGGCCAACATCACCCTAATACCAAAACCAGATTAAATATACCACAAGAAAAGAAAATTATAGACCAATATCTCCTATGAATTAGATGCAAAAATCTTAATAAAATAGTAGCAAATTAAATCCAACAGCACACTAAAAATTATATATCATGATGAAGTGGAATTTATCCCTGGTGTGCATGGGTGTTTAAAAATAAGAAAGTCAATTAATATAATATACCACATTAATAGAATGAAGGGAAATAAATCCCATGATCATCTCTATTGATGAAGAAAACACATAGAAAAATAAGAATAGAAAGAAACTTCCTTAACATGATAAAGGTTATATATGAAAAACCCACAGCTAACATCATGCTTAATGATGAAAGAATGCAGGCTTTCCCTCTCTGATTTGGAAGAAGACAAGGATACCCACTGTCATCACTGTTATTCAACATTGTACAGGGAGATTTAGCCAGAATAATTTGGCAAGAAAAAGAAACTGAAGGCATCCATATTGAAAACGAAGAATTAAAAGATTCCCTATTTGCAGGTGACATGTTCCTACATACAGAAAATCATTACAGTTTTCTAAACAAACCTCCTAGAGCTAATAAATGAATTCAGCAACATGGTGGCATATAAGATCAAAACCAAAAAATCAGTAGTATTTCTATGCACAAGTAATGACAACAAAAAAAATCAAGAAAAATATTCCATTTACAATAGCAACTAAAAAAAGCAAATATGTAGGAATAAATCTAACCAAGGATGTAAAGGAATTGTACACAGAAAACTACAAAACATTGTTAAGAGATATCAAAGAAGACCTAAATAAATGTAAGTTCATTCCATGTCCATGGACTAGAAGACTAAATTTTTTTAAGATATCAATTGTACCAAAAGCAATTAACCAATTCAATGCAATCTCAATCAAAATTCCAACAGCCTTCTTTGTAAAAATGGAAACGCCAATCATCTGGTTTATATGGAAGAGTAAGGGTCCCTGAATAACCAAAGCCATCTTTAAAAAGAAGAGGACTCACACTTTCCAGTCTTAAAGCTTATTACAAAGCCACATTAATCAAAACAGCATGGTACAGGCATAAAAAGAGATATATATAGATCAATGGAATTGAATTTAGAGCTCAGAAGTCAACCCTTATTTTTATAGCTAACTGACGTTTGTCAATGGGGCAAAGACCACTTAATTGGGAAAGAATAGTCTTTTCATCAAATGGTGCTGAAAAAATGGGATCTCCATTTGCAAAAGAATGAAGGTGGACCCTACTTCACACCATATACAAAAATCAACTCAAAATGGATCAAAGACCTAAATATAAGAAGTAGAACTACAAAACTTCTATAACAAAACATAAGAAAGTATGTTCTGGACCTTTGTTAGGCAATGGTTTCTAGATTTTACACCCCAAGCACAAACAACAAAAGAAAAAAACAGACAAATGGGAATTAATAAAAATGTAAAACTTTGTGCCTCAAAAAACATTATCATGAAAGTAAAATAACAACCTACACAGTGGGATATAATGTTTGGAAACCACATATCTGATAAGAGTTTAATATCCAGAATATTGAAAGAAAATTTTCAGCCCTGCAACATAAAAGACAACACAATTAAACAATGGGCAAAAGACTTGAAAAGACCTCCCCTCTATTGGGACATGATTCCAAGGGGTGTAAATATCCCTGGCAACATAAGACAGAATTCCTGGGATAAGCTGGGACCCAGCATCATGGAATTCAGAAAGCCTTCTTGACCAAAAGGGGGAAATAGAGAAATGAGACAAAATAAAGTTTCAGTGGCTGAGAAATTTAAAACAGAGTTTGAGTGGTTACCCTGGAGGTTATATGCATTATATAGATATCTGTTTTTAGTTTATGGTTGGAGAGAAGTACCTGAAAGTGTTGCGCTGTGTTCCAGTAGCCTTGATTCTTGAAGACAATTGTATAAAGATATAAATTTTACAATGTGACTGTGTGATTGTGAAAATCTTGTGTCTGATGCTTCTTTTATGCAGGGTATGGTCAGACAAGAAAAAGTATGGATAAAAAATAAATAAATAATAGAGGGGATAAGGGGTAAAATAAATTGAGTAGATGGAAATACTAATGGTGAATGAGAGGGTGGGGTAAAGGATATAGGATGTATGAGCTTTTCTTCATTTTATTTCTTTCTGGAGTGATGCAAATATTCTAAAAAATTTTCATAGTGATGAGTACACAACTATAGGATGATATTGTGAGCCATTGATTGTACATCATGTGTGGACTATATGTGTGCAAAGATGTATCAATAAAAATATTTTTTAAAAAAAGACTTGAATAGACGTTTCTCCAAAGAAGATATACAAATGTCCAGAAAGCACATGAAAAGATGCTCAATATCATTATCCATTAGGGAAATTCAAAATCAAAATCACAATGAGATACCAGTTCACACCCACTATAACGGCAATTATTTAAAGAACAGAAAAGTACAAGTGTTAGAGAGGATGCAGAGAAATAGGAACATTTATTCATCATTAGTGGGAATGTAAAATGGTGCAGCCACAGAGGAAAACAGTTTGAAGTTTCCTCAGAAAGTTAAGTATAGAATTTACCATATTACCTGGTATGCTGGTTTGAAAGCATGTATGTACCCTAGAAGAGCCATGTTTTAATCCTAATCCCATTTTGTAAAGGCAGCCATTTCTTCTAATCCCTATTCAGTATTGTATGTTTGAAACTTTAATTAGATCATCTCCCTGGAAATGTGAGTCAATCAAGAGTGGTAGTTAAGCTGGATTAGGTGGAAACGTGTCTCTACCCATTCTAGGTGGCTCTTGATTACTTTACTAGGATCTTATAAAAAGAAATTCAGAGAGAGCAGAGCAGAATGACGTAGCCACGAGAAGCAGAGAGTCCACCAGCCAGTGACCTTTGGAGATGAAGAAGGAAAATGCCTCCCAAGGAGCTTCATGAAACAGAAAGTCGGGAGAGAACGCTAGTAGATGACGCCACGTTTGCCACGTGCCTTTCCAAATAACAGAGAAACTCTGACCATGTTCGCCATATGCCTTTCCACTTCATAGTGAAAACCTGAACTTTGTCGGCCTTCTTGAACCAAGGTATCTTTCCCTGGATGCCTTAGATTGGATACTTCTATAGACTTGCTTTGTTTGGGACAGTTTCACAGTCTGCAAACTGCAAACTAGCAATTTATTAAATTCCCCTTTTTAAAAACCATTCCATTTCTGGCATATAGCATTTCAGGAGCTAGCAAACTAGAACTCCTGGCTATCCTTCTTCTAGGCATATTCCCAGAAGAACTGAAAGCAGGCACAGAAATAGATATTTTCACACCAATGTTCATCATAGCATTATTCCCAAATACCAAAAGATGGAAGCAATCTCAATGCTTATTAACAGATGAATGGTTAAACAAAACATGTTAGGTATGCAAAAGGGAATATCATTCATCATAAAAGGAATAAAGTTTTGATACATATGACAACATGGATGAACCTTGAAGATAATCTTGTTGAGTGAAATAAACCAGGCACAAAAAGACAAATATCGCATGATCTCACAGATATGAAAAGTAATTAGAATAAGCAAACTCACAGAGTCAGAATCTAGAATACAGGTTACCAGGAGATGGGGCGGGGTAAGGAATAGGGAGTTAAGGCTGGAAATACACAAAATTTCTCTTTGGGATGATGGAAAAGTTTTGGTAAAGGATGATGGTGATAGTAATTAACAGCACTGAATTACGTATGTGAATGTGGTTAAAAGGGGAAATCTTAGGTTGTATATATGGAACTAGAATATACTAGTTTTTAATCCATGGAATCCAAATTGTATACCTTAAGTTAAACTACAGACAATAGTTAATAATACAATTATAAAAATGTACTTTCATCAATTGTGACAAACGTACTACTCAGTGCAAGAGGTTAATAGTAACATGGTATATGGGAATCTTGTATTTTATGCATGATTGTTCTGTAGACCCACAACTTCTCTAAAAAAGAAATGTTCCAACTCTATTGATCATTCATTCAAACACTGGAGTATCTGTATGTGCAGGGTTGTGTGCTCTACCCCAAGAATACAAGGGAAAAAAATCCTACCCTTATGGATCCTATGGGGATTTGACGGGGAGTTGTTGCTTGGTGGGTGCAAAGTTGTTCATAAAGTTTAGGGGTAAAATGACGCTCCCAGAACTAAGCTTCTAAATTTCAAAATTTAATAAATCAATTTTAAAAATGTATCATAGAAAAGAAAGAAGCCTACGGTCTAGAATTGCGCTATGCAATATGGTATCTTAACAGACACTCAATAAATATTTGTTGAATGGATGAATAGATAAACAGATGGACGATAGATATAGCAAGATTAAAGGAGAGGTTCACATAAATATTCTGCTAAAAATATTTTGTTAATCAGGGTGCTTCAGTTTGTTAAATCTGTTGGAATGCAATATACCAGAAATGGATTGGCTTTTACCAAGGGGATTTGTAAAGTTACAAGTTACAATTCTAAGGCCATAAAAATGTCCATATTAAGGCACAAAAAAGAGGATACCTTCTTGGAGGAAAGGCATTGAGGGTTCCTCTGTCACATGGGAAGGCATATGGCGATTTCTGCTGTCCTCTCTAGGCTTCTGATTTCAAATGGCTTTCTCAGCAACTGTGGGTCCTTCTTTCTTATCCCCAGGGCATTTTCTTTCTTAGCTTCTCTAGGCTTTTTTTCATAAGGGGTTCCAGGAAAGAATTAAGACCCACCACTTTGAATAGGCAGGGTCACATCTCCATGGACACAATCTGATCAAACGGTTCTCACCCAACAATAGATCTGTCTCCAGAAGATTGGATTAAAAGAACATAGGCTTTTCTGGGCCACATAACAGATTCAAACTAGCACATAGGGTAATACTAGCTTTGATTACAAACAATCCCAAAATATTAGTGGCTTAACACAATAGAAATTAATTGCTTTGCTCACATAATAATTTATGCAGATGTTCCTAAGTAGAGAGAGGGGCTCACCTCTGCATGTTGAATCTGAGTTCCAGGTTCTTTCTTTCTTGGGGCAGGGAAAAGAGTAGTAGAGAAGTCTCACCTGCTGCTTACAAGCTCAAATTTTCTAATCTGCAGATTGTTAGTTAATTACACAACCTTCTGCTTCATTTTGCCTGTGAAACCATGACTCTAATAAAGCTTTCCTCATACTTATGTCTTGAATTATTAAGAGTTAAATTCTACAGCGATTTTAGCTTCCTTGCAGTTTTTGTAGCTTTATTATATTATCATTATAGCTTTATTAAAGAATGTGTCAAAATTTTACATATAGCAAAAATGTTACCTTGGCTGCTAGAGTTTTATTCTAAATAATAACCAAGCCTACCCTTATTTAATTACCAGTATTCTAACCCAAGCTAGTATGACTGTATACCCAGAAATAGCTTTGAAACAACATTTTAAGGTATGAATAATTTAAAATAGGAAGGCACTGGTCTTTAAACTGTAGCTCAGTATTTTTGTTATTAGCATCAAGGAGAAGAAATAATACCAGGATCTCTAATTGATTTTAATGAACTCTTGCCAAATCTTAAGAAGAAAATTAGTAGCTAATCTCCTTGGATATTTTCTAAGCACAAAATATCACCTAAATAATAGCAAATATATGCCCAAAGAACACACAGAAAAAATAAACATATTTCATGTAATAGTAAAAAGAAATTTATTGATGATCATGGTCTCTACCTGGAAATATAATAGGAAAACTGATCCCTATTTTAACGCAAATTCCAATAGAATCATGTTTACACAGGATAATAATCTTTTGAGGTCACATTACTGATTCTGTGACAGTGTTTACTATGATGCCCGTGTCTGCTCCTCAGAATAATCAATATGCTCCCATCTTATAGTTGCTGATACAATGAAGAAGCAATTCTTCGTGTCACCACCAGTGACCTGTCACACCTCGACTGCCTCAGAAAGCAGAATTATTATGTTCCTTAGTCAAAAGCAGATGGGTTAAATCAATAATTCATGCATCATTATTTTCTTCCTAGACAAGTGATTTGTCACTAATTTAAGCATAAAGTGATGTGGAAGTCAATTTTAGCAGGAAAGTAAAATTGTTACAAGCTTGCTTTCTAACATGAACTCTGTTTAGGATGTTAACATAATAAAAATTAGTTAAATATTGAGATTTGGGTCACAATACTGTGACATTCCAGTGGTTGCCACCAAAAGCTCTATTTTCATTGGTTTGAAAGGAACTAGAACTATCCAAGCAACTTTTATCTCTAGAAGACTATAAAGTTATTTTTGTTTAGCCTCTTTATTTTCCCATTTTTCTAGCAGACACATCTCAATTTTCCTTTGGGGATTTCCCTGACCGAGTGGAACTTCGCACAGGTTATGTCGGTCAGATTCTTTCACTCAGGAGTTTTTATCTTATGTGCATAGTAACAATGATTGAAAAACGGATGTAGATAACTTTTCTTGGCCTCACTAAATAAATGGATCTTTCATTCCCGCCACCTCATTTTCTGGAATATCCTTAGTTCCTGAGGTCTGACGTTTAACTCTTTATGCAATTTTGAGCCACCTTTATCCTTCAATATATATATATATATATTGCTTAGGTTAGCTAGAATCAGTTTCTATGACTTGAAACCCAAGAACCTGACAATAAAAGGACAAAAAGTTGTTATCACATAGTCACTGAAAGCCATAAGACTTCCAGTTATTCAACTGATGTCATTTTTATAGCTTTAAGAGTTGAATGGTTCTATCAAATAGATGCATAGGAAAGGAAGTGAAATTTGTCAAGTTCAAAGAATTTAAAACTAGGTTATGAGCCAAAGAAATGCCAAATTTAGTCAAGCAGCTTAGGTGGTAATAAAAACTTCTATGAGCAGAGCAGGGAAGTGACTACATAGACTAAGAGACTACCCCCTTTACATTATGAAGTCCTTTTAATAATTGGTGTCTCTTTAGTATTGCATTCATTACTCAGCTAATATCTTTAGACATTACATAAGTGATAAGGTATTCTCAGAACGTCTTAGGATTTCAAAAATGCCTCCATGGTTGCTAAACATATT
Source organism: Tamandua tetradactyla (assembly GCF_023851605.1). Lineage (NCBI taxonomy): Eukaryota > Metazoa > Chordata > Mammalia > Pilosa > Myrmecophagidae > Tamandua > Tamandua tetradactyla. The sequence continues at coordinate 54,541,585 of NC_135350.1, read as the reverse complement.
TTACATCCAGGGAGATATAGAATTAAGTATAAAGATCATTCAAAGACTTAAATCAATAATAATAATATTTTTGTGGTTTAGGAATCTCTGTATGTTTTGTATTTTATGTATTTGTACTACTTGAGAGAATTTAGGTTACTAGCAAAATCACTAGTTTAAAATAAGCAAATACGTAGTTTAAATTGGTGATTTTAAGTAGAAGGCTATTTATAGGAACTTAGTCACTATATTTGTACATTTATTTTTAGATTTAAAATAATTATTCAGGGCAGGCGATGGTGGCTCAGAGGCAGAGTTCTTGCCTGCCTTGCCGGAGACCTGGGTTCGATTCCCGGTGCCTGCCCATGTGAAAAATAATAATAATTATTATTATCATTACTATTATTATTATTCAAGTATTCAGAGAGGTATTGCTTGTTAAATCTGATAATAGAAATACCTAAAAGGGAACTTTATTCATTTCCTAGTGTTGCCATAAAAAACTGGATGGCTTAAAACAGAAATTTATTCGCTTACAGTTCTGGATGCCAGCAGTCTGAAATCAAGGTGCTGGCAGGGTTGGTTCTTCCTGAAGCCTCTGAGGGAGGACCCATCCCATGCCTCTTCCTTAGCTTCTGATGGCTGCTAGCAATTCTTGGTTTGTGGCTTCCCTCCAATCTCTGTCTTCATCTTTGCATGATCCTCTCCTCTGTGCATCTGTGTCTTCTTCTTTTCTGTCTCTTATAAGGACACTGTCATTGGAAATTGATTAATTTATTTGAGTATGATCTCAAATCAATCCTTGCCTTAGTTACATCAGCAAAAACCCTCTTTCCAAATAAGGTTACTTTCATAAGTAATATAGTCTCCTTCATACATCAGACCCATAACCCTAATTCCACATGCATTTATCCCAAGGACCAATCATTTGAAGTTCTTATAGGTTTGAACTAATCCAGAATATCTAGCAGAATCAAATGCCAATCTTTCTTATAGCAGGTGTTGGAAAACTATAGCCAGCAGATCAAATTTGTTTTCATGCAGCCTATGAACTCAGACTGGTTGGGAAACATGCAAAATAAGAATATTTCATGACAAATGAAATTCACATTTTATTGTCTATACTAAAGTTTAATTGGGAAATAGATTATGTATTGCCTATGGTTGCTTTCACACTTCAATAGCAGTGTTAGTGTTGAGCGGCTGTGACAGAGACTGCATGTGGCACCCTCGTGGCTTTGCATTGCTGTTTAGTGCCCTTCAAATCACATTTTTGCAGTTGTAAGTCAGAAGCATATTGAGTATAACATGGCTCACCATACCATCACATTTTATTTTATTTTTTTATTATCCATGTATATCCGTAATGTCAAAACAAAACAAACAAAAAAAGAAGCTGAAAAGAGAGTAGACTTCAAAGGTCACACTTTTAAGGAACTGTGGAATGTGAATTGTTCACCTAATTAAACTGAAAAGTACTAGGTTTACTGTACTTTACTATGCCATATAACTGTGCTATAATATAGCACAAAATAGATGAACAGTACCTGACTAAACAGTCATCATTATATTTACAAAGTACAGTATATCCAAATAGAAAAAATAGAAACTTTAATACAAAGCATCACCTTAGAGAATTTTTTTCATGAAAATGAAGCTACAACCAAAGTAAATTTCTGAGGGGCTCAACTGTTAACCAAGTGAGGAAATCTGGCTTTCAAAGGTGAGCTAATTAAATTGTGTTTGATTGCAGCAGCCAAAAATATGTGTCCAGTGAAAATAAACTTGTTCATGCCATTAGTCTTTCCATGAAAACAATTGTCAAAGAGTTAAAGATATTGAAGTCAACATCAATAATAAAATTTAAAAACAAAGTTATTTCAATGGTTTTCCTTAGCTCTTGATATATCGACAGATGCTACAAATATTGTTTGGTTACTGTTCATTTGAGGAATCAATGTTGAGTTTGAAGTAACTGAAAAATTAGTCTCTATGTATGGGGTCTGAGTGGAACAACAACCAAGAATATTTTCAAAGAAGTTGAGACAACATTAATTCAGTATACCTGAAGTGTCATCTAGTAAGATGTATGCAACTGCCGGTGGGGCAGAAAAAGGCTTAGTTGGACAAATTTACCAAGGGTGTGGAAAGATAAGGTACTTAAGCTCAAGAGTATTCCTTTTATTATGTATTAGCAGCTACTTTGTAGAAATTATTGGTACTTCTTGTGTTATTAAACCTGTAGTGTCAATTGTGAGCTTCATCCACTTTCACAAACGTTAACAATTCTCCATTCCATGAATTTTTTTTCAGAAACAGAAGTTGAAAATGCTGACCTGACCTACCACATATCAGTTCAATAACTTAGCCTTGATATGATTTGATTGTGATTTTTTTAAGATCAGAGTTGAGAATGAAATTTTTCTGAATGAGAACTGCCCTCAATTGCTCTTATTAATCAGAATAACTTTAAAAACTAACTTTGGGTGTCCTTTGCATTAGTCAATTTGTTTTTGTTGCAAGTGACATAAATCCAGTTTGAAGTAGCTTGACCAAAAGAGGAAATTTATCACAATTCTCATAGAACTCTGGAAGGACAAGGGGGTGATTGGACCTTAGGACGAGTGAGAACAGGGACTAAAATGCCACAGGCCTCTCTTTTCTCAGTTCTGTTTCTCAGGGAGAGCCAGTTTTCTTTATCTATTTTAAATTAGTTTCTTCCACATGCTGGAGTGGGACCACCAGAATGCCACTGCCCCATAACTTCATCCCCAAGATTAACTATTGTGGCATTCTCTAATCCCAAATTTTAAAATCCTGGGAAAGTGCACCAAGTGGTGCAAACAGTCTGGTGTCCAGCCTAAACCAATCACTGTGATGGCAGAGACAGTTTCCATAGGAAGATGGCAACCACCATTGGAACCACTTGAATAGAGCGGGGTGAGGAGAATTTACCTGAAGAAAGCAGATGCTGCTCTGAGTAGATAAACATTTGCTGTCCTCAACAAACCTACTACAATGTTTTTCTAAACCAGTGGATCTCTATGTGTGTTTCACAGACCCCTGAGGATCTTTTCTGGTCTACAAACACAAAGTCAGAATTATTTTCAAAAATAATACTAAAATGTTATCACTTTTCTGTTGTTGTTGTTTTGACATTTGCATTGACGTGAAAAAGCAATTGTGGGTAAAACTACTGATGCCTTAGCACAAATGAAGGCAGTGGAACCAACCTATATTCATATTCATGCATAACCATGTGTGTCTAGTTTAAAGAGAAAAAAGCAAGTGAAATTTAAGAATGTCCTCAAGAAGCAGTAAAAATCATTAATTTTATTGAATTTGACCTTGTAGACACATCTTTTTAATATTCTATATAAATAAATGAGAAATACACATAAAACATATTTTCTGCAAACCAAAGTAAGAAGGCTATTTCAAGGAAATGCACTTAAGTAGCCACTTTTTCATGGTATTTGTTGCCAGGGAAAAAATTCAAGCTTCCAAGGGAAAATTGCAGTAAACTTTTATCATCCACCATTAACAGACTGGCAGCTTCCAAAGATTTAAAACCTTTTCTGATGATATATATGGAGATATTAACCTATCTCCAAAGATTTTTGACACTGCATAATGAAATGTAATAACTTTTGCAAGAATTGCAGAACTCAATGAACCAATGTTTTCTATGTGACCAGTGCATGATATTACAAAAGTCATGCATGGGTAAAAGATATATTCAAAGTGCAAGATTAACCAATGGATTTTTTTTAATGTTTTTATTGTGAAATATAACATATATACACAAAAAAGAAAGAAAAAGCAATAATTTTCAATATACACCTCAACAAGTAGTTACAGAACAGATTTCAGAGTTTGTTAAAGGTTACCATTCCACTATTTCAGATTTTTCCTTCTAGCTACTCCAAAACACTGGAGGCTAGACAAAATATCAATATAGTGACTCAGCAGTGATACTCATTTGTTAAATCTTATTTTCTGTGTTGTAACTCCTCTATCTCCTTTGATCCTTCTCCCAGTCTATAGAGAACTTTAGGCAATGCCGGTTCTGACATTTTCATGTTAAGCAGGGGCACTGACACAAAAGGATGGGAGATTTAATTAGATGATAATCTTGGAGAGGCTGGTCCCTCTAAGTTTCAGGATTTACCTGGCCTAGGAATCTTCTGGAAATTTTAGGTTTTAGGAAAGCAAACTTAGTGCATGAAACTCAGTTTGAACCTTAGGTGTTCTTAAAAGTTAATAGGAATGGGGCGATGGTGGGACAGTAGCAAAGTTCTCCCCTGCCATGCTGGAGACTCGGGTTCCATTCCTGGTGCCTGTCCATGTAAAAAAAAAAAAATTAACAAGAATGAAGCTGGCTGGGGTTAGCAAACCATGGCAATTAGTACTATCTACCTGTCCCATAGTGCCAGGGCCAGACTCATCCCCACGAGTCATGCCCCACATTGTCAGGGGAACTTTCACCCCTGAATGTCATTTCCCATGTAGGTAGAGGTTTTCCTTGCAGAGCTGGGCTTAGAGTAACAGAGGCCACATCTGAGCAACAAGCAGGTTTTCTGGAAGCAACTCTTAGGCCTTATTATAGGTATTCTTAGCTTCTCTATTACATAAATGTTCCATAAGGGCAAGCCTCAAAATCAAGGACTTGGCCTATTTTCTTGGGAGTTCCCTTGAGAGGCTACTTGGGGCTTTCCAGATGGAAAAGTTTAGTAGTTTCATTTTTTTCCTTCAGACCCTCAGGGGATTCTGCCGGTACTTTTTAATTGTCAGCCCACCATATTTTGAGATGTATCCAGGTATTACATTAAGCTATAGAGAATTACAAGGCTTCATTCCCATTCTGGACTCCAGGAGTTTGGGTTGTTTAAATGAGCTATCTAGACAGTTTGACTTAGATTGTATATTTCAGAAAACTTAGGTTCTAAACATAATAAATCTCCCTGTCTTTGGCCTCATACAGTAGGTGAAGGTCTAGAGCATATGTATCATCATCTTTTACCCTGTATTCTGATTTACCTTAGTCCCAGCCAGATTGGCTTCATTTTTATCTCTAATTGAGGCATGATCTCTTTTTTGGTTACTTTAACTGTTATTATATATAGCTATGCTAACTTCCAAGGCTTCAGCACTCCATTTCTGGGTCTTAAGTGTCACAGAGTTACTCAAAGTTCCAGGAAAACACCTGCTGATACACAAATAGCTTAGTGTCTCCGAAACTAGAAATACACTTACAACTGCAGACTAAGTTGTGAATGCTATAAGGGCTTACAGTTTAGGCTCCGCATTTCTTATAAATATTTTCTGAAAGAGCTTAGCATATTTGTTCTTTTGTTTCTGGCTTATTTTCCCCAACACATTGTCCCCAAGGCCTATTCAGTTCATGGCATGCCTCTTGACATCCTTCCTTTCTGTAGCCACAACATATTCCTCATATAAATGTATCACAGTTTGCCATTCTGCTTCAGTCATTGTACCCTTCAGCTCCCTCCATCTATTGGGCATCATGGATAATGTCAAAAATAAACAAACCATGTCTTATATCATCCTCACTTGGTTGTACAATCAACAGCATTCTCAACTGGTTCATAGAGATAAAGAACCAATAAATATACCCCCACCAAATATAAAATCAAAACTACCGCTTATCACTTGTCCCATCCCCCCAAATTAGTTGCCCCTGGTAACGCTGTGATACTGTTTATGTTTTCCTGTTAACTATTGTCCATAGCATGCATTTTTAGTTTTCTCTCTATACTCCTCTACTATTGACTCTTTGTCCAATATCAAACCTTGGAAACAGTTCAGGCAAAAACTTATTTATAATTGTAGATTTAATCAGTGGGATACATGACACTATACATCCCCTTTCAATTATATTCACCTTCAATAGAGCTATGTTACTCATAACCCCACTAATTAATTACCGTCACTTCTATCCATTTCCTTGCATTTAAGTTCAACCTCCTTGAGCAGCTTTCCCTCATCTCTAGCTTTTATATTCCTTTACGTTTGTTATATTCTACAGTGTGACCTCTAAGGCTATCTTTACCAGAGTCCTAATAGCAAAATCATATAGTATCTCTCCTTTTGTGTCTGACTTATTTCACTCAGTATTTTGTCCTCAAGGTTCATTCATTTGAACTTCATTTCATTTTACTGCTGCATAATATTCCATCATATGTGTATACCACATTTTGTTTACCCACTCATCTGTTGATGGGAACTTGGATTGTTTCCATCTTTGGCAACTGTGAATAATGCCACTATGAACATCAGTGTGAAAATGTCTGTTCGTGTCACTGCTTTCAGCTCTTCTGGGTATATCCCAAGTACTGGTATTGCTGGGTCACTGGGCAACTCAATATTTAGCTTTCTGAAGAATCCCCTGTCTTCCACAGTGGCTGCACCATTATACAATCCCACCAACAGTGAACAGGTATTCCAATTTCCCCACATCTTCTCCTCATTGTTTAATAACAGCCATTCTTATAGGTGTGAGGTGATACCTCTTGTCATCTTAATTTGTATTTCCATTATAGCTAATGAAAATGATCATCATTTTAGGCGTTTATATTTGCTCTTCAGAAAAGTGTCTATTATAGCCTCTGCCCATTTTATAATTGGATTTTTTTTGTTCTTTTGTTGTTGAGCTGTATAATTTCTTTATGTACACAGGATATGAAGTCTTTATCCGATATGTGGTTTCCAAATATTTTCTTCCATTGAGTTGGCTGCCTTTGACCAATGGATTTTAATGTAACAGAATATGAAAATGTCATTGATATGCCTTTTCAGATTACATATTGCAATTAGCCTTTAAGAAACTACTGTTTGTTGAATTTTGACCAGGACAAAAGAAGAATAGCCATAATTATTTAAAAGAGCTCTTAAAATACTCTTCCCTGGGTGGGCCACAGTGGCTCAGCAGGTAGAGTTCTGGCCTGCCATGCCGGAGACCCAGGTTGGATTCCTGGTGCCTACCCATGCAAAAGAAAAAAAAAATACTCTTCCCACATAAACAAATATTTTCTTTATTTTAGGAATGTGAAGGGATCTTGAGACCAAAAAGTTTAAGAACTGCTCCTGTAAACTACCTATTCTTAGATTTCTAGGGACAAGGGATATTATAAATGCCTTTGAATAGTAAGAAATCTCTAATTCTATTACTTACTACAGTGCTGATTGGCAAGATTTTACTATTAATACTCTTTTTTACCATCATCATGATCATTTCTATCAAAAGTAACAGCAAACATTATCTAGGCCTTGTTCTGTCCAAACTCTGATAATCCTTACAACCACTGTTTGAAATAAGGTATTATTATTGACTTCTCCACTTCACAATGGGGAAACTGAGGCTTAGAGGAGTTAAGTAATTTGCCCAAGGCCATGCAATCAGCAATCTCAAGCTTCCAGCTAAAGTACTGTCAGTTAAGAAAGTCTCACCAGTGCTATTCCTTGCTTTTAAAGAACATATCCAGAGGTAAGGCAAAAGGCTGGGCCTACATGCTATAGTTGCATTGCCCATTAGGTTAGGTATTAGCCTCATGTGGCTACTGGGCACTTAAAATAAAGCTAGTCCAAATTGAGATGTCCTATATGTGTAAAATATAAACTGGATTTTTAAAAACTCAGAACAATGAAAATTGAATGAAAATATCTCTTTGATATTTTTTATGTTCAGTACATGTTGAAATATTAACATTTTGGATACATTGGGTTAAATAAAGTCTATTATTAAAATTAATCACTTGTTTCTTTTCCCTTTTCTAAGATGTGGTTACATATGTGGCTTGTATTTTATTTCTTTGGGACAGTATTGGTCTACAATATCAACTTAAGTTTTAAACTTGTTTCAGTAGGCTATGTTCATCGCCTCCAAGAAGCCAGTTTCTTTCTTCCTTGAATATTTTAAGGGAGGTTGGGGTGTTTCTCCTTAATTAAAATAAAAATTATTGGCATGTGGTCTACTGTCCTCAAAGGGTCAAAGCAGCTTCCAACAGCATTATCTAAATCAGGGAAGCAGTCATGTTTTTTTCATATGCCCTTTGAAAACTACCCTTGTTCAAGCAAATATGTCTCAGCTAAGTTCCAGATTTACCCTTTTGCGTATATACATACCTGCTTTTAATCTTTTTTTTCCCATTAATATTTTAAAAAGAGAAAAACAAAGTGATGGGGAAGGTGCGGAAGAATCAAAGGAGACTTTTTGCAAGGCAATCAGGAAAGAGAAATGTAGACAAGGCAGAAAATACTGGGGTCCTGAGGCTGCTGCTTCTGCCTTGAAAGAGAAAGGGAAAATGGGGGAAGGGCTGCCAGGGGGACTTAAGAGCTTTCAGCAGCAGCTCAGTTGTAGCAGGAATGGGGTTACTGAAGGCAGAGCCAAACTTACATAATTGCAGGAGTGAAGAAAGCGTTAGCATTTTAGAGCTAAAAATGTTTTTTTTTTAATGTATCCCAAAGTCTCTTCTCTAATAATAGCCAGCATTTAGTAAGCACTTAAGACATGCCAAGCCTTTCACATAAGCAATCCATTCAATCTTCCCAATAATGCCAGATGGAAACTGAGGCATAGAGTTGCCAAGTTATTGGAGTCACACAGTTAGTAGAAGGTAGAGGGGGGATTAGAACCCATTTCCCAGTCAGTGTTCAGGGTTCAGAACCCCCAGCACATACTGCCTCACCCTGCTCTCTCAGCCAAGTTATTCTAATTCTCCTATGCCATAATGAAACCAGGAATCCAGAGCTAACACTTCAATAATCTATAAAGGATAAATTCAGGATGTTGAAAACTAAAACAACCATAGGCAATTTTTTGAAAGATGTTAAAAGTCTACAACACAAGAAATTCATTTTAACAATGATCAAAAAAGAGTGGAGGTCAGTAAAAGGCAGATTTATCTAGATTTTTACCCCTGTGGAATATTACAAAAGAACCAAGAAAATTCCATAAAGAGAATGGTTTTTGCTGTAGGGCATAACTAAAGAGTTGTGTGAAAATTCCATCCCTGACCCCAGTGAGAGTGTACGTCTCCCTACTATGACATCTCATTGCAACCTTTGGTTTCCTTCATACTTAAACTCTCTGTAGGTTGCAGATTCTTTATCTGTAAATTTGGGATAATAAGAGTACCTACCTCATAGAGTATAAAGTTGAAACAGATTATTATACATAAAAATGCTTGGAACAATTCATAACACATAGCAAAACAATAAATGTTAGTAGGTATTTTATTTATAGCACTTATAATAAATTAGTACATATATTTTTGTGATCATTTAATGTTTGACTCTCCAATTAGAATACAATCTAATTAACCACTGATGACAGAAACAATTAACCACTGTGATACACAACACATTTGTTCACTGTTATCCAGTTCTTTCCATCTGGGCACCTGAGAAGATGTGCCTCCTGGCTCCTTTGAAGCTGGACATGGCCTTTGACTTACTTAAGCCAATAAAGCACAAGAAGAAGTGTCGTTACTAAGCGGAAGATTTGGATGCTGCACTTAACTCACCGCCTCTCTCTTCATCTATCTCAGTGAGTGTGGCTGTAGGTTTGAAGTGGAGGTACAACACTGAATTCTGGTAGAGAGGACAATTACTCGGGTGTTTAGCTTGGATCCACAGCAGACTTTGCATGAGTAGGAAATAAACCATTATTGCCTTAAGCCTCTGAGACTTTGGGTGGTTTATAATAGCTGCATAACATAGCCTATCCCAACTATTGTGGCATTATATTGCTCCAGCCTACTGTAAGGTGTGCCACTTAGTAGGTGCTCAAATATTCTTTGACTAAATTAATAAATTAAGTAGTGTTACTCATCAGTTAAAATTAAGTAAAATAAAAGAAATTATTTTCAACTCCATTCTTATACAATGAAAAGACTTGAAAATTTTTACTGGTTAATGTGTGTGTATCACCATCCTTGGGAAATCAAAACATTATCTTAGATATCAAAGTCAGTCATAAATTCTTTGCACTCCAGAGGGACTCCATTAAGTTTTGCTCAGTTTCAATTCAAGAAATTGTTCTGTGAAATGGTTTTTAAAAACCTTTATTAGTGCCTCAGAGTCAGTTACTTAAATGACCCTATCTGAAGGCACCAGTGGCTTACAGAAGTCCCTGCAAAACTCCATCTGTGTGTGGTCCCTGCCTCCATGACAACCACAGCCCAGATGCAGAAAATTCTTCCTAATCACAAAGATTAGACCACAAACCAGAAAGACCTCGAGGTCAAAAAAGCATTCAGAGAACATATTTAACAAATTGAATTTGCTGTTTCTCTAGCCAGGGAGGAGGAAAGGGGGATGGGCACTTAGTTGTAATATCTTTTACTTTTCCTTCTGGTGAGAATCAGTATATTTACTAAAACAAAACAAATTAAAAAAATGTTTGTGAAAGTGTGAGCAAGATCTAAAAATGGAAGTGGTGGAGTCAGGCAGAGTAACCCATTTTGCTACAGGTAAAGTGGTAAGGCCCAAAAGAGTGAGAAAGGGCCCCTATATATTGAAAAGATGTCACAAAAAAGAAAGCTGTTCTCCAGAGTCCCTGGAGAATTTTCTAGGAAGGCTCATTAATTCCTCCAGCTCCCCAACTCTGATGATTCGGGAACCACCAGGTTCATAATAACGTAGTTACTGGGACACAGTCTGGCATTGCTTTGATGCAGGTGTGAGAAATGGACAGGCTTAAGTGAAAATGAATTAATTGAAAAGTCAGCTTTGTTCTGAGTAAAACCCAGAACTCTGGAGGGCTTCAGAGAGGGAGAAGAGTGCAATGGAGAACCAGGGTGCCTAAGCAGGCATTTTTTCCGTACCATTAACCAGTTGTGTGATCCTGGGTAAGCACTTAAACCTCTCTGTACTTGTGGGGATAATAGTGCCAGTCTCATAGGATTGCTGGGGGGACTAATCGCTTGGCTAATAGCTGTATGGCACATAGCCCAGTGCATGGCACAAGGCAATCACTCAGGAAATGTCAGTCACTTTTTTTATTATTGTCTCCCTACACAAACTTTTCAATTTTGGGGTTCAGCCTTTATCAGCTACGTGACCTTGACATTACTTTTCTCTGTGTCTTAATTTTCTCTTCAATAAAATGAATGAATAATTCCTATCTCTTAGGGTAGTTAGAGATAGTCAGAGACAACACCTAGCCCTAGCCTGGCTGGAAGTTCTCACATTCAATGTTAATTGACATTACTACAATTGCTTCTGGTAAGAAGGTGAATAGCACCGCAAACATCCTGTCTCTAGAACTAGGAAATGCAGAGGGACTGAATGTGTGTGAGGGTTTAGTGACAAGCAGAAACGTTTAGAGAAATGAAAGAAATATTCCGTACTTGGAACAAAATGTGTATGCTGTCTTACCATGGTGGAGTCTGGCCCTCCGAAGTAACTCCCGAACTGGCAAATAATCGCCTGTTTAAAGGTTGCATAATCCTGAAATAGCTTCCTGAGGGCAGAGGTCTGCTCCTACCTTAGCCCAGGACAGTGCTAAACGCTCCAAACATTTGCTCAACCTATTCAAAACTCAGGACTCGCGCCCTGACTGTCCAGCAGAGGCCGCCCTGGGCCGAGGCTCCCAGCACCCGAGCTGAGAGAGGGAATGCCAGGGGTGGAAGAGCCAACTCCGCCGGGCCCAGGTGGGAGGGGTTTGGCGGCGGCGGAGGCGGAGGCGGCCCTGGGCTCCGGCTACTGGGAGGGAGCAGAAGCGTGCCGGGCGCTGGAGGTCTCCCGGCTGAGCGAGCCGAGTGGCGTTCGCCTCGCCTCCCTGCCAGCAGCTAGAGCCTCCTGCGTGGAGCGCGCCTCCCTGCTCCCGACGCAGCGCGGCTGGCGGAGGAAGAATCGTTCGCGCCAGTGCGTTCTGTCAGTCCCTGCAGACTCGCCCGCCGCGCGCGCGGGCATCGGCTTCAGGGTACCATGATCTACAAGGTTCTCTTCGCCCTTTGCATCTTCACCGCAGGTATTTGGGGGTCACCATCCTCCCAGAGGGTCCGGGCGCGGTGTGGCCCCGGGGGCCAGCTCTGGGGCTGGGGCTGAAGTGCGGAGAGCAGAGAGCGTGGGGAAGTAATTCCTCGCGCGCGGGTGGCCTGAGTGGCACCTGAATCCGGGGTTGTGCGCAGGTGTGTGCGTGTACTTGGATTTGGAGTCGTGTGCGCCTTGGGGGGATCTTGGGCCATGCCAGAGGAGATGACCGGCTCCTTCAGGACACAGCCCCCGACCGCACAAACTCTGGCTTTGTGGAGCAGGTGGCTGCTAGGCGCGTTTGAACCCCGGGTAGGGGACACCGACTGCGCCTTAAGACTTTTAGTTTCTGGCCAGGTTCTCCGAGCACGCCTAGCTAGAGTCGGGGACCAGTCTTCTTGCTGCGGTTCAGCCCAGGGAGGGATGAAAATCCGGGGGGAAGTGTCGCGTCCGGAAGGTTTCGCCAGTAGCTGCGGGGCGGGTGGAGCTGGATTCCGTTCCCCGCGAACTGGCAGTGTCAGGTCTCCAGCGTCCCTTCCTAAACGCGCTTAGGGGTGATGCGGCACTAATGGTCCCGCCCGCAGCAGTCCCTGCCCGGCTCAAGCTTGCACTCACCGCTTGAAGTTTTCAAGTCTTGCCTTGGCCCAGAGCATTCCCAAAATGAGCCTTGGGGGGGGGGGGGGGAAATACTAAACTGTTCAATTGTCTAGAAATAGCACCACCCCCACCACCACTCACCACCACTGCGCGCGCATGCACACACACACACACACACACACACACACACACGCACACCCCGTGGCGAAGGACCGCTTCCTCCCTCGTCCCTCCCTCGTCCTGGGACCAGGGTTGCCTCAGGAAGGAGGGGACCGGAAGCAGGAGGACTAAGTTAGCCACTGCTGGGGGCCGGGAGAGGGAACATTTTGAGTCTAGAGTTGGGGGACCCACTGGAAAACGCAGTCCCGAAAACGGACGATTAACCATGGACAAATTACCGGCGGCAAAAGTAGCCCAATTGCGTGGCCGGTGGCATATTTAGATGAGAATTATCGAAAAGCATATAAGACAAACCGAAGTGTTTCACGCTTTATAGTACGTGTATTTCTTTCCCCTCTGAGTTCTTGGGGCCTTCTGCAATTATAGACACTAGTTGTTATGATCTCTTGAAAAGAAGCTAGAAGGTTCCTGGTAGTTCAAAAAACAATGCAATTTTAAGTAAAGTTTCCCAACTTGACGCTAAAGCGTGTTATTTTCTCTATGTACTGCGCGTACGGGAAAGCTTCCTTTTCTCTCTGGTGTCTGCACTGTTTGGTGACACGACCGCAGACGGTTCCGAAAGCTCTCGGTCAGCTGAGGGTTGGCTGCGCCGCTTAGGGCTGGGCTGGGAGCGCCTGGATCTCAGCAGGTGAGACAGCCGCTTCCAGGCCCCGGGATTGCAGTGCGGACAGGGACACTTCCGGTAATCCTCGAAGCCCGAAGTGTTTACGAAATGACATGGAAGGTTCCTTTATCTTATTTTAAATAAAAATATGTTGATGTGGTTCAGAAAGCCTTGAGTAAGCCATTAGGTAGGTTTGTTTCCTTTTATTTAATGGCTTGTCATTTCTTTTAAAAAGAACTCTCAGTTGGGAAAACCAGTATTAGCTCTAACAAGCAGCGTATTACTGGGTTTCTTTCTCAGTAGCTTTTTTTTTTCTGCCATCCTTAGAGTTGTAGCTCGGCTAACCTGGGGGAAAGAAATATTGCCCTTGTCCACAGTCAGAGGGAGAAAGCTGGTGAGTCACAGACCAACTGAGCAGCTCCAGCCCCACCCCACTCCCATATACTGGATCAGAGACAAGAGGGTCACTGCCTCCTAGTTAGGCCTTCCGTAACCCCGGCTCTTTCCGTAACCCCGCTTCCGTAACCCCGGCTCTTTCCGTAACCCCGCTTCCGTAACCCCGGCTCTTTCCGTAACCCCGCTTCCGTAACCCCGGCTCTTTCCCCTGCTTATGTTTCTGTGTGCTTGTCGGATACTGAGGGTGATGAAGCTAATGGAAGCTGGGTCCTTCCCTCTGGAGTTTGTGCTACTGAAGGTGGCTTTAGGTATCAGTTGTTAGAGCTACTTGGAATATAATTATCAGAAAAATAATATAAAAATTGGCACAAATACACCATCAGATTATTTGCACTATAAATTAGGATATATTTATTTAGATTAAATATTTATTTAGATATTTAGATTTTCAGAATCTAAAATAGCATTTGTCTAAAAAGAATAGATATATCAGTAAATGAGAAGGGCAAGGGGTCTTAAAATGAAAGTGTCATGCATGTTTCAGCAGGTCCTCTTGGAGTTAGCTTTACCAGGCAGTTCCTTCTTTCCTTCACTTTCCCCACTCTATCTTACCCCTCACCCCCCACCTTCCTATCACCACCGCCACTAGCCAGCTTTAGAGGCTTACAGAAAATTTTTGTAAAATCTTTAAGGAGATATACTTCCTTGAGGCAGAAACAAGATTGGTCATGGAATATGTTTTAGCTTAACAAATCCTCTCAATATATGCATAGCATTTTCTCTAGCCTGTATAATGCAAATATATGTACATTGCCAACAACCTAGCAGGAATAGATCGTTATACTTATTGCCTTGTGTTTAAAAAATGAGGAAAAGAGAAACTTTGAACTGTCTACAGTTCTATCAAAGTTGATTGTGGTATGAAACTAGTACGGCTGTTTTACTAACTATTCCCATACACTCCTATGCCAGTACAGGCATACAAAAGTGCTGCCTCCTAAATAAAATATAAGACAGAATCTCTAAGGTTTTCCACCAAACTGGGAAAGGAAGGAAGATGACAGGCCACTGAATAGCTTCACTCTTTATTCTTCTACTTCTTTCCTCTGACTTCTCTGCCCCCATCGCCAACACCGCTGTTGCTGCATCTGGGGGTCTATGACTAAGTTTACTTAAAAAATACTTCCCTTCGCCGAGAGATCGGAGATATAGAGAAACTTTCAAAGAGCATTTTCCAAATACCCAAGGAGGACAAAAAGTAACAAAAACAGATGGCAGAAGCGCAAACCTCATGATCACACTTCTGTTTCAGATTCTGCCTTGTCTGCCTCGGGTCTGTCCCCGGGGAGAATACTGCATTCCGTCCCATTAACCAGGCACTCCAGTGCAGGCTTGCTGGTCCTCTGTGATCAGATCAGGAGAGCTAGATTCCCAGGCTTCCCTGAAGATAAGGATCCTCTTTGTGTTCTGGATGCCTCTTTTCCAGGTAATTAACATCTAGAATGTTGTTATCCTTGAAAGAAGACCCCATCATTCACATTTAAGGCTCTGTTCCTAGTTCAGGACCTGATATTTATCAGTTCTTGTAGCCTTATCACAAACATATCAAATAAATGAAAAATGCATGCAAGTATACAGGAACAGCGAGGTTGCCTAAGGTTTGACTGAGGTGAGGATAAAGGGTTCTCTTGTATTCTTTTGGTCTAACTTCTGCCACTTGGACTCTGTCCTCACAAAGATGGGAAACCCTCTTTCGAATGAAACCTGATCTGAGAAGGTGGAAGGTCTTTATCATTGTATGATACACTTACAGAGAGAGGCAATGTTGCAAAGAAATAAGGTGTAGACTCTGCAGCTAGATTGCTTGGATACAAATCTAAGCTTTACAACTATTAAGTGTGTCATTTAGAGAGAGAGTCTACAAAATTGGGGGAGTAATAACCTCATAAAGTTTTTGAAAGGGTTAAATGAATGAATATAACGAAAGGCTTAGAACAGGGCCTGGGGCATAGTAAATGCTCAGTAAGTGTTAACAATTGTTGCTATTATTCTTATTAATAAAGTTTACTGTGTTCTGTACTGATTAGGCAATCCTCTCCAAAAGCAGATTTTATATGTTTGCACTTGGACTCTGTAAATCAGAGATCAAAATACTCCTGCACAGTGCCAACTGTTGGCAAACCCTAAGGTGCAAATTAAGAAGATATTCAGCTGAGCCTACTAAATGCCTAATTTGAAAAGGTTAATCATGTGCCAGCTCGGACTTAGCACAGCAGGTCAAAAAGTGCTCAGTAACAAACAGAATTAGTCTCACCAAGGGCTCTGTTTCTACCACAGCCTTCTGCATACTGGTGTGTTTCAAAAGCCCAGCTCAGTTATACCTTAAGATCAGGTCCTCAAAACCACAAGTTTTTGGATAATTCAGATCAAACAGTTTAGGAAAAGACAGGTCATGTTTTCTGTATAATATAGAATGACTCTCTCGAGAACCCAGGGTAATTAATAATTGTCAGATCTCTACTTTAACTTGAGCATTTGGGCCTGATCTAATTGTGCTTGTGTTTTCATGAGGGAAATATTCGCCAAGTGTTTACAGTCTGATTAAGCAGACTTTCTTAAGCATTAATTTTCCTCTGGGGATACACCACCCACTGGAAACAATGGAGAGTGACACTTAAAATGTTTTAAAAGGAAATCAATCTTAACACCCAAATGAAAGGGATCCTTCTACCATAGCAATTACAACGTTTGCTTCCTTTTGGAAGTATCTGCCACTGAAATTGGACAGATTAGCTCAGGAATCAAATATTTGCTTCTCTAATAAGATATCAAATGAGACAGTTCCTTGGAAAAATAAATGTTTCATTTAGAAGAAAGTGGTAATTCTAAAAGGAGGTGGGCAGGTGATGAGTGTCTGCCTTGTCCAGTTATTGCTTTTTTGCTTGGAAATGCAAGGCTATTAGGATATCATTCAGTAATACATAAGCAAGATGACTATAAAATATGACTTATTTGTGTATGTAGCTCACAACATTACTTTTTTTTTTTTTTTTGGTCTTTGATAGGGCTTGATGTAATACTGGATTTTCTGACGTGTGGATCTTCAAATGTTCATCATAACCCTTTGCACCAACATAGCTAATTCCTCTCATCTGTTTAAACATCATTTATAAACCTTAAGACCTTTGCCATTTTACAAAGTAAGAGAAATCATTAAAATGAAATAGATAATTATAGAATTCTTTTCATCTGTGTTTTTCGTTGGTGCAAGGTGTTATAATGTCAATTGGAAATGAGCTGTTTTAATTTTTCTTTCTCTAGAGTTGTCAGATACAGCAAATAAAAATATGATACCCAGTCAAATTTGAATTTCAAATAAACATTTTTTTAGTCTAAATATGACCAATGCAATATTTGGGACATACTTAGACAGAAAAAAAATTCTTCATTTTTCTTAAATTCAAATTTAACTGGAACATCCTGTATTTTATTTGACCACCCTATCTTTGGCCTTTCACATACACTTCATATATGCACCACTGGGTTAGATGCAAGATTAACTTTATTGTGAACCCCGATTCACTGGACATTGTTTGCTCTACAACTATTTCATTAAAAAAAAAGAAAGAAAGTCTGTTTATGGGGAGATACAGAGATTTAAGAGCAGCTCTCTTTCCAGTAGCAACTGCATAGATTAGAATTCAGTGGTAGCACTTGGTCCATTGAAATATTTTGAATTTCACTGCATATCCATTATCTGTGCATTGTTGTGTGTTTCTGAACAATTGGTGGGAATCACTGTACCCACCCTGAGGCTGCATTCACTAACCCCTTTTGGCCCTTCCTTTCTTCAAAAACTGAATGTATTTTAAATGATGGCAATGTTCTTGCACAAGAGTTGGATCTAGAAGCATTCTGGAATCTAGCTGGCAGCTGAATAAAAGAAAAAGTTATAGAATAGCTTTGGATTTCAAAGCTCTCTTTTGTGCCAGGATCTTAAAGCATCTCACAAATATTAATTACCTAAAGTTTACATAATAGAACCAAGAGATAGTTCTATTGGTACTTCTTGAAAGCTGTAGCTATATAAGAGCCTGTAGAAACATATCAGAATATTAAGGCAGATGGGGAAAAAATCCTTTAAGTAATTAGACAGTGGTAGAAATTTGCACCTTTTACCCAAGGCAAAATCTGAATAGATAACTGTAATTAGATAGGAAAAAATGTGTATATATTTAGAAAACATGTCTATTCAAAACAAAATAAGGTGAGGGGTGGAATACAACTTCATTGACAATATTTTTCACTTATATTCCAAATTCTCGCACCTGACTTTCTTTTCCATCAGGGAGGAAATGAGGATATAGGAACTTTTGTGCAGATATTAAACATGAAAGGAATTAGAGAAGTCTGTGTTTTCTTTTTGATTGTGGTTATAAGCTTAAGGTTACTTTTCAGGTTTCCTACAGGTTAAAACATATTTCCTTATACGAGGTTATTAGAATGTATAAGACGTTACCTTTTGAATTATGATATTCTTACCAGCTTGGGGTTTTTAACCCCATGACCGACAGTTCGTTTGCACTCACGACTATGTCCTGTGCTCTCAAACCCTTCTGAAATGTTTTCAGTTTTCTTTGGAAAAAGATAAGAGGGATACCACTCTAACACTTGGATCTTCTATTCAATTGTGAACACTCCGTACCATGTGCTCCTTGCTTTGCACTATAATTTAGATTCCTTAGGAAAACAATGCAATTGTTGTAATGATTTACTTCCTATGTAAGAGATACAAGGCACTGTCTATATGTGTTTGGGAAAATAAGGCTGTAGTCATTCGACTGAGCTAATGCAATGTCATACGATGCTGGTGGGATTTTACGGAATTGCAAGTTGAGGGGTTCTTGTCGACGCTTATTCATCCGAGGATCCTGAAGGAGTCCTGAAGAAATCTGATAGACTGTACATGTCTTTCTTTGTCTGGGAAAAGGGTCAGGTTATTGGTGAATCTCACATTATGCCAGTCAGGGAACCGTAGCACTGGCGGACCCTGCTGTGTTTGAGGCAACAATTAGATGAATACTGCAATCACATTCCAAGCATTGGGTACCCTGGATGTTTTGTCTTAAAAATTACAGTGTAATTGATGGAGCCAGCATTCAAGAGGAGAACCCTAAAATTCTTTCTAGGAAACGGGCCAGATGGGTCTGAGAAAAAGAAAAGATTTTTGAGGGTAATTTTTGAGGGTGAATGATCGTTCATCATTCACATTCTAGGAAATGTTGGTGGGAAAGGAAATGTGACATTAAATTCCATGTGAAAGTAGGTAAAGAAATGGGTAGTAGGATGGAGCACTGCACGAGATACATAGGAGAAGCCAGGGGCACAGTCTGTGACATGAGACAGAAAATATCAGATAGTAGAATGGGGAGCGGAGAGTGATAATAGAAATTATTTGCAGGGCACTTAAGCCCAAACCATCTTTGGAAAATTTGTTTCATTTTTAGGTAGGATAAGGGATTTCCCCTCAAACTTATTGACTATAAAGCATATTGTAGTATGCCTTTTTCATTCTGTGAAAGATTGCAAATTGAGCCTTTCAGATGAAACAGCCCTTATGGTAGGTAATTTAGGTACTCTCATCTTTGTGAAAGGAGGGAAAAGAATGAGAAAAGTCTGGGAGATGTCAAGAATTCAACTACATAATTTGGATTAATTACGCTAGGAATGAGTGGTCTGGATTGCTCACATCCAAGCAGCCTCCCTATAGAGGAATACTTCATTTTATTACACTTCTCAGATTTGCATTTTTTCACAAATTGAAAGTTTTGGGCAACGCTTTGTAGAGCAACTCTGTCAGCAACATTTTTCTGATAGCGTGTGCTCACTTCGTGTCTCTGTGTCACATTTTGTGATTCTTGCAATATTTCGCACTTTATTATTATTATTATTATATCTATCATGGTAATATGTGATCAGTGACCTTTGATATTGCTATTTTAATCATCTTGGGGTACCACAAACAGTGACCCATGTAAGATGGTGAACTTAATAAATGTTGTGTGTGTTCCTGCCATTCCCTGTCTCTCTCCCTTGGCCTCCCTATTCTCTGAGGCACAGCAATATTGGAATTAGACCAATTAATAATCCTACAATGACCTCTGTGTCTTCAAGTGAAGGGAAGAGTCACAAGTCTCGCACTTTAAATCAAATCTAGAAATGATTAAGCTAGGTGAGGAAGGCATGTGTGAAAGCCAAGATAGGCTAAAAATTAGGCCTCTTACACCGAACATTTAGCCAAGTTGTAAATGCAACGGAAAAGTTCTTGAAGGCAATTAAAATTGCTACGCCAGTGAACAAATGAAAGATTAGAAAGTGAAACTTCCTTTTTGCTGATACGGAGAAAATTTTAGTGGTCTAGTTAGAAAATCTGGCCACAACATTCCCTTAAGCCAAAGCCTAATCCAGAGCAAGGCCCTAACTCTCTTCGATTCTGTGAAGGCTGAGAGAAGTGAGGAAGTGAAAGAAGAAATGTTTGAAGGTAACAGAGATTGGTTCATGAGATTTAAGAAATAGGCCACTCCATTATATAAAAGTACCAGGTGAAACAGCAGGTACTGACTGATGTAGAAGCTGGAGCAAGTTATCCGGATGATCTAGCTAAGACAATGAAAGTGGCCATATTAAACTACATTTTCAATGTAGATGAAATAGCTTTCTGTTGCAAGAAGATGCCATCTAGGACTTTCACTACTGGAGAAGAGAAGTCAATGCCTCACTTCAAAGCTTCAAAGTTCAGCCTTATTCTCTTGTTAGGGGCTAATGTAGCTTTAATGACTTTAAGTTGAAGCCTGTGTCATCCACCATTCTGAAGATCTTAGGACTCTTAAAAAGTATGCTAAATTTACTCTTTTTGTACTCTATAAATGGAACAACAAAGCCTGATGACAGCAAATGTGTTTACAACATGGTTTACTCAATATTTGAAGCCAAATGTTGAGATGCAATGTTCAGAAAAAGAGAAATTTCCACAGCCACAGCAACCTTCAGCAACACCACCCTGATCAATTAGCAGCCATCAACATCGAGGCAAGACCCCTCTACCAGCAAAAAGATTATGACTTAATGAAGGTTTAGATGAAGGTTAGCGTCTTTTAGCAATAAAGTATTATTTAAGGTATGTGCATTTTTTAGGCATAATGCTATTGCATACTTAATAAACTACAGTATAGTTGTAATCGTAACTTTTATATTCACTGGGAAACCAAAAAATTCATTAGACTCACTTTATTGCAATATTTGCTTTGTTGCAGTGGTCTGAAACCGAACCCACAAGATCTCTGAGTTATGTCTGTAGTTGCTTTAAAAATAGTCCTTTCCTGAGCATGTTCTCCTTTATCTGTTTATATGCCAAGAAGCACAGCCCCTGATATTTTATTTATAGAGGGAGGATAGGATTTGTGTAATTACATATGAGAAGTAAAATAATGTGGTGGAAAGATCAGGTAATTTGTGGTAGGGCAGGTTTGAGATGAAATACCAGCCCTGAAGCTGGGAAGGCTAGGCTCTTCTATGGGGGGTGGTGGGGGGGTGGTGTCTCAGTCTCCTCCCTTACAAAGTGTTTTAGTTTGTAAGCTGCCAGAATGCAATATGCCAGAAATGGAATGGCATTTAAAAGGACAACTTAAGTTGCAAGTTAGCAGTTCTAAGGCCATTAAAATGTCCAAACTAAGGCATCCAGAGAAATATACCTTGATTCAAGAAAGACAGTGATGTTGTTTGGGATTTCTGTCTGCTGGAATGGCACATGGCATCTTCAGCTAGCTTTCTCTCTTCATTTCGTTAGACTTCCTTGGGTACATTTTCCTTCTGCATCTCCAAAGATCTATGGCTGTGTGTGCTGTGTTGGTTCTGAAACTTTTTCCAAAATGGTTCCTCCTCTTAAAGGGCTCCAGTAAGCAGCCTCACCTTGAATGCGTGGAGACACATCTCCATGGAAACCATCTAATCAAAAGTTACCACCCACAATCATAAAAATTCAGAAATGGATAGCGTAATACTACCTGACTGTAGCACAATAATGTAAGTACACTAAATGAAGGTGAATGTGAGAATGATTGAGGGAGAAGGAATAGGAGAACATATGAAACTAGAAGGAATGATAGATGATAAAAACTGAGGCAGTATAATTTAGGAATGCATAGAGTGGACAATGATGGTGATTAAATGTACAAATTAAATAATGCTTTTGCATGAGGAAGAACAGGGTGTTGAAAATAGATGGTCATTCGTAATTTAAAACTTTAACTTCTGTGTGAGACTGAAGTAAGAAATGCTTACTTGATGCAAAATTTATATTTTGACTAGTCCACTTCCTAATTTAACTTATATGGTCAGTTTATCTGAACACCATAAGTGCATGGAACCTTGAATAGGGCATGAGATTTTGTTGGTTTGTCCAGGTTAGTGTGATGCCCCGATAAATCCCGAAGTTATTTGAACTGCGAATAAAGAAGTATTTGCAAAGTTCCCTTGAGGGAATGGGGATAAAGGGGGAAAAATTCAACTTCCCAATTTGGAGAATTCCTGTTTTTCTTACAACCAAATCAATAGGCCAAGTCCTTGATCTTGAGACTTGCCCCTGTGAAACTTATCTGTGCAAAGGATAGGCTAAGACTACTTAAAATTAGGCGTAAGGGTCACCCCCAGAGAACCTCTTTGGTTGCTCAGATGTGGCCTCTCTCTCTCTCAGCCGACACAGCAAGCAAATTCACTGCCCTCCCCCCTCTATGTGGAAGATGACTCCCAGGGGTGTAAACCTCCCTGGCAATGTGGAACTGAAATTCTGGGATGAGCTGGGACTTGGCATCAAGGGATTGAGAGAACCTACTTGACCAAAAGGAGGAAGAGAGAAATGAGATAAAATAAAGTGTCAATGGCTGAGAGATTTCAGAGTTGAGAGATTATCCTGGAAGTTATTCTTATGCATTTTATATATATATATATATATATATATATATATATATATATATATTCCCTTTTCAGTTTATGGTGTATTAGAGTGGCTAGAAAGAAGTGCCTGAAACTGTAGAGCTGTTTTCCAGTAGCCATCTTTCTTGAAGATGATTGTATAATGATATAGCTTTTGCAATGTGACTGCGTATTTGTGAAAACCTTGTGTCTGATGCTCCTTTTATCTATGGTATGGAAATATGAGTAAAAAATAGAGACAAAAATAAACAAATTTTAACCTTTCTTCCCTCTGTTATTGACTTTCTCCCACTAATACAGTGTCAGCTCTAAGAAATCAGGAATATTAGCTATTTTGTCCGCTGCTGTATCCCCAGCACCAAGAATAGCATGAAACACATAGTGGGTGCTTCATATTTGGTGAATTAATTCACTAATTGAAAATCTATGTTGGCTAAACACTGTCCAAGATTCTAAATTACAGCAATGACAAAACTCTGCTCTCTGTGAATTTATATAATTTGAGAATAGTGATTTTTGACCTGATCAAAAGAAGTCCACTACGTAGCTATCTGATAGTTATCTCAAACTTAATGTATCTAAAATTGAACTCCTGAACTTCCTTTTCCAAAAGGCCCTACCTGAATGAAGTCTTTCTCATCTCAATTAATGCCAACTCCAACTTCCTAGTTGCTTAGGCCAAAAAACTCGAGTCACTCTTGAATCTTCTTTTTATCTCAGCATACTTCATGTAGTCCTTCAGGAAAATCTGCTTTTCCAACCTTTGAAATATATATAAAATTCAACCACTTTTTGCTACCTCCACTGCTCTTGGAGTCGCCATCTTTTTCCTGGAATTCTTCACTGGCCTCCTGTCTAGTCTGCCAACTCTTACCCCTTCCCTCTTAGAGTTTGTTCTCAACATAGTAACAGTTGGTCTGCTAGAAGTGTATCCTATGACATCACTTTCTAGTCAAAGCCCTGCAGTGGCTGCCTGTTAAACTCAGAATAAAAGCCCAAGTCCTTATATAGTGACCGTCAAGACCTGCAGCCCATTCATTCTCAGACATGGTCTTCTACATTATCCTTTGTTCACTCTACCCCAACAGTAGCTAGTTTCTGTCTGGAATATGCTTTCCCCAGAAATCCACACGACTAATTCCCTCACCTCCTTAAAAGATTTTCTTGAATGTCACCTTCTCAATAAGACTTATCTTGACCAACATTTAAAAATTGTAGTCTCTTCCACCTGCTACCACCTCATTCCCAGAGGACCTCCTCTGGTTCTTAGCTCTACCTTTTCTTTAATGTCTATCTTCCCTCTCCCACTTTTCCTATCCCTGATAAAACATAACTTCAAAAGACCAAAGATTTTGTCTCTCTAGTGACAGTATCCCCAGTGTTAGAATAGTATATGACACATAAGGGGATACTCAAAATATACCCATTCAACTGTAAAATTAAATACATTTTTGAGAGCTGGCAAATGGAAGAAAAATCGAGTTTTGCCTTAGATCACACAAAATTCAGACACTAGCAAACTTGTTTATTATCAGATGCCTATGTGTGGGGTTTCCAAATGGCTTTTTAAAAAATGAGCCAGGTTTTTAATCTTCATTGAGGATAATAGAAGCTAAACTTTAAAATTGGCTATTTTTAACTATGTACAATATAAATGTAAAGCACCAAACTCCCCCTTTTTGGCCATGGGTATCACTTTAAAATAAATGAAACTTCCTAAACTCTCTGGCCAATTACAAAAATGTCACCTTTAAGCTCAGCCAGAAAAGATAGAGATACTGCCACTATTTGAGTGTTTTCTGAGACTTTTCTGAATAATGAAAAATAGCTTAATGTTAAAAAATGATTTAAGTTTAAAGGAATCTCTACTGTCAACTACCCAGTAATGTATGAGAAAGTTAGGTAAACTTAGATGCTGAGTGTTGTGGGTGTAAGTTAGACACTAATAAGCTCAAGAAAAGAATGTGAATTTTCTAGGCTCCATGGAATTCCTCCTGAATTCTGCCTTCCTTGGTGATCTGAAATGTGAAGTGTGTTAAAACCCCAGCAATAGATAGAAGTGATGGTAAGTCCTTATACCAAACCTGTGTCCCGTGATGGGAAACCTTATTGTCAACCTGCAGGCCTGATACCCCTGACAACCTGTATCGTCATATCCCCCAGCTTCATAGTACTTTCTGGCTTATTCTAAATAAGGATGTTTAATTATTTAGTAGCTGTCTGTGAGAGTGTGACCTGAAAAATAACAGCATACTCTGTTAGAGCCTTGGGGATAATGGTAAAATTTAAGATTAGATCAACTTGAGGCACAACTTATAAATAAATCAAACAGAAAGAGGACAGTTTTTATTTAAAGTATGTTCCTAGCTTTACATGAGGTCTCCTTGTCCGTTTTTGAGGCAGTCAGGCACTCAGCCATCTTAAAGTACAGCAGCATTGACAGTAAACAGAGAGATGGCAAAGGGTATTGACCCTGACCTTGTAATGGAACCAAAGGGAACTGTGTCTGGTGGTATGCTTGTGACACTGGAGGAGAGGTGGCCATTCCCCCACCTCTCTTCCACGGGAGATACCATGTTCTTGATTATAATGAAATTTGGGACTTAATTTCTCCCTGGAAGGAATAAGAGTACACATCAATAAGAGAAGTTTTGTGAAACCAAAAATCTCAAAGGCAATATGGCTGTTGAAGAAACAGAAATGACTATTTCACTGAGGATAGAGAGTTTCAATTTGGAGGTTTAACAGAAAAGGGGGGAATGTGGTTTTGAGATTTACAGCTAATTTTTGGTAAAGATTTTAAAATATCTCTATGGAGCCTGAATTCTGCCTTCTTTGGTGATCTGAAATGTGAATTGTGTTAAAAGTGGAAGTTGCATCTTGTTTTATGATAATTTTAGAAAGCTGTATTCAAACTCTGACACATTTGGAAATTTATGATGGAAGCTATAAACATACACAGAAATAGAGAATAATGTACTTATCACCCAGATAAGATTCATGGCTATTCATTTTCATTTAAAATCCCAATTCCTCCTAAACCACTCCCCACTGGCTTATTGTGAGGCAAATGCCAGACATCATGCTATTTCATCTGTAAATTTCAATATATTTCTAAAAATTAAAGGATTCATCATCACCCCAAAACACTAATTCCTTAATAAGATTCACTTCTAATTTCTCCAGTTTTCTCATCAGTTTTTAAACAGATGGTTTGTTCAAAGAGAATCCAAATACTGTCTTTTAAGTCTCTTTCAATTTATAATTTTATTTATCTATCTATCTATCTATCTATCTATCTATCTATCTATCTATCTATCTTTGTTAATGTTTTGTTATTTTTTTGCAATCAGGTCATTTGCCTGTAGTTTCCTACCATCTGAATTTTGCTAGTTACAGCCCCATAGTATTATTTAACATGTTCCTTGTAAAATGATATACCTAGAGGTTTGCTCTAATTCAATCTTTTTGCTGTTGTTGTTCTTAAGGTCTCTTTTTAAATAGCAATAAATTGGAAACAAGGTAAATGTCTAGCATTAGACTCTTGGTCAGGTAAATTAACATACATCCACAAAGAACAACTGTGTAAAAGAATGAGATGATTCATTATGTACTGACATGTAAAAATGGTTATAAAATATTTGATGACAAAGCAAGCTGCAGATAAAATGTTCATTGTGATGAAACATTGAAAACATGTGAATGTACCTGTCCAGAAAAGAGTTTGGAAGGATGCAAGTAGATTCTTCTGGCAACAGAGCTTTGGGTCAATTTCACTGCTTGTTCTCTTTCTGCTTTTGTATTGCCTGAATTTTTAAAGTGTCTTGCATTGCCTTTGCAATTAAAGAAACAAAGGTATTATTACTCTATTTTAATTTTTTAAAATAGAGTA
This sequence comes from Tamandua tetradactyla, assembly GCF_023851605.1. Lineage (NCBI taxonomy): Eukaryota > Metazoa > Chordata > Mammalia > Pilosa > Myrmecophagidae > Tamandua > Tamandua tetradactyla. The sequence goes on along the minus strand of NC_135350.1, from coordinate 54,514,949 downwards.
ATAATTTAAAATAATTTTTAAAATAGAGTAACCTTTATCAACAGTTACTCTAGCTATAGTAACTGCTAGGTAGCAATTTTGATCCTTGAAATCTTGATTCAAAAATTGTTCTGGGGTGAGCCACCATGGCTCAGCAGACACGTTCTCGCCTGCCATGCTGGAGACCCAGGTTCGATTCCCGGTGCCTGCCCATGCAAAAAAAAAAGAATGTTCTGATGGAGCCTGCAAAAATAAGATCTTAGAGAAGTAAATAACCCTCAGAAAGAATTATAGGGCACCACTGACATAATGGGCATGGAAGGTTCTGGAAAGAAATTGATAAATTAATATTACATTTTTTAAAACCAGAGTGCTGCATAAATCATTGATCAGAATGTTACCTCGGGTTGCATTTCAAAGTGCTCTGGGCTAACTGATCAGTACTTAAGGTACTTTGTTAGTTTTTGTTTTGTGTTTTGTTTTGTCACTTGTGGGAACAATTTCTTAAAGTATTATTCTAAGCTTTTCTAAAATGATAGATGTCAATTTAGATATCAAAAAAGAAAAATATTCTTAGAGAAGAATATGTGTTTTTCTTTGTCTTTTGGCAACTTTTAATCTGTTATATCATCCTTTCAATAAAATAATCAATAAAATGTGGTTTAGGCAAAATGCGGGAGGATCCATTACTAACACTCCTTGGAGCTATCCGAGAGCGATGCAGGCATGACTAGGGACAGGGCTTGAGCAGATGGGACTGGAAGAGGCTTTGGTATGATCTAGGTGCAATCGCCCCCACCCCTTACATTATAGATAAAACTGGACAGGTTGGTGAACAAATAGGAAACTCACATTTTTAATTTTTATTCTTACTAAGTATCACTTACTATACTGCGTTCACGTCATCTGCAGCTTCCTCAAATAATTCGGTAAGATAGTCGATATTATTCCCATTTTGCAGTTTAGGTCACTGAGGTTCAGAAGTTAATGAGTTCAAGATCACACAATTGATGAGTGACCCACCTAAGCTTTGAAACCAGGCCTGTAATCTTTTATCCACCTCTGTCCTTGCTATCTTGGACTTCCAAATTGGTTTCTAAATCCTCTTGTGTAAATTTGATCTCTAGAATTTGTCCTGACTCTGATCCTCTTCTCTCTCCCCACAGCTACCACCTTAGTTAAAACCTTATCATGCCTTCTGAAACTATTGCTATAACTCCTAATGGTCACCCTTTGTCCTTCCACAATTTCTTGCCCATCTTTTGAGACCCATCTAGACCAAATTGCCTGGCTTCCCCTCTAAAGGAGAAGAAGTAGACACAAAACCACCTAAGAATCTTCCAGGTGCTCAGATTGTGGTTTCCAAACTCAATTTCTACTAAAAGGAATAAAGCCTCTTTGAAAATGAAGCTAATTACAGGTTTGGGTTAGGAAATGTATATTATGATCCTGGAATATCTTTTTATACCTGATAGTAAAGACACTACTATGCACTACCAGGGTCATATCAAAAGGACTCAGATGAGCAACCCAAGTATCCACCAACAAATGAATAGATAAACAAAATATGATGCAAACATACAATGGAATATTACTTGACTATAAGAAGAATGAAGTTATGAGATGTGCTGCAACAAGGCTGAAACTTGAAAACATTATGCTCAGTGAAATAAGCAAGGTTCATAAAGACAAATATATCTGATATCATTTACAAGAGATGACTAAAAATAGCAAACTCACAGGAATAGAAAATTGACTACAGGTTTCCAGAAGATGGGAGAAAGAGGAGTATATGTTTGCTTTAAAAAAGGGAAATGTTAAAAGGACTTGAAATCAACCATTTAATGAGGCTTCTACTGGCCAAAGATGGGGCAATTTGAACATCAATAAGCTTGATGTTTATAAATAACACCCAATATAAACAATAACGACGATACAGAATTTGACTGGTTTCCACTGGAGAATACTAACCAACAAAAACATTATTTTCAAAAATGATAGATAATTGGAAAGGATCAAGTATTTATCTGCATTTATTTTATGAGTGTACCGTTGAGTAACCAAATATCAGATGATGGGATAATTGTCTTTTTAGAAGTATTCCAGCTAATAAGTGAAGAAAGCATGGTAGAAATAGAATATCACCATTTTGTGTCATCCAATGAATTGATGGATCTTAGAATTAGTGGACTAATGGACCATCAGTGGCTGTCAACATCAGGAAGTGTGGGACAGCCAGATGCTGTATCTCCTTATGGAAGAACACACCATCCCTATGAAACAGCCTTGCCAAAATAAAAGGAACTTAAGTGTGAATAACTCCACATCCAACGATCAGGTTACAGGAAATACAGAGGACTGAGGAAGGTGTTAAATTAATGCCATGGAAGTAAATTTGGGGCAAAATCAGACTGTGACAAACTCTGCATGACAAACAACCTCATTTCCTCAATAAAGAAGTTGCAAAGGAGAAAAGAGAGAATTAATTTTAAAATGGAGGGAGAAGTATAGATTAAAAAGAGACTTAAGACACAGCAACCAATCATACTTGTGAACCTTATTTGGATTCTGAATCAAACCAAAACTTTAAAATAAATTATGACATTTATGAGACAATTTTAAATTTTAATATTAATTAGGTGTTTGATGATATTAAGGCATTATTCATATTTTAAGTATAATCTTGATACAGCTCTTATGTTTTCAAAAAATGGCTTTATCTGCTTCAGAACATGGTATACTTTGATATCTAGGATTTTCTCCAAAATAACATGGATGTGGGAAATTAGGTGGGTGGGGTATTGAAGAAAAAACTAATTGTGAGTTAATAATTGTTGAAGCTGTGTGATAGGAACATGGGAGTTCATTATATTCTCCTTTCCCTTTTTGTATGAGTGGATTTTCATTATAAAACGTGTTAAAAAAGAGTCTTCCAAAACTCTTTATTTTTGCAGAAACAAGTCCTAATCAAATGGCTTAGAATCTGAAGTGGAGGCAGAACAAAAGAAAGGAAGTCACCATGGCGTGAGAAGCCAAAAAAGGAAATAGTTTATTCTGGTTGGGGAAGTCTTCTTCCAAGAGGGGACATTTACCCCAAACTGTCAGGTCTCTCTGCCTTTGGTAATGCCGTTTCCTCATTCTAGAATGCCATATCCTATTCTCTGCCAACTCAAATCCTCTTCATCTTGCAAGCTCAAATGTCCCCTAAAACAGTTTGCCTATGTTAACCCTACTAGTCTTTCAGGGCTTAGAGAATGGGGATCATGTCTTGGTTTCATGTCCCTTCCTTCCGGTTATGTATATATTGGGTGCTCAATGCTTGTTGCGTTGAACTGAAGAAACTGAGGCTCAAAGATAGGGCTCAAGTTCTCATAGTTAGTCAGTGGCTAAACTTAGATTTCAACACTCAAGTACACTTAAGTCCCCTGACTTAAGGGATTCCAAAGCCCTTCCAACATTGTTCGCCAGAATCCCTCCTCCTTAAGAGTTAAGCTTTTAAAAACTTTATGGTCTCTGAGAGAAGTAACACATTACCCAAGTCGCTGAAAATTATCTATTGTTTTGTGCTGGCATGTAGAAGAGCATAGGCCCTTGAAGGAGTAGTCTGTATGATGAATAAACTTTGAAAGGAACGTGACCTGGAACCTGGGGTACCACCAGGGTGAAAGTTGCACAGTGAGAAGCCTACCGTGAATGCACTGGACAACAAAAGGCCCCAGAGGAAGCCTGAGATAGAAGGCTGGAGACCCAATTGGCCTGCCTTATGTGACTGCACTTTAGCAAATGACATTTGGAAAGGAATTATATTTGCTTTCCAGACAAGCTTGCTATCTTTGGGCAACCATCCTTACGTCCACAGCCTTATGAAATAAAATTTTACTCTAGATAAGTGAATCCAATAAAGATTGTCTTTTAAAGGATCCACACTTAGAGCTAGCCAGTGCTAACCACAAGGGAGATTTCTGTAAGTAGGCTATAACCAGCGTGTGTCCTCTGAAAAAATTCATGTATCTCTGATTTTGAACTCAGTAAGAAAGGGCATGAGTTGTATTTCTACATAAGTAAGTTTTTGTTGTTTGTTTTTTTTTTTTATGTTAACATTGAAATGCACAGTTTAATATTTGAAATGTGGTGTCAAAACTGAGCCTAGACTAAAGCAATAAACATGAGTTCATGATGGCAAACATGTCCTATAAAATAGAAAGTTGTGTCAAATAGAGGTACTTCCCTGTGGCTGACCCCATTTCCCTTCTCTGCATAATCTGCTTCAGTGATAGAAAAGGATTGTCAAGAAGGGATTTTTGTTTTCCTCTCTGGATTTTTATTTCACCAAAAAGACACTTTTCTCCTTTGAACCTAGAACTCTAGAAACTATCCTGGTGTCATTAACCCAGACTGAAAGGATGTAAAAGGAAGTGTGCTCTCCTGAGGAGAAAGGGGAAACCTTCTCCTATCTTCTGAGTTATCCTCACAGCAGAAGTTGCCAGTAAGTGTCCTGAACCTGTGGCAAGCTGCTGTGAGCTGCATGAACTGTGCCAACCTGCCAAACTTGGGATAATATAAATTAACCATATGACTTTCATGTCTAAACCAAGTTCATGAGAAACTATCCCCCCGATAAAAGAAACAATTGATAGCTTAATTGGTTATTAATCACGTTCATTCAAAGAGCAGTTGCTTTGGCCACTTGTAAAATCAGGTGTTTCTCCACCAAAGTTGTTGTCAGTCATTTCTTCCACATATGGAGACAGCATCCCTGGTTCCTGATCATTATGTACCAACACACAGCAAGTATTGTGACAAGCAAGAAAAAAAGGAGGAAGAGAGAAAGGGAAGGAGGGAGGGTGACAAGGAGGGAGGAAGGAAGGGAGGGAATGCTTTCACAAACTTCCAAACTTATCAGACTCATCAACCTAAATTATAAGGTTTTTAATGGCCCTCCTTGGCAGTCCCACATAGAACTGATTTTACTAAAAAATAACTGCTGCTTAGTCAGCCTACCCACTGTGAGATTCCTCTAGATGGTTCTGGAACATTCTGATTTGGGTGTGGCTAGTAACATATATGTAATCTGGGAGGCATGTGGCAAATTTCTAGGGCACCCGTTTTACCTCTTCTTAGTTATATCTCTTTCATCACTATGCCTTGTGGTAGAGTCAGGAAAAGAATAGAAAGGGATCAAAAGTTTTAGGAAATGAAAATGACCTTTGTTCTTTTACAGCTTAGCTCATTGCAATGTAGGGTTGATGTATTTGCTCTGTTCATATGCAGAGAGGGCATGGTGCAGTCCCTTTAAAAATTTTTTCTCAGTTCTGTGGAATGTATTAATGGACATGAGGGCATAGGAGGTCAAAAGAATCTTTCATGGAAAAAATGAAGAAATGATGACATTCCAAGACAGTGGATTTCTATTCGCCAATGTGAAAAAGTGTGTGTCTGTGTGTATATGTGTATTTGTGGGTGGGATGTGTTTTTCCTTACTTGCTTGCTTCCATCCTTACTGAGATTATCAGATGAAATTTTAAAGGGGGAGAAAATGCCTTTTGAGGGAAAGTTAATATTCATGGATTTATACATTTCCTGGAAATGTCTAAATTCCAACTTCCCCATTAAAAAGCAGGTTATTTTATGCATTTAACAGCCATAACCACATGCATCCATGTCTTCTGATTAGTAGCTAAGATATTTATTAGGTAGAACATGAACATTTATTTTGTTCAGTAGTCACTTAGTCAGTGTTTGTTTGCAATCATGTCTTTCCTTAAATGCTAGAATAAAAATTAACTTTTGAATACTTTCTCCTGGAAAAAATATAATTTGACTTATAAAAGATTTAATTACTTAGCTTTTGCCTAAGAAAAGTGAAAGGACTTCTGTCTAAACCCTTTATTGACTTGGGAAATCCTTAAGGGAATAAAAAAATTAAAGCTCTGATACTATAAACAAAGCTCCTTGATGAGAACTGAGTACATGCTGAGATAAAAAGTTACAAAGCAAGAGAACAGCCTCATTATATTTTTTAAATCCCAGAGAGAGTCATTGTGTTGCCAAAGCTATGTGGTAAAACAGCCTGAGACCCAAAATCAGTGCCCAGGAGACAAGGAGTAAAGAGCTTTAGAAGTGTAGATTTTTTCCCTAAATTGAGATTAAAGGGATTAATCAGGAAATCTGAGGTTATATAAAGGGTGAGAAGGTCAACCAGCTCATATATCTGTTTTGGGGCAAATGTTTGGGATAACCTAACTTTTCCATGGAAGATTGTCCTTCATGATAATTCTCCCAGAATGAAAGAAGTAACAAGAAACATTAAAGTTTGAATAGCAGTCCCCACTGCCTCGGACATCTGGGAACATCCCCAGCCTCTCCAGAGACATAGGACCAAGCAACGAAAATGAGCAGATTGGGGTTCATCTGCAGGGTCCAAGAGGAAGTGGGTCATGTCTGGCAAAAGGCCTGTATCCTTTGGCAAGTTAAGCTGGCTGATTTGGAGGCTACCAGCTCCACCATGGCTGGCCTACGCACTTCACAGACCTCTTCTCCAAAGGTGCCATGGGCTTCTGAAGCTGTCAGGCCCAATATCTACAATAAATTTCTCTGGAAATTAAGAGGAAGAGAACATTCATCATTTGTTTTGGTTTGCTAATGCTGCTGGAATGCAACATACTGGAAATGGATTGGCTTTTACAAAGAGGATTTATTAGGTTACAAATTTACAATTCTAAGACCATGAAAATGTCCAAATTAAGGCATCAACAAGAGAATACCTTCACTCAAGAACGGCTGATAGCATCTGGTGTTTCTCTGTCACATGGGATGGTATGTGGTGACATCTGCTGTTCTTCTTTCCCAGATTCTGGTTTCAAAGGACTCTCAGCTTCTGGCATCTTCTGGGACATTTTTCTTCTGTGTCTCCAAATATCTGTGTCTTCTCTCTGAAATGTCCCTTTCTTAAAGGAATCCAGTGAGCAGATTAAGACCCTCCTTGAATGGGCTGGGTCACATCTTCATGGAAACAACCTAATTAAAAGGTCCCACCAAAAAATAGGCCTGTCTCCACAAGATTGGATTAAAGAACATGGCTTATCTGGGGTGTGTAACAGTTTCAAGCCAGTGCACCAATCTAGCAAGAATTACCCAGGGCCTTTCTGAAATGGTATGTGAACGGCCAAGAGTTCTAAAAGGAAAGACCCAATTTCTCCTTGACGTAATCAGACTTGTGCTCTGGAAGGGCACAAAAAACTCAAAATAAAGAGACAAGGTTCAGTAGCATATGCCAGTGGATACTTCGTTTGCCAGAAAAATTGCCAGAAAAAATTGCATAACTTATCTTATTTCTTAGACTTCTCTACAGTGACAGCTTGGATTTGAAAGGGCACCTGTATTGTTTTACTAAGCATTCCTGCAAGTGTTTTTGCAACCCAAACTTGACCTATATTTGACTTATAATGCTTGACCAAAAAAATTAAATGTTGCTTTTTTTGAAATTACACATTTCAGATTGGGCCGTGCTGTAAATTCCAGTTCTACCTGCTCATTTTCTTTTCACTTGTGACACTGATGGCACATTCTAAGCATCGTGTTTAAAAAGCACTAACCAACCCCACACCTGCAAAAGAGCAATTTCCTCTGGTTGTGATGAAAGTGGAAAAATAACAGGCCCCAAATGTCCATCTGCAATTGGAATGTTGGCCCTCATTACTCAGGCTTCAAAATGTGCAAATGATAATGTGTGTGCATTTTTTTGGTTTTATTTGTATAAAAATGCGTATTCCTTAGCATCAGACATAAGCAACACTTGCTTTTTTCTTTTTGATGAGGACTTTGGCAGAACATAGGCAATTAGGTAGGAGTGTATAAATTCGAGAAACCTGATTAACAAATCAAAGTTCATCTAGGAATTTAGGCTTAAGTCCTAGTGGATAAAGTTCCCTTCTAAAAGCATTAAGCAGTTTGTCTTAAGACGAGACATTGGATGAATTCAATCTGTGCTTCATTGCTACACGAGATTGTTTCAAGGTATCAATTCAATTTATATTATGGGAAATGGATAAGAAATGCATAAGCTTGTTTTGATTTAACAGGAATAATGAATGAAATGTTCTGGTAAATAATGTATTCCAGGTAGTTGCACTTGTTCCATATTATATAGATTGCTGATTTTTAGAATTAAAAAAAAATCTTGTTTAAAACTATAGTTAGCAAATATGACAAAATCTCAGATATTCCTTGCGTCTCCATTTTTCATCTTTTAAATTCAAGGATTAGATGAATTGAAACAAATTCATGTGAAGTCTACCAAACTTTAGTTGGCCCATAAATAACGAGTTTCAGTAAACACCCCAAATTGTATTGAAACATTATTTGTATGTATTTACTTGCACTTTTTATTCTTGGGAGAGAATCCATAGATTTTATCCATTACCAAAACTCTGTGCCCCAATAAGGTTAAGAATGTCTAGCATTCATTCTGCAATTAATTTTACCTATTAAATAATTTAGTCTTTGAGAATTCATGCAGCTCCTCAGGATGTTCCAGTGCTTGAGGGTGGCATTATGATAGCAGCTCAAATTTGTCTGTGCCACACCTTCCAACATACAGATCGTTCGTGCATGCATTTGTCTCAGCCTCAGATAAACCTCAAAGGCAAAGATGACAAGACTGATAAGGAAATGAAATGCAGCAGCCTGGCTCAGAGTTGTGGCCAGAGGCACTTAGAGCTCTGGGAGTCAGCTATGGGTGTTTTGGCTTCCTGGTTTTCTTTCCATTGCAAGTCTGTTCTGTAGAATGCCATAAAAACTGCATTTTAATGCATACACCTTACTATTTTGGAAACCACTTATACTGGTGAAAAATCTACAAATTTTAGCCCCAAAGAAAAGTGATGCAATAGAATTCAAACTAGTGACAAGTAGAAATTTTAATTAAAAAATAGAAAGCACTACCCTGAGCATACAATTCTTCAGACTCTTGCTCTTTAAATACTAATAATGAAAACATCCCTATAGAAGTTCATGAATTTCCACAGGGCTTTTAGGTGCAAAGTGATGCTCAATCCTCACAAGCACTTGGGAATCAACATAGTACTTTGATTATATATGTGAGAAAAGTCGAGATTCAGAGAAGTGAGGTGACATGTTCAAAGTCACAGAAGGGGCAGAGTCAAAACTCAATACAGATCTCATGATTCAAGTTGACACTTGTTCCTTGAGCCACAGCTGTCTCTCTGCTCTCAGGGCATTGCTGGTAGGGGAGGGATTCTCAGGCTGGGAAATATGTTGCTAGATAAGACCATTTTCATAGACATGCATTTGGAGAAGGGGCTGTCTGCCAAAGGAATTCCATGGTAAGATAAACAATGTATTCCCTGGAGTCTAAGTTGAAAGATTTTTCTAAAAATTCGGAATCTTTCTCCATACCAGGCAAAAGACAAATATATCTACAACCAGTAAGAAAACTACTGAGTGAAATTCTTCCCCGGTTCTAAATGCAGCCTACAACTTTTTACAAATACATTTTTTGTGGGCTTGCTTTTTCTTTTTCTTTCCAGAAGAAAATACTTTAAAGCCTGATTTTAAAGAAGGGAACTGCAAGAGAGATTTCAGACGAGAAACGTTGTTACTCCCCATGTTTTACTGGCTTTTTGCAAATTCAGTAGGAACTGAAGCACAGTAATTATTCTATTATCTGTGCCTACGTTAAGCCTCTTTCCTAAGTAGCTCTCTGACATTTAGTGACTGGCAGAGATATTTTAATGATCAGGCTGTTCTGAGGCACATTATAATGCACTGGGAGATGCATGATTTATGTATTTTGATTTTGACTTCTAAAAGATTTACATCTGGGCATAGATGCATAAAATAATAGAGTGTTTTGCCAGTATAAAGGAAAGAGATCACTCAAGTTCAACCAGTTTGATTGTATTGCCAGAGTGGGGCAGAAGCAGCCCAAATAAGTTCTCATTATAGCTTTGAAGAGAACTTGGGTTTGGGGTGCCACAACCCTGCTTGTGAATTCCAGCTCTGCCATGTAGAAGACAAGGGAGGGCCGGGGAAACTGGTATCTATTAAATCTAATAAGGGGACAGCCATTGTGTCAGGGGCCTTCCATTTTCACAGTTGACTCTACAATAGCCTTAAAAGGTTGGTAATAGGACTTCCTGGAAGATGGCGGCTTAGTAAGACGCGCGGATCTTAGTTTCTTCTCCAGGACACCTACTAGGGGAGTAGAAACGATACAGAAAGCGCCCAAAGCCACAACAGAGATAAAAAAAGACAGCGTACCCCATCCTGGAACGGCTGGCTGGCTGAGAGAAGCAGCTCGGGTGAGATCGCCGAGGCGCGCGGGCCTTACCGGGCGGGGTGGCAAGCGGCCGGAGTCACTCCCTTCCCCCTTCCCGGGCCGGCTGGGAGAATTAGAGAGGCGGTCCCCTGAAACTGTGGCAGCAGGCGCCCACACCACGCACAGCCCCCCGGACCAACTGAGAGAATTGGATCGGAAACCCCCAGGCCGCGGAGAACGGTGACGGGTGGGGGAGGCCCCTTCCAAACCCGTGACTTCCGGGGAACGTGCACTCTCCCGGGCGGGCTGCTGCTGCTGGCGCCCTCCCGCCACGCTTGTCGCCCCGGGCCGACTAGGAAATTCGGACGGGCTCTTTCCCGGGCTGCTGCGACCAGCAACCCTCCCTGCATTTGGACCCCGGGCCGGCTCAAGCCGCTTCAGCTAGCGAACCCCCCGGACGGCGAGAGTTTTCCAAAGTTTAAGGTCCCACAGCACCTTTTACTGGTGGGACCCGCAGACAAACGTGTGCCACGAGCGCCACCTACTGGGCAGGATAAGAAAAACAGAACCCAGAGATTTCACAGGAAAATCTTCCAAACTTTTGGATCCAATACCCAGGGAAATCTGTCTAAATGCGCAGACGCCAACAGAAGATAATGGATCATGCTCAAATAATTGAAAATATGGCCCTGTCAAAGGAACAAACCAATAGTTCAAATGAGATACAGGAGCTGAGACAACTAATGCTAAATATACAAACAGAAATGGAAAACCTCTTCAAAAATGAAATCGATAAATTGAGGGAGGACATGAAGAAGACATGGGCTGAACATAAAGAAGAAATAGAAGAACTGAAAAAACAAATCACAGAACTTATGGAAGTGAAGGACAAAGTAGAAAAGATAGAAAAAACAATGGATACCTACAATGATAGATTCAAAGAGACAGAAGATAGAATTAGTGATTTGGAGGATGGAACATCTGAATTCCAAAAACAAACAGAAACTATCGGGAAAAGAATGGAAAAATTTGAACAGGGTATCAGGGAACTCAAGGACAATATGAACCGCACAAATATACGTGTTGTGGGTGTCCCAGAAGGAGAAGAGAAGGGAGAAGGAGGAGAAAAACTAATGGAAGAAATTTTCACTGAAAATTTCCCAACTCTTATGAAAGACCTAAAATTACAGATCCAAGAAGTGCAGCGTACCCCAAAGAGATTAGACCCAAATAGGCGTTCTCCAAGACACTTACTAGTTAGAATGTCAGAGGTCAAAGAGAAAGAGAGGATCTTGAAAGCAGCAAGAGAAAAACAATCCATCACATACAAGGGAAGCCCAATAAGACTATGTGTAGATTTCTCAGCAGAAACCATGGAGGCTAGAAGACAGTGGGATGATATATTTAAATTACTAAAAGAGAAAAACTGCCAACCAAGACTCCTATATCCAGCAAAATTGTCCTTCAAAAATGAGGGAGAAATTAAAACATTCTCAGACAAGAAGTCACTGAGAGAATTTGTGACCAAGAGACCAGCTCTGCAAGAAATACTAAAGGGAGCACTAGAGTCAGAACCGAAAAGACAGAAGAGAGAGGTATGGAGAAGAGTGTAGAAAGAAGGAAAGTCAGATATGATATATATAATACAAAAGGCAAAATGGCAGAGGAAAATATTATCCAAACAGTAATAACACTAAATGTTAATGGACTGAATTCCCCAATCAAAAGACATAGATTGGCAGAATGGATTAAAAAACAGGATCCTTCTATATGCTGTCTACAGGAAACACATCTTAGACCCAAAGATAAACATAGGTTGAAAGTGAAAGGTTGGGAAAAGATATTTCATGCAAATAACAACCAGAAAATAGCAGGAGTGGCTATACTAATATCCAACAAGTTAGACTTCAAATGTAAAACAGTTAAAAGAGACAAAGAAGGACACTATCTACTAATAAAAGGAACAATTAAACAAGAAGACATAACAATCATAAATATTTATGCACTGAACCAGAATGCCCCAAAATACGTGAGGAATACACTGCAAACACTGAAAAGGGAAATAGACACAAATACCATAATAGTTGGAGACTTCAATTCCCCACTCTCATCAATGGACAGAACATCTAGACAGAGGATCAATAAAGAAATAGAGAATCTGAATACTACTATAAAGGAGCTAGACTTAACAGACATTTATAGGACATTACATCCCACAACAGCAGGATACACCTTTTTCTCAAGTGCTCATGGATCATTCTCAAAGATAGACCATATACTGGGTCACAAAGCAAGTCTTAACAAATTTAAAAAGATTGAAATCATACACAACACTTTCTCGGATCATAAAGGAATGAAGTTGGAAATCAATAATAGGCGGAATGCCAGAAAACTCACAAATACCTGGAGGCTCAACAACACACTCTTAAACAACGAGTGGGTCAAAGAAGAAATTGCAAGAGAAATTAGTAAATACCTCGAGGCGAATGAAAATGAAAACACAACATATCAAAACTTATGGGATGCAGCAAAGGCAGTGCTAAGAGGGAAATTTATTGCCCTAAATGCCTATATCAGAAAAGAAGAAAAGGCAAAAATGCAGGAATTAACTGTTCAATTGGAAGAACTGGAGAAAGAACAGCAAACTAATCCCAAAGCAAGCAAAAGGAAAGAAATAACAAAGATCAGAGCAGAAATAAATGAAATTGAAAAGATGAAAACAGTAGAGAAAATCAATAAGACCAGAAGTTGGTTCTATGAGAAAATCAATAAGATTGATGGGCCCTTAGCAAGACTGACAAAAAGAAGAAGAGAGAGGATGCAAATAAATAAGATCAGAAATGGAAGAGGAGACATAACTACTGACCTCACAGAAATAAAGGAGGTAATAACAGGATACTATGAACAACTTTACGCTAATAAATACAACAATTTAGATGAAATGGACGGGTTCCTGGAAAGACATGAACAACCAACTTTGACTCAAGAAGACATAGATGACCTCAACAAACCAATCACAAGTAAAGAAATTGAATTAGTCATTCAAAAGCTTCCTAAAAAGAAAAGTCCAGGACCAGATGGCTTCACATGTGAATTCTACCAAACGTTCCAGAAAGAATTAGTACCAATTCTCCTCAAACTCTTCAAAAAAATCGAAGTGGAGGGAAAACTGCCTAATTCATTCTATGAAGCCAACATCACCCTCATACCAAAACCAGGCAAAGATATTGCAAAAAAAGAAAACTACAGACCAATCTCTCTAATGAATACAGATGCAAAAATCCTCAATAAAATTCTAGCAAATCGTATCCAACAACACATTAAAAGAATTATACATCATGACCAAGTAGGATTCATCCCAGGGATGCAAGGATGGTTCAACATAAGAAAATCAATTAATGTAATACACCATATCAACAAATCAAAGCAGAAAAATCACATGATCATCTCAATTGATGCAGAGAAGGCATTCGACAAGATTCAACATCCTTTCCTGTTGAAAACACTTCAAAAGATAGGAATACAAGGGAACTTCCTTAAAATGATAGAGGGAATATATGAAAAACCCACAGCTAATATCATCCTCAATGGGGAAAAATTGAAAACTTTCCCCCTAAGATCAGGAACAAGACAAGGATGTCCACTATCACCACTATTATTCAACATTGTGTTGGAGGTTCTAGCCAGAGCAATTAGACAAGAAAAAGAAATACAAGGCATCAAAATTGGAAAGGAAGAAGTAAAACTATCACTGTTTGCAGACGATATGATACTATACGTCGAAAACCTGGAAAAATCCACAACAAAACTACTAGAGCTAATAAATGAGTACAGCAAAGTAGCAGGTTACAAGATCAACATTCAAAAATCTGTAGCATTTCTATACACTAGTAATGAACAAGCTGAGGGGGAAATCAAGAAACGAATCCCATTTACAATTGCAACTAAAAGAATAAAATACCTAGGAATAAATTTAACTAAACAGACAAAAAACCTATATAAAGAAAACTACAAAAAACTGCTAAAAGAAATCACAGAAGACCTAAATAGATGGAAGGGCATACCGTGTTCATGGATTGGAAGACTAAATATAGTTAAGATGTCAATCCTACCTAAATTGATTTACAGATTCAATGCAATACCAATCAAAATCCCAACAACTTATTTTTCAGAAATAGAAAAACCAATAAGCAAATTCATCTGGAAGGACAGGGTGCCCCGAATTGCTAAAAACATCTTGAGGAAAAAAAACAAAGCTGGAGGTCTCGCGCTGCCTGACTTTAAGGCATATTATGAAGCCACAGTGGTCAAAACAGCATGGTATTGGCATAAAGATAGATATATCGACCAATGGAATCGAATAGAGTGCTCAGATATAGACCCTCTCATCTATGGACATTTGATCTTTGATAAGGCAGTCAAGCCAACTCACCTGGGACAGAACAGTCTCTTCAATAAATGGTGCCTAGAGAACTGGATATCCATATGCAAAAGAATGAAAGAAGACCCATCTCTCACACCCTATACAAAAGTTAACTCAAAATGGATCAAAGATCTAAACATTAGGTCTAAGACCATAAAACAGTTAGAGGAAAATGTTGGGAGATATCTTATGGATCTTACAACTGGAGGCGGTTTTATGGACCTTAAACCTAAAGCAAGAGCACTGAAGAAGGAAATAAATAAATGGGAACTCCTCAAAATTAAACACTTTTGTGCATCAAAGAACTTCATCAAGAAAGTAGAAAGACAGCCTTCACAATGGGAGACAATATTTGGAAATGATATATCAGATAAAGGTCTAGTATCCAGAATTTATAAAGAGATTGTTCATCTCAACAACAAAAAGACAGCCAACCCAATTACAAAATGGGAAAAAGACTTGAACAGACACCTATCAGAAGAGGAAATACAAATGGCCAAAAGGCACATGAAGAGATGCTCAATGTCCCTGGCCATTAGAGAAATGCAAATCAAAACCACAATGAGATATCATCTCACACCCAGCAGAATGGCCATTATCAACAAAACAGAAAATGACAAGTGCTGGAGAGGATGCGGAGAAAGAGGCACACTTACCCACTGTTGGTGGGAATGTCAAAGGGTGCAACCACTGTGGAAGGCAGTTTGGCGGTTCCTCAAAAAGCTGAATATAGAATTGCCATACGACCCAGCAATACCATTGCTAGGTATCTACTCAAAGGACTTAAGGGCAAAGACACAAACGGACATTTGCACACCAATGTTTATAGCAGTGTTATTTACAATTGCAAAGAGATGGAAACAGCCGAAATCTCCATCAACAGAAGAGTGGCTAAACAAACTGTGGTATATACATACGATGGAATACTATGCAGCTTTAAGACAGGATAAACTTATGAAGCATGTAATAACATGGATGGACCTAGAGAACATTATGCTGAGTGAGTCTAGCCAAAAACTAAAGGACAAATACTGTATGGTCCCACTGATGTGAACAGACATTCGAGAATAAATTTGGAATATGTCCTTGATAACAGAGTCCAGCAGGAGGTAGAAACAGGTTAAGATAATGGCCAATTGGAGTTGAAGGGATACAGACGGTGTAACAGGACTAGATACAAAAACTCAAAAATGGACAGCACAATAATACCTAATTGTAAAGTAATCATGTTAAAACACTGAATGAAGCTGCATCTGAGCTATAGGTTTTTGTTTTGTTTTGTTTTGATTTTACTATTATTACTTTTATTTTTTTCTCTATATTAACATTCTATATCTTTTTCGGTTATGTTGCTAGTTCTTCTAAACCAATGCATATGTACTAAGAAATGATGATCATGCATCTATGTGATGATGTTAAGAATTAATGATTGCATATGTAGAATGGTATGATCTCTAAATGTTGGGTTAATTTCTTTTTTCCGTTAATTAAAAAAAAAAAAAAAAGAGAGAAGGGATAATTGGAGCTGAAGGGATACAGACTGTACAACGGGACTGGATATAAAAACTCAGAAATGGACAGCACAATACTACCCAATTGTAATGCAATTATGTTAAAACACTGAATGAAGCTGCATGTGAGGTATAGGTTTTTTGTTTTTGTTTTGTTTTTTTCTTTCTATTATTGTTTTAATTCTTATTCTGTTGTCTTTTTATTTCTTTTTCTAAATCGATGCAAATGTACTAAGAAATGATGAATATGCAACTATGTGATGTTATTAAGAATTACTGATTGTACATGTAGATTGGAAGGATTTCTAATTGTTTTGTTAATTCTTTTTTTAATTAATAAAAAAAAAAAAAAAAAGGTTGGTAATGCTGCCCTCTGTTTCCAAAGGAGAAAACCCAAGGAAATTTAATAACTTGCCCAAAGCCACAGAGCTAGAGGCACCCAAATTTTAATCCAGATCGCTCACCGTTAAATCCATACTCTTTCTATTACTCTGTGCTTGATTTATGGGCTTCTATGTCTTCATATGTAAAATGAGGTTCCTAAATGCATCTTTTAGGATTGTCGGATTCTAAAAGATTAATTTACCCAGAACAATCCTGACACCCAGACAGTTCTCAATAAATATTATTTATTTATTCTTGGTAGGTCTAAGTTTGTTGTTTGTTATTAATTCCTTTGTTAGATTGATTAATTAGAGTTTTACATCTTTTGTTTGTTTTTCTGTTTGTTGTTTGGGCTTAGTGCAGCTATTTTTTAAATGGAGAAGAAAAAAGATGACTCAAAATACAGGTGCTTGCATGAGTTTAGATGACAAGGAGGGCCAGGGTAGCATTTTGTTCTCTTTTTATGTGTGTCTGGAGAAGTCTGTAGGGGAAAGAACTGCAGCCGTGCTGTTCTGCTATCCAGGAGGATGTGTGTGGTTGCCAGGTTTTTTATTTACTTCGCACCTTGGGAACAATTTTAACATCCCCTCTGAAAGAAGTTGCAGTCCTGTAGCTTTGGGCAAGTGTCAAAGCAAACAGCAGTCAAGCTGCACCCAAATGGGCCTGTGGTATTTCCAAGTTGCCTCTATTACTGTAACCAGGTGGCCGAGACCACTGCCCTGGCTTAGTGCATGGTGAAAAATGTTGACAGAGCTTCCCCAAAAGTGGTAGGCAGTGGCCATATTTCCTTGCCTGTAAATGACAGTCTTCTCCCATAGAGGCTTAGGAAAAACCACTTGTATCATAAATGCTGATAATTTACTTATTTACTATTTTATTTTGTGTCCTGTCTTCAGGCACTGGAGCCCTTTGCCTACAGACAATGAATGGCATCTAAAATGCAAATTCCAAGAAATGTCAAATGCATCGGGGTAGGCTGCAGTGGTTGGGAAGGGTGGTGACTCAGTCTTAGTAAGATGTTTTACTATTTCCATTCAGCAAACATTAACTCGGCACTTTCTTTGAGCAAAGGATATACAAAAGGAACTGAGACACAGACTTCATTTTGCATACCTAAATCTTGTGGGGGACACCTACTTGTAAACAGATGACATAATGCAGCCTGCTGGGTCATGCTTGAGACATGAATGGAGTACAGTGGGAGCCCAAAGCAGATAGGGTAACTCTTTGGTTTGAAAAAGAGGTGATATTTGAGCTCATTTAAAAGGATGAATAGGAATTTGTCCAGTAAAAAAAAGGAGGAGAGGGAAAAAAGCCTAGACAAAGCAGTTGTGAATATTGGATCAAAATAGCCCTGCACAGCTCTAGGACTTTGTGTTCAATAGATGTCAATGCTGTGCAATAGATGTCAGCTATTAGTAGTAAAGGTAATAGCAATAGTCAGTTTTACAATAAAATCAGTAACATTCTGTAAGACATGAATTGAGCTTACACTAAACTTTTCAAGCATCTTTTTAAAGAGAAAAGTCGAGAACACTGCTGGCCAGTAGGACTTTCTGCGATGACAGAAACATCCTGTGTCTGCACTGTCCAATTCAATAGCCATTAACTGCATTGAAATGTGGCTGGTGCAACTGGGGAACTGGTTTTTTAATTTTACTTGATTTTAATGAATTTAATTAAGCACACATGTCTAGCAACTACTGTATTGGACAGTGCAGGCCTATAATAATGTAATCATAGGGTGTTTTGCCTAAAAAAGATTTTAGAAATTGATGCAAACCTCTCATCCCTGTACCCCACCTCCGTTCCGACCCCATCACCATTTTACAAATTTGGAAGTGGAGGCTCAGAGAGGGAAATTGCCTTGCCCAGGGTCACACAATTAGTTAATTACAGATTTAATGCTAGAATCCAGAAGGTTTTCTGGCTCCCAGGTCCTATTATACCAAGGTGTGGTTGGATTTTCCCTTCCACTCTAGGAAGTACCTGTTACCCAAGTATCCTAGCTCTGATGTCTCTGTCTGTAACCTCTCCTTCTTCTGCCGTTCACATTTCTGCTTGTTTTATTCCTAATATAATGCACATGATGCAGCCAGGGAATCCTGAGTAATCCATAACTCACTAATAGGTATTTTGGATGCTGGTTTTGACAAACACCAAAGAGAACATTATGTTTTGATAGTAGCTCATTCAGTACAAAATACCTAGCACCATTGTTTTCTTAACTGGCACCCTTTTGTAGTCAAAGTATTATTATTTTTTATAACTTTGCCTGGGCATTAATGTGTCAACAAAATCATGGACTGTCATTACTTACCAAACATAAGTCCAAATTCTTTATCATTAAAAGATCAAGGTGGTTGAGGGTGGTACAACAGTGACTTGGTGGCAGAATTCTCTCCTGCCATGCCAGAGGCCTAGGTTTGATTCCTGGAGCCTGCCCATGCCAAAAAAAAAAAAAAAAATTAAGGTGGTTGAACCTTTTAGCAGTCATTGATTCGGGAGGAATGGTCGGGTCTTTTCAAGAACCAGCATAGACGGTTGTCCTTGAACTAGAGGCAGATATGCTGGACAGGCCTGCTGTGGGAGCTGATGTACACATGTAGGTCTTTCCTTCTCCAGAGAGGAATTTCAGCCCTTAGCTGTAGCAAGGAAGTGCACCTATTTTCAGGGGAGTTTGAATGGCACTGTGGCTTCGCTGCCTTCTTACCAACCCAGATTCTCTGCCCACTGTGCATGTAAACCAATCAATGACACCAGGTTTTCAAGGAGAAAAAGTTATTGCGAGGCACGCTGGGAAGAAAAACAGGAGGCAAAAAGGCCTCAGAGCTGTTTCCCGAGTCACAAGGGTTTGGAGGGTTTTATGGTATTAGACAAAGGGAGGTGGAGATAGTGACATTGACAGATATGGATTGATTGGTTGTGGTTAATTGGAAGTGTGTAAGAGCAGAGTAAGCATTACTTAATTGTTTACAGAATTAACATAAGTCTAAGAAGTTCCTTGAAGAGCCTGGGTAAGCATTCGGTTACAGCTTACTGCAGCACTGTAAATAGTTTAATGGTGAGATAGCAAGTAATGAGGCAAAGCTGACAAGGGACTGGCAAAAAAAAGACCAGCTGGAGCAAATACTGGCTACAGCATGTTGTGAAACAGGAGATAACAAGTAAGGGAGAGGAAGTAAACTAAAATCACATTTATAATTAAAAGCTTGTAAAGGGAAATGGGCTAATTGACAACAACCGCGGCTGCGCGGTTACACTTCTTCAGACAGGAATGAGCAGGAGTGAATGGCTAAGGGAGGCATGGATGCAGCTCAGTTGGCATTTTATTCACAGTTCAAACAGAGCTTTTCTAGGATGGGAAGGAGGTGCTTAGCTCTTGCCCTCCTGGGCACCTCCCGCTGAGCCTGCGTGGAGGACAAGCATTCACAGTCTTGACCTAGCATGATCGGTGAGGTCACACAGGCCTCCGTGCTCCAGACACACTATCATCTGCAGTTCCTAGAACGCATCAGCAGGCCTTTTTCCTTTCAGCCCAGCCTGCGTTTTAACGCACGTCCAGCTTAGCTGATTCTTACTCATCCTTCAGGTTTTCTGCAAATGTTATCCTCTTAGTAAGCACTCCCTGACTCCTACCCTTGAAACGTAAATTAGCTCCTTCCCACACCTCACAACCCACACACTGGCACACACACTCAGAGTACATCCCACTGCATTTTTCCTTGATGTTTCCTTCATGATCCTTATCATGCTTTGCAAAGATATTTATTTTTATGATTATTTGTTTAATACCCATTTTCTCCTTAGAGAAAGGGATTGTGTCTGTTTTATTTACTGCTATATCCCTAGGATCAAATCTGATTTCAGGCACTTAGTAGGGGCTTCGTTTATCTCTTGAATGAAAGCATAAATAAATAAAAGAAACATTGTATTAATGGTTGAGATTAGCTCAACTTTAACATCTGAACATGAAAACTAAGTTTTGTTGAGTGAATGAATAAATGAATGAATGAATGATCTTTCCTCCTGAGATCCCTAGGTAGGCTTCTACTTCTCTGTAAGGTTTAGGAGTGGTATTGTTTAAGCACTATTTAGGCCATGGAGAGGATGCAGTAAATGGCAAATAACTAAAGCAAAGTAATACGTCAATATGTGATTACCTTGTGAATGAGACTTCTGATGAAAGTCAGCATGAAATACTCAGACAGGTAAGCTCCTGCTCACCGAAGGGCGAGGTAGTTTGCCTCAATTTTTCAATTGGTCTTGGCTTACTAGATACTGTGTCAAAGTCACTTCTCACTTCACTTAATAAACTTTCTTTTGTGTTAAAGAAAAAAAATTATCTGTGATTAAAAATATGTATTTCTTGTTTCTTATCCCCCGGTTCCTTCTTTGTAGGATGAGTGCTCAGATGGCCTTTGCTGAGCTAGAGGATGTGCAGGTGCATGAGCAGGTGGGGGGGCCTAAGGTGCAGACTAGTTGCTGCTAAGGGGCCCCAGGGGCTGCCTGGGCAAGGGGAAGCGTGTGGGCTGGACTTCCTTTGTGAGAAGGGGAAAAAAATCTTAGTGGGATTTTCATGAATTTGTGCTCTGTTACATGCCTTGTGACTTTCACCTCCTTCCCCTCCCCACTTCTACCATGAAACCTTCGGTAGAATGCCTCAGGACCATCTTGGGCAGTGAGTTTCACTTTGGAGGGGATGGTCTGTGAAGGGTCTTGCTTCACAAAGTGGACAACAGCTACCGCATTGCTGAAACGTACCACAGTCATGAGTAATCACAAGAGCAGGATCATGTAATGATACGGACACTTCACTTCCATTATTCTTCCCCCAAACTCATAGCATCTAATCTCATCTAATGAGAAAAATTTCAGACCAACTCAGATGGGGATATCCTACAGGACAGCTGGCCAGAACAACTCAGGACTGCCAAAGTGATAAAAAAAAAAAAGAAAAGGAAAGACTGAGAAACTGTCACAGACCAGAGGACACATGACAACTAAATGCAATGTGGTACCTTGCATTGGATCCTGGAACAAAAAGAGAACATTAGTTAAAAAAAAAACAACAACAACAAAAAAAACTGGTGAAAGCCAAGTCTATAGTTTGGTTGATATTAATATTCCAATGTCAGTTTCTTAATTTTGGAAAATATAAGATATTAGCACAGGGGAAAACTGAGTGAGAGTTATATGGCAACTCTTTACCAACTGTTTGACTTTTCTGTTTATCTAAAATTATTCCAAAATAAGCAGTTTATTTAAAGGTAAAGCCTCAAAGCTAAAATAACCCATTTTGGCTTCTTTTTAGAGTAAGAAGAGAAGCAAGTAAAATAGATGACTAAAACTTTTTTTAAGTATATTTAAACAAAGTCATCAAAAAAAAAAAAAAAAAACTTAAGCTCCCTGCCAAGGAGCCAGGGACATTTGCTGTCACCAGAGTGCCTTGACTTTCTGGCCCTATTGCAGTAAGGTCATCCTCAGTCATGCTAATGCTGCCCGATTCCAATTTGAATGGTGCCTCTACCAGCATTAGCCTGCTAGCTTGATGCCTCTACAGATGCTTTTGCTGCATGCGTAGTCTTGGGGTAGTGGAGCCTAGAAGCAGATTCCACCTGTGATTTCACATCCAGCATCTGGAATGTAGCCATTGATGCTACCAGGTTGGTGTTTAATGAGCCAATTTTCTCCCAAATTGATTTGCCTGTGGGCCTGGAGACAGCAAGCTTTTGGGATTTGGCATGTCATTTTGCAGATGATTTAGTGCCTGGAATCCACCAGGTGGTTCTTTCTTATTGCAAAAACCCTTGAAATATGTAGATCTTTTTCTAGTTTAACAATCCTTATGCAGATATAAGAACTTTGTAGTGCAAACATAGACCCCATAAATCTGCCAATCTAGGTAAAGATAAACTACAGGAGGGCCTTATTTTCCTATTCGGTACAGTACCTTCATTCACATTAACATGTCCCGGTGTGCAGGGCTTTGCAAAAATTGACAAGCTCAGTCTCTACATTATACTTGATTTAGAATGCCATAGTTGTTTGCCATTTGGGGGAAGTCCAGTGGCACAGTGTCTCTATATGACAAAATGAGGGCAGCCAGGCAATTATAAGCAGAACCAGTTTTGGGTTTCGGCCCACATCCTGACCTAAAATTATCTGCACAATGGCCCCATTTCCCTACCTAGCTTTGGCTGTGGGGATGCCCTAAAGTCCTGTCTGTAGGAAAACAGATTGTGTCGTGGCGAGCACAAAAGGGAAGGCTCGCAGTGGGAGAGCCAGCAGAGGTTGACATTGACAACATGGCTGAGGGTTGAGTTGGTGAAGACTTAGGCTCAAAGTTCTATTTTTTCTTGGCTCCAATTCCACAAGACAATCTTCTAGGCTAACACATTCTGACTCTCCCAACTCTTTACATAAATTCTGGAAGGACGTGAAAGAAGGTCATAAACTCCAACCAAATACATGACTACCTGTAAGGTCCTCTTGTTCTGCCATTATTTAACTTGAGGTTTATTCCTTGGGGATATTTTAATGGATGAAGAAGGTGAAACAGTGACTAGAATTTTGGGCAAAGTGTTTGCCCAAAACAGTTTGTCAGCCTATACCCCAACACTTTGGTGGGTTACTTAAGAATCCCACCAGCACAGTGAATAAAGCAGCAAACAAAGGGTCCTGTTGTCTTGGAAGAAGCTAGCAAGTAAACGTAGGTGTTTTATTATTTTTGAAATGTTCATAGGGTTTTTATCCCCTCCTTGCATTTTCTTCCCTGAAACCTCTGGAATTTAATGCCATATCTTAACCAGCTATCAAAGTAAAATTGATGTATGTCTATGACTTCATTTCTTTTAAGCAGTTCATGATATTTAAGGGTGAGTCAACCAGAATTTATTTATAAGATTTGATCCCATTTCTGTTTCTTTATTTTGTCTCCTAGAAAGCAGAGGAAAATAGCTCTAAATATCAGGGAAATTGGACATCGAACTTTACTTTCCTCAGAATGCTACGAATAAAATTAGACCATTCATCCCAAGAAAAATGAAGAAAAAGAACATTGTATCATTTGAAAATCAGATTACTAAGACATTGGGTTTAGATAATTAAGTTTGAACAGGTTAAGAAAGTTGATTTATTCTGGTTTTATGTGCTATCCTCTCTGTGTGTGCTGTGTTCTGTAATAAGACTTTTGCACTTCCTGAATTCTATGCCATCTTTACTTCAAATTGGATTTGACATTTTTGCATGTCACACTGATTGTTTTTCAGTGTGGGCAGAAGAAAGAAGAGGAGGGAAAAATAATACTAGCACTTATATTGACTGAAACTGTTGCTAACTGTGAAACCAGTTTCCTTCCCCCCGATAGGGCCCTGTTGACAGCAGAGAAAAAAGGCAGCTTAGGATCAGTTTACTATTGTGCTTCCCTTTGCCAATAAGCAAATCTTTTTTTTTTTTTTCCAGAACAGAATAAGGAACTTTTCCTTTGGGTTATTTTCTTCTGTCTCCCTATTACTCAAATACATGATATATTTTTTTTAGGCAGAATTAAACCAAGCTTGAATTTAGAAAGGTGTCAAAATTGTATCCTATGAATACCAGCAAATTTGTAGGGGTTTTTTTTGGTTCCTAGTCCTTAAGAGAGTAGTGGTGATCTTGACATTTCTTAAATGCTGTGAAAGAAATAAATATTTCTTAAATGCTTTGAAAAACAATAGTAGGTTAGATCTGGCTTGAAAAAACTACTCATGTTCAAAAATAGAAAAAAACCTTCCAGAAAGAGAACCAGACTGAACTGGATACAGGCATACAGTAAACCACATTTTGGCTGCCAGTCTTCCCTTGCGATTGAATATGGTGAAGGTACATCATGGTGCATGTACACAGGTCATGTGTGCGAGGCGGAGGCAGGTAACAAGAAGCTGATGTCACCCTGTTGTTCCCTTTTGCGTACAGAAGTACCCAGACCCCGCCATTCCAGGCCCCTTGCTGCTTGTGTTGGGGGTCCAAGTCTCCTTCCTGTCTATGCTCGGTAGTCTTTAAGAGGGCTCACTGGCGCTAAGAGAGAAAACACAAACCTAAACTCCTCCTTATATACAGGAAGGGACTTGCATGCCCAGGCACCCAGAATGCGGCATTGTCCAAGTTGCAGACAGGCAAACACCAAATAAGGACGCAACTACCAGCCCCAGTCTTATCCAGCGCTAGAACACGCGTCTTGACTTCCAGAATCACCCAGTGGTCCTCTAAAGCCAAAGGAAGAAGGCAGAGAGGGTAGATAGCCTAGCATTTCATTGCAATGAAATGCAGTGAAAGAGCCCAGCTTTCTTGTGAAAACATCAGTGTCTCCAGAGGAATGGAGCATTTTCTAAGGCAATTGGTCTGAAGCCACAACTCTGAGATTCCTTCCATTCTCCATGAAGCACACTAAGACAAAGAAACTAGAGGCAAAATGACAGGTTGGCAGTATGATGGAAGGAATGGATATGGTGAATGACTTTGTCCCCTCTCAGCAATGGCAGCTTAGCTGCTCGTTCTCTTTTGGGAGTTCTTCAAGCCATGCTACCCCACCAGCAGGCAGCAACAGCGTGGCCAGAGAACAGCGGGGTTTTGTTTTCCACTGTGTTTGTGATCACAGAAATTGACAGTGCACTGCATTCTCATCTTGTGAAGATTTGGCAGCTGAGCTCTCAGGGCTTCTAACAGGGGCCAAGTGAGACTGGATGCAACACTGGTTTTGCACACTGCCTACAACCTTTCTGGCATACTCAGGAAATCAAGGCAGCTCACAACCAGACGACCAGCCCTGGAGGGTTGAGTCATCAATCTCCACTCACTCATAATCCAGTTGAGATGCCTGGGCTGGCATGTCCTCAGTTAAAGGACGCTTATCTACCTACAGGGATTTAGAGGTCATATGTGCCCAAGCTCAACTCAGAAGTGACAGTGTAAGAATTCGAGAGTTTTGCCATGCAAAGGAGGACTCCAAGAGACGTTCTCTCATGCAACACGCAAGGGGTTTATTTACCACACATGCGTGGGGCTCACTGAACACGCAGGAACAGAGAGCCCCTAGCCTGGGTTTGGGGAAGCTTTTTAAGGGGGAGGAGGAGGGGGGTGGGGGTCGAGCATGGGTCACAGGTGTTGCTTCATGCAAGAAGCAGGTAACGATCATTTTCACAACAAGCATTTCTGGTGCAAGGAGTCATGGGGGTTGGGAGAGGCAGCTAACCACCCCGGAAGGTCCCAGAGTTGTTTTTCTTAGCCTGATGGGGCCCATAACTCTTTCCTTTACAATCCTTAACTCACACCAAATGCATAGTAGTGAATATAAAATGACACAAATCCTTTTGCTAGATATTTCTATCATTCAGAAGCTAAAATACATGTAAACAGCTAAATTAGGCAAGAAAAGTTAGCTACTGCTAAGTTTTATAAAATCCTTCTTTACATAAGAAAAGTTAGCTACTGTTAAGTTTTATAAAATCCTTCTTTACATAAGAAAAGTTAGCTATTGTTAAGCTTTATAAAATCTTTCTTTACCTAAGAGAAGTTAGCTACTGTTAAGTTTTATAAAAATCCTTCTTTACATAAGAAAAGTTAGCTACTATTAAGTTTTATAAAATCCTTCTTTACATAAGAAAAGTTAGCTACTGTTAAGTTTTATAAAATCCTTCTTTACGTAAGAAAAGTTAGCTACTGTTAAGTTTTATAAAATCCTTCTTTACAACAGAATGTGGACAGGAGGTATGCACTGTCTGGGGCTTCCCAGGTGTTGCCCTGTTGAGACTGTCTTCTCAAGTCTGAGGGGGTTCTGGACCACCTGGGGCTGCAGAGCTCACGTGTCAGTCACCGGACCATTCCGCTGCAGCAGTGGCAGGCTTGCCACCGTTACCTGCAGGAACTGTGGGGAATCTTTGCCCCTAGCTTGAGGAGGTGGGAAAGGCTAGACCTGGGAGGAAGTCAAATCATTTTCACCCCTTTCCCAAAACCCTGTGAACTTAGCTAGTAAAACATCAAATCTAACTATGAATAAATGGCTCAACTGCCTGATATGTGGATTATCTACATACAGATTTTCCTGAGCGCAGATAAAGCCTGTCTTCCCCACTGGTAAACACTTACCAGGCTTCTTACAACCTGCCTGCAAGTGTTCAGGGCAACAATTTACTTTTTATATCATAAGTGAAACCTGGTTAGGAAGGAAACATTCCACAGACTAACATACTTAACGGAGCCAGAGGTAAATGCGTCGTAGCGAAGGGCAGCATCGGGATACGGGAGCCGGCTTGTGGGTCAGGGGCCTGAGCTTGAGTGCTAGCTCTGCTCCTAATTAGCTGGGTGACTTCGAGTAGGTCACTCCACCTCTGGATTTTAGGTGTCTCCTCTGTGAAAAGAGGCAGCAAAGTATAGTAAGACACTAAAAGAGGCTGAAGGACGGACCATTTGAGAGCAAGTCACTTACCATATCTCAGTTCTAAGACATCACTTGGCTTTTTACATTCTGACATTTACCATCTCTGAAACTGGAATGCATCTTACAGTTCAGGGCATTTCATAGTTTAGCAGCAGTATTTGGTTTCTCTCTTAATAGCTACATAAAATAACAGTGTATCTGATCATTGATGGCCTTTTTAGGTTTTATGAAATACAGCCCAGTTTCTGGGCTAGGGTTTGCACATCTGGAAATGAAGTGAGTGGACTCAGTGAGCTCCTGGCTCCCTTTCCGCCCTGAGGGTCAAGGATCTGTTTTGCTGAATTGTTCTTGCTTTCACCTCCCTCATTCTGGGGGAATGAGGTGCTGACTTACTCATTCAATGACCTTACCTCTGATCCTAATCTTCTCCCAGCCTGCTCGAGACTCTTCTTTCTGGGAGAAGAGTCCTTAGGGTTTCTGAGCAGTCCAAGGAATTGGAACACTTGCTTACAGCCCCTGGTTAGCTAGATGGTGCCCACCCAATCAGGGCCAAAAGGACATCCTTTACAGCGCGTACATAATGACTATAGGGCCTGACTGGGGTTGTGCAAAGGTGAGCGAGCATATTGATAAATGCGTGTGTCCCACTGTCTCTGAGCAAGATAATGGGTAGAAACACTGAATTCCTGTATCATGCCCAAGGAAGCAATGCAGCCTACATCAGACATGGGGAGGTGAGGAGAGGGGACTGTCAAATAAGGGATGTGGTATAAGGCCTGGAAATTTCCCCATTATCTGCAAGATCTTGATCTACTGTTGGGGGATCATTGCTTTTTGCCCTAAACATTGGAATTTGGGATTCTTTAATTATAATTTAATTATGCATGTGACAGCACTTTCCTTTCAACCATGTTCATTCACTTAGTGTTGAAGCCCCTGTGTCTTTCTTTCAGAACTGTTCCATTTACCATTGAGTTTTGTGTTTATATGTTTCGTGATAAGAGAATTTCCGAAAGATGCACAAATCTAAATTAAAACCCTTGTGAAATCTTTGTAATTTTAAATGTCTGCAGCTGAATCTGAATGGTCTCAAAATGTTGTTGTTTAGTGCAGCTCTTCAATAGCATTATGCGAGTCCTGACATTCTGCTTTAAATAGCTCCTTGGAATTAGAGTTATATTTGGGTTACTTGTCTTTTACTTTAATACCCATGTGGAAACTCTTCCGGTAAATACACAGAGTAGTACTTCAAGATTCCTTATTCTGATTAACGGAGCTTTTGAGAAAGGAACATCAAACCAATTTGTGTCTGTTGACAGGTGACTCTACATTCTCTAAATTATTTTGTTTAAATTTAAGACCTTAATCATGGGAATCTAAAACATGAAGATGTTTCCATGTAAACATGGGTAAAATGAAAATTTATAATTCTGTGATAGGAGCTATCTTAGTTTCCCATGACTGTCATTACAAAGTACAAGCTGGAAGGCTTAAAAACAGATTCATTGTCTCACCATTTTCAAAGCCAGAAGTCCTAAATCGGTATTGGCAGGGCCATGCTAAATCTGAAACCAATAGGGGAGAATCCTTCCTTGCTTCTTCTAGCTTCTGGTGTTTACTGGGATCCTTGGTATCTTGGATTGTGGAGTATCACTCAATCTCTACCTCTTCCACTGTTAAATGACCTTCTCCCTGGTGTCTGTGTGTCATCTATCCTTCTTATAAAAACAGCAGTCAAATTGGATTAAGGGCCCATCTACCCCTGTATTACCTCATCTTAATTCAACTAATTCCATCTGCATGACCGTATTTCCAAATAAAGTCACATTCTGAGGTAGTGGGGTCAGGACTTCAACATATCATTTTGGGAAATGCAATTTAATCCATAACATGAGGGTTGAGGGATTTCTGGAAGCTGGTTCAGCAGAGGGGAGAAAACACAGGCTTTGCTGTCAAGCAGATGACTGTTGAAATCATAGGCTCTGGTCCTTATCTGCTATGTGATCCTTATTTCTCTATGCCTCATTTTCCTTGTTTGTAAGTAATGAGACAATAATATTTTACAGTGTTATCCTGAAGATTAAACAAAATAAAATAGGAATGTACCGCTATAAACCCTGTCACATAGTAGGTACTTAGGTTTCCTCCCTTTTCCCCATTTCCACACTACTTTTACAAGCCTTGTTTAATATTTTTGTTAATTTGTTTTTTGCTTTCAGTTTTTGTTTAACATTCGGCACAGTATAAAATTTAGGCATTTTCATAGTGATACATATTATATGCAACATAAAATAGAAAAACTAGTGAAACTTGCTTTTTAGGCAAAGTTTGAGTATGTATATTGAAGAGGGTAACCCTTTTTCCAACAAATAGAAACAGACTTTCATAGTTTAAAAGAATAAATGATCTCAGCATATAAAAAACTTCTATTTCCCAATAAAGATCTCAGCATCCTGGAAACAGCCAAGGAATTCCCCCAGTATTAAATTACAGCCTGCTCAAGAGTAGAGCTGGGATCACTCCCTCTTCTTGAGACCAATAGAAGGTCTGATCTCATCTGTCTCTGAATTCTGGAAAGGAATGCAAAGATGAAGACCATATCCTGCCTTGAGAATCTGGTTAACCTCAGGTCCTCCCAGGACCCTCTTGCAGTGAGATAAACCTCAAACAAGCCATTACATTGAATATTCATTTTTCATGTATTGAAAACTATACTGTTCCCATTGTGCAGATTCAAGCTGTCTCCTTTCTCCTATCTTAGGACTCTGGAATGCTCAGCTCCTTACTGAGGTAGCAAAAACATACTGGGAGGATGGGCCACTAAGAGCTGCTACATAATCCAGGAGAGGAGATGTTTAGGTTTTTAGATTTCCAGATATATGCCAGGGTGATTCTTCTCCTTCTAGCTCAGGAGACATATAAATCTTTTATTTCCTAATATTAATGTGTCTGAATTTTTGCATTCCTCTTTATAGTTTAGTGACTAGAATGTGAAGGTGATTGTACCCATAGTAGAGAAAGGTGAATGTGGAAGCAGATATTGTTACCTCTCAAAATTTAGAAACCTGAGAGGATGACTTTCAGGGGCAGTACTTGACACTACAACTGCCCTGCTGCCTCACCTCAAGGCATCAGAATGACTCTGCTCAGCACTGCCCTGCCCTGAAAGGTGAGGCTAACATCTCTTACAAGGGAATATACATATTTCTTCCCACCTTGTGTTTCTGTGAAGTCTCTTAATTAGCTAAAACAAGTAGACCATGAGATCCAGCTTTTGAAAGAATGCAGCCCTCTATTAAATACATTAACTTCTGATGTATCATAAGAATCTTCAACAAATGGTTCTAAGAAAACTAAGATATCCACGGACAAAAGAATGAACTTGGAACCCTGCCTCACACCATATACAAAAATTAACTCCAAATGGATTAAGGGCCTAAACATAAGGACTATAACCATGAAACTTTCTTAGAAGAAAACATAGGGGTAAACCTTCATAGCCTTGGGTTTTGCAATGATTTTTTAGATATGACACCAAAAGTACAAGCAAAAAAAGTTTAAAAAGATCAAGTGGACTTTATCAACATTGAAGTTTATCAAAGAATGTTATCAAGAAAACTAAAATTACAACCTACAGAATGAGAAAAAAAATCGCTAACCTTATATCTGATATGGGTTTAATAACCAGAACATATAGAGAACTGCTACGACTCAACAGCCAAAAGACAAATAACCCAATTAAAAAGTGGACAAAGGACTTGAATAGATATTTCTCTAAAGAATATATAAAATAAGCACATGAAAAGATGTTCAACATCATTGGTTATCAGGGAAATGCAAATAAAAATCACAATGAGATATCTCTTCACACCCATTAGGATGGCTATTATTAAAAAATAACAACAAAAAATAAGAAGTGTTGACAAGGATGCAGAGAAATTGGAAACTTCCTGCATTATTGGTGGGATAGTAAAGTACACTCACTATAGAAATCAGTTTGTTGGTTCCTCAGAAAGTTGAACATATGACCCAGCAATCCCACTTCTTGGTATATACCCAAAAGAATTGAAAGCAGGGATGTGAACAGTTATTTGTACACCAGTGTTCATGGCAGCATTATTCGCAATAGCCAAAAGATGGAAGTAACCCAAGTATCCATCAATGGAAGAATGTATAAACAAATTGTGGCGTATGCAATCAATAGAATATAACTCAGCTGTAAATAGAAATGAAGTTCTGATACATGCTACACATGATGAACCTTGAAGATATCATGTTGAGTGGGAAAAGCCAGACACACAAAATATAAATATTGTATGATCTCATGTATATGAAATGCCTAGAATAAGTAAATTCGTAGGGACAAAAAGTATTACAGGTTTCCAGGCATTGGGGTTGGTAGTGAGATGAATGGTGAGTTATTGCTTAATGGGTGCAGAGGTTCTGTTTGAGGTGATAAAAATTTTGGAGTAATAAAACTATTGGTGATGGTAACATAATATTGCAAATGTAATTAATACTGTACTGTACACATGAAAATTTTCAAAAATGGAAAATTTTGAGTTGTATAAATGTTACTACAATAAAAGATTTTTAAAAAGGCATTATTAGTTTAACTTTAGAGTGAAATGAACTCTACTTAGGTATAACCAGTAGTTAATGAGAGTTTTCCATTTCCTAGCTGTGCTAGCTCATGCCTTTGTTTCTTCAAAAACAAAACAAAACAAAAACATGGGCATGATGCTTCAACCAGCAGTAGTTGAGTGATCTCAATTTTGGGGAGTAATTGAAGGATTTTGGAGTATAATGAAAGTGCGTCAGTACAAGGGAAACTCTTATTAAGTTTCAGCACTTACCAGAAATTTTACAGGCATCTATATACTAGAAAAGTTTGTAAAATATTCATATTGAGTCATGTGTAACTCCATTTTTTAATTAACTAGAGTAATGTGATAAGGAGAGATAAGTAGATTTGTAGTTCACTAACCTCTCTGTATTAATGAATTTTTCCAAAATGGCTTAGATGTAGATTTTTTAAATGGCCAGTGCGTTATTATAGTTGCATATATATGTGTTGCAGAAAATTAGAAAATTCACACAAGCCAACATTAAATAAAAAAAAGCAACACAGCTTCCTTTTCTTACCACCTAGAGATCACCACTGTTCAACCTTAGTGCAAGACTGTATTTTCCAATAAAATCGCTGATGCTTGGGATTAAAGTTTGAAGCCCCTCCACTATTAATGAATGCGAACTTACTCCAGAATCAAAGACCCTCCATTTCCAGGACAGCATTCAGAAACAGCTCCCTTTAGGAACATTTTCTGAAACGTTCAGTCAAGTTTTAAAAGAAAAAATTCTAAAGCAATTTCCCCAATGATATGTCTGAATTAACTTGCCGTTATTCTTAGGCACATGCAGTTTACTTCTATTTCTTTTTTTTTAAAGCAGTTTTATTGAGATATAGTCACATACCATACAGTCCATCCAAAGTGTTCAGTCAGTGGCTTTTAGTATAATAACAGAGTTGTTCATTCATTCTAATTCATTTATACAAAAAATCATTATCACCTCTTAAATGAATCAGTTCACCATTCAAAGGATTCTGTTCTCTGACCCATAAAGTACGCTTTGTTGATCTAGTGGTCTTGTCTCATGCAGCTTTCCCTGCTTTTCCATTACACTAAGACAGGAGAAACATCAGATTCCTGCTTCTCTACCCCACCCTCCTGACACCATGAAAAAAACAACTGCTCTATGGACCAGTCTCCATCATATATCTATAATGATAAGACAGAATCTTATGCTAAATTAGAGGGAAAGATTAGGGAATTGATTACGGTTGAGGACTGGGTATAGGAGTCTAATTAAAAGACAGGTCTCAGCAGGTTAATCTGAAGCGTTGATCTGCACCTCCACTCATGTTCTGTGAGATTCATAGTAGAGTGTGGTTTTGGCCACTGAATATGGTCAAGGGATGAAGTTTGTCAGAAAACTAAAATCTCTATTTTTTATGGAGGGAATTTTTGAAGCCTTAACTCCTATTTTTGAAGGAGTTTTTTTTTTTTAATGTACACTGTTCTGATTCAAGAAACAAAAGAGGCTGGGCATCTCTGCATGACTCCAGGTCCTTGTTAGAGAATCCCAGGGACAGAGCAGTGCGTGGCAGCCAATGAGGTGGAGAGCCCTCCCGGCCACGAGACTCCATAGGAGTTTCTCCTCTCATCCTGCTGGTCACCATGACAGGACCTGATTTAGATTGCCCTGGTCAATGTTTGCACTCTCCTCTGCAGCTCCTGCAGCCCGTGGCTCTCTTCCTTCAGCTTGTACTTTTTCTTTTTACTTCCTTTCTTTCACTCCTTTTCTTCTCTTCTTTCCACAGAGTTGTCTAGAACTAGTATCTGGAAATTTGTGGACCTTCAATTATAATTTCCCTTTGTTCATCTTTCACTCTCACCCCTTTACTTCCCACTCTTACTCCTTTACTTCCCAGTTAATCTTCCAAGTCCTATCTTGTTGCCCTTACTCTTTACACCACTGATGTCTTCTTGTTCATCTTTTTTTCCCAGAGGCTGTCTGGATAATTCCAAGTTAAACATTTAGTGTAGTGTTGCCCATTTCTGGTCCTGTATGAAAAAAACAGAGTAACTGGGTAACCTGTGTGTGGGATCAGTAGAGGGACCCCCACGTGGCGCTGAATTCTACACCTCCCGTATTCTTACTGGAACAGTGGTCTGAAAATTTTAAACCTCCTTGTGTTATGCACCAAAGCTGTAATTAACTAAACAATAATGTAATGACCTGAAGCAGGGCTTAACAACCTTTTTCATGCTTTGGCACACATAAAATATGATCTTATTGCACAGCAAACTGGGGAAAACAGTAAGGGTACCTAGGGCCAGCTGTCTAGCTGCCCCAAAGGCTGAGGGGTTCACTGTATATACACACACCTGCATGCTTTTCTTGGCAGTGGGTTGACAAGCCTGCCATGAAGAATTGTCCTGTTCCCAGAGAAGCAGAACTCACTTGCTAGGGATGGGAAGAACTTTTCACTGCTCATTATGTATGTACCAGAAAGCTCTCCATTATTGGGGGACATTGTTTAGAGTACCAAAAGGGATTGCTTTGGTTTAGAGATCAAGGAAACAGAAAGCATTTAAATATAAGAGTAGCTAATAGCTAGTGTTATATGATTTCTCATGACTATAGCACATGCTGTTTTAAGGGCTTTGTGCAGACGTCAGGTTAGAACCCCAACCTCATATGAGCAGTGTTGGCAAGCTATGGCCCATGGGTCAAACCCAGCCTGCAGCCTATATTTGTTGGCGTGTGGTTAAGAATGTTTTTTACATTTTAAAATGATGTTTAAAGAAGGAAAAAAAAAAGCAAGAATATGCAATAGAGACCATATGTTGTTTCTAAAGCTAAAATAATAACTACTCTGGTCCTTTACAAAAAACGTTTGTCAACCCCTGTCATAGAGGATGATAATGAATAACAAGATTCAGAAGGAACTGATTAAGCAGACAGGTAGATTGGCTTGGCACAACTCCATAGATGCTGAAAGGAGACAATGAAGCACAGTGGATCAGAGCAAGACACTTTTTTACTTACAGCAAACAGCTGGAGCATCACATGGTAGTGCCAATTCCTCTGCCTCAAACCCCATGTGACGCAGAAGGCACAGATGGCAGCTATGCATGCAGTTGTGCTGCAGCTGAGGAATCCAGGACCCAGGGCTAGGCACATTTATAGCAAGTAGTGAACAAGCCACTGCCTGCCCTGACTAGCTCCAAAATGGCTCAGCATCAGAGGACTGTTAGTCTCTGCAGTTAGGCACACTCAGAGAGTAAGTGTAAAGATGCTCGGACCCAGGACTGACTGCCTATCCCACAAATGGATTGTACAGTTCATCCTCAATCCTATGAAGTAGATACTAATATTATCCCCATTTTACAGAGAAAGGAACTGAGTCTCAGAGAAAGGAAAGTAACTTTGTCCAAGGTCAAAAGTAACTTGCCCAAGATCGCCTAACTAATAGATGGTGAGCAGTGATTTAACTCTGATCTGTCTGAATACAGAACCCAAAGAACATATAATTGTCTTATTTAATTCAGGAAGAAGCCAAGTCCCCCAAGGACATGATTTAAATTATGTATCTGATAATATAATTCATTGCTTTGCCTTCTTCCTTTAATAACAATCACACTGAGAGATGGCATTTTTATATGCATAGGGTTTGCGATGCACAACCCATTTTAAGATTAATATATATTTAGATGCCAGCAAAAGTTTGCCAAAAGCCTTTCTGGTAAAAATGGATTTAGATGGGTTTTATCTTTCCCACTTGTTTTGCAAGGCTGCCCTTGCTGTGTGAAAGGCAAAACACAGAT
The DNA here is from genome assembly GCF_023851605.1 of Tamandua tetradactyla. Taxonomy (NCBI): domain Eukaryota; kingdom Metazoa; phylum Chordata; class Mammalia; order Pilosa; family Myrmecophagidae; genus Tamandua; species Tamandua tetradactyla. The sequence goes on along the minus strand of NC_135350.1, from coordinate 54,479,563 downwards.
TTAATTATCTTTCTCTAGCAAATGTTCAAACTGCCTAATTACACTAAAAGCATTAATTGCAGCTCACAATAAAATATTTCCTGAAAATTTAACCAGGCCCACCCATTAAACTAAGTTCCATTTATCTTCCTCCAAACTCTTGCATCAATTCGTCTCATTTCCACAAACAAGAAACTGACTTGCATGAGTACTATGGATGCAAGTGCAAAGACATGCCATGCCTGTGTACCTGTGTGTGGGAATCTCACACGAACAGCAGAGGAGGTTGCTGCATATGGGAGTGTGAGCACATGCATATGAAGTTCAGTGGCAACAATTAGGTATGGCACAAAGGAGATGTAAATGAAAGTGATAGAGCTGTTATAGGTGACTTTTTGGTTACAAGTAACTGAAATGTCTTCGATTGTTTAAGTGGGACGAATTTAATGAAACGGGTCTTCCTTACAATATCCAAAGGCAGAACATTCAGACAAGTCTTAGGTAATACCAGGAAATCTCTCATTAAGGAAGCTGCATAGGCTCTGTTCTCTGGGGTCACATGGTCTCTCACGTCTGCTCTGGTGCCCCAGGACAGTATAATGTCTCAGTTACCAACCTGGAGTCAGATTCCTGGATTCCAATCCTGCTCTGCCACTTCCATTACCTCTCTGTGCCTCGGTTTCCTTGACTATAAAGATTGAGTTGAGTTTTGTGAGGACCTAACACATTAAATGTTCAATAAATATTATTTGTGATTCTCTCTCATGTTTGTTTCACTCTTTTCCATCTGTAAATTGACTTTCCCTGTTTCTTTATGCACATGGGAAAATGTCCTCTAAATTTAAACATTAATTCTGACCAGTATTACCCATGGTCTCAGTCCCAAATCCAGTTTCCTGGAGGAAAAAATTGAATTTGTCCAGCTTGGGTATGGTATCTTCTCCCAGTCCAATCAGCTATGGTTGAGGATACAATCGGACTTCCCAGGTATGACATCGGGGACTTATCCCTTTGTTACTTGGGGGCATTAGTTTAGAAATTAAACTAATAGCACTTTTGGATTTTTCATAGCACTTTTTCATTTTTTGTAAATACTGATATGTGTAAATGAGAGACATTGAATGTTCTGGTAGGCCTATCTTTAAACAGTAATTATATTAAGGAAAGATGTGTATAAATCTAACTCTATTTTAAATGGTATGGAAGGGAATCATAAAGTAAATTTATTTGAAAGACTCCTTTTAAAATTAAAATAATACATATATAGAATATTCATTTCATATATTGAAAATTAAAATCTTTTATGTGTTATTTAAGCCAGTGTTTTAGTTTGCAAGCTGCCAGAATGCAATATACCAGAATCAGAAATGAATTTTAAAAACAGAATTTATTAAGTAGCAAGTTTACAGTTCTAAAGCCATGAAAATATCCAAATTAAGGCATCGAGGGAAAGATATGTTAACTCCAAAGAAAGTGCTGATGAAGTTCAGGGTGGAGAAAAAGCTAGCGATGTCTGGCTGGCTTTCTCTCCTCATTTCATAAGGTTTCCCCAGAGGCATTTTCTTTCTGTTCTAAAGGTCTCTTGGAAACCATCTAATCAAAAGTTACCACCCACAGCTGGGTGGGTCACATCTCCATGGAAACAATAAAAAAGATCCCACCCAGCAACACTGAATGAGGATTAAATAACGTGGCTTTTCTGGGGTAAACTATAGCTTCAAACCGGTATAGCTAGGTTATGTCAGGGTCAGGAAATGAAATTATGGAGTTTTAAAGTTAGCCATTCAATTAGCTTAACTACCTTTTGAAGACACTAAACTTGGAAGATACCATTTTTTTGTGGCATTCTCCTATGGTTGATCAATAAGGACAAAATTCTGCTGTACTTTTTTAAATGAATTAAAGTCAAATGCAAAGAAATGAGTCAGGGCCTACTTCCTCCAGAGGTATTAAATGATCCTCTTCTCAATTACTTGAGACATAAACAGATCATCAATATCTTTCTGACTCTTTTTTGAGCTTCATTAATTCAAGAGAAAAATCCATTTCCCTTCAATTCAGCATTTACCCTGTCCATGTGAGGCCCCATTCTAGCCCCATGAGTGAAATCTAGTGAATGAGATGTGGTCTCTTCTCCTGGAGACCTCGCTGTGAAAAAGATGGCTAGGAATGCAGTACACACATTTATAGAAAACAGATTGAGAGAACATACGAAGAGACCAAAGTGTCAAAGATGATTCCTGAGCTTCAAGCTTACATAGTTAGGAAACTAGAGGCACCACTGATGAACGTAGGGATCACAGAGGAAAAATCAAATTGGCAGAGAAGATGAGATGTTGAATTCTGGATGTAACAGATTTGAAGTAAGAGCAAGAAAGCACATGGAAATTGGCAGAGTTGAGTCCAAACTAGAGATCTGGGAGTAATTTTGATAGAATTTGTTCTATTCCAACATGGAGGAAACATGGCACAAGGGCTAGCAGAGGTGTATACAAGGAAGTCATGGGGATGCCAAAAGCTGAGCAAGGGAACAAGAGTCATGAATGGGAAGCAAAGGATTAGAAACTTGAGGGAAAATCAAAATTTAAAAAATGTGGGAAATCATCACTAAGGGGCACCTATCTCATACAGGGCCATTTAAGATGAATTTCGTGTATCCACGCCAAATCTTTTTCTATGAATCACAAAGGATCCAACACCTGATGGTGTCCCTCCATCTGGCCTCTCCTTTCCTAGCATGTGTGAGGTTTGAATTTTGTGAAATAATAACACCAGAACCTGGCCATCAATTTAAGGCTCCTAGATAAGGTCTCAAGTCCTAGGGTTCTAATTTATATCCCTCCCAGCCTACCAGGTATCAAGTTTGACTTAGCTCTTACTCTAATACAACCTAGAGGGCTAATTTGGATTTCCTGATTAGGGTAAGACTTTTGAGATTGGACATTGAAGCTGTCAATCCACTTCATCATAGATGATGATAATAAGTGCTTCCCGGTATTGGTGGCATTGAGCCATTTCTTGATAGCCTATGTTATGAGTAAGTGATTGTTAGGGTCCACTTTTCAAAAAATTAGAGAAATACCTGCTGGCACATGTGCAGGAGAGCTTCACAATATTTCACTAGAACTTTTGGGTCACCTATATTCCACCTGCCTTACTAGGAAGTTAACCATGATTGTCACCAATTCCTATAACAGGAATCTATTGGGTTGCACATAGATTCGTATCTAATTCTAAACTTAAAGCAAACAAATAAAACTTATGGTTCATAGAATTTCTTTAAGTTTCACTGGGTTTAATTTCAAGCATGCACCCCTGGGAGCTGGTCTAATAGGTCCTTAGAGGAGTGATTTTCACCAATAAGATAGTAATTTCATGATTTCTTCATTTACAAGACCAATTTTTCCATCTGGAAGGAGGAAGAAATTTGCAGCTGCAGCATAAACAGGGAGTAAGTGACCTCCTATAGAATACCGCTGAACACAGTGCAGCACAGATATGGTCAGAGATGAACTTACAGATGCAGGAATCATACCAGAAACAGCAAATGGGCCTCAGGCTCTGTCTGTGATCCAAGACACAGAAATGTAAGACCATCCAGTGAAAACCTTGGAAAGCCTCAAGTTGCTACGAGCTGAGGAGAACACTGAAAATTCCAACAGAGTGGGAGCTTAAGATCAGAAGATGGGGAGATGGTCAAAATAATGAGTTCCAAGCAAGCATAGTAATTAGAATAATCAGACTAATTTTGCCAGATGGCAGCTTTTTTTTACCTGGGTTTACCTTTAAAATATTTGGCACATAAGTACCAGTTTGAGTTAAAGCCATCAGATTGGGGGACACTGGAAAGGGGACTCTTTTTCATGGGGTGGGGAGAGGAATTAGATATGAAGATACAGATAAGAGAAGGACCAAAAGGTCACAGTATTATGGAAGCAAAGGGGACAGACTTCCAGCAACCATGGAAAGAGCACTACATGTATTTTGAACATGGTGCAACAACGCTGTGCTATGTACAAAAGAAGTCAAATAACATGGATGCTAACACCCAGAAGTACCTTTCCATGGGCATAGAGATATATAAAGAGTTTGGGTAGTCAACTGTGTTATAGGTTATTAAAGCATATGAAACTGACTTCCTTCTGAGCATGAAGGAATAACAGAGACAAGTTTTAACCTCCCACATTAAACCACTAAGAAAACATAGCAAAGATATGAATCAATGATTTTCAGACATTGAACAACAGGCAATAATTCCTAAGAAAAGGACAACAAATAAGGTGAGCGCTACAATTATCTCAGCTTGACACCTAGTTTCTAGGCCATGGTGCTGAGAAAAGGAACCTAGGCAGAACCAGACAATCAACCTAAGTTAAAAAGGCAGAGTTGAGAATTTATAGAGGACAAGGCAACTATAGAATTCTCAAGGCAGAACACCAGAGCTGCACAGAGAGCAGGCTTCAGAATCTGAAGAAGGTCCCCTTCAAGACCTCAGCTAATACTGATTACTGCATGCTTATGAAGAAACTTCCTGAGATCAAAGAAATAATCATCAGAAAGAAGTTGACAGAACTTTTATGATACTTACTCAGGTCTGGGAATAATTCATGTTCCCAACAGCCAGGCTGAGTACTCAGAAGCATATTGCCTAAGTAGAGTTACCAAGTCAATCCTAGGCTAAAGGCTGCTGTGGTTCCACCCAACAGAGCTTAAAAGTAATCTGTGAAAGGATCAAAATGTTCTCAACTAACTTAATTGTGTTACAGAAGATAGCTCTAAAACAGTTAAGACAAAAATAAATAAATAAAAAATAACACCCACAGCATAAAAAGTTATAGTCTCCATCACCCAATCAAACATTGCCAGGCATATAAAGAAGCAATAAAATATAACCCATAATGTGGAGAAAAATCAACACATATAGACCTAGGAATGACACAGATGATATAATTAGTAGAAAATAACATTAAATGACTGCAATAAATATATGCCATACATAGAAGAAGATAGAGGAAAACATAAGCATTTAAGGAGAGTTGTAGAAGATATTTAAAAGACCAAAATCAAATTTCTAGAAAAGAAAATTGTATCTAAATGAAAAATACACTGAATGAGACCATCATAACATAGACATTGCATAAGAAACATTTATGAACTTGAAAGTCAAACAATAGACATTTTCCCAAATGAAACTCAGTGAAAAAAAGTCCATAAAAAGTAACTGAACAGAGCGTCAGTGAATTGTGGGACTTCAAGTGACCTAATATGTGTGTCTCAAAAGGAAAGGGAGGAGGGTACAGAAAAAATATTTGACAATCTAGTAGCTAAAATGTTTCCAAATTTGATTAAAACTATAAACCTAGAAATCCAAGAACCTCAACAAACTGTAAGCAAAAGACACAAGAAGAAAATTACATCAAGGCACATGATAAGCAAATTAAGATCATGTTGAAAAAGAAAGTCTTTAAAGCAGTCAGATGGGAGAAAAAGAGACAGTTTGTGCAGAGTAATGTATAAAAGTGGCAGCATATCAGAAGACCATGACGAAATAGCTTTAAAACACTGAAAGAAAACAACATGTCAATACCTAGCAAAAATATGTTTTAAAAAATAAAGGCAGGGCGGGCCGCGGTGGCTCAGCGGGCAAAGTGCTTGCCTGCCATGCCGGAGGACCTCGGTTCGATTCCCGGCCCCAGCCCATGTAAAAAACAAACAAACAAACAAAATACAATAAAACAAGAAAATGTTTAAAGATGTTTCCCTTTCTTCCTTCCTTCCTTCTCTCTGTCTTTCCTTCCCTTCCTCCCTCTCTCTAAAAAAAAAAAAATAAATAAAGGCAAAGTAAAGGCTTTCTCAGACATACAAAAGCTGGAAGAATGTGCCATCAGCATTCGTCAGGTGGAAAGAAAATGATATCAGATGAAAATCTGGAACTAAACAAAGAAATGAAGAATTCCAGGAATTAGCTCTTTAAAACAAAAATAATAACAATATTTGAGCTTCATAACATATGTAGAAATAAAACATAATAGTAGTCAGTTCCTAAAATATCTGATATATGATCCCTACCATATGGTATTTGTGTCTTTGTGCAATATCCTACCCTTATAGGTGGGAAGGACCCAAGGATTTGCTTCAGATGAATAGAGTACAGCAAGAGTGATGGGATGTAAAATACTATCACTGCCATCTTGCGCATAATCTCTCTGTTTCTTCCTACTTACTCACTTGCATGATACAAGCTACATGTTATATGTTTCCCTACAGAGAATTCCACATAGCAAAGAACTGAGGGTGGCTTCAGCCAAAGCCATTTTGGACCTGAAGCCTTGAGTGTAAAAGCTCACAAACCTGCATCCTGCCAACACCCATGTTATTGGGCTGGAAGCAGATCCGTCCCCACATAAGCCTTGAGATGACTGCAGCCCTTGCTGAAATCTTGACGGCACCTTGTGAGAGATCCTGAAATAGAAGTTCCAGCTTGGCTGCACCCATCCATATTCCAGATCCACAGAAATTGTAAAATCATGTGTGTTACTTTAAGCCACTAAGTTTTGGAGTATATTTGGTATACGATAATATATAGCATATATACCAGGAAAGGGGAATTGGAAGTATAAATGGTATAAATATAAAGCAATTTCCCCTTATTTTAATATATCTTTAAAAAAAATCCAGTATTTAAAGCAAAAATAGTAATAATATATTGTGATTTTATGACAAATGAAGGAATGAAAAGATAGCAATTTTTATTTTTTTTTTATGACAGAAAACAGATCAATGGTTTCCTGGGAACAGGGCTGGGTATGAAAGAGGGTGAGATCACAAAGGGCATGAGGAAACTTTTGGAGGTGATGGATATGTTCCTTATCTTGATTGTAGAGAAGGTTTCATGGGAGTGTATAAATATATATATATATATATATATATATATATATATATATGTTAAATGTCATCAGTTTGTAGACTTTAAATATATGCTGTTGATTTAAGTCAATCATACCTCATTAAAAATGTAAATAGAAGTAGATGGAAGGGAAAGGTCACTATGGGTTATAGTTATTAGAAAGATTTCACAGAGGAGTGAGGACCTAGCAATAGAATCAGGCTTTGATAAAATGGTAGAAAAGAAATGGGGAGGGAATTAAGGTAGTGGGCAGAGTATTAACAAGGCCAAGAAGTTGGAATTAGTGTGGTTTGTAGAAGGGATGAGTAAGTTGATGCTCAGCAATCGGCCAAATATTCTTTTTGAAGAAAATAGTCCTCTCCTACCTTTCATGGATGAGAACTTCCTAAAAACCATAAAGCATTTTCCTATAAGCCTGAAATATAATTCTGTTAATTTCAAAAGATATTGATTCATCCAGAACCCCCAAATTAAGCATTTACACTAAAACACAAATCCCCTTAAAATGGATACTCTTACTTCGTAGAGGACATTATTTGTCATAACATGGCCTTCCAAGGCAATTTCCTTTCATTAATTACTCCTTGTTAAGCCAAATGCCTACACTTATTCAGCTCATTTATGACTATCACATATTATATACTTAAATTCACAAAGTACATTCATGTTTTTAACCTTCACTGTCCTTTGTCCCCCCACAAATGGGAGAATAAATCAATAAAAGCAATGCAAGTGATGCATAAGATTGTCACTACTATAAACTTGCAAACCAAAAATATTCCAGGGGTCTTCACAGCTATGAAGGTGACTTCATAGGGGACCTGGTTTCCTGGTGCTCAGCTACGTGGGAGGCACACACCATACAAATCAGTTCTTATAAATGTGAATAATTGCATCAGAAGCCAAAGCAGAGACAACACATGAAACTCCTTGCAAATTTAAATCCTTTTAAACCAAAAAGGAATACCCTGGGATAGGACTGCAATAGGAAATAGAAAAGAAAAAATAAGATCAAGTTATGGGAGGGTTTTGAATGATAAATTATGGACTTTGGACTTGGGAGGCTTATAAAATCTGTAAAGGGGAGTGGCATGATAAAAGCAGCCTTGAGACGTAATATAGCTGTCACATACAGGGCAGATGAATTCTGGGAAAGAATAAGTTGGGAAGGCTATTTAAGACACCATCATGGAGTAGATCAGGCAAGGTATAATGAAGGTGTAGATAAGGAAATGCAATTCAATCCCGCATGTATTTAATATTAATAGTTAACATTTGAGTGATTATGATGTACCTGGCATTGTTCTACATGCTTAACATGTATTAACTGTACATTTGCTATGCATTTACTATGGAATGTGGGCTGTTATACATCCCTATTCTATATTAGAGAAAACCAAGGCACCAAGAGATTAAATAATTTATGCACGGTCAAAGAGCTAACGAGGAACAGGTCAGGGTTTGATCAGGATGGTGTGGTTCCAGGGCTTTGTGTATGCTACAGGGTCCCTCAAGCCATCACTCTGTGTTGGCCCCAATAGTTGGTACTGGAAATGCCATTAAAAGAGGAGCCAAGTCAAAGTTCATTCGGAACATCTATGCTAACATCTTGATGCTCATCTGCCTTAGACTCCCCTCCAATGTGCTTGGACAGTACCCTGTTCCATCAGTAATTAGAATGCATTCTAATCTCATGCTTAATAGTTGCCTAACTCCGCTGAATATAAAACTTTGAGAGGACTGTGACTCTGCTCATTATTTTATTCCCAACATATAGCATTGTACATAGTACATGGTGCACTCTAAATACTCATTTATTTTTAACTTTTTTATTGTATAATATAACATATAAACAAAGAAAAGAAAGAAAAAAACAGTAATTTTCAGAGCACTCTTCAACAAGTAGTTACAGGACAGATCCCAGAGTTTGTCATGGGCTACCATACCATCATCTCAGATGTTTCCTTCTAGCTGCTCCAGAACATTGAGGGCTAGAAGGAATATATATACATATTTTTTATCATCACAATTGACTTTTTTTCTTTTTTGTGAAAAATAATGTATATACAAAACAATAAATTTCAAAGCACCTTGCAACAATTAATTTAGAACAGATTTCACAGTTTGGTATGGGTTACAATTTCACAATTTTAGATTTTTTATTCTAGCTGCTCTAAGATACTGGAGACTAAAAGAAATATCAATTTAATGATTCAGCAATCATTCTTGTTTGTTAAACACTACCTTCTCTGTATAACTCCACCATCCCTTGAACTTTCCATCCCTATCTTTAGGAGTATTTTGGCTATGTCCATTCTAACTTTCTCATGTTGGAAGGGGCTGTCGATAATTTGGAGTAGAGAGATGGATCTAGCTGATGTTCTGGGGGAAACCCTATAGGTTTCAGGACTTACCTTCTCCAGGGGACCATTTGGAGGTTGTAGGTTTCTGAAAAGTTACCCCAGTGCAGGGAAACTTGTAGAATCTTATATATTGCCCTAGGTGTTCTTTAGCATTGGCTGGAATGGTTTTGGTTGAGGTTTTGTAAGCTATGATAGGTGGCAATGTCTATTTAAGCTTGCATAAGAGTGACCTCCAGAGTAGCCTCTCGACTCTATTTGCACTCTCTCAGCCACTGATACCTTATTTGTGGCACTTCTTTTCCCCTTTTGGTCAGGATGGCATTGTTGATCCCATGGTGCCAGGGCCAGACTCATCCCTGGGGGTCATCTCCCATACCACCAGGAAGACATTCACCCCCGGATATCATGTCCCATGTAGTGAGGAGGGCAATGATTTCACTTGCAGTATTGTGTTTAGAGAGAGTGAAGCCACATCTAAGCAACAAAAGAGGTCCTCCATAAGTAACTCTTAGGCATAGCTATAGGTAGTCTAAGCTTCTTCGCTACATACATAAGCTTCACAAGAGCAAGCCTCAAGATCATGGGCTTTGCCTGTTGATTTGGGTGTCCCTAATGTTTGATGTATATACAAAAACAATATATACAGTATCAGGGATTTCCCTAGTGGTAAAGTTTAATAGTTCCATATTTTTCTCCCACCCTCAAGTTACTTTGCCAATACTTTTTGATAATCTGCTCAATATATTCTAGGATGTATCCAGGGCATTACAATAAGCTATACAGGATTAAAGGATCTCATTCTTATTCTGGATCCCTGTATTTCTGTTGTTAAAATGAGCTATCACAACAGGTTGAGTTAGATTATGTGCTACAGAAAATTTAGTTTCTGGACTAAATAAACCTTTCTTCCTTTGGTCTCAAAGAGTAGGCGAGGTTCTAAAATATAGACAATGTCTTCCTTACCTCTGTGTTCTGAATTACCTTAATCCTGACCTGAGTGGCTTCATTCTTATCTCTAAATACAAGGTTATCATATATAAAACAGCCTCTCAAAATCCAGAAATAAGAATGACCACTCCAGGCTAAATGTGACTGCTATAAGAGCTTACAATCTAGGCCCCTGTTTTCTCATAAGCATTTTCTAAAGGAGACCTTACAATAATTGCTCTTTTTGTTTCTGGCTTTTTTTGTCTCAGCAAATATCCCACAGGTTCATTCACATTGTTGCCTGCCTCAAAACTTTGTTCTTTTTTGTAGCAGCACAGTATTCAATCATATGTATACACCATCCTTGGCCAATCTACTCAGTCAGTGCATCCTTCAGCCACCTGCATTCATTAGTAACCACGTATAATGTCCAAAGTCCACGGTCCATCAACACTCTCAATTTTAGACAATTTCATTGTTCTCAAGAGAAAGATAACCCATAAACACACCCTCACCAAATAGGAAATGTAAACGTCCCCTTAACTCTTATTCCGTGCACCCCCCCACCCCCGCATTATTTACCCCCGGTGTTGCTGTGGTACTGCTGATGTTTTCCTGTTGGACATAGCTCATAGCATGCATTAGCTGTTTTCCCCTGAACTTAAACACTCTTTGTACAAGAATCATACCTTTGAAGTAGTTCAAGCAAGAACTTATTTATATTTGTAGTGTTAATCAGTGGGATGCATAGGCCTATACACTTTCAATCATGTTAACCTTCAAAATGGTAATATTATTTATAGACCCACTAGTGAACTGCCTTCACCTCTATCTATTCCCTTACATTTGAGCTCAACCTCCTTAGCTAACTGTTCACCCATCTCTAGCTTCTATGTATCTCTAAGTCCCCTATATTCTGTATTATAAGCCTAGAATTTTACTTTTACTACGGTCATAAAAGTAGAGTCACACAGTATCTCCTTTTGTGTCTGGCTTATTTCACTTAGCCTTACATCCTCAAGTCTCATCCATCTCGTCATGTGCTTCAGGACATCATTTCATCTTACTGCTGCATAATATTCCATCGTATATATATACCACATTTTGATAATCCACTCGTCTGTTGATGGACACTTGGATTGTTTCCAGCTTTTGGCGATTGTGAATATTGCTGCTATAAACATCAGTTTGCAAATGTCTGTGTCGCTGCTTTCAACTCTTCTGGGTACATGCCGACTAAGTGCTATTGCCAGTCATAAGGCAACTCAATATTTAGTTTCCTAAGAAACCACCAAACTGTGTTCCATAGTGGCTGTACCATTATTTCATTCCCACCAGCAGTGCATAAGTGTCCCAATTTCTTCCATCCTCTCTAACATTTGCAGTTTCCTGTGTGTTTAATAGCAGCCATTCTTATAGGTGTGAGGTGGTATCTTATTGGATACCTTATAACTAATGAAAACGAGCATCTCTTCCTGTGCTTTTGAGCCATCTGTAGTTGCTCTTCAGAAAAATGCCGATTCATATCTTTGCCCATTTTATAATTGGGTTGTTTGTCCTTTTGCTGTCAAGTTGTATGATTTTTTTATGTATACGGGATATCAAACCTTTGTCTGATCTGTGATTTCCAAATATTTTCTCCCATTGAGTTGGCTGCCTCTTCACCTTTTTGACAGTCTTTTGAGGTGCAGAAGCATTTGATTTTGAGGCGTTCCCATCTATCTATTCTTTTGTTGTTGCTTGTGCTTTGGGAATAAAGTTTAGGAAGCTACCTCTATTACTAGGTCTTGAAGATTTTTCCCTACATTTTCTTTTAGAAGCTTTATGGTAGGTCTTATATTTAGGTATTTGATCCACTTAGAATTAATTTTTGTATAGGGTGTAAGATAAGAGTCCTCTTTCATTCTTTTGGCTGTTAATATCCAGTTCTCCCATGCCCATTTATTGAAAAGACTGTTTTGTCCCAGTTCAGCCCCCGGATTTGGGGACCTTGTCAAAAATCAGTTGACCATAGATTTGGTGGTTTATTTCAATTCCATTGGTCAATACTTCTATCTTTGTGCCAGTACCATGCTGTTTTAAACACTGTGGCTAAATCCTCATTTTTTAAGTTGAAAAAATAAGTGAGGAAAGAATATATGGGGAAAAAAAGGAAAGAAATCAGGCAGTCTTCAAATACATTAAACCTGACTGATTATTTAAGAAAATTGTTTTGGGGACAGCAGGGAGTTACTCAGTTTAGTCTGGGACCTATTGAATGTGGTGATAAAATGTCATCCAAGAAGAAATTCTCTGTGTGTAGCTGGAATGATGGAATTGGAGCTGATTTAAGAGTGAGGCTAGAGATTCAGAGTTGTTAATGCCTAGAGATTTTGCCGCTTTGCTCCAAGGGAATTTTGCTTTCCTCTCTCTTCCCAGTAGTGTTTACCAGACTAATTCGATTATTGCTTTGTTACAGTGAAACAGAAATCAAAACTACTATCAGATATACTCTTCTCCTGGTTGTGTGCACTAACCTACCTAAGAAGGAGAATTAATTTGTATCGTTTTAGTGTGCCTTCACTTACTTAAGCAGTAAAGGAAAGGGTGGATTTCAGAGCAAGTACCCAAAGCTGAAGTGTTCCTGATTCAATTACACAGCAAATGGGAATGCTATTTCTGATCTTGCAAGGAATAATTTTGCCTTTTCTATATATCATTATTTGATAAGAACTTAGTAAAAGGTAGATTTTCTGGATAAAGACTTGTGAATACAATTACAGCCCCAGGGCCTTACCAAGCTGAAGTGCTTGTGATTCGGCCTGCAAAGACCCGACTAACAGTTGTAAGTGCTTTTACATGTGATGTGAATCAGTTATACTAGAAACAGCCTCTGAGCTGGAGACAATGTATGCCAGTAGTCTGGCTGGCCCGTAGTCACTGCCCCAAGGGACATGTGGTCATCTGCCCTATGGCCTACAGAATAATCCACCCAGAATTCCCTTCTATATAAGGAAATAGGCTATATAAGGAAATTGTTCAGTTCAGCTGGGCAGGAAAAGTTCTTCCTTTTGGATGCATAACTCAGAAGTGTGTGTGTGTGTGTGTGTGTTCACGTGTGGGTTAATATTTCACCATAGTATAAAGTGCTTGACTTAGTAGCCTCCATGTATATAAGAATAGGATCCTCCTTACAAAAAAATATGAAGGATTATTAGAATAGTCAGGCATATCTGGGTCTGAAATCCAACTGTACCTCTTACAAGCTGATTGACTTTGGATTAGAACATGGATACTGGGGAAGGTGATGACAAAAATAAAGGAAACCCAGAGGAGTTAGTTTGATATGAAAATATGAACCTGATTTTAGACCTGCACAGCCCAAAAGGCATTTGGACACTCCATTAGTCAGGGTTCTTTAGGGAAACAGAACAGATAGGAAATATTTATGTATAATGAAATATTATGAGAGTTTTATAAGAATTGTCTCACTTGACTGTGGGGATGAGCAAGTCCAAATTCCATAGAGCAGACTACCACCAGGGAACTCATATCAAGGTTTTCAGTGAATTCCCCAGGACAAGCTGGCTGGTTGATGTAGAGATGGAAATGCTTTTATCTAACTGCTGAAATCATCACTTCTCCTTTTAAGGCCTTCAGCTGATTGAGTGAGACATATCATTGTTGAAGACAATCTCCTTAATTGATTGTAGATGTAATCAGCGATAGATGCAACCAATTTACTGATAATTTAAGTCCACGAAATATCCTCACAGTAACAATCAGACAACTGGACACCATAACCTGGCCAAGTTGACATATGAACATAACAGTCAAAGAGACAGAGGACGGGGATGTAAAGGAGAATGCAAGGCTGGTTTCATAGATCTGAGAATCACCTTTAAAGAAAAGCATGATATAGAGCTACCCTTGCTTTGCATTAAGCATATGAATTTGGGTGTCAATGTATAATCCCAACATTGTCAGAGACTAACATAGGAATAAATTTAAGAAGTGGTTCATAAGGTTTAGAATTGGCAGACTTATTTTTTTGAATAAAATTTTTCTTTTCAACAATATTCATAAATTTATTCTAAATAAGTTCACCAAAAACAAAATCATTCTTTGAGATGAGCTATCCATGGAGCCAATTTTTATACAGCTTGCACAATTCACCCAAGTGAGCGCATGTCACCAAATTCTGTCCTTCCAGACTGATGTGTTTAATAGGATCTGTCAGCAATAGCTGCGGAGCAGCATTTTAATGGATTCCAAAGATTTTCATCAGAATATGCTGTACTCCAATAGCTGTGCCGGTGATGCCTCCCAGGTTGGAACTGCTGACACTTTCTTTAACAGGGGTGGCTGTGCTGCAGGCGTTTGCGAGAAATTCTGAGAGCAGCAGTGGTTGGAAGTTGGTTAACAAATGAAACACTGAAGATGATGTTTTACATGACTGTGTACCAAGTAGTGATTTATTTTATTTTAAGCAGAGATACAATTCTCCATGAGTAAGGAAAGCAAGCTGCTGCTTTATGAAATAGCAAATGTGTTAAGTAACAAGTACATAAGAGAATCCTGATTTTTAGGTAAATTAAAAAATCTGAAACTTCTTTACACAAGCAACAATTGAAGTGGTAATTAATCACATTAAATGAGGCTCCACTATATAATTTTTTTTAAGGCCACTTCTTGTCATTTAACATATTTTACAAAAATTCATTACAACAACATCTCTTACATAAAGCTTAGTTCCCCACCCATATTGATTTCAACTGATTTAGTTATGAGGAACAATTTTCAAAGGGGATCTACTCTTGCAAAATTAATAGATTACCCTAATAACACCTAAGCTAGAAATAAGCTCCCGCCTTACTCATGCCTTTTGGTGAGCAACAAGCATAGTCACGTAAATGTAACCTCCTAATGATTGAATTTCCATCCCCCTGCCCTATTTTCCTTATTCAGTGAAAGCACATATACACAGCTTCCTACTTCCCTAGGATGGTCTGCCTGTCATTGCAAACATATCGGACTTGGAAAACATTCTGCAAGAAAATAAAATAAAAAGCCTTCTCCTGGAGTCTCTGGTCACAAATTTGGTGTTGCTGTGCAATGTGGCACCATCCACCATCTCCGACATCCACCCAAAACTTAACTGTGAAAATGGTCCCCCTCAACAGAGAAACCAAGTATATTGCTGAGGTCCCTTGAGAAAGGGCTAATGGACAGGGAAACTGTGTCTCAAGGAGGAAAAGCAGCTTGTCCAACAAACCACTGTAACCTTCAAGGCCACATAGAAAAATGCAACACTCCAAATGCTGCCTCAGCACTTCCAGCCTAGATCACTCTAGCTTCCCTATATCTCAAGTCAGGGTCACTTTTATTTCGATTTCCACAGCAGACAGTTATCTTCAGGATCCAGGAACTATACCCTGATATTGTAAGTTATAAAACCTGCAATTTAGGAGACACTTTAAGAGGCAGAAAGGGCCTGAAGGGCAGAAATTATCATTAATTAATACCTTAAACTTGTGTGCTACTTGGTATTACTGAGCCCCTTCACCCATTTATTTATCCCTATCTTTTGAATGTACTTAACAAAAGACAACGTGCGGGGAGAATAGGAGGTGGTGGGGGGACATGATTACACCAGTCTCAGAGGTTTTTATTCAGAAGACATTCAGCATTATCATACCTGAGGAAAAAATAGAGCTGAATTGTAGGGTCAGTGGAGAAGCTGGGTGAAATATGAGAAATGTCTCTTCCCGCATGTCTTCCTCTCTGTGGTTCAGATACCTGGGTGTCCTGCTCATGGCAGGCACTCAGTGCACAGTTGTTGAATTGGACGCACATAAACAGAAGTCCAATCCAATTTTAAAAGAACAAACTTCCAAGTGATGCTCTGTTCTAGTTTGCTAGCTCTGGAATGCAATATACCAGAGACGGAATGGCTTTTAAAAGGGGAATTTAATAAATTGCTAGTTTACAGTTCTAAGGTCGAGAAAATGTCCCAATTAAAACATTTTTTGGATAGAAATGTCCAATCAAAGCCATCCAGGGAAAGATACCTTGGTTCAAGAAGGCCGATGAAGTTCAGGGTTTCTCTCTCAAGTGAGAAGGCACATGGCGAACACAGTGAGGGCTTCTCTCTCGGCTGGAAGGGCACATGGAGAACACAGCATCATCTGCTATCTTTCTCTCTTGGCTTCTGGTTTCATGAAGCTCCCTGGGAGGCGTTTTCCTGTTTCATCTCCAAAGGTTGCTGGCTGGTGGACTCTGCTTCTCGTGGCTATGTCATTGTGCTCTGCTCTGAATCTCCTTCTTCAAAGTATTTCCTCTTTTATAGGACTCCAATAAACCAATCAAGATCCACCCAAATGGGTGGAGACATGTCATCCCCTAATCCAGTTTAACAACCATTCTTGACTAAATCACATCAACCAGGGAGATGATCTCATTACAGTTTCAAATATACAGTATTGAATAGGGATTATTCTACCTTTATGAAATGGGATTTATATTACAACATGGCTTTTCTTAGGGGGTATACTTCCTTTCAAACCAGCACATGCTCTCAATTTAAATACAAGAGCAAAATGGAAATCTAGTGAGGGTGTTCTTGCTTAAACTTTGTAAGACTGATGAAGACAGGCCGAGCCAATTTATCTAAAAATAGTGAGGTACGGGTCCCCAGTTGTTGCCCGGTCACATTTCCTCTGCTTTGTCAGCCCACTGAGGCCATTCAGCCTGCTGCATGTCATAGTGAGACTCATTTGAAAACTGCTCTAGAAGTTCTTGAACTTTTTTTAAAATAAGGTAGAAAAATGCAAATTACATTTAGCTGGTGGTTTTTGTTTTGTTTCTGATATGGTCTATGGGTGTGTGAGGTAGCTCAGCTTTCGCAGGCATGAGCCCAGAGAGTATCTCTGGGTATGCTGACAGGCCAGCTGCCTATATCTCTGTCCATCTGATACCATCACAGCTGAAGCCACGGGGAGTAAGTCTAGCTCTCAGCATGCCTAAAAATGCCTTTTAAAAAATCATTAGAAGGCAGTATGATGGTGGCTTAGTGGCAGAATTCTTGCCTGCCATGTCAGAGACCCAGGTTCAATTCCTGGTGCCTGCCCATATAAAAAAAAAAAAATCATTAGATTAAAGGAGGAAAAGGCATTTGGACTCAAGTTCCGATTAGAGATCAACATAATAGCCTAATTTTTACTAAACTCTTATTTTGTGCCAGGCATGGTAATGGTACTCTACATAGTGTACCATTTATTTGGCAAGTAATGGAAAGCCTGTAATAATGGCTGTTCTAGTTTGCTTGCTGCCAGAATACAATATACCAGAAACAGAATGGCTTTTAAAGAGGGGAATTTAATAAGTTGCTAGTTTATAGTTCTAAGGCCAAGAAAATGTCCCTATTAAAACAAGTCTGTTGGGCGGGCCACGGTGGCTCAGCAGGTAAGAGTGCTTGCCTGCCATGCCCGAGGACCCGGGTTCGATTCCTGGTGCCTGCCCATGTTAAAAAAAAAAAAGACAAGTCTGTAGAAATGTCCAATCAAAGGCATCCAAGGAAAGATACCTTGGTTCAAGAAGGCCAATGAAGTTCAGAGTTTCTCTCTCAAGTGAGAAGGCACATGGCGAACACAGTCAGAGTTCCTCTCTCATCTGAAAAGGCACATGGTGAACATGGTCAGGGTTCCTCTTCATCTGGAAGGGCACATAGCAAACACACGCATCATCTGCTAGCTTCTCCTGGCTTCCTGTTTCATGAAGCTCCCCAGGAGACATTTTCCTTCTTCATCTCCAAGGGTCGTTGGTGGACTCTGCTTCTCGTGGCTGTGTTGTTCTGCTCTGCTCTCTCTGAATCTCCTTCATTATCCAAAATGTTTCCTCTTTTATAGGACTCCAGAAAATTCTCAAGACCCACCCAATCCAGCTCAACAACCACTGTTGATTAAATCACATCTCCAGGGAAATGATCTAATTACTCTTTCAAACATCCCTGAAAAGGGATTAGAAGAAATAGCTGCCTTTACAAAATGGGAGTAGGATTGAAACATGGCTTTTCTAGGGTCCATACATCATTTTAAACCAGCACAATGGCTTAAACCCCCCCAAAAGAGCCAACTATTGTTTATTTAACAGAGAATCTGGAGATAGGCAGCCCAGACCTTGCTGGGCAGATCAATGGTACCATCAAGGAGAAAAGCTCCTTCTTTCACTTTCATCATCCTTAGTGGGTTAACTTTCATCCTTGGCCTCACAATAAGGATGCTATGGTGCCAGACATCACTTCTGTTCTAAACACACGAAAGGAGTATGTGAGTAGGCACCAAGAGGTTCTTCCTTTCTTATATATTTCTTTTAGGGGGAGGCAAAACTTTTCCAGAAGTACTTTTGCCTACACCTCATCAATCTCACTAGACAAAAGAGAGGCATATAGACATCCCAACCTGCAATGGAGACTAGGAAGGGAATATTTCACTGTCAGAGCCTCTAAAGGGAGGCAGGCAGGATGGAGATTGGAAATGACTATTGAATTAGCCAAGCAATTAGTATCTGCCTCATGTAGATTATTTATTTATCCTCACAACAACTCTATGAGGGGAAGTACTTTCTTAACTCCAGTTTGCAAATGAGGAAACTGAGAAAGAGTGCTTAAGAATCTTGCCCAAGGTCATGCAACTAATAAATGGTTTGGCTTATAGTTGTAATCACAGCAGGCAGCAATATAGCATAGTGGTTAAGAAAGCAAGCTGTAGAAGAGTCAGATTGCCTTCTAGAGTTTGAATTCATGATGTATAATTCTCTAGTTGTATATTTTGGGAAGTTATTTAACTTCTTTATACCACAGTTCACTTTGTAAACTGAGGATAATAATAACAACAACAACAATAATATTTATCTTGTGAAGATTAAGTGGATTAATACTTGTAAAGTACTTGGAATTTAGCATTTAATAAGAGTTAGAAAAGTTTTAAAAAGCTATGAAAGGGTGGGCAACGGTGGTTCTGTGGCAGAGTTCTCACCTGCATGCCCACTACCCGGGTTCGATTGCTGGAGCCTGCCCATGCCAAAAAAAAAAAAGCTATGAAACAAGCAGTTTTTTTTGTAATAGTCCTAAACTTGGAATAGCCCCATGTCTATCATCAGTAGAATGGATAAATAAATTGTAGTATATTCATACGATTGAATATTATTGAACATTGAAAGAATCTCACAGTGAGATAAAGAAGCCAAACAGAAAAAGAAGTGCACACTGTCTGATTCCATTTATATGATGTTTAGAAACAGGTGAATCTTATCTATAGTTATAAAAGTCAGATTAAGGGTTGTCCTTGGAAGGTTACGACTGGAAGAGGATATAAGGGAACCTTCTGGGATACTGAGAAGTTTCTGTATATTTATCTGAGTGCTGGTTACAGAGGTAAAAATTCTTTGAATTGTATACTTAAGATGTGTTCATTTTTACTGTATGTACATTATACTTCAATTTTAAAGTATACACATATACATACACACAAACTATGAAGCATACCCATTCATGCTGCTGATGTATTTGGCTGAAACCCTTAGAAGAAAATGGTGGCAGGAAAAGGAACGTGACTCACCAATACATTGGGTTATTCTCCTTGTCCCAGAAAGACCCAATGTTCTCTTCCCCATGAGAGGGAACATTTTGAGCCCTTCCCAGTCATGGAGATGTGTTGGCACTGTAGCCATCCCTGCCCTCCTCCCTGATCCCTCAATGGACTGTGGTGGATTTTGGTGGCAAAAAACACAGGCATATACCCACAATAGCATTTTATGGGTGTTTTCCCATAATCAGTTAAATTACCTACCAATGCAACAATTAGAATGCCAGGATGCTTCACCCTGAGATGAGGGTTATCCTTCCAAAGGAAGTAGATTGCCATGGAGCTCACCACTTAAGGAGCTCCAACTTTCAGTGGAAAAAGTACTTATGTTTAAGTTGAAGTAGAGATAAAGTGAGAAAAGAAATGGGCAAGTGCGTTTAGACTGAGAATCAGTGTTGCTACTGTAGCAGGTCTGCCTCCATCATTTTGGGGACTCCTACTCTAAGAAAAGATTCTCTGTAGAAAGAGGGTCAGAATCAAAGCAGGCTGATATGGTCTTTGTTAAGTTCTGATGTTTTCATAGGCCACAGTATGTGAGGAATGACCTGACAGTGATTTGAGCCTACAGGAGTTGGGGTGGAAGGGCATGCCACCCTTTAACCCAGGCAAGAGAACCCTGGCATTTTACAGACACAAAATCCCAAAGGATTTTTTTTCTTTTCTTTTCAATCTCCTAAGAAACTTTTCTGATCAGCTGCTTGAGCAAACAATAAATACAGATCAGGGAGCTGAGCTGGGCATCCAGGGCTGAGAGCAT
Source organism: Tamandua tetradactyla (assembly GCF_023851605.1). NCBI lineage: Eukaryota > Metazoa > Chordata > Mammalia > Pilosa > Myrmecophagidae > Tamandua > Tamandua tetradactyla. The sequence goes on along the minus strand of NC_135350.1, from coordinate 54,459,007 downwards.
ATGAGTTCATACTGGGAGGGGAGAAACACAGCCTCAGCTCTGGGCAACAAAAGAAGCTGCTTTTATTTAAAGTTAGCTGCCCAAATCACCCAAAATGGCACCTGACTTCATCCATCCCCTCTGCTTGCGAATGTCTAGAAATACTGCCAGAAAAAGTGAGGGATGGGGAAGGGACCCTGCCCACCAAAACTGTCTAGGAAACATATCTAGATCAGCCTCCATCCTGGGATTCTGGTGAGCCCAGCTCCAGCTTTGGCCTGTACTGCCATTGCAGATTCCTAGTGCCTTTTTCCTCGGGCACTGGAGAGGTCCCTGGGAATGGGCTGCAGGAATCTGGATGGAAGCACAGGCCAAACCACAGCAAGTCTTGATTAATAATAAGTACATATTTAGATGCTTGTATTCTTACCCTGGGCCCCACAAATGTTAGGACTGGGCCTACTGAAGTTCCAGAGAACTTGACATTGCCCTTCAGAAAATCCCCTGTTAACTGAATGAAGCATTAGGGGCTCTTTTCCTCCCATCCCATTACCCACTGCACACACCTACCTCCACCTTCAACCACAAAGTGGCCTGAGAGAAATCACTTGCCCTAACTTCTCCAACCTGAGAAACTTCAACATGCTACCTTCAGAATTTCAGGCATCTGTTGGCATCATCGCATAGCACAGCCTCCTCCGTGGGTGGACAAACACGTCCCTCCCAACAAAAAGAAACGAGTCTTGGGGTGGCATCTTACTGACAAAGATAGTTGTTGTTTCTCGGGAAAAGAAAGGAAATAGAGTTTCCCTCCCATGAAGTACAAAATTCTTCACAAATGTTATTCTGTCATTATCATTCATAGCACCTGCAGGGAGCCTGGTGATAGCATTAGTCCTGATTGTATGGATGGAGAAATTGAGTCATGCACCAGGTCTATAGGTTCTGATCTTTTCCTTTTTTCTTACCAGAATTGTTTCTTATTTCCATAGGCAAAATGCTCTGAAGAATATGGCCTTTCTCCTTCAAACAAGTGTCTTCTTAAACACAGTTTGGTGGCTGTGGGGCATCCACGTTCTGTCTAGACATATGTTAGCTTTCAATTACCATATGGCTGGACTAGACTTTGATTAGTAATGGTTTTGCAGATGTTAGAAGAACCTTCTGGAGCCTTCGGTGCCCATAGACACCGAACCAAAGACAAACATGGGGACTTTTTGTAGGTGTCAAGACCTAAAAATAGTGGCATCACTCAACCTAAATAACCCCAGAACTTAGTTTTAATCTTTAAAAAAATAATAATTTTAAGATTATTTTTTACTTTCTCTCTCTAAATGATTGTTGAAGTTCAGTCCTCTGGTAAGGCAGAGAGATAGTAGGGCTAGCATGTACTTGGCCAGTGGAGATGGTCAGCATTTCAAGAGCTGGGTGACTCTAGTCTATTACATGCATTGATAGAGGAAATCCCTGCAGTATCCAAAATAAACACAAACAAAAATAACAAAAGACTGTTTAGAGGGATATCCTAAAAATTAAAAAGGACTGTTCAGAGGTGTATCCTGAAAATAACAAAGAACTGTTTAGCAGCCCATCCAAAATTTCCTATTAGCTAGTCATTTTCATAGAATTCATAGAAAATCAAAGGGGGTACATATCTGCTGTCATGGCCCAGCATATAAAGCCTGAACATTTCTGTGTTTCAAAGGGCAGAAAATCCACATATTTACTCCATGAGTGTTTACTGAGCTATCTTCTATGTCCCATGCACTAAGAGAGAGAAGAACAAGCTGTAGTCCTTATTCTCAGGCTCCTTCCTGATGGAAGAAAAGCATAGAGAAAAATTAGGGCTCAATATAGTGTCTGCTGCAAATATAGTGTGTATGACATGCTTTGGCCACACAGATGAGAACGGCTCTCTAAGTTAGAGAATACCACATAGAGGAAGTAAAGCTCTAGAATTCTCAGAACTGGAATGGGCGGAGGGGAGCCTGGGAGAAAGGAGTCAGGAGAGCAAGAGCAGCAGGTGCCCAGGCCGGGAGGCAGACAGTCATGAACTATTTGGGGAATTTTCAGTGATTCAGATTACTAAATCTGCAGGGCTCATGAGAGGTAGAATAGATATTATAAAAGTGATTACTTGAGGAATTATCAGAAAAGATAGAGGAAAACTGGTGACTGGTTGCCTTGCAAATTTGGGGTCCAGACTTCAAACACAGCCATGCATTTCCCGGTTCAATGTGGTTAAATGGTTAGGCCTGGAGTCCATTTGGGGTTCAAGCTTCAGGTGTACCATTATAACCCGTGTGACCGTAGGGAAATTACTTGACTTTTCTGAACGTTGTTTCATCTGTGAAGCCGAGATAACAATGGTGCTCACTTTATAGAAGTTGTATTATGATTAAATAAGATGCTGTATGTAAAGTGTTTAACACAGTGCTCAGCATAGAATACTCAGTTTATCCACTCATTCAAAAAAAATGTTTTTTAAGTTCTTTGCCAGGCAATGAGGACTCAGTGGTGAACAAATCCATACAGTGCCCAGTCCAGGTGAATCCTGGAGTCTAAAGGGAGAAATATACATCAAACAAACCTCATAAGCAATATAGTTGAATGCTGAGTTAAGCGCTATGAAGAACAAGGTGTCCTGAGAACACGTAAGGAGTGTTTGGGGGAGAGTTAGTTAGCCTCTTTGAGAAGGTCCTTAAGCTGAGACCAGAAGATGAATTGAAGTAACTCTGACCAAGAAAAGAGGGGAGAGCTGTCAGTCAGAGAATAAAACAAGTGAAGGCCATGAGGCAGGAATGAGTCTGGTGAGTTCTGGTGAGGAAATGGCAAGGACCGATGCTGGAGGGGCGACCAGGGCTGTATCACAGACAGCATTCTAGGTGGTAGTGAGAAGGCTAGCTTTTATCCTCAATGCCACGGGAAACCAGGGCAGGCTTCCTTTCTTCCCCTCATCTTTTGAAGTGAAGTGATATGGTCCAATTTACCTTTCAAGAAGCTGACAGTGGTGGCTTTGTGGAGCTAACGCTGGCAGTTACTCAACTTGCAGAGCTGCTGCAGCATGGTGCCTCTGCCAGACAGATTGGGGCTTGATCCACAGACCACCAGCAATGCTCTGGGCTGACTTAGCAACAAAGGAGAGAGCCTGCCTGAATTTTGATCAAGATTCACTGGATTTTTCAAAGTGTTGCCACATGTTTTCTCAGGTACTTGACAAGCCAAGGGCAGGGAAGGACATGGCCAGGGGAATAAAAAAAGAATAGGTGTGCAACACAGGTAATCAAGATACCTGGGAATCTGACACCGGCCAAGGTTGTTGTTCATGAAATCCAGGAAGAGTTGACAGAGTTCAGAGTATGCATCATCCCCTGGCTGCCAAAACTTCAGACCAGTGTTGGTGACATCCTGCCAGCCCAGGAGGCGAGGGCACATCTTCAGAACACAGACTCTGCCCCTTGATTTGGAAGTCGTCTCAGCACTGTAAGAACTCACCTCCATGTCACAGTCATAACCCACCAAATCACCCAAAAGTGCTGATCAAACCAGATAATACCTCTTTTCAAAATAAAAGAGATACTTAAGACTATGAGACAAAGAGTCTGTGATATTGGCCTCCACCATAAAAGATAATATGCCTGGCAATGAATAATATTTTATCCAGCTGTGATGGTCAGGTTCACATGTCAGCTTGGCCAGGTGGTGGTGCCCAGTTGTGTGGTCAGGCAAGCGCTGGCCTGTCTGTGCTGTGAGGACATTTCATGGACTTAATTCATGACCACGTTGGCTGCATCCACAGCAGATTGCATATGCAATCAGTGTCTTCTGCAATGAGTGATGCTTAGTCTAATCACTGGAAGGCTATTAAGGAGAATTCAGAAAAGACGATCATTCTTCCTGCTTCAGCCAGCCAGCCTCTTCTAAGCATTCATTGAGGACCTTCATTGCAGCTGTCAACTCACAGCCTGCCCTGCAGATCTTGGACACCTATATCCCCACAGCTGCATGAGACACTCTTACAAATTTTATTTTTACAGATATCTCTTGCTGATTCTGTTTCTCTGGAAAACCCTAGGTAATATACCAACTAAGGTTCTGCTTTTCTTCTGATAGACAACCTGTAAGCTACTCTTGCAACCAAAAGCTTCAACATCACCAAAACTTCAGGAAAGGCTATAATTTCTAGACATAAAAGGAGGAATTCAAGATTTAGTTGGACATCATGCCCCACAGGCTCTCATTTTGTCTAAGGCTAAGAGATCTCCTTTCTCAAGTCCCTCCATTTCACTACCCCTGTCAGCGCACAACTTACCTTCTGCTTTGGGGCAATGCTCATTTTCCTCTAATTTAGAGATTAATGATTTCTCTGAATTCTATTAATTTTGCCATTTTTCTCAAAGAAATACTAGCTCTAATTCCTTTCTTCAAAGGAAAATGAGCCTATGTTGAATGGGAATTTACATGGAGGCTTTAAAGCACTTTTTACTTCTTCACTGTCCAGTCTGTACATGGACTCCCCCATGCTTACTCTCCAAGGGTGGTTATTAAAGTTTTACTAGTGCTTTTGAAGCTGGGGTACAATGTGGTGTGTGTGTGTGACAGTGTCAGAACTCTACATCATGTTTCCAGGCCAACACAGCCCAATCCTCCCTCTTAGATATTTAAGTTCAATTACATCCTGTTCTAGTTTGCTAATGCTTTTGGGATGCAATCTAGCAGAAATGAATTGGCTTTTATAAAGGGAATTTATTACATTACAGGTTTATAGTTGTAAGGCCATAAAAATGTCCAAACTAAGGCATCCACACAAAAATTCTTTGACTCTGAAGAAAGGCCGATGTCTGTCACATGGGAAGGCACATAGCTGGCATCTGCTGGTTCTTGTCCCTGTTCTGTTGCTTCAGCTTCTGATCCCAGCAGCTTCCTTTCCAAGCATCTGTGGCCCTCACTTAGATTCTCCGGGGCAAAACCCTAGGTTTCATCTCTTAACTTGGCATCTCCTGGGCTGGAGATTTCTCTTCAAGCATCTATGTCCTGTTTTCATATGGCTTTCTCAGTATCTGGCATCTCCTGGGGCTTCTGGCATCTTCCATATCTCCAAAAGTCTGTGTCTGAACTTTCTCCATTATGTTTCCCTATGTTGGCTCTTTTAAGGACCCCAGTAAACTAATCAAGACCCACCTTGAATGGGTGGAGTCACACCTCCAACTAATCAAAAAGCCCCATCCACAATCGTATGGTTCACATCTCCATGGAAGTAATCTAATCAAAAGGTCCTGCCCACAATTGAGTGTGTCACATCTTCGTGGAAACAAACAAACAAAAAAAAAACAGGAGGTCTCACCCTTTTTTTTTTTTTGATCAGGATTAAAAGAACATGGCTTTTCTGGGGTACATAATTTCAAACCAGCACACATCCCTTTACCTCTCTACATCTGTCCCCTCATTTACCAAGGAGCTCATCACTTAGCTCCAATTTTTTTTTGAATCCTGAGAAAGTATACAGCCTCGCCTGTTTGAATTACTCAAGATTCAATTACTCAAATTCTACATGATTTGATATTCTTGTAGAAACACAAATTCCACATATGAAAAAGCAGAAATGATATTTTCTCAGACTATCTCAATGATTCTGCCATGATGCAAGGGTGAAAGTTTCAAAGATGGGCTTCCCATGAGCATTCTCCAGGATAGGCAGGGTGCCTTAGCCTTAGCTGTTTTCCTGCTGAAAGAAGACCCACCCTCACATAGTCCGAGCAATATGGAATATATTGTTAAATAAGGAAAAGCAGGAGCTTTTAATGCTTTGTTTAAGGAAAGATACCCAACGTTGCCACACTTCATGCATTGCTTGTTTTTAGGTGTAAAAATTGCCCCAATTACATGGTAAAATATTTTAAATAAATACTCAATAGGTAGCATAATAAATGAATGACTACCTCCAATCCTCTTTGGAAGTGGGCAGGGTAGGAACTATAAAAATATATTAATAAGAATTAAGCAAAAAGGGGTTCTCTAGCAACAAAATAAATTCCTGGAGTATGCCATTTTTAGTATTGTAATGATTTCTATTTTACAGCTTTTTAGTTCCATTATCAGTGCAAATGACCCTGAACATCACATACCTTAAGTGGCATCCTGTGCATTCTTATCCTTTAAGACCCGATTCAAATGTCATCTCTTCTGTGACTTTTCCAAATGTCATTTAGAAAATGACATTTGTATATTTTTACATTCCATGGTCTACACGCAGAATTTATGAATCTTTTCTCAGAGCTCCATTGTAACTTGCTTTGATTCTATAAAGCACTTTTCACAGCATATTATAGGAAGGTGAGTGTGTCCTTTCTGTCCTGCTAGCTACTGAACTCTCTGAGAGCAAGGCCATTGACATAGAAGCTACTCAATAAATGCTTGTATTCCTTTGTATAGGACTCATTCTCCATTTATCTTAGGCTCCCAAAGACTCTTGAACTCAGCAAACCATCAGTCCGAAATTCCCTTGGCCTTGATCAGCCCATTTATTAAATGATGCTATGAATAGAAGTTAAACATTATCAACTTTTTGTCCTCAGAATCTTAAATCAGTCACAAGAGCTGCCAGGATGCATACCCAGGAAGCCCAAAGGCCACACATAAAGATCCAATGGTTTTAATAAAGGGATCAAGAATATGAAATATTTGTCCCAACTGTTTTTTGTCCATATATCAAAGACTTCTTGATCTGTATTCTTACTGAAATTGTTGACAGTTCACAACCACCAAAAGACCACCTAGGAACATGGGCGATTATGTGGCTTAAGTTGGGATGTCTATCCTCTTATTACCTAGGAGAGTAATTCTTCTGTAGTTTATGGTCATATCCAGTTCTCTTAAATAAAATAAAACCACTATTCCTTCCAACCATTTTAATGACAATCCAAATGTTAAAATCTGTAGTATATGGAGGAAACTATGTTTTCAGGATAAATTCTATACCCCAACTTTCGATTTGCTACTGAATCTGTTGTGCTGCAGGATGATGAAGTAAGCAAATTTTATTCTCCTTGAATGTCTCCCCATCTGTCTTTTCTCCCTTCTTCTGTACTGGAATATAGCCCATTTTCATCCTTCTGAACCTTGATCATGGTTGGCTGTTACTTATATGTCATCTCTAAGGAAATTCCCTCATGATATGAACAATTGGTTGAAGAACTAACAGGACATCAAACACAGACATATGTCATGATAGAATGACAAAGGGTGAGACTGGCTTACTTGTTTCAAATTGTTATGTACCCCAGAAAAGTTTTGGTCTTCTAATCCTGATACAGTATTGTAGGGCAAAAACCTTTTGATTAGATTATCTCCACAGAGATGTGGCATGCCCAATTGTTACTGTGGTCTTTTGATTAGATGGAGATGTAATTCCACCCATTTAAGGTGGCTGTTGATTAGTTTACTGGAGTTCTTTAAAAGGGGCAACATTTTGGAGAAACTTTAGAAGCAACAGAGCCAATACAAGACCCAGATATTTGGAGATGCAGAAAGTAAAATGCCCTGGGAAAGCTGTCTCAAACCAGAAGCCAAAGACCCTAGAACACACCAGTCATGTGTCTTCTCAGCTGACAGAGGTGTCCTTGACCCATTGGCCTTTCTTGAGTCAAGATATCTTTCTCTGGATGCCTTAGTTTAGACATTTTTGCAGCCTTAAAACGTAAACTTACACTTAATAAATTCCCTTTTTAAAAGCCACTCTATTTCTGTCATATTGCATTCTGGCAGCTTTAGCAAACTAGCACACCAACCTTTTAAGCAAGGGTTCAGCTCTCAAATAATATCAGGTGGGTGTGATGTATGTGGTCATGACCGTAGAATGGGGTCTGAGAAATGTTGGAATATACTTGCATAAAATTTCTAAATTCACTCCTTTTTCTTCCTTCCCTCTCTCCCTTCTTCCCTCCCTCCCTCTCTTTCTCCTTTTCTTCCTTTCTTCATCTGCAAATACTTATTGAGCACTTACTGTGAGCTAGGCCCTGTCCTAAGCTCTGGGGGGGAAATAATGAGTAAGACCAGGTCCCTGCACCCTCATGGAGCTTAGATTCCATTAGAAAGATAATAAATAAGTAAACAAATAATTATATCATTTCAATAAGATACTCATTGTAAATTGAAGAAAATTGAAAATGGGTAAAGGTATAGAGTAGAGATCATTTTCATTAGGTTTGTCTGGGAAGGCTTCTCTGAGGAGGAGGTGACGTTTGACCAGAGACCAACAGGAATGATAAGAAGAGAGTACAGATGACCTAAAAGAAGGGTTTTGGATTTTAAGCACAACATGATTCCTTTGAGAGTATTTAATTAGTTAAGTAACATGGCCGGATTTACCATTTTGAAAGATCATACTGGTTCATATGTGGAAATTAGAATGAGAGGGAGGAAACCTGAAAGCTGGAGGATCAACCAAGAGACTATTGTAGTCATCTAGATAAGTGGCTGTGGAGGCTCTGCAGGATTTGCTAATGGGTTTGATGTGAGGGTGTGAGAGAATGAAATGCGTCAAGAATGAGGCCTAGCAAATGAAAATGAAACACAACATATCAAAATGTATGGGATGCAACACAGGTGGTGCTCATAGGGAAATTTATTGCCTTAAATGTCTATATTAAAAAAAGAAAGTGCTGGGCGGGCCACTGTGGCTCAGCAGGCAAGAATGCTCGCCTGCCATGTCAGAGGACCTGGGTTCATTTCCTGGTGCCTGCCCATGTGAAAAAAAAAAAAAAGAAAAGAAAGAAAGTGCAAAAACCAAGGAATAATCTGTTCACTTGGAAGAACTGGAAAAATAACAGCAAACTAACCCCAAAGCAAACAAAAGGAAAGAAATAACAAAGATTAGAGCAGAAATAAATAAAACTGAGAATAAGAAAATAGAGAAAGTCAATAAAACCCGAAGTTGGCTCTATAAGAAAATCAATAAAATCAGTGGACACTTAGCTAGGCTGACAAAAAAAAGGGAGATAATACAAATAAATAAAATCAGAAATGGATGAGGGGACATAATCATGGACCCCACAGAAATTAAGGAGATAATGAAAGGATACTATGAGCTACTATATGCTAATTAACTAGACAATGAAGATGAAATGGACAACTTCCTAGAAAGGCATGAACAATCAACATTGACTCAAGAAGAAATAGATGACCTCAACAAACCAATCATAAGTAAAGAGACTGAATCAGTCATTAAGAAGCTCCCTGTGCCGGTTTGAATCTGTTGTGGATCCCAGAAAAGCCATATCCTTTCATCCTCATTCAGTGTTGCTGGGTGGAAGCCTTTTTATTGTTTCCATGGAGATGTGACCCACCCAATTGTGGGAGGTAACTTTTGATTAGCTGGTTTCCGTGGAGATGCATCTCCACCTATTCAAGATGGGATTACATACTGGAGCCCTTTAAGAGGGAACCATTTTAGAAAAAGCTTTAGAGCCCATGCAGCCAGAAATCTTTGGAGATGAAGAAGGAATATGCCCCTGGGGGAGCTTCATGAAACAAGAAGCCTGGAGAGAAAGCTAGCAGATATCACCATGTTTGCCATGTGCCTTCCTAGTTGAGAAAGAAACTCTGAAAGTCATTGGCTTTCTTGAACCAAGGTATCTTTTCTTGGATACCTTAGATTGGACATTACTATAGCCTTGCTTTAATTTGGACATTTCCACAGCCTTATTAAATTCCCCTTTTTAAAAGCCATTCCATTTCTGGTATATCACATTCTGGCAGTTTTCAAACTAGAATATACCCAAAAGAGAAAAATCCAGGACCAGATGGCTTCATATGTGAAATCTCCCAAGTTTTCAAGAAATAATTGGTACCATTCCTACTCAAACTCTTCAAAAATATTGAAGAGGAGGGAAAGGTACCTAACTCATTCTATGAAGCCAACCTCATCCTAACACCAAAGCCAGACAAAGATACTACAAGAAAAGAAAATTACAGACCAATCTCTTCAATGAATACAGATGCAAAAATCCTCAACAAAATATCCACAGACTGAATCCAGCAGCACATTAGAGAATTATACACCATGACAAAGTGGGGTTTATTCCAGGTATGCAAAGCTGGTGATACAGTATATCAATAAGTCAAAGCAGAAAAAAACACATGATCATCTCAATTGATACAGAAAAGGCATTTGACAAAATTCAACATCCTTTCTTGATGAAAACACTTCAAAGGACAGGAATAGAAAAAAATTTCCTCAACAGATAAAGGTAATATATGATAAACCCACAACTAACATCATCCTCAATGGGGAAAGATAGAAAGCTTTCCCTCTAAGATCAGGAACAAGACAAGGATGCCCACTGTCATCACTGTTATTCAACATTGTGCTGGAAGTCCTAGCCAGAGCAATTAGAAAAAAAAAAAAGAAATAAAAGGCATCCAAATTGGAAAGGAAGAAGTAAAACACTAATATTTGCAGATGATATGATACTGTAAGTTGAAAATCCCAGAAAGTCTAAAGCAAAGTTACTACAGCTAATAAGTGAGTACAGCAAAGTAGCAGGGTACAAGATCAATGCCCAAAAATCAGTAGTGTTGCTAAACACTAGTGATGAGCAATCTAAAAAGGAAATCAAGAAGAATCCATTTACAATAGCAATCAAAAGAATCAAATATTTAGGAATAAATTTAACTAAGGATGCAAAAGACCTGTACACAGAAAACTACAAGAAATTGCTAAAAGAAATCATTAAAGACCTAAATTAATGGAAGCCTATACCATGTTCATGGATATATAGTTAAGATATCTATTCTACCCAAATTGATTCATAGGTTCAGTGCAATACCAATTAAAACCCCAACAACTTACTTTGCAGAAATAAGCAATAATCAAATTTATCTGGAAGGGCAGGGTGCCCTGAATAGCTAAAAATATCTTGAGAAAGAAAAATGAAGTGGGAGGTCTCACAGTACCTGACTTTGAAGCATATTATGAAGCTACAGTGGTCAAAACAGCATGTTATTGCCATGAAGATATACTGACCAATGGAATCAAATTGAGTGTTCAGAAGTAGACCCTCTCATTTATGGACAATCGTCTTTGATAAGGTACTCAAGCCAACTCACCTAGGACAGAGCAGCCTCTTCAATAAATGGTGTTTGGAGACTGGATATCCATATGAAAAAGAATGAAAGAGGATACATATCTCACCCCCTGTACAAAAATTAACTCAAAATGGATCAAAGACCTAAACATTAGAGTTAAGACCATAAAACTTTTAGAAGAAAATGTAGGGAAATATCTTATAAATTTTGTAATAGGAGGTGGTTTCCTAGACTTATACCCAAAGCATAAGCATGGAAGAATGAAATAGGTAAATGGGATCTCCTAAAAATTAAACACTTTTGTGCATCAAAGAACTTTGGTAGGAAAGTTAAAAGACAACCTACAAGATGGGAGATAATATTTGGAAATCACATATCATTTAAGGGTTTAGTATCTAGAATATATAACGAGATTGTTCAACTTAACAACAGAACGACAAACAACCCAATAAAAATAGGCAAAAAGACATGAACAGACCCTTTACAGAAGAACTACAAATGGTTAAAAGGCACATGAAAAGATGCTCAACTTCATTGGCTATTAGGGAAATGCAAATGAAAACCACAATGAGATATCATCTCACATCCACTAGAATGGCCATTATCAAAAAAAAGAAAATGACAAGTGCTGGAGTGGATGTGGAGAAAGAGCCTCACTTAACCACTGTTAGTGGTAATGTAAAATGGTACAACCACTCTGAAAGTCAGTTTGGCGGTTCCTCAGGAAGCTAAGCATAGAAGAGCCATATGATCCAGCAATCTGATTACTATGTGTTCAGAGGAACTGAAGGCAAGGACACAAATGGACATTTGCACACCAATGTTTATAGCAGCATTATTTATGATTGCCAAGAGATGGGAAACAGCTGAAGTGTCCATCAATGGATGAGTAGCTATTCAAGTTCAGATATATGTGATGGAATATTATGGAGCTGTAAGACAGAATAAAGTCATGAAGTATGTAACAATACAAATGAACCTCAAGGACATTATGCTGAGTGAAATTCATCAGAAACAAAAGGACAAATACTGTATGGACCAATATTTTGAACTAATATTAATGAATGAACTTTGAGAGTTAAGGTTAGGAACACAGGTTATCAGGAGATAGAATAGGGTAGAGACTGTACAATTGGTGGAGGAATACAGATTGTGCAACAGGGACTGATTGCAAAAATTCAGAAATGGATAGCACAATACTACCTGATGGTAGCACAATTATATAAGTACACTGAATGAAGCTGAATGTGAGTATGGTTGAGGGAGAAGGTCGAGGAGCAAGTATGAAACCAGATGGAAAGATAGAGGATGAAGACTGAGACAGTATAACTTGGGAATGCCCAGAATGGACAATGATAGTGATTAAATGTAGCATTACATGTTTTTGCATGAGGGAGAACAAATAAATGTCAATATTGCAAGGTTTTGAAAATGGGCTGGTATACAGGAAAAAGTACAATCAATACAAGCTAGGGCCTATAATCAACAGTAATGTTGTCATATGCTTCCACTGAATGTAACAAAGGCATTATGCCAAAACTAAATGTCAACAAGTAGGGGTATGGGCGAGGCATATGGATTCTTTGCAGGAGAAAAGGAAATGTCTTCATATAGACTATGGTGGCAAAAGCATGTCTATTTATTTAGGTTGGATTGTATGAGGTGCAAATTAAACTGTCTAAAAATGAACAGAGGATACATGGGTGGTTCAGTGGTAGAATGCTTGCCTTCCATGCAGGAGACCTGGGTTCGATTCACAGACCATGCACTAAAAAAAAAAAAAAAAAAAAAAATGAACAGAGAGAAACAAGTGCTAAAGAAAATGTGAAGAAAAAGATGTATGTATTCACTGCTAGTAGGGAAGCTGAGAGGTGCAGCCCCCTCCAGAGGGCAACATGGTTGTTCCACAGAAAGCTAGGGGTGGGTCTGCCGTATGATCCATCAACGCTGTTGCTGAGTACATACATGGAGGAACTTATAGCAGTAAGTTATATTCAGGAGTTGTAACTGTTAATGCTAAATTCTGATATACTGAGCTATTTGTGTACAACTTGGTCGTTCCCAGAAACTTCAAGTATATATGTTACACCTGAGATTCTGAGTTAGCGCACTGAATCTATGAAAGCCAGCATTATGCCATACAGCATCTGTTTAAAAAGTTGAAAAAGTGATCAGACTTTGAGTAGAGATATGCATGAAGCTAATTTGGATAGAGTTAAGGTAAATCAGAATACAGAGCAAAGGATGCTATGGTCTATATTTTAAAACTTCAACTTCTATGTGAGACCAAAGAAAGGGATGTTTATTTGGTACAAGATTTGTATTTTCGGTAGCACTTTATCTAATTTAACTTGTATGCTTAGTTTATTTGAACACCATAATTACATGGAATCTTGAATAGGGTGTGAGATCTTGTTGGTTTATATAGGTTAGTGTGATGTCCCCATATATCCCAGAGTAATTTGGGCAGAGAATAAAAAAGTATTTGCAAAGTCTCCTTGGAAGACTGGGGACAAAGGAGGAAATATTAAACTTCCCCATCTGGGGAAATTCTGATATTCTTGCAAGTAGCGGGGACACCCAATTAAAAAGGCTGAGCCCTAGATCTTGGGGTTCACCCCTATGAAACTTATTCCTGCAAAGAAAAATCTAAGCCTATATATAATTATGCCTAAGAACTACCCCCAGGAAATTTCTTTTGTTGCTCTCTCTCTAAGCCAACTCAGGAGGTGAACTCACTGCCCTCCCCACTATGTAGGACATGACTCCCAGGGGTGAAAACCTCCCTGGCAATGTGAGACAGGACTCCCAGGATGAGCTGAGGTCTGGCATCATGGGATTGAAATAACCTTCTTGACCAAAAGGGGAAAGAGAGAAATGAGTCCAAATAAATTTCAGTGGCTGAGAGATGTCAAATAGAGCTGAGAGGTTATCCTGGAGGTTATTTTCATTTTATTTATTTACCTCTTTTCAGTTTATGGTATATTGGAGTGGCTGATGAGAAGTACCTGAAACTGTTGAACTTTGTTCAGTAGCCTTGATTCTTGAAGATGCTTTTATAACTATATACCTTTTAAAATGTGACTGTGTGATTGTGAAAACCTTGTACCTGAAGCTTCTTTTATCCAGGGTATGAACAGATGAGTAAAACAATAAGGATAAAACATAAATAAATAATATGAGGGGATAAAGGGTAAAAATTGAGTAGATTAAAATACTAGTGGTCTAGTATAAGGAGGAAGGGGTAAGAGGTATGGTATGTATGAACTTTTTCTTCTTTTATTTCTTTTTCTGGAGTGATACAAATGTTCTAAAAATGATCATGGTGATTTTGAATACACAACTATGTTATTATATTGTGAGCCATTGATTGTATACTATGTATGGACTATGTGTGTGTGAAGACATCTCGGTAAAACTATTTAAAAAAAGAGAGAGAGACTGATACTGGGTTTTTAATTGAGCAACTAAGTGAATGCAGGTGCCATCTTACAGAGATGGAAATCACTAGGGGATAAAGCAGTTAAGGAATGGCGTAAGGGATGTGGGGAGGCAATCAAGAGATATGCTGCACAGAAAGTGAAATCATAAGCCCTGTATCTAGCAGAGTGCTAACCTAGAGGAGCCATTCCTTAAATATTTGTTGAATGAATAAAACTGAACAAATAAATGAAAGGAAGGATGTAGAAAAGAGACTAACTCCAAATATTTACAAAATATGAGGGATTATTGGCAAGATCATATGATGGTAAAGTCCCCAGGCTAGACTTTGAGAAAATTGCATTCCAGTTCCAGAAAATATTTCCAAACCTCTGAAAAATAGGGAGATTGGAACAGATAAGAGATACTTTTCCACTTTTATTCTGGGACCTCTACCTTTTTCCTCCTCCATCAGGAATTTTACCCACCTCTGGTAGTTAGATTCAGGTGGCAACTTGGCCAGGTGAAGGTGCCTAGTTCTATTGCTGTGGACATGATTAGCCAATGGCATGTGAACCCCATCTGTTGCTGATTACATCTGCAGTCAGTTAGGAGGCATGCCTGCTGCAATGAATGATGTTTGATTTAATTGGCCGGTGCTTAAATGAGAGAGCTCAATGTAGCACAGCCCAAGCAGCTCAGCACACCTCATCTCAGCACTACAGCTCAGCCCAGGCCTTTGAAGATGCAGAAAGAAATCACCCCGGGGAAAGTTGTTGGAACCCAGAGGCCTGGAGAGAAGGCCAGCAGAGATCGCTCTGTGCCTTCCCACATAAGAAAGAACCTCAGTTGAAAGTTAGCTGCCTTTCCTCTGAAGAACTATATGTTAACTAAATAAATCCCCTTTTATTAAAAGCCAATCTATCTCTGGTGTGTTGCATTTCAGCAACTAGCAAACTAGAACACCACCCTTACCCTATCCCCTGAGCCCAAAGTCCTTGCATCCTTGGGCATAAATGCAGAATTTATAGCCCTTTCTGGCAGACAACAGCCTCTTTGGTTTTGCAATGAGGTCAGTTGGGACTGAGCTTACTCTGTGTAAGCCACCTCCCTTCTGGCCAGTCACCACACCCACCCACCTTCCACAACCTTCCTGACCCCAATACCTTCAAGTTTATCACCCCAACAGGCACTGGAGAGTAGGCGCTCAGCAGTTCCCATAAAGTCTCAACAGTCAATTCCACAAGGGGTTTCTTTTTTATAAGGACACAGTTTCAAGCAAGCCTAAAACAAGTCAAGTTCATTCCATGTATTGGCTGAATATGTATTGACTGACCCACTAATTGCCCTTAGGGAGCCTTCAGGCTGATTCCTATTGATAGCTACAAACAGAGGGGAGAACAATTAATGGGAAGAAAACGATTTAAATGTCACCTTCAAAATTGGGGCAGGCACAATGCAAACTAACAAATACCTGTGATAATATAAAACAGCCTCAGGCTAATAACCTTGCTTCTTGGGTTTTCACCTGTTAACCACTTTTGTACTGGCTCTTCCACAGGAGTAAGGGTACAGAGTGTACCTACATCAGCCACCTTGCCTGTTTCTCTTTCGGCAAAAATTACTCCGCCTACAGTCATCTGGACTAGTTCACCACGAAACACTCCTGCAGCCATCACCTCCCCTACCAGCGGCACACAGAACAACTCATTACTGCCAATTACGTCATTAGCCCAAACAGCTCAACCTTCCAAAAACATTTCCATATTGTCCAAAGAAGAGACCACTAGCGCAACTTCAAATTGGGAAGGCACAAACACAGACCCTTCACCTCCTGGGTTCTCACCAACAGGTGGCAGAGTCCCTTCACCACACACGCCTGTTGAGCACAACTCAGGCACTCCTGAAGCAAGTGTGCCAGCTACAGAGTCACAGTCACCTACTGAGTCTCCCACATTCACCTCCCCTCAGGCTCCAGCTTCATCACCCTCAATCCCGTCCACCTCACCACCTGAGGTTTCTTCTGCCAACTCCACCACTGAGGTGCACAGCTCGGTTGTGACCAGCACCAAGCTCACAGGAGCCCCAACCCCACCGGAGTCTCCAGCAGAGGAGCACAGCCCTGACTCCACCCCTACTCCACATGCTACAACCATGTCGGTGGCCAAGGAGACAACACCACCGGCAACTGTGCCAGGCAGGGTGACCTGTGAGCTGATAGATGTGGAAACCACCACCGCCTCCCCCGGAGTGATCATGGAGGAAGTGGCACATGCATTAAGTTCAGGTGAGTCTAGATCTAGCATGCTAGTACTTCTGACTACACTGAGAGGTTAAGAATGCATCTAGGTTGGCCAAACACAATTAAGATTGAATTTTGGACTGCAGCACCTGAGTTGAATTGTACTTCCACAGAAGTGCAAACTTTATTTGTAGTCACATAATAACTTCCACATGATGTCTTAATTGGTGGTCTATAGCCGCCTTATGGTTTGCCTTGATATAAAGTCCTAGGTAAGAGTGAGACTGTATCACAGAGGGATTAATGGCATGGCTTTTGGCCCAGCTTCCTAGGTTTAAATTCTGGCTCCTGGCCTTGGACAAATTACTTAATCCTTCTGTGCCCTTATTTTCCTCATTTGTAAAATGATGATAAAATAGGTTCTACCAAATACATTTCCTGGGAAGATTAATAAATTACTATATAAAGTGCTTCAAATACTACCTGGCAGGAAGTAAGTGCTCAGGAAACATCAGTTATTATTATTATTTTGCTCAGTGTACTAAAAAAATGTTTACCTCATGGGAACCAATCAAAGAATTTAGGGCGGGGGTGGAGGAATTTGCTTCTTCTCTATTGTCACTGATGAATTTCATGGGAAAGACAGTAAATTATTGTCACTTTTGTTTTTTATTCTCCCAGCACCCCTGTGAAGTTAGTATTTTTATTTTGCAATTTTGGAAATTATGGTAGAGAGAGATGTCAGGACTTTTTGAGGCCACATGCATCTGACAATGATGTGAAGACTACAAACTTTATGGCATTGGACAGAACAAGGTTTTAATAGGAACATTTGGCCTATTGATTAAAAAATAGTGACGTGAGAAAAGCCCAAAGGTGAGTGGGGAAAATTGAGCTGCCACCCTTTTCTTAGGTAGTCCAACCAGGGATGTGGACTGACAGTGAAATATTTAGGAAAGAGCCACGCATGACCATACCAGGATGGTGTCAAAGGAATGGTATTCCCTGAGAGAAACCGACATCCTTAAATAAACAATTATTAAACAACTACTATGAATCAAAACTGTACTAAGCAGTTAGTGGAGATGGACAGAGATAAGCCAAGATTAACAAGGCATGATTCCTGCCATGGATAAGCTCATAGTTTACTAGGGGGAAAGTTCCCAAGAAATGGCAGATTCCTATTTTTGACAGCACAGTATGTCAGCAAGAGTCCCAACTGGAAAGAGAGAGACTCAGACTGGAGTAATGGAATGAGGCTGGGGTTGGGGGAAACCACAAAGTGTAGGAGTAGCAGGGATCCTCTCAGCCAGCCTATACCGGACGTGTAAAAGGAGGGAGTAGTTTTCAGAACACAGAGAGAGTCCTGCAGAACAGAGCACCTGGAGAGGAGCAGTGACTTTTGGCTGAGGAATGATACTAACCCTTAAAGCGTGAAGGGAGCTAATGCCCTGTCCCCACTCTTCCCCTTCCCGCTCATCTGCTACCAGACCCCCCACTGGTCAATCCAAACAGAAGCCAGGGACAAGGACATTCACTAATATGGCCTGTCCTAGTTTACTAGCTGCTAGTATGCAATATGCCAGAAACAGAACGGCTTTTAAAAAGGGGAATTTAATAAGTTGCTAGTCCAATCTAAGGCATCCATCCAGGGAAAGATACCTTGGTTCAAGAAGGCCAAAGAAGTTCAGAGTTTCTCTCTCAAGTGAGAAGGCACATGGCGAACATAGTCAGGGCTTCTCTCTCAGCTGGAAGGGCACATGGTGAACATGGCATCATCTGCTAGCTTTCTCTCCTGGCTTCTGGTTTCATGAAGCTCCCTGGGAGGAGTTTTCCTTCTTCATCTCTAAAGATCGCTGGTTCATGGACTCTCTGCTTCATGGTGCTGCAGCATTCTCTGCTCTCTCTGAATCTCTCGCTTTCTCCAAAATGTTTCCTCTTTTATAGGATTTCAGAAACTAATCAAGACCCACCAAAATGGGTGGAGACAGGCCTCCACCTAATCCAGCTTAACAACCACTCTTGATTAAATCACATCTCCGGGGAGATGATCTAATTACAGTTTCAAACATACAATACTGAATAGAGATTAGAAGAAATGGCTGCCTTTACAAAATGGGATTAGGATTAAAACATGGCTTTTCTAGGGTACATACATCATTTTAAACCAGCACATAGCCCAAATAGAACTGTTTCTTGGCCGATCAAAGAGTAAGGTAGAGAAGGGTGGAAAGTGAATCCGGAAGGGCAAAAGGAAGAAATCTGGCAAGCCCAGTTCAAATATCAGTTCCTCAGTGCAGCCTTCATGAACTTTTTGGACAGAATGTGGGCCTCCCTGGCCCATTAATGCCTATTTATACCCTGGTCAAGACTTTACCAACTGCATTTAGATGAATGGCTTCTGTCTCTGTCTCTAGCCCCACCCCCAATTTCTAGCTTCTTGATGCTTTCCCTGCTCCCAGCATGCAGATAGCATCTCTGGCATGGAGTAGGTACCTGGAGCAGAGTGGGTGTTGACTTTGACTCAGTATCTTAAAGACTGTCACAATGTACAGACTTGTAAGCAATGGCCCCCACCTCTTCTCTCTTTCCATAGGAATGGATTAAATTTAAGAACATGTCTTTCTGGGGTTCCCACAGCTTTAAACCACCACAGCGAGTGTGATGGTTATGTCCATTTGTCTACTTGACTAGGTTGTATATCCAATTGTTTAGTCAAGCTAGCACTAGACTGATAGTTACTTTGAGGATATTATGTGGATTTAAATCATTAGTCAGATGATTGCATCTATGGCTGATTACATCAACAAAGAATTTTGCCTTAGGCAAGGAGAGAAGTCATTCAGTTGAAGGCCTTGAAGGGAGAACTGATGATTTCAGCAGTCTGAAAAAAGAATTTCTGTCTCTACTTCAGCTAGCCAATTTCTCCTGAGTAACTAATGGAAACCTTCATCAGAGTTCCCAACTTTCAGCTTGCTCTACAGAATACAGATATACCAATCCCTATGATTCATGTGAGCCAATTCCTATAATATAAATCTCATAATATTTGCATATATATCATTAGTTTTGTTTTCCTGGAGAACCCTGACTAATAAAGTGACTGTACATTTCATGGACCAAAGAGGATTTTTTCCCTTAGGATTTCTGGTGGTTTGGAGCTATGTACCTCAAAAAAACATATTCTTAAATTTAATCCATTCTTATAGGTGTAAGCCCATTGTAAATAAGATCTTTTCAGGATGTTACTTCAGTTAAAGTGTTGCTCAAATGAATCAGATTGGGTTTTAATCCAGATTACTGGAGTCCTTTATGAGCAGAATGAAAGTCAGACAGAGAAAAAGTCAGAAGGAACCGCCAGAAGCTGAAAGTCATTGGAACTCAGGAGAAAAGGGAGAAGCCAGGAAAGGCCACCATGTGCATTGCCAAGTGACAGAAAAGCCAAGGAACAATTGCCAGCAGCCAATCCCAGAATGCCGCAGTCTTCTAGGAGAAAGCATCACCTTGATGACACCTTGTCTTTGGACTTCTAGCTTTAAAACTCTGTGTCAATAAATTCCCATTGTGTAAGTCAGTCCATTGCATGATATTTGTTTTGGCAGCTAGGAAACCAAAACAGAATCTATTATATCAAAAATATTTATTGTGCCTCAATCAAGACTTTTTTGTGTGTGCTTGTTGCAAAGAAGCATAAAACCTGTCCTCCAAAATTTTTATAATTTAAGTGGAGAGAAAAGGCACAGACATTAATTCTTAATACCACTTAGTTACTAATCTGAGAATGAACTATGGTGGGTGGGTGGATCTTCAAGAAGACATGATAATAATCTGCTCTTTTCAAAGGTGAAGAAACTGTCCCAGAGGTTGAAAGTACCTCACCCAAGGTCGCACCACTCAGTGGCAGAGCTGGGCCCAGAGCCCATACCCCAAACCACAATCAAATCCTCTTTTCACCATGCAGCACTGGTACACTGCTCCTTTATTAGCCCAGCAGACAGGCCCATCCCCCATGAGGACATGTTTGCTGATTACTATTTGGGGATGTTTTGTTTAGAGATTCTTGTGTTGCCTTTAGCAGTGGCAGTAATACATCACTTTTATTTAGCAGTTTGTGATTATCTCTGTGGGTTCACATAGTATATTTCTATTAATCTTAAAAGGACTCTAAAAATATCTTGACATAGTCACCAATATATGGTTCTATAACAAGGTAGATGCTATAAGAGTCCAGTTTGATTGGAAGGATGAAGAAGTTTCCATATCGGAGGGAGCACATGGCCTGAGTTGTAGGAGATGAGGGAATCTTGGCATAAGGAAAGAGAGGGTAAGAGAGATGTGGCAGAGGAGTGCTGGAGTGTAAAAGAAGGGAACCAGTAGCATGGTGGTTAATGCTGCAAACTTTGGTTTGAGATCCACCTGGGTTGGGAACCCAGCCCTCTCATGTAGCAATTATAAGTACTGAAATTGCTCCGGTTGTGGAATCCAGTACCTCTACATTATCATGTCTAGTGATTAATTCTCAGACTTGATTTTACTTGATGTATCAGCTTACTTTTTATATCCCCAGCATGCAGATAAAGTATCTGGCATAGAGTACATGCCTGGAGCAGAGTGTGTGCTGACTTTGTCTCTAACAAAGGTGACATCACAGTACAGGCTTGCAGGCAGTGATCCTCATCTCTTCTCTTTCCTACTTGAGGTCCTCGCCACCACCTCTTTGTGACACAGATGATCGCTTCGCTCATCTTTAAAACACTGTCTCCACTTGACCTCTAGGACATGTTGTTTATTGGTTGGTCACCTAACTCGATGGCCATTCATTCTATTATCTTTTGTCTCATTCCACCGCCTCATCTTCATGCCCTCTGCAAGTTGAGCACCCAAAACCCAGACTAGTAGTCCTATCCCTGCTCCACTCCCATCTTTCGGCCCTCACCCCCCAGGTGATCTTATCCAGTCTCATGACTTTAAATGCCATCCACATGCTAATGACTCTCAGATTTAACATTTAAAATTCTATCCTTATTCTTTTTTTCTTTTGTTGAACCAAACATGTGTATCCTGCTATCAACTAACTCATAATCTCCACTTGAGTAGCTCGAACTTAACATGTTAAAAACTGAATTCTTGACTTCTCCTCCCTCAGTCTACTTCTCCCTCAGTCTTTCTCTTCTCTTCTTTCAGTTCCTCAAACCTAAAATCTTGGACCCCTTTTTTTTTCTCTCATACTGCACATCCAGTCCAACAAAATCCAATCTCTTCTCACCGCTCCATCACCTCTCACATATATTATTCCAATATTGCTGTAACTCTTCTCCCTACTCCTACCCATGTGAGAAAGAATCTTTAAAACCCAAGTCAGATTGGGTCACCCCTTAGCTCTGACATTCCAATTGCTTCCTCTCTCAGAGTAAAAGCCCAAGACTGTATCATGTTTAAAATGATCTGACACCACACCCTTGGCCTCTCTGCTCTCACCTTCTTCCACTTGATCCTCAGGCACACTGACAGTCTTGCTGTTACTAGAATACACTGGAGGTATCCCTGCCTCAGGGCCTATGTATTTACTGTTTCCTCTGCCTGAAATGTTCTCCCGCTAGATCTTCAATGGCTCACTAATTTTCCAGGACTGTGGTTAACTGTCACCTCTTCAGAGAGCCCAATAATCACACTCCTATCTGAAAGAAGAATTTCCCCCCATCACTGTTGATCTCTTTACCTCGCTTTATTTTTATTTTTTTATGATTTACTGTTTCTTGACATCATCTCATTTATTTAGTGAGTGTTTTCTGCCACTAGAATATCTGCTCCATGAAATAGTTTTTCCTTGAGAAGAGGAAAATGTGGTTTACATCCCCAATCCCTGGAACCTCATGCCTGACAAATGGTACAGCCTCAATAACATTTGTTGAAAAAATGAATGAAAGAATCAATCAATGCTACACAAATCAAATATCCTCTCTGAGCTTTGATGTTCTCATATGTAAGATGACATAAGGATAGTACCTACAGTGTACAATTGTTGCAAGGTTTAGTTGAGATAATAAATTCACACCATGGTGGCTGTTGAGCAATGACTAAGTTGATGTATGTGATTGTTATTTTTCTATTATTTACTGTTTTTTTTTAATTTTTAAGATTGTTTTGCTATATTTATTATTATTATGGTTGTTGTTATATTTATCATAATGAAGAATGCCCACCATCTTCAGCAAGCATTTATTGAGCTTCTCCAGGGAGCCAGGCATCTGGCTAGTAACTGAGGAGATAGCCATAAATAGGACAGTCACTTCCTCATGGAGTTTACAGCATAACATGTACACAGCTTATCAAGGAACCTGGTTTAGTGGATCTCAGGCTGTATAGAGAAAGACACTTGCAGATGAAGCAGGAAGGATGAGTTCAAGACAAGTGTTCGAGGGCCCTGTGTAACAGGAAAGGATGATTAACTTTACTTGTCAGGCCATTGATAGTCACTAAAGACTTTTCTTGTTTGTTTGCTCTGCCATGGGGGTCACATTCCATTCTTTTCATCATGTGAATATCCTGTTATCGCAGCTCCATTTGTTGAATATTTTGTTCTTTGTTTTGTTTTATTTTTTTTTTGAAGTGCATGGGCCAGAAATCGAACCCAAGTCTCCCACGTGGCAGGTGAGAATTCTATCACTGAACTACCTGTGGACCCCCACCAAAGGCTTTTGATCAGGCGAATAACATGCTCAGAATTAACTTTTAAGAGTGTTCAACCTGCAGGAATATGTATGGTATGTTGGAGGGCATTCAGGACTGGGAACATATAGACCACTCAAGAGATCTGGTTTCTGATTTGTCAGTGTCACTGACAGCCCATGTCACTTAGCTCCTCTGAGTTTAAGTACTCTTAGCTGTGAACTGAATTCAAGAGATACAATCTTTCAGGTCCTTTGGCTCATCATACAGTGACGATTGTTTATTACAGTTATCCTGTGCAGAAGAAATGAGATTTGTATACTATGATGCTTACTGAGAATATACATGTTCCAAGAATTGTGCTAGTGACTGACACATACCCTCATCTAATCCTCATAACATTCCAGGGAGGTGAGCAATAAATGCAGTATCTGTTCTACAGGTGATGAAACAGGCCCAGAAAGATTAAGCAATTTACTCAAGTTCTCACTTGAGTGACCAGGCCAGGATTCAAATCGAATTCTTCTGACCCTAAGAAGAAGTATTCCTTCTAAGTATTCTACCTGAATTAGGAGAACTAAGAAGAGGGGAAGGGGGCACAGCCCTCCAGAACTACTATGAAAATAACTAGATGGGACATTGTCAAATCCTGAGTGTTGTCAGAACTGATTATAAGGTATGGAGCTGCCTAAGGGGAAGAGGAGGAAGAGGTGATGATGGCAGCCATCTGAAAGTAGCTATGCAGAATAAATAGGTTTGATTGATTTTCTCAGTTTAGCTTTACATTTAAAGGAAGAAAGAGAGAGATGATATTTTAAATTTGTTTCAGCCTGTGCTATTAAATCAGAGCTCTTCAAAGGTAGAAACTATGACCACAATTTGTTCTTGACTCTGAACTAAATTCAATAGTGCTGTGCACAAATCATGTCTAGTAAGTGCTGAGGGATTAAGTAACATTGAACACCAAGTTATATTCAAAATCCCTTTGATTCTCATATATGCGGGGCCATATTCTTCAAAACTCCAGAAAACAGTGCAAGGGTTGCAGTAATAGGCAAAAGCCAAATCAAGAAAACAATGCTTTAAAAAGCAGTAGGCACAGCTCATGAGACCCTGGCTAGCTCCTCTCCTGCCCTCTCCCCAGTACTGTGCAGCTTTGAGCCAATCAGCACTTCCTGGCCCTTTTCTGGAGGGAGCAGAGTACCGGTAGGCTGGTGCCAATCTATCCTGTGGCAGCCTGAAAGACTGGACCTGGAAACTCATCTCTGGCCTGACCTCCCAGAACTTGCCTTGCAGGCAGAAGCAGCTTACAGAGAGCCAGAGAGTGTAAGAAATAATTAAGTCAAAGTGGCCTGGGGCAAAAGATTACTTGCCTTAAGTCATCCAACAGAGCATCCAGGAGGGGGAGAAAGTCTATTCCATAGGGAGTGGAGGGGCATTTGAATTCCTGTAGATAGGGAAATTCCTAAGACAGAAGCAAGCAGGAGGCCAGGACAAGATGCAAGCTCAGAGAAGATGGAGAGAATCCTGCATTTCACTTTCACCTCAGGCTGATCTCGATAGGAGGGCTGAATACTGAAGAAGACTGGCCCAAGCAGAACCACTCTGCAAAGGCTGTGAAAGATGGGGTTTTTTTTGGTTTTTTTTTTTTTTTCCTTGGTTTGTTTTTGTTAGCACCTGGCACTCCAAGAAATCTCAGTCATATCACTAGCTGAATACAGATTTAAGGAACAGACAGTTCAGGGCCTAAATCCAAGAACTAACAGTTTAAAATGTAAAAATGTACAGTGTACAACAAAAGATTACAAGTAACATAGAAAGGTTGTAAGAATAGAAATATGAATTGTAATAAGTTAGTGACCACCATATTTAAATGACATCATAAAAATATGTTAAAGAGGAAAATGATTTAACAAAAAACAAAGCTGGGAGAAGGCCATGTAGAAGAGTGTTAAGCATTTACTGATCGGATGATTTTAGAATGGTCTGAGGAAAGTTTCGTATCTTAGGCTCAATTTTACAAGCACTGTATCACTATACATGCCCAAGCCTGAGCCTCTTACAGTGAGTGGCTCTGCCGTCTTCTCATTCTCCCTCTCTCTCACATGCTTGTGTCCCCTCAGTCACCACATACTCCTGATTTTGAACTTGTGATAGCTTCCACTTTCATGCCAGCTTCCACAGTCGCCTCCTAACTGCCCCATTCACATCCACCCCTGTACCAAACTTGTCCTTGGCAGTTCTCCATACAGCAACCAGGGGGACTTTTATACACAAATCTGATCAGATCACATAACATCACCACCAACAACATCCTTGCCTCTCCAGGGCATCCCACTGCTTTCAGGATGAAGGCCCCTCAAAGCCTTACATGGCCAGGCCCGTGTCCACCACCGCCACCTCATCACACATTCCTTCCCCTAGCTCTCTGCACCACCCATGCTGCCTCTCTCTCAGTTTCTTGGATCTGTGGATTGCCCTTTTGACACAGTCACCCTTTTTGGGGGGGTGGGTGCATGGTCTGGGAATCGAACCTGGGTCTCCCACATGAAAGGCGAGCATTCTGCCACTGAACCACCCGTGCACCCCACGATCGCCCTTTTGACACAAGGTTTGCTTCTTCCTAGAAGCTTCACACAGCACGCAAGCCCTTCCCCTAGTTAATTATCACTCATTCCTCAGGCCTCAGCTTAAATATCACTCCTTCAAGAAGTTCCTCCAGTGCTTCCAGTGCAGCTTCAGCCTCCTAGTTACAAACTACCCCTACATGTGTGATTATACATCTGCCTGTTTGGCTCTTTGTCTACTGCCTGCATTGCTTTCCAAGGTACATAACGTGGGGCCTTGTCTGTTTTGTTTCCCCTGTCTATCTCCAACACTTAACAGAGTCTGGCTTAGTGTAGGTGCTCAATAAATATTTGATGAATTAATTAATGAATGACTTTTGGAGACTAAATCGTATGCTTTAGAGAATAAATTCACATATTCTCATTAGGATTAACTCATTCAAGTATTCAAAGTGCCTCATACAGCAAGCACTAAATAATGTTAACTATTATCATTACTACAATTAAGTTCTGATTTTCAGTGTAGCTAGCAACAAGAGTTTTGATTCTTCTAACTCGTTTTTTTTATTTTCTTAATAAAAACCAATCAACATACAATATGAACATTCTTTTCTTTTCACTTAGTTGTATAGTCATCATCATGATCATTTCTAGAACACTTGCATCAATTCAGAAAAAGAAATAAAAACAGAAAAATAATCATACATACCATACCCCTCACCCCTCACTTTCATTGATCACTAGCATTTCAATCTACTAAATTTATTTTGACATTTGTTCCCCCTATTATTTATTTATTTTTAATCCATATGTTTTACTCATCAGCCCATAAGGTAAGATAAAAGAAGCATCAGACACAAGGTTTTCACAATCACACAGTCATGTTGGAAGCTATATCATTATACAATCATCTTCAAGAAACATGGCTACTGGAACATAGCTCTACATTTTCAGGCAGTTCCCTCCAGCCTCTCTGTTACACCATAACTAAAAAGGTGTTATCTATTTAATGTGTAAGAATAACCTCCAAGATGACCGCTTGGACTCCGTTTGGAGTCTCTCAGCCATTGACACTTTATTTTGTCTCATTTCTGTCTTCCCCCTTTTGGTTGAGAAGGTTTTCTCAATCCCTTGGTGCTGAGTTCCAACTCATTCCAGGATTTCTGTCCCACATTGCCAGGAAGGTCCACACCCCTGGGAGTCATGTCCCATGTAGAGAGGGGGAGGGCAGTGAGTTTGCTTGTTGTGTTGGCTGGAGAGAGAAGCAACATATGAGCAACAAATGAGGTTCTCTTGAGGGTGACTCTTAGGCCTAATCTTAAGTAGGATAGACTTTTTAGCCTATACTTTCCAGGATTAAGTTTCGTATGAACAAACCCCAAGATTGGGGACTATTGCTTTGGTTGTCCCCACTGCTAACCTTTGATTTGCTTAACTTGAAAAACAGAACATTTGTAAAATACTTTAAGACTTCTAAAGGAATTATTACTATTAGGCAATAAAGATCCATTTAAGCACCCACCTATAGCACAATACAAAAAGAAAAATACAAAAAGTGCAGAGAAAAATAAGTATATTCACATTTGAAATAGTAACTCTTGCAGAAAACTTGAGAAATCCAAAGGAAAGGGTTAAAAGTTCAAACAACTAGAGATTTCTAGCCTAGAGAAAAGAAATTTGGGGAGTGGGGTGTTAAATGCTGAGCTGTAAAATTTAGACTAGGCCCCATTTTCCCCTCAAGGTGGAGAATTAAGAACTAGAAGTTGCTCTCTTCCCTTAACTTGCATGAAAGTTCGAAACCATTTTTCTTTCCAGCATTTTTAACTCTAAAACTTTACAAGGCCTGAGGCTAGGAGAAATTAATACTTGGTAAATACAGTATCTAAAAGCAGGTTCCCTCATGACCTTGGTGATTAATTACACAGAGGAAAGGCTAAATTTACCTAATGTTCCTTGGAGATCCCTAAGTCCTTGAGGCTGCAGTAATTATGCCAAAGTCCAATAATTATGCCAAATTATGCCCTTGGCCAAAGTGTTGGGACAGGCGACCTGAAACTGTGACTCTGCTTCCCATCTGTGTTCCATGATAAAAATGATAAATTTGCACACTGCTTGGCAAACAGGATTAGGACTCTGCCTGGGGCTCTGATAGTTGTTCCCTTCCTTCTTGTATATTTCTTCTGAACCAAGAAAGTGTGGGAAGTTTCATTCAGTTTTCATGGAGATAAACGGCAGTTTGTGAGCAAGACAGTGGCGTGCTTCCATAGTATCTTACTGGCCCTCGTCAGATGTAATTGACAAAGAGATCACTTTAAGGTTAAGATTCCTTGTATGGCCTTTAATGTTAAAAGTTAGTCTGCAAAGGGTTGATTTCTCAGTCTATGCATACTTTCTTCCTGCCCAATGGCATAGAGCTAATTGTTCCAAACTGGAAAAATCCCAGTTGAATTCTTTCTGATAATATCATTAGGGTTTTGCATTAAGCACACTTGGATAGGACAGGGATTGGGGGATTTATTTTCCTCATTCGGACTTGACACCTAAATAGAAATATCTGTACCCTTAAATCAAGGAATCAGATGACCTGACATGGCAGAGCTGACCTACTCACATTTACAGGTCAGAATTTTCAGAAGAGAGGAGGGAGGAGAGTTCTCTTTCTCCAGTTACAGATGTGATTATCTCTTCTTTTTCTTTAATTATTCTTCAGAAGTCTCTCCAACCCTGCCCCCTTGGGGGATCTAGGAGAAGGAAAATGACTGATTCAGGTGTGAGATTCCCACCCCATGTCAATGATGTGACTCTCTTAGCCCAGTACTGAATTATATTCATTATGTAAAATAATTTTTAAAAATTTATGACAGGCTTATCACAATGTCAGGCCTTGTGAATATGCCCTACAAAAGAGGTTGAGAAGGGCAAAAACAGACACAGGAGCATGTCATAGGGTGGACATTGGAGTCTAGCATCATGGACAGAGAGCTGAAGTCTCTGTTAAGACTGTACTGCTATACCTGTAGCAGGGGAACAGGAGGGAGTCAGGACAGCTGTCCCTCCTGTGCCACATGTTGTCCAACATTGGCCTTCACCAAGCAATATCCATGAAGCCATCCCGGTTCCTGGAGCAGTGCTGGGTGTCAATGCTGACGCTGTCAGCCTTGACTCTCTGCTCTCTGTTCTTCCTGGGGCCTCTTCTAGGGGCTTTGAAGGCTGCTGAATGATCTCCTGCCAAGCACTGGCCCCATTGTGAATTTGGTTTTCCTGGGAGCAGTTTCCTAAAAAGTGTGGTGTAAGTATGTACCTGAGCAAGATGATGAACCTTTTTCATTCTTTTAACTGTGTTTTGTTTTAATGTGGATTTGAAAAAATAAAAAAATAGCACATCAAATTCATGATCCCATCGCTATTACTGCTTAGGATGAGGGTATCCTAGATATTTAAAGAAAAATAATGACTTGGCATAAAGACAAATATTAAGGAAATAATATATGGGGGGGGTGAACATGGCTACAAACATAAAGTGAAATGGAGATGTTTGAATTTTGGAAACTTGCCCTGATGTACAGGCTGGGGTATTCTCCCTGTTTATTACCTTAGCCCCTAGCACTTTAAGGGCTTTCACTTGTGAAACCAAGGAGTAGAGAATTTTAAATAATCCAAACAAGAAATCTGAATTCTAGTCCCAGCTCTACCACTGAGGGACTCTGACGTTGACCAAACCTCTTAACTTCTATAACCTCCTATTTTTTCATTTGTAAATTGAAGGCGTTACCTAGTCCTGGCACCATGGGATCAACAATGCCATCCTGATCAAAAGGGGGAAAAGAAGTGTAACAAATAAGGTATCAGTGGCTGAAAGAGTTCAAATAGAGTCGAGAGGCTACACTGGAAGTCACTCTTATGCACGCGTGCCTGTTAGACATTGCTACCTATCATAACTTGCCAAACCCAACCAAAACCATTCCTGCCAATGCTAAAGAACACTTAGGGCAATGTATAAGATTCTACAAAAGTTCCATGCACTAGGGTAACTCTCCAAAACCTACAACCTCCAGATGGATCCCTGGATCAGATAAGTCCTGAAATGCAGAGGGACCAGCCCTTCTAGAACATCGACTAGTTCCATTCCCCAACCCATATTATTGACAGCCCCTTCCAACATGAAAAAGTTAGAAAGGGCACAGCCCAAATACCCCTAAAGGGTGGGAGAAAGATCAAAGGTAATGGTGGAGCTGTATAGAGAACGTCGGGTTTAACAAATGAATATGAGGGCTGAATCATTATAATAGTGATATATCTTTTAGTCTCCAGTACCTTAGAGCAACTAGAAATAAAATTTTTTAAAAATTGTGGAATTGTAATGCATAACAAACTCTAAAATCTATTCTACAACTAATTGTTGTGATGTGCTTTGAAATTTATTGCTTTTATGTATTTTTGTTACTTAAAGAGAAGGAGGAGTATAACAGAGAAGGTAGGATTTAACAAATGAGTATGACTTCTGAATCATTATATTGATATTTCTGTTGGTTTCCAGTGTCTGGAGCAGCTAGAAGAAAACTTGAAAAATCGTGGAACTGTAACCCATACGAAACTTTAAAATATGTCTTATAACTACTTGTTAAAATGTACTTGGAAATCCATTGTTGCATTGTTGTTTTTTGTTTGTTTGTAATTTGTTATATTTCACAATAAAAAAAATTGAAGGGGTTAGGCTAGATGAGCCTTCTTAGAAGTCCTTTCTACAATAAAATTACATTATCCCACTGGTCATGATCTGGCTGCAAAGGGAAATGAAATCTTCATTATTACTAATACCCATCTTGGCTCAAATTCTTTGTTGAATTCATGGCTCCTTCCTGGCTTCAGAGTGTTTATGGGTGAGAGGTGCCCAGAGCCAAAGACTCTTGCATGGTCCATCATAACAGGCAAAGCATTTTAAATGCACTATTTAATTTGAAAACGCACTCTGGGAATAAGCAGGTATTTCATCAGTGTTCAGCACATAGTAAACAATAAATACTAGTTGTGCAAATGAATGATTGCCATGTTACAGGTAGAAATAGGGTCCAGATGAGGCCACAGAGGCAGAGAGGGATGTAGTGACTTGCCCAAAACTGTTCAGCTAATGCATATCTAAAGCCAGTCCTCAACCCAGGTTTTCTGATCACATCAAGTAGAAAAGCATAAGTTTTCTAACCAGTAGAGCAGGTTTTTATTTGGCTTGGCTTTTCTTAGAGATTTTTTTTTTTGGAAGTTTTAAGAACTTTGTTTTTTAGAACTTTTTTAGATGTTTTAAAAACTTGGAGTTTTTCTTACAGCTTTTTTTTAATTAGAGAAATATAGGTTTACAAAAAAATCAGTCATAAAATATGGAATCCCTATATACCCCACCTTATTATTAACACCTTGCATTAGTGTGGTGCATTTGTTACAATTGACCAGAGAATATTATTATAATTCTACTATTAATTATAGTCCATGGTTTACACCAAGGTTCCCTGTTTCTGTTGCACAGTCCTATGTTTGTTTGTTTGTTTTAAATTTCTATTCTAGCAACATTATGCAACCTGAAATCCCCCTTTGGACCAACTATATAATTCAGTCTGCTGGTTACGCTCACAATGTTGTGCATCACCACCACCCATTACCAAAGCCTTTCCATCAACCCAAGTAGAAACTGTGTACAACTGGAGTATCAGCTCCCCATTTGCAACACCCACCTTGGCCCCTGGTAACCTCAATTCTGGTTTCTGACCCTATAAATTTGTTTCTTCTAATTATTGGGGCCTACATTCACTTAACTCCAAAATGGAGCTTCCAGATCAGCTCTGCCTAGCTCAGTGCCAAGCACAGTGTAGCTCAGTAAATGGTGACTGCTATGATTGTAATAGTTAATTAATGGTTTTCTCTTAATGTTTTTACTACTGCTCTGTGCACAGTATTGTAGACAACCCCTGAGAACTGTTGTTAAGCCTGTACTGAATTCAGAAGGCTTCAAGGAGATTCTGTGAATAGCATTCAGATGTAGGGGTCACTCGTTCATCAGGAGGAGTTCTCATTCCCTGCAGATGCCTTTTGGTCTGAAGAACATCCTGAGGCCAACTGAATGGGAGGAATGTTTCCAGACATTGGCTTTGGGCTGCTGGGTCGTGATTGCCTTGTTCCAATGTGGAAGCTTCTGTGTGCACAGACTGCTTTATGCTATGGGAAAGGGGGTTGAGGAGCAGTGTTTGCTATTCATAGAAACCCAGCTGTCAAAGGAGAGTTGGGTCCTGGTGACCCAAACAGATATTTAAAATAAATTCCAGGTGGGAAAGACACCTCATTTGTTTTGGAGAAGACTGTAATTGTAAGTGAAGTGAAGAAACTTTAAAACCATGGTAACCAGGAACCGTCCAGACTTGTGTGCCCTGGTTTGCATTAATCAAAAACCTGTGCTCCCTGCCTCCTCAAGTACAGCTGACATGCCTGCATTGGAGAGAGAAACAAAGAGCACCGGGCTTGGGCAACTGAAAATCCTTTATTAGCTTAGCAGTGATTCATATTTATATTAATATCTACATATTAATTTCTATATTATATCTATACTTAACCTATATACTCTAGTATAACACTTTTAGGGGAAAGTAAAAGTGAGACCCCCCCAAACCAGCTGTTCTTGATACACTGAAGTAGAAAAGCACAGGTTTGAGGAATCCTGCCCAAAGGTTGAAATACCAATTCTGCCCACTAATCAACTCTGTTCCACTAACTAGTCTTTAGATAAGAGTATAGAGCATGAGATAAAAGGTTCTGGTTGTGGTAGTATAGGGCTAATTTGAATAAAGTTAACTTTGGCATGCTGTTGGAAGAAATAACTAAGCAGTGATTTAATGATTTAAAGATTTGGGGGAACAAGAGAGAGAACTAACTTACAGACACAAACTTGGGTTGTGTTTATTTAAAACACATCTTTATCATATTTGCATGTAAGCTGTATGTTTTATAAAGGAATCTTACTTTTTGAATCATTACTATTTATAAATAGTAATACAACAACTATTTATAAATAGTAAACAACAATAAAGTTGTTAAAAAGTGGCTACAATTTGAGAAGACATCAAAGATAATTTATGAATTACTTATTACTTACAAATAATGAAGTATAATTGGCATGCCTGGCTTTAAGGAACTTGCAGTCTAGTGAGCAGGCAGAACTTGCTCATGTAAAACTGTCATTGTAGCAGTGTATTTCATCCATTTATCTTGTTTGCATAGGTATAAATACCACAGTTACCAATATCAGTATTAGTTCTATATTAGAATAAATTTATAAAATTGTGCCAAAGAAAGTAAAAGAACCCAATCTAGAAAAAGAGGGCTCAAGATGGCTGATGTCATCAGAGAAGATTCCAAAGAGATCAGACTTGAGAAGTTTCTTGCCTATCACCTCTCTCCCCAAAGCACTTTAGCAGCATCTGTTCTCCACACTGCCAAGCTCAAGTGTTATGTCTGGCTTTCAGAATTCTCCATGATCTGGCCCTGAGCACCCAGCCATTTTCATGGTCCCTATTAATTTCCATTATACATTATACCCTATATGCAAAAATCTACAGGTCGACTTTAGTCTTAGTTTTGTCACTTCTGTAAATTGAGTGACTTTGGGTAAATCACTCAATCAACCACTCGATATTGCAATCTCCTAATCTATAAAGTGAAGAGACTGGGCTCTTGAAGATCTAGATAGCCCCTGTGGTTTGTGCTAGTCTACAGAGCACTTCATCTCATTAGATTTTCCAAACAGCCCTATAGAAGACTGTGATTATCTCACTTTTAAAAGATAAGGACGCTAGGATGCATGGGTGGTTCAATGGCAGAATGCTCACCTTCCATGTGGGAAACCCAGGTTCAATTCCCAGATCATGCACTGCACACACACACACACACCCCCAAGAAAAAGATAAGGACACTAGTAGAGATACTTCTGTCTCCAAACCCGGTGCTAACCCTTCCAGCCTGGAACTGCTCAGTGTCTGTTCTCTTCCTTGCTGGTTCATGCCCCAAGCCTTCATTACTGTCTGCCCAAGTCCTGCCCATCTTTCATGGAATAACTTCATTCCTAAACTCTTCTCAGGACTGTTCCAACTCAGAGACCACCCCTTCTCCCCCATTTGTGAACCTCTTTGGCAGTTACAAATAGACATACAGAATTTAGTGCCACTGCCTCCCTACTTACCTACCTGCCTCTCTGTCAAATCCTATAAGATTCACTATGGTTTCTGGACCTAACACTTGTCTCTGGAGCTAGGTAGTGAAACCTCAGAGCACTGGCCTATGTTGTGCAAGTAGTCCAACTCAAAGAAAGCCCAAGGAGCTCATCAGGAATGCCTGGTAGGAATGGTCTGTGATAGGGAAGAGACAGGCTTTACCTAATGTTGGATAGAGTGGGAAGAACAGGAGCAAAATACAAACAGAATCCAGGGTCAGAGGGCAAAGTGACAATAATGGTAAAATTAGGATCCACTTAAGTGGTATAGTATCTAGAAACCAAGATTTCCTTTTTTATTTTTTCTCCCATCTATCAACCCCCTCCCTCTACCATAGCAAACTGCAGTAACCATATACCCTGGGTCATTTAAAACAGTGCAGTAGGGCAGGCCATGGTGGCTCAGCAGGCAGAGTTCTTGCCTGCCATGCCTGAGACCCAGGTTTGATTCCCAGTGCCTGCCCATGCAAAACAAAACAAAACTGCATTTGGCAGCATTTTCAGCAGTTAGAAATCACACCTGCTAGAAACCAATGACATAGACCTTAGATTGTTATTCTGTGACTGTCGTCTGCTTCGATCTAATCCCTCTCCCAATTAACCTGAATTATTGAATGTCATAGCCACAAGAGGAGCCAAACCATGATGCCCAGAATTAGGCTCTGATTCCTGGGCAGACAGCAGGAAGCAGACATAGGGGGAACCATGGTGAACCATAGTGGCAGTTTATATCCAACAGTGAGTTTAGATCTAAGTCTTAGAGCTGAGAGTGGCAGGAGAGCTTGGTGGATGGCAGCATGGATGCTGGAATGTGCTACTGAATCCCAGTTATGCTAATTACCAACATGTGACTTGGGTCCTTAACTTCTTTGTGCCTCAGTTTCCTCAGGTGTAAAATGGCCATAGCAAGAATACCTACCTTTTGGAGTTTTTATGGGGATTATATGAATTAAAATATGTAAGGCTCTTGAAACAGCCCCTGACACTATAGTAAGAGGAAAATATGAGGTGCTGTTATTTTTGTTGTTTTTGTTGTTTGTTACTAATATTATCATTGTTGTTATTTGGAGGAAGAAGAAGTGATCTGAGACTGTTGCTGTAGAGATGAAGAGCCTTTGCACAAAGTAATAAGTAGAGATTCAAGTGCCCACACAGAGTTCTATCAGACCTCTTTCCCTCTAATCACCCACCTCCCTCTTCCAATACATACGTTAGCACATCCTTTTAAAGAGAAAGAATTAATTGAGACAGAATGTTCCTTGCCTCTTGTTGACCTTGACTGAAGGTGCCTCCACACAGTCTGAAGTGGCTCCCTGCTCCTCTTCCCCGTTTCTTACCTGATCTCTGGACTAGGAAGAAGAAAGAAGAGAGCAAGAATATTGAAAAACACTCAAGATGTTTGTTAAAGACTCTCACGAAATAGATGACATGTGCGCACATGCCCAGGAACTTGGTCCAAGCACTTACATGTACATTCTAAATAAGCTGACTGTTCAATTTTCAAGAAGAAAGTAGTGCAGGAGTCATCTATGGAGAGGGGCAAGAGGTTCACTTTTTATTCACCTCTGGAAATATTCCACCATCACCTCTTCCACCCCCAGCTCTCTCAGAGCCATAAAAACTTTTAAAAAGCCTACTAAAGGTCTTTCAGAGGTTGTTTAAAAGTTTACCCTATCATATACTATATACAATTGCAGATATTTCTGTCAGAGAAGTCAGATGAAATGATCTTTTCGTGTTTAAAGGGAGCAAAAAATAGTCTCTCAGTGAGAAGAGTTTCTGGAAAACATTTGAGATTTGGAAATGTTGTCAAGCCCAGGAAGACTGGAGGGCACTTACAGGTTGAGTGAGAAGGCAGTTCAGACACAAGCACACCCCATTTTGAACTTAGAACTTTTCTATTTCTGAAGGACCGGTAGGTGAGTCACTAAAGAGGAGGCAAGGAGCTAGAGTGTGTCTGTGGCACCCACGGGAGACAGGCTGTGGAGAGAGAGAGGGATTCCTTAAACATTGCTACAGTTTATTCCAGGACTACCACAAGGTATAGAACAGTCTCAACGCAGAGGAACTGTTGACTTCTAGGGAAGCCTCCATCCTGGGATAGTGAGCAGGGAGTTGGAATTTTAGCTAACCAGGTCTGGAAAACACCCAGAAATGTGATCTCCTGGGAGTTTTCTCTGGCTGCTTCAAGGATATTAGCTGACTCTACTCAGACGGTTAGTTATTCCTAAAATAGTTCTCCCCCAGCTAAGCAACTTGGTCACCCATGGGGTCTGGCAAGCATACAGTGTGGAGGACAAGGGGCTGAGGTGGTAGGCCCATAGTGATAGAGACGTAGGAGTAGGAATGCAGGGAAGACATGGAACAGGAGATTCAAAGATGAATAGATGGAGAGCCTGCTGCTCGGGAACTTTCTTAGCACAGTGATTGACATATGCAAGGCTCCAAAAATGTCAGTTACTTTTATTTGCCAATATTACATTCATTCATTCAGCATTCAATAAATGAGCTACCTACTCACTATATGATAGAGACTGTCTGGTGCTAAGAGTGTGAGAAGAGCGGGGTAGGAGATGCAAGATTATTCTGACTGCAGTCTGCCTGGTGAAGCTCAAACGACACAGGGTGTTTGAAAGTAGACATGAAGAGTGGAGAGCACATAACACTGGAATTTTATTGGGCGAAGTTAAGAAAAACTTCTCAGAAGGGTTGTTATTTTAGTTAGGTCATAAAGGATGGGTAAGATTTGGCCACCTGAGAAAAAGGACTAGGGAAATAATCAGTATTTTAATGGTTAAAAGTGCAAAACCTGAACTGCAACAATCCTGGGTTCAAATGCTAGCTCAGTCATTTAGTAGATATGAAATCTTAAGTTCTTAAACACTCCGAGTCTTAAGTTCTTCATGTATAAAATGGAAATAATTCCACTCATCTCCTAAAGAGAATAAGATGAGCTGATAGTGCTGGCAAAGCAAAGCCCCTTGTATAAACAGCGGCTATTATTACACTTTAGTCCCTTTATCCTTGTTCCGGGCTTCTATTAAAGTGGTGACGCAGCGCCCTGAGAAATGCCAGCCTTCTGCAAGGCTTTTCCCAGGGAGGCTTTAGCTCAGGGATCTTCAGCAGCCCTCTGGTCAGGCAGAAAGTGGTGGCACAGTGGAATGTGTTAGCACAGTGGAATATTCTTGCATTTTGGTTTATAAAATATGCAGATACATTTCCTTCAATTCTCTTCATTTCTGCTGGCTGGCTCGAGGGCTTTACAGCCTGGGTCACACCCAGTCCATAACTCAAAAATCTTAACAAGGGAGAATGAAATGACAGCTACCCTTCCTATCCCCTCCACTTCAAGGTGCCCTGTACCTTCTCATAGGGCAGAGCCACCTCTGCCCACAGCCCCACCTTCCTCACTTTCCCTCTTCCTGTCCTGGCTTAAAATAAGAAAGAGTGGGAGGAGGGGGTAACTCCATTTTATTTTAAACAGAGCTTAGGGGGAAATGAATTTGTTTCACAAGAAGGAAGTAAAGCCTTTGCAGTTACTGTATAAAGGTGTGCTAATGTTGGCTCAACAACCCTGTCAGATGCTCCAACCTTGATGTTTTCACATGTGGAACCTCCCAGAACTGAGGTTACAGGATGCTGCTGATGGTAGCAGCTGCTGTGGAGGCTAGAGCCAGCTTTAGACACAAGATCTCTTATGTTCAACCCCAGGCAAGGTCTTCTGCTTACCAATGGCCCCTGTTCCCATGGCCAGCACACCCACTGAGAAGAGCCAGTGAGTGATGGAATGGCTAATAAGGTCATCCAAATAGTGAAGTAAAATCTATTTTACCTCACATCTTTTGGTCAATACTAACACCCAAAAGAGCCCTTTGGACAGCCAAGGGGACATCATTTAGGGAAATAGCCTGCCAAATCCAGCTCTGGTCATATGGGCTATTCTCTGTGGTCAAGAAAGGTTGTCCTTCAAGAGCCCATTTGAAGACTGGGGTTGCATCAAGCACTAGACAACCACCAGTCACTTGTCGCAGAAGCAGGTCCCTCTGTCACTTGCTGTCTGGAAAAAGAAAAGAACAGTACTTAAGTTGGGGCAACTGCCTGTATTCATTTTTAGAGAGAAGCAATACATAAATAAATTCAGTAAATAGTAGAGCTGGAGGAGATCCAACCTCCTTGAGTTAGGGGAGAAACTTTGAAACAAAGGTCAAAATTATGATTTCCTATATTAAACTACTCTTGGGGCAAGAAAGAAATGTCTTATAGAGAAATCAGTTATATTTCTTCTCTTTCTCCATTATTATAAAAGAGGGAAATTAAACTAAAAGATCAATTTTTAAAACTGCTCCTAAATTGCAATGACTATGTTTTGAATCTTGAATACCCCCCATTCTCTTACCTTGAGTTAAAGTCCTCCTTTCACATGCTCTTAAAAGAGTTAAGAGGCTTCATTGAACTATAAACTGTTCTAATTCCAGCATAGTTTGAAGGCTGAGAAGCAAAGACCAGCCTTTCAAAGGGGTGGGGAAGGGGGGTTTCCATAAGGGAATATGATGCCAATCTTTCTCTACTTGGTCCCATCTACACATTTGAACATTCAGTACCATAAATTCTATCTTTACAGTAGTGAAAGAGGGAAGAAAAGCATACTGATGATTATACTAATCTGGTTCAAAAGGATTCCAGGGTCAAAAAGATGGGAGTATGAGTGTCCAGAAGGCTGGAAGCTCTGAAGTCTATGTAGATGTTTCAAGCTTAGTCTTGATGTTAACAATGATCCCACTTAGCTATCTTCTAGAAATAAGAACCAGCAGGAGCATGATTGTCTGAGATTGTCTCCTTTCACCCCAAACTTTTGGGGGAGTAGTTACTAAAGAGTTAGTAAGTGTAATGATTTGCTTTTTTTTAGTCCTGCTCTAGTTCATTTGGTGGAAGAGCTAATGAGAAGAACAATAAACAAAAGCCATTCATACAGGAGGGGAAACAATAAAAGAAGACATGGAGAATAATTTATAAATGATAAATCTCCAAAATTCTGAGGAAGATCCATTCCCCTTGAGACTGGTACACAAGTGGTGGACACTGGTCCGGGATCATACATTTGGATAGCACTTTCACTTGTTACACATGGTGTCTCTCTTAGTCTTTTTAAAATCATGTGAGATAGGTAGCACAGCTCGTCTGTGTTTGCAGACAAGTCAGCAGGAGTAAATGAACATCCCACAGTCACACAGCTCCTCATCGTGGAACGAGGTCTTTAATCTACATCTTCAAACTCCAGATCTCTTAGGCTCTTTCCAATGTGTTTAAGAAAAGCCTCAGTCATTTGTTGAATTAGTAAAAAATTTCCTAGTGGCTTGAAAGGGTAAATGGTGTCCTTAATACCAACCTTAGTGTCAAAAAGTCACTTTAAGTATTAGGGGACAAGAGTCCAATAAATTCTTACATTCCAAAGGTGAAATAAAACTGAAGTATATGCATTAATCCAAAGCAAACACACAGTATTTTGCTCAGGATAGTAATCTTTGGAGACAGTATGGTTATTCTTACAAGGCTACGTATCAAAGGGGTTTCCTTAATTGCCTTTAATAGTAGTCTTTGGAACCAGTGTTCAAGCTCCCCGATGCACATTCAAGTTACTTTATAATGGTACTTGGTTATTTCCACAAACTAAAAATAGCTTTGCCTACCAGACCTGATCTTTGTTTATAAACCAAACTTGACTCTATTTTCCACAAAATCAAATTCATCTTGCAAGGATGAAATCTGGATGCGTTTCCCAAAGAGGAATTTTTAAGATATTTTGATCTGATGGCATCAACATTAAAATTAGTGCATCTCTTGCCAAAGTGACTCTTTCAGAGTAGATGCTACTGATATAACTGTGTGGTTCTGGGTTTTTCAAAACCAACCACATTGTTTTGTAGTAACCCTTGAATAAAACATCCTAAGTCGCCCAATATTCCACAAGTGGAAGAAATATGAGCCAGAGCTTCTAGAAGAAGGAAATAGGACACCAAGAGATTTTAAATCCCCTACCACTGCAAATAGCAGCAACAACAGATTGGTGCCATTCTTAAAAAGATAATCAAATATTACTGTGTACTGTTCTCTGAATTCTAGGCCAGCCAAAAATTCTTAATAAATATTGGCCATTTACCAAAACCAGCTGGCATAAAAAGCTTTTTGTTAACCTAATTAAGATCCTGGGTTTTGTTCTAGTTCTGACTTCTATTCAAAATGATTGAAATAAATAACCTTTTCCTCCTTCAGAGATGGGGTCAAGCAGAGGGCAGATATTATGTGCCCCAAAGGCATTAAACTCTCTCCTTCATATTCTTTTCCATGCCTCTCCTTCTTCACAGGCAGCATTGCCGCCATTACAGTGACAGTTATTGCTGTGGTGTTATTAGTGTTTGGAGTTGCAGCGTATCTGAAAATCAGGTAAGATGCATGCTATTTTTCTTGAAGAAAAAGATACCATTTCATTGGACACCAAGCTGAGAGTTTTTTACTGTGTGCTTGTGTTTTAATCGGTGTCCTGGCTTTCAGAAGTATTGGCAGGGAATTGAAACTGGCCAGAGTAGTGCACACACGACAGGAATAAATAGTACAGCATCTAAACCCTGACAGAGTAATAGAAATAAGCTGAAATATGCAGGATGATGTCATTGACAGAGAATTAATCTGGAGTCCTGAGGCCTAGGCTCTCTGCCCTTAACTCACCTCGCCACCCTGAGGAAGCCACTTACCTCCTGGAGCCCAAGTTTTCTCATCCGTGTCATGGGCCCAAGGGCAGGATCAATGGTTTATAAATACTAATGTTCTGAGTACTCATCTGTGGATTTATACCCAACTGTAGCAAGATATTCACTGATTCTGAGGCAAAATATGGAAAAAGAGAAGAAAAGTATAGTATTTCTGTAAAACTTATTTTTTCACCTGAGATTGTGTCTTTATATTTTTGGTCATCTTTTCTTTTGTGAAATGAAAGTGATTATAGATGGTAGCTGAGTTTTGACTTTCCTGAGCAAAACAGAAAGTACTAATGCTCGATGAGTCCCCCATTTTTTATTTTTATTGTTCTGTAGAATCCAAAAGTCCCAAAACCACATGACTAACCAGCTTTGAGTTTGCATTGAGCACTAAAATGCCAAATGACAAGAGTCAATTTATTTGTCAGTCTGTGTATGCCTACCACAACGGACAGAAGGACTATGTGCCACCGTGAATACCGTCACTCTTTAACCTCCAACACATTCTCCCAATAGTTAGGATCATCTTTGCGGATGTTTCTCTGACATGTCACTCTCTACCTTAGAAGTCCCCACTGGGGCAGTGCGATTGTGACTCAGTGGCAGAATTCTCACCTGCGGTGCTGGAGAACTGGGTTCAATTCCCGGTGCCTAACCATGTTAAAAAAAAAAATAATAAGCCCCCAGTGGCTTAAAATCTAATTCCTCTGCTTAGCCCTCAATGTCATTCATGGTCCCACCCCTGCCTATTTCTTTCCACTCCTCCCAGCTCTCTCTCTTGCTGGTTCTTGCTGTCGCTTTCCCCTTAATCATGAGCTTCAGTGACACTTCTGTCTGAATCTTAGGACATACCAGGTTCTTTTCCTTTCCAGGCCATTGGTTCTTGCTCGTCCCTCTGCCTGAAAGCTTTTCTTCTAGCTCATCCGTATCCTATATATTTTTGATTAACTATCGTATCCTTCGGGAGACTTTCCTTCCAGTTTGGTGCCCATGTTATTTATTCACTTAGTGCCTGAATTATTTCTATCCTAGCAGTTATCATAGTCTGTTATTTGTTCATGGACTTTTTTACTTGTTTAGGGTTTTTTTTTTTTTTTTGCCTGTTTTCAGCACTAAAATTGAAGTTCCATGAGGACCCAGACATTGTGAGTTTACATTTGCTTCTAGCATCTCACGTGGTTCTGGACACAAAGAAGATGCTTGGCAAAATGAAAACATGAACAACTCAACATAAGAATAAACAATCCCAATCACACAGGCACCATCTTGCATACATATGTACATTCCTGACTTCCCAACAGCTGCATTTCGTCCTCAGGAGGCACATGCGCCCCCGTCCTTCCCTTATGTCCTTGTTCCCCGTGCAAAGCGCATGTGTGTAATTTCTCATTTGCATACACACATCTTCTTTGCTACCCTCTTTCCTTGCCCTCTCCCATTTCTAGTCACCTCAGCCTAGCCCTACACCCACTAGAGAACTCTCTCCTCTTTCCCTTTTATCTCCCTTCATCTTTTGTTCTAAATGTGCATCAAATCAATATAATGATGGTATCAAGTATGGCAAAGCCTCATAATACCACCTGTACTGATGGTACAAATAACAAGAAAGCCAGGTTTTGAAGAGATATTGGAATTAAAGGGTCAGTGTTGCCTGTATCTAACAGCCTTTATAAAAGGTGAAGTCTCCTTCAGATTTTAGAAAACATTTTTTTCTTCTTTGGCTCTATATTTCCTTGAGCAGAAAAGTTAAATTTATAAATCATATCTTACTGAATGGTACTCTTTTTCACCTCATTCAATTACTAGTTTATCACTGCAGAGATACAACATTTTACTTATGAGTTAGATTGTTCCTTATGAACTAGTCTGGGAACTTCTTTCCCATTCTGTAACCAAGTTTCTATATAAAAATGTGTTTTTTGGGGGAAGGAATTTATAAACTTTAGAGTCATTTTGGAGTCAGCAATGGTAAGATTCTGAAGGGTCATGTCACCAAAAATAAGGCATCCTCAGGAGTCTGGAACCAAATAGAAACACTTCCCTTTTGCCACCCACTTTTCAAACATGAGCATAGAAATAACCAAAAGGACTCTTCTTCTTTACTTCAACCAAGAATTCAAGTTTACTCAAACCAACCATTGACTATAGACAGGAAGTTTAGAACCGTGACTAAGAATTCAGCTTTCCCCCTTCTAACTTTGAGCATGTTACTCAACTTCATTAACCCTCATTTTCTTCACCTATAAAGTAAGGGTAGTAATTTTTACTACAATCAGTGCAATGATTCATAGCATTGTTGGGAAGATTAATGGATGCTGCTTCCCAAGTACATGGCACTGCCAACATCAGCAGCAGCAAAGAGATAAGTTGAAAGGGCCCCTAGTAAAGCAATTCTCAATAAATATTTATTGGGCATCAACCATGGACCAGGCACTTTTCTAAGTATTTGGGGGTTACGTCAGTAATGAGACACAGTTCTGCCATCACAGAACTTACTGTGTTTGGAAAATTTTATTAGCAGATCATTAGAATTTGTTCTAATGTGTGCTGACTAAAATTGTATACAGGGCAGGCCACGGTGGCTCAGCAGGCAGAGTTCCCACCAGCCACGCTGGAGGAAAAGAAAAAAAAATACTGTATGCGTGATTTTTTTTGCATGAGCAGACACCAGGAATCGAATCCAGGTTTCTGGCAAAGCAAGTGAGAACTCTGCTA
Source organism: Tamandua tetradactyla (assembly GCF_023851605.1). Taxonomy (NCBI): domain Eukaryota; kingdom Metazoa; phylum Chordata; class Mammalia; order Pilosa; family Myrmecophagidae; genus Tamandua; species Tamandua tetradactyla. The sequence goes on along the minus strand of NC_135350.1, from coordinate 54,415,330 downwards.
CTGAGCCACCGTTGCCTGCCCCAGTTTTATTCTTTACATTTATTTTTCCTAGGCCTTCTTAACACCAGGTACAGTCAGTGAATTTTTGAATTAGTCTCTGTTTCTCTCCCCCAAATAGTTCTTCCCTCCTAAATGTAGAAAGGTCCACAGTGGTACAAATATAAAGTTGCTGTTAATCTTTGGCACTACAAATTTAAGGATGAACAAATCCTAAGGAAATCCCCTAAGCAAAATCCCCTTATGCTCCTCCTTTCATTATTTTGGCAAAATGATAGCATAAGGAAGTTAATAATGCTCATGAATCTTCAGGCTGAGTTGAAACCCCTTCAAATGTTATTTATCCAGATTCTCGGAAAGCCCCAGTCATCATTAATCAAAAATACAGTTGGCTAAATTTACAAATTTGTGTGTGTGTGTGTATGTGTGTGTGTGTGTGTACTGAGATTAGGCTTTGCCTTGGCCCTAAATTCATTCAGCTTCTATCATCCCAGATTTCTGAGAACAATTAACATGACAAGAGGTCTGGTCTCTGCTGTTTGTGGTCTTTCAGCTCACTTGGCTGGAGCAGCAAGTGACTGACATCACAGCCCATGAGGGAAACATTAGCTTCTGGCCTGCAACCCCAGGCTATACCCCCAGCCCCAGTTAATGTCCTTGCAAATGCAAGATGAGAGTCTTAAAGGGCAGCCTCACAGCTGGGAAGACAGCTCACCTTGCAAGCTCTGCTAACAGTGGGTCGGTAGTTTCACCTTTCTTCCCAAATCCTAATTTCCTCTGGAGTCATCGGTAAACTCATCAGCCATCTGTTTTTCACGCTCCTATTTTCCAGGGACCCTTGAGTTTTGTCACATGCTGTCACCTACCCAGAGAAACACATTTTTCTGTAAGCTGAACCACTTTTGGATATGGCTCAGAAAACAGAAACTGTCCTGAACATACCAGAATGCTTCTCTGTTATTAAGTCCCCCTTTTAACAGCAATATGATGTAGAAGAAGGAACAGAGGCTTCGCAGCCAGGTTCAGTACTAATGCTTCTACTTACCAATTAGGTGGCCTTGGGCAAATTATAATCTCCCTAATCCTCAATTTCTTAATCTGTTAAAATAAAGCAAATCATACCCATCTTTCAAGGTTGTTTTGAAGATGAAATTAAGTAATGGATGTGGAGTGCCTATAAAGACAATGTAGCATGGCAGGTAAGGACATCTACTGTGAGGCACCCTTGATAACCACACCATGCCCAGTTTCTTCATTTATAAAAGGAGGATAATAAAAATAATAACTCACAGAATTGCTATGAGGATTAAATTACATGTTGTGTCTAAACATCCAGTGCCTGGCCCAAGGATGATGGAAAGGCTAATTACTACTATTATTGTGCTTAGCACACAGATGGTCAATAAAATGGTATTTGCCAACCATAGGCCTTAAATTTGGAAGATTAGCCTCCACCTTGGCCACTCCCTTGCAGCAGGCTTCAGGGATTCAGAGGAGAGGGTTGAAGAGGAAGAAGAAGGAAGATAGCACAGAAGCTCAGTCTTCCAATTACGTGCTGACACGGTGGGCTTCCGCATTCTGTTTTGGCATTTCAATCAGGCTGTTTCTGAATGTCTGTAATGGTACATCCATGCTGTACATTCGTAAATGGAAGCTATTTTGAGCAGTCTTTCCTCCAGGATTTGTTTGCAACTTTAAAAAAAGCAAAGGCCCTGCCTGCTTCTTTCAGAGAATGTCTTTAATTAGTGATGATTGAAGAATGAGGTAAGTCAGTTTTGTTTTGTTTAAGTTGGCTCAAAATTGTTCAGCCGTGAGATAATCCCCCTGCAGAGAAGACCGTATCTGCTATAGCCAGCCATGTGGATGCTGCTATAATTAGGTGTGCTGGTAACCCAGTCAGACAACACAGGCTGTGCCCTTCACAAAAATAAATGTGATCTTGATTTACAGACATAACAGGGCCTGGTTCTTAAGGCATCTTGTTAGAAGTCACCTGTTTTGCTTTATGTCTTCTAGATTATATTTTATACAACTGGATTCCTTCTGGTCATTGTTAGGTTTAAAGCATAGGCTCAGCTAGCCATATAGGCTATCTTCTAGAATTTATTACCCAGAGGCTGATTTTTTCAGACCAGTTTTTGGAGTTCTGGACATCTTGTTGACTTGGTTCTCTATCCCAGACTTTTCAAGCATTATGTGCATAAGGATTAATGGGAAAGCGTATTAAAACATGATTTTCTGGAATTACCCAGAGATTGTGGTTAAGTCAGAGTGGGGACTGTGCATTAGAATTTCCAGCCGGTTCAAAGGTAATGCCAATGTTGCTGGTCCAAGGATCAGACTTCAAGTACTACTGTTCCACCCTCTTCTCCTAACCCTCCAAAAACAAACATTACTCTTCAGTTTCCCAGGTATAGTGCCCTGCTGTTTCATGCCTCTGTGGTTTTGAACACACTAACCCTCTCCAGTAGTGTTTGGTTCACCCCTTTTGTATCTTGCTAATTCCAACTTGTCCAGCTCAGAAAAAGACCTCCTCTGGAAAGCCTCCTCCTACATTGTTACGGTGAGTTCCTTACTGCATGTACCTCCTCTGTACCACTTATGTATCTATTTGGAAACTATTGTGTTCTCTGCCCATCTCCTCCACTACATGGATACGTAGCCACTGGAAGAACCTGGCATATACTGGTTGTTTATAAACATTTGCTGGAATGATTCCGGGAAAGAACATTGGGTACAGAAGCAAAAACTTTTTATCTCAAATCAGAAGGAACTAGATTTGGGAAAGAGGAAGCCCTGGGAACCCATTAAACCATATAGGCTTTTGCCAGTTACCTCCTGAGACTAAACTTGATTTCAAAAAAAAAAATTTTGCAAATGTACGGAGACCTTTTTTGTTGTGAGTGTCTATCAGCAGTAAATCTGACATAGTATATTAAAAAAAAAATAAACCTATTTTGTCCCTTCAAAGTAAAAAATAAAAAATTAAAGTAATTTAATTACTTAAAAGTAAAAAATTAAAATAATTTCAAAAGGAAATGCTTTTTTAAAAAAATCCATACTATGAACTGATAGGAGTCCTGAATCCATGATACTCACTCTATCATAACTTATGAGGAGCAAATAAACTCACATCTCATTATCACAATTTCCTTAGCTTCAAAATTGTTAATTTCAGAGTTCTGACAAATTTACCATTGTTATTTAAGATGTTAACATTGGGGAAGAGAGAGGGAAAGGACATGGGAACTATTCTGCTGTTTTAAATTTATCTGTAAATCTAAAATCATTCCAATGTAAGTTTATTTTTTTTTAAATATTGTTTAGTAGCAACCACACAGGATTTGTTGTATGCTCCTGCCTCAGGACCCTTACACTTGCTGCGCTCTCTGTTTGCAGAATATATCACAAGCATCCACATAGCTCATCCTTCATCACTTTTACATGTCTGCTCAAATGTTATCTTTGTGAGTCCTTCCCTAATCACCATATTTAAAATTACACTCCTCTTCTCCTATTTGGAACTCCTCATTACCCCTTTCTTGCATATTACCATCTGCCATATTATTATTCATCTCTTATTAATTGTGTCTATCCTCTGCTAAAATGTAAAGGGAGGGGGTTTTGTCAGTATACTTCACGGAGGGATCCACTAGTTCCTAATAGATGGTAGGTTTTCAGTAAATGGTTAAATGAAAGGAGCCAGGCAAGGAAATGACAAACAGAAAAAGACAGCCACCAATGGAAACAAAAAAAAGGAGACCATGACAGCTGCACCAAACTTGCTTTGCTAGTGAATGAGTCTAAGGTTTAATTACTAACGGCTAATGAGCCACAAATCCAACTGTGTTTTCGCAGCATTAAGCCATGTCTTCTTCATCTTTGTATCCTTCCTTATTAGCACATGGTAGCTACTAGTGATTGAATGGAAAGACTAGCTAAAGAGTAGATGACTATGGGGGCAGTAATAGTAAACAAATGCAGAGACTTGTTGGAAAGCTGGGGCTGACCCTTGTTAAAGAAAAGTTTTCTAAATATGTTTCATTTCAGCACAAGTAAAATGAAACACCGCATTCATTTTCAAACACAAGTGAGTTCATTAAGTCCTGATAATGCAGTAATCGTAAAATAGGTACCATTTTGCAGTAATGGAGGAGGCCTCAAACCATAAATGTTGCTACCACATTTGCTAGTCACTATTCACAATGCATCATCATACTGAGGGTGAGAAGTAGCGAGTGTTGCTTTCTATTAAAGAAAGTGTTGCTTCTATTACTAGAGAAGGAGAGCAATGAGGAATGGACTTCAAATGAATCATTCCCTATTTTAGCTAACTAAACCATACAGTACAGTATACTAGCATTTACTATAAGTGCAGTGCCATTGATTGATACAGACTGTGAGCTCTGTGCTAGGTGGGTTAAAGCCATGTCAATGCATGGGAGAAATTTTATCCATAATTATCTTTCCTCCTCCCATTCTTAAAATCAAAATGGTGGCTTTGACCCTTGGCATTCTTTAATAGTATTTTTTCACATTGCCACAATTATATTGCATAGGCCATAATGATCTCCATATGTACTTAAATACATATACTACTGGATGCAAGCAGTTATCATCAAATATTTATAAAATAACTACTGCATCAAAGGCAACATTAGGTGTTCAGAACGTTAAAGAAAAGTAAGACAGTGGTTTTCCCCCAAGAAGTTTACCATCTAAGAGGATCTGAGGCACCACAAGTAGAAAACATAGCTATGTTGAATGGGTGCCAGTCTTTATTAAGAAATGAGTAAACAAAATTGCTTTGACCTGACAATGCAGTCATTAGTACAGATTGCTATTCAGACTGAATTTTAGATTGACAGCATTGCATAATAGAGGGAGAGCTGTGACTTTAAGCCAGGAGACCTTGGCTTTATTACCAGCTCTACTGTTAAATAACTTTGATCAAGTCATTGCAATTCTTTGGGCCCCACTTTCCTAATCGTGAAAATAAAGAGGTTGAACAAACCATCCCAAAGGCCTACTAGCACTAATGTTTCATGTTTCTTACAACTCTAGGAAGCAAAACTTTGAGAGAGTTTTTCTCAACTCTTAGACTCTACAAATGCCAATCTGAAAGCCTCCCCATTTCCATCCAAAAGTGCCATGATTTAAGAAGTTCTGATCTAGAGAGATAGTGTAAAATGCTCATTAATCATTCTCCTCTTCTCCTCTTATCACATGCAAAAACAATGTGGTGTCTTATTCCTTCTGCCGTAGTACAGGATTTATCCAAACCTGCCTTGAGTCCCAACATACCTAGTTCATCTTGTTAAGCTCATTAATATATTAAAACAAGCCCTATGGGGTTCAGTACAGTTCCAATTTTGATTTATCCACATCTCTTGCTTTTCTTCTCATCATTTTGCTCAACTCACAGTTCATTCAGTGGAAAGACAAAGAAAAATAAAACTAAAAATAGTCTATATTTTATAGTGTTTGTTAGTGGACACCTCTTATAATACAGCAGATTCAAGTACAACACTGATCAAATAAGTCTTGCCCATTTGATCCTCGACTGGAAAAACTTGACTACCAGAAGATTTTTAACTTCTCCGACTGCATTTCAATATGTCTATAATTTTTAAGAATTCAAACAATAGTACAGAAATGGATTTTAACTCTGCCTGCAGCATAGTTTCAAGAATCCATATGGGAGGGAGACTCACTTTTCATTCAATCCCTTTTTTATTGTTGGCAGATTTACCATGTGTTTGTGTAAGCATTCATTACAATAAAAATTAAAAGGCGATATTGGCCAATATTTATTCTGCATTTACTATGTGCCAAGGCTTGTATATGTGTTACCTCATTTAATCTTCCCAATAACCCTGACACAATTTTTTAAAAAAAGTTTCTTCATTTTATAGTTTAAGAAAAAGGGTGTTAAAAGCATATCCAAGAGCATGTGTCTATTGATGAAACTGACATTTTATAAGAATAAAATTATATGATAGATATAAAAATGCTGTGAGAGGTTAAATTATCATACAAAGGTGACTCATGAATGCCCTAACAATAAAGAAACAAGTTTATTAGGGAGACCTTTGCCAGGCTTGCAACAGTCAGTGATGCTGAAACTTAGGCTTGGCTCCAGTCTTGCAATTCCCATGTTTTTACTTGCTCACTCTATACCTTCAGTTCTTCAACCATCCTGGTAAAATATGTGAGTGTATTTGGAGATTTTAAATTTGGGGGGAGTGGTGGTGATCAACAGTCCATGACCTCCATTTACCAAAAACTAGCCTTTCCCCTATCCCTGTAGCTCAAAAGACTAGTGCTGCTATTTGTGGTCTATTTGTGCTGCTGTTTGTGGTCTCTTTCCTTCCCACACCCACAGAAATCAATGTGGGCCTTTAAGGAAAACAAAGCATATTGTGGGGCATCTTCACATTTCCAGGTATATATATTTGGGTTAGCTGGGTCAGTCTTTAGACCCTAAATCAAAATTTTGAAGTCCAAAAGTTTGAAACTAGTACAGCAAGGGCCTACTTCTTTGCAATAAACCACCTCTTTTCAAATTCCTGGCAGAAATTATATTAGCAGTAGTCATAAGCATAGCAAATGCTTTTTATGCCTCTCCAATTGTATTCTTATTAAAGGGAGGGGGGAGTGTTTTCCTGTACTATATATACTGTATGTGATTTGCAGTGACAAGGTGTAATAATCACATGCTAGCATGAACCTCAGAGGAGCCAGATGCTGATTTTCTGGTGTCCTCCAAATCCTGTCATTAGTTTTAAGTCTTAAAATAACCATATTATCTCTCAGGAATATCATCCCATCTTATGAACAGATTCATTTGAAGGAAGTTAGGATGTATTTTTCCAATCACTATTTTGTCCACAAACAGTAAGTATTGAACACTTACTGTGTGCCCGACACTCTGATAGGTACTGGAAATAGAGCCAAAAACAAAGCAGAAAAATAAGCAAATACTCCATACCCTCATAGAGCTTACAGTCTAGTCAGGGGAAAGAGGCATTAGCAAAATAAAAAAAATTCGTAAGTTATACAGTATGTTAGAAGGTTATGAGTACTATGAGAAAAATTAAATAGGGAGTGTCGGGGGTGAGGTTTACAAATTTAAATAGCGTTATTAAGAAAGGTTTCATTGATTTAGTGACATTTGAGCAAAGACTTGAAGGGGATGAGGAATGAGCCATGAGGGATCTGGAGAACCGTTATTCCCTCAGAGGGAACAATAAGTGCAAAGATCCTGAGGCAGAAGTGTGCCAGACATGAGGAAGACGAGTAATGAGGCCAGGGTGGTTGCAGCAGAGGGAACAAAGAAGGGCGGATAATAGTAGCTGAAAAACTCAGGCAAGTAACAGATACCAGATCCTACAGGGTTTTGCAAACCACTGTAAGACTTTGGCTTTTATTCTGGGATAAGGTGCATTCAAAGGTTTTGTTCAGAGGAATGATAATGATTTGACTTCAATTCCTTATAGAAATAATATCAATTGTAGGGAAGGTTCCCAGAATGACTCACCAAAGCCTATTTAACCCATGTTGTCCTTGAACTGCAGTGCTAATCAGACTCTTAGAATCTGAGCTCAAAGCACAAAATTTAGAACTAAGAGGTGGGAATTTCAGTCACAGCTGAGTTGGGTGACCTTGGCAAGTTTAGACAAGTCAATTAACATCTCTGAGCCCGTCTTCCTCATCTGAGAAATAAGGGTAAATAAGACCTAGTTCCTGGCTTTATTTTGAGGATCAAGTAAAAAAATAAAGATAGAAGCACTTTGCAAATTGGAAAACACTATGTAAATGTCAGAAGAGATAGTGATAGAAAGAATGTTTGTATCATTATTTTTTCAGGGAAAATTAGGTCCAGGCCCTAAGTGGGAATTCTAGGAATGGAGCCTTCCCTTTCTAATCCCTTTTTATTAAAAGCCATGGAAATGGGGCCTTCTCCTCCTCCTCTAGCTCTGGGGATGGAGAAGAGAGACAAGGTCTCAGACAAGATCCAGGATGTCAACAGGAGGTGCCAGTTGGTCTTCCAGCTGGACTGGTCGTAACTACAGGCCCCAGTCAATGTTACAGGGTGATTGTAGCACCTCCGTGGTTGGTGGGTTTCCTTCTTTGATGCCAGGGTACTATTCTAGTGGAAGCATCATGTCTCTGCATCACAGAGCCCATAAGGCTCCCCAGTCCAGGCTGAAGACACACTGGACTATCCTCAGATTGGCAATATCTCCAAATAACCAAACCTTTTGCTTCTTCCCCGCCAGGCATTCCTCCTACGGAAGGCTTCTAGATGACCATGACTACGGATCCTGGGGCAACTACAACAACCCTCTTTATGATGACTCCTAACAAAGGAACATGGACTGGGATAAGGAATAACTGTTCTTTATAAGTACTTACCCAGTAGAATTTATAACAAGTACCTGATGCACATTGAACGACAATCTTAAACCTTGTTTTGTTGGTGATTGTTTTTGTTCTCCTCCCTCTTGTCTGACTGCCACAACTTCCCCATTCTGATATAAAAAGAACCATTATTTAAAGGTGAATCAAGGCTGACTTGCCGCTGAAATGGGTCAAAATGGAGCCAGTCAGTTTCCATTATGGTGGAGGCTTCTATTCCCACTACAGGACCTACTTGGAGAGGAACTGGGGAATAGGGATTGGGTAATTTTGTTGGGGTTACTTTTAAGGGAGTTTTTTTCATGGTATTTCTTAAGCTTTTATCTAGGAGAGTACATTAAATGCCAATGATGGGAAAGGAAATGAGTACTAAGAGGAGCTCACTGTGCATGTGAGGAAGCAGGGGTTTCTCAGATTCCAATTTAATCTGCTTATCTGGTTTTGTCCAGCAGGATGCCTGGTCAGCTCTCAAGCTCAATAGCTTCTTAGTTGCCTAATGATTGAAAAATGAAAATAGAAAGTGCTCTGGAGGAGTCCAGGAGGCTGAGAAGCAGAATAGCAGGTTCTAGCAGATCTCAGTGCTCTCAACCTGTCCTCCCCTCCAGGCTGCCCTCCCTGCTAAGGATGCCAGTACTACTCAACTTTACCTGGAAGTTCCCAATGGAGTTGTGGCTCCAAAGGATAAGATTATTAGCTTAGTTATGGAAGAGAAAAGGAGAAGAGTGTGGAGTAAGCATACGGTGGGTGACAGGCTGTGCGTGTGAATTTGAGGAGTGCAGGAGGGTGGGAAGGAAAGAAGGGAGCTAATGCATATTGAGTACCTCATTAGGGAAAGTGGGAATAAGTTCTCCATAACACAAAGACATCCACTTCTTGAAGAAGCCCATAAAATCCTTGCTTTACTCCCTTAAAGCAACTGGTTCACTGCCTTGTGTCTGATGAATAATCGTTGTAAATGGTTTTATTACTTTTTTTTTTTTTTTTTTTTTTTTTTTGCATAGGCAGGCACCAGGAATTGAATCTGGGTCTTCAGCATGGCAGGTGAGAACTCTGCCTGCTGAGCCACCATGGCCTGCCCTGTAAACTGTTTTAAAAGGAAAAAGAGAGAGAGAGAGAGGCACCAGAGTATCAGTAATTGCTCAATGAGGCATTAGGAAACTGACATTGTAGTTAATCCTTTCATTCTTCCCATACCCTTTTCTAACTCTTCCCTTTAGTAACCAAACATCTCTGGCATATAGTCTTAAAATCCTGCATAACACATTTTGAGAAAGGAATTATAATTTTTGTAGGCATCCATTTATTGCAGCAGTTCTCAACCAGAAGGCAATCCTGCCCCCAGGGGGCTTTTTTTTTTTATTATTATTATTGTCATGACTAGGGAACAATAAGTAGAGGCCAAGGGTACTGATAAACACTTTACAATGCACAGGACAGTCTCCCACAACACAGAAGTACCCAACCCAAAATGTGAATAGTGCTGAGGTCAAGATACCCTGATTTATTGTGATGCCCACTATGAACAGAACTAGACATTCACAGATTAGTCATACTTTTTTTTAAGCAAAATGAGATGATTTAAGTTTTTATCTTGAAAGTGTTTAGTTGGTTGGTTGATGGATTATATTGGCATGCTTGGTTGCCATTTCATTTCTATGTGTTTTCTAGAGAACTTTATTTTACAACTATGATGCTGTCCTCCTGTACCACCTGATATGAGCAACCAGCAACTTATGTCCTGCCTTCATGTAGTAGAAAACATACTTCAGGTTCTTTTTCAAAATGTGCTATATTGTCCTACAGTGTCATAAAGAGCTTGGAACTGCATCAGCTTTTATTTCTAAGTTTGGGCCATGCCGCCTTGGCTCTTGCTTAGTTTACAGAAAATTGACTCTCAGCACATCCTGTCACTCATTTTGGTCCAGCAAAGTACTGACATGAAAACCACCACTGCAGTATTTTTCTAAACTCTCTGGTATCCGAGACACTGGGAGCAGTGCCCCTGTCCATAGCCTGCCCCCCTGCACTCCAAATGAGGAATTATTCCTACACTCCCTAGTAAGGTGCCAAAGGAGAATAAGCAACCTCCAGAGTTACTTTATAATCGGACTGATAATGAAGAGTGGACTTCCAGGAATTATGGTATCTCTGGATATCTAAAAGAAAAGTGACCCTTCTCAGAGAGAAATGATGGGGACTGTCCCAGGGTACCCTCTGCCTGCCTTGGTCTGCATCATCTTGTTCTTGTTCCTTCTTCCCCACCCCCACCCTTTTCACAAAGTTTTCTTTGGCAAAGGACATGTTGATAGTAACAGGACATTCCATATGGTTTTTTTTCTCCCTTGGACAAAAACATTTTAACAAAGTGTCCATAAAATACCTCCTTTGGAGCAATGCACTGCCGGGTGTCATGTTGGTCATAAATACGGGGTCAGAGGGACGAGCCTTTTGCTAGGGAACCCTGACCAGGTATAAGCCACAGACTCAGCAACAGCACTTAATTGGTTTGATGCTCTTATTAACCTCAAAATCCTTATGGTTAAAATATATATATCCTTATGGTGAGAAAGGGAGCTGGAACTAAAGCAGATGTATTCAGCTCGGCAAGAGTCTCCCATAAAAACTCTAATGCTCCTCCTTATATTAGAATAAAATACCTGTAGGGAGAACCCTATTTTACCGAATGTATTTTCTGCTTTTGAGTTGGCCAAAGAATTTTAGCAATTGTATTCTGCACATGTTATTTACACACACGCATACACACACACTCGCATCAGAACTATATTCCAGTAATTGATGTTGTTTACCTCAGGGAGAGAGTCTGTTCAGGTCTGCCCAGGGGAAATGGCTCCAAGGATCTATGTGAACCATGCCCAGTCTGTGGATAGGACTAGTCTTAAAACATTTAGAGAGAATGTCAGAGCAGTTAGGAGGCAAGTAGCCTCTTCCAGACGATAGATTGCAACTTCATGTAAGTGTGCGATTCAACTTACTTTCTTTTCCCCCTTCCCCATTGAAATCTCCTGCCCTCTCTGACCTTGAGTTTCTTCATTTCTAAACTAGGGTGATGCTTTCATACTGACCTCACCCCACACTACCTCACAGATGTGTTGTGAGGATTAATGAAATCATGTCTACAATGTTTCCAGTTTCTGGAGAAAATATTTATAGGTATTTTAAGTATTATATAAATATGTAAGTGATCTTGGTTTCTTGTTTGCTGTTATACTAGTGTGTTGTTTCTACTTAAATCTGTGGAATTACAGTTGCATCGTGGCCACATCAGACAGCTGTTACAGCTCTGGACTACCCCCAAAGCAGCTCTCTGACTTCAGGGTTAACCAGGCCCGGGACCTTGAGTGATGGTTTCATCTCCAGAAGAAAGGACAGCCCAGGACATGGGCCTCACAGGTTATTAAGTCAGGATCTGGTAAGTCAGGTAGTACGGTGTGGATATGTGAGCACGAAGGACACTAGACTTCTGGCTTTTACCATCCTGAAATCACCAAGGTCCTTTGAAAGAATTGATTTTGGTTTGATGTCCCCTATTTTCCCTTTATCTTGCTTACAGGGGTACATGGTTCAATCCCTGGCATCTGGAAAATAAATTCTGCAACTGAGCCAGATGCTAATTTGCACGTTGATTCACCTTCTTTGCCTTTAACCACTTTTTTTTTTTTTTTTTTTGGCAAATGAATGTATCACTTCAACTTTGATTTCAAAAATAGTAGTTGGTATTGGTAAACTTGCTAAACTAGAGACCAACCCAAGATTGTTTTCTTGGGGGTGTGTTAGCCAGCGACATTGAAAGATGGGACAACGTGCAACTTCTTTGTTATTTGCTGTTACTGTTTCCACATCTGTTGTAAGACATATTGTATACCAGTTATAATTATATTAAAATTGTTTAAAGCTTGCATCTAGTTGTGGTGTTCACATTTTGATATATTTCGTTATTCAAGCCATTCAGTTGATAGACTTAATACTGCTCATATTAAGTGGCCCTGGCTTGTTCCTAAAGAACATTTATCCCACATCAATAAATAATATTTTCTGCAGCACAGGAAGGCCTCTCTGGCCTTAAAATAAAACTGGGAATGTCAGAATTGAAGAAACTTGGCTAGCAGTGATTTTGCTCTAATCTGTATTCTGTGCCTTACAAAATAGATGTTAAAGAAACACTGATTCAATGACTGGATGAATGTACATAATCTAGTCATACTAAGACATATTGGCATTAGTGGCATATTTGAATCCTTGCTTCCTTCCACTTTAAAAATCAAATTCAGTATATCCATCTTTATCTGACAATCATCGGGTAATTTCAATCATCCAGGACGTAATTCAACCCCAGAAACTAAGCAAAGATTATTCTGAGGCTTGAAGCAAACAGCAACAACATAAAGCATGCATGCACTTTGGTCTGAACAACGGAAGCACTTTCAAACTAGAACTCACCGATTTAGGATGGAAGTTAAATAAGGTCAAATTTAATGAATTTAGTTACTTCCGTTTTTAGTGAAACATCATGGAAAATCAACTGGAAAGAGTCAGACAGGCAATAGAGATCAAATATAAAGAGGCCCTTTCTCATCAGTAAGTTGGTAATTTCTTGAGGACATGCCACAGTCACAAAAGCAACTAAGAAACCCACATTCAAAGCCAGCCTGAATGGATTTAGTCAGAACATGCTTTAAATGTGCATAGAAAGAAAAGGATAAACAATAATGTGTAGTATTTACATATTATGAATTTTTGGGTCCAAATTAATACTTGTCTTAATACTTGTGCTATAGTTTCTCCAAATTAGACTATAACCTGTTTAGATCTTTAGTAACTTATCTGCACTCTTTTACTCTCCTAAATCCAATAGTACTTATCAATAGCTAGCTATATTTGACAGAGATATATCAGAAAACATTGAAACGTAATAGCATATGAAAAGAACTATTCAAATTGGAAAATCCATAAGAGGTATGATCTCTTCCCCTAAAAACTCTAGTCTTTGCAAATGTAGAATAGATTACATTTACTGTACTAAAGCAGATTAAGTTTGAGTCAACAAATGTATTGAATTTCTAACCAAGCAAAACATAGCATATTTACTATAAAAAAGAAGAAAGGAATCTAATATTCAATAGGAGACTTATGCACAAGGGGCATTGTCTCAAGTTTTGGAGATTGTTACAATATCCCCATCTTACATATGGGGAAACTGAGGTTCAAGGGTATTAAATTCATATATCCATTTACTGAATCCTTCTACAGCCTCCATAATGGATAATATGGTCCCTGCTCTCCAGGTATATCTGTCATCAGAGCCCTTCATCTTTTTCCACGTGAGGCACTGGTACCTCATGTAAGTGTAACAGGTCTCAAGACTCTCACGTCTCCTGCTGTTATGAGACATAGTCCACCTCAGCTATTTCACACAGCCCCGGAAGGATCTGGTATGCCGTCCAGAACAAGCCATAAAGCACTTGTCCCCACCAGGCACGGTCACTTTTCTGCTGAGTCCTGCTGCCCTGACAGGCTGTTTTCTGTGCCAAGGGGGAGACCACCTGCTCACCTATTTTATTGGGGTATCCATATGGGGCTTCATGGAGTTTTAGTGAAAATCTCTTGGTTTCCACTTGAAGCTTCTGTCATAGGAGCCAGGTGTGAATGCATGACAGCCGAGAGTAGGAATGTATAGAGAGCCAATCAACAGCAAACTGTCCTCAGAATCACTTCTCCCTATTTACCTGAGGTTCCATCACTGGGCCAACTTGCCTTTCTTTGATGCAATAATTGTAATGATAGCTTACAATTACATAGCGCTTACTATATGCCAAAGGATTTAAGAAATAATACTTTGCATGTATTAACATCCCTCTGAGATAGATATTATTAATATCCCATTGTATAGGTGAGGAAACTAAGGGTCAAAGAGGTTATAAAAGTTGCCCAAGGACACACAGCTAATAAATACTGGGGCAGGATTCAAATCCAGTCTTCCTGCAGTGTCCATGCTCTTGACCACTTCTAAGCAGAGGCTTCATTCCATGTCAGATTCCTAGCAAATGCTCTCTGATAGCCATAAGACAGGGCCATCTGTGTTTAAACCCAATAGGGGACAACCTTGTACCAAAGTTAGGCACTCACCACAGAAGCAAGATTCCTCCCTGAAGGAAGGTTTCTGAAGTAGCTAAAAGGGGGTCACTATAAAGACACCCATACCTGGGTAGTTCCATGGCCAAGCACCTACATATTCAAGGTGCCACTGCAGGAGCTTAGGATCTTTTAAAAGCAGCTGGGCCCCCAGGACTGATAACCGGACAGACTCTGAGCTGCCGCCAGCTAGAGACTGGCATTTCTAATCTGGGTCACCCATATGACAACCACCAACTCAATCACAGGGCCAACTCAACAGCAGAAAACTCCAGGCTGACCTTTTCCTTGTCACCAGACCTACGCTACAGCTGTGGAGACACAGTCCAGGCCACCAACTTGTTTTCCCACTAAATGCTTGAACAAAATCAGTTGCAACAAACGCTGTTGAGCAAAGTGTTAAAAAGTTCAAATCTATCACAAGCCAGGTGTTGTCAGGTGATGTGGGAGGAAAATGCCCATTCCTGTCCCTGCTCTGTGCCAAGACATTAATCCCTGCATCAGGGTTCTATCAGGGAAAAAAAACTACAACTCTATGTATTGCTCAAAAACATGAATTTTTAATACAAAGTTGAGGATTCCATATGGGAACTAAAGTCTTATATATACTTTGAAATCCTAGAGAAGGTTAAGGAAACCACAAGTGGATAACTGCTAAAATTGTAGGGTATCTGGGAAACTCCCACCAACTATCTCTGTCTGCAACGGATGGTTCTCAAGAGAAGCCATGGCTTCCTACATATCTGACAGCAAAGGCTTCTGGAGAAAAATAGCTTTGTCTTTTTTCCTTCTTCCATGTCTCGCCTGAGACCCTCTCGTTGACCAATGCTAGCTGGAATCATACAGGCAATGAAATTCTGAGAAATGTTAATTCCTGACTTCCCCTCTTTATCACAAAGGAGATCTTAGAAAAGGATGGTAATGATGCTGAGCTGAAAAATTATAAAATGAGCACACTCCACTCCTCTTACCCCAGATTAGAACTCATTACAAATGATAATAACTACACCATGTCTCCCCTAACATGATGCAACTGTCTCCTACACAACTGAGGATGAACTCAACTTCTCCCTAAAAGGAAGGACACAATGTGCCAGATGTTGCTTTATTTGTCCCTGGGGAATATTCATGGCTTTCTTAATTCCACGCAATCTTTCTTTGATATCCTGTGATCCAAGTCCCATGTTACAGGGTTAACAACTTTGACTCACTTACATTGGGTGGAGAGGGGATGAGAAAGCAGAGCAAAAGAACTTAATATATATACATGTCAAAGCAAGGAAAAGAATATGCATAGTTACTAAGAACTTCCTCTTTATGCAATTAGTCACATGACTGAGGTTGGTATTTGTTTACTTTCTTCTTCCACTAGCCATTTCATGTTCCTTTTGTCCTCAGCCAATATCTCAGCTGATCATGGTGTTTTACATGAAGGTGACACATACCCTCATCCAAATATGAGTAAAACTTGGGGACTGGAAAAAGTAAAAGGAGCTACTGAACTGAATGATGATTCTACCACCTTAAAAAATTAAAAAGAGAAGGAAGGCAGGAGGGGGGAAGGAAGGAAGGGAAAAAGGAAAGAAGGGAAAAGGGAGGAAAGAGAGAGGTTAAAAAGGAAAAGTGAAGCAGCGCACATGGTATATAAAATGTCAAATATTCTCCCCTCCCTTCTTTCATTATTCTTTCTTTCCTCCCCCTCATCCCTCCAACCCAATTCATCCCTCCCCACCAAAAAAAAGTGGGGTAAGAAAATAGATTCAAAACCATTCTTAGACTCAGCTTGCTGCATGCAGGGTCATGAGCATTCCACACCCTCATTACTACTACCTTCACATCTGCACCCTCCACCCCTAACCTCCTGCCCTCCACTCCCACCCCCATCTCTGTCTTCTGAGAAGAACTACACCATCTTCAGAAAGCTGGAACTTGAAAAAAGTCCTGCTAGAAAGAGTAAGGGAAAGGAAAGAGTAAGATTTCTCTTAATTTATTCACTTCAGCTTAGAAATGCCATGGGCAATTCCAGCCTGCCCCCACCTCTCCACCAATTCCCCCCTTCCTTCCCTCCCATAAAGAAATTCCAGGTTGCAGATAGTTTTGTTGAGTAGCTGATAACAAGCTCTGGAGCTATTATACAATAAATGAAATATATTTAACTTCTGTAGAATCAGTAAGCCCTTATGGCAACTAATCTCAGGTCTTGATGCCCAGGGTTCACGTGACATGTTGTTCCCTCCCCATTCTGGAAAGCGAACAAGTTCACCTAGCAGAGTCAGGGCCTTGAGGCCCTAGCCTGTCCCATTCTAACGGTTCCCAGCGTAACTTGGTTGCTGGTCTCTTCTCTGAAGAGTGGCGAGGCTAGATTTTATGTCTGTCTCCCATAGTCTAGTTTCAATGCTTCTTTCATCAGAGTTCAGGTAAATCCCTAAGCACACTTCTTGGACACTGACCTGCTGAGATATCACAACAGGGCTGGCAGGTGGCTCTTCAGTAAAGAAAGGCACAATCATTCTTTCCTCATCTCCCTGATCTCCTGGAAACTGAAGCAGCTAGTTCCTTGGAGAGTAAGAGGCACTCAATCTAACCATAGTCAAAAATCATGAGCCAAAGGAGAATTAGTAGAAAGAACATTTCATGAACTTTATTTCCTTTCCCCTTGGCTCTTTCTCTAGACTTGGGACACCAACTGTGAGAAGAGAGGGGGATTAGGTAATGCAAGCTCCTGGGATTTGAGACCAATAGGGAACCCTTTATTCACATAGAGCCTTAACATGGGCTTTTTTAGAGGCTACATGGATTTCCCTAACGAGTGGACCGTGATGGAAATTGTAGCACTGGAAACAAAGCATTGAAATTAAAATTATTGCATGTTTATTCATTCATGCAATAAACAGTATTCATTTATACATCCTAGATACATACAATGTCTAGGTGAAACATGTAAAACAAGACTTGGCCCTCAATAATACTCATCTTCAAGATGCTTTCTATCTAATAATAAAGTGGCCAAATCTATGATTCCATAGACAGTAATGTGCAGGATACACTAGGAGCAAAGAAGAGCATGTAGCAAAAGGATCTGAAAGTGTCCTGACAAATTTATTTCCAGCTTCCTTATTTCCAGCTGTGTCTCACAGATTCTCATTCCCCCACCATCTGCCTAATCAACTTCCTGGAACTTAGCCTGCCTCTGGACTCTCCCTTTGCAAATCTGTCCTTTGCCGTAGGTCCCAGATTTCATCTTGGAAATTTAATCTGTTCCTCCTAATTGACCTGATTGAACCAGGGGTACTAGATTAACCCATCCTGCTCACTCCCAGATCAGCCCTCTTTTCTGGTATTTGTCACATCCCACCCATGCCCTACCTAGTACCTGATATGGATTGTAGAAAGAAAGCAGTGAGGGGAGAGAGAAAATGAGAGATTATGCCAGGCATCATCCTCTGTTTATCTTGCCACATCTTACAATAATAGTTCCCTTATGATCACCAAATAGCTAAACTGGTTTCTTGACTGTGTTCTCTGATAAAAGGGAGAAGGGGAGAAGGGACATTTGTTGACTGCCTGTTATGTGCCTATACCATGAAAGAAATATTAAGGTCTGTTTAGGTACCAGGAAACTAAAACTTGGAAAGGTTAAGTGACTTTCCAATGGTTACACAGCTAGTGAGAGATAGTTTGGATTTCAATCTTGTATCTTCCTACTCCAAAGCTTATATTGTATCTGGTATAGCAATGCTTCTCAAACTTTAATGTTCATGCAGTCACGAACTTAATATTATGGGGATCTCATTAAAATGCAGGTTCTGATTTGTAGGTCTTAGGTGGGGCCTGAAATTTTGCATTTGTAATAAATTTCCAGGCAGTGCCAATGCTGCTAGTCTATGGACCTCATTTGGAGGAGCAAAGCAATAATGGATGTGGGCTTGTATGCATAAGCCCAGGTAAACCTCAAGTGTCGGATAGGGAGCAGTTCTCCATGTGGTTGATATTGCCACTCCCCTCCCCAGGGCAGTAATGTGTGGGAGTATATTTTGGTTTTGATTTTTAGTTGTCCAAGGACTTGTAGAGCTACTAATATTTAGTATTTAGGGGTCAAGGATGCTACAAATCCTTTACTGTATGAAATAGTCCATGTATTTTTGGCTCAGGACAGTGCCTCACAGTGGAGAACTGTCCCACCTAATAATCTAACAGCATCCTTGTCAAGAAACCCTGAAC
This sequence comes from Tamandua tetradactyla, assembly GCF_023851605.1. Lineage (NCBI taxonomy): Eukaryota > Metazoa > Chordata > Mammalia > Pilosa > Myrmecophagidae > Tamandua > Tamandua tetradactyla. Next base: position 54,396,541 of record NC_135350.1, on the reverse strand, counting down.
AAGTAGCTCGGGGAGTGTGTTGCTATCAGACTCCATCCCTTTGGTTGACCAACCTCCATTACTTGTTCTAGCTCATCAGAAGGATAATTTCTGCCCTCCAGCCATTTTGTTCCAAACTAACAGTTGCTCCATAGGCTATCATCACACACGTATGATCACACGTTGATGTCTTGCTACCTGGAACTCCAAGGTGTCAACAAAAAGATGATCTGAGATGGGCCTAATCAGAAAGCGAGGTATATTAACATACTTCTGGGAGGCAACAAAGAGCTCAGGGCTGCTGCTATTGCACAAACTTGAAAATTTCAGGGAAGCATATAGGCCAGCTGATAAATTTATATCATTTTGCATTCCATTTCAAAAGGTATTTACTGAGCAGATGGGGAGAGGAGCTGACAACTGCTAAGATTCTGCTGTGAGTGAGGCACTGGGCAGACGCTTTACAGATATTATTTCATTTGATCCTTAGCATGGAGTAGTAATTACAAAATCAGACTAGAGCTAGAATGTCTGACTTTGAACCTCAGCTCAGCTAATTCCCAATTGTGTGACCCTGAATGAATTATTTAATCTATTGGTACTTCAGTTTCCTCATCTGTAAAATAGGAATCAGAATGGTAACCGACCTCAATAGATTGTTAGAAAGTTAAATGAGTTGATACCTGTAGAATGCTTAGAATAGCACCTGGCATAGAGCAAAGTCCATAAAAGTTAAATCAAATAGTCCTGCGAGATAAATTATTTTCCCCCCTTTTACAGATAAAGAAACTGAAGCCTACCTAACTTCACATAGCTACATTGTGGTGAAATGTCTCACTATATGGTAGGCACATTTTAAGTATTTTACTAGCATCAGCTCAGTTAATCCTCACAGCAACCCTAAAAGATAGGTATTATTATCCCAATTTCACCATATGAGGAAATTAAGGCATGACAAGGTATTTAAGTGTGATTTGCCCAAAGTTACACGTTTGTTTAGTGTAAATCCAGAATTTGAGCCCAGTGGTTTGGCTCTGGGGTCTGGGTGCTACAGGTCCAAAGTTCATGCTTTATTCATTTCCTCAACTACCTTTATTGGTCATATACCCTGTATTCAACTGTTTTAGTTTCTTAGGTTCTGGAATACCTACAGCTCCAAACCATCACACTAGCATTGCGCTAAGCATACTTTGGGATAAAAAAGTAAAAGTTACAATGTTTACTTTCAAATTAATAACTTCATTCTGTCTTTTGATAATCAGATAGATTATCAAAGCAGCATGTGACAACAAACTGCATTTAAGTCTAGCTTCATTTTTAAACTTTAGCTAACTTCTCCAATTCTCCAGAGAAGTCTTCCATTGTCTCTACATCAGCTCTTTCAGTTTCTTACTGAAATTGGATAATTTGTCAACCTGTTGTCTTTCTGACTGGGCAAAGTCTCTTTGGCTTACACTTATCACCTTTCTTGATGGTTCCCCAAACCTATTTATAAGAATTTTGAAAAGAGAAACTTTTTGCCAAAATTTTTTATTTGGCTCTAGGAACATACTCTTAAAACAGACATGAATCCATATCACCACTTTTTTCCATCTCTCCAGTCAGCGTATCATATTGTCTTATCACTAATTATTTGCCTTGCCTTTATTCTAAGTGCACATCAGCTTCACCTGTTAGGCAATCATTAACATAAAATTAATTTGTTATGGTCAAAGTCCTATATATGATAAGCCTATAAAATTGAACTTCTCAAGTGAAGCCATCCTAACTTTTCCAAGTAATAAATTAGTCACATATATCTTTGTTCAAAATTAGGATCCTGCTCTGTTAACTCATTCTACTATCATTACTTCTCTCAAAGCAAGAATTAGATTCCAGGCCTCAACTGAATTATTTTGGGGAATAGGTAATTCCATCTCCCAGAGATAAAATTCTTTGTGTGATAGAATTTTAAAATGTCAGTAGTTGTCTGAAGGGATATTAAAATGTTTCTGACTTTTGAAAAAGCTTCCAAATATATTCAAATCTGTTTGATCTTGTCTCATGAAGTCAGATAAAAGTTGAAGTTTCTGCCAATCTAAAGGCCATAGATGCTATGTCTGCACATTTAGTCCTAAAATATGTATCCCTGCATCCACAAAAAATACCAACCTTGGACAAAAGTTGAAGTCACTAGTTTAAAAGTTTAAAAGTTTAAACAAACAAAGAGAAGCCATGAAATATGTTTATAGCGCTTTAATAAAAAATCTGTTTATATTTAGCTTATTTCCAACCCAATAGTCTACCCAGTTTCATGTACTGGCCCTTCTAGGAATTTGGGAGATCAGGGATTGACTAGTGTCTTATTTGACAGCAAACAGGGCCAACATATTTCAAAGTCCTCTGCTCTACACCATATGAAAAATGTAAGAAAAGTAGAAAAGAAATGATCATTGGTCTGGATGGCACACAAAAGGCCAGGTCCAAAAAAATTCATGCTTACAGATATTTTAAGAAGAAGTATAACTTATAAATGAACATGTAATAATATTTCCAACCTTGCTAGTAATTTTTAAAATTCTAAATAAAACTGATGTACCATTTTGCATAATAATTTTGGATGGCAAAATATAAATGTTCAAATTTCAAAACAAGTGTACTGAATGCTGGAAATGCTGTGATGAAACTATTACTTCATGTATTTCTAATGGGATATAAATGGTCACAAACCTTTTGACACAAGTCAGAAACCTGAGAATCATACTCCAAGATAGACATCTACATGCAGAAGATTTACTGGAAAGTGTTCTGAGCTCAGCATCTGAGAGGAAGAGAAAGAATTATGATTGAGTAGAGAGTGAATTGGAACTGCAATACAAATGCAACAAAAGTCTCTGGGATTGAGATGTCCTTTCAGAGATGCCTCAAGTTGTAGTGAGGATTGTAGGGTCCCCTTGGCCCCAAGGGAACATAATTTGGATAAGACAGTTCTCTTCAGCCTATAGCAACTCCCAGAAAAGGAACCCGGCTAAGAACTGCCAGCAACATTCCCACCAGCTGGGGAAATGAGGAAATCAAACCTGTAAGGGGATCTAGGTAGCATTCCATGCCACCCACTGCAGACAAGTCCTTGCACCATTTATATTCCATTGCTCCATGTGACAAATCCTTGGAGAAGTCCTTCCAATATCATGTTTGATTTCTTTTTCCAGGGAGAATCTTACAAGAGGAAAGCTAGAAGAACTACAGTGCCTGTCACTGCAGTTGATCTTGAGGTAGTGGTAGACACATCTTCCCTGTCCTCCCCATCACCTATTTTAGTGTCCCTTCACCTTCAACCAATACCTATGCTAGTGTGGGTGGTTAGGATTCTGAGGGGACACAGACCCTTATCTCTGAATAAGGATCACTATGAGCCACTGGTCACCATGACCTTCTTAAGCCATGTTTGCTGCACTTGTCCATTTACTGTCTTGGGTAAGCAGTTATCAAGAGAAGCCCAAGTAGATTCCCCTAGGGGCCAAACATATTATTTTGTTGTGTAACAGTAGGTATACTCCCACCTGATAGTCAAGATCAATTATTCCTGCCTTTTTAGTGGCTCCTTTCCTTGCCTCCTGATCTTTTGGCAAAAGATCTTGGAAAAGACAGAACTACAGACTTACTTTGAGGCTTAATGAGACTTCTGCAGTCCTGTTGGAAATGTTCCCTCTCTAAAAACAAGACCACTAAAATGTCATAACCCAGAGTTGCAGGGAAGGGGAACACAAATTCCCTGAAGGAGCCACTACTACTCTCACCTCTTGCTTCCTGGATCCATGTATTCTACCTTTTGAAAACACAGAACCATAGAGTGTTAATGAATTTAAGGTGTATAGTACATCCTAAAAGATAGGGTTCCATCTACACAGGGAATCCTCTTCAAGCTGGCATCTTAGCTGGACCTTCAAAAGGCTGTTCCAATAATCTAGCCATGGAGGAAATATGATAGAACCAGTGGTTATGTGCACCCTGCCGCATGTCCTTTTCTATATAATGGGTCACTTGGTCCAAAGCACATTTATGTGGGGTACCACACTTATGGATCACTCTGTAAGCCTTTTGTTATGATGCTGGCTAAGGCCCTGCAAACAGAAAAGGCAAATCCATATTTGAAATTGTTGTCAAAATACAGTATGAAAGAGGTCCCACAACCTGGAGCTGCTGAGAGTCCTTTGCTGCTCTGGGTTGCAAACAAAGTTGGTAACTTATATATATATGGGTTGAAGCAGTGTTCCCAAGTGTACAACAAAATCCCTCCAGAAAATGAAATTATCTATCAGGCATTGTATTCCTTCCTGGTGGTGGGAAGTACAAGATACAACAATCTGTTCCTAACTTTGGAGAAGATGCTCCAGTTTGCCTCAGACCATTAAACCAGAAACGGCATTGATATGTGGACTCTGAATTTCCTTAGGGCTTATCTCCTACTCTTTGGGACACATTGTATTAATTTTCTATTATTGCATAAAAACAGTACCACAAAGTCAACAACTCATAGCAATACTTATTTACCTCACAGTTCTATGGTCATAAGTTGAGGCAAGTTGGGTCTCTGCTTATGGTCTCAAAAGGTCAAAGTCAAGGTGTCCTCAGCTGGCTCTTATCTGGAGGCTTTGGGAATAATCTACTTCCAAAAGCATTCAAATGTTTGACAGAATCCAGTTCTTTGACACTGTAGGTCTGAGATGCCCATTTCTTTGCTGGCTATCAATAGGGTCTACTCTTCTCCTAGAATCTGCCCACATACCTTCTCATGTGGACTCCTCCATTTTCAAACCAGCAACAGTGCATTGAGAACTTCGCACACTTCAAATCTCTCCAACTTCCTCTTGGTCACCAGCCAAAAGTTCTCTGCTTTTAAGGGCACACATGCCCCAAATGGCTAATTTCCCTTTTTAAAAATCAATTTTGTCATATAACATAATAATGGGTATTATATGCATCACATTCACAGGTTCCAAGCATTAGGGTGTGGAATCTTGGAGACTATCCCTAGAAATTCTGCCTACCACTCAATGTTTCTTAATGAGCCCTCCAACATACTTGACACTTCTTGTTCATAATGTTGGATTAACATGTTTTCAATGATATTACAGACCAATGTGATATTCTTTGGGATGTCTAGAGGGCAATGACCCTACAGCTGTATTCTTGCACTTTTGCTGTTTTAAGAGGTAAAAAAGAAAAAAAATGGTTGTGTTTGTCCCACCATGAGCATGATGCCAGCCTCACAAGAGAGGGCAGTATATGGAGTCAAGAAACACCCTCATGGAGAGGCTTTGGTCAGATATGGCAAATACAACACAATGGCTGTCACTGCACCAGCATGGCCAACATGGGCTTCCAGGGCCAGGGCTTGTTGTTTTCTTTCTGTTGGAGCAGCTTCAGGTTGTCTTTACTTTGTTTGATCTCATCTGTGATTGATTGCTTTTCTGCCCAGTCATTTCAAACTTCAACTTCAGTTCTGAGAGTACACTCCATGTCTTTTCATTGTACATCCTTTGCTTGGTTTTCAGCCTTACTGAGAAGAATCAGCAGAATCCCAAAGGTGCTGTTCTTTCAAGGACCCCACTTAATTCTCAAGCTCTTTTTTGGTCAACTGAAGGATGCGAAGATCATTGGTAAGCTCTAAATTTTGCTTCTGAGAGTTGTGCAATTCTTTTTCTTGCCACTGTAGTTCAGATGAAATCAAACCATTTTCCTTTTTTAGAGAATGGCATTTGGTTTCCAATAAATTCCATACCTTTCTCAACTTCCCTAGTTCACCTTATAATGTTGTTGTTTTTGCTCTCTGCTGGTCCTCAAACTGTTGACATCTAAGCTGAAAGCTGCTTTGTAGAATCATGATTTATTTATCATATTCAGATGCTACTTTTCACCACCACCCAAGCTCAGCTCATACCTTCATAAGCTCTTCCTGACTAATGTCAACATCCTGCTCAGAGGCAACCTTTTCTGCTGCTCAATGAAGGAGCAAAACTTCACCTCAGGCACTAACCAGTTCATCTTGAGTGTCTGTGATTTTACTATCCTTCCCCTCCCAAATAGTCTCAATGCCAATATCTGCAGTTGGGATTGAAGAACTTGAATTTGTTTAGTGGATTCCTTGACTTGCTTTTGATAGGCCTTTCTTTTTTGTTTCAAAAGAGCTTGAAGTTTAAGGCATTTTTATTTACCTGCTCTAGCTAGTTCCTGGGCTTCAATCAATTGTATGTAAAGATGTTAAATTTCTTGTTTTGCCTCAATTTCTCACTGTGCAACCTGCGTCATTTTTTTTTTTTTAATAGGCAGGTTCCAGGAATCAAACCCAGGTCTCTGGCATGGCAAGCAAGAATTCTGTCACTGAGCCACCATTTCACCACCCCCTGCGTCACCTTTGAAAAGGGACACTTCAGCAACATGTTCATTTAGGTCTTGCTCAACTATTTAGGCATGTGGAGTGTTATTACTGCTTTTTCCCTTGCTTGGATTCTGAGTATCTGATAAGTTGAATTCCTTTGCTGTTGCCTGGTTTTCTTTTGAACACTTTGTTTCCTCTGCCACTTTAGTTAGATGCTCCTTTACAATCAGCTTCTATTTTTCTGTGCTCCCATTTATTTTAGGTAAGAAGTCATCAACCTGTATCCCTAAGCTGAACATGAAGATGTTCTAACTGTACTTGTAAAGTTGTTAGCCTTTCATTGGTGAAATCATTATCAGCTTGCAAAGCTTCTATTTTGTCTGGAATTCTTGCTCTTTTTCTTCGATTTCAAATATTTTATGTTATAATTATTTTTTCTCAGCTTGACCTTTCTATTGGGTTTCCTCCTCTTTTCCCTCTGTCACCTTTAACTTATCAGATAAATCCTAATCTCATTAACTGGCTCCATTATATTTATTGGCTAATTTTCTTAATTCTTCCTGTGTCTATTTATTCATGTTTTTCAGGTGGGTACATTCATCTTCAGTATTAATCAGACTTCACTCAACTTCTGAAAGTTTTCTAACCACTTCAACATTCTCCTGAAGAACTCACCTCAAGGACTCTTTGGCTGTCATCTCATAGCCACGTCTATTCTCCTGTAATGCTATAAGCTCTTTCCATAAAAACAATCTTTTGTTTGCTTTTTGCAGCATACCTGTAACTGGTTTCCCATAACATCTAATTGTGATAAGAGTCTATTTTCATCTACTAAAGACTGCCAAGTGGTATCCGAACCCTCTTGGGCAAAAAGTAGCGACTGAAATGTAGCGACTTCTGTGCTAATGTCTGTTTCCAATGTGAGGCCTCTATAGATACTGAGAAAGCTGGAATCATTCCTGAGACTGCATATTTGGAGTGTAAGCAGTACCTTTTACTTAGTAATGGAGCATGGATGACATTTGAGCAAAGTTAGGATTACATACCATCCAGTAAAAACAGTTTTATTGTGGAAACAATGCATCCATTAATAACTTTCCATATATTCTCTGTCATGTCTACCCCAAACTGGATAATGTTACTGGAAAGAATTTCACGTGGTAGACTTTCTTCAGCACCTCAGCTCGTTCTTTGGCTATTTATAAAGGTAGCATTTTTACTTTTTAATGTCTTGGAGATAAAACATACCCATCTTGTGATCAAACCACATGAGAGCATGGTTCTTTGATAGCACTTCATAGTCAAAAGTACCATTATTCTGTACTGGTTGACAGAGGGCCACAGAATAGCCAATTTTGATGAGCTTATTCGGTAGACTTGAGGGTCCTAAAGCAGATGCAAGTTTGGGCAGCAATTGAATTGACAAGGCAGCAAGCATCAAGGACAAACTGGGAGTATCTCTCTTACCAGACGCAAAGAGGAGTTCTTCTGGATCCAGACTTTCCCTCACAAACCTATACCTCTATTCCCTCTAAATTTTAAATTAAAGCAAACTGCACATTGTCTAAGCATAACCAGTGAGCATCAGGATCTTCACTGGGTTGGAAGACAAGCAAGGTCCAGCCTTATTACCTCCTTTAAAACCCAGCAACGCCCTTATCACAAAAAGTCTTCAACTAGCAGCTTTCAGTTCATTGTCTTCCCTTGGAAGAAAAGGCTCAAACATTGGTAAATTCAGCCAGGAAGCTCCTGGAAGACAGTTTGGAGACTGGAGGTATCCAATTAGATGAGTCACAGACCAATTCTTGTATTTGGGATCGTCATTGCTTTTCCCCTTCAGTGATGGAAATGTTGCATCACTAGAGCATGGAGGAAAGGCTGGTTCAGGGCAGCCAGGAAGGTCCCTCTGTGCTCAAGGAAGGTGTAGCTAAGCACCCATTGGTACTCACTGCCTGTCCTCAAGGACCTTGGGGATGGAATGGCAAGAGACCAGGGGATAGCAAGGGGTCTAAGCAGCCAGTGGGACAGACGGCATTGCCCCTGCTCTACAGGGGCCACCCCATCATGGATAGTGGAGGCCCCACCCAACTGGAGCTGAGGCAGCAGTGGCTAGGGTCCTCCCATGAGGTGAGGTGTGGACCCAGCAAGGTGCAACCCCATGACCCCAGGGACATCCAGGAGTCCGGCCAGCAGGAAGTTGGTCCCTAGATGCCTGGGTTCCTGACTGCTGCTCAGCATACACCTCCCTTTAAGGTCACGCCTGTGAGGGTCACATTGCAGGGACAGCAGCTGCAGCTCCAGGCAGATGAGATGGTGGGGGAGGGAGGCTGGAGAGTTCTGGAGGCCCAGAGCTGGGTCCACCTCAGCCTCCACCACTAGAAACTGGTGCAGCATGCTCAGGTATGTGCCCCAAGCAGCAGGAAACTTTCTGACCTTGTCAACATCAACTGCCATAGCGACTCTGACTCTAGTGTATTTCTAATCTCTATTATTGAGCCTGTCATCTCCATAATTTATGTTGGTTATTTTTAAACTTTTTAACTTCTTTATACTCACACATTGTCTTAATAGGCTTTAGCTCTATTTCTATATTTTCCTTCATCTCCTTGAATTGATTTAGGAGATTTATATGAAACTTTTTGATTAGTTGTTCCATATTCTGTCTCCTCTGATGTTTTAATTTGTTCCCTTGACTAAGTCATATCTTCCTGCTTCTTAGTATAGCTTGCAAATTTTTGCTGATGTCTGAGCATCTGATTATTTTAATGTGATAACTTTGAATGCCAGTTTCTCACTCTTGTCTAGGGTTTTATTGTTGCTTGGCTTTGTGCCAGGCTCTTTTTTTGATACTTGGTCCAACTTATTCCGGACCTTTGAAGTAACCCGTGTTTAGAAGTTTAGATTTTCTCAGCTCTTCTTCATCTATTTCTTGCTCTGGATATGTAGTACAATTCTTAAGATTGCACTTTTCATGCAACTGCTTCACCTCCAGGAGAAAACTTTTTTCCCCTGTGTTCCTTCTCTGGAAGTCTTGATCTGTCCACTTATTTTTGTATAGAATTTTCTCCCAAGCTCCTGTGATTTGTTTAAATACTCTCCCTCACTCAGCGTCCCGTTTTTCCTTGCATTTTTCAATTCGGGAACCTGCTCTGTCTTACAGCAGCTCAGAATCCCCCCCTACCCCCACCCCTTTGTTTTCTTCTGTGAGGCTTTTCTGCCTCTAGTTTCTTCTCCCTTAGGGTATTCCACCCCAGAAAACTAGATGGGATAAATCCAGAAAGGTAGGTCAATCCAGAAAGGTCCACTTTACATTGAGGTAGTCCAGGGAACAGAGACTAGATTGAGCTAGTGTATCTCTTGCCAACTGTTCTGCCATTGTTTTTCTCTGTGCCTCCCTCCTTGAGGGCCCTTTTATATGTGGCTCTCCTCAGTAGCTTTGTTCTGCCCTAGGCATCTGTGGACCTTAGTCCTTGTGCCTAGATATAAGTAGGGTTTTAACTTGTTACTGTGAGTGGCTCCATAGTCTGCACCCACAGCAGGTGGGATCCGGGCTATGCTGCCTCTTCATAACTCCCAACGTGTATGGGACCAAGTGAGTGGGAGGTGTCTAAGCAGGTGAGTCCAGGAAGATAGCCTACCTGTTCTTGGAGATTATCCCTCTTTTCTTTGATTCAGGCTTTGTAGAGTCCTTCTCCAGTCTCTATCATTCTCCAGAGTTCTAAGCAAATGGGAATTGTCCTTTTATTAGTTGATTTTGAGAGAAGAATTTTCCAGGGGATGTCTTACATCATCATGCTGATGACATTACTCTTGCAGCCAAGTGATTTTTGACAAGCCCATTCAATTGGGAAAGAATGGTCTCTTCAACAAATTATTCTGGGAGAACTGGATGTCTATATGCAAAAGAATGAGGACCCCTATCTCACACCATATACAAAAATTAACTCAAAATGGATCAAAGAACTACATATAAGACCTAAGACAATAAAACTCCTGGAAGAAAATGTAGAGAAGATCTTAGGACCTTGTGTTAGGAAATGGTTTCTTAGACTTTACACTCAAAGCACAAGCAACAAAAGAAAAAAAACTAGATAAATGGGACCTTATCAACATTAAAAATTTTTGTGTTTCGAAAGGCTTTATCACGAAAGTGAAAAAACAACCTACTCAATGGGAGAAAATATTAGAGAAATCATATATCTGGTAAGGTTTACTATCCAGAATATATAAAGAAATCCTACAATAGCAAAAGGCAAATAACCCAATTTTAAAATGGTCAAATGACTTGAGTAGTCATTTCTCCAAAGAGGATATACAAATCATAAAAAGAACAGGAAAGATATTCAACATCATTAACTATTTGGGAAATGCAATTCAAAACCACAGTATAGTTCACACCCACAAGAATGACTACCATTAAAAAAGAAAAACAGCAGAAAATTACAGGTGCTGAAGAGAATGTGAAGAAATAAAACCGCTCATTCATTGCTGGTGGGAATGTAAAATGGTACAGCTACTGTGGAAGACAGTTTATCAGTTTCTCAGAAAGCTAAATATAGAATAACCATATGACCTGACAACCCTTCTACTAGGCAAATACCCAAAAGAATTTAAAGCAGGGATTAGAACAGATCTTTGCACACTGATCATAGCAGCATTATCTATAATTGCCAAAAATGGAAGCAACCCAAGTGTTCATCAACCAATGAATGGATAAACAAAATGTGGAATATGCATACCATATAATATTATTCAGCAATTAAAAGGAATGAAATTCTGGCTCATACAGCAATATGGATGAACCTTAAAGACATTATGTTGAGTGAAATAAGCCAGGCACAAAGGGACAAATATTTTATGATCTCACTGATGTGAACTAATTATAAATAAGCAAACTCATAGAGTTAGAATCTAGAATATAGGTTACCAGGGTATGGGTTGGGAGTAGAGAATTGGAAGCTAATGCTTAATTTCTAAAGAATTTCTGTTTGGATTGATTGTTAAGTTTTAGAAATGAATGGTGGTGATGGTAGCGTAACATAGTGAGTGTAATTAACAGCCCAGAGTTATATATGTGAATGCAGTTAAAGGGGGAAATCTTATGTGGTATATTTATTACTAGAATAAAAATTAAAAGACAGAGCATATGACTGTCCAATTTAGTGAAACTTATTGTAAACAGTGGACTATAGTTTATAGTATAATTATTAAAATGTTCTTCCATGCATTATAACAAATGTAACACACTAATGCAGATGTTAATAATAGGGTGGTATATTGGGAAAAAAATCCAATGAACTGTGTGGACCATAGTTAATAGTTCAATTATAACATCCTTTGATCTATTGTAACAACGGTACCACAATAATACAAAGTGTTACAATAGGGGACTGAAGTATACGAGAACACTAGTTTTCACATGATTTTTCTATAAACCTACAACTCTAATTTTAAAAATTAAATTAAAATCCTTTACATACTGTTGTCCCTCTCAAGTGAATATGAACTGTTTCTGACCCTCAGTTCTGATAGGAATGAAAAAGAATGCCTGCATCAGACAAATAGCTACATGCCATTTACCTGAGATCATGTTAAACTCTTCTAACAAAAATAGCCCCATCTGGTACAGCAGCTACAATTAGGGCTACTTCTTGATTGAGTAGCTGTCATCCTCCAGCATCCATCTGGCTTTTGTCAGGAACAGACTGGTAAATTAATGGAGATATTACAGATACCACCATCTCTGTAACCTTTACAACTTTAAGGGTAGTAATAACCTGCCATTTCCCTCAGTATGAATCACTGTTCTTGATTCACTATATTGGCTGGGGGAAGGCTTTCACTTGGCTTTGCCCTCTATGATATATCTTACCCAACAGGCCAAGAAATCAATTACAGGGTTTCTACTAAATACCAAGCATTTTCATTCTAATTATACATTTGGGCAAAGGGAAAATAACCACTGGGGAGGGCTGCACACACAATGGATCTACTATAAGCCAGAGGTTGACAAGAACTCCATTTATTACCTAACATCCATAAGTCCCCACCCAATCAAGAGGGCTATGATGATACTTCAGGTATCATTCGCTACTCAGACTTTATGTCCAACAGCCCTCAAACAATTGGGGTATTCCCTTTCAGTCTCATGGCATAAAGGTGAAGTGGGAGAAGATCTGAAGGGGGCATGTGGACATGTTATTTTGCAAGGCAGAGGCTTCAGGCAAAAGAGGAAGACTTGCCCTTCGCTGAGAAAAAAGGGTCACGTCTGCAATTACAGGGAATTTAGTAAAATCTGGATACACAAGATTTTTTTTAGCGCATTGACCCAGATTTCTCCACTTCTTCCTGGTCAGGGGCCTGGCTAGATGTAGCAAACTTATAAAGTTTGAAAATTCCACCTCCTCTGGAGCTCTACTACTTTTCTAATTAAGACCTGGGCCTGATCGTCAAATTTTTATTTCCTCCTGCAAGAGATGAGAGTTTCTTATATGCTTCCAAAGAGGACCTCTGGCTTTCACACTTAATCTTTAACTGGTGATTAATAAAATTTAATTTGCCACAATTTCTTTCTCCAATACTTTAGTTGCCAACAGCAACAGCCACCCAATTCTGTAGTCCTTAGAATGAATATCTCCCCATATTTCTAAAACAACTGACACATCAGACCCACCTCTGCATCACCTTCCACCTTCACAGTACATTACCTCCCAGTTCACCACAACTAAAATGTTTAACAACTGCACTACTACTAATGCCACAGGCTATCTGTATCCCATCTATCACCAGTAGACATGTACTTGCTGTGCAAATTTTTCCATAGCATGCTGAGAATAACACATTAAGTAGCCACTATTTTTGTTTACAACTTTCACTGCTCCCTCTAAAATTAAACCAGTGGCCTACTGTTGACTTCCAACTATATGTCTAAATAAAGTAGTAAGTGAATTCATATTCTGATGAAATCTTGTTTACTTGCTGTCAAGTAAACAAGGATTTGGTGGCAAATCCTCCTTCAGTACTAATTTCAATGTATGTTTTCTTTTCTTTCCTTTTTTCTCTATGGTGGGGGAGGGAGGCTGCAAGAAATAATGGTTTTATTACCACCTTTCTGATTTATCCAACTGAAGCTCCTAGGTCAGTTGCAGGCACCCAAGCCCTACCACCTTAGAGGTAGATCCTATGTGAGCTCAGGCCTCTGCACCAAGCTGCTGGCAAGGCAAGGTCCTGCTTTGCTGGAAATGACACTCATTTGCAGTTTGACAGATTTTCCAGATATAACTCTTATTTACATAAAAATCTTCTAAATAAGAAAGTTCTTTTTTTTATTTACATTATGACTTATGAAGTTATCAGTAATTCAGTGAACAAACATTTCTTATGACACAGGTTTCCAGGAAGAAACTGAAAAAAAAAATTGCCAAGCACTTTTCCCTCTTAAAACTTCACAAATGTCAGAAGCTAATTTAAAACTCTGAGCCTCAGTGGTTTTATAGCACCACAAAAAAAATATTTACTATTATTATGCACTAGTGATGGTAATTGCCCTCTTATATTTTAGTTAATTAATATTGAACAAAATACACCAGAGACATTTCACAAAGGAATTTCATCAATAACCTTCAGAGCATATATTTATCATTAACTTTGTGACTATCTTTATAAGATTTCCCTGATTTGTGTATAAATGTTTATTTTTTGCTATCTCTAGAACTGCTTTATATTTCTTCTCATTTGGTCTCTTCTTTGCCCTTCGCAACAACATTTATTGGTATTATACTGGAAGCATTATTTATAGATACTCTTGGAAAATTGATTCATTTGCTATGGAAGCCATTTGTGGAAGAAACTGCTAGTCGTCTACACAACATCCATTTTTCCATCCCGCAGAACCTCAAATTTTATCTGGACACTGTTGCTCAGATAGAGGACCACCTTTCCACCTCTTTAGCAGCTACGATGATCATGTGGCTAAGTTCTAGCCAATGAAATCTAAATAGAAGTGTTTATGTAGGTTTCTGGAAAGTCTCCATAAAAAGGAACGAGTATGCCCAGCCATCCTTCTTCCTGCTAGCTGTAGTGCGATTGCAATGTCTGGAATTCCAACGTCCAGCTTTGACCGTGAAGTAACTTTGAGAACAGAAGCCACCCACTGACTAAGGCGATAGATTAAGAAGAAAAGCGCCTAGGGTTCCAATGACCCCACAGAGCCACTCTACCAACCCTAGACTGCCACCCCAGCCTTCTTCTTTAAGAAAGAGAAATTCATGTCTCACTTGTTCAAGCCACTGTTCTTTTAAGGGTAATTTCTTCTGTGCAGCCAAAATTATTTCTAATGAATATACCACTGTACCTTGTTTAAAAAATATGCAAAAGCTACACTGGCTTCATGTGTCTGTTCGTAAAGTTATACAATGGACAATATTCTAAGTATTAGAGGAAAATAAGTTGTCAGTCCCATAACACTCACATTTCAGATATTTATTGTTATACTTCTTAATTATACCTTTTTTGTTTTTGTGCAAAATTATCACTATCATGAGATTGACTTGTCCAAGTCCTTGGAAATTCACAGTACAAGTTCACCACATTCACATTACCAGTGAGGGCATTCCCTTCATTTACTTTCAGTTATAATATTTATGTGACTACTGCTATCATTATATTTGTGCTTTAATAAATCCTTTTAAGCCTTTGCCTCATTTTGGTAAAATCAAGATATAACCTAAAAAGAAAAAAAAAATTAATAAACACAAAACAATAATACCAAAGAAAATACAATGGTAGAGAGGGATTAGGGAGAAATCTCAACCCCTTTGGTCAGAGTTTCTAAACGGCCTCTCCTCCAATTTAGATGTGAGGTGAATATAGAGCTTATGAGTACGACAAGTGTAAAGTAAAAAGATACTGGAGTGAGAGCACAGAGGTATACACATGTATGTAGTAGAAGCTCATCTTGTAAACTACCTAAGAGGATGACAAAGAATAACCTTAAGATGTTGAGCATAAATCAGGAAGTAGGGTAACATACACGTATTAAAAATCTATAATATTAAGTAAAAAGTATGGGTGTTCAAAGAAAAAGGTTGTGGGGCTGATAGAGGAGGACATAACTGCATTTCTGGCCCAGATTATTTAGGACTTGGGACTGATGGGTTAAGCCCAAAGAATCTACTCTCTTCAAACTTTCAAAAACAAAAAGGCTTTACGGACAGCTTCCACTTTAGACTTTGTGACCCACACCTGCTACTTGTTCATTTATTTGATATAATTTCCTCAAGGCTGCTCAACTGATCCTATCCTCTCTGCAAGTCTCCACACCTCCAGCCGAGAATCTGAAGAAAAGGTCACAGGTCCTGCATCCCCTCCTGCTACGGGCAAATAGAGGTATAGGAAGAAGGGACTGTCTAAAGGTTTAAACAAATCTTACTTCTAACCATTTATTCGTAGCCTCTAAGAAACCTGGGCAAAGTTTGTCTATCTGGAGAAATGACTATGCAAACTTTTTGAAATTCGAACCTGATACATACACAGTACTGGAAACAAACCTAGCATTAGCAGGAACAGCTGACCCACATGGCCTTCTGAAACAAACAAGACTTTTAGATTATTTTGGTTGTTAGGAATAGAACAGAATTTCTCTGAAGCCTATAATTAATTTTACATTGCAAATCTGTGAAATATGTACGGACAAAAATATTCACTGCTTTTTCCTTTAAAACTGACACAACTTTTGGAGGATTTCTTGATAAACAAGTGGGATCATCAGTGGTCTTGGGAGCCCACTTGATCCTCCTGGACCTCTGAAGTGGAAATGTTACCGTCAGAGAATGAATTTATACCTGGAAGCCCTGAAAATACCATCTTGGTGTAAGAGAATGATAGGAAGGGGCCCTAGCAGCCAGTGCACCACACTCTAATGAAATCTTTCTAAACTATAGTACCTTCTGTCTTTATCAGGAAATCTAAAAACCACAGCAGCCTGTCTGCAGGTTCTTGGCAACCTGAGCATAGTTACTGAGCTCTAAGTGACAGCTGCATAGGAAAGGGAATTGTATATTGAAATTAAAAAGTCTGTTGTACTTTGCATGGCTTTATGATCTCTGACCTCTGCTCTAATCATAGCTCCAAAGAGATTTATTCTGAGCATTGAGAGAAAAATTCATCTGCTGAGCATATTATGACTCTTGTTGGGCTTGAGGAAAAAGACTGTGTCCTGGGGGCTTTTGTTATTCCATCCTGTAGGGCGGATGGGCTGTAAGTGTCAGGATCCCTTCCATCCTTTCCCCTCTTAGCTGCTACTGGCTAGGAGATTTAATCCACCTTCTTGGGCATGGGCAGAAGGACCAAGGGAATGAACTGAAGGCTACAAACAGAGCTGCGATGTCTGGTTGCTCGCAAGCAGTGCGCGGCACAGCTGCCAGGGTGCCACTGACAGGGCCCACAGCTTCTGTTGCACCCCACCCCCAGGGTTATGCGGTCTGGTGGTCCTGGACCCAGGGGCACTTCTGCCTTAAGACAGCTTCCCTTCCAGTCCAGCCCATCACCCAATTCCCATTCTTGTATTGCCTCTTCAGTAACAGATACTAAAACACCTTGGAAAGAATAAAGAACTATGGAAATCTAAGGTAGCTGGGAGCATATGGTACTATTT
Organism: Tamandua tetradactyla; assembly: GCF_023851605.1. Taxonomy (NCBI): domain Eukaryota; kingdom Metazoa; phylum Chordata; class Mammalia; order Pilosa; family Myrmecophagidae; genus Tamandua; species Tamandua tetradactyla. The sequence continues at coordinate 54,379,547 of NC_135350.1, read as the reverse complement.
TCAGTTACTCTTATTAACATATGAATGTATTACCTAGAGGGGCTAATTTGTTAGCATATTAACCCATTCTAGTAGGTGGAGCAAAGGAGATAATATATTTAACAGCACTTAAAGATATTAAGGGATCTACAAATGTAAGACATTCCAATGATGGCAGCCAGTGTCTGGGTAAAGAGTTAATCCAATAACCAGCAGAACCCCCAAAAGAATAAGAAAAGACAGGTAAGGATTAATGCAAGGAAGCAAGTCCTCATGAGCCAAGGTATGACATTAAGGTTGGGGGAGCAACCTCAGATAGCATAAGGTCACTTAGAACCCAAGTGCAAAGGGGGTTAGAGTCTTACAGAAGACCAATGGAAAAGCTAAAAATAAACTTCAACCCCTCAAGAATTTTCATTTTTACAATCACAAGTTCATTCTATTTTGCTTACTCTCTATCTTCTCATACATCCATTTCTTTCAGATTTCAGTTTGGTAAAAATAAGAACTAAGCTTCTCACCTCAATCAGGGCTGTTAAGAAATAAATTAAATGTTCAGATCTCCTTGAGTTCCCTCTACCAGGAATAAATACTTTGCCCACTTTCTTTACTTGATGAAATCTTTCAAGGGCCAACAACTGAAGGCACCTCCTCTAGTTTGTTCCCCTCAATTCCTGTACTTTCCTTCTGAAGAATTGGCCCTGTTTTCCTGCAGAGCACTTAGCTTGTAATATTATTTTATAATTGTTGCTTTCCACACTGCCCCAAGCACACTAGATTTTTAAATTCCTTGAGAGCAGTGCCAGTGTTTTATTCATCGTTTCATTCCCCAGTGCTTGATTTGGTAGATGTTCGCTACTTTTAAATTACACTCAATTTCTGAAGTAAGCAGCATCACAGATTAGCCTCAAATAAGGGAAGCACATTTTGTTAAGATAATGTTAAGGACCAAATTTTACAGACTGAAAGACTTCAACACTTATTTTCCCTTAATAAATCGGAGGCAAAAATTCGTGGATTAAGTCTTTATCCATAGGCATTCTGGGCCCACTGGAGATATAGAAACATAGGTGTATTAATTAAGGTTCTCTAGAGAAACAGAATCCACAAGAAATATTTGTAAATATAAAATTTATAAAAGTGTCTCACATGACCATGGGAATGTAGAATCCAAAATCCGCAGGGCAGGATGTGAAGCTGACAATTCTGATGGAGGGTTTGTATGAACTCCACAGGAGAGGCTCACCAGTCGAAGCAGGGAGAAAGCCTGTCTCTTCTGAATCCTCCTTAAAAGGCTTCCAGTGATTAGACTAAGCATCACTCATTGCAGGAGACAATCCCCTTGGCTGATTACAAATGGAATCAGCTGCGGATGCAACCAACATGATCATGATTTAATTCCATGAAATGTCCTCATGGCAAAAGACAGGCCAGCACTCACCCAATCAGACAAACAGGTACCACTGCTTGGCCAAGTTGACACATGAACCTGACCTTGACAACAGGCTTAAAAAGTCTCCTGAGAAATGGTCTCTTTCTGTCCAGGCTCTCCTACAAGAGTCCCTAGAGAGTCAGAGAAGGGACTTTTCTACCTTCATGAAACAAAACCTAGTGGGAAGAGACAAATAACAAACAAATAAATTAAATTTAAAGAATTAGCTATGGTAAGTGCTAGTGTATATTTGAAATTTAAACTCAAATTATACTCAACATAAAGTAAAGAAACCAGTATATCATTACTTTATATATCCTGCATATGTTGAGATCACATTTTAAGTGAGAAGAAGCCTGAACCCTATAAATACTATGTCATAAAATTCCATAAACTTAAAGCTATAGTTCTAGGATAAACTTTGTCATTCCTTGAAAAAAAATTAAATAAAAACCAAAGGAATTAGTTATAAAAATGGAAATTATTGGCATGGTAGTTTTTCCCAGTTCAACTTAGCAAAGCTGAAACTATATTTCCCAGAATCTTAATATCAGTATATTACTGAGTTAGAGTTGGTCAAAAGTGGAATTTGTATGAGATTTGCAAGGTGGAAATGAAGCAGCAGCTATTACTCTCAAAAGGTCATGGTGGTGAGATGTGGTGACAACAGATGCAGGTACCAGCAGGTTCCATATTGTCACCACTCTCCTCTGTTCAAGGTCAAGCTCTTCTTCCTGACTGCTTGCCCTGCTGTACAATAGAGATCCCAGGTCCATCAATAGATAAATGGCTGTGAGTCACAGCTCCCATAGACCCCTCCTGCAGTTCCCCCTTTGTGGACCCACTTTGCTGACTGCATGTGCCTGATTTATCAAACTGATGGTCAGTGCCTTCTCTGATCCTCCATCTTGCCCTTCAGACCCTTACTTCTCCAGTTCATCCACGAATGCATAGGATCTAATTCTTTTTTTTTTTTAAATCCATATTCTATAGCTCAGAGAAGTTAGCTTCCTGGTTGAACACTGATGTTACAATTGATTAGAAAGGGTCATGCAATTGCCTTAATATTTGTTGAGCATCTGTCAGGGCCTCATGACATTTATATGAAGTTGGAATCAAACTTCCTCTTACAGAAAAGAAAACGAAGCTGAAAGAGATCAACTAGCTTTTGTAAGGGAGCAATATGAATAGAACAAGGCATTTCTCCTTGCCCTGCCATGCCCCCAGCCCCACCCACTTTACACACAAATATACATACTCGGCAAAGAAGATGCTACATTTTAAAGCATCTTGAGACTGGTCAGAGAGAAAAAATGGACACATCTTGATTGAGGAAATTTAAGTAACAAAATAATTAGTGAAATATGGCCAGAGTTTAAATTAGGAAGAAGGGAGAAGAACTAAGTGTGTCAGGCATGTGCCAACCTCACAAATTCTCACAATAATCCTCTAAGGCAAACACAACTGCTATGCCCATTTTGCAAATGAGAAAAGAAACCATCAAGCCTCAAAGTGACTAAATCAGAATGAAGCAAGTCTTCAAATACCCTAGTCTTTCAATAGCAGAATAGACAGAATTCTGGAAAAGCCACATGACTTTCCCACATAAATAAAAAGAAGAAAGGATGGGGTGGGGGGAGGATAAGAGGGAGATAGAAAAGAAAGAAAAAAAAAAAAAGAAGTAAGAATAATAGCAGAAAATGAAACACAATAAGGGAGACCCGGAAGAAGAAAGAGAAGATGGCAGATAATCTCCAGTTATTCCAAAAGTGGTTTTGTTCGCCTACTCTGGACCTGGAGCTATGCAAGCTCTGGGTATGAATGTAAATAAGTTATCTTACCTTCATGGTACTTACATTTCAGTAGGAAAACCAGACATTAAGTCACAAACTTAGCAATTGCACACAATTTATCTACCACCTGCAATTTACTTAAAATTACTCCAGCAGGCTGTGCAATATATAGAAGAGCATTTTAATTTACATCCTAGAGGCAGTTAATCACTGACCTACCCTATCTAGAATACATACTCCAGGGATGTGCCTTAATATCTGATCAACAGCAGAAGGTTGTTAATTAGTATAATGGAGGTTGGAGATGATTTTTCTTTGGTGACGTAAATACTCTTTAGGATGTATGGATTGACCAGAAATATTGTGCAGACACTCTACCCTTGCATAAACAAACGAGAGAACCTAGCAAACCTAACAGCTTCATGCCTTTCAAAATGACATCCTAGGCCTGGGAATTTCCTCCAGTTCTGTGTCCTGTCATTTAGGTAGTATTTGATCCTGATTAGAAAGTTAGCTGAATCTTGCTGCTAGAATATGTTCACCTCTGTCTCAATTAAATAATTTAAAGGCTTGTCTGGGTGCATAAAAGCACAGAAAGCTAGGACTTCAGTGAGCTTACTAGTAGAGCCGTGCTACTATTTTTGTGCCTGCTTGATCAGAAATATTTGTATGTGTGACAGAATCCATTATAAGGCTTGTTTCGGTGTAACATCCCCCCTACTCGTGAGCTTTAGAGAAGACATAATAGTAGTAAATGTCTAAATTGGCTTAAATCCTTTTGCAATAGTTATTAATTATAAATATTATAAATGCCACAAAGGAGAAATACAGGGACCATAGGAGCATATGACATCTATCCCTGACCTAATCTAATTCATCAGAATTAGGGGTTACGTGGGAGGAGTGATCCATTGTAAGCTAAAGACCAAAGAAGCTTGAAATACTCAAAGCTGATAAAAAGCCGCCACGCTGAAGTGAAAGAAATCAGAAAGAGGTGACACTGGGTAAGGCAAGAAGGATCCAGGGCACACAGGGCCTTTTAGGTAGATTTAGCTAGATGGAATTAGCACAGGAAGGGAGAGAGGAAGGGAGGAGGAGGGAAAGAGAGAAAAAGAGAGAGAGAGAGAGAAATGAGACTTTCCCAAGGAGAGACCAGAGGAAATAAAGAACGGTCAGAACACACAAGTCCTCTCTTGTTATTTTGTGGATACTAATGTACCAAAGAGGTCTCTAAGACGCAGATTGGTAGGGTTCTTTGCGGCCTGTGTTTGGCAATGGTGCTTTTGTAGGAGTGCCTAATTAGCCCGCAACTCCTCTGTGAACAATAAACCTCATTCATTTGCATAATTGTTTCCTTTGCTGCTCCCTTTATAAAAAATAAGGAGTCATTATGCACATAATTAAAGTAAGCTTAACAAATGCGGTCCAGGCTGATAAGAATCACATGAAAAGGTCAAGAGACATTAGTATCAAGACCTGTCTGTGAAGCATAATGCCAATCTAATATGCACTGCCTCCTGGGAGCAGAAGGAATACTTTGTGACCTCTGCATTTGGATTTTTACTGAGTTCAGGTTTCCTGAAGGAAATATTACTTGATTTCCTCCAGCCCTTCTGGTTCTCACCTTTTCCTCCTGTCCGTTTTAATGAGAAATATCTGACTTGCTTGCTATTACTTTGTGACAAATCCTCTGCCTCTTGATCCTCTTCCCCTGAGTCAAACAGACATTTCCTCAGTAAACTTTACTAAAAAAATAAATAGAAATAAGCTAAGTTCTTTTATTCTAAGAGGTCCAGTGATGAACTTTAGGGAAACCAACATTTTCTTTTTTAAAATAGCAATACTCTATAATCACAGAGTGGCTACAGAGCAAGGCAAAAATTGGTAATTACCTTCTTTCCCAGCTACACGCGGTTTCCTGACCATACGACCTCGAAGAATTTTCCTTCTTCTTGTGCCAGCGGACCAATCTATCCCAGCATTTTGCCCTGGTCCTAGTCAATTTCCTATCCCTTGGGCTGAATGTCCAAGTTCCTAGAAGGAGCTATCTGCCATTCCTGGATGTGCCTGATTCTTGGATGATTGGAAGGACATTGATGAGAGACAAAGTGAATGTTTCAATTCCTGTGGTCTAGATTACTGTTTCCGAGTCCCTTGGGGTCTTGCTACTCAAAGCGTGGCCCAAGGAGCAGCTGCGTTGGCATCAGTTGGGAGCATGTCAGAACTGGAGACACCCAAGTCCCACCACAGAACTACTGAGTCATAATGGGCATTTTAACAAGATGCCCAGGCAACTGGTTTCCACATTAAAATTTGAGAAACAGTGATTTAGGGCATTTGGTAGGGACTCATTCAGCTTAGCTTCTTCTCACTGGGAAGTCATTTTATAAAAGTACTCACTAATTTCAAAATAAAAATTTTGACAAAATATGCATGTAAACCACTAAGCATAGTACTTGGGCTATAGGATATTCTCAATAAATAAAAATCATTCCCCATCTTCCCTCTCACTTTAGTCTTACCCCTATCCTACAATATAAATTGTATGCCTACCACGTGCCAGGTACTATTAATTGCTCTTACTAACATGATCTTATTTCATGTAAAATTCACCCCAACTCTGTGAGTTAGCTGTTCTTATCCCTGTTTTATAAAACTGGAAATTGAAAAGAGGAGACCTATTCTCACAGTGTTACACAGCCAAAATAGACCATGTTTATTATGTTTCATGGCCATCTGTGATCTGTTATAATATGCAATGAGAATCTAGCAGTACAATAGGACCTCTGCAGACATGCAGATGCCAGTCGTAATTTGTGAGAAACCAGCAGTAAAAAAAAAAAATTGAATTTATTTGGCTAACTCAATAATATGATCAGTAGGGAAGATGGGCAGGTATAAAATGTTTTGGACTTGATTTGCTAGCTGATGCAGATGAAGTCAGACAGTAACTAGAAGTTTACTTGAGAAAGAGATAATTGAAAGAGACAGTCTAGGGGCTCTAGTACTATCAATTTTTCTATGTTATCTGAGTTCTATCTGATTAATTTATATCATTAAGAGCACTGCACTTGGACAATATCTTTTTAGCCCTAAGAAGAAATGCCCTCACTGCCTTATGGTTAGAGGTTGGATAACATAGTGGTCAACAGGGAAGACTCTGGATCCAGAGTCCTAGGCTCAAATTTCAGCTCCTCTGCTCTCCAGCTGTAGGCCCAGGGGCAAGTTTCTTAACTTCTCTGTTCCTCATGTTCCTATTTGCAAAATGTGGAAAATAACAGCCTCTATTCATGGAGTTGTGAGTTAATGAAATGAATTAATATATGTAAAGTTAATGAGATGAGTTACTGACAGTTTGCTAAACCTGTCAGACTGCAATATATTAGCAATGAATTGGCTTTATAAAGGGGATTTAAGTTACAAGTTTACAGTTCTAAAGCTATAAAAATGTCCAAACTAAGACATCCAGAGAACGATGCCTTGACTCAAGAAAGGCTGATGTGTGTCACGTTGGAAGACACATAGCTGTTATCTACATCCTTTACTGGCTTCTGGTTTCAAATGGCGTTCTCAGCCCCTGTGGATCCTTCTCCTTTCTAGTTTGCTTAACATCTCATGGGATGGCACATGGCAACGTCTTCTGCGCTCTGCATCTCCAAACATCCTTGTCTAGACATCTGCTCTCTCTGTTGGCCTCTCCTTCAGCATTCCAACCATCCCCAAATGTCTGTGTCTATGTTGCTTCTGAGCTTTCTTCAAAATGTTTCCTCTTTTAAAGGACTCCAGTAAACTACTCAAGACACACTTTTGATGGGCAGAGTCAAGCTCCATCTAATCAGAAGGTCATGCCTACAATTGGGTGTGTCACATCTCCATGGAACTATCCAATCAAAATTTCCACCCTAAACAATAGGTCTGCTTCCACAAGATTGGATCAGGAAAAGAACATGGCTTTTCTGGTGTACATAACATCTTCAAACCAGCACAGGGTATATAAAGCACTTACAACAGAGCCTGGAACAGCATAAGCATTATATAAGTAGAAGTGTTTATTATTATTATGAGTCACTGTTATGTCCTTGACTTAAATGGAAGTCAATAAAACAAAGTGATTATGAGGGACTTATCCCAGCAAGTGGAACATAACAACCCAGAAAGAGACCTCAGCTTATAAAATAATCTAGTTTATGGTAAAGGAGACTATTTTGATCAGAAAAGAAAAGTTCAGTTGTTCAATAAATGGTGTGGAGAAAATAGATCTCCAAATACATTGCCCTCTACCTGTACTCCATCCTGTGCTACTACTAGTAATACTCTGAGTAGTCATGATGGCACCAAATACCTATGTCCCAATTCCCCAGCAAAAAGGTTATTTATGTGTTCATCAAATATGTGAGCAACCCAATCCCAGAATCCCAGTTTTAAGAGTCTATTTCTGGGCAGGCAGTGGTGGCTCGCCTGCCATGTGGAGATCCAGGTTCGATTCCCAGAGCCTGTCCATGACAAAAAAAAAGAAAAAAAAAAAAGAAAAAGTCTATTTTTGAAAACCTTATGACTGGGATTTCTTTTATCAGATAAATGGACAAATAGCAAAAAAAAAATTCTGGGGGGGATAAGGCATAAGGGATATTTTGGGTGTTCTTTTCCATTTTTATTTTTATTCTTCTATGTATTTTTTGAGTAATGAAAATGTTCAAAAATTGATTGTGGTGATGAATGCACAACTATATGGTGATATTGTGAATCACTGATTGTATACTTTGGATGATTATATGGTATGTGAATATATATCAATAAAATTCCATTTTAAAAATTCTGGGCCCCTCTGGTACAAGCTATGTAATCCTTTAGGGTCCTGGCGGGATATAGAAGGCACATTCAAACAGGGTTGTTGAGAAAAGTTTAGTTAAGGTACTATTACCAAAAATGTGATGGAAACCAACATGAATGGTGAAGCATCCTGGGACTAGCAACAAAATACCATACCTAGGTCAGAAGGGAAGGGGCTAGTTATCAGAATTAGCGCAGCAAGACCTGTAGTAATCAGCGTAAATCACCTGACAGGACCTATGGCCTTGAATACACAGCTACTGCCAAGCTGAAACCTGGCAAGAAAAAAGAAAGGGAAATAAACACCTCACCTCTCTCTTCTCTGACACCTGAACTTCCAAAAACAGAGAGCGAGGGAGCATAGGGGAGTCTGTTGACATAGGACAACCTTCTGTGGCACAGAGGAGTGTAGAGAGGGCAGGAGAGTGAACTCTAAGGAGTAGACAAAGAGTAAGAGACTATCTAGCATACCAAACAAGGAAGCAAATATGCCATCCACCCAAAATAATTGGTGGGGGAAGGAGAGAATGGTTAGCATTGTCTTCTTAGTTTGCTGAGATTTCTTAATGATCAGAGTTTATCAGCCAAAGACAGGACTAGATCCTTGTCAGCTACACGGATGGAAAAAGACATTACTTATAGTCACTGTATCAATGGCACCAAAATTTAAAAGAGAAGGTCACATAATCTATTTTCTCTAGTCTGCCCACATCATCTCATCTCCAAGTGAGCTTACAGTTTATAACCTTCATCCAGATGAATTTTTATCTTTGATGGGATTTTGAGATATGTAAATTGTTCCCATATAACTTTAAAGAACAAAGTTGAATTGTAGAGATTCCTTATTCTTTTAATTCATTTCCTGCTTGGCCAGACCAAACTTTTTTACAGATATCAAAATGATATTGGATTGAATTATTGATATCACGCATGCACTTGGATTTGCAATCTAAAGCCATTCTACATTTAAGTTTATTCTACTTCGCTTCTCATATCGTTCCATTTTGTCTCTACACCCCTAGTGCTACCAACCAGCTTCCCTGATATATTTTCACTTTTTTATAGCTTTTGTTTACTTATATCTACCGCTTGTTAATGGTTTTCTGTCTCATGACAATTTTACAATCGTTATCTCATTGTATCCTTTGATTACCAACAAGCAAATCTTTGCTTATAATTCCAAGGAAAATTATAGGTAGAGTTTCCTTGTCTCATCATTCCCATTTGGACAGAGTCATCATGCAAAGCTACCTCAGAGACCAGTAGACGGACAGCCGCTGAGTTAAATGCCTACCTCTGGCTCACTCAGTTGTCAGACAAGAGTGGTAGAGTCACAGGACAGCACACGTGGCAATCCATACACAAGAAGTAGATACGTGGATTGGCCTCTTAATGCAAAAACTTAGTGGAAACAAATAGATAAATAAATTAATAAATCTAGAATGAAAATACAGGTTGGTACACACACACACACACACACACACACATATAATTTTATACCAGGGAAGGTTTCTCTAAGCATTTAAACAAAGGGAAAAAAAACACAAGGAAAAATATTGATTAATGTACTCATTAAAAATGAGTAACTTTATATGTTAAAAATATATTGTAAAGTTAAAGAGCAAGGAACTGATTTGATGAGGAAAATATATTTGCAACATATATGCCAAGTATTTAAATTCTAAATGTAAGAAGCTCATAGAACTTGATAAAAACATATGAACATGCTGATAGAAAAATTGGCAAAGATTTAATTGGAAGATCTGCAAAATAGGAACTAAGCATTTAAAAGCATTCAATTTCACTAATAATGAAAGAAATGAAAATTTCTTCGTTATAGCAACAGGGACGTAGAAATAAAGTGGAATAGAGCCCTCTCATATTGAGAGGTGACGGGCAGAATAACCTTAGATGTAGAATGGTTCTAGATTTCAAATTCAATAATTTTTGACAAATACCCACAGATTAAGATTTTCAGATTGGTGAGGATATGGAAGAAAAGCCTTCTCCCAAGTTTTTGGAGGGCTATTCATAATGATTTTTATAAGTTGAATCTGTCCCCCCAAAATAGATACGTTGACGTTCTAACATACACTAAATTAAAATAAGGCTAAAATGGATTAAAGTGGAACCTAATCCACTGTGACTGGTGTCCTTATAAGAATGAGAAAGGAGTCACAGAGCTAGATACAAGGGAGAAAGACATGTGACAGCTGAGACAGGGATTGAAGCTCAGGGAGTGCTGGCAAACTATGAGAAGCCAGGAAGAGCAAGGAAGGATTCTCCCCTACAGCTTTTGAATTTCTAATTTCCAGATCTGTGAGAGAATAAACTTCTGTTGTTTCAAGACACCCAGCTTGTGGTACTTTGTTATGGCCACCCTAGAAATCTAAGACCAATATATCCAGAAGCCTTAAAAATGCCCACAATTTCACATCACAACTTCTAGGAGTTTATTCTAAGCAAATCTTAAGTGAGTAATTAAGAGTGGAGCTGCAATATAATTGTTCATAATATTATGAACATTTTCTGCACCTAATTGTTCATAATATTAAAATTTTAAAAAGAAACCAATTTGTGTTGTAAAATAGGGGCTTGGTTAGATTGCAATGCATTCATATAATGGAATATCATGCAGCCATTAAAATTTATTATTAAGAAATGTAGCGTCATGAGAACATGTTCACAATATATTAGGTAAGAAAAGTAGTTGCCAAAATAATGTGAAGAATGATCACATTTTTATGACATACATATATGTAAATAAATATACAAATACAGGACATATACATAAAAATAATTTGAATGACATACGTCAAAATGTTTATAATGATTTAGATGGTGATATTAAGTATGATTTTCATTTTCTAAGCTCTTAAGTCTGTTTTTTCCAACTTTCGTAAACTAAATAAATGCAATAGGATGTTAGAAGTTTCAACTAAGGCACCAAGATGTGGGAGATTTACATACCAAAGTAAGATGTGAGGCCAAGCTGCAAATTTCCAAAGGAAATATCTAGAAATAGATTCTATAACTCTTAAGTCTGTCACCAATAACAAGTGTAAAGAAGGGCTGGGTGTAGAGGCTCAGAGGGAATCTGATGGATTTATAAGAATTCCTTTGGAGAGAGCTGTGCCATGAGTTCCCCTCCAATGGAGCTTCCTTCTCACATTAAGCTAATGAGAATGGATCCAATTCACAGCTTGATATATGTCCCTTATAGTTCGGGGAGGACAATAAACTTGTGTCTGACTCTCATCTGGAGAAATTAAAAGACAGAAACACATCAGCAGGCTTCTTCATGATGGGATCAAAGCAGAATTTGTTGCAATGGCTAACCAGAATTCCTAAAATTTGTTGGGACAATGAATGTATGAATGTTTCTTTAGACTAGATGTAGCTAGTGAGAGAAAATAGGCTTAAGCCATTTAACTCTTGTCCAAGAAACTCTTGGATAAGACTATTTCTAATGAAACCCTTCATCAGATGGGATTTGCTAATTAACTCCTACCATCCTTCATGTCTTGCTTAAATGCCACTTCTTCAGAAGGATATTCCTTAAATTAATGATCTAAATTGTCATCCCCTGTTATATTTTTCCAAAATACTTTTCCTTATAGTTCTCACTGAAATTTATAATTCCATATTTTTTATGTATAACTTACTAGCCTTAGTAATGAAATCTCTTCATCAGATAGAAGGGATTTTATCAGAAATAGTCTGTGTCAAGTGACTCTCTGGAGACAAGGGCTTGAGAGGGGAGGTACCAGCAGGAGAAAACAGCACTGCCTTCTTCATAGGATATACAGTCAAGAATCCTTCAAAGAGGATACCAAAGGGGGGTGGGTGTGGGAGAAGAGACAGTCCATATTAAATGCCTACCAAACTCAAAGAATGCAATCATCTAACAACAGCACCCATCAAGTAAGAACTATTCCGTCCTCCTTATTTCTCTTCAATCTACTTCCTCTCCCCATCACATGACTCATTGTAAGTACAGAAAACACAGTGAACACGACAAAAATGCCCCAAGGTGGGAAAGGAGAAAGAAGGACAGCATCTCCCTTTTCCCGCCTTCTTACCTGAAGCAAACTACCAGCCAGGGTAGTGAAATAATTTAACTTTAAATCAAGATCAGAGTTTTATTATCTGGGACTTGATATCTTTATTTCTGAATTGAAACTATGGTTGTGATGTCAGGATTTTTTAAGATTGTTATTACATAAAAGTGAACAGAGTCAGGGAAACACTGCTGCCATTGAATGTATTTTAAAGAGATAGTAAAAGATAAAAAATAAAGTGGCTTTTGGATACATCCCAAGAGTCCTGCCTGTTCAATGTTCCTGTTACACAAGTATTGGTTTTATAATTGGAAAAGAAAATCAGTTAATATGAAATCTCTAATGTCAATTTAATGAATATTTTTGCACCTTTTTATGTTACACTACCTAATAATGCCTTTACATGTCTCTATATGAACCTTTATGTGTTACATTATTCCAAGAATAATTTAGGTTCCCCCAAATTAGATTTTTCAGACAAATAAATGTATATATTTTTAATTAACAAAAAAATCACATTACTTTTTCTATAAATGATATTCATTTCCAAGAAAATGTGTAGAAAACTTAGACAATATTACCTTCACTGCAAGTTTTCTTGGTAGCAAGGATCATGGAGTATTCCTGTTTATTACACTTACTTTTCAGAAATTTTATGATCTTCCATAAAAAAGTAATTCTTTTCTTCATGGAACTCTTATCCAGAAGCTAGAGATTCTCTGGGCAAAGATTTTTCCCATGTGTTTAATGCTGAGATCAGGTGTAGAATATAAAAGTAAGTTTTAGAATAATAAGTTATGCTACATACATTTTTAAAATATTGAAAAATTCATAATACTTTTATGCCAACAAATATTTCTTCCCAACCTACCACCTGCCAGACATGTGCTAATGATAACAAAATGAATACATTTTCTGCCCATTGGAACTCAAAGGCTAGTAAGGGAGACAGTTATACATAAAAAAGATGGAATTATAAATTTTAGTAAGAACTATAAGGATAAGTATTTTGGAAGAATATAATAGGGGATGACAATTTAGATCATTAATTTTAGGAATATCCTTCTGAAGAAGTGGCATTTAAGCAAGACATGGAGGATGGTAGGAGTCAATTAACAAGGCAGAGAATAGGAAAGAACTGAATGTCACAAGTCTATGAGGAAGGAAAGCCTTGGTGTGTTCAAGGAAATGTGGCTGAATATAAAGAATGAAAGGGAGAGTGATCTTAGAGGAGTCTGGAAAAATGATCTGATCAGGTAGGGCTTTGCAGAATACACAAAAAATTTTGGACTTTATCCAAAATTCAGTGAGAAGACACAAAGGGCATTAAGAAGGAAGAAGAAATAACTTGATTGATATTTTTTTGAAATATCACCATGGCTGCTGGGTACAGACTGATTCAAGGTGCAAGGATAAAATTGGGAAGACCAGCTCGATAGCTATTAAACTAGTCCAGGAAGGAAAAAGGGCAGGGTGGAGAGGACTAGGTGGACTTAGAGTTTTATTTTGTCAGTTCATAGTGATGCATTAGGTTTGAAGAGTAGAGTGAAGAGAAGAAGATATTGAGATGTTTCCCATGGTACAAAGATGGTCACTTCCCCTTCATTGTCCTCAACTTCTGACCCACTTCTCAGTCTCCCTTCTAACCTGCCATGCAGTTAATACTTGTGTTCAGCTAGGGTGGTATGAAGCAAAAGGACAGGTTCTCCCCACGGCCCTGGAGTTTGGCCAGACATCCACACTGAGAGAGCGAAAAACCAAAAGGAAAAAAACAAACCATGACCCTAGAACCATTAATAAGGAACTTAATCATTTCGCCTGTGACCAATTAGCAAGCCATAATTAGAGGCTCCAATGACACCTTATTAAGGCAATATATTCTTTTTGACAACTGCATTTACAAGAATTCATCATCCAAATATTAACATAATACTAAATTTTAAATAACATTTAAATACTTAAATGCTAATGAGTTTATCACCCAAACATTAAATAATACTGGGAACATTTGTCTGGGATCACAGCACAATCTTGCTTTAACTATTTCTAAAGTTATTCTACCCATTTTATCACTGTTATGTGGTCCAAACTCAGATGATGCCTTGGTGCCAGAAATTGCAAAGAACCATAAATCAGACAGACAATTACAACAGAATGTTTCAGTAATGATACTGAAGCATGCCAGGGAAACCTGAATTTTAGCTGGAATAAACTTCAAATTACTGTTTTCAAAGAGGAAATAAAGAAAATGAATGATTCCTGTTTCTGGCATGAACAACTGGGTTTCTGGCATTAATGTTAATTCCAAATGGAGTTAGCACTTATTAAGATAGCACTAATCAAAAGGGAAGATTAAAGAGGATAAACGTGTTTCAAAGATATTAAGTTTGAGATTCCTGTGAGATATCTGGGTGGAGACATCAAGTCAGCAGTTGTATGTAAATATGGATCTGAAGCTTAGAAGAGAGGTCTGAGCTAGAGATATTTTTAAAAGCTTGAATTATAGAATGTAAATGTTATGTAAAATCTTATCAGAGGATTAAATTTTCCAAGAAAACAAGCATAAAGTGATCCAAAAGAGAAAGCCCAGCACCTAGTTCTAATAACTCCTCTATTTAGAGAGTCAAGGGGGAGCATACAAAAGACAATGAGGAGCAGTGGCCTGAGAGAGAGGAAAACAGCAAGAATGCGGTATCATAAAATCTGCTGGTGATTCAATCATGTCCCCCATAAAGACATGCTCAACTCTTAACCCGCATTCCTGTGGGTGTGAACTCATTTGTAACTAAGACCTATGAGGATATTATTATTAGTTACGGTGTAGACTCACTCATGAATAGGATCTTTGAAAGTCCTACTTAGATGAGGCCAAACTGAATTGGGGTGGCTCTTAATCCTTATGACTGGAGTCCTTAAAATTTAGAGAAATTTGGATGCAGTCAGTCAGAGAAAGCCACAGAAGAGACCGAGGAGACAGGCTGCCATGTGACACAGGCAGAAATACAAGCCAAAGAATCCCAAGGATTGTGGCAAGCCAAGACCACAACTCTACAGACACTGGGAGAAAGCTCAGTCTGTTGAGACCTTTGTATTGGACTTCTAACCCCCAAAAGAGTGAGACAATAAATTCTTGTTGTTAAAGCCAATGCATTGTGTGGTATTAGTCACAGCAGCCTTGATAAACTAAGATAGAATCCAAGAGGTAAACAATTTGCTCCTAGGACACTTATTTAGTTCACAATTGTAGCAACTAATTCATACCGCATTTGGGATATTCTGTATACTAATACCTCTCCACTCTCTGCTGCCCTATAGATATTCACATTTCACTAACTTTACTTGCCCATTCCATGGTTGTGTTCAGGGACTGTAAGTTATTTTGGGCAATAGCTCAGGAAAGCAAAGGAAAATGAGACCCAAGAGGCTGCCAGTTGGTCTAAGAGAAAGCTTCTATCCATGTAATCTGCTTTCAAATAACTTCCACATACAGACTTCCAAGTTGAACTTCTATAATTTCTTTGATTGAGGGACTGATGGGGGGGCATGGCAGAGAGTAGTCAGACTAAAAGAGAGATGCTGGGGGGAAAAAAAGACTAAAAGATTAAAATATGAGAATCAGTTTGGGATGATATCTCTTCCAACAAACGCTCATCACTAAATCCTTATCCAGACTTCCAAATCTGTAGATGCTGCAATGACAATTTTGCAAAAGAATGATCTCAACCTGGAGCATAATCTGAGGCCAGTCAAATAATTTAGAGCACCTCCACTTGTTATATGGACATCTACAAAGCAAAAAGGAAGGTATCACATCAGAACTCCACAGTCTCAAACCAGATCATAGAGGTATGTTTCTGCTCGCCTTCCATGTAGGAGACCTGGGTTTGATTCCTGGACCATGCACCTTCCACCCCCCACCCCAAAAAAGAGAGAACTAGATCTTTCAAGTGATTTCCAAAAGGGCCTTTAGATATTCTCAAAGGCAAAAAAGATTATTGTGACTTTAATGTTTATATAACACTCACTGTAGTGTATAACAATTCACTGTAGTTAGTATGTTGGTAACAGGTCAAACATATTATAGAGTTGAGCTATTATTTTACATGTATCTTTACTAATATGTTGGGGTCATGTACAATATTTACATACATATATATTACATATATTGAACTCAGGCTTAGGTAATGTTTGCAATTATTTTAGATGTTTTTTGTTGTATTTTTTTCTCTTTGCCATCAAAGATTATATCCATGGTTTATTCAATTCTAAGTCTTAAATAAAGGATGCAAATTCTAATTATAATCATGTTATTCTTAAAAAAAACGAGTGGTTAATAATACAGATTTTAGACTTAGATCTGCTTTGAAACTAGATTCTACAACTTACTAATTATAACACCTTGGGCAAGTTACTCAGTCTTTATATGTCTTAAATTCTTCATCTATAAAATGGGAAAAATAACAGCATGTACCTCACCCAGTTGCTGTGAGGATTAAATGAATTAACTACTCAATTTATATTCTTAATGACTGCATTTTACTGCCTTTCCAGGATACCTCCTAAAACAATCCTCCATGCATAAGTTATAAATGCCCTCAGAGACACAGAATGGACTGGACAAGGAAATAGGGCACTGATTTTTGTCATTGCCGATATCAAATAACGTTCTAATGTCAATAACTGGAGGTACGTTGGGAAAGCACCTGTTATTGAGGTAAGTAAATCCTTCAGATTTCTGGTAAGAGTTTGAGCTAGGAATAAAATTATTGTGGTGTTGACAGAAATGCTCTCACCTACTCAGATTTTCGTTATTACACACCACATCACTGGAGGAAAATTCCACCCTCTTCCCTGATCCTTTTTTTTTCAGTCTGTAACATATCTTTGAAAGAAGACAGAGGCAGTTCTGAGCACCACTGAAGGGTATACATATGCATCATTACAAGAATTTACTATAGCATCTGATATGATATCAATGAGCATGTGATGATAACATCTATATGGTTATGCACACAGAATAAGAAAAATATAAAAAGTAATGCAGTTTAACTACCAGAAATTTTGCAAACACAATCTGAACATATTACTACTCCAGTTTTAGAGACAAGTAAATGAAGACTCAGAAAGATCAAGCAGTCTCTCTAAGATACTCAACTAGTAAACAATACAAGTGAGATTTGTGGCCAAGTTTCCCTCCTCTTGGCACAGTGAGGAAGATTGCATTATTACCCTCCAATTCTTCACCCCTTCTTGTATCCACACTCTTTGCATGTATCTTTGTAGTTTCTCCCAGTGTAGGGATGGTGTATTTTCCCACCCCTTCACTTGGGTAACCATATGAATTTTTGAGCATAAAGCAATAGTGTACCAACTTCATTCCTAAGACCGCAAGGGCCTTGTATGTTCTTCACTTGCCTCGTTGCTCTTCTGCCCTAAGTATAAGAACTATAAGCCAGCTCACTGGTCCCAAGAGGAAGATGAAGAAGTTGGAACAGAGCCACCCAGCCAAGCCCACCCACCCAGCAGTGAACCTAAAGCTGACCTATAAGCATAAGAGCTACAATATTAAATCATTGTTGTTAGTCCCTGAATTTGGGGACAGTTTGGTTTGCAGCAATAGCTAACCAATGCACATGATATCAACATATTGAGTTTGACATTTTTCACGTTACTTTCATTAGAAAGTCCTGTTTCTTCAGTTAAAAGGAAACTAATTCATAAGGTCTTCTGCAAATGCCAGTTTTTAGAAAGTTATTAAAGGTATTGCTGAGAAGCCAAAAATTCTCATTGGGGTATTTGATGTGCTATATCTGAGAAGGAGATGCACCATGTATAATCCACTTATATAATTTCCTTTCTATGAATGTGAGCCCTACTAAATAACGCAAGAAGGAGATGTTAAGTTAAAAAGAATGTTTTTTCCCTACTCTAAATCAGAGGCATCTAAGGGAGTAGAATCCTCACTTTTAGACGTCTACCTTAATTGCAAGATAATGCTATACCTGTTTTAATAAATTGGAGGATTTATTTTATTCATTTTTCAGAAAATAATTTTCATGTTATTTGTGTGAAGGCAGAGGATTTCCATCTATTCCTGATTTTTCCCAGCCTGAGTTTTGGCTTCAATTTCCCTCACCTCATTAGCTTTCTTTTGCCCACTGCAGCTTGAAGTCTGTGCTCCTGTGCTCCATCAGCATTCACCAAGCCAGCCAGCCCACCCACAAATTGCTTTCCTGAAGGTCCCACCTTTTATTTTCTCTTACTCTGAGCCACTTATGACTTTCAATTGAAATTTTCTGAAGCAAACCAGGAGGTCTTAATTATTTATGGGAGCCTATTATTTATGAAGTAGTTTGTTAAACATAGATGTCACCTCCAAAATAGTAAATAAAAATCATGGTGGCTTTCTATCAGTAGCAATCTAAGCCAGATGTAAAGCCATTCATTCAAAATGATTGTTACATCATTATTCATCAAATCCCCAAGTGGCTGTCTCCTATGTTTACCCTTCACTATTATTCCCTATATAGCCTTTTCTTTTTCAATTTTTCAATGAAACTGCAGTGAAAAATGAGGATTATGAGTTCTGGGGGGAAAAAGAAGCCCTGGCTTCTCTTCAGAAAAGATATCACAAGGTGGTGTATAATTAATAATCTACTGTATGATTATTTTTATTTCTTAATTTAACTTGTTTGCAATGTTACCATGTGTGCATGTGTTAAGTTTTGCTAATGCAAATGCATTGTGAACTTCTTAGGGGGAAAAGGACTATGACTTCTTTGTGACTCTAGTGCCCATCAGTGCCATGAACATAACAAATGCTCAATAAACATTTGGTAAATGAATGAATAAATCCTCATTTTTAATTGCTCAGTGTTTAACAGAAACAATTCTCTGGGTATATATCTCTCATTTAATTATCTTCAGTTGTGATTACCAGCACAGTGCCTGACTCAAAGAGCTGCTTTGTTGTTAAATATGTTTCATACCGCTGGGTCAGGACAGCATTCTCAGAGAGGCAAGTGTCCTATTAATTGCAAAATAAGCAGCTCTTCAGCGGTTCGTAACTTATTCCTGTCATGATCTATTCCTCCCTCCTTTGCCTCCCAGCCACAAATAAAAGCAGGAGTTAGTTGGCTGGGTAATATTTACATTATGTAACTTTCTTGCTCACAGTTTGGTTCCATGAATGATCTTCAGAGAAGAAATTAACATAACCAATGTCAGTTCTTTCTGGTTCAGTGTCAGGCTCCTATACCCCCGTTAAAAGAATGGTTCTCAAAGGCCTGGTTCAGCACCTTTACTAGGAACACTTAAGTCACCTCCCAGTCTCTCTTCCAAGTCCTCCTCATTCCATTCCATTTCCTGTATTGTACCGGAGTGATCTTTCTAAAACACACTCAGCCCCTATTCAAGAACCCACAATGACTCCTATTGCCAAGAGCAGTGATTCTTCACTATGTGGAGGAATCTCCCCCCCAAAACTCCATGTGCATAAATTCACTTAACATAACATACATGTTCTGTTGCTTCCTGGATCACAAGGTTAAGACGCTGTGGCCCAGGAAGAAGGGTCTTGATCTCTAACATCCAAGGTCGGCCACAATCTTTCCAAGCTATCTTATCACCCCAAACTCTCTTAACTAAATTTCAGGTCAATTTAATCACCCAGAATGCTCTTCCCATTCACATTTCCATGCTTGGAAAACTGACCTGGAAGTCAGAAGTCCTAAATTCCGATTGGCTAAGGGACTTTATGAATCCTTGTCCCCTTTGGACCTCAATTTCTAGATGTACAAATTGAGGAAGCTAGTTTAAATCAGTGTTTCCCAAAGTATGATCTCTGAACCACAATATTAGATAACACACAGTCCATTACAGTTTATTTTAAGAAGTATGTGTTTCTTCTGATATGATTTGGAAGAAATATAATATAGAATTTATAAAATATATACTTCCACTTATAATATAAAATTAATATAATAATATGACATCTAAATTGTAATTCATAGATATTATTACTTAGGACAAAGGAAAGTTTCAAAACCAAGTCAATCTAACATCTATTTAATATATATTAAACAATAATAGATGGCATAAAGATATGGAAAAATTAGTATCATATGCAAATCTAAAGATTGGGGAGCAGTGGCTCTCCCAGACCTGTCTCAGCTCTAGGACACCATTGCCCATTATCTTAGTTTTTATCTTCAAGGATAACTTTGCTCCTAGGGCTGAACATATGCTGGTCTCTCATAAATAATAGGGAAGGGGATCAAAGAGCCACCCCTTCTCTCTCAACAAGGGAAAATGTGAGCTCTTAAAAGCATTTTCCAATTTTAAATGGAGACAAAGAGAAGGGATTTCATATGAGCTGCTCAAGATTCACCAGAAGAGTAGTGCTGGGAACAGAACCCAGATCTTGCTCTCTTAGGGATTGACATTGATGGTTTTGTTGGGACCAACTGATGGCATAGTTCTGACTCAAAACATAAATGAGCACATTTTTTTTTCTTAATGACTAACACATACACATTCAGATTCAGATAGAAACTGCAGCTGCTCCCTTCAACTATTCCGAGTTTGATGAACAGATGGCAGGTTTCCTCTGGGAATGAAAAGATTTAGAGCTGCCTCACAGATAGAAATTGCATAAAGTTAGAAAACCAGAAAGAGCGGGTGTTCTAACTACAAATGCATTTTTAAATTACCATTAAAAGGGTTGAGTTCTATGTGCTACATATCTCTCACCACTATGGACTTGGGTACTTAACGTAGTGATGATTCAGAGTCCAGATATCATTCACCTATCTATCTATAAATATCTATAAATAGATAGGTGATGACTATCACATTCACTGAGATGGTTGCTTCTTCTGTAATTTTAAGATAATCATCCTAACATCCTCATCTTTTTATAAAACTAGGTCCTGGGAACTGGGACATTTTCCTTCCCAGACTATAGCCTAGAGACTCATCTTATTGTATTGTTATCCCCTGATATAAAATTAAACCCAAACAGGGAAGCATTGGGCTTTAAATCTAAGAAGCTCTCGACTGTCTTGGGTTGAAATAAACCCTGAAGAAAAAGAAGAAAGGGAAAAAAAGAAAGCATATGGCATACATTGACAAAAGCATCTAGCTGATGTCCTCCGGAGATAAACCCATTAACAGAAACATAAGGTAGCTCAGACTAAGTAATGAGTGCTAGAATTTGTCAGGGGAAACAAAGGGACCCCTTACAAAGGATGGAAAAATGTCATGTACCAGGAAAATCACTTATTTGAGAGGATGACTCTGACAGTAAAATCTGGACCAGAGCAAAGTAAATGCAGTGGAAGGATGACGAACCAGGTGCAGAGGTGCATATGAGATATGCTGGTTAGGGCACAGCATATAAAGGACTCCTCAGGAAGCCCCTTCCAGACCATACTCTCTCCTTCCCCTTCTCCATGCGATGCTTCATCATTTATAATTCTCATTTCTAAGAAGAAGCAAGGCATAATTTTTAACCAGTAAAACTGAGAGTCAAAAGCCTTAGATTCTAGTCTTTGAATTACAATTAATCATCAGTTTCCCCTTGAAAACTCTGCCCCTCTGTTTCTTCATCTCCAAAGTAAGGGCAGGACAACCTGATATTATGGGTTGAATCATGGCCCTGCCACCACCGCCACCACCACCAAAGATGTGCCTAAGTCCTAAACCCCAATCCTAGGTATGTGGATCCATTTGAAAATAGGATCTTTGAAGATGTTATCGATTAAGGTGAGGCCAAACTGAATAAAGGAGGGCCTAAATCCAATATGACTAGGGTCCTTTTAAGCAAAGGAAAGTTGGGCACAATCAGAAATAAGAAAGAGGAGATAGATGAGGAGAGAGACAGCCACGTGATAGAGGCAGAGATCGAGTCAGCAAGCTCTCACCAGAAAACTACAGACTTCAGAGAAAGTTTTGATTTTGGACTTTTAGCCTCCTGAACTGAGAGCCAATAAGTATTTTTTGTGTAAGCCAATCACTGTGTAATATTTGTCATAGTATCTCCAGCAAACCTAGATGTGCATATACATACTTTCCTTTTTTAGAAAGTCTGTTTTTTTAAACATTTATCAGCATATCACTGGCAAAGCATGTCACTAACAAAGGGAATGAAAATGAAGGCATTCTCAGCTTATTTTCCTTGGAGACACCAAAAACTAAGAGACAATGAAGACAATTACAGAGTTTAAAGAGTTTGATCCCAGAGAACAGGGTTCTGTGACTCTCACCAACCTCTCACCCTTAGCCACCCTATAGCTGAAACTGAAGGAGAAAAAATGTGGTTCCAACATGAATGCTGGTTGCTATTTTTATTTATATTAACAAATAAAAAATAACTGAGACAGTAAAGACTTTGTCAGAGCTTCACTTGTTCATCAATGACCCAATTTTTTTTTTCTGAATCATATAATAGTGTTTGAATACTGGAAGAATATTTCCTCAATTTTTTTGTGCTATTTATAACATAAGGGCTACACACACAGCACAATTTTATGATTACTTTCCATAGTAAGCATTTTCTCCTTCACTTTCTACAATCTAGACAATCAATAACACAGCAAATCAAGCTTCTATTTGTAGTATTTGCTGATTTCAGTGGTGCAAATACTGCCACCACGACTTATTTCAGGCTCCACCGTGAAGTCACTGAATGCGGAGTTAGGAAGAGACATGCAGTAGCATGTCAGTATATAGTATTTCCGTCATACAGAGGCAATAGGTAAAATTAACCTTGAGAGCATAGATTGTGCTAGAAAGTGGTAAAATAAGTAGGTAATGATGAGTTTTGAGTGTTTGCTACTCACATTTTTACTTTAATTTATTTCATTGTAAATTTATATATTTTTAATAACACATATAATTTAAAACCCAGTTTGCAGAATTACTAAATATTTAAAATCAGCTTTCATGAGTTGTTCTGAGGCAAACCCAGCACACTGCTGGATGCACCCCACGCAGGGCCCTTTTCACTAAGTTAACTTGGAATATGGAGCGACTAAACAATCTGCTCCTAAGATTTTTATCCTTCTCTCTTTCCAAAATTCAAAATCATTTTCCTTTTGATCTCGGTTTTTGTTTTAGTTTCTGCCCCAAGGAATATCTATGTTTCTGAAAATAAATTACTAATTCTCAATTTTTCATAATTTTTATTTACCTTTTTATCCCTGAATCTGTCGGGAAAACCTGTCATGTTTGAATAAAGTTTCTGCTGTATAAATTCTATTTGCTGCTGTTGCCGTCTTGTTTCTTTATTAACTTCCAGGTCTTATTAGACTTTTAGTTTAGCATTTCTGGAGCACTTTTATTTTTAAACCAATATAGAGAAAAGACAATATAATGATCTAATAATGTCTTAAATTCCAGGAATTATACCACATATTTATATAGAGGAGCAAAAAAAAACTATGCTATTTTATGATAAAATGTGGATAAGTGGTCAGTTACTGAATACAGTTCCATTGGCACTTATCTAGCTAGCTAACTCTTGGATGTGTCGGACCAAAGTTCAGATGGTATGATTTTCACATTATTACTAGAGTCTTGTTAGTATAAAAAGCATAGAGTGAATGGATGGATGGGTGAATGGGAGGAAGGAAGGAAGGAAGGAAAGAAGGAAGGAAGGAAGGAAGGAAGGAAGGAAGGAAGGAAGGAAGGAAGGAAGGAAGGAAGGAAGGAAGGAAGGAAGGAAGGGAGGGAGGAAGGGAAACAGGGAGAGAAAGAAATAAATGGTGGGAATATAACACCATTGGACAACCTTAAACTGAGGACCTGGAATTAAAGAATGAATACCCTATGTTCACTATCCCCAGGTAGGACAACACAGTTATTTGCTATATTCCGTTTCTCAAAAGGTCCCCAGCAGGACTGAGACATAGATGCCCACAGCTCACTAACATACTTTTTACTGACTTTCTTCTTGTGGCCTCACTTGTGCTTACTGACTCTCAAGTAAACTATCTACACACAAGTCCTTATCTCAGAGTTGGTTTTTAATCCAAACCAAGACACAGATGTTATAAAAATATTATTATATAATTCATCTTCGTAGCAATTTGGGATAAGACACCAATTTTAGCCTATGACAATAACAAGATATTATCAGTCTCTGGATGGCAATTCTGTCTCATAAAATAAATTTGCTTATGTTTTTAATTCCTATTCCTTACCTTTATTTCCCCCAATCTTTTGCTGGCCCCTACTCTAAGAATATTAGTTACTTAAAATCATTCATTTATCTATTACTTCTTCAAATTCTCTCATTTCCGACCTCTTGTGATTCTCTCATCCCCCCTCCAGCCAGTCCACAGAAAGGCAGTTCCTCCCAGAATGCCTTGCAATGCTGTCATCAGATGGTAGAAGTCAATGGGAGACTCTTACCAAGCTATAGCTCTGTAGGTCTGGGCTATTTGCTTTTACTCTCTCTTTACATATCAATATCAATCTAATACAATTCATCTATAATGATTAAACCACAATGAACTACTGAGTCAATGTAACAGCAAATGGCTTATTGTAATCCCGTGGCCTCCATTAGGACCTTTAAAAGAGTAATATATAAGTGACCAAAAACTCTAGGTAAATTTACACGTAACTGAATGATATCTACAGAGATAGTGCAAGCCAATCTTGAGTGGTTTTCACATTTGAATATTTTTAGGGTCACTCTAAAGTTTTCAATGGCTTTGCTTTTCTCTGTGTTTCAGGGTCATTTGGTCTCCTTACTCTGTATAGAACAGGAACAAGACCCCTGTTTAATTGGGGAAATTAAAAGTTGGGGGATATATAAAAAAAAGAAAAAAGAAGAAAAACATTGGTAGATATAGTATTAGGAAAAGGTGAAAGGGGTTATGGAGGGTCCAGACACATCTGAAGAAAGCTGCTCCCATCTGTCAACAGTGCCCAGGGCCCAAGGCTTGCTGGTTCTACTATCTCATCTGCAAAAAAGCAGATGGCACACAAGAAGCTTTTTCCTATATTTCATTTGCTTGCAACAAAAGCCCTAAAGCGCTGGCTTTGGATTATTGTTCCTTTGGTTAAATTACCTAATCTATTTGCTTTTGAGCTTCAGGTTCAAATGAGGGTCATCCCAAAGTCAAACAAATGCTTCCCAGCATGTCCCATGGGCATTCAACCTCAGAGGGACCCTGCTCTATGCTAAAGAAAATGTTATTCCCTTTTTTATGTAAAGCCTGCAAGCCTCAATGAAAGCAACAGTGAGACTATAGTCAGCCCCTTCTTGGGATTAATTATGCTGGGTGAGCTGTGCTGTAGTGAGTTGCATTTGATTTCCAACATCATTGTGACCATGCTATGACCAAATTACCCTGGTACTTTTATCAGGCTGTCCTGAGTTTCTTTCTTGTCTGTCACCTCAAATTGCATTCCCAAAGGATATAACAGCCTCAGACCCAGGTGTTCCCTTCCCAGAGCCTTAGAATCAAATATAGAGTAGTGTCACTGAAACCACATGGCTGCAGAGTAATTTCCACTAAATTTTCTTCAGGAATAAGGCTGGGATAAGATAGTGAGGATCTCAGTTTGGGGTCAGCAGCTTGGAACCTAATAAGTAATAACTCTTATTGAACATTCACTATGAACCAACAAATTGTTCTGTTCTTTACATGCTGTAGCAAATTGGATTTTCCAAAGATGGCTGCCTTATCCCACAAGCTCTTCTCATCAGGTGATGTTGATACTCCTCCCATTAAACGGTAGGATCTATGACCTTTTCCTTTGAACCTGATTGAAACTTCATAACTGCTCCAACCAACAGTATATGATCATAGTGATGCCATGTGACTTCTGACACTAGTTCATAAAAGGCTATACAGCTTCTAAGTAGTTCTATTGGAATCCAGCTGCCATGCTGTGAGGAAGCCCAGGCCGTATGGAGAGGCCAAATGGAGGTGTTCCTGCTAAGAGCTCCAACTAAGGTCAAGATGAATCCAGTCTTGGCTACCATATGACTACAACTACCTAAGAAACAACCTGAATAGGAATGGCCCAGCTGAGTCCAATCAACCACTAGAACCATGAGCGATAATAACAAAGTGATTGTTATTGTTTTAATCCACTAAATTTGGCATTATTATGCAATAATAGATACTGGGATGCATGTATAAACTCATTTAATTCTTATAAAACTCCAGTGAAATGGGTATTATTAGACCTAATTATAGATGAGGAAAATCTAGGGCATTGAGTAGTTAAGTAATTTGCCCAAGGCAAGCGGCAAAGCTTGGTTTCAAATCCAAGTAATCCATTTTATCAAAACTTATGCTCATAACTTCTATTTTATGCTGCCTTTTTCATGTCCTCTTTCTCTATAGAAGAGAAAAAAAGTAGAAAATTAGTGCTAGAAGGGTTGGGGAGGAGAAGGTATCATTCTTTCAAGCAGATAGACCTATCAACTCAAAACTACCTTTCAGCTATTAGTTCCCATCAATTCATGGGATATTGGGCAAGTGCAAACTTCTCTATGAAATGCACACTGATTCTTTTCTGTAGCTGCAGGGCTGGATGCTGGTGCCAGAGATGATCCCAGAGAAGCCATTGTAACACTTGGCTCTCATCTGGCTCATGGTCTTCTACTTGGCACATTTACTGACCCTACCTGACAACTGAAAGCACCTCCAGAGAACACTGACTTCCTTAGGTTGCTTTAACAAACCAACAAGCTTTCCTGCAAAACTATAGGCTGAAGACTGAATTGTGTGACTATTCATTTATTCAGTAACAGCCATCTCAGTTCTGTCCCTGAGACTCTAAAGTGGCCAGAAGGACTTTTGTGGGAGGCAGTAGGAGTTGAGGGATGAATATAGGAGTAGGGAGGATAGAGTGCTTGCAGTACAATCCCTAAAGGACGTCTAATCAGCCCTTCACACTTAGCACAGGCTGTGGCAAGAGCCAGGGAATTTGCAATAATCTGACCTGAAATTTCACACTGGCTGCCCCAACTGGCCAGCAGCCAAAATATTTTGATGACCTTTCTATGATGTGACTTTGTGCTAAACTTTGGTGTTGCCTTTATGAGAATGTCCTTTATGAGAATGTCCCTGAAAATGTCCCAAATAAAGCAAGTCTATAAAAATGTCCAAATTAAAGGACCATCAAGAGGTTACCTTCACTCAACCAAGGGCAATGAAGTTCAGGGTTTCTCTCTCAGCTGGGAAGGCACATGGTGATGTCTGCTAGCTTTCTCTCCAGGCTTCTTATTTCATGAAGCTCCTTCTGGGTGTTTTCCTTCTTCATTTCCAAAGGTCTCTGGCTGCGTGGGCTCTCACGGTTCTCATTGCTCCCTCGTCTTTCTAAAAACGGACTCTCTCCAAAATGCCTCCTCTTATAAAGTATTCCAGTAAACCAATCAAGACCCACATGGAATAGGTGGAGTCACATCTCACTCTATTCAAAAGTTAACTGGGTGCGCATGTGCAGCCACTGCCCGCGCTCCGGCTGTCCCCAGCTGTGTCTTCGCAGCCGGCGGCAGAGCCTCGGGGTTCCACGGTGGCACAGAGGAAGGGCCAGGGCTCCGCGCGGGTCGCAAGGGGAGGCCGAGCGCCTGCAGGTGGTTTCTGGATCTGCAAGATAAGGTCCTATGACTCCTGTCAGCTTCCCCTTCTCTGGCTTCATAGAAATGAATAAATTCCAGGTGGTTTCTGGATCTGCAAGATAAGGTCCTATGACTCCTGTCAGCTTCCCCTTCTCTGGCTTCATAGTTTCTACCTTTTCCCTGGAGCAGCAGAAAGGAATAAAGTCCAGGGAAGTTCTGAGTCTTGCCACAAAGGCCACTTTGCAGCAACTGAAGCAAGGCAGATCTAATGCATCAGAGGGAACCCAGCCATGGCCTATGTACTGTGTACTGAATGAACTGAAGGAGGATTTACGGTGGGGACTACAGAGGGGCAAGAGCATGAGAAAGCTTTGATTCTCATGGGACAAATCAAATCCTGTGATGTAAGAGGGAAGGAACCACTGAAACAAAATCCCACCCAGAAGAGAAATTGTGGCATTTGCACTCTGCAGAGTTTCAGAGCAGAGACACAGTCCCAGAAAGGAGTAGATCCTGGAGCTACAGGGCCAAGCAATTCTTTATCCCCTGGGAACTGGAAATTGAACCTGAGTCTCCAGCATGGCAGGAAGTGGATCAACTCTTGACAATGCTGAAAAAATAGCCTGCAGGCCACTACAGGAGGTCGGCAGCCTGGGTGAACTTCTTCAGGCTATGTGGCAGCTCCGGGGGAATGTTGTTATGCTGTGCGCAGACCATGGCGTCCTCAGCAGACCATGCATCAGCCTGAGAAAAATCAAGGGTCGTGCCTTCTCCTCCAACCCTCAGGAAATGCGGGCCTTCTGGAGCAAGCCGGGCCATTGCTTCACAGAGGAGTCCAGACTACAGGGACGTGTGCGGACCCTGCCCACACCCACGCAATAAACCCTCTTCACTTTGATTTTCCTGGAGATTTTGGCTGATTCATTTTAATCTCTTTTACTTTTATCCAGATATTTCTATTTTAATTTCTAGTTTATATTTCCATTACACTCTTCTGATATTGCCTTTCATACTGGATATTGAACTTTTGTTCCCTGTTATTCTATTCTTTATACTGATTTTTTCAACATTTTATCTTTTTACTCTGCATTTTCTCAGTATTTATTTTTCCCCCCAATTTTGCCCTAAATATATTTGTTTACATACTGCACTTGATTGCTTACACTGTGGGTATTATATGTTATCTTAATTTTTCTCTTTTGCTTGCAACTTCTTCAACTCATCAATATCGTTCTTGATTCACACATTTTTGTATTTAAATTTCCTGTCTTCCTTATGCAAAAAATCCTTCCTCTAAAAATAAAAAAATAAAATAAAATAAAGTTAACTGGGTGAGTCACACCTCTGTGGAGATAATCTAATCAACTTCCAACACACAACGCTGAATAGGGTTCAAAAGAAACATTGTTCCCACAAGATTGGATTAGGATCAGAGCACGGCTTTTCTCAGGCACATAAATCCTTTCAAACCAGCACAGGCCTCTTGGAGTGAAGAATACCAAAGACAGGTACAAGTTACATAAAAAATCATGTCTATACCTCAGAAGTAAGTGTTTGTGGGCAAAATTCAAAGCCAGCCCACAGGGTATAGCTAACTGAAATCACAGCAGGCAGAGATACAAGTCGCTTGCCTTGCTGAAGAATGATAAATTATTTCTGACCTGAAAAGTCACAGAAATGACTTTCCAAACTGTTCATATTTAATACCAGTCTGATTACCCCTTCAGCTTCAAAACATATTTCACAGCACTGGAAAGAAAATTTATCAACATTAAAAAAGACATTCAATTACTCTCAGGCAAGCAACTTCAAATTAAAATGGCTGGTATGAAAATAAAAATCCAAGTGAATCGGTACTTTATTTCTGATCCTTTCTAGTCCTTCTAGTACCACCCCCCCCAAGATCTGCCCAAATTTCACTTGAGTCCCTCGAGCTCCTACACAAGCCCTTCTCTAATACCCCTCCTCCCCCATTGTCTCACTCCTAAGTATTCCAGAGTTCACACATACTATGTACCTCACTTTACACCAAGGAACATTTCTTAAAGGTTGTCTAGCAGGCTTTTCAAACTATCACATACTTCCTCTTTTATACTTCCAAAGTCTATCTTTTTCTTCTAATAGGTCTTCAAATACCAGTGCACCCCCTCCCCCAATACTTTAGTTACAATATTCCCTAGGCCATTTCTAACTTCTCCCACTACAGACTCTTTTCAAATGGTAAGAACACACAAATACATTAACAGGTGTATCTCTGTGACTTCCCTTTTCCTGAATGACAGTTCCGAATGTCCGGAAATTTGTCTTACCACTGAATGTGCCTACAAATGTCCACAGAACAAATGTGATGCAGCCTGCTGTGTTTTGAACTAAAATTTAATCCAGGAATTAAAACACATTCTTCACCTAGGAATAGTTTTCCTTTCTGATGAATCTATCTTTAGGGTTTAATGCAGGAGCCAAATAACTATTTGAGGTCATTAAAAAATTAGAGCACATTTAGTGAACGGACAGCTGCTAAATTGTATATTCTGGCCATGCTCCACTGTTAGTAATGATACCTGGCACCTGCAAACCCCCTTTATGACATGCGGATGAGACCTGCAAAACTTTGCCCTGCTTAATAGCTGAGATGCTGACTGCCTGAGGAGGCTTCCTCACGTGGCCATAGTGTTTAGTAGAACCCTCTTCTAACCAAACTCCTAAGGAAAAGTTTTCAGAAGTATTTACGCTCACCAGAAAGTCCGTCTCACTCTTACCATAAAACAAGGAAAACGCTTTATGCTCGATGGAGCTCTGCTGTCTTTGTAATCACCTTTTGTAAGTCTCTTCAGACATAAAACAAGGACTGTCAAAATCTGTCTTGTTCCCTAACTTTAAAAATAAAAAAGGCTAAGGTTTTTCAAGATCAGCACGAAATTTTCATGAAAAGAGTATTGGATCAGGACTCGTGACTAAGGCCTAGTTCAGGCTCTGTCAATAGAAGCACAAGTCAAGTTACTCAGTCTCTTTCATCCTCAGTTTCATCATCTGTGAAATGGGGTTGGACAAGATCATCTCAAAGCCCTGATGAGTTCTACAACTGAATGGCTCCAGAGCCACACTCTGGAGTCCACAATCGCATTTGAATCATCAGGGGCATTCTGAAGAATTGGGCTTTCATGGCAGAGTGGGAATTCATTTAAATATTCTCTACAAATATGTTTCAAAAACAACAATCTTAGCTTCTATTAAACATAACATGCAATGATGTGAACAAAGGAATAATTTGAAAGTACTAAAAACTTGAATCAAGCAGTATTCTCATTATGCAAGTCATGGCTAGTAAAAAAAAAGAAATATTTCTGTAGAATAGTGTGATATAGCTCTATATACTACTTACTACAAATCAAAAAGGCTAAACAGCATTTCTGCTATTCTCTTCATATAGTATAGCCCACATCACCCCCTTATTTTCCAGCCTATTTTCACTGTTGAACTATTCTTGTTCTAAAGTTCTGCCTTCTGGGGAACTGCAACATACAAAACAGGAAGTTCTTTTATATAATTCACAATTTTAGAAGGGAAAAACCCAAGCAACTGCTTGAGAAATGAAAATTGGAGTCAAGTTGTTGTTTGATTTTCATGTCACCAAATAACAAGCCTTTTTTAATTCACCAGATAAACTGAGCTGAGTGGATTATTTAATAAACATACAATCAGGGTTAAATTATCAAGACTGGTTACTTTATTCTATCAGATTGGCAATGTTTGCTATTTCCTGGAAAAAGGAGGTCTTTCTCAATACACATTTGTTCTAGGAGCCAATGTTCTTTTAAAGAAAGCCATACAGAAGGAATAGTATGTAGTCATTATAATCTGCAGTGCTTGAGAGATGGAAGGGATGTTTAACTTAATCAATCGTGAGAGAACAGGATGCCATATATAGATTGTCATTTCCAAATACCTCAACTATAATCAATATTATCCTTAGATATACTAAAAATATGTACAATGTTATTTATCCCCTTTTGATGACTTAGTAGCCACCATAAAATTTTGCACTGTCCCAAATAAGGGTGGGCATGACTTAATTGAGTGCTGAGATGCAAATGGTCTTAAAAGATTGGATGGAACCTAGTATGAGCCAGAGAAAAACAAAAAGTGACAATTGACAATTTTTTTTAAATCCCCATTCTTCAACAGATTGATTCCATTTCCTTCTCCAATACAGCTTTCCCAGAAGATAATGTCTTCCTTGTCATTTGGCAATTGTCATTTTTCCACCTAAGGTTAAGGAATGTATCCTTGAGGATAAGGATATTATCTTTTACACTAAAAATCTCTTCTTCACTGTCATTATTTCCTCAAGAATCAGAAGCATCTATAAAATCACACACGTTTTGTAGAATCATTAGTATGTACTTACTCAATTTTTTGTCCCGTTCAATACTTCCTTCACTTGCTCTTTATCAAACAAAAACTTTGTCAACATAAAACATTTACAGAGTTCCTGTAATGTGCAAGGCATATTTTGCAAAAATAATATTAGTTCATGATTTCTTATGGATTATCCTTGAAGATATACTTAATATAACTTAAGGTACAAACAATATAAGCATAGTATTTTAGTGAAGCCCATTATTTCCATCAGGTATATCTAGCTCTTAATACCACTTTGAAATAGGAAAAAAAAATCACACACACACCTATAAAAAAGGATATGACTCACTTGACTGTGTTTGCTTATGAAATTATCATGATTTTTTCAAATGTCATTTGATAACAGATGGGAGCACTTTGCAGTGGTTCAGTGGGAAGCAGTCACAGGAAATTTTATCTCATCATGGGGCTTTAGGTATAAGCTGGTATGACAAAGTTTTATTCGTTTTATTAGCCAGAAAAGATTTTTAGAAAATTGATTGAATTTCAAGATTATAATAGAATTTCTTTCCTTCTTCCTTCCTTCCTTCCTTCCTTCCTTCCTTCTTTCCTTCTTTCTTTCTTTCCTTCCTTCCTTCTTTCCTTCTTTCTTTCCTTCCTTTCTACTTTTCTTATAAAGAGTAATGATCTGGCTATTCATTCAGTGCTTGACATACTCCCACAACCTGCCACCTATGCTCATTAGTTCTACACTTAAACAGGGAAGGAGAAATGAGTTAATTCAGGATGTCTTAAGTCAGAACCACCTAAGATGTATCTGAAAATTCAGTCCTGAGACTTTCAAACTGACCTAATACCACTTGGTTATGCACTATTTCCAGAATTTTTTTGTAATTATCAGGCACCTCCAATAGTTAGTTGTAGATAAAAGTTATGGGTTTCCTCTTTACAACCTCCTGAAATCAAACCTCTGACTGAATCCTGCCATGAGCACCTGCATTTATCAACAAATGTACAACAGTCATACCACCAGTTTTGCAGAACCCAATGAAGTTCCAGCTCTCAGTCTCTCTAGTGCTCTAACAGAACCTTCCATGGACAATTTACTGAGGCAAATGGAACAACAGGCTAGCAAACAAGATACGGCTATCTAGACAGATTTAGAAGACCAAAATTGGGGCTTGAACACAAGTCACAAAGGAATCAAGCTCTAAGTGGCATTCCTGAGGATACAGACTACTGGCCTACTATATATCTATACCTTATGTATACAAGGGAAGCAATGGGTAATATTTCCAGAAAATCCAAATATCATGGAATACCACTAACGTTTTCCAAGAATATCCTGTCCTAACATTCATTAGTCAAGTTATCAAAACTTCTGGTGTTATCTGGAGATTAAAATAATCAAATTCCTCTGGGATATAATATTTTGCCTAAATGTTAGCTAATAACCTGAGTGCATATTTCTGATTAAGGCAACTAAACACAAGGAAGTATAGGTCAGAACTATCCCAAGCCTTGTCTTAGAAAGAACTTCTGAAATGTTAAAATCACAGCAGCCATTTTTTGTAGATCACATCTCATGGTTGATTTGATCTTACTCTTATGGTACATAAGTATTCTTTAGATATGGTTTTATATTGTGCTGAATTCTGTCCTGTTGGGTACAACGCATCTAGGTATTTGGCGATCATAGTTCTGTCACACAAGTCTATAACATCACATCATCCATTAATGTGATTAGTATGCCCTTAATATTATCAAGACTTGATTTCTACAAAATGTTGAACAGGGGTGTGAGGGTAGTTCAGTGTTAAAATTCTCGCCTGCCATGCGGGAAACCCAGATTCGATTCCCGGCCCATGCACTTCCCAAACAAACAAAACAAACAAAAATTCAACAAATGGTGTTGCAGTAAGGGGATACTCACATGGAAAAAAGAATGAAATGTGATCCTGCCATAAAGCATAAAAAAAAAAATGTTGAACACAGCAAAATATTCCAACCAAGTTGAAGTCATCACTCTTTGTGAAAGGTCCTTTTAAATGTTTTTACATTCAACATGTGGCTTTCTATTCTTTCTACAAGAACATTTGTGTCAGATTACTGATACAGGCAAGTTTATATCTTGTCTGGCACAGTACCTAGCTCTGTCAATCTAGCAATTTTAGCAAAGTAAAAAAATAAAGTTATTTTTTACATGATTTACTTTCATTAGAATGATAATAGAATCTACAAAACAGCATTTTTTGTTCCTAAATAAGAAGTAAGTTTTAATTGATTGCCAGTAACAATTTACTGGTAGCAGCTAGCCTAGAACATAATCTTGACAATGATTCCAAGTCCTTCTCAGACACACCAGCCAAGAATGCGATGATATGACTATTTATAACGTCTGCCATGGATATACAAGATACAAAGTGGTGGCGAAGTTGCAACATATTTATATATCATCCCTGGCTTGGATTTTGAAAATCTAACCCTTAATTTATTAGACTCTAGAATCTTGTCTGGCCTGACATAAAGTCCATCTTTCTCCTACTTTGGATAGAATATTATATATTAATTTCCCAGTATACCAATCTCTCCTATTTTCATGTTCTTCAAGATTGGTGAAGTGGCTCTGTGATTTCATTTGCAAGTTTTCTTAGTACTAAGGGATGTAATTCAACTAGGCAAAGATATTTTAACTTATTTAGGAAGTGTTCTGTTATAATGTTGTCAACCATACTGGGCTTTCGGTTGTCCTTAGAAATTTTATGATACTTTTCAATTGAATGGTTAGTCTCTACAGCAGATTTTTTCCCCCAAGGTAATCACAATACTCCTATCCTATAATGCTCCTCTTATAATGTGATTTTAACAGTCCATGAATCTGGGCAGGTCTTTGTAACTCCGTTGACCAATAGAGTAAGAGAGAAGTGATATTAAATGACTTCCAAGCTAAGTCATAAAAACAACACACTTTTACCTTGCTCTCTTAGGACCCTCACTCTTGGAATTCAGGTGTCATGCTATGAGGAAGCCTCAACTAGCCCATGCAGAGAAACACATGATAAGGCCACAAGTAGGTATTCCAGCTAACAGCCCAGCTGAGGTCTTAGCCCAGCTTTCATCTACCCCCCACCAGGTTTGTGAATAAAGATGCCTCTAGATGATGCCAGACCAAAGCACAGAGTCACATTCAGCCTTTAAGTCTTAACTAGTTGAGGCACCAGATATCACTGAACCAAGGAAAATTGTCCTTGCTGAATTTCTGAACCACAAAATTCATGAGATATTTAATGGCTTTCTTATGCTACTAAGTTATACAGTGGTTTGTTACACAGCAATAGTAACTGGAACAAATGCAAAATAGAAGCTCTTTCTTTATATGTCAGTTTTCTCAGTTGCTTCTTATGTTGGACTCTCCTGGTGCTCTTGTTTAAAATTCGGATTTCTCGACACATTCATACACACACACACACACACACACACACACACACACACACACACAATGTTCCTGGAGAAACTAAATCTAACGATGCTAGAATCACAGACCCTGTAGAAGGTCAGCAGTGAAGTTGAATGTCAGCATGTGTTGAGTACCTGTATATCAGGGCAATCAGAGCAAAATTGAAAAATCTCATTTCCTGACCACTTCCCATACTGTTGACACTATTCCAAAAGTCGTGGTTCAAAAATTCAAATTTCCCACTATTGAAAAAGATTGCAAAAACAAATCAGGACCAGAAAAATAATTTAAACTTGTAACAGACAATGAATCAAAACCAAAAAGCATTGTCCACAATAACATCATCTTTTTTAAAAAGTTCTTACCCCCAAATCCTGGGCCTGCCTCTGGCCACTCATTGCTTCATTGGGAAGGAACTGTCCAGCACTACTGCTTCCTGAAAAGAGCCACTGAACCCAGTGAAAGGAAAGTCTGGCTCCAACATGTATTCAAAGACTGAACTCTTCCTTATGAGAGAAATCAAGGCTCTTACTCATCTCAACTTGGTCCAGGCTCACCCACCTCACGTACATGAACATATGATAATACCATAGTCAACAAACAATGCAGAACGGGGTCAGTCTTCTCAACTTGTTTGCCAACTAAGGCTTCAATAATCCCTGAAACATGGGGAGTTCTAAAATTTACCTCACTCAGCAAAGCAGAAATTGGACTCTCAACATCTCTTCTTGCCTATTCACTAGATTCAGGGAAGGATCTAAACTGTAAAACATATTCAAATATGCAATTTTGTTATGATTACCACTAAGGGCTTTAAGTTTTCCTCTGCAAAATAAAGATGTTAGATGATGACTGTCAGGGATCCTTCAACATTAACACTGAGTGGGTATAAATTTGACTGTTTCTTTGCAAGTAGCTATTTATTGTCGTTGTTGTTGTTGCTGCTGCTGCTGTTGTATTAAAACATTTTCCCCTGGAATTTAATTTGAGAGAGGAGGAATCTTGTCTACTTTACATGTAAGACCACTGGTGTTATAGACTCATGCTCTTATAAGGCAGGGATTGGAAGAATGTTAACAAAATGGTGACAGTGCTTCAGATGTTTTAGAATTAGAATATTTTATGATCAAGTCTACAGTTTTTAATAAAGTTTCTTTTATCTAATTTAAGGTCGATGTTTTGTGTTTTTTGTTTTTTCGCATGGGCAGGTACCAGGAATCGAACCCGGGTCTCTGGCATGGCAGGCGAGAACTCTGCCTGCTGAGCCACTGTGGCCCACCCAAGGTTGATGTTTTTTAAAGATTTTTATTGTGAAATATAACATATATACAAAATATAACATATATACAAAAAAGCAATAAATCTCAAAGTACACTGTAACAAGTAGTTATAGAACAGATATGGTATGGGTTAGTTTCACAATTTTAAGTTTTTCCTTCTAGTTGCTTCAAGACACTGGAGACTAAAAGAAATACCAATATAATGATTCAGCAACCATACCCATTTTCTAAATTCTCTCTTCTCTGTTATAACCCCTCCTTCTCCTTTGATCCGTCTCCCAATCTTTAGAGGTATTTGGGCTATGCTTATTCTAATTTTTTCATGTTGAAAAAGGCTGTTGATAATATGGGGTAGGGGATGGAACTAGTTGATGTTCTTGGAGAGACTGGCCCTCTGGGCTTCAGGACCTATCTGGCCTAGGATCATCTGGAGGTTGTAAGTTTCTGGAAAGTAATCTTAGTGCATGAAACTTTTGTAGAATCTTAGATAGAGCCCTAGGTCTTCTTTAGGGTGAACAGGAATGGTTTTGGATAGGATTTGGCAAACCATGGTAATTAGCAACATCTAGCTGAAGCTTGCATAAGCAAAGCCTCCAGAATAGCTTCTTGACTCCATTTGAACTCTCCAAGCCACTGATATCTTATTTTGTTGCATTTTTTTCCTCCTTTTGGTTAGGAAGGCGTTGTCAATCCCATGGTGCCAGGGCCAGGGTCATCCCTGGGAACCATGTCCCACATGCCAGGGAGACTTTCACCCCTGGAGGTTGATGTTTTTCATAAAGAACTTTAACCAGGATGCCAGCACGGACATCATTCAGATAGCAAGATATTAGTCTCGTTGCTAGAGAAAAAAATTAACAAGATACAGGTAAAATGTTCTCCATATGGTCCATTCCATGAACCATTTGGACTGTTGCATTTATCATTATATTTCTACTTTTGCTAAGCAGTTCTGCAGCCTACATTCCTTAAGTATAAGTTGTATTTTCTGGCAAACCTATCTCTGCTCCTTCGTGTTCTGCAGTCACTTTTTACCTAGTCCATACATGGTTCATACATGTGCATATATGTTCATTTAAAGAACAGCACATTTTATATCTTGATCTTTATCTTTTATAGAGGATGTTGTTTTGCTTTATTCCTTTGGATTCTAAGTATGTAAGTTCGGATGATCAAACAGTAACCATAGTAACGAGAAAAGAGAGTTCAAATCTAAGCAGGATCATGTCATTCTTTCCCATAGTACAGAACTCATATTTGAAGATTAATCTACCATCTAAAAATATATCACAGGACAGTGCATGTTGCCATTTATGGGAAATATGATTAGTTAACTAATCTTCCTGTCATATATAAAGAACCTCTGGTTGGTAAACTAAGAGATCACAGTTTTAGGGAAATGAAAAGACAAAGGAAAAGGGAGAATTTTATTTTTTTTACAAAAGTAGTTTTGATCCTTAGAGCTACCCCTGAAACCAACAAGAATGTAAGACCAGAGATCATGGATAGGTCTATCATTAAAACAATAGTGATGGCAGTGAGAACTTGTATTTGATATTTATGCTGTATCCACATATAAAGTGGCAAAGCAGTCACTAGAGAATTTTCCCAACTGGGACTTTCTCACAATCAGATCAGCTAATGTTTAATTGTTTAACTGTGTAACTGACTAAGACCCAGGAGAACCTGTGGCCTCAATCACGCTGTAGAGTGTCTAGTTCACAGAGCAGAGTGTGTCCATGGCAGTGAATGAGCATGGTCAGCCCTAGTCGTGGGAGAGAAATAAACTCAACTTTCCTTCATGCTCACTTTAAAGTGTATAATGAAAGAGTTCGTTTCGATTTGGTCCTTGGGTTTCTGAGTAGGCAAATTTGGGATAACAAAAATAGCAAGCAGGGTGAGTTACAATCTTAACTTACTTGAGAAAATAATAACTATTGAGTATCCAGTTTTGTTATTTAAAGTACCTTGACTAACCTAAATTTTTAAATCAGGTCATTACTAGGTTGTTACTTTATGTCTCAACATTAATTAATTTGGTACTTAATTTTCCATACTGTCTCCCCCTTTGTATCAGTAACTCTGAAGAGTACTTGGATTCCCCAGTTGCTGAAGGTCAGAGCCTCGGAGAGTCAAGCAATCTGCACTGGACTGTACGAGAGCAAGAAACAAACCTGTGCCTTGTTTAACTACCGATATTTCAGGACTGACTTGTTCCTGAACCATCGTCTATTCTCCCTTGACAGATACAGAGGAACACAAGCTTTATAAGTCTCATAGCTGTTGTCCTAAGTACTGCTTTTGTGTATTTGTATGTGACACACTATCTCATTCAAACTCCAAATCCTACTCTTCCTAAGGAACAAATCTTTGTTCTCCGATACAGCAGTTAAAAATTCAGACTCTGAGACTAGGGGCTAGAATCCAGGCTTTGCCACCTACTAGCTGTGCAACTTTGGGTAGGTTATTTATTTAACTCCACTGGGCCTCAATTTCCACATCTGTAAACTATAGTTAATGATGTTACTTAGCTTATAGCTATTGAGAGGATTAAGTGAGTCAAGACACATAAAATATTATGGGTAAATAATAATCACTTAAGGCATATTATTAATAATTTTAGACAGTTCCATCCTAAAATATGGGTTACAATGCTCTGAAAAAAATTTAAGGTGATTATCAGGACTGTAAGATGATGAGGGAGTAATGATACTATAGTCAAAGGTGATGGTGGTTGTTAGATTGAAAACAGTGGAAATTTTGGTGTTGGCAGCAATGATTGTGATAATGATGGTGGTATATTTGGGTTTATGAGACAGTTAAAAGATTTAAAAATCAAGGTCTGAGGGTGTAAATCTTTCTGGGAAATTAACTCATAATGCAAGATCCAGTTATGCTAAGCTGCATTTTCCTACTTTCATTATAGTGGTAGCTGCTCTTTGGAGGACTATAATAGACATAACCAGTCACATAAACAAATTCCCTTCTATAATCCTTCAAGATAAGATTGAACGTGTTGGCCTCAGAGCTTTGAGCAGCATCCGTCAATGGAAGGAAATGCACCCATTTTCTAGCTTGAAGCATCAGCAACAGCTATCTCTACCCCTCTAACTCAGATAATACAAAAGGGGATGGGCTAAGAGATCCTGGGGAGTCTTAATCAAATAAAAATTTAGGAAAATTGTGGAGGATTTATCACTAGCACTGACCTGTCATTGACAGATTATCCCCTGTCAACTGCTAGAGGTAAACTTCTGCTGAGAAAGGATAGTACCTTGGATGTAGAAATAAAGCACCCTTCACAAGCATCAGGTATTAAAGAACAAATCAAACCCATCAGTTATTATTTTTAAAACTTAAAAGAAAAAATGTAAAGGGCAAGTATGTAGGAAACATATTTTATGTGGGAGGAGAGAGAGTAAAGATTGCTATCAAAAGAAGCATCATACCTTGGAGAAAGCAACCATCTGGAAATTCCATTTGAGTATCTGAAACATATCTATGGAGCTGAATAAAATAAGAGTAACTGGAGTGTGTGATGAGGGGATTAAGTAAATGTTTTCCTGATAAGATATCATCAGGACAAGCTTAATTTCCTCTTTCCCTTGAGAAATGTTTCAGAAAACAGAATTTCTACTCTTTATTTCCTCCCAACTTTTCAATATAATTAGCAAATAGTGCAAGACCCATATTTCAAGTGGCATGACAGCTCAG
This sequence comes from Tamandua tetradactyla, assembly GCF_023851605.1. NCBI lineage: Eukaryota > Metazoa > Chordata > Mammalia > Pilosa > Myrmecophagidae > Tamandua > Tamandua tetradactyla. The sequence continues at coordinate 54,339,053 of NC_135350.1, read as the reverse complement.
AACTGTATTGGCAACAGTGAGTTAGTAACTACCCTTTTGTTTACAGACATTTTTCATGATGAGGAATTTTAAAAGCCTGTCTCTTCTTGTTCTTTTGGGAAGATCAAAGAGTCATTGATTCTTTGATGGAAGAATACAAGTTGCTGATGCTAACCTTTTTATTTTCCAAAGAGGAAAATAAGGTCCCTTTAGCATAAGTCGTCACAGACTTTTACTGACAGAGCCAAGACTAGAACACAAATTTCCTTACTTCTAATGTTAGCATCACTGCACAACTTTTTTCTTAGGGTATATCTAAAAGCAAACAGTTGCTCCAGGTCATTCATATCTGATCATAAACTCAATCTGACGTTAAGACTCAGATACCCAAATTCATATTAACAACCTCAATATTTGCTGGCAAATGCCATTGTAGCATTGTAGCCTGGGAAAGATAAGCAGATGTGGAAGGCACAGTTATGCAAATGTAGGTATCTGTTTTAGCACGTGGCTGCCAGGATTCATTCCCCACATGCTTCATTTATTTTATTTAACAGGCATTTATAATTGAGAGACTACTATGTGCCAGATTATACTGTGCTCAATACTTGAAAGAGTTTCATCAAAAACATATGAGAAACATTTTAAGTTTTATGACTAAGATGCTCACCCTCCTCCAGGGGAAAGTGATTGTAAAAGAAGCTAAAAAGAAAAGGAGAGGAAAGGAGAATAGAGGAGAGGAGACTAGAGAAGAGGAAAGGAGACAACAGGAAAGATGACAGCAGGAAATGAATGGAGAAGAGATGACAAGAAAGAAGGGGTTAGGCCAGTCCAAGCCAGGCCACATTCAGGTGAGAAGTGGTCTGTGCACAATATCACATTTGAGAACTTTGACGTTTCGTTACCCTTAAAATGGTAGGACAACTCCATGACACTGTAAAGTACCCAAGACAAACTAAAATTTAAGATTAAAAACTAAACACTCATCATTTAGCTTGCATCAGGGAGGCTGATTGGGTCATATTAGGGGTAATATTAGAATCTAACATATTTCACCCACTGAGTTCATGAAAGGACACAGGGTAATTTCAGAATCCTCTCCAAAGATCTAATAATCCTAAGAGAACAAGCAATACGGCTCAATTATAGTCTTTAATTGTCCTCAATATTGTGTTCTTCTGCACTTTAAAGTCAAATGAGCAGCCTGCCCTTACCTTCCCTCTTCCAGTCAACATTTCTTGCCATGACAAAAGAAATGGAGTTGAAATGCAGTGGAAAAATACCTGTGTTGGATAGGTTTCTAATCAGATTTTCTAGATACTGCCAGGAAACTGTGGCGGTGTAATGTGCATAATGCTGTTCTAGAAAAAGAGAAGCACTGGCTCCCTCTCCAAGACCTCTCTGGGCCATCAGTCCATAGCCTGCAGAGCTGAGGACACCTGGAGTCCCCGCGGTGCACCCATCCCATTAATTCTGTCCATTTCTGCCTGAGGCAGCAGGCAGAATGAAATACACAAACAGCAAGAGTAAATAACAGGACTTGAATCAAAAAGATATGGATAACAAGCTGTGGATGTTGCAGTCAGGGATGAAAAAAGAATCTATCAAATCATTCAATATTCAAAATCCTTTCTTAGAAAGTGGTATAAGAGGAAGTCCCCATACCTTAGAAATAAAACTCTACTTTTATCCATAATTCCAAAGGAATCAATTCCCAGATAAGGATGTGAGTGTTGTGGAGGTGGGGATTGGAATAAGTCTTTCAAGGAGACAAAATGTGTGTGATGCTTAGGTTCCTACATCAACTTGGCCAGGTGATGGTGCCCAGTTGTGTGGTCCAGAGAGCCCTGGCCTTACCATTACTGCGAGGACATTTAATGGGCTTAAATCATTAGTCAGTCGATTGCATCTATGTCTGATTACGTCTACAATCAACCAAGAGGAGTGTCTTCCACAATGAGAGACAGTTAATCCAATCAGTTGAAGACTTTTAAGGGAGAGATGATGACTTCAGCAGTCAGAAGAACTTTCATCTCTCCTTCAACCAGCCAGCCTCTCCTGGGAAATTCATCAAAGACCTTCATCAGAGTGACACTTGCTGCCTGCGCTATGAATTTGGACTTGTGCATCCCCACAATTGCATGAGACACTTTTATAAAATATCATTCTCTTTATGGATATCTCCTGTTGGTTCTGTTTCCCTAGAGAACCCTGATCCATACAACATGTAAGAAGCAGAGTAAGAAGACATAAGAGAAGGGCTAATAAGAGAAGTGCTAATGAGGGTATCAGGAACAAGAGTGTAGGGACAAATGGTTTATTTGGAAGATGATTCCAGAAAGCACTGTGAGGGATGAGGGCAGCGAGCTAGGGAAGAAGGGAAAGCCATTAAGGGTGCATTATTGAGTAAGTCACCACTGTGGGGAACTAGGGCTCAATCTTACATGAGCAATGCAGTAGCTCTTGGTTTGTAGTTCTCCAATACTTCTGACCTACCCTAATCAGAGGCCACAGATGCTCTCAGATAAGATAACACCCTCAGGCAGGGAGATGCAGGAAATCACTGGCATGTAAGGGAACTTTCTGCAGGTGATTTCTGGCCTAGGTCAAGGGAGATGGACAGAACATTGACATCTTCTGTTCGAGAGTGATACAGAGGGCCTGTGATATTGGTGCTCAGTGGGGGGAGACACTGTCATGAACAACGGTAAAAAGTAAACACCAATTTTTACTTAACACTAAGTTAAGGAAAATGGGAAAAAATCTATGGTTGTCACTTTATTCACCCATCTCTCAGCATGGTATTGTTCCCAGAAGAGACTTGTTTATTGTCTTGACCATGTTCTCATTTAGGCAAAGTTCTCTAAATCTGTCCTCTTTCTTTGATGTTGATTATGGGTGTACTGCACCTCAGCATCTTCATATTGTCAAAAATACGTGTACATTCAAATGAAACAAAATTAATTTTGCACATTAATACAATGTGATTGTCAGAATGTTATGATGCTTAAGAATCCTGGATCAATAGAAGAAATGGAGGAGAATGTTCCAGATGAAAAAAATGGCATTTTAGAGGTGAAATGAAAATTTCCAAGACATGCTTGGAAAATGCTATCTAAACCAGTCTGACAGGAGTTGAGGGTCCACCCTGAGAAGAAGTGGAAGTTAATCCTGCAAAAGGAGGTCATAAAGCCAGATTCCAGAGGGTTCTGAGCATCAAGAGAGTGCTGGTTCTTTACTTTGCCAGCAATAAGGAGCCACTGAAGGCACTGCATAAAGAGATGACATGGCAAAAACTCTTTAAAGATAAAAGATAATGCCACACATGAAACATGTTACAATGGTGTATTAGTTAGGGCTCTCTAGAGAAACAGAATCAACAGGGAACACTTGCAAATATAAAATTTATGAAAGTGTCTCACGTGACCGTAAGAATGCAGAGTCCAAAATCCACAGGGCAGGCTGCGAAGCCGATGACTCCAATGGATGGCCTGGATGAACTCCACAGGAGAGGCTCACCAGACAAAGCAGGAATGGAACCTGTCTCCTCTGAGTCCTCCTTAAAAGGCTTCCCATGATTGGATTTAGCATCACTAATTGCAGAAGACACTCCCCTTTGGCTGATTACAAATGGAATCAGCTGTGGATGTAGCTGACGTGATCATGACCTAATCCTATGAAATGTCCTCATTGCAACAGACAGGCCAGCACTTGCCCAATCAGATGAACAGGTACCACAACTTGGCCAAGTTGACACCTGTCCCTAACCATGACAAATGGCAAGTAGCTGAAGGCAAGGAGATCAATGAACAGATTATTTATTAAATTCAGATATACATTTTAAGGGCTTAAAAACATTTCACCATTATAATCAAGTGCATATAGTTGCACAAGTTTTTACAAAAGGGGTACAGTTGAGAAAGGAAGTGGACAAAGGAGCTACTTTTATGACTATGTCTTCCCAGAGGGGGCACCTTTTTCTAATTCCCACAAAAGAATTGCACGTGCCAGCAGAAGTCCCGTTTATAATTAAAACAGGAGCATCTGTGAGGGTGCACAGACACACACACACAAGCCCACAGAGCAATATTTAAACTAGGTTGGTACCAGTGAAATAGGGGGGAAAGCTAAATGGAAGAAACATTTCAACTGGCACTAATAACACCAAAAACAATGTGGTAAAGACACAAGTGATAATGTGAAAACTTAAGTTAGGTGGTACTGTTATCATCCGTGGTTTAAGAAACTCCATTTAATTCAGAAATGTAGTAGAAAAGGGTCTGCTAGGTCTTCAAATATTCCTGTTAATAATATTACTAAAACTATAAAACTTGGATAATTTCTAACTTGTAGTGCCTGTGGCCATAAGAAAACATAACCAACCATAAAACCAAGCAGAGAGAGTTATTCCTTGTTTTTGATAATTCAGAAACCCGTAGAAGCTTGCACAACTTCAAGTGATTGGTAGGAATAGTAATAATCACTGGACAGTACTATGCAAACACAGCAGAGTGTTTTATTCTTTCTCACTGTTTCATGGCCTCCTCCTTTAATTTATCATTTCTTTTACAAATGTAGGAATGCACACACACAAACACCCAAATCTGTAAATATTCCCCCTCAGTGCTCTTTATGATGCTGTTTTCAGAAGTGACCTTTACAAACAGTTTACTAAACCAAAACTAGATTAGAATAAAATCCGAAGGATGCTCTAGCCTTTATTCTTTTGAATCAGCTAGGAGCTAACTATTCAATATTTATGACCACTCACTGAAAATACAAGATTGTTCTGCTGGGAAAATTGGGTTGCCTGAAGTGAAGTTGCAGGATATCTGACTTGAAAACTCAAGTTAAAAATCTCCACAATTCTAATAGGACAATGTCGCAAATGAAACTTAATATGGACAGAAAAAAAAATAATAAAGATGAAGAAGACCTCTGTGAATCTGAATTAAAATAAACAGATCTGGTATGAGAGATGGGGACTCTGACTACAGATAGTAGTGGTAGTGAGGGCTCATGCCATGAATAATAGACAAAATTAGAAGCTAGCTAGGAGCAAACTGTTCTTCTCCCTGCTTATTCTTGTTCTAGTTTGCTAGCTTCCAGAATGCAATATACCAGAAACAGAATGGCTTTTAAAAAGGGGAATTTAATAAGTTGCTAGTTTACAGTTCTAAGGCCATGAAAAGTCCTAATTAAAGCAACTCTATAAAAATATCCAAATTAAGGCACCATCAAGAGGTTACCTTCACTCAAGAAAAGCCAATGAAGTTCAGGTTTCCCTCTCAACTGAAAAGGCATATGGTGAACAGCCGTATCTGCTAGCTTTCTCTCCAGTCTTCTTGTTTCATGAAGCTCCCCCAGGGGCATATTCCTTCTTTATCTCCAAAGATCTCTGGCTGTGTGGGCTCTGCTGGTCCACTGTATTCTCTCTCTGGACTCTGTATCTTTCTCCAAAATGTTTCCTCTTTTTAAAGGATTCCAGTGAACTAATCAAGGGCCACCTAGAATGGGTGGGGTCACATCTCCCTCTAATCACAGGTTAATACCCACAATACTCCATGAGTCACATCTCATGGAGATAATCTAATCAAGTTTCCAACCTATAGTGCTGAATAGGATTTAAAAAAAAAAAAAAAGAAAGAAATGGTTGTTCCCACAAGATTGTATCAGAATTAAAAGCTTGGCTTTTCTGGGGTACATAATCTATAAACCAGCACATTCTTTAAGATCTTTATTATCTAAATCATAAGTATTATTGAAGGTTTAAATAATTCTTGAAAGAAACTACAGTGCTCACAATATCTAGATCTAAAGACAGAAAAATCAACTCTATTACTTACTAGTATTGTGACTGGCCTTGGTTACTTAAACTCTCTGAGCTGCCAATTTACTTATCTGAAAATTGTACTTATGAAATAAAATTCCACTTCATCTCAAAATCCCAAAGAAATCAATAATATCTAACTTACAGGACATGTAAACATGCCTAACACAGACTTGCTTACATAGGAGGAGCTCAATTATTCCATTTCTTCTTCCTTCCTTTCCTTCTTACATATAAGAATAACCTTGGAGAGCACCAAAGTGTTCTGAAACTTAAGCACCCTGGACATTCCTCTTCATCTAATGAGTAAATTTTTACAAGATAATTGTCATCCTTTAGTGTAGCAGTCTTCTGGCTGACAACTGATATGCAAACATGGGGCCTCCACCAAGCAATCTATCAATTGCTCTCAGGACATAGGACCTGGATTCAGATCCTGCCATTTGCCATGTATATATGAACTTGGCACCATTATATAATCATTCATTGCCTAAGTTTTCTCTCCACAAAATAGAGATCTAAAAAGTATTTTCTCTTAGGGTTCTGAGAATTAAATGGCCCAATTTATCACAGTGCTTTACACATAGAAGCCACTCCATTGACTATATGACCATTATATTAAAAATTCGATCCTAAAAAACAGAGAGATTCAGGGTGATTTCCTACACTGGAGGATTATATTTCCATTACATAGGGAGTTACAACAGGATTCCTTTGGAAAGTGATTCCTTTGGAAAATAGTTTGCTGCCTGGAAGGGTGCCTACAGGAGGCAGCAGTGTGCTCACCATAGAACGTGGATTCATTTTTACGGCCACTCTGCACAAGGCCCCATGAGTGTATTGTGGCTCCCAATTCCTCATTGTTAGGAGAATTCCACCCAGAAACTAATGTAGCATGTTTGGTCTTACTTAGATATTCAGATAGGTGTTTCTTTACTGTCAATTTGTTTTCATGTAAAATCAGCTCCTTTCTCTAATAAAGGCTTCAGGGTACATATGAAGTAGGTAAATCATAACAAAGGAATAATCACACTTCTCTATAAGTGTGTTTTCCCAGTTGGAGTCAATCTTGAGTAGCTATTAATAGGACTCCTTAATAGCTGAATTTCAGAGAACACTCACATTTGATTTAATCAGCCAAAGCTCCTCTAGATTAGCATAACATGCCAAAAGTGTTACTTTTGCATTTCCATCACATTCCTCTCCAGGGGAAGGAGAAGAGGCTCCAGAAACACTGAAGGCTAGTGAGGTGACACAGCGTATATTCTTTAAACCTTATGGCAGTCCCATAGATTTGCCATGGAAGGTCATTTTCATTAGACAAATAATGAAGTTCTCAAGAAAGGAGCTCAGAGCTCCTTTTGTTGCCTGGAGTGTATAGGCTAGGCCTTCATGGAAAACTCATGTAACAGCTGCCCACCTCTTGACTATCAGCTCTGACAAACACTGAACAGCCTCTCTCTCTCCTACCTATGCTTACAGGAATATTTCTACTGTCTTCATCATCTTCCTTGCCTTTTCATGAAGTAGAAAGGCAATATGTACTATTACTCTATGTGTCAGTTATTAAGCAATTATCTGCCTATTCCAAATTCACTTTGCTCTTCTTTGTGATGCTGGGGCTGGGACTCTGCAAACTATTTTCTTCTTTTGCCTACTATTACCTGTTAGTTTCCAAAAATAGGAGGCACTGGAGCAACTCTGAAAAGCTGGAGATTTGCTCTTCTTCCTCTTTGCTTGCTGTTTCTGTCAGTGTCCCTCAGCAAAGGCCCTTCACCCTGGCAGAGACAGTTGGTTCCAGCTTCCAGGTTCTTTTTCTGGCACCCCCAGAACTACCTTGCCCTCTCAGAGGTGCCAGCTCCAGCTGGACAGTGTCCCTCCTCAGGGGCCTGAGTGCAGTTGCATGGGACCTCTTCTCTAACTTGTAGGTTCTCAGAGACCAAATCTCTTCTTTACCCAGGGCTAGGGGTATGACCGCTTCTGGCAAGCTCTATCTCTGTTATGCCCTAGTATCTTCATTTTATGCCCTCAGTTTTTCAACACTTGTTTAACCAAGTTCTTCTGTTACATTCTCTCTGTTGAAACATCTAGCAAGATTTCTGCTTTTCCTGATGGATACACTATGTCTGCTCTAAAAGAATTGGGAAAATGGGAGCAACAATATGACATAAGTGAAATCCAGTCTCCATTCTTCTCCATAGCACTACTTGTGCTGTCTTTTTTCCAATGTGCATGTGCAAATTACCCAGCAAAAATGTTAATTTATAACTAAGGCGTCAGCTGATAAAGGCTTAAATGTAAACTCATTTTATAAATATAAATTATATATAATTTATATAAACATTGTATATAAATTTTAGTAAGTGTTCAAATATTTGCTACTAGGTCAGACACTATCAAAGAGAGAGGTGTTTATAAGAATAACTATGACATAGAGTCCATGCCCACAGGGGACAGGGGGAAAAAGCTAATTTACAAAATTAATAAGAGAAATATAAGAAACATAGTATAATTATGGGCCCTGTTGGATGGTTCAGATCATAAATGCATTAGGAGGTAAGAAACAGAAGAGCTCACTGGGGCCCAAGTACCTGGGGAGGACATCACAGTGGACTGTGAGGTGATCTGGAAGGATTTAGATATGGAAAGAAAATGGGAAAGAACCATCCAGACTGGGAAGCAGCATGAACGAAAGTATGGAAATGAACCCTAGACTTTGCTATGCACAGCCACTGGTACCAACTAATGTGAGTTTGCCTTTATGTAGACTTTACTAGGTTTATCACCTAAGTGGAACCCAGACTTCAGGGAACTTCAAAACAACCAAAGCAACTGGAATTCCATTTGCCCCTTAAAAACAGCCCCAGTAAATCAGTCACTCGACTGATCATTTAGAATCATACCATGCATTTTTACTAACAGCTGGGGATTTGATGTTCAGGATCAATTTCCTGGTAATCCTTTGGACTGACTGGGAGGTGTGTCCAAGAAATTTCCATCCTTCAAGAATGATTCAGATGCAAATACCAAATGCAACTGCTAGCTGGGGAAACCCTCAGGAACAAATCACAGCCTGCTTAATGAGAATAGAATTTCTAGAATCAAACTTACATAAAAGAGAATAGAAAGTAGGCCATTGAGCATGAAAACTGACCACTAAGCAATTTGTGATTCTTGGTACTTGGTTATAGTCAGATTGTAAAATGGGATCTTAAAATGCCCTTTGTAAAGTTATAAGGAACCAAGGTGGATTACGCAACCACCTGTCACCAAGCACTTTTATGTCAGTAAATTCAAGAGGGAGCAGAAATCTCTACATTATAAGCAAGAAAATAGCAATAGAATTAAATCCTGACCTTTCCCATTAAAGTAACCAACTGTTCCTCCCACCCCATCCTTTCATAATTTACAGTAATGTAATCCATATGGAAGAAATCAGTGTGTGTTTGGGAACCAAGTCCTACAATTTCCTTTCCATCACAAAAGTCAGTTGTTCATCAGAACCATCCATCAGGATCACATTACACTCTGAAACATTAAAAGGGGGGCCTGAGCTCAGACCTCCTGCTGAAAAGTTAAGTTGTCAGTTGTTAGGCAGAAAATCAATCAGAAATGCATTTGGGACCATGGCGTGCTGCCTGGAATTACATGGGGCGGGGTGGGGGGTGGGCGGGGGGGAGGGTGGGGGGGGTGGGGGGTGGAATCAACCCAGAAGCAGAAGAATACTAATGACTGGAGAAACCCGTACTGTCTTAGACAAGGCAGATCAATGTATTTAGACACATTTGCTAAACGGAAATGTGCTAGTGCAAGTCTCAGATTTATATACAATTATAACAGCACATTTGCAAAATACTCTCAGAAGAACCAAGACACTCTATCCTCAACATGAGCCAGTAACTTCAAGATTGTTATGGATGCTTTAGTTAACTCGGATTCCTATCCTGGGGTCTTCAGTAGGAACTGAGACGTGCCATGGGGTGGATAATTTATCACTCTTTTGCAGATATTTGGAGAAAACATATGGGTAGCTAGTTTTACTGCAAACCCATTGTATACCTAGCTGATTGGGTGGGAGGTAGGCAAGAATTCTGGGCCACACTATCCACATGTTAGATTAGTCTGATTTGTAAAGTAAAGCAGAGTTAGAATCTACTGCAAATGAAGTCAGCACTTTGATCCCCTAAGAGCACTAATATTAAAGATAATAGCAAACATTTACTGAACATTTTTTATGTGCCAATCATTATGCTAAGCCCTTTGCGTGCTTATACTACCCTCCCAACAATATTCGGAGGTAGGGGCCCATATCTTCATTTTACAGATAGGGAAACTGAACCTTAGAGAAAATCAGTCATTTACTCAAGGTCACATGGCTGACGAGTGGTAGGAGAAACTAGACATGTCCCTATGAGTGATAGGAAGAACAATTCCAAGTTGAATGACCCCAGAGATAACTCCAAACCACTTGGCAATGCTACCTCCCCCACACAGCTAAATACGGATGCACAGAGGAAAACTGTCCTTTAATCATGGACTATACCCTAAGCCAACACCTCCCAAATATTTTTGTGCCAATCGTCTCAAGAAAGACTGAGAGCTTGGCCCTATCAAAGCCAGACCCCCACAGGGTCGGGGTAGTGGGAACTTCATCTTCATAAGGGTGAAGGCCAGAAAGTCATCAATGACCTTGATGATATGCTCAGAAAGTTTGAAACCCAGCAGTGCTCCTGCTCTGGGCTTCAACAAGTCACTAAACAACCGCATTCCCTACATTAGAAGTGTGCCTTTCTACATTTCTCCACTCACCTTCTTTTCACTGTGGTTCACTTTTGCCTGGTCCCCTGAAATTCAGCAAGTATAAATTTGTTTAGCTAATCTTTACCTTCCCAATACAATCTAAGCCCCTTCTCAAGTTGCCCACTAAATGGGACTACTTAAAGTACTGATTTAAATTCCACTTAAATACTAATTTCTCCAAAGACATGCAGTCATTAATTCCTACTAAAATATGCCTGTGGGGGATAAAGTGTTTCCATTTTACAGATGCAAGGAATGAGGCACAGAGAAGTAGCAAAACTAAAATTTCCTGGTACTTGGCTAAATATCCTGTTGGGATTAAGGTCATATTTGTTAATGAAAGAGAAATGCTTATGCTGCCCAGGTTCTCTGAACTCTGGTTTGATGGTCCTTGCTATAGGGCATACAGTTTGTAATCCCGAACAAATTTAATTGTTTCTTCCTTAACTCCTTCACTGTTACATTTCTAGCTTCAGTTAACTCATAATCAGGCCCTTTTCTAGCCTAAACTTTAGTTGCGACTATCACGTTTCCTAACACTGAGCTGTGCACAGGCAGGTCTTAGATTAACATGAGATAATTTCCATTCTTAAGAAAAGGTTGCCAAGATACCACATGGACAGACACTGGAGTCAAATGCCTATATTCAAATCCTAGATTCAAACGTGTATTAGATGTGCGATCTTGAGCAAATTAATTAATAACTCTGTGCCTCATTTTTTCCGTCTATAAAGTAGATACAATGAGAGTTATGTAAAATCTATATACCTATTCTAAGAGTAAAATGAGTGCATGTCAAGATTCTAAACAGTTCCTGGGAACACATTAAATATTCTCTATTTTTATTGTTCCAAACAACCTTCCCTCCTCAACCCCAGAAGAATGAGTCCCTTACATAGAGCCATTCTCACTCCCCGTCAGCCTCAATCAGAAGGTTCTAATCAAATATATCACCTACTACCTCATCTTCTCCTTCTTTTAGAATCATAGCCAAAGCTGACACCATAGCACCACAGTGGTCAGAGCTTATCCCTCTGAGTGTGAGTTTTACTCTCGAAATTCCAGGCTTTCCTCTGGACAGAACATATATATATTCTGAGTATTTCACTCACTTCTGTATAATATCATAAAATCCTCAGAAATTTTATTTCTCCTCACTACTTCTAAGGCATGATTCAGGAAAATTTGGCAAGGGCCTCAGAGTCAAACAATCTTGATGAGATGCATGAGGAACACCTCGTCAGGTGCGTTTTTCTCTCCCGTTTTCAATCTCAGATTTCTCAATATTATAGATTGCTAATTGTTTCCAATATCCATTATTCCCTTCTTCCTTCGCAAGAACTTTACCTGGGTATACGGCCACCAGAATAAAGACTACATTTCCCAGCTGTGGTAGTGAGAGTCAGTTGTCAACTTGGCCAGGTGAAGGTGCCTTGTTATGTTGCTGTGGACATGAGCCAACAATACGTGAACCTCATCTGTTGCTGATTACATCTGCAGTCGGCTAGGAGGCGTGCCTGCTGCAATGAATGATGTCTGACTTAATTGGTGGCTGCTTAAATGAGAGAGCTCAAGGTGGCACAGCCCAAGCAGCTCAGCATATCTCCTCTCAGCACTCACAGCTCAGCCCAGGCCTTTGGAGATGCAGGAAGAAGTCACATTCGGGAAAGTTGTTGGAACCCAGGGGCCTGGAGAAAAGGCCAGCAGAGACCATCCTGTGCGTAAGAAAGAACCTCAGTGGAAAGTTAGCTGCCTTTCCTCTGAAGAACTAACAAAATAAATCCCCTTTTATTAAAAGCCAATCCACCTCTGATGTGTTGCATTTGGCAGCTAGCAAACTAGAACACCAGCCTTTCTTGCAGCTTGGTGTGGACATGTGACTATACACTGACCAAAGGGATGAGAGCATAAGTGATGTGTACTACTTCTAGATTGTATCCTTAAAGAGAGAGCCATCTCTATTCTGCCCTCTTCCAAACTGTTGCTTACAACATAAATTTGGGGGGGCAAGATAACTTGGACTATGTGGTCAAGAGAAGTATCCTAGCCATAGAGAAGCAACAATGTAAAAGCAGCCTGGGTCCCTGTAGGAGCCAATAGAGCAGTGCTACTGTACCAACCCTGGTCCTCCTACCTCTGAACTGCATACCTCAGAAAATTTAACCCACTGTAATTTGGGGTCTCTTTTACAAAACAGTTGGCTCTACCTTCTAGCTAATACAATCACTTATTTCATATTCTTTTTAAAAGAAATTACTTTTGTTCTGATTTTAGATTTAGCCTCATGCAAGAGTTGTTACATTTCCTTGATTCTAATCTTCTATATTTTTTCATTTAAAGTACATGTTCATTTTATACAAATTTTACCTTAATGCTATGTTTTATTATTTCATATGAAAGTAGTGACTTCATTGCCAAAATGTATTTCAGCAGATGTTCTATATTAATTCCATGGAGGACTTTGGGCTAACCTGGAGACCACTTTCTAGATTTCTATAAAGCTTTTTTCTGCAAGAATTTCATGTTTCTGAAGAATAATGATACACATTATGTCTGTTTTAACTCTTACTCCTTTCCTATTTTCAATGATATGTCTACTTAGGGGGAAAACCTAAGTATGGAAAAGCAAAAGTGTTTTCATGTACATTTTCCATATGTTATACAGCTTGTTTTACTAATAACAAATTTCCCTTGAGCATTTGTTAATCAGTATATATATTTAATTATCCTCATAGGTGTTTTATTTCTCTATTGTTAATATTTTTTCTATAATTTCATTTCCTATTTTAAATATAAATTTCCCCAAATCTCTTTATCTGAGATTTATTGTAGAGGTTAATAAATTCTTATGAGTTGCTTCAATTCTAGTGTTTTTTCCTAATTAATACTTAATATATTAGTGATACAAAGTAAAAAAAAAAAAAAACTCACTTTGCCTTAAGGTTTTTGTTTGTTTGTTTGTTTGTTTGTTTTGTTTTGTTTTTTTATTTTAGGTAATTTTATCATTAAATATCAACATGTACAATTTCAAATATAATTATAAATCTTGCAATTTGTAGAAAAATTAACAATTCTAAAATTATTTTTGCAATTATTTACAATGAATTCAACCTGTCTTTGTAGAAATGTAATTATGTTCAAAAATACCTCTATGACCAAGTAATAATTCACAGTACCTTTATAATATTTGTCACTTAAATTAAAAAACCAGCAGATTGACTAATTTACAAATAACACAATCAGAATTGCAAATTCAAGCTACTTAATTCCAAACAAAAAAAAAAGCTTCTATATTTTACCATTTTCACCACCACTTGAAGAAAACACTAGGAGGCATTATTTTCTCATTTGTATTAAAGAAACAAAAACCTACAGATATTTTAAAAATTGATGTTAAGAAGCTAGATTAAGTAAGTTCTTATAACATGTAATACTAAATATTTTGAGAAATTCTTGATTTCATTGGAAGGCATTTCTAATGGTAAGTCTTTTTTTTTCAGTTGTAATATGACACTAAACAGAGATGATCCCTCATCATCTCAAATAGAAATTATAATTCCTACCAGCAATTGATAACATTTAGATCGAGAGTCTTGGCTTGATTCCTTTTTTTTTTCTACTTAGGGTTTTGTCTTGTTTTGTTTTGACATACTCTGGTCCTCCCAAAAGGATCCCAAGTATGTGTAAAATTAATTCAAAGGGAAAAAAATGATTTGGATCAGTACTCTGAAAATAATGTTTACTGGAGTATTCCACAGTTCTTTCTTTTCTTTTTTTCAGCATATATCCAACTAAGACAATTAAATAAAAAGGTAAGGTATAAGAAATATAGATGAAGTCACAATAAAGTACATTTTCTTTCATTGACATAGAATGAATATATATATATTTATATTTTAATCTTAAATGCTGGCTCTTTAAGAAAAAAAAATTTTTTCTGGTACATATGTTTAACCATTGGCAAAAATGCATACAGCTATTTTCCCAAGAAATTTATATACATAGTGGTCCACTTAAGACCAGCCCCATTATAACTTACTGAACACAACGTGCTCTTAATTTATAAATGGACTACCCTCAGTAGATAAAATATATAGGCATATACGTAAGGTAAAACATGTGAAAAGGAGAGATGAAAAGAAAAAAAGAAGGAAAAAATACCTTTCTCTATAAGGTCCAGACAGCAATTCAGTCTAATTAGGGAGACTATGTAAACTGTCTGAATAATTTCAGTTTTGGCAAATGCTTTTCAGGAAAATATCTAAACTAGGAAAGTATTAAATTTTAATTTCAAGAATTTAGGAGAAGTTTCTGTTAAACATTCAGTGAGGATGTTGTGGTCTCCCTAACATGTAGAAAAGAGGACTTTCGAATAGTAACAATAAACAAACAAAGTCGTTTTTAGTTGGTTAATAACACTTGAATCAAGTGTGTGTAAGTTCAGAGAATCAAATCCTGGTCCACTAGCATTTGAAAATGTTGGGTGAAGGACTCCATGGACAGGATCTGAATTCTTCCTATATCTTAGAGGGCAGGATATTATGGCAATGGAGGAAGTCAGTCCCAAAGACAGCCAGCCCAACCTTAACTGTCGATGTTAAAAAACACACCAAATGCTTCTATAGCATTCCTTCTGCTGCACTTTTTTTTTTATTTCAAGCCACATGTCTAGTTGGAGGGTCATGCAGCAAGTGGCTTATAAATAAAATCAGAGTCTATGAACAGTGCCATCACATTAAGAGGCAGAATTGGTGGATTTTCTTGGTGCGTAAAAAGCTTGCCTCTTGGGAATCCATGAGTTGGTATTATTTACGGGATACCTGACATGTACCTTGCTCCGATTAACATTACCATGCTACTCACTATAAAAAAGCCCAAGGGCAGACTACAGAAGATACTAGGGTCACCACTTTCAGGAGACTGAGTTGTAACCCAGCCCATTGACTTCATCACAGCCTTCTTCCACGTAGAATAATGAATTTCACTTTCCTCAGCATTGATCTGTGGTTCAAACCGTTCCATAGTGACAGCTGACATATCTTCCAGATCCAGGCTCCAAACACCCACTCCTTCTGCAGCCCCTGCCGCCATGGCAGCTCCCAGGGCGGTTGTTTCAGGCATCGAGGGCTTCACTACTGGGATATACAGAATGTCTGCTTGCAGCTGCATAAGAATTTTGTTGTTGGTCATTCCTCCATCTACCTGCAAATGCCTGAGTGGAATTCCACAGTCGCGGTTCATGGCATCCAAAATCTCGCGGGTTTGGAAACAAACAGCTTCTAATGCAGCAAAAGCAATATCACATTTATTGGTAAACTGAGTGAGACCACAGATTATCCCTCTTGCACTGGGCTCCCAGTAAGGTGCATATAATCCTGAAAATGCTGGGACAAAGTAGCAGCCATAAGAAGTACCTGCTTCTTTAGCAAGTTTTTCGATTTCCTCTGAAGTCCTTATGATTCCAAGATTGTCTCTTAGCCAGCGAATAACAGCACCAGCTATAGCTACAGAACCTTCCAGTGCATAATACACTGGTTTGTCTCTGCCTAGTTTGTAAGCCACTGTGGTCAGTAGGCCGTGTTCAGAAAATACACACTTATGGCCAGTATTACATAGCAAGAAACAGCCTGTTCCATACGTATTTTTGGCTTGTCCATCCTGGAAGCACATTTGTCCCAAGGCAGCAGACTGGTCCCCCAAACACCCAGATATTGGCACACCTTCTAAGGCCCCAGCTTTCATTAGGCCATAGATCTCGGAAGAACTCCGGACATTTGGAAAAATCTCCATTGGAACTCCAAAAAATTCGCAGAGCTCTTTATTCCATTCCAGAGAATGAATGTTGAAAAGCATTGTCCTACTTGCATTTGTTACATCCGTACAATGGATTCCTCCTGTCAAACTCCAAATAAGCCATGAATCAATGGTCCCCAAAAGAGCTCTCTCTTCTTCAACAGCTTTTTGAACTTTTCTCACATTGTCAAGAAGCCAACGAAGTTTCAATGCACTGAAGTAAGTGCTAAGTGGAAGGCCTGTCTTAGACTTGACAAAGTTATTATTTCCTGGAATTCTTTTACTAAGAGTCTCAACGGTAGACTGGGTTCTTAGATCAAGCCACACCACAGCATTGTAGAGAGGTTCTCCAGTTAACTTGTCCCAGACGACAGTGGTTTCCCTCTGATTGCTAGCACCAATGGCTTTTATGTTGGAAATATCAATATTGAGCTGTCCAAGTTTTGCACACGTTCTCTCTATACACTCATAGACAGACTGCAGAATCTCCTTAGGGTCTTGTTCCACCCGTCCTTCTTTCGGAAACTCTTGTTTTATTTCCGCTTGATGATGGCTAAGTAGTTCAGCTGTTTTTGAATTAAAAACCAAAGAGCACGTGGAACTGGTCCCTTGGACCACCGCCCCTACCAACGGCCCCAAAACTGCTTTCTTCGCGGCTGCCATGAAACCAGCTGCGGGTCGGCGGGCGAGCGCGGCCCGGTTCCCGGGTGACGGCGACAGCGGGGGAGGGGCGGCGACGATTCAGGACAACAAGGCGGCGCGCGACCGCAGAACCTTGCCTTAAGGTTTTAATTTCAATTTACAGATCATATTCTATTTATAAAATAATAAATTTTAACAATTATCTTAAGTTAAATAAAATATTTGATAAATGGTGATCGATTTATTTGGTTTATTTTAGAAACTTAAAGTCCCTTAACCATTTCAATTGCACATATCTATTTAATATAATTATCTTTTTAAAAGCGGTTTTGAATTCTACCATAAGGAAAACTTTTCTATGCACTCAAAAAAATTCAACTAAATTCAATATATTAAATTTAAAGTATAGTGACTTCTAAGCTCTCTTAAACAATCCAGCATTATTTATAATAAACATGGAAAATTACCCTATACACTTCAAATTAAAGATCATACCTCAATCAGCTACTGAATTATATATTTTAAATTGGAATTACAATGCTGATACATATGTCCCGTTTAGGAAGTGTGTAATCTTCCCCGGGAGGCAGGAAACTGGCTTTAAACCTGGCATTGTTTCCCACTATTCCCAGAAAGCAGGTCGGAAAGACCAGATGAAGACAACGCTTGGAAACACGACTTCCAAGATACGTTGGACTTTTCCTCCAGAAATATAAGCAATAAGATTGACCAAACCACCATAAGATGGTTGCATGGTCGCATGGTCTTCTTCATACTTGAGGCCTTTCCCACAAGCTCTGGGAATTCCAGACCCGGTGTTTCAGTATTTTCGTCTAAAAGTAATATAGAAGTAAGCTAATGACTTCTTAAGTAAGGTCATTTCCTAAAGAAATCTTGGTGCCCAAGGCGTAAAAGCAGAACCAGTGTTTCACTGTTTGTTTTTTCAGGTACAGTCCGGCAACCAGAATGCACCTGACATCTTTAAAAAGGTCAGAATGAAGAACACAGTGGAAGTGGGAGCCGCGGGGAAGCAGCAGCATCGCGCTGCGCCTCCGGACGGTGTCAGAGGGTTTCTCATGGGCAGCACTCCTTCACATCCTGCCTGATACTGCAGGGAGAGCGCACCTGAGTGAGGTAGGAAAGCCAGTACTGTGAAGCCTCTTTGCTACTAGAGATGCATTTGGAGGCTGTTTTGAAGTTCTGGTACTATATAAACACTGGCTCTCACCTGATGTGATCCGGCACAACTTAAACCGGCCACTGCTGGATTTCCCAATAGCCCCAGTCATCCACAGGGTCCCCTCCTGACACCTGGGCAGAGTTAGACGAAGGTCTGAGGAAGAGGACATGGCCAAAACAAAGAGGGTTTCAAGGGACATAGTCATGGACACAGGGCTTCTCCTCAGCCCTGTCCAGCTCAGAAATCGCTGTGCGAGTATAGCAGCGGCTGGAGCTGGCAGAATTTGCCGCCAGCAGGGGAAACCCGGCGAGAACAGGCCTGGGCGAGCCGAGGGTCCTGCACACAGGAGCTGCACCTGCGTGACGCTGCCTGTCTTAGGACGCCTCCTTATTATGCCATAGCCTCTGACATGGCTGGAAATTCGCACGTAGTCCTTTAGTCACCTCCGGGGGCCTTTAGGAAGAAGCCCTGATTCTGGAAATCCTCAAAAGAGACAGCTTTCACTGTTCCATTCGTGCATTTGTTTGTCCAACAGATACTTATCAAGAAATAGTTATGGAAACACTGTACAGGGACTTCAGGTAAACTATCAGACATAGCCTCTACCTGTCTGGAGCTTGCTTTCCAGGGTGAAGAACCAATGAGGAAATTTTAGTAAAATAAATGTAGAAGGTAAATAAAACTAACAAGGAAATTAATATTAAAAAAGAAAGAAATTAAACTGAAAGGGAGCTGAGCCCTGAAGGAAGAAGAAACAAACCATGTAGAGAGACTGGGGAGAGGATTCCATTCAGCACAAAGGCTTCTAATAAGGCTGCTTTGCATGGTCTGGGAAGTGACAAGGGGTGGGTTTGACTGAAGTGAAGTGAGCTGGGGAGAGGGTATGAGATGAGTTATCAGGGCAGGGTCACATAGGACCTTGTGGCTTGGATCTCTTCGTGGTCCCCTTTACCTGTCCTTCTCAGCAGCACCTGAGGATGGGAAGAGGTTAAATGTTCTTTTCAGTTGAGCGCTCCCATTCAGTGTTTAGTGAGACTCATGGTGGGCAGAGGGATTGTCTGGATGACCTCTACAAATCTATCTTAGAGCCCAAACCTAATGATGTTTGGGGCAATGCCCGTAAGCAGTGCAAGTTAAGATTAGCTGGAAATTCAGGGGACTCCCAGCTGCCCATATGAAGCTAATTTTCTCATTATTATTATCTGCTTTGCCTGCAGTCAGAGTTTATAAGGGCTGGAAAAATAGGGGAAATACTAGAGACGCTAAATCCTGAAACCTCCTGGGTAGCTGGGAACAGAGACTTGGCTCCCACCCAGAATATCCTGCCCAACTTCACTCAAAGCTACATTAACTATAGCCCCAGAGCTGACACAAGCTTTTAAAACTGCCTCTCTAGAGCCTTTTTAGGATAACTCTTAATTTCAAAATAATTTCAGACTTCCTGAAAAGTTGTAAAAATAGTACAAAGAATTCCCATGTACAGCACCCACATTCCTCAAATGTTATCATTTTATCACACTTACTTTATCATTCTCTCGATATATATGGATATATAGCTTGTCTCCTAAAACTTTGAAAATACAAAAGATATCCATTAACTTTAAATACTTCAGCTGTAATTCATAAAATCAAAAGTATTTAGGATTTTCCTAAAATCAAGGACTCTTACATAATCACAGTACAATTACCAAAACTCGGGAAATTAACATTTATATAATACCATTACCATTATGTTAATTTGTAGATAGATCTTATACAAATTTTGCCAATTGTCCAACTAACCAGTTTTATTTGGTCCCGGATTAAATTCAGAATCCAAATCAATTTAGTTTTCATGTCTCTTTTGTCTTTTTTAATGTGGAATGGTTCAACTTTTTTTTTTTCATGACCTTCACATTTCAAAGAGTTCAAGTCAGTTATTTTGTAGACTGTCTCTTGATTTGGGTTTAACGTTCTTTCATGATTAGATGCAGGATATGCATTTGTGGCTGGAATATTCTAGGAGTTTTATGTAATTCTCAGGAGACACATGATGTCTACAAGTTCCTTTTTTGGTGATTTCAACTTTGATTACTTGGTTAAGGTGGTTTCTGTCAGGTTTCTCCACTATAATGATTTCCTTTGAAATTAGTAAGTATAATAGGGAGAGATACCTTAAAAGTCTATGTAAGTATTCTGTTTTTCATTGTACTTTCACCCTCTAATTTTAGCATTCATTGATAATTTTTGCATGAATTAATTATTACTATAATGGTTGCCAAATGGTGATTTTCTAATTCTATCATTCTTTCTGCATTTATTGTTTTTGTTTTTTGTTTTTTTTTTTAACATGGGCAGGCACCTGGAATCGAACCCGGGTCCTCTGGCATGGCAGGCAAGCATTCTTGCCTGCTGAGCCACCGTGGCCCGCCCTCTTTCTGCATTTACTACCTGGAATTCTACTTCTCTTCTACTCCAATAATATACTTATCCACTTATTTATGTCAGTATGGACTTGTGGATTTTAATTTTTTTTCCATGGGTTATATACAATTATTACCATTAATCATTATGATGCCCAAATTGTCCCTGATTCAGCCTATGGAAACCCCATCAAGCTAGCTCCTGTGTCGTGCTTTGCACATGTTCCCTTCATTCTTTCAGCACTTCCTTGCTTTATGGCACAAGAAAAGTTTCCAAGCTTATTTTATCATTTTCCTGTCTGTTTCCATTTTCTAAAGTTGCCAAAATGCAGTATACCAGAAATGAACTGGCTTTTAACAATGTGGATTTATTAGTTTACAAATTTACAGTTCTAAGACCATGAAAATGTCCAAATTAAGGCAACAAGACAAAGATACCTTCTCTGAAGAAAGACTGCTGGCATCTGGAGTTCCTGTGTCAGCTAGCAAGGCACATAGTTGGCATCTACTGGTCCTTTGCTCCTAGGTTCTATTGCTTTCAGCTTCTGATTCCAGTGGTTTTCTTTCAGCATCTGTGGGTCCTCTTTGTTTCTGAGCTCTCTCCAAACACCTTTGAGTGTTTCTCTCTCCACTTTCTCTCTCCATGTCTCTGCCTTTTATTCTGTCATAAAGGGCTCCATCAAGGATTAAGACCCATCTTGAATTAGGTGGGTCGCATCACAATTGAAGCAACCTAGCAGAAAGGTCCCGCCCACAATAGGTCTGTACCAATAAGAATGGATTAAAAGAACATGGCTTTTCTGGGATACATAACAGCTCCAAATTACTACATTGCCACAGACCTGAAATAGCCATTTCCCCAAGGAACTATGGATTCTTTTAATTTAGTATTTTATTTAGAAACCAAGACCTAGGTGCTAGGAGTGCACTGCTACTGATGTTTTCTCTAGAGCCTTTTCAACCATCCCAAGAGACCGCTTTTGTAGCTGATAGATACCATTTGAAAGTCTGCAAGTTAATCAAGTAATTGTTTCATGACCATAGTCTCAACCTACATGATAATAGCTGGGTCTGGCATACCTGGACAGTTGGTACACTCCAGAGTTGCTCTTTGTGCTTCCTAAGGGCCACCTCTTCCTGGGTTCTGCCATTGATCCCCACCTCAAGGGCAAGATCCATGAGGGAACTCCCACTTCTCCATTTCTTCCTCAAATCAGAATATGTCAATTCCTCTCTGCCTTGAAATCTTTCTAAATATTTTGTCCTTACCATTCAGCCTCATCTTCATCCAAATTTTGTTTGTCTGCTTGTTATCCTGATTTACTTAGGAGTAACTTTTTGCACAGAGTTTGCTTCTTGGAGTGTGAGATTAAGGAGAAATGTAGATTCACTCTCTTCTCTTCTCCTCCCATAAATTGCATTGCACATATCCCAGGAAACTGGAGATAAAGAGACTCACCTGTCACTAAAGTTTGTGAGACTTAAACCTTGAAACTGTTAGAATAAAAATATCTAAAACAGGGAGTGAATGAAAAAGCAAACAAAGTAAAATGAGTTGTATAAAATAAATAAATAGAATACAGGAAGGGACTTCCAGGGAAGATGACAGAGAAAGGAGCTCCAAGATTCAGTCCTCCCACCAAAACAACCATTAAACAGGCAGGAACTGCTTTCTCTGTGCATGTGGCAGCTATCGACACCCATCCCCCACTCTCATAGCAAGCTGCCACAGGTCCAGTTCCTGGCTAGCTGCTGGTTACAGAAAAGGTAAAAAGAATTTTTTTCTTTTTACTGTAAAATAATTTTTACAGTAAAAATCCTTTTCCCTAAGAACAGAGGTAGGCATAGCCAGTCCCTAATCATGGCATTTGATTAGGGAATTCAGATTGCTGTGTCCAAACTCTGACCCAGCAGCCATTGTGTCAACCATACCACAACAAAGACAGTGGCAGACATTGTTTCAACCTTCCTGGACAGGGGCAGAGCATGCAGTGCTTTCTCAGGTTTGCAGGGCACAATTAAGTGAAGGGCTGCATTTGCTGAACAGAACAGGAAAGCTCAGCTTTGGAGAGCCATTGCAGAGGATTTTAGAGTCCTTCTGATCCCTTCCCCAGGTTTTAGGAGCTGGTGTGTTCCAACTTTGTGGGTCCTTCACCCTGTTTTTGTTGGGAGGTTGACCTGGGAAAGTCCTCTCCAGGGTGATGCTCTTTCCAGAATTTTTCCACCAGGCAAAAGCAACATGGCACAATGAAAGGTGTGTAAAAAGTTTTAGAGATGGACAGTCTGGGACAAAAGTTTGCTGGCATCAAATACTGAGGGGTGGAAGGTCTGTCTCCTGGCAAACAGAGGGAGTAGCCAAACCTCTGTAAATAGGAACTCCAAAACAATTAACAAGCAAAAGCCCAAGAAAAGAAAGAGGCTCAGAAAAACAGAGAAAACACTGCACACTGCATTCACCTTGGTCAGACCTTCCTGGTAGAAGGATTGAAGCCTATATGTCCTATCATTATCTGGTTAAAGAAAAAAGAAAACAAGAAACAATTCCCAGGGTCTAAGTCTCAGAGTTAACACTTTTTAAATATTAAAGTGTAGAGTGTGCAATAAAAAAGTACTAGACAAACAAAGAAACAGGAAATGATGACCTCAAAGGAAAAAGATAAAACCCAAAGGAAGAGGATAAAAATACAGAAAACACCAACGAAGAAGATGAAAATGTGGATATACCAAGCAAAGTCTTTAAAAATGATTTCAAAAATACTCAAGAGGATAAAGGAAAGCAAAGAGAAAGAACTGAAGATATAGGAAAACAATGAATGAGCAATATCAGAGTCTAAGTAAAGATACAGAAATTTTAAAAAGGAACCACTCAGAACTACTGGAGTTGACGACCACAATTACTGAATTGAAAAATGCCCAGGAGGGTTTCAAAAGCAGATTGAACCTGGCACAAGAAAGAATCAGTGAACTCGAAGATAAGTTACTTGAAATTAGTCAGGCAGAGGAACAGAAAGAAAAAATTTGAGAATAGTCTAGGATAGCTACGGAACACCAGCAAGCACATCAGTATATACCATACGGAAGTCTCAGAAGAAGAAAGGAGCAGAGGAAATAGTCAAAGAAACAATGACAAAGAACTTCTACAACTTAGCAAAGATGTGAATATGCAAATCCAAGAAGCTCAGAAAACACAAAACAGAATAAACATGAAGAAAAATACACCCTGTCATACACTGATTACTCTATCCAATGCAAAGGACAAGGAGAGAGTTCTGAAAGCTGCAGGAGAAAAGCAACATGTTATGTACAAGAGCATTCCAGTTAAATTCAGTACTGAGGTGAGAATGAAGTGGATTGAAATACTTAAAGTGCAGAAAAAACAACTGCCAACCAAGAGTTTTATATCTGGCAAAACTCTCTTCCAAAATGAGGAGAAATTAAGACATTTTCAGATAAACAAAAGCTGAGGGATATCATCTCCACCAGACTGGCCTTATAAGCAATGCTAATAGGAGTTCCTCAGACTGAAAGGAAAGGACACTAAAGAGTGATTCAAAGCAGCATAAAACAATAAAGGCCTGTGATAAAAATAACCATTTGAGTAAAAATAAAGGTCAATATTATTGTATTGTATTATGTGGTGTGTAACTCCACTTCTTACTTGCTTCAGTTGCTAAAATGCAAATAAAAAGTAACGATAAGTCTAGGATTTTGGACATGCAAGATAAAAAGATATAAGTGCTAACAAGTACCAAAAAAGAAAAAAGTATTTGTGCATGGTGTTGAAGTTAAGTTGGTCAAACCAAATATGATTATTATACATTTAAATGTTTTAACCCCATAGTAACAACAAGGAAAATACATAAAAAGTATATCCCAGTAGAAGGTGGAAGGCATTCAATATTGCACAACAAAAGAATAAAATAAATATTTTTTAAAAACTTCAAAAGAAGTGAGAGACAGTAAAAGCATAAGACTTACAAAGGCTAAAAAGCAAAAGAGCAAAAGAAAGTTTGGATTATCAATAATTTTTTTAGAAACAGAGGTTTTTTTGAGTTGGACAGCACAAAATACTGTTAAAGGGCTGGACCCAAAGAAAAGGGGGCATATAGAGGCTGAGATACATAGAGCAACATACCAGTTTAAGCTCTCGTTTGGAAAACCCGAGGAGAAGCAGTCTGGTTCTGAAAAGGCTTTTTCAGTTGTTTTTTTTTCTATTCCTTAACAGCTCATTAGATAGAATTGGAAGCACTCTTAGACTGCAGCACAGCCTCAGGCAAGGGAAGAATTAACACTGTCTGAGAGAAAGAGTAACTAGTTAGATAAAAGGAGTTAATTCCCTAAAGGGTGTATCTTCCCCAAAGGCAAGGTGCAGTCCAGTTCAAGTGTAATCCCTCCTTCAAGGAATTCAGGCCCCAGGGACTGGAAAACTGAAGCAATAAAAGCTATCCGACAAGCTCACCTCTGTCTCAGTCGCACCCCATGCAGGGAGAGTCTGCTGAAATCAAAGGCACTATATTACTTTAAGCTAGTGGGAAGCTGTGGGCACACAAGTGCCACATGCTGGGCAGGACAGGAAAAGCAGAGTCTAAAGGCTTCATAGGAAAGTCTGACAAACTGATGGGTCTCATCCTCAGGGAAAACTGATGCTGGCTACTCTTTCCCCCTAACATGTGATCTTCTCTGGTCTGGAAAATTCTGAGTAGAGGTTACAATATCTGAGGAGACCCTCCTCAAAAAAAAAAAAAAAAAAAAAAAAGGCTCTATATAGGCAAAGGAAGAAGCATAAAAAATAAGAACTGAAAAATTCTGATCGGTTAAACTGAACCTATGCTATAGGTCTACTATAAGTTGTCAAAGAACAGATAGAGAGCAAAATCCTCCAACAAGAAAATTCTAGGTGAAAGAGTGGAAACAACCTCCAGTATAAGCTAATTAAGGAAATTAAATGCCTAGACACCAGCAAAAAAAAAAAAAAAAAAGAGTCATACAAGGAATTTAGAAGATATGGCCAAGTCAAAGGAACAAGCCAGCAACAAAACAACTAATTCAGGATTTCCTGACATGGACAATCTCATCAAAAATCAAATCAACAAGCTTGAGAAAGGATATAAAGAAGACATTCAGAGAACAAAAAAGAAGTACTCAAAAGTTTGAAAAACCAAATCACAGAGCTTATGGGAATGAAGGGCACATTAGAAGAGATGTAAAAAACAATGGAAGCTTACAACATAGAATTGAAGACTCAGAAGAAAGGATAAGTGAACTAGAGGATTGGGCATCTGAAATCTGACACAAAAAAGAAAATATAGGGAAACAAATGGAAAAATATGAGCAGGGTCTCAGAGAATTGAATGACAACATGAAGCGCACAAATATCTATATTGTAGATATTCCAGAAGGAGAAGAGAAGGGAAAAGAAGAAGAAAAACTAATGGAGGAAATAATCACTGAAAAATTTCCATCTTTCATGAAAGACATAAAATCCCATATCCAAGAAGTACAGCATACCCCAAACAGAATAGATCCAAACAGACATACTCCAAGATATTTATTAATAAGATTGTCAAATGTCAAAGACAAAAGAGAGAATTTTGAAAGCAGCAAGAGAAAAGCAATCCATCGCTACAAGGGGAGCCCAATAAGACAATGTGTGGATTTCTCAGGACAAACCATGATGCAAGAAGACAGTGGTATGATATACTTAGGATTCTAAAAGAGCAAAACTGCCAACCAAGAATTCTATATCCATCAAAATTGTCTTTCAAAACTGAGGGAGAGCTTAAAATATTTTCAGACAAACAATCACTGAGAGAATTTGTGGCTAAGAGACTGGCTCTGCAAGAAATGCTGAAGGGAGCACTACAGGCAGATAGGAAAAGGCAGGAGAGAGATATTTCGAGAACAGTATAAAAATGAAGACTATCAGTAAAGGTAAGAAGAGAAAAAAATTAGTTATGACATTTAAAAATCCAAAAAACAAAATGGTAGAAGAAAGTACTGCCTGTACCATAACAACATTAAATGTTAATGAAGGGCAGGCCACAGTGGTTCAGCAGGCATAGTCGTCACCTGCCATACCAGAGACCCAGGTTCAATTCCTGGTAGCTGCCCATGTGGGAAAAAAATGTTAATGGATTAAACTCCCCAATCAAAAGACATAAACTGGCAAAATGGATTTTAAAGCAGTACTCATCTATATGCTGTCTTCAGGAGACTCATTTTAGATCCAAGGACAAAAATAGGTTGAAAGTGACAGGTTGGGAAAAGATATTTCATGCAAAAAACAATCAGAAAAAAGCAAGAGTAGCTGTATTAATCTCTGACAAATTAGACTTCAAATGTAAAACAATTAAAAGAGACAAAGAAGGATGATGTGTATTAATAAAAGGAACAATTCAACAAGAAGACATAACAATTATAAATATTTATGCACCAAGCCAGCATGCTCCAAAGTACATGAAGCAAACACTGACAACATTGAAGGGAGAAATAGACACCTCTATCATAATACTTGGAGACTTCAATTACTTGCTGTCATGAATGGAAATAAATGAAATTGAGAACATAAAAACAATTGAGAAAATAAAAACAGAACAAAAGTCAGTTCTTTGAGAAAGTCAATAAAATTAATGGACCATTAGCTGGGTTGACAGAGAGAGAGAGAGAGAGAGAGGGTGCAAATAAATAAAATCAGAAATAGAAGAGGAGACATAACCACTGATTCTGCAGAAATAAAGGAGGTAATGAGAGGATACTATGAGCAACTCTATGCTAATAGACTAGACTACATAGATGAAATGGACAAACTCCTAGAAAGGCATGAACAACCAACACTGACTCGAGAAGAAGTAGACATCGCAACAAACCAATCATAAGTAAAGACATTGAATAAGTCATCAAGAAGTTCCCCCAAAAGAAAGTCCATGACCAAATGGCATCACATGTGAATTCTATCAAGCATTCAAGAAAAAATTAGTACCAATCCTGCTGAAAATCTTCAAAAATATTGAAGAGGTGGGAACGCTATCTAACTCATTCTATGGGCCAACAGCATCCTAGTACCAAAGCCAGACAAAGATACTACAATAAAAGAAAATTACAGACCAATCTTTCTAATGAACATAGATGCAAAAATCCTCAACAAAATTCTTACAAATCAAATCCAGCAGCACATTAAAAGAATTATACACCATGACATATTCCAGATATGCAAGGATGATTCAACATAGGAAAATCAAATAATGTATTACACCATATCAACAAATCAAAGCAGAAAAACCACATGATCATCTCAATTGATGCAGAAAAGATATTTGACAAAATTCAACATCCTTTCTTGATGAAAACACTTCAAAAGATAGGATTAGAAAGGAATTTCCTCAACATGATAAAGGGAATATATGAAAAACCCACACCAATATCATCCTCAATGGGTAAAGATGGAAGGCTTTCCCTCTAAGATCAGGAACAAGACAAGGATGCCACTGTCACCATTGTTATTCCACATTGTGCTGAAACTTCTAGCCAGAGCAATTAGACAAGAAAAAGAAATAGAAGGCATCCAAATTGGATGTTTGAGCTGGTTGTTTCGAGAAACTTCGGGTATTTATGTGACACCTGAGACTCATAGTCAGAGCTCTGAAGCTATGAGAATCATCAGTACCCCATACAGGAACTGTTTAAAAAGTTGAAAAAGTAATCAGACTTCGAGTAGAGATATGAATGAACCTGAGATGGATAGGACTGAGGTAAATCAGAATACAGGGTAAAAGATGATATGGTCCATATTTTAAAACTTCAACTTCTTGACTTCAGTTTACCAACTTTTCATATCTGGGAAAAATGTTTATTTGGTGAAAAATTTATATGTTGGATGGTGCATTTCCTAGTTTAACTTGTATGGTCAGTTTAGTTGAGCCCCATAAGTACATGGAATCTTGAATAGGGCACCAGATTTTGTTGGTTTGTCCAGGTTAGTGTGATGTCCCAAGATATCTCAGAGTAATTTGGGCAGTGAATAAAGATGCATTTGAAAAGTCCCCTTGTGGGATTAGGGAAAGAAGGAAATATTCAACTTCCCCATTTGGAGAATTTATGATACTCTTGCAAGCAGTGGAGACAACCAAATGAATAGACTGAGCCCTCAATCTTGGGGTTCTTCCTCTGAAACTTATTCCTGCAAAGGATAGGCCAAGCCTACTTAAAATTAGGCCCAAGTGTCACCCCCAGAGAACCTCTTTTGTTGTTCAGATGTGGCCTCTTCCTTCAAATCTGCTTCATATATTTTGGGGCTCTGCTGTTAGATGCATATATATTTTTTGCTTATTTATTTATTTTGGGGGCATGGTCTGGGAATCAAACCCAGGTATCCCGCATGAAAGATAGGC
This sequence comes from Tamandua tetradactyla, assembly GCF_023851605.1. Lineage (NCBI taxonomy): Eukaryota > Metazoa > Chordata > Mammalia > Pilosa > Myrmecophagidae > Tamandua > Tamandua tetradactyla. The sequence goes on along the minus strand of NC_135350.1, from coordinate 54,310,040 downwards.
ATTCTAACCACTGAACTACCCATGAACCCCAAACAAATAATGGTGAATATATTTTTATAATTGTTACATCCTTCTGTTGAATTGCCCATTTACCAGTATGTAATGACCATCTTTGCCTCTTGTAACAGTTTTAACTTAAAGTCTATTTTATCCAATATTAATATAGCCATACCAGCTCTCTTTTGGTCATTACTTGCATGGTAAATTGTTTTCCATCCTTTCACCTTCAACCTACTTGTATCTTTTACTTTAAAGTAAGTCTCTTGAAGACAGCATTTAGTGGATTGGGCTTTTTTGTTGTTGTTCATTCTGCCCATCTCTGACTTTTGACTGAAGATCTTAATTCATTTACATTTAAAGTCACTATATGATAATCCAGGACTTTCTTTTGCCCTTTTGCTATTTAGCCTTTGTAAGTCTTGTAACTTTTTTGTTCCTCACTTCTTTCAAAGTCTCCTTTTATATTTATTTGCTTTTTTCAGTTGTACTATACTGAATGTCTTCCCCACTTGTATATGGATATATTTTTCATCTATTTTCCTTGTAGTTACCATGGAGCTGAAATTTAGTGTCCTAATCGTATTTATTTGGTTTGATACCAGATTAACTCCAATAGATGCATATATACTGGTTTGAAGCTGCATGTAGCCCAGAAAATGCCATGTTCCTTTAATCCATTTCTGTGGGGCAGACTTGTTGGGGGTGGGACCTTCTGGTTAGGTTATTTTTATTGAGATGGTGACCCACCCCATTCAAGGTGGGTCTTAGTCTTTTTTACTGAAGTCCTTTACAAAACAATAAGGGACATAAAAAACAAGAGAGATTAGAAAGTAAAAATAGCTAAAAGAGGACCCACAGAAGGTCAAAGTGAGAAGAAGCCCCTGGAGTTGCTAAGAGAGCCACTGAAGTCAGAAGCTGAAAGCAATGAAATCTAGGAGTGAAGGACTAGCAGATGCCGGCCATGTGCTTTCCCATGTTAGACAGGTGTCCCAGATGCCAATGGCCTTTCTTCTGAGGTATTATACTTTGATGCTCTAATTTTGACATTTTTATGGCCTAAGAACTGTAAATTATATTTAATAAATCCCCAAGATAAAAGCCAACCCATTTCTGGTATATTGCATTCCAGCAGTTTTAGCAAACCAGAACAACCTCTTTATCTCCTCACCACTTTTTTGTACTTTTTACTACTTATATCTTTGCACGCTCTATGCCCAATATCCTAGATTTATCATTACATTTTATGCATTTGCATTTTAGCATCCATAGGAAGAAGTAGAGTAACACACCAATCAATACAATGCAATGATACCGACCTTTATATTTATCCAAATGGTTTACCACAGGCCTTGATTTCTTTTTGCTACTTTGAACCACTGTCTAAAGTCATTTCCTTTCAGTTGAAGAACTCCCTTTAGCATTGCTTATAGGGCCAGTCTAATGGTGATGAACTCCCTCAACTTTTATCTGAGAATGTCTTAATTTCTCATTTTATGTTTGTTTGTTCTGCTTGTTTGTTTGCTTGATTTGGGGGAAGTGTCCACCACATGGCTGGCGAGAATTCTACCACTGAACTACCCTTACATCCCCCTTCCCCTCATTTTTGAAAGAGAGTCTTGCCAAACATAACATTCTTGGCTGGCAGTTGTTTTTCTTCAGCACTTTAATTATTTCAAAGCACTACCTCTTGCGGCCATGGTTTTTGATGAGAAATCAACACTCAATCTTATCGGGACTCCCTTGATGTAACAATTCTACTTTTATCTCACGGCTTTCAGAACTCTCTCCCAGTCCTTTGCATTTGATGGTATAATCAGTATATGATAGGGTGTATTTTTCTTCATGGTTATCCTGTTTGGTGTTCACTAAGGTTCTTTGATGTGCACATTATTTTTTTTTTTGCTAAGTTTGGGAAGTTCTTTGTCATAATTTCTTTGACTATTCCTTCTGCCACTTTCTCTCTTTCTTATCTCTCTGGGATTCCCATAACATATATACTGGTGCACTTAATGGCATCCTATAGCTCTCTTAGGCTATTTTCACTTCTAACATGCTTTTTTTCTTTCTGCTCCTCAGTCTGATTCATTTCAAGTGTCCTGTCTTCAAGTTTCCTGATTCTCTCTTCTGCCAGCTCCAATCTGCCCTTGAAACACTTCCAGGAATTTTTCAATTCAGTTATTGTGGTCTTCACCTCCAGAAGTTGTATTCGTTCCTTTTAAAATTTCTATATCTTTAGTTAGACCCTTATATTTGTTCGTCCATTGTTTCCTTCTTTCGTTCTTCTCTGTGGTCTCCTTCATCTCCTTGAGCATTTTTAAGATCATTTTTAAAAGACTGTTTGGTATATTCACATTTTCATCCTCTTCACTGGTGCCTCTTTTTTTGTATTTTTATCCTCTTCCTTTGGATGACCGTAATTTATAGTTTCTTAGTTTGTCTTGTACTCTTTTGTTGAACACTGTACATTTTAGTATTTTAAAGTGTTAACTCTGGAATTTATTCCCTGGGATGTCTATTTCTTGGCTTTGTAACCAGACAAGACAGAAACCTTCTTGCGCCTCAGCCCTCCTATCAGGAAGGTCTGCTCAACGCAAATGCTTGTGCAGGGTTTTCCTATCCTTCCGGGGCCTCTGTCTTGTCCTGGGCTTGTGCTTTGGAGTTCCTCTGTTTGCAAGAGTTTGATTATCCCCTGTGTTCGTCAGGTGACAGAGTTCCCTCTCTTTGGTGTTTGGTGCAAGCAGGCCTTTGTCCTAGATTAAATTACTAGATATAAATTAGTCCTAGGTATAAACTACTGCCTCTATAGATTTTTTTTTTTTAATTTTTAAAATTCCTTTCATTCTGTCATGCTGCTTTTACCTGGAGGGCAAATTCTGGGTGGAAGGTTACCCCAGAGAGGACTTTCTCAGATCATTTTCCTAGCCAAAACAGGGGCAATCCAAAAGACAATGCATTTTGGTTCCAAAACTGCGCTGGGGAGTGGCTCAAGAAAGGTGCCAAAAGTTTCTCCAATGGCTCCCCAAAACTGAGCTTGTCTGTCCTGCACAGGAAATGCAGCCCTTTAGCGAAATGTTCCCTACAGCCTTGGGGAAGCACTGCATCTTCAAATCTCCACAGACTCTGTCCCAGTCCAGGGAGGAATTGAAACAATATCTACTGTTACCTTTGTCTGTGTGGGTTTGGGTCAACAGCTGTAGCTCTTTGTCCATGGTGGATTGAAACAATTGCTGTCCTTAGAGCCAGGACCTGGCAATCCAAATTTGCTAATCAAAAACTGGGATCAGTGGGCAGAACAAAGGTGGCTCAGCAGGAAAGAATTCTTGCCTGCTGAGCCAGAGACCTAAGTTGGATTCCCAGGGCCTGCCCATGCCAAAAGAAAAAAAGAGCTGTGATCAATGATTGGCCATGTCCACCTCTGTTCTTGTAACAGAGGATTTTTATGTGTCTTTCTGTCACCAGCTGCTAGTCTGGAACTGGACCCAGGGGCGGTGTGCTGAGAGAATGATTGTTGGGAACCAGTAGCCATTGTGAGGAGAGAGTAATTCACAGTTCTTTATCATAATTTATTTGCCTCTTCCTTCCATTCTTCCTTGGATGGTAGACAGTGTTCTTCTTGCTTCTGGAGTTTAAAAATCATTGCTTCAGACATTCGTGCCTATTTAATAGTTGTTTCCTTGGGAAGATTGAGTCCTGGAGCTCCCTACTCCACCATCTTTCCCAGAGGTTTGAGGAACAACTGCATAGTATTTATTCACTCACTCAGCAAGTATTTATTGAATGACTCTTATGTGCTTGGCTTTGAGGCTAAGGTACCAAAGATACAGTAATGAATTAAAAAGAATCCATCCATCTGTGAAGATTACATTCTGGTCAGAGGCAGGAATAGACTTATAATACACAAATACGTAAATGCAAATATATATGAAGGGATGCACAGAGCTCGCCTCTTGGAACATCACAAGATGTACTCTTGATCTCGAATTTCATCTCTAAGTCCACGTAGCTGGATTTGTGCTTCAATGTTATTCCTGACATCTCTGAACTCTATGTGATTGTTATCATATATGTTCATATGTATTGATTCAGAGAAGCTAAGTTAATAGTTCAAGAAACTATGAACTTCAGACATTATTAATAAAATCACTATCAAATATAGACAAGCATCCTAGATGTAATTTGGAGGGGAAATTTCTTTATGTGCTTTATATGCTGAAATTCTGTAAGTTCATTAAGGTATAAATGTACATTTATTAATATAAGCATAGAATATTGCAGTAATTAATGATGGCGGGCAAAGCTGATAATTGTATACATACACACAAATAGCAAGTATTTTGAAATGGTTTCACAGTGAAAAGATTGATAGTTGATGCAAATAACAAGAGTGTGTTCTCTGCATAATTTTAGGAAGACTATTGTGTATTTTTGTGTTAAATATTTATAAAAATATAAATAGTAACAATAGTAATAACATTAATATGATTATAGTATAGTAATAATAATATAAATAATAGTAATAAATAACATTAATAATGGTGATGGTGATAGGATTATATTATCGTCATAATTTTGAGGCTTATATACTATTATGCATAACATTAAGCAAAATAATTTTTAAGAACTGCATTTATGTTGTAGTTACATACTTCCATTTAGGCTATGAGTATTCTATAAAAGTAGCTTATTTGTAACATCTTCACAGTTTGTGTGAATGGATTAAAAAATTGTAGCTTTGGTATCTCAAAATTTCACAAATATGAAAGGCTCCATAATCATCTTCAATGACAAGCAGAAAAAGCATCCTTGATTAAGATGCAATAAAGAATATGAAGAGAATAAAATGTTAGAGAAAAACAAGAAATGTAATATACATTTGTTAACCATAGAGTCTGTTAGACTATTTTAAGAGGATGATTACTTATAATTTAAGTCTATGAAATCTAAAGATTTAAATAATAGAATTGTTAAAGTGATTGTTATAGCCTTTCTGTGGTTTTCAATAGTTAAGGATGAAGAGCCTTTGAGGTATGCACAACCTATGAATCCTGAATGAAAGTTCCTTCTAGAAAATATAGTACTGAAAATTTATTTTCCTGTATTATATTTTTCCTTGAATATAAAGACCGTAACATAATTAAATGCACTACTTTTGTAAATCATACATCAGACATTTGGGCATGCAGAGACAGCCAGATGTCTTTTTAAAGTTTGACAACCTGTGGATTAATGATAATTTCAACTATGCTCCTACTTACCAGTTTGCCTGGAGATGCCATATCTCTCACAGTCAACAATATAATGGAGCTAATTGAAGAAAAATCTGTTGAATAGAAAATAAGAAAAGAAAATTGTCTCGATTGCCTTGACAATGGAAGGAATATGGCAAAAGCTATGTGTGATTTGAGAAGTCACAATCTTTTGTTCACACTCTTTGTACGTGCAGAAAATAATTATAGCACAGAATAATATAACAGAATCACTAACCATAAGCTGAAGATGGTGGTCCATTGTCAACATTCTTCGTAAGTCAAAAACAAGTTTCTTGAGCTACAAGAAATATTTGAACTGCCTCTTCAAGGACTTCTACAAGATGTTCATAGCAGTTGTTACCAGTTAAAAAGATTACCTAAACAAAAGAAAGGCTTAATATTAGACTTAGCAGGCAAAAATACCAACATAATAGGATTTACTGTCAGCCAAAGGGTTTCTTGAAGAGAAAATGGTTTGTTTTTAGAAACTGCTGAAGAAATAATCAATCAGATGTACCTTGAATGTGCAAATATTTCTTACATCATACCTTTCATTATCCTTCTAGCATTTGAATACAGAGAAGGTCCTGATATTGGTGTTCATGTGATAAAACCCAAAACCCAGAAGGAAAGTCAGAGCTAATTTTATTATCTTGAAGGAAAATTACATAGTTCTCCTGCTGCATTTCCAAATCCAAGGTTTAAAGACAAATTTCTTCAAAGTGATTGTATGAAATAGCAAGCACATGCAAAAATATTAGAAATACAAAATTTCAGCAAGGGCACAACCTTAAGAGCTTCTGAAAATGTTCAGAAGGCATTTTCAGGCAATGCACAGATCTTGAGTTTGTCAGATTGGTTCAATGATATGTATCACCACCACAACCAAATCTTTAAATCCATGAGTTAAAAAAGACATAAATCTTCAACTATGTGAGTTACTATTAGAAAGAAAAGAAAGTCTTGGTGGTGACATCATTATTAGCAGTGCTCCAAAATGGAAAATTCTGTTCTAAAATATCTTCACTTCTCAACCACCTCAGTCAAAAGTAAGATTGGGTAATGCAAATGTATGCTGTAGTAACTACAGGAGTAATCTATGTGTGCTGAGAAATTAATATTTTTGTGTTATAATCTCGAGCTTTTAAAATTTTACTACCAAAATTTTAGCATTAAATTAAAATAGTAATTAACTCTTTTAGCTAATACGTCTTATCTGCTGATTAGCCCAGAAGTTCATTTTATGTTGATTTTAGCCAAATATTAATTTTGACAGAAAAAGATGATAGTGGTTTGCACTGAGATAGCACTAAAGGGAGTGAGATGTGATTAGATTCTAGATATATTTCAAAGTAGAACAGATAGGATTTTTTGATGATTGGATAGGGTATGTGACAGAAAGAGGGAACAGGATGACTTGATGGTTTTTGGCCTGAGCAACTGTTTGAACAGAGTTACCATTTCTTGAGAAATAGAAGACTACGAAAAGATCATTTAAATTAGGGTTGGGAGATAATGGATGATGAGTTTGATTCTGAACAGGTTCTGATTGTGTTCTCAGCATCTTCCCCTTGACTCTATTGATGTCTTTAATTCATCAGGCCCCACATGGAATTACTAATCTCCTTAAACCTGCCTCACCTTCTATCTCCCATCTCAGTTCTGGTGAGTCCATCCTTCAAGTGACTTGGAAAAAACTTTGGAGTGAGCCTTGACTTCTCTGTTTCATTTATACTCCATATTCAGTCTGTCATGATATTTTATTGGTTCCTTATTAAGAATTAAAACTATAATTTGATCAATTTTCACCACCCTAAATGCTAAATCCCTGCTTCCCAGCCACCAGCACTTCTCTCCAGGCATATTGCAAACACCTCCTAACTGATTTCCTTGCTTGCCTCTTACACCTGATTTTCAAATAATGGATAGACTTATACTTTTAAAACATAAGTAAGTGAGATAATATCATTCATATACCTAAAATCCTCTAAGGGATTTCACTCATTAAAATCAAAATCCTGGGCGGGCCGCGGTGGCTCAGCGGGCAAAGTGCTTGCCTGCTATGCCGGAGGACCTCGGTTCGATTCCCGGCCCCAGCCCATGTAACAAAAACGGAGAAACAGAATACAATAAAACAAGAAAATGTTTAAAAAATGTTTCCCTTTCTTCCTTCCTTCCTTCCTTCTATCCTTCCTTCCTTCTCTCTGTCTTTCCTTTAAAAAAAAAAAAAAAAAAAAAAATCAAAATCCTTATGATGGCTGCAAGGTTCTATACAATCTGACCACACCATGCCCTTCGACCCCACCTCTCTGACTTCATCTCCTACTTCACTCCCACTCACTCCTTACTATTCCTCTATAATGTGCTGAGCACATTCTTACCATCAGGACCCTCTACAGGGAATATTCTCCCTTATAAATGGCAAGGCTTACTCTCTCACTTCTCTCCAGCCTTTGCTCTTCTCAAGAAGTCCTACCCTCATTGTCCTGTATAAAATATATACAATTTTTTGCCCACATACATTGCACACAGATCCCTACCTGGCACCTGCTCTATTTTTACTCTTTTTATAGTATCTTTTTCCTTTTATATATTCTATAATTTATTTTTAAATCCCTTTTGTTTTTTCTGGGTCTCCTTCCATAGGCTAAAGCATAATCTCCCAGGGCAAGAATTTTTGTCTTTCTGTTCTTTGACGCATTCTAGGAACCTGGGATAATGGCTGGCACACAATAAATCCATAATTATTTGTTAAACACAGGGCCAGGCTCTCTCCCAAAGCACTAATATCTGTGATTAGGATGACATCAAGGCATGACATTAGGCAGCCTAGGCTGACTAATAATTTGGTACTTCTTCAAATAGATATCTTTTTAAAATGTATTTATTCTATTTTTATTTAGGAGGGAGCCTGAGTCCTATAGTGCTGTATGTGGAAAAGAGAGAAAGCACAAATGGGGTCAAACTTTCCTTTCTTATCCCAAGCAATTCAGCGCTAGCCCAAATGAATTCACACCAAACCACAAACAAAAGCCCTTGAGTTACACCCACCATCCTTAGCACCTACTGGTCACTCAAGCCCTTTGAGGGCCTCCTTACACCCCACTGCAAACTGATGTATCAGAAAAATATATTTTTTGGTTCATAGCCAGTATCCTTCCTGAGAGGTGGTCTGGCAATTGGAGAATTTTCCATTCTGGAATATTCTGTGGATGCTTCAGTGCCCCTTAGATATCTGTGACCCAGGCAGGTGGCTCTGTCTCTGCACTTCGCCTCAGGACATCTAGACCTCCAGCATAGCCCTGTTCCATCTGATCATTTGAAAAGCCCTAATTTACTTTCTCAATATCCTTGCTCTTAGAGCTCCCGCTTCTTTTCTCTACAGGCCTCAGCAGAAAAATAGTAATAGCAGTAAAGGGTGTCACTCTGCTTGAGAAGGGAAGACGCTCCTTACCCTGGGTTTTCCTCAAGGTTAGAATGTTTCTGTCAGTTTGAGTCATGTTTTCGGAATGATATATTCAAATTGCTCCTTTCTCACAGGAGTGCCAGCTGGGAGCTTCTTGTTCACTGTTTCACATCTAATCTACTTAGTTCTCAAATTACATGTTGCTCCTAGAAGGTTTGATACACAGCCTAATGCAAACTGGGAAGATTTTTTTTATTTGTAAAAATGGGACGTTGTAAATAAAGTAATGTTTGATAAACAGTGAAGCCAGTTTCATTATAGGCAGCTGACACATTTTAGATTTGTTTCGTTTGTATAAAAAAAAAAGGGTCAAACCTCATTTCCTACCTCTCAGAATTCTTTTGCAGCTCACATGAGATGAAATAGTATATGGGCCTAATTATAACCTTTTCCATTTTGTAGAGGAAACTCTCTCCTGACCCGAAAATAAACCAGTGCAGTAAATAGTTATTTATTCTAAAATTAGGAACTGAGGAGGGAATGGGGGTGTGATTTTGATCTCTTTGTTCCTAGGGAAACTGATGATTTGTGCTTCTTCTCATTGGGTACAAAAGGGGAGTCACCTGGACTCCCTGGGAAAAGGACAGCAAAGGCCTAGGGCTCCCATAGAGAATATATAGTGACCACCTGCCCACTCCCTCACTGCCTTTCAGGCCTGGGTAGGAGGGATGTTGGTTGGAGGAGGCCAAGAAGGGAAATTCACAGGTTCTTCAGGAGTTGGAAAATTATTGCTATCAGCAGAGACTTCAGAAAAGAAGTTCTTAACCCATCACTAATTAATTCCTCTGTCCCCCTTTGTTACGGATTTTAAAAAGATATGTCAAAGTGCTAATTCCCAGAACCTCAGAATGTGGCTTTATTTAGAAATAGGGCTGTAACAAATGGAATTAGGCAAGATAAAATGAGATCATACTGGAGTAGAGTGGGCCCTTAATCCAATACGACTGGTGTCCTTTTAAGAAGAAGAAATGTGAATACAGTAGTCATATAGACAGAGTGAGAACAGGGTTATGTCAGGGAAGCAGAGATGGAGTTATGTTGCCACAAGCCAAAGAATGCCAATGGTTGCTGGTAGCCACCTGAAGCCAGAGGAGAAAAGTAGAACAGATCCTTCCCTAGAGACATCAGAAGGTGGGTGGCTCTGGTGACACTTGATTTCATATGTCTAGCCTCTAGAATGGGGAGACAACAAATTTCTGCTGTTTTAAGCCATCTACTTTGAGGAATTTTGTTACAGTAGCCCTAGCAAACTATGACACCCTCATATATCCCCAACCTCCTTTTCTTCTCACCAATTTAAATCTTATGGCCCTCAATAGTCCTTTCCACCTTATAAATCTTTAGCCACATGCAATAATTTGGAAGTAGATTAAAATATTTCTACCAACCTATCTCTTAGGAGGCAGGGAAAATTGGAAACTCCTGTTACTGCCACCATTTTCTATGGATAATCACCCCACTCCCAATCATTGGATTCTTTCTAGAATCCACATTTCACTGACTCTTCCTTCCGATTTGTTGCAGGTTATCAGCCCTCTTTAAATTATCAGGAGGAGCATCACATATCCTTTTGAACAAAGTCTAATCAACCGTAGACCACCATCTGCCATTTCTTTCCTTTGCTGTGATGGCATCTTAGAGTTTAAGAAGCCTATCCTTAAGAGTTCACTTATAAGAAAGGGTGTGGAACACTGTTTGAGGAAAGGATCCCTGGGGAAGAATCTGAGAGGAAGCCAGTGCCTGACTCAGGGGAAGGAAAGAAATAAGAGAAATGTTGTTTGTGGAGATACTAGAAATAAAGTTTATAATTTGGAGAGGTGTGTGTGTGTATATGTGTACACGTGCATGCCAAATGAATATTCCCCCACTGTACTTGAGAAGGTGTGAGAGCACAAAGGATAAAGAAAGGAGACCCTTTTTCCTTACTAACTTTGGATATGTAGCTTATAAGGCACAAGTGGAATCTGACAATTTTTCCTGGAACTCTGCCATGTACTTAGACCTGCTTTAAGAAAATTAAAACTATGCATCTTTATTTTCAGTGTTTCAGAAGAGCTAGATAAAAAGTGATTTTTTTAAAAAAATTTTTTTGTGCATAGTCCAGGAATCGAACCCCGGCCTCCTGCATGGAAGGCAAGCATTCTACCACGGAACCACCCGTGCACTCTGTGATGTGCTTTTGTTTTCTCCATGCTCCTAACTTGTGTGGGAGTTCCTTAAATGAGCAGAGGGTGTTGCTGTTGAATTTAAGATTTGGTTTTAAGAGGTTATTACCCATTTTCTTCTTTGCTTTAAATTGAAATGATCAACTGGTAGGTTTTTAGTCCTTTTCTTCCTCACTTGTCTCTCTCTCTGAGAGGTCATTAGTGACCCCATCTCAGGGCAGAGGGGCCAGCAAGAGAGAGATTTTGAAAAGCAAATGCCTGAGAATAAGAACAAGTAAAATATCTACTGGATGAAATTATGGAACGATTATAAAATGCTTACTGCTACACTCGGGAATGTTGGAATTAGGGCATTATCCATAGTCTTCCACATCCCTTATTAAAGGGCAACTTCCTCTAAAGGATAGATGTTGATTGGTCATGCAGTTCTTGTTTGTCCTGAATGTAGCAAACAACTTTTCTTTTTACTCTAGTGAGTCCTTTAAAATTGAGATACGATGTAAACTTGGTGGAGAGGGCAATGATACAGGGCCTCTATCTTTGCTTTCTTCATGAGAGAGTTAAGATTAATTATTTGAAATGTTTTATTCTGGAAATAAAAAAAAAAACCTAGTGATTTTAGCACATCCTATTCGTTTTGATTTTCCAGCCCATGAGAGCACAGTGCTGACTCTACACAGTCTAAAAAACACAAGATGATAAAGGCATCAGTGCTTCTGCAAAGGTGAGGGAGATGTGATGTCCCCAACTCCCCAAGTTAATTCTAAATGGGTTCCCCTTGTGCTGCTCTCAGACTTCACCTCTGACTTGTGAGACAAATAATTAGTCCCTGCACCTCAACATAATTTGGTTTGTAAAATAATAGTAATGATCTCCCTCCCCGCCATTTCTCATAAAATTTATTTTATAAATAACTAATAATCAGGATAATTAATATGATACCAATTCCAACGTACAAAAGCATTTCCACTGGAAGAAATGTCTCCTTCCTACTCATGTCACTGCAACTGCCTAATTTTCCTCTTCAGAGGCAATCACAGGGTTGCAGTTTAAATAGACAAATAAAAGGAAATTATTCAGCACCTTAGTAATTCCACTTAAAATTGGAAATAGTATCTTTGCCCCTGAATGATGATTGCAGAAGTAGTTTCTAGATTAAATTGATAACCCTTCATGTTTAATATTCTCCATCCTCTTTAATATAATTCTCTAATGCTCCAAAGCTCAAAGTTGCTCCTTTTCTGGGAACACTGGAAAGTGGCACCCCAGGGATTCTTTAAAGTTACTGAGATGCCTCCTTCTACTCAAAATAAATACAAGGGTCTCTTTCTGACTTCTGACACTTGGATAGAAAATTGGGCTTCCTAATTCAGCCCGAGTACAAAGTAATTAAAGGGCAAGAAAAGGATTAGAATTTGAAAATTGCGGAAACCCAATTTGAATCTTGCTCTTAGTTAAAAATGTTTGAAATGGCCTCTTTCATCCTGGTAGCAGTTTGTAAGAAATTTTCCCTCTTAGGTTAATTGGATGTTTTACTGTCTCTTTTCTTTAGTGATCCTCAGGAAAGGAGAGCATGGTTTTCAGTATTTTGCAAGAGATCTTTGTCACCAATATTGGTAGATCTAAAGCTGCTACAGCTAAGAATTCTCAGTCCACCTCCTTGTTTCTCTTGTACTGAGGCTGCCAAGGGAGGGAGAGATTGAATTAGGGCAGCCAACTGGATTTCTTGCTGTGGGGCCTCCATCTACTTTGTGCCTAGTGCTGAAGTTGGGATGGTGGGACAGAGGTCTGAGATTCCCTAAGGGAATGTGTGTATGAAATAATAAAATGTTCATGAAATTTTAAAATAAACAATTTTCAGGAAATGCACTTCTTATTTTTATCATTTAGAATATTCTAAAGGGAAAACATTAAAAACAATCCAAAAAGGTGGCAATGTCAAACAGCTGTCCACCCAGTATTCATTTCACCTTTGTCCATACTGATAGAACTCTGATTGCCTTCGGGGAATCGCTGTGTCCAGCTTTTATTCCCTATACATCTTTGCAGGTAGAGGAAGCTGTAGGGCCCAGTTCTGGCCAAGAGCCTTAAGCAATAGTCCTTTAGGAGGGCATCCCTTCTTGAATTAAAAGGAAAAGCCTCACATGGAGAAAGCATTTTATTCTTTCACCTTGCCCTTTCCCACTGATTCTTGCCTAGTGGCACAGCAACAATATCGTAAATAAGAGGATGAAAGAGATATGCTAAGAACAGGGGGACAAGAAAGTGGAAGAGTCCTGGATCCTCAGTTTCACCCTTGAAAAGCTGTACTTATCTAAACATTCAGATTTACTGTCCTGAGACGTAAAATAAGCCCTTGCTGTTTGAGTTACTGTTCACTGTTTTTTTTGTTGTTGTTGTTACTTGCAAACTGAATGCAATCATATACCCTAGAAACTCAATGAATAATAATCTTCTTCCCTTTTCAACATCTTCTCCTTTTCTACCACTGTAGAATTGATTCCCAGTCTAATGTGATACTTACGTAGTGATTGCAATTTTCCATAAGTTTAGTGTTTGAGAAATACTAGAATTCTATATTTTATTCTGTTAAAAAATATATATGGGTTCCCAGGGGAAACCTGCAAGGAAAGCAACTGAAGGCCCCAGCCAGCCAACCAACCAACAGCTACAGCTGAGCTCCCAGCCAAGAACCAACATCAGTTAGCCACCTGAGTGAGCTGTCTTGGTGGAGGATCCTCCAGTCCCATTCAAGCTGCCTCAGCTGATGCCAGAAATGGAAGAGACTAGTTGTCCTTGTCAAAAACCCTGCCCAGATTGCTCTTCTGCCTGTGATGCAGAATTTGATGCTGTGGCTAGAGCACATTATCATGGATGATGAGTTCCAGTTATTACAAATTTCATGGGTAAGTACTACCAGGAGTTTGAGGACACAGAAGAAAATAAACTCAACTATATGCCCATTTTTAATAAAAATATTTCATTTGTAGAAAGTATATTGAGGAACAGCTGCTAGAGAGGATTCCTGGATTTAATGTGGCGGTTTTCACAACATTGCAGCACCTTAAAGATGAAGTGGCTGATGACATATTTGACATGCTGCTCACATTTACAGATTTTCAGGCTTTTACAGAAATGTTTCTGGACTACAGAGCAGAAAAATAAAGCCAGGGATTGGTTTTAAGCAGTGATTTTAGTGGTGACTTCATCGTGCAAATCATCTTATACAACTCATTGCTATCCCAGATCCAAGGTGCCCAAACGCAACCACTTTCAACACCTTATATTTTTTCTTCTGGTGTTTTCCTCCATGTTATTAAATAAGAGTCTTATATTGGTATTTATGGAGTTTTCAATTTTAGACATTGTCTATTGACTCCATTCTTCCATCCTAATGTATTCACTCATTCACTTGTGCAATCTTTCCAATATTATTCTACCATAATTTGGGATGAGATGAATATTTAATATCCATATTATGATGTCTATAAATAAAGCTTACAGCTTAAGTACACCATATTGTATGGTGTACTTTTTTTTTTTTTTTCCCCATAGGCAGGCACCGGGAATTGAACCCGGGTCCTTTGGCATGGCAGCCGAGAACTCTGCCTGCTGAGACACCATGGCCTGCCCAGTACTTCCTTTTCTAAAAACCTTTTTGTTTATACTGGATTTAGTAATTGCCTCATTTAAAAAAAGTTTTCTTAGTTTTCTATGAAGCTATAACTTACTTAGCACCCAAACTTCTAGACCACACTTAAAAAAGACTTGAATTTGTCAAATATAGATGATGATATGAAAATTACATTTATTTTCTCGGAAACATCCCACCAGGAGCATAGGATGTTTTTTAGGCCTCCCGCATCAATAATTCCATAAATTATTGGAATCTTACTTTCGTAACCATCTGAAGAATTCCCTTTACCTCTTCCCTCTGCTGAATCTTTTTTTTTTTTTTTTTTTTTATGTTTTTGTTCATCTGTTTTGAATCTCTTGATTTCTTTCTTGGCTTATTCTATAATTTTGGTGGAGCAAATCCTGCAATCTCTTCATGAGAAAGAGTGTATAATAGATGATTTTATTAAAGTTTGCATGTTTGAAAATTTTACCTTTATGCTTTATTGATAGTTTGGCTGGGTATAAAATTCCAGGTTAAAAGTAATTTTCCCGTAAAATTTTGTAAACATAGGCCCATTGTCCTTAGAACATTTGTGGAAAAGGCTATTTTTTACACCTTTGTCAAAAATAAGTTGGGCATCTTTGGGTGGGTCTGTTCATGGGTTCTCTATGCTGTTTGATTGATCTGTGTGTCTATCTCTCTACCAATACCACACAGTATTAATTGCTGTAGCTATATAATAATTATTGAAATTGAATAGACTGATTTCTCCTATTTTCTTCTTCTTTTACAAAATTGGTTTGCCTTTTCTGGTTTGTTAGCCTTTCCATACATATTTTAGAATAATTTTGTCTATATCTATAAAAATCTTCCTAAGATTTTCATAGGAATTAGGTTAAACCTGTATATCAGTATAGAAGGCAGAATTGATATCTTTATTGCATTGAATTTTCCTATCCATGAATACAACTTATCAATTTATTTAGATCTTCTTTGATTTCTTTTATTAGTGTTTTCTAGTTTTTGGCATATAAGTCCTGTACATGATTTGGTAGATTTTCACTTATGTATTTCTGTGTTTTAAGTGATAGTGAATGATACTATATTTTTAATCTTGGTGTCTATTTAAATGTTAATTGCTAGTATACAGAAATGCAATCATTTTTTTAAAAAATTTATCTGGTTTCCTATGACCTTGATGAACGAACTTATTCTTCTAGGAGGGTTTTGTTGTTGTTGTTGTTGTTGGTAGTTTCCTTGGAAGTTTTATATAAACAATCATATAATTTTATAATAATAAATATATTTCTTCTTTTATGATCTGTATGCCTTTGGCTTTCTTTCATGCCTTGCCTTGTGGCTCTGTCTCGAACTTACAGCATTATGTTGAATAAAAATGAAGAGGTCTGACACCCCTTCGTGGTTTCTGATCATAGGGAAAATGCTTCTGATCATAGAGAAAATACCAGTCTTTCATCATAAAGGATGTTAACTACAGTATTTTTTGTAGATGCTCTTTAAAAAGTCATGGAAATTCCCCTCTATTCCTATTTTTCTGAAAGAATTTATCATGCATAGGTGTCAATTTTTTTAACAAATAATTTTTTTGCAGATTTATATGACCATGTTGTTTTTCTTCTTTACCCTGTTGACATGCTGGATGACATGGTTTGATTTTTGAATGTTGAAATAACCTTTCATTAAGGGGGAAAAGACCAATTGATCATAGTAATAATTCTTTTGATATATTGCTTAATTCTATTTCCTAATATTTTGTTAAAACTTTTGTGTCTATATTCATGACAAATATTGGTCTAAAGTTTTCTTTTTTCTTTTTTTTTTACTGTCTTTGTTCAGTTTGGTATCATTGTAATAGCTTCATAAAATAAATAGAGAAGTATTCCCTTCTCTTCTGTTTTCTGGAAGACATTTTTTTACAACTGGTGTTCATTTTTTTTTAACATTTGTTACAAATTTTGAGTGAAATCATCTCATACTGGGGATTTCTTTTGGGAAGGCTTTTTAAATTATGAATTCAATTTCCTCAATAGGAATATTCAAATTAGCAATTTCATATTGGATGAGTTGTGGTATTTTGTGGTTTTAGAGAAATTGGTCCAGTTCATCTAAGCTGTCAAATTTATGCATGCAGCATTGTTTTTACTATTCCTTCATTATTCCTTTAATATAGGAAGCATTTGCAGTGATGCTGCTCTTCCTTTCTTGACACTGGCAATTTGTGTCTTCTCTCTTTGATCTTCACCAATCTTGCTAGAGGTTTGTCAATTTTATTGATCTTTTCCAAGAACCTGCTTTTTGTTTCATTGATTTTCTCTATTTTTCTGTACTCAACTTCATTGATTTTTGCTCTTGTGTTTATCATTTCCTTCATTCTGCTTGCTTTGGGGGTTGATTTTGCTCTTCTTTTTCTAGGTTCTTGATTCAGAAACTGAGATTATTGATTTTAGACTCTTCCTCTTTTCTAATGTTACCACTTAGTGCTGTAAATTTCCCTCCCTAGCTGTGCCCCAGATATTTTTGATATGTTGCATTTTCTCCTTCATTCAGTTTAATGAATTTTTTTGTTTTATTTCCTTTGAGGCTTCATTTTTGACCCATAGATTATTTACAAGTGCAACTACTAATAGTAGTTTAGCTTTCAAATGTTTAGCTTTCAGATGCTTAGGTATTTTCCTGATATTTCTCTGTTCTATTGGAGAAGAGGGTGAGACCTGCCACTGGGTAGATCTCATGGCAGGATGATTGGGCAGAGATCCAACAATTTCTTGCAAAGGAGTGCAAATTATTCAAATGCCAATTTCTGAAAGTCTTTTCTGTTAGCATGGTCTTATCTTTTTTCAGGGAGTTTTCCTTAAATGTCCTTCCTGGGGCTAGGCCTGGCTTTAAGCATTCTAGTAGCTGAGAGGGGAAGAGGGCTGTATGTCCCTTCTTCAGTATTCAGATTTTTACTTAAACTCTGTGTTTTAGGTGCAGCTTCTTACCCTTCATTTCCCCCACCCCAGGATTGTACTACAGTTTCTGTGTCTTATGGGAGCATAAACAATGGGAATACTAGGCTGCTTTCTGCTCCTTAATCCACACAGGTCATTGCTGAGACTAATATTGTCTCTAAGGTAACTTCAGTGTTTGGAAAATTCCCCATAGATTTCTTGTGTTTCTACTGTCTTCAGAGGAGAGGTACTAACAGATTTTGTTCTGGATGATCTTTTCAAGGATCTTTGCATAGGAAACAGCATTGGAGAATATGTTTCTCTTTCCAGGGTGGAGGGAAGATTTGTTTGCTGCCCAGTATAATAAAGATAATGTTGCTCCCTGGGGCAAAGGTTGGGCAGGTTTCTTACAATTCCTTTGAAAGATTGGGGTTTCTTAAGTTTGAGATTCCTCAGCTCTGATAAAACCTGCAAGATTAGCATCCATCTATGCTGCTCTCTGTCACCACTGTGGGACTTGGGAGACAAAGAGAACCGATATGAACCTGAAGATCACACTGCCTGCTCTTCTGTGATAAAGTCCTTCACCTCTGACCAACAAGCCTCATGTCTTCTGCCAGCATCCATGAAACTCAGGCAATTTAACTTGTAAAGTTATATGTAGGGTCAAATCTCAGATTCATCACAGATCTTAACACAGAACTCTGTGTTTTTTCCAGTGCTACAATACCATGTTCAGGACTCAAGAATTTTTATGAGATTGCCTCTAGTTCTGTTTTCATATATGGAAATTCTACTTCTAGCCTTGCCACCTTCTCAGTTTAAAAGTAGAAGACTGAACCTACATTCTCCTTTTGTAGAGAGAAGATCTACAACTTCTATTTTCCCTTCTCCATTTGGGAATATCGCTTTTAAACCTGGGAGAAATCCTTCTTCTATCATGTTTCTTCAAGCCACTCCTTCTACTCCCACAGATTTCCACATCCTCAGAATTCAGATTTTTGCAAAACAAAAGCCAGAAAGCCTTTCAAGATTTTTCTGTTTTCAACCCTGCCACTTAGCTCTTCTGGGACAAGGAGTAATCTCTTTGATGTTTGATTGTGGGAGGAGAACAGAGAATACAGGGAGAAACCCTACACACATACATGGCTTAATATTCAAAATGTTATTCAATAACAATTATTTTGCTTTTGACAAGTGTCTCTAATTCCCTAATAGAACTCTCTTTCTAACACTGCCAGAATCCAAAGAAACTGCTCACCCTCCTGGGAACTTTTCCATGGGGATTAGTAATTACAAAATAACTTTCCAAAGCATGTAGTAGGAAAAGAGAAAGAGAACCAGGCTGAACTTTTACCACCCTCCTCCCCCAAATTTCTGCAGCCAACATCCTTTCTACTTTATTCCCATCCATGTTTATAAGATGCAACTCTCCAGAGGTTCTCGGAGGCTTAAACTCCATATATCCTGGGATAGATGGACCTGTCAGATGTCTTCCAGGGAGAGCAGAGTCCTTGGGGGAGTAAGATGATACAAGGAGTAAGAACAGAATGAAGGGCATTGTTTTTCTGAAAAACACAAAGGATAAGAGTAGGTATGGATGATGCAGAGACATTTAAGTTCATTTACCAGGCTGAGGAGGAGAAAGATCAGAACAGCATCTCCTGGGCTTGATTGATTTGGGGACTAGGAAGGTTAAATAGAGAAAAATGACCAGTCTTTTACCTGCCCCTTAGGGAGGTGACCTCTGACCCTAGGGGAGAAAATTGTTGTAGAGAGCTCAATCTCAGAACTCAGTTAGAGCTGGAAGTATGTAAATGAAAGCTGGGAGAAGCCTGTTACAGAAGCTTATAATTTTGTCATTTTTATGTCCCTTAACTGGACTAGTGACTCCCTTAAAGAAATAGGGCCTGAATTATCCCATTTGACATATGGATTCACAATTCAGTTAATTTCTCCCCATTAAATCCAGCAGAATAAAGAATTGTTTCTGTCTGTTTTGAGAAAAGTTATCATTTCAGTATTTTGAGAATTAAAGCAAATACTTATTTTAACTTGACCTGTTTAACTGAGTCTTGATTTCTAGATTGTTCTGATGGCTGGATAGAGAGCAACCTCCCTTAGGGACTCCTGCCTATGGGCTGATTGAATTTCACTGCCTTGAAATATATCCACCTCTGACCACTGACACATGGATAGAAAACTGGGCTCCTTAATGCTGCTTGAATACAGAAAAATGAAAGGGCTAATATTGGTATGTAATTAAAAAAACAAAATTAAAATTTTCCATGAGCTTAATCTAAATGTTTCCTTTTATAAAATACTTGATTATATTCTGTCCTTGAAAGATTGTGGGAGAATTTCTCAGGATCGGTTGATGTCAACTTGGTCTTTTCTTAGTATTCATCACAGAGAGGAACAGAGATGCTAATAAAAATACTAATTTGATTTCAGTTCTCATCAGTAATATAACTTCTGAGATTCCTGGCTCCCTTTCCTAATTCCCTAGGTGATGAGCATCCTGCTTTTCTAATGAGTATTTGATTACAGGCTTTTCCAGTCTGCAATTCCTGTTATGGCATAAGTACTCTGCATTTTTATGTCAACAAAATATTTGTTTACTCTGTCTTACCAAAGTCTCTCTTCCCAATAGGAGTGAAGAAGGGGAAAAAAGATGCCAGTGATTGGGGGGAAAGTCCTATTTTGCCTCTCAAGGACGGCTGAGTTGTGAACATTTTTCCTGAGCTATACCCAGACTACCTAATGGAGATCCCAGTGCTGACACAGAGGTAGGAGAGGCTGTGGTAGTGGTAGAAAGAAGAAAGGGATTTTGTTCTTAGGAAAACTCAAGATGGGTGGAGACAGGGGCCTTGTAAACCATGCAACTTTCTTCATTTGTTAGATGGAAGAGAGAAATTCACCAATTGAGGGGCTAGTGCAGTTTTATATTATAGTCTCAATTATCCTTCTATGAGTACAATTTAAGAGCTTGAGGTTACAAATCCATTCCATGTAACTTTTAAAAACACTATTTATGGGAGAAGAATGGGGAGAAGTAAATATGCTAACAGAATGGCATCTTCTTAGAAGGAAAAGGGGTAAGCTATGTGTCAGGTAGGATGGTTTGTGGTGAATTTTTTTCTTACAGTGCTTCAGATATCTTTTTCCCTATTATACTTTAAAATGGAGATAAAAATGGAGAGGACAATGACTTTCATTTTGGGAGGTGAGGCGAATTAACCATTTCAATTGCTTTAAATCAGTGGTTCTTCCTACTTCTAAGAGATTCTGATTTAATTATCACAGAGGCCCCAGGACTGGTATTTTTAAAAATCTCTCCTGCTGATTTTAATGTTTAACCAAAGTGGAGGACCAGTGAGTTATATTTCCTGTGATTCTCTACTTCCAGCCCAGTAGAGAGCAGCATGGATCCTCTGGAGTATAGAATGGAAGAAAACCTTTTCCTGCAGATCTCCTACAAAGAGGGAGACTTATCTATGCTCAGAGAAATTTCGTGTTGACTTCCTTTGTGATGTGTCCTCAGATTGGAGGCACAAAAATGTGGTCTTCTTTATGTTGGTTGAGTGTAACATAATGGTAAGAATAATTGAGATTTAAAACCATAAGCATGTTTTGCACTGGTCTTGTTAAACACATAAAATGGCATCTATCTCACTAAGTATGGGTTTGTAGAAATATATCTGAAGTTAGTTTGATCATCCTTTTGGTGTGGACATCCCATCTGTTCCATGTTTCCAGGCTGATTCCACCCTGAAGGAGAAAGGAGTGATTGTGAGTGTCTCATACTCATAGAGAAGGAAGATGGGGAAAGCTCTTGTTCCCCAAATATCATCCCTGTTTCTAGTCGGGATCCATATGTCTTCCTCCAAAGGTTTTGAATAGAAGCTGAAGATTCCATGAGCTATCTGGGTCCACTAAGACGCTGGAGAAACCTAAGAGAGCAGCAGAGTTTGTGGCAGAGCAGGAAGGAAGGAAGAAGAATTTTATTTTGCAGAAAAACCGGACTGTGGGGTTAGAGAATGGTTTCACAGCACATGGCTCTTTAGTTTTAAGGGGTGGAGTGGGATGGGGAGAAGGTTTGATACCCTTCCTTGAGGAAGTGAGAAGTGTTCCCAGCCCAAAAGTTAGCAAAAAGGATGTGTTGCAAACAGATAACTGATTCTGAAGAGCAAAATACAATCTGTTCTTATCACAAATAGATAAAACAAGATGTTTATTGATAATTGTGGAGGGTGAGGTAGGTAAAAAAAAACTTCACTGATGTGTTCGTTCATCTTTTTCCAAAATAGAAAGTTTCTTAGATGCAGAGAGTTTAATCAGCTTTCCTTTAAATTTTCATTCCTTTTGAAAATAATCTTACTTTCACAACCATTTCCCTTTCTCCCTAGTGTTTTTCAAGATTGATATATTCTTTAAACTCTGCTCAGTGGAAAAACTAGCAGTTTATAATTCTGGGAATACATTTGCACTTTCAAATTCAAAGTCCTGGCGCTGGTGTGCTGATCAGGATGGATCCCTGTCGATCTTCACTTGAGGCTCTGCGGAGCCCACCGCACACCCAGCTTGGAGCAGGAGAAACCTCTGTATTGAGCACGTGCGGAGCTTTGCATAAGGAGGCCTCTGTCCCAAGGCGACCCAGGCTACAGGGCTGGAGAAGTGGGGTTCTTGAGGGAGTTTGAGTGCGATTATTTTATGTAACTACGAAATCATTAAAATTCTTTAAGAATCCAACTCCCATTCAAAATATTTGAAATCATTCCTTTTGTTCTGAATATAGCTGTTAAGATGTTTCCCAGGTAAAATTGTTACCTCTCTTGGGCTTGACATTTTCTCATGCTTCCAGCTATGCCTGCCTGAAGTTCTCAGGGCTCAGGTTACCCAGTTCCATTCCAGTTACCTAGGTAGTAGGATAGTAGGATTTCTCCCTCCCAGGGCTTGGTAATGATAGGGAGATTTTTTTTCCTCCATGTTTTTTTTTGATAGGAAAAATGCTGTGAAATTGTACTGATGCTGGCTGTCCCTTTAATCTAAAAATATAATTAAACTACTTTTATGTAGCCATTTTGACATTTGGGACATTTTGATTTAGCTTAAAAATAAATCATTAGATTTTTAGACATTTGCTCCAACTCTCAATCCTATCCAAACCCTAGACCTTCCATCACCTCCATAGGTTATCATGAAGAAAGGCTTGCACACAGTACTGGCCAGTTAAAAAAAAAGATAACATTCTGACTTGGCTAGTTGGGTAGTGGCAGAATGTCTGCAATCAAGGCCCTGTTTCTATCCTTGCTACAAATTTCAGTTCCTACTAGGGTTTGTGCAGGAAGCTTGCCTGCCTTCCCTAAGGACTGTTGTCAGAGTCAGTCTGCCTGAGATATCACAGAGCAGCTGGATCTTCAGAGCTGCCCCTATGAAAACCTAAGAGAGGGAAATCTTGATTTTGGAAAGATCAAGAACGATGTTTGATACTAAGAAAGTATATGGAAAGAATCCCAGAACTCCAGTTCTTAGTTATGGCAATACAGTATATCATGGCAAAGGAGTTTTAGATCACAGAAACAGAAGTTGTAAAATGCATTGTTAGCATATCCACAACTGTTTAACAGAGTAAGTTAAGTGTAAGGATTGTCAATAGCCTCATATCATAGACGAGTGACAAATGAACAATCTTCAACAATGCAAAAGGTTGGCCACAGGAACAATAAAAAAAATGGTGTAAAATGGTTTTTGCTATTTCCAACAGAAATAATTTTTAGTCAATTTAAAGAAACTAAGATAATTTTGTTATTAAAGATCTTCTTAGCCTAAGATAAGGTACTACAAATATTATCCAAATGACAGAATTATATAAACATATCAACTAAAAGGAAGCCTATCAAGTAGTAGTAAAATTAATCAATTAATTCAGAAAATATTTATTCAGCACCCACTATGTGTTAGGTACTGTTTTAGCGTATACTGCAATACACAAAATGTATTC
Organism: Tamandua tetradactyla; assembly: GCF_023851605.1. NCBI lineage: Eukaryota > Metazoa > Chordata > Mammalia > Pilosa > Myrmecophagidae > Tamandua > Tamandua tetradactyla. The sequence goes on along the minus strand of NC_135350.1, from coordinate 54,286,586 downwards.
CTTGCCCTCATGGAACTTATCTTCTAATCAGGTGAGAAACAATATTAAAAGAATGATACAATACATAGTATGTCAGACAGTGTCAGAAGTTTTGTAGAAAAATGAGAAAAGGTGAGGAAATAGAAATGCAAAAAGAGTGGCCATTAGTGCTTTATACAAAGTGGTCAAGGAAACAGAGACGTCAGCAGAGGCGCTGAGATGAGAGACAAGCCATGGGGACCAAATCATACAGAGCCATTGGAAGGACCTGGGATTTTGTTGAGAAAGATGGGAACTTAATATGAAATATTTTAGTATTATTTCAATTAATGACACTAAACAAAAGATTCATCATTTTTAGCTAAGGAAGGATTTGTAATTAACTGTGCTAATTTACTAATCATTGTAATTTCAACAAAAAAGTGCTTTTCCAAATAAATGTAAATCTGCAGTTAAAAAAAAGAATGTCAGTGGTGATGGTAGGAGGGTGGGGTGATGACAAGAGGAGTTTAGACTATTTCCTTTCTCCATAGGAATGATGAGAATTGTGAAAATGGTGTGCAGCATGGGAAAGAAAGCATTCCCTGTTACCTTATTTGGAAGGTCACTTCCAATTTCTGAACAGAATAGAGGGTGTAAAAAATGAATCATTTAGAGACCACTTTATGTTCTGGATCTGTTTTTGAAAGACAGGTAGAGAGTATTGTAAACCTCACTTTGCTGCTTTTGGGGAGAATCAGCATAAAACCAGATAAGCAAAAGCACCTTCGATTTGCACTAGGAGGATATTTATTGTTTCAAACCAGAGAATTTCTAGGTCAAGAACTAAGTGTCCCCATCCCATATTCTGGATTTTCATAAGAGGACATTTCCTTTTAAAAAAAAATAACACGATTTATATTAAAAACAAACGAGCAAAATTAAAGCATGTTCAATTTTAGAAATAGGAAAAAACAAAAGGGTACAAAGTAAAAAAAAATCTTTCTAGGACAAAAAAAATCTTTGTCCTACCTGAAAGCTCATCCTGAATGTAGGACTTTGTCACAACAACCTCCATTTGTCTGCAGAGAGCACAGAGTGCAGTGTGAAGGCAGAGGTGGGTGGCTGGGGGTGGCGGGGGGGAGGGACTCTGTTCTTGAGTTTAGAAGAATGACGTTTCTCTTCCTTGAGTGAAGGATATGGAATTTGATTTCCATGGTCTAAGATTTATGGCTTCAGGGAAGGAGCAGAAGTATATTCTATTTCCCACTTCCCTTCTATTTTGGCAGGTTGGCAGAACTTCAGCCTGGGCAATAGGTCAGCAGCATATCAGCTCTCTAAAGGTGAGAATCATGTGGACCACTGGCTGGGCTGGGCTAGGTCTGGACAACCCTAAGTACCATAAATTCCCTGGTCTCTGAAGGAATATGGGGAGAAATAGTGACTGTAGGAACATTGACATGTTACTTTCTTTTCTTATCCTATCAAACAAAGCTTACTTTCCAGGAATAAAGGCTTATTTCTTACGTTGTTAAGTATTTCTTGCAATATAAATATAAGTTTTAGCCTAAAGTACAATGTATACTATTCTTTCTCCCTATTACCTTTCTAAAATGAGATGTTTTCACTGGAAAAGATAAATAGATATGTATATACATTAAGATTTAGATGTTTACAGTATCTATACACATAAATAGAAGTAAGAAATGTTTTTACCAAAAAATTTAAAAGACCATGTAAGTTTTCCTTGATTTCTATTCTTCTAGATCTGTGGGCTACCTCATGGTTATATAGAAATCCTTACTCTACAGTTCTTGCCTCCCCATCCTGAAGGCTTTGAACCCCATGTTCACCTCTGGACTATGAACACAAAATTGAATTACTTGATGAGAACCCTGAAAACATTATTCAATGGGCAACACTAAACATTACATAGTCTCTATTAGGACCCCCCCCCACATCACCATATCTAGTATATTTTTAAATGGTCTCTTTTCTCCATTCTACTTTGTTATTAGAGAAGTTGTGGGTTTACAGATTAATCATGTACAAAATATTGGATTTCCATATACCACTCCATTAACGACACCCGGCGTTGGTGTGGAACATTTGTTATAACTAATGATAGTACATTTTTTAAATTGTGCTATTCATTAAGGTCCATGGTTTAACTTAGGTTTCACTGTTTTTGACGTGTGGTTCCATGGATGTTTTTTAAAGTTTTCTTCTGTTACCATACATACAACTTAACATTTCCCCTTTTATTCATATTAAGATACATATTTCAGTGCCATTAATTGCATTCACGATGTTGTGTTACTGTCACCATCATCCATTACCAAAACATTTCCATCATTCTAAATGAACCTTGTACATTTTGAGCCTTAACTTCCCATTCCTAATCCCACACCTTCCTCCTGATAACCCAGGCTTTAGAGTATAACTCTATGAGTTTGCTTATTCTAATTGTTTCAAAATGGTGAGATCATACAATATTTGTCCTTTTGTGTTTGGCTTATTTCACTTAGCATCATGTCTTCAAGTTTCATCCATGTTGTCACATGTATCAGGATTTCCTTCCTTTTTATGGATAAATAATATTCCATTGTATGGAATATACATTTTATTTATCTACTCATCAGTTGATGGATACTTAGGTTGCTCCCATCTTTTGGCAATTGAGAATAATGCTGCTATGAACAACATTGTATATATATCTGTTCGAGTACTGTTTTCAATTCTTTTGGGTATATATCTAGCAGTGGGATTGTGGGGTCATATAGTAGGTCTATATTTAGCTTTCTGAGGAACTGCCAAACTGTCTTCCACAGTGTCTACACCATTGTACATTACCACCAGCAATAAATGACTGTTCCTATTTCTCCACATTTTTCTATTTTTTCTTTTATTGCTTGTGCTTTGGGTGTAAACTCTTAGAAACATTGTCTAACACTCAATGTCTTAACGATGCTGCCGTACAAGGGTATATTTATGGTTTTCTTTCTCTTGGGAACAATGAAATTACCCAAAACTGAGAATGTGGATGGATTGTGGACTTTGGGCCCTCTACATGATGCCTGATGAATGCAGGTGGCTGAAGGATGCACTGATGGAGAAGTAGATTGGCAAACAATGGTGTATACTTATGAACAAAGGTTGCACTCTTACAAAAAGGAACAAAGTCATGAGGCATGCAACAATATGAACAAACACGTGGGACATTTGGTGAGACAAAATAAGCCAGAAGCAAAAAAAGAAGAATGTTATGGTCACCTTTAGAAAATGCTTATAAAAAAACAGGGGCCTAGATTTTTAAGCTCTTAGAGCAGACACATTAAGTCCAGAGTGGGATTGTTATTTCTGGATTTTGAGAGGCTGTTATATATATATAACCTCATATTTACAGATAAGAATGAAGCCAAACAGGTTGGGGTTAAAGTAATTCAGAACATAGGGGTGAGGAAGACAGTGTCTATATTTTAGAATCACACATACTCTTTGAGACCATTGGAAGAAAGGTTTATTTGGTCTGGAACTGAAATTTTCTGTAGTGCATAATCTAATTTAACCTACCTATATAGCTCATTTGAGCAACTGAAATACAGGGAGCACAGAATAAGAAAGAGATTCTTTAATCCTATATAGATTATTGTAATGCCTGGATATGCCCTAAAGTATATTAAGCAGATAATCAAAAAGTATTGGCAAAGTCCCCTGAAGGATGAGAGAAAAATATGGACTATTAAGCCTTACCATTAGGGAATTCCCCAATACTCTGTCAAACTTTAGGGCCATGTCCTCAATTACGAGGCTTACTCTTATGAAGCTTATGTATGTAGCGGAGAACCTTAGACTACCTATAGGTATGCCTAACAGTTACTTCTGGAGGGCCTCTTTTTTTGCTCAGATGTGGCCTCACTCTAAGCCCAACTCTGCAAGGGAAATCATTGCCCCTCCCCCCCCCCACATGGGACATGACATCCAGAAGTGAAAGTCTTCCCAGTGACATGGGAGATGACTCCCAGGGATGAATCCAGATCTGGCATCGTGGGATCAACAATGTCATTCTGACCAAAAAGGGGAAAACAAGTGTAACTAATAAAGTATCAGTGGCAGGGAAAGTTCAAATAGAGTTGAGAGGCAAGCTTCAGTTAGATGTTGCTACTTATCATAACTTGCCAACCTCCAACCAGGACCATTCCAGCCAATCCTAAAAAATACCTAGGGCAATATATAAGATTCTACAAGGGTTTTATGCACTAGAGTAACTTTCCAGAAACCTACAACCTCCAGTTGGGTTCCTGATCCAGATAAGTCCTGAAATCTAGAGGGCCTCTCCAGAACATCAGATATTTCCATCTCGCTACCCTACCATAGCCCAAACACACCTAAAGAGAAGGATGGAAAGACAAACATGATGGTGGAATTATACAGAGAAGATAGGATTTAACAAAATCATTAAATCATTACTTGCAGTCTGAGAACGAAGTGAACACCATTAGATCAGAAAGATGGAAAGAACATGGGTCTTTGATGACATTATTGGGCAGCATAATTTCTCAAACTCTCTGTTATGTGCAATCATAAATTCTCTAGTTGTTTCAGACAAATGGGGTTCCTATTTCTTTCAGCCAAAACCTATTCACTGATGAATTTCCTTTGCCCCTAAGCACCTGTATAATCTTGTACATCCCTCCTTTTCACCTGTGGTTGGCTGCACATCGTCCTCCCTCTAAACTGCAGTCCTCTAGGGAGATAAGAGGACAATCCATGTGCTTGTCTCTGTAGAACCAGGACCTGTTATAGAATAGGCAAGCAAGATGCATTGAATGAGTGCTCTTGTCTTAATCTCCCTAGAAGGCTATGAGATGTCCATTAATACTATTTGATAGTGAAGAATTAACTTTACCCAAAGAGAAGACTATCACATGTCCTGGCTCCTTGAAGATAACCTCTAAACTTTCAGAATTTCCCTAGTGATAGGAATGTCTTTGCTCTGTGTGGCTCCTCCTCCACCACCGCCGCCGCGCGACTGCTGCCACCACCATCACCACACCTGAGAGTTTATGCTAATGAGATGATTCAGACTGTGGCTGGCCACATGGTTAGTTCTAGGGTGGGGGCTAGCTACACCAGAAAAAACACCCAGGCGATTAGGGGCTTGGCCTTTGAGCCAGGTGATATCAGTCAGTGCAGGTAGGGGGTTGGAGACTGGGTTCAATTACATAGTCAATGATTCAATCACTCTTATGTAATGAAACCCCAATAAAAACTCTGGACACTAAGGCTCAGGTGAGCTTCCCTGGTTGCTAAGCCTCTACGTGTTTTCACATATTGATGTGCCAGGAGGGTATTATGTCCTGCTCCATGGGGAGAGGGAAATTGGAAGCTGTGGGTTTGGGACCTTGCCAGACCTCACTCTATGGTCTCTCCTTTTAGTGGCTCTGGTTTTTATACTTTTTGCTGTAATAAAACTGTAGTTTTATAGTAGTAGTTAGTTTTATAGTAGTAGTAGTATAGAACTGCAGTTCTATAGTAGAATACTTTCCTGAGTTCTGTGAGTTGTTTAGTGAATTATCAAACCTGAAGGGGTAGTAGGATCCCCTGAATTTTTTAAACATTCTTTTATTGTTAATTATAACAAATATATAGAAAGAAAAAAGAAAAAAAACAATGATTTTCAAAGAACACTTCAATAAGTAGATATAGAATAGATTTCAGAGTTTGTTATGGGGTACTATACCACTATTTCAGATTTTTCCTTCTAGCTGCTCCAAAACACTGGAGGCTAGAAGAAATATATATTTTTCCTTTTTGTGAAAAATAACATAAATACAAAAAAGCAATAAATTTCAAAGCACATCACAACGATTAGTTACAGAATAGATTTCATATTTTGGTATGGGTTATAATTCCACAATTTTAGGTTTTTATTTCTAGCTCCCTAAGATACTGGAGACTAAAAGAAATATCAATATAATGATCCGGCACTCATACTCATTTGTTAAACCCTACCTTCTCTGTATAGCTCCACCATCACCTTTGATCTTTCTCCTACTATTTATGGGTATTGGGACTATGGATATTCTAACTCTTTCATGTTGGAAGAGGCTGTCGAAACTATGGGATAAAAGGATGGAACTAGTTCATGTTCTGGAGAGGCTGGTCCCTAAGCATTTCAGGATGAAATGGACTTATCTGGTTCATGGACCCATCTGGAGATTGTAGGTTTCTGAAAAGTTACCCTAGTGCATGGGACCTTTGTAGAATCTTATATATTGCCCTGGGTGTTCTTCAGGATTGGCAGGAATGGTTTTGGTTGGAGTTTGGCAAGTTATGATAAGTAGCAATATCTAACTGAAGCTTGCATAAGAATGACCTCCAGAATAGACTCTCAACTCTATTTGAACTCTCTCAGCCACTGATTCCTTATTCATTCCACTTCTTTTCCCCCTTTTGGTCAGGATGGCATTGTTGATCCCATAGTGCCAGGGCCAGAATCATCCCTGGGAGTCATCTCCCACGTGGCCAGGAAGACTTTCACCCCTGGATGTCATGTCCCACACAGTGGGGAGGGCAATGGTTTCACTTGCAGAGTTGGTCCTCTGAATTTGTAGATAGTTGGTCAAAACTGAAGTGGGTCCTGAAAACCCCTAAACATAGGCTGCGGTCTGAATGAGAGCAGTCTTGTGGAGAACTGAACCCTTAACCTGTGAAGTTTGGCTTAACTCCAGGCACTCAATGTCAGAAGTCTTTGAGTCATTACATTGAGAAAAGGACCTTATTTTACTAATTTTTATATTCCACAAAAGCCATAAAAGTAGTAACAGACTAGAAACATGACACATATATAATAAGGGTGAAATACACTGAATTATCAAGTGAAGAGAAGGGTAGTTGCTGACATGAAAATACTAGCTAAAAAACTCATTGCCTTCTCCCTGTCTATGTGGGACATGACTCCCAGGGGTGTGGACCTTCCTGGCAGCTTGGGACAGAAATCCTAGAATGAGCTGAGGCTCAGCATGAAGGGATTGAGAAAACCTTCTCGACCAAAAGGGGGAAGAGTGAAATGAGACAAAATAAGGTGTCAATGGCTGAGAGATTCCAAACAGAGTCGAGAGGTTATCCTGGAAGTTATTCTTATGTATTAAATAGATATCACCTTGTTAGTCAAGATGCAATGGAGAGGCTGGAGGAAACTGCCTGAAAATGTAGAGCTGTGTTCCAGTAGCCACGTTTCTTGAAGATGGTTGTATAATGATACAGCTTTCACAGTGTGGCCGTGTGATTGTGAAAACCTTGTGTCTGATGTTCCTTTTATCTACCTGGTCAACAGATGAGTAAAACATATGGAATGAAAATAAATAATAAGGGAAAGAAATGTTAAAATAAATTTAGTAGATTGAAATGATAGTGATCATGAAAGGGAGGGATAAGAATGGTATGTATGAAATTTTTTCTGTTTTCTTTTTATTTCTTTTTCTGAATTGATGCAAATGTTCTAAGAAATGATCATGATGATGAATATGCAACTATGTGATGATATTGTGAATTACTGATTATATATTTAGAATGAATGATCATATGTTAAGAATGTTTTTGTTTTGTTGCTATATTTAAAAAAAATTTCTTTAAATACTAGCTAAAGATCCTGCTATAGTTTAGCTATATTTGTTTGAAAAGAAACAAATTGATATTTCAGAAGCATAACCCATTCATTCTGAGTAGAGATATTCAGGATCTTACTAATGAGATCCTCTCAATAAACTCCAGAATTCTTCAAACAGTTCAGATCATGTTAAAACATTCCATATATTCCCTTTACTACACCTTGTCAGTGAACTCCTAAGCATTTCATCAACTATCATAAATGTTCCAGATTCTTTTCCATTTTCAAAGCTAAACAAGATGTCTGGGAACACAATAAATATTAAGTAGTGAAGATGATGAGGGTTTAATTGATATGTTTCTTTTCCTTAATTGCATTTGAAGACCCTTGGCATCGTTTAGGTTTGGTTTTGAAAGCTTCTGAAGAGCATGTTTCAAATATTAATTAATATTGAGAGGGATTGCCATCTCTCTTTGTTCAAAAGTCTTTGCAATCATTAATTACATATTTAGATGGAATAGATACAATTTGCTCTGAGAATCCCAATGTGTTAAGCCATTTCTTTACTGCTGGAATCAGGAGAGGCCAGAAGAGCATTCTGTTCAAGGGTCATTCCCCTTTGTTCTCCCTCCTTCACTTGGGATAGTGAAGCAGGGTCAGGCAGAGCAGTCTGCAAGGTCAGAATGAGAAGACAGTTCTTTCTATAGCTACGGAACAAGAACAGCAACAGGAAACCGAAACCCTGTTCATCAGTGGCTGTTTTCTCATTCTCCATCCGTTCACGCATATCCCTAAGAAAGGGCCTCCAAGAAGGTGTTAAATGAAAACATGAAGTAAATTTAGATATCTTTTTTTTCTTTACATGCTCTGCTCTTTATAGAAGTTAGATTCCCTGTGGACTTAACTTTCCTGAACGGTCCCCTTTAATTAAGTATCTCTGACCCTTTCTCCATCACCATTTCCTCTTTCATATGGGTGAGGCCCAACCACAGCTCACACACACACACACACACACACACACACACACACCACATATGATCTTTAGGTCTTTAAGTAGCCATATTCTCCAGTATGTGGAAATAATGCCTTAGGAACATGTTTAAAGTTGTGTTAACCTTTTCAGACACCAGATGTTAAAATTACTTAACAGCCATCCTCCTTAGTATAGATCTCTCACTCTAGACTCTCCAAATGCTAGACAATAATTTAACAAGTACTTGTTCCAGTCCCAAATTTCTAGCTCCCCTCAAGTCTGTAAAGCTTCTTCAGGCCTAGGTTCCCTAACAGATACTTCCTGAAAGATTTCACAGAGCAATTTTCTAGTTTCTCTTCTAATCAGGCTTCTTCACCAGAAAAAGTTATCTTCCTTACAGCTGCCTCTTTTCTCCCTGTTCCAGCCCAGCTCTTGAAGAGCACAGGTCGGCACAGCCCCAACACCAAAGAACACTTGAGGCGTGGGGTCAGACGTGAGTTCTATTAGAACTTATGAACAGGAGAAGGTTCACAATGGTGGCTGTTTGGGCAGTAGAAGTCAGTGCCCCTCAAGGACAGGGGAGTGTAAGGTATAGCTTATAAGGATTGAGGACAAGGATAATCCATAGGGTATAAGAAAAGAGTTTCAGCAAAGTCTCATCACACAAGGGTTTGGAGATTTGTTATCAATATGTCAGGGGAGAAGAGTTTTAATGCATTACAAGGTAAGTGGTTTACAATACCATCTGTACATTCTTTTCCTCCCTGAGGAGGTCTTTTGACCTCTAACTTCTGCCCGGGTCATATAGGCAGCTACATGCAGTAACTTAGTCTCAATATATGGAGGGGGAATCCGGGCTCTGAGTCTCCACACTCCCCTTTCTACCATGCACTAGCCTCTCCTCCCAAGATATTTGGCCTTCTAAGGCATTGCAGATTATAGCTTCATTACCTCATGATCACATAGGATAAAAATAGGCAGGGGAAGATTTAGAGAAAAGGAAGCAGCCACTTGCATTTCCCCTTTATTTCAGAAAGGGCAAGCATTCTAGTGCCAGGGGTCAGGGTGATAGTTTCAGCTGTAGGGGGAGGGGAATAGTGTCTTTTGGTTCACTAGACCTTGCTAGAATTTATCCAAAGATGGAGTCTATAGTTATCTTTTAATTAAGTTAGTTGATTGACAGAAGCAAATTAGGAATTCCAAAGGGATTCAAATAAAGGAAAGATAGAAGATTAGCACTAGAAGTCTACATTAATTTGGGCAGATAATTCTGATCTTAAATAAGGAGAACTATCTCCTTTGATATGCAAAACAGTTTTAAAATGTCTTCCACTGCTTTTCTCTCTCTTGGACAGGCTTTACAGATATTACAGCTACTTTAGATGATAAAGAAGATCCCTTCTTACTTCCAAAAATCAATGACAAAGAAGTCAAAAGGCATAGATTCTACTTTATGGCTACCATATGCCTTGGATCTGGCGACCTAGGCAATCAACCTTTCTGAGCCACAGCCTGTCATTTGCAAAAGGAGGATGAGTGTATCTTCTTTCACAAGGCTGTGTATAGCCTAAACTCTATTAACTATTAAACTCTAAAAGGTTACATAAATGTATGGGACCATTAGTATGATGATCCAGGCACATTCCCAAAACACTTGATCATCACCATCAAAAAACTGGGAATGGGCAGGCCATGGTGGCTCAGCAGGCAGAGTTCTTGCCTGTCATGCCGGAGACCCAGGTTCAATTCCCAATGCTTGCCCATGAGGGAAAAAAAAGAAAAGAAAAAAGAAAACCTATGAACTACAAGTTGGTGAACAATAGCAAAAGCTACTAGCCTAAGGAAGGAAGATGTTTTCTATATAAGACATCCGTGCTGGCACCCTGAAAAGGAAGTAAGAAAAAAAGTCTTTCTACCTAAGACTGAGACTCACCTTGATCATTGCTTTGGAAAGTATAATGCCTGGCACGTTCACTGCCTGAATCTCCTGAACCAATGAGTAGTTTTGACCAGAAACACAATAGAAGTAGATTTTTTCCATATTACAATATTTGTGATAGTATCTAGCATTTACAGAATGCTGACTCTATGCCGGGTACTTTTCTAAGTATTTCACGTGACATATAATTCAATCTTCCCTATTAAGTAAACACCATTTTTCCTCTTAACCTCATTTTACTGATCAGGCTTATAAAAGTTAAATAATAAAAAAAATTTTTTAAAATGCAAAAAAAAAATTTTTTTAAGTTAAATAATGTGCCCATAAAGTAGGATGAGAACAGAGATTTGAACTCACGCTCTTAGCTACTTCTTTACTCTCACTTCTTTGAAGATCTAGATCAAATTAATCTTCCAGAAATTTTGAAAAGTTCGACAACCTCCCCAGGATGCTGGGGTGGAGCGGGGCTTGGGGATGGAAGGTCCCTTCCTACTCGGGGTCCTCTTTGACTCTGATCTGCCTATGCTTCCCTGTTCAGGATGACATCAAACCAGAAGTGGATTCAACCTGCCCCGTAATTTCCATTAAAAGAGTATCTGAAGGTTTACAACTCAGCAGTAGAAACAACTTAAAATTTAGTTTTAAATACTCTTATTCCCCAAAATCTCTTGGCAGTTTCGGGAACTTGTGCTCCAGCCTCCTGCCACTTCACCCAGTCCTCCCCTCTCTACCCTTCCCCACTCCCTCTCTTGTCTCCAGCCTCTCTTCTTCCCGCCCTCAAAGTCCTATTGAATTCTGTTGTCTCTTTTATTTATTCAAGTCCTACCATCCTGTACTCTCAGGGTCTCACCTCCCCTTACAAGTGATTTACAGGGATAGTTTTCTAACCAAAGACATTTCCCTCATCATGAGAAATTTCAGCCCAGATCTTAATATGAGGACACTTCCCCCTTGATACATATGCATTTAATAAACTTTTATTCCTGGGAGGTGAAAAAAAAAGGGTGGTAATACATGAAGCCGCAACGATTTTTGATATTGTGACTCTTGTACTGTTATACCAATGGGGAGTAATTAATAGAGGAAATCATAAACCCAAATTCACTGTAATTATGATTACCTCATTTGCATAGCTTATCATAATCTATTAAAAATTCATTAGCACAGGAGAAATACTCTCACACCAAAACATTACAATATTCTGTTATGAGAAGGACAACAATCTGGTGATCTGACAATGTGCTATATTTTTAAAAACTACCTTCTTCACCAAAATTGGCAGTTCCTTGGGTCCTTGAGATGTCCAGCTAGAAGCTCACTCATTTCAGACGCCAAGAAAGTTGATGTTATCAACAACATTACTTGTTGGTTGACAATTGCTTCACGTTTTCTAACAAAGTCACTTGTTTATACCCACTGCCCTCCCAGTTAATGAATTCACAAATTGTAACTTGATCATGCACATATTGATGACTTAACTCTGTCATCTTTTTACTTATCTACTACTACCATTTTTTCATCCATTCTTCAACAAACACTTATGGAGCGCTTACTGTGGTGCTGCAATAATGGAATATTCACATGGAAAATTAATGAAATGTGATCCTGTCATATAGCATACAAAAAATAAAAAAATAAAAAATAAAGCAGAGGGAAGGCAAAACTTGCCCCTTGTTCTGAACTCTCTAGAACCATTAGACCTAAGTATAGACATAATGCACCACAGTCAGAGTAAAAATTTGCAAAGCACCCTAATACTAGTTCCCAAGAAAATAAAGTCTTGGTTCTTTCCTAAAGGAAATAACTGTATCTCTGATTTTTATGACACTGACATATGCAAATATATAATGACTCTTGCAGATATGACAATAATGAGAGAAAATGATTTTTTTTCACCCAGCGGGAAAAATGAACATACTAATTGTAACTTTATGAGTTTTTTCCTGTTAATATCAGCTGTGATTTTTATCCAGGGAGCCTGGTTCTTCATAAGGCTGGATATTCTTGCCAACATTGCAAGTAAAAGTATTTTTCTTGAAGGTCATATTAGTCTCTGAGTTGTCCGTAACAAGAGTAGCATGATAGTGACTGGAAGTAAGAAGTCAAGAAAGATGGCTACACTGGAACTAAGATTTGAATGACAAGAAGGAGTAAGCAAAGAGAAGTGTTTTCCAGCAGAGGAAATAGCAAAGCAAAGTCCTTGAGGTAGAAATGAACCAGGTCGGATTGAGGAACTGAAAGAACACCTGCATGTCTGGAGTGTCAGGAGGAACAGGGAGAATAGCAGGAGGTGAGCTCAGAGAAAGGAATAGATTAAATAAGTAAAAACATTAGGGAAAATGGGTGCCAGGATTCTCATTCTCAGAGAAGCAAGTTACAACAAAGAAAACCAAATTAAACTCTGTAGTGTTGAATAGGAACTGGAAGAATTGATGTGAACTCATGGATATCAGTATATATAGATACACACAAAAATAAATACAGATGTAAGTGTGCTTGGACAGTTTTGTCCACTGAAAGGGTCTGGGAGCAGCCACATCCCAGTAGCAATGAGTATACCTAGTACCCAGATCTTGGCTTTGAAATATTATCCACTAAATAGAACCATGGCCCCTTGAAAGAAGGATGATTCTGGAATATCTTACCATGTCAGATTGCAAGGAAGTGTTCAAGAATGGATATGAAAACTAGCTTGAAGGGGATCTCACTGGCTAAACTCGGGACAATTGTGACAGCAATTGGAGACAAATAATGGTAGCCAAATTTATAATCCATGTAAAAAATGGGTACCCATGAGTTCACACTGATACAAAAAGTGAATGAATAAACAAATCAAAGCTGTGATTAAAATGGGATATTTTCATAGTTCCAAAGTATCTCCCTACAAAATATTTATTAATTGTAAGAAGGGAAAAGAATAACCTCATGGTCAAGAAGCTTGGAAGACTTTAAGTGATTAAACTGATCATCTTTATGGGGACAAATCAAATGTGTGTGCCACCTGAAAGGATGTGATAAAAATAACAAAGTGTTATTTCTGCAAGATTCCTTTCAAAGATGCCTGACTTGGATCTAATCACATGTAAATAACAGACAAACCAGATTAAGGGAAAATCTTAAAACGAACAGCAAAAAAAAAACAGACCTATGATTTTAAAAAGTGTCAAGGTTATGGAAGGCAAAACTAAAAGGGCATGATCTTTTTGTAATATGTGATTCAGGACCTGGATCTTTTTGTTATAAATGCATTATGGGAAAATTGGCTAAGCCAAAAAGGGGTCTGTGGATTAGCTGATTGTAACATATCAATGTCAATTTCCTGGTTTTGGTCATTTGCAACTTCTCTATAACTTTGAGACTGTTTAAAATAAAATGTTTTAAAGCTTCATACAAAAAGAAATCATCTTGAGTGCATGGTTGGTTCAGTGGTAGAATGCTTGCCTTCCATGCAGGATACCCGGCTTTGATTCCCAGACCATGCACCCAAGAAAATAAAATAAAATAAAATAAATCATCTCATAGAATGGACTGCCATGAAATGAGAAAGTGGGACACCAGATATGATACTTTTGCAGTAGACGAGATAAAAAAAAGATAGTTGTTTCCACCAGGATAGTAGTAATGGAAATGGAAAGAAGTGAAGAGATTTTGAATGTGTTTAGAAGAGGCAGGTGATGGTAAACAGGAGTTGAAAGACAGAGATAACTCAAGGATGATTCCTAAGTACCTGGATAGTTGGTGATTACATTTTCTGAAATGGGGAAGAGTGGAACAGATTTGGGGATAAAGTCAAGAACTGTCTTCCAGATGCATTAAATTGGAGATGTCTTCAAGACATCCAAGTGAAGATGTTGAATGTGCCATTAGAAATATGTGTCTGGAACGCAGTCAGAGAAATAAATTTTGAGGCCATCAACACTTATGGTTTTAACCAAAGAACTAAATAAGATCATTGTTCCAAACAGGGTTCTTGGTTGAGCACAACAAGATCTCCCCCAGCATAAAGGTCAAGCAGAGATTGGGGGGAGAGCAAAGGATCTTAAGGAAGAACACAAGTAAAATTGAAGGAAAACCAAGATAAAGAGGAGTCAAAAAGAATGTGTTTCAAGAAGGGAGAATACAAATGTTGGGTGCTCCTGGGATATAAGGTGGCAAGAAAGCAGTTATCACTGAATTTGCAAAATGAAAGTCACCAGTATCATCACCTTGATACGTGAACTACAGTTAACCTGGTCAGTGGCCCAGGGTCAGTCAGATTTGGAGATACTGGCTCACACTAACAAAACTCACAAGAAACTGGTATTTAAAACCAAAGAACCAAGTGACTAATTTATAATGAAAAGTGTACTGATATGTACAGTAGACAATAAGTCACTGGATGTTCATGTCAGCCTGACTAGGGCTTCTATTCCTTCTAGCATACCTTTATCAGAATCCAAATTATTAGAGGATTGATTGGTGAGAGCAGAATAAAATCGTGTTGAATATTTAATAAGATGAAGCTCTGATGTTCTGTTCTATTCATCTTTGAATTAGATGTTCTTAGTTCTTTGGTCAAACAAGGAACCCTCTCCCAACATGGAAAGGATTAAATCCTCTCCGATTTAATGCATCTGGAAGGTTAGCTAGCCTTTGGCTTCTGGATGGCTTTTTATTACTATTTCTCAATGATGGACCAATATTTTTTCTTGCTGACAAATGATTTAATACCCTTTCCTATGTATATTTTTATGCCTTCAATCAAATTATGACCAGTTTTTACAGGCCTAGGATTGTTTTGACTTTGCAAATATCCATTCTGATCCATTTATTTCAGGTAGTCTTATTTCTATCATTTCCAAGTTCTTGGGTATCATTTTAAATCTATTTGCAAGACTACATTCATTCCTTTCAAACAATTATCAATTTCTGCCCTAATCTCAAGAAAGGTCAAATTCATCTGCCATCTGATGGAACAGGCTATTTAATTCAGTTTTCCTCAGGCTTCTCAGAAAAACTATAATTTTTAACAGATATTTTTGAATAGATTATGAATATAACCATTGGACTTTAAAGCTGATAGAGAAATATAGAGATAGATAGATAGAGGGTTATATTGGTTTGGGTACAGCACAAGTCAAATTATATTCACTGAAACAAGTCCTAACAACTGAAATCTAAAGTAACAACTCACTGGTCAGGGATCAGTATCATAAAAAGTTTTGTTTTCTCTGTCATAAAACACTTTAAATAGGGTATGAGGGAGGTTATGATTGCCTTAAATCAAGTAGAGATTGAGTGGCAGAACTTCCTTCCCATGCCCTTTCAAATTTGAAATCATTGCTTTTGGTCCTATGAATCTTCTGAGGAAATAAGAAAACAAACTTGCTGCTTAGTTTAACTTACTACCTAAGGAAAACTAGGGTGACAAAGCTCAAAACATGTGAGAAGCCTTAATGCTAAAAATCCCCCCACTTGTCTTTTCTGGGTTCTTTTACCTCCTCTTTCTTAATTAGTCAGGGCCTGAGAAAGACAAGAACTGCCAGCCTGGGTGATGGCATTTAACAGTTAGCAAAAGATTCCTTCAACTGCTTTATACCCGCCAACCTCAGTAGTTCCATTTACAGATGAGGAAACAGGCTCAGAAAAATTAAAATTACTCACTTAAGATCAAAATATCAGTTAGTAGCAGAGTTCAGCCTCGGTGTATAGAAGCCTTACCATGGGTGTTCTCAGGGCTTCTAGCCCAGTCAGTACTGGATCAGTGCAGGCATCTGGGTTTCTTAACAAGCACCTTGGGCAATTCTGATGCAGGGAGTCAATGGGCCACTCTAAACTAGTAGTGAGAGACTAGAAGATGGGGGTAGGACTGAAGAAGAGAGGGCAGAAGTAGGCAGGGGGTGGTTCTGAAGTTGCCTTATTAACCCTCTTAAGAGTTTTGGGTTTTCATCCTAAGAATAATGAGGAATAACTGAAGTTTTTGAACAGGGAAGTGACATAATATATTTGCACTTAGAAGGATCATGATGGTGATGATGTGGAGAATGGATTCAGGTTTGAAAGACAGAAGGAAAGGAGAGCAGTTAAGAGACCATCACAGGCAAGAAAGGATAATGGCTTGAACTAAGATAGCGGTGGTGGGGAGAGAGAAAAACTTACAACAACAAAAACATATAAGAAAAGACAAAGCACAGCGTAAGAGTTCAGTGAAATGGAAAAATATCAAAACGCAGAAGACAAAATGCTAGCAAGAGACTATAAACAAGAAATCAGCCTAACCCCAGAGATAGTGGTCTGGGATCCAAGGGGAGAATTTCTCACCTGGAGGACCTCTTGTATTTTGTAGCTTCCTGGGCTCTGTCCTTTTGAGAGACTAATTTTTTTTATGTTCATAAAAGCAATTCACTGTCTCAAATCAGAAAAGACTGCTGCTCAGCTGGAACCTGGCAACAGCCACTCTCACCAACGTCATGTTTTGTGGCAGAGGCTCTTTACCAGCAGTTTTATGATTCCCTCTCATGAAAGTCCTTTCCCACCTGCCCCATATCCTCTATGTTGCACCTTGTTTATGGGCTCAGGTGCTCTGCCTTTCATTATAGCATCATGGCTCAGTCTGTTATAAAGCTTGAGAGTGAACTTTGGCCTCAGTCCACCTTTAAATGTGTTCAAAGAAATGCTTTTTAGTCAGGGATTCTGTGGACAACCTCTGATGAGTAATGTAAGTCCAGGTTTGTGGATTTATAGGTACACCCTGTATATTTATTCTGTCCAATAATACTTCTAATCATATCATATGCCATCTCCCTGAGGCTGGTCCAAAATGTTACAGGTTCAAATCCCACTGAGTGACCCCTGATTACATCAATTGTATTTCTAACCCACAGGTGCACATGTAACTAGATACTTTTTCTGAGTAGCATCAATCTGAGTTCAATACGATGATAATTTCCTTTGAATCAAGTTATAGGAAGAAAGTTGCCGGCAGAACTGATAATTGATAACATCTATTAGAAAAACCTACACAAAGAGAGAGAGGGAGGGGGAATCACATAAATTACCAAATAAGAGGGAGAAGTCAAGTTTAAGACTGATCAGTGCAGCTAAAACAAAGGTCTTCAACCCTGATCTCACATTAGAGTCACCTGGGGGCCCCAGAGACTGCAGAGTCCCACCCAGATCAGTTAAATCAGTCTCTGGGGTGGGGCCTCAAGCAAAGGTATGCTTTAAAATCTCTATAGGTATTTCTAATGCACAGTACTGGGAAACACTCCCATAGGAAATTTAAGAGAATTGATGTGGACTTTTCTGTATCCAAGAGTCTGTATGACGTGTCTGGCAAGGACTAATCCAAGCTACCTGTGTCTTCTTCCCTATATTAAATATCTACCTTATAAAAAACAAAAAACCTCAGTCAATAAAAGACCCCTTTAAAAATATCCTATTTCAGAAATGAATATAATTTTATTGAATTTTCATCCTTTAAAAATATAAATGCTGTCATGTCACTTTGCTTCAGGCCCACTTCTAACATCTGCCAGGCGAGGGCAGAAGAGCAACTAGGAAGCATGGAATGTTTATTTAAATATATAAATGAAGTTAAACTGTTAAATAAAATATATTCCATCTTCCTATTTTGACAACCATATATATGTAAAGGCAAAATTTAAAAATGTGTTTTTTTAGAATTTCTATTTGGGTTGATTATAAAGTTTTGGAAATGGACAGTGATGATGGTAGTACAACATTCTGAGTGTAATTAACAGCACAGAATTATATGCGATCATGGTTAAAAGCGAAAATGTTAGGTCGTATATATGTTACCAGAATAAAAATTAAAAGATATAACTTAGGACTGTATAACACAATGAACCCTATTGTAAATGATGGATTTTAGTTAATAGTACAATTATTAAAATGTTCTTCCGCAAATTATAACAAATGTACCACATCAATGCAAAGTGTTAGTAATGGGTGAAGGGTACACAAGAACCCTGTATTTTCTTTTTTTTTTTTTTTAATTTTTTTTATTAATCAAAAAAAAGAAAAGAAATTAACACAACATTTAGAAATCATTCGATTCTACAAATGCATTCAGTAATTCTTAGTGTCATCACATAGATGTATGATCATCATTTCTTAGTACATTTGCATCGATTTAGGAAAAGAACTAGCAAAACAGCAGAAAAAGATATAGAATGTTAATATAGAGAAGAGAATTAAAATAATAATACTAATAATATATATGTATATAAAAAGGAAAAAGAAAAAAAACAAAAACAAAAGATACAAACACACAAACAAACAAACAAAAAACCACATTTCAGGTGCAGCTTCATTCAGTGTTCCAACCTAGTTACATTACACTTAGGTATTACTGTGCTGTCCATTTTTGAGTTTTTGTATCTAGTCCTGTTGCACAGTCTGTATCCCTTCAGCTCCAATTACCCATTATCTTACCCTGTTTCTAACTCCTGCTGGTCTCTGTTACCAATGATATATTCCAAGCTGATTCTCGAATGTCAGTTCACATCAGTGGGACCATACAGTATTTGTCCTTTAGTTTTTGGCTAGACTCACTCAGCATAATGTTCTCTAGGTCCATCCATGTTATTACATGCTTCATAAGTTTATTCTGTCTTAAAGCTGCATAATATTCCATCATAGGTATACGCCACAGTTTGTTTAGCCACTCGTCTGTTGATGAACATTTTGGCTGTTTCCATCTCTTTGCAATTGTAGATAATGCTGCTATAAACACTGGTGCGCAAATGTCCGTCTGTGTCTTTGCCCTTAAGTCCTTTGAGTAGATACCTAGCAGTGGTATTGCTGGGTCGTAATCCATTCTGCCATTCTATGTCTTTTGATTGGGAAATTCAGTCCATTAACTTTTAGTATTATTACTGTTTGGATAATATTTTCCTCTACCATTTTGGCTTTTGTATTATATATATCATATCTGATTTTCCTTCTTTCTACACTTTACTTCATACCTCTCTCTTCTGTCTTTTCATATCTGACTCTAGTGCTCCCTTTAGTACTTCCCGCAGAGCTGGTCTCCTGGTCACAAACTCTCTCAGTGACTTCCTGTCTATAAATGTTTCAATTTCTCCCTCATTTCTGAAGGACAACTTTGCTGGATATAGGAGTCTTGGTTGGCAGTTCCTCTCCCTTAGCAATTTAAACATATCATCCCACTGTCTTCCAGCTTCCATGGTTTCTGCTGAGAAATCTACACATAGTCTTATTGGGTTTCCCTTGTATGTGATGGATTGTTTTTCTCCTGCTGCCCTCAAGATCCTCTCCCTCTCTTTGACCTCTGACATTCTAACTAGTAAGTGTCTTGGAGAACGCCTATTTGGGTCTACTCTCTTTGGGGTGCGCTGCACTTCTTGGATCTGCAAACCTAGGTCTTTCATAAGAGTTGGGAAATTTTCAGTGATAATTTCTTCCATTAGTTTTTCTCCTCCTTTTCCCTTCTCTTCTCCTTCTGGGACGCCCACAACACGTATATTGGTGCGCTTCATATTGTCATTCAGTTCCCTGATCCCCTGCTCAAGTTTTTCCATTCTTTTCCCTATAGTTTCTGTTTCTTTTTGGAATTCAGATGTTCCATCCTCCAGTTCACTAATTGTAGCTTCTGTCTCTTTAGATCTACCATTGTAGGTATCCATTGTCTTTTCCATTTTTTCTTCTTTGTCCTTCACTCCCATAAGTTCTGTGATTTGTTTTTTCAGATTTTCTATTTCTTCTTTTTGTTCAGCCCATGTCTTCTTCATGTCCTCCCTCAATTTATTGATTTGGTTTTTGAAGAGTTTTTCCATTTCTGTTCGTATATTCAGCATTAGTTGTCTCAGCTCCTGTATCTCATTTGAACTATTGGTTTGTTCCTTTGACTGGGCCATATCTTCAATTTTCTGAGCATCATCCATTATCTTCTGCTGGTGTCTGGGCATTTGATCAGATTTCCCTGGGTGTGGGACCCAGCTGGTTGAAAGGTTTTTCTGTGAAATCTCTGGGCTCTGTTTTTCTTTTCCTGCCCAGTGGGTGGCACTCGTGGCGCTCATCTGTCTGCATGGCAGTCGGCCCGGGAAACCGCTCGTGGAGGTGGGGGTCGCTGGCCGCCGCGGCTTGGGAGAGTGCCGGTCCTAATTGCCCAGCTGGCCCGAAACGCCAAGCGTGACGGGAGGGCCCCGCTATCCAATGTTCCCAGTCAGACCGGGGAGCCACGTGCGTGGAGGGGACCCCAGTCGCCAGCCGCCCCGGCCGGGAAAAAGCGCACCCCTCGGGTATCTCACCGCAGCGGATTCTCCCTGCCCGTTCAGCTGTTCCAGAATGGGGTACGCTGTCTTTTTGGTCTCTGTCGTGACTCCGGGAGCTGTTTCGTATTGTTTCTGTTTCTTTAGTTGCTTTTCTGGAGGAGGAACTAAGACCCGCGCGTCTTACTAAGCCGCCATCTTCTCCGGAGAACTCTGTATTTTCTACATAACTTTTCTGTAAACCTACAAGTTCTCTAAGAAAATATTTAAATATGGGTGTATAGTTTTTACATGATCAAAATTGGCAAAACATCAAAGATGAATGAATTCAGTTATTACATACACCTGAATATCCTGTTGATGGGCCAGCAAGCAGTGCTTGTATGAATAATAAAACAAAGATATACATAGTTCATCAATTATTATGTATTGAATAAAATTTATTTTTTATTTCTTTATTTCAGCAAAATCAATTATATTGTTACATTGAAAATTTTGCATAATTTGTGTTCTATTGTCAGTAATGTAAGTTAGGCACCTTTTTTGAGTTATTATAGTTCTTAGGTCTTTTTTTTCATTATTAAATTAGACTTTGAGAAACTTGCCCCTGCTGAAACAGTGGCAACCAGAATTGTCTATAGAATTTGTAAAATAAATTTAGATTTAAAAAAACATAAATTTTACATATCATGTTCAGAAATTTAAAAATGGGGCTGCATGTATAATTATTGTTAATACAGAAAATATTACAGAATATTTTAACTTTATAAAGTTTTATCATTTATATCACTATTTTCACCATAAAGCAATATCTAGAACTTAGATCCATACAGCAATATGAAGATTCTATATCGTTTGTGTGTCTGTGTGTGTGTCTGTGTGTGTGTGTGTGTGTGGCATGTCGGACATGCTAAAGCATGGAGTCCAGAACAAGGGCCCTTCTTGCTCCATCTAAGAGTGCCTGCTTCTTAGCGTAAACCTTTTAATGGCTTCCCTTAGAATTAAATATGAACTCCTTACTAAAGCTTTTATGTCCTTATGTGGTCTGGCCCTGCCTACTTCTGAGCCGGCAACACCCAGCATGCCTGCTCTTGCTCACTGTCTCAGCTACAATGATCTTTGTTGTGCTCCTCAGACTCCACAAACTCCTTCCTGCTCAAGAACGTTGCACTTGCTGTTCGTCTGCCAAGCTCAGCTGCTTTCAACTCTCTACATGGCGAAGTTTGGACCCTACAGATTTCAGCTTAAGGCAGACAGTATCCTACAGTGAGTAAAGCTCCCCAAATTCAGTCTACTGCCACTGAAGATATCCTTTGGATGGATTGTATGTTGTGTGGATATATCGCAATAAAATTGCATTAAAGGAAAAAAAAATTGGCTCTACTATTTACCAGCTGTGTCCTGGGCAATTCCCCAAATGGCTCTGTCCTTAAGTTTCCACTTTTATAGGAAGAAGGCAATAGTACTTCTCTCATAGGGTTGTTGTGTGGATTGAATTGATTAATATATAAAACACTTAGAGCAGGCCTAGCAATAAATTCACTAAAAACCACAATCTCAAAGAGAATTTCCCTACCTACCCAAACTAAACATAGCACTCTATTTCATTTTTTCATAGTATGTATCACTATCTGGAATTGCCACATTTATTTCACAATATAATTGCTTATCTGTCTCCTTCCACTAAAATGCAAGTTTCATGAAGCTGAGCCCTTGTCTGAACGTTCACTGCTGTATCTTCGTGTGCCTGACACAAGGTAGGGATCAGTAAACAAGTACTGAATAAATCAGTTACTATTTTTTAAAAGCCTGCCAATTTTAAATACAGACCACAAATTATAGATTTGTTAAGAAGAAATGTACTCTTTGCTTTCCCAATGAATGCTTCCCGAATCATGCACATTTATTTTGTGTTAGCAGGCATGAGTGCCGGACTCTGTTGTGCTGAAAAAGCAGGTGGTGAAGGTGATATAGAGTCCCCGGGGTTGAATCCTGGCAACCCACTAGCAGACTGTGAGAGAGAGAGGGATGCCTCTAACAGCCCCTGGGGAAGTGCAGTCTTTGCAATTATCCAGTTAATTTGTTCTATGAGAACTTCCCACCTTAAACAATTCAAGCCTTTGTTTGTTGTTAATGAGCAAATTGACCAGTTTGCTCACACGACCTTTGTGTGATTTGCAGTGGAGAGTCAATACTATGGCCCAAAGTACTCCCTAAAGGAAAAAGTTTTCAATAGGTCTTCATCAAAATTTGTTAAAACCGTTCCAGGGATGCCACATGAAATGTACCTTCTAAAACAAGAGCCCTGTTGTTCAAAATTTGAATCCATTTGTTTGCTGACCATTGTCTTGCTTTCCTCAAGCAGATTTGTTCAGCAGGCATGACATTGGCATCAAGTCACTTACAGTGAGAAAACAAATTCTAGCATGATTTGGGTGATGCTACAGACAGCTAAGTCTCAAGAGCCCATAAAGTAACTTGCCCATAAAGAAGCTGCTGATTTCCTACCACAGTCAGTAGTGACAAAGCTGACATCTCTGTCCCCTTCACCTCTCTGACTCTCCACGACCCTGCAGTTCTCACTTTGCCAGTCCTAATACTGAGGCTGGAAAACTGATCCGTACCCTCTTTGAGTCCTTTAGGAGAAAGATGAGAAATAACAAAAACAATGGTTGTTGATGTTGTGTGGAGAGGAATGCAAACTAAAACCTATATCAGAAATATTTTAATAATGCCAGAAAAGGGTCCCAGTTTTTCATTGCTACAAATAGAATGAAATGTGTAAGAAATGACTCCTACAACTTCAATGATGTTTTTGTTTCCTGACTGGGCTGCCACAAATAGTGCTATTGCCTTTTTAAGTTGAGCAAATCCCCCATATTCAAATACTAACACCCTGAAAAATAAAATAGTGCAACAAAACACTGCACCATCTCACTGCAGTCACTTGTATACAGCTGCATGGGCTGTTTCTCTTATCTCTAGCACTAATTTGCAACAGAGCCCTGCCAATAAGTTCCCTTAAATTACATCCTTTTGATGGTTTATTGTCAATAAAGAAAAATTGTTGTTAGTAAATTTGTCTCATGCTAGGGAAACTGTTACTCCAGGTCTTAAAAGGGCAAAGGAGTAGAGATAACAGAAATATTGAGATGTGAATTCACCAATATAATTACTGATGAGAAATTTCCAAAAGTCCATCGTTATATTACCCTGCTGTGGGGAAAGAAGGAAAAGAGAGTCATTGTCAGCTTGTTTATAATCTTCTGGCATACCAATAAAGCAGACAGCATAACAAGTCTAGCACTAGTCAGCATTACCTGACTTCTAAAGTTTTTTTGATTCCTAGGTTTGGTTATTAAACTTTGTCTTCCTAAGCAGAGCAGGGCATTGAGCTATTAACAATCAGACCACTCCCACCCACCCACTCACCCACATCTCTGGGTGACTCTGAGACCATGAAGCCTCCTGGCTTTGATGTTGTGGACTTTGGAAAACTGGATGAGAGGAATAAGGCTGCAGCACAAGCTGGGCGGTCTCAACCATGCACAAAGGATTTTGACCAAGGGGGTGAAATCCATCCTGAGTTCTACTAACCAACCCTCACATCAAACTCACAACTGTGTCCAGCCAGAAAGGGCATCTTTGACATTTTTATCTTTCCAGACAGGGTCTCTTTTTCTAATTTATGAAAAAGGGACCATGTAGGAAGCTTCTATAGTATGCATCTAAGCTCCAGATTACCTCTTCTACATTGTTAAGCCATAGGCCTTTCTTTCTCCATGATCTTTATATGCATGTATACAATTTAGCACTTATGCATCATATTAATTTATTTGCATATCTGTCATTGTGTTAGTTAGATTCAGTTGTCAACTTGGCCAGATGAGCATACCTAGTTCTATTGCTGCGGACACAAGCCAATGGTAAGTGAACCTCATCTGTTGCTAATTACATCTGCAGTCAGCTAGGAGGCGTTTCTGCTGCAATGAGTGATGTTTGACTTAATTGGCTGGTGCTTAAATGAGAGAACGCAATGTAGCACAGCCTAGCAGCTCGGCATTCCTTATCTCAGCACTTGCAGCTCAGCCCAGGCCTTTGGAGATGCAGAAAGAAGTCACCCCGGGGAAAGTTGTTGGAACCCAGGGGCCTGGAGAGAAGACCAGCAGAGACCATCCTGTGCCTTCCACGTAAGAAAGAACCTCAGTGGAAAGTTAGCTGCCTTTCCTCTGAAGAACCAACAAAATAAATCCCCTTTTATTAAAAGCCAATCCATCTCTGGTGTGTTGCATTCCGGCAGCTAGCAAACTAGAACAGTCATCCTATAAGATTTTAAGATTCCAGAAACGATCTATCAAGGACATAGAATGTGTTTGAGTCAGTGCAGAGATGTCCTCTTCCTGCTCTCTTTATCCTTTAACACTATTGATGAGAGGACAGAGAATAAAAGTCAAAATTATCAAGATATTTTGTTAATGAAAGTATTTATCACTAAATAATCTAATACAACTGGGTATGACTAATACCATACTGTATTTTTAGAGATGTGCTGGATAGCTTCCATTTGTCACTCGAGATGAAACACCCACCCTTCTCCATCCCACTTGGTACTGCAGGAGGCAGTATAGTTATTTGAACTATAACAAGAGGTTTAGAGAATACTTTGAGACAAGATATTCTGATGCATCTTATGTTGGCTGTCTCCTTCCCCATTCCTCAAAAATTATTCTTTACTGTGTGTTCCTTTAAGTGAGAGCATATAGAAGAAAATATCACACTTCCCAAAAGTTCCCTGAACATCTGATGAAGACTATCACTAATTGCAAACCCTCAGCACTCTTATGCTTCTATGGAAAGCAGTTTTAATGGAATCTCCATTTCCATGGAAACCAGCCTCCAGTACAGGCATCAGGTACTCTGGCATTCACATCAGCAAATCCACTCTAAGCACATTAGAACAAATGCATGTCTTTAAATTTTACAAATCCAAATGCTTTGATCCTTGTGATTTACTATCCTCGCTAGAAGACAGGTTAGGGGGTCCTTTCTCCTACAGTTTGTTCTCTAATCCACTGCTTTTCAATTTTTTTCATAGGAAAGCATATATAGAAAGTGATAATATTTGTAAGGCATAGTGGGGCAAATAATTGAGGCTGTTCACTGCTACAGTAAGAGAAAGATGGGATCCAACCCAGAAAATAGATCAAGGAAAGAAGTTCTAGGATGACAGCTGTGCAGGAGGCCAGCAATATAGCCGGGCCAGATTGGAGGTGGAGAAGGTAGAAGAGGAGCTCCAGTAAGGATGTACCCAAACAGACAAAAAGATGTAATTACTATAATTCAAGAGATAACAAAAACTTGTACAAGAGAAAAATAGAATAATAATACACTAATTTACTCTATTTCAACAATTATTTAATCACAATAATTTTAAAAAACTGACTGCCAATATAACCAAAAATTGTGATGTAAAAATAGAGATAGGATAGGAAGAATGTGTAAAAGAGCTAAAGGGGTGAAAGAACTAAATTGCTCATCTTCATATTAGGAAGTTGTTTTAGTTTCCTTGGCTGCTCAAGCAAATAACATGCAATGGGTTGGCTGAAACTATGAGAATTTATTGTCTCATGGTTTTGAGGCTAGGAGAAGTCCAAATCAAGTTCTCATCAAGGCAATGCTTTCTTCCCAAAGACTGACATTCTGGAGCTGGCTGCCAGTGATCCTTGGTCCTGGACTCCCCTGTCACGTGGCAATGCACATGATGGCCTCTCCTTTTTTTTCCCACATTCGTTGACCTTCAGCTTCTTGCTTCCCATGGCTTTCTCTCTCTTGCATCTGAATTTCATTCCACTTTTAAAGAACTTCAGTAATAGGATTAAGATCTAGCCTAATTGAGTTGGGCTACATCTTAACTGAAATAACCTCATCAAAAGGTCCTACTTACAATGGGATTACAACCCTTATAGGATTACATATAAAGGCATGTTTTTCTGGGGTATGTAGCTCTAAACTACCACAGGAGTCAAGAGAAAATGTCTGAAGTTGAAAAAAATCAAGAAAAAGAAATATGAATATGCTATTAGAAATGTGGAGACAAATACTAGAAGAAACAGCTAAGGTTTTGAAAATGTTTATTTTTGATAGGACTCCAAGGTAGGGATAAGTGAGATAGAGGTCTATAGAACTATCTGGCTGCCTATTATATCATGTATTACTTTTTAAAAATTAAATTTACTTTAAAAAATGATCAACTAATTTGGACAACAGATACTTTCACCCTATCACAGAGCATGGAGTGAGCGAGACTCAAGGCCAAAATCAGGTCAAGGGTGATGTGGGATGGTGATTGGAAATGTGGGTAGCACATACTACTTGGAAATTAAGAAAAAATAAATTAAAGCAATAACTTTTTTCATGTTAATAAGCCACTTTGAAGGGAGCCATGTCAAAACATTCTAGGCATGTTCTTCGCTAGGTAAACTAGAACTGGACTTCTCTAGGTAAACTAGAACTCAGGTCTGGTGGGTCTAAAGAAAACTCCCACAGTGGATGTAGTACTTAGGAGCCCAAAATGAAGCCAAGCTTCGAGATTATGAATTGGTCAAACTGGATTATGCCAAGCCCCATCAAACACTTTGTACCAGTAGCATTCCTTCAGAACAAGGACAATTCTAGGCCTGCAGAAGTCAATTTATGAGAAGGTTAAGCCCAAGAATTTGGTGAGTATAAACATGAAAAACCACAGGAAGAAGCTGATGCCAATAGTGAGAAGCAACACTGAGAAGCACATCTCTTTTCCCACCAATCCAGAGCTGCCATCTGGCTGTCATGACAGCTGGTCTTACTTACATTCGTCCAGCCAGATTTCCCAGGATTGAATGCTAGGGAAACACAGTAAGTGATACTTTTCTGGATTACATCAGACCTCATGGAGCTTTTGTATAGGATAGTTGCTTAAATGAGATTGTAACAGTCCATATGGAAACACTCACTAATTTTACATTTCTCCATTATTTTCTCACCTGGCTTTCATAGTATATATAAAATTGCAGTTCAAAATAATTTTTTTCCAGATGCAAAGGCAAAAAAAACCCCCAAAGTTGTTAAACTTCTCCTATCCAGAATATCACATAATGAGTATGGATATCAGCTAAGTACCATAATACTTTATCTATTATAAATGAGATTATGCAATTTGATTAATTTTTTATTTAGTTCTCTCTTGCTTTCTTGCTTTCTTAAGAATGTTTCATGTGACCCCCTCAAAGCATGAAACCTCTCTTTCTCATGCGAATAGTGCCCTGCGTACTACTTATTTCAGCAAGTGCGGCTGTCCCCATATCTCATTAGGGTTAAGTCTTTGGCAGCTGGAGCCATCAATAACATCACTAAATTAAGCTCACGGAGTTTGGGGGGTGGGGAGTGTTTTTGCTTTTTGTCTAAATCCTCTAATCCAGGCATTTGCAAACTAGCCACAACAGCAAGTGTCCACTGAGCATTCAGCAGACACTAACTAATTCATTTGTTTCACTTTCCCCTTTGAGGGTGCTGACATGTAATAGAATACCTGTCAGGACTCTCTTGCAGAATGGGCATTAGGAGAATGTTTTGACAGGATACTAGTATTGTGTCTTGATAATTTATTGAAACCACCTGGTTTTAGATATGCTACACTGCATAATTCCTGAATGTGATTTTAATTTGAAAAATTTCAAACCTACAGAAAAATTGTAGAATAGTATAGGATCATCCATATACCTTTCCTCTACAGTCACCAATTTTGAACATTTTGTCACATTTGCTGTACCTCACTCTCTTGACGTGTGTGTTTTTGTACTATTTAAAAGCAAGTTGCAGACATCATGACACTTCACCTCTAAATATTTCAGCATATATCTCCTGATGATAAGAACATTCTCCTACATAAGCACAATGCCACTCCTGTACCCACAGTATCAATATCAATTATCAATATGTTTCAACTTTTCCAGCCGACATCCCCTTTTTTACAAAAATCCAGATCCAGTCAAGGATGATACATTGAATTTTGTTACCGTATCTTTTTTATTCCTTTTATATAGAAGAGTTGCCCCCCATCTCCGTCTGTCCCTCTTTGTTCTTTTATAACATTGGCATTTTTTAATCCAAGTAAAATGTCCCATAACCTGCATTTGCCTGATTATTTCCCTATGATTAGATTTGGGTTAAACTTTTTTGTCAAAAATACTATATAAATGATATTGTGTCATTGCCATTAGAACATGTTAGGAAGTACATTATATCTCTTTACTGTCAATACTAAGTTGGATAGCTTCATTAAGAAGGAGTATGCCTATTTATATTGTAAAGGGACACATTTTCCTTCTGTAATAAAATAATAAATGATACTCTGTGATGATGTGAATATTCTTTTCCCTGACAACTTTTCATTAATTGGTTTAAGCATTTTTTAATGACTTTTGACTGAATTGAGTATTACAGCGTTGGTGGAAAAATTATTTTGCAATTCAATCATTCCTTCTACATGTTTTAGTTGGCATTATTTTCTATAAAAGAAATTTCCTGGCCTGCTCTCCACTATTTTTAAAAATCAGTATGGAAGACATTCAAATTGGAGAGGAAGAAGTAAAACTTTCCCCACCTGCAGATAACATAATCTTATACATAGAAAATCCTGAAAATCCACAACAGTATTTGTGGACCTAATAAATGGATTCAACAAAGTGGCAGGGTACCGGATCAATACTAAAACATCAGTAGTGCTTCTGTATATAAACAATGAACAACTGGAAGAGGGAATCATGAAAAAATTCTGTTTATTAGCAACTGAAAGTCAGATATCTAAAACTAAATCTAACCAAGCATTTAAGAGATTTGTACACAGAAAACTATAAAACACTGCTGAAATAAATCAAAGAAGACCTAAGTAAATGGAATGACACTACATGTTCACAGATTGTAATACTAAATATTGACATATAGAACAATGAAATTGAATAGCGAATTCAGAAATTAAACCCTGATACTTATGGTCAGTTCATTTTTGACAAGGATTCAAAATCCACTCAAAGGTGAAAAACTAGTTTCTTCATCAAATGGTATTATGCAAAAACATGAAAGTAGACCCCTACCTCAACCATAATAAAAAATTTACTCAAAATAGATAAAAGATCTAAATATAAGAACCAAGCTACACATCTCCTAAAATAGAAAACTTAGGCAAGCATTTTCAAAACTTTGTGTTAGGCAATAGTTTCATAGACTTTACACCAAAAGCATGAGCAACAAAATAAAAAGTAGATAAACAGAACTTCATCAAAATTACAAATTTTTCACAATGAAAGGACTTTCTCATGAAAGTAAAAAGACAACTTATAGAATGGGAGAAAATATTTGGACACCACATACCCAATAAGGGTTTAATATCCAGAACATATAAGAACTCCTGCAACTCAACAACAAAAACATAACAACCCAATTTTTTAAATGGGAAAAATTCTTGAATAGACATTCCTCTAAAAAGCATATACAAATGGCCAATAAGCATATGAAAAGATGCTTAACATCATTACATAGAAGTGTGAAACGCAAGTCAAAACCACAATGAGGTACCATTTTGCATCCACTAGAATGGCTACCAATAATAAAAAAAAAAAAAGAAAGAAAGAAAAATAACAAGTATGGTGAAGGTGTGCAGAAATAGGAACACTCATTGATTGTTAGTGGTAATGTAAAATTTACCCAGCCACTGGGTAAAACAGCTTGGCAATTCCTCGGAAAGCTAAGTATGGCATTACCGCATGACCCTGTCATTCCACTTCCAGATATATACACAACAGACTTGAAAGCAGGGACTCAAACAGATATTTCCACATAGCAGTACTATTCACAATTGTCAGAAGATGCAAGCAACACATGTATCCATCAACTTATGAATGGATAAACAAAATGTGGCATACACATACGAAGGAATAATATTTAGCTATAAAAAGGAGTGACGTTATTATCCACGTGACAACATGGGTGAACCCGGGAGACAATATGTTGAGGGAAATAAGCCAGACACCAAAAGGCAAATATTGTCAATTTCATTGATATGGAATAATTTGAGTAAGCAAGTTCATAGAGTCAGAAACTAGAAAATAGGTTACCAGGGACTGGATGAGGGTGGGGAATGGGGAGTTAATGCTTAATGAATAGAGCTTCTTTTTGGGTTGATAGGAAAGTTTTGGTGATGGGCGGCGGTGATGGTAGCATAGCACTGTGAATATAATTAACACTGATTTATATATTTGAATGCAGAAATTTTAGGTTGTATGTATGTTATTAAAATAAAAAATTTAAAAAACCATAGGACTGTACAATACAAACAGTGAACCTTATATAAATTATGGGCTTTAGTTAATAGTACAATTATAATATTGTTTCATCAATTGTAACAAAGTACCACACTAACACAAAGTATTAGTTACAATAAAGTGTTAATAATAGAGAAAACTGGTATGAGGAAGGTATATATGGGAACTGCGTATTTTCTGCATGATTTTTCTGTAAACCTACAAAGTAATAAAAAAAATTTTTTAATCACTATGGGAATCAATGATTCTTTTAATATTTAATATGTTATAGCTCATTGTTGTTATTCTTTTTGATGTTGAGCATATTTTTCAAATGCCAAGGGATCCACTTAAACCTAGTAAAATTTATAGTTTTACTATATAACTGTATATTATGATTAATTACAGTTATGCAGCTATACTGTACAGAAATAATGGTTTAAACATCCAGTCCCACATCACTGGGGAATTAATAATATAAACCAAATTTCTCAAGCACTCTACATTCTAGTATCATCCTTCTCATTATTCAAACAAAATAACTTGTGCTCCCATTGTACAAAGTTGTAGAAAATCCTGTAGCTGTAGATATTTCTGAAGATTCAGGGGGCAGTTTGGGAGTCTCCTCTGAGGAGGGCATTTTCTCTCGCTGCCATTCCAACTCCCCATCACTTTGAGCCAACCCGAAATTGATTATGCACGCTGCCATCCTCGGCCAGATTTCTCCCAAGCACAGAATCAGCCCTTTTTCCATTTCCTCAAGGCCTTGGTGACAACATAGTGTGCCACAACACCAAATATTAAATAGGATGTAATTTAATATTCTACACCAGTTATTAACGCTCAAGAACTCCTCCCTAAGCTGCCTCCCTGGGCTAGTCCTTGCATTTATTCTCCCTATTCAGTCTACCATAGCTACAATTAGCATCTTCTTATCCACCTTTGAGACAGTCACTGACCACAGAAAACACTGCATTCATGGGCTAAGTCAAGGGTAATTGAATGAATAGCTTTCAAGTTTCCAGATCAATAATATCATTCTCCTCTTTGTTTCAATCATCTTACCCATGAATGTTCTTTCAGCCACTTTTCCTACCTCACCTTAGCAATCCACCCATGTATCACCTTCAGTGAAGGTCCTGCAGGCATCCTGTCCTACCTAATGAATTCCAGGTGAGCATCCCTCCTGGACCATCCAGCTTCAGGGGAGTGCCAAGACTCAGGCACTCTTGGCATCCCTTTCTCTTTGGCTATGTGCATAATGGAGCCACCTCTCCTAACCTCCTATCAGTGTTCACAGCTCTGTCTTTCTATAGAAAAATCTGTCAAGCTACTGCCCTAAACACACGTCCTGCACCAACTAATGGAACTTTCCACTGTGACCAGCCTAACTTATCTGACTCTGCAAGTCAGGTTAGGCTGTTGAGTCACAACTGCAGTTATGGGTCAGTACACTCCAGCTCCCAAGAGAAAGAACATGGGAAATATTATTCTCTTCCCAAGCAGTAATATATACTGAATATATAAGGTTCACCCTTCACTTCAAAAATCATTCACATTCACATGCACAAACACATAGAAACATACAAAAGCATAGTTTTCAGTAAGTTTACTCCTGCCAACTGCACCTAGAGGAGGGAAGTGAGGGGTAAAAATTGCTTAAAAGGATAAGGCAATCAGTGATATAACTTGGATCACACTCAAGTGGCTGATGCACTAAGTAGACTGACTTTCCTGAGTCACTGTGAATTTTCAATTCCGTTTGGTTCATATAATCTGGCCTGATGCCCATAGCAGTCAGAACTCTTAGCTAATGACCAGGGAGCAGAGGTCAGGCCTCATCTTTGAGCCCAGATCAAATTGAGCTATAGCAAAATATAAAGCACCCATTGACTAATTGTTTGTGTGTCCATTTTTGTGGTGATAAACAACCATGGGACTAAGGAAGCATTAATCAATAAATTCCCAATTGAGTTTAGAATAAATTAGGAGAGAGGCAAGAAATGAGGTAGAAAGCAAAGTACCTCCATGTTCCACTATGATCCCACAAATGCCAAGTAACATAAATGCTTAAGGTGGGAAAATCTTTGGTAACTTCCCTTCAATGTACTCAATTTAACAGAGCTGAGAAAAGTATCTCCTTTTCCCCTATACTTATTTCTGCACACACACCCTTCCATTCTCAATGTACTCATTATATATCCCAACACAGTGTCCTGCCCGTAAAAGGGTTTGAGGACAATGGAAGTGAGAAGTCAGCAATGTTCACCTACTTCCTGGGCATGGATTATATGAACTTATATACATGAAAACTTTGGCTTTATTATTTGAAAGAGAAGGAGAAAGAGATGGTTAAATAAGAACCCACAATTAAAAGCGGCTTAAAAGACAGGGCTTATTACCTCAACTAATAAGAAGTCTAGTGGCAGAGTAACTCGAGTATTGGTATGGTGATTCAATGATATTATAAAGGACATATGGTTTTTCCATCTTTCTGCTCAATCAACCTCAAATGGCTGACTTTTGATGTCACTTTTATCCCCTCATGGTTCATGAAGACCAAGACATCACAGCCTCTTCCAAAGGCAAAGAAAAAATAAGAGGATCATTTCTTCTTGCCTATCTCTTTTATTTAACAGAAAAGTCTTTCCCAGAAGTTCCTCTTGGGAACATTCCCAGAAGTTTCCCTCAGGGACCACTGACAAGGATGGCTTATGTGGTCAACTCAAGCTGAAAGGAGCTAGGGGGAGAAAAGCACAGGAATTCTCAGTCTCTACAGTGAGAAGAGGGCATATCTAGGAAAGAATTAGGTGCCTACCCCAATGAAAGGCAAGAAATGGGTTAAAGGATGGTGAACACTTCTTGTCCAGACCCCAGAACCATATATGGCCCTTTTAGATAGGGGCTTAAGTTAAATATGAAGGAACTTTGTGTTCCAAAGCACAGCTGTACCATGGGATCACATCAACTCTTGCTTTTTTTTTTTGCATGGTCTGGCATGGGGAATCCAACCCGGGCCTTCGGGATTACAGATGAGAATTCTGCCACTGAGCCACCGTCACACTACCCTCTACTCTTGCTTTAATACCTACTTTACCTCCAATTTCTCTTCCCAATTCATAGTTTTTTATTCAATTATCCCGTAAAAATTGTTTTGGAGTAAGTTTTCTTTATTTTTTGAGACAATCTAAATTTGTCATAGTAAAATAAAAAATACTAATAAGCTAATACAAGAAAATATGTTATGTCACTCTGAAATAATTACTACTATTTATAGTTTTGTATATTCCTTTAGCTATTGTTATATTGATCTTTATTCATTTTTAAAAGACATTTTCCTTATGGAGCTTTCTTTTGTTAAAATATATATAAGAATACAAGATGAATTACTGTGTTTAACATTGAAACTTGAACTACTTTGGAAACAAACTGAACTATTTAGAAAGTAGTCAGTGTCAACTCATAAGTAAAGATAATAGGAAAAAGAAATAGTCGTAAAAGGATTTGGAATAGTGTCAATTTAAAATAAATTCATCAAGTTTATAGTTCAGTAAATGTGAAGCTACATAGTATTTGGCTGGAGGGTAATAGTTGGTGAACTTAATTTCTAGCCCAGCTTTCCATGCATACCCAGGTTTACTCTATTACAAGCATAAATTGTCCCTTCTGTACTTTGTTTAATATAACACTGTAGCATGAGAAGGATTTAGTGTATTAAATGTTTGTTCCAGTTTGCAAAAACATCCATACAAATAGCACCTTTTCCTTTCAGAGCTTTCCTTGAACTTGCATCTCATATAATAAATTCAAATTCCTTCTAAAAGTTATTTCCTGAATAGCAAATATAATAGCTTTAAATGAATCAGTTTCGCAGAAATGCTTTCCTTGTATTTCTGGAAAATGCCTACCTACATCTCAGATATCCTGATGACTTGATGGAGTGATTTTTGACTAGCCATTTTGACTTTGCCCCTTTAGATGCTGCTATGTGGCCATTGAGATGTTTTGGTGTTGTTCAAATCCCACCTCTAATATTAATTAGATGTCTGTCCTTTGACATATGGCTTTATAAAGCCCCCATTTTCTTAGTTGTAGAATTGAAATAAAAGGCTAGCAGTAAAGATTAAATTAAGGATTTTAAGTACTTATACAATGCCCAGGACATATCAGTTTCTCAATAACAGTTGACAAATGTTATTTCTTTTGACAAAATGGCAAAATCAGCAATGGTAAAATTGATTATCATGTTGATGATGATGATGATGTTGGTGGCGGTGGTGAAGAAGATGCAGCAAGAGCATGTACAAAGTAGGACTAAAACGATGCTCTCCCCTGATCTGAGAGAGTCTGCTGAAGGCATTGCTAAATATGTGCTATCAATAAGCTTAACCATGAACTCCCAGAATTAAGTTAAGTGAATTAAATTTAGATAAACTGCAGCCATCAAAAGAGCTTATAGGTAAGAATGCAACCATATATGAGGCAGTGGCACTTACCGACCTACTGGGATGCCACAGCCCACAAGCACTTTTCACATCTATCTGCCTTCACAACTTGCCTAATTTAATTAATTAATTAACAAATTGGTTTTAATATATTTTTGATACATTCTGTGCCAGGTACTGGGTAAGTGCTCCAGTTTTTTATCTTGGTTTGCCAAAAGTTCCAGAAGCTATTAATGGAGAGTCAGGACACGGCCAGCCATAAAAAAAAAATTGCTTCTGTTTAGGGGTGGGCATATGGAAAGGGAAAAAATGGCAAGGGAGAGACTGTAGTTTGGGAAGTGCTACAAACTGATCCACTAGAATAAAGATAAGTAAGGAACTCCTCTGTTTCCACAGAAGCCTCATGAAAACTTTGACCACAATCATAGTGCTGGGAATCAAGAATGCAGGGTGCAGGATGCAGTAATCACACGTGCAGTCCGCATGCAGCCATACATGCAGTGTAGTATGGCTTCTTAAAAGAATTCTTCAAGATCTGGTGACAACGTCCACGTGTTCAGGATAAAACTTGTTATTGTAATATTTCCCATGATGAAAGAAATCAGAGGAGAAACCTTTCAGTGTTAACTTCTTTGGGACACTTTTCCACTGCTATCCCTTCTGCTTCCACTCAACATTCTAATCAGTATAAATACATAAGTAAATAAATAAACAAACAAATAAAAACAGAGGAAAAATAGCAATGATGTTCTGTAAATTAGACACAAGGAAAATTAGATATAGTGTTTGCTGAAAGGGTAAAAGGGAAAAATTCTCTTTAGAAACAAGACTTTGTTCATCTCAAATGTCTGAAGACAGAAGAAGAAACTACAGATTATCTACTACTCCATGAAAGGGAACATGGAAGCAGATAATAATTCAGGTCTTTTGATTGCATTTAAAGTTTCTGCTACCTTTATTATTTTTTTTTTCCTTCAGGATCTCTCTAGGCCATCAATTGTTTGCAATGTGGTTTCCCCAGCATTTCTGGTGTGTATCACATTCATGTATATGCATATAGGCAGAAAATTTTAGCCAGCAGCTGATGGAAAAACATTCGTCAGCAGTGTTTTAAAATATACAATTCTACTTTGGATGACAACAGCTTGATATATATTTGACACTCTTGTCTGCAAATGTAGGTCTGGCAGGCTTAGTGACAAGGGTATGTCTGAAAATTTGATTCTGACTCAGTGTAGTGATTTAAGCATATGTCCATTTGTCTTCTCCTGTAGCAGAAACATCTCCTACTCGACACACAGGGCAGGGTGCCCGCTTTGAACCAAAGAATAAGCATAGCTCACATTGTCTGCCCCCAATACACCTTTTTGAAAAAGTTTTTTATTTTTATATATATCTTTTAATTTAAGGCCACTTCAATTTTGAAATAGGCTGTGAATTCTCAATTCTTTAAACACAGCTCTATAAAAGGGAATTTTCTTATCAGTGTTCTTACCTGAGACCAGCAGGTTGGGTAATATTAAATTTGATTTAGTACATTCACAGATCTTTTTGTACCTAATTATTTATATGGTGACTTAAAAGTTTTTTAAATCCAGGTTGAGTGGGGGAGTTTTTCAGTGATTGCGTCCAATAAGTGAGTAAGCACGCGCGTACAGTCACTTGGGCTGCTATAGACGGATCAGTCCTCTCCGGAACAGGCTTACTCTCGGAAAGACAGGAGGGAGGGAGGAAGGGGGAAAGGAAGGAAGGAAGGAAGGAAGGAAGGAACGAAGGAAGGAATGAAGGAAGGAAGGAAGGAAGGAAGGGAGAAACACATCAAAACTTAAATTTCTAAAGTAGATAAAATTCCTGAAAAATTAAGTACAAATCAAATTTTAGGAAACTATTTGCTATTTCTCCATAGGTTTATAACATTATTTCAGAAATGCTTTATCTGGCTTTTGATTGGTTTTCAGTCTGTGTAAGCTCTTATTATATTAATTATTCATGAATGCTTCAACACAAACTAGCCCCAGTTCTCAACCGTGGCTATATATTAGAATACCTGAGTGACTTTTTAAAAATACTGATACCCAGGCTCCCATTCTAGTGAAATCAGAATCTCTGGAGGTGAGATCTGGGCACATTTATATTTTAAATGTTCTATAGATATTTTAATGTACATAGTGTTAAATCCCACTGTAAGCATTTTGTGGACAAAGACTGTCTATTTTGTTCACAGTACCTAGTACAGGGAAGGCACTCAATAGAGGTGTTAAATAAATAAAACAAGGTCTATCGTTTCAGCATTTTCCAAGGTAAATTCACAAAAAAATATTAATACATGGAGGGTCTATAAGTCAAGAAAAATCTAGTGTCTCAGAGAAAGATGAGCAGTATCTCAAAGCTTCCACATAATTTACAAATAAGAAAGGCACAAGCCTTGGCAGTCACCATTTTAATATTTAATATTTTGGATAATATAAGTGGATAATTCCCTTTAATAAGTAGAGTAACTAATAACAGCTTTTGCAACAACTTCTAAAAAACTTACCCTAGAAAAATAGCACACAACTTTTGTCTTCGCAGTACACTTGTGAATACAAGAAATTTTGCCCATTACAAGACTGGATTAAAAGCTTCAAAACACACACACAAAAAAAAAATCAGAAAAAATTGCAACATAATCATGACTGTTGCTGAATACGCAACAAAATTTATTAAAAATTCGCTCAGTATCCAATCATTTACTCATTCTTACAGTAGGGTGTCACTATTCCAGAATTCTTTATTGTCCTTGATTTGCCCCCCTATAAACTCATGAGACAAAGTCCTCACACATTCCAGTATGCATTTGACGTATTTTCAATGCCATTTTAGCTCTTATCAATAGCAAATTGAACTCCCCTCTATTTGCACCTCACAACCCTCTCAGCTCAAAATTACATCTATCTGATGTTTTCAAAATGGTAGTAAAACTCAATTGTAGCAAAAGGAAACATTATTCACTGATTGCACTAGTCAGCTATTTCTCTAACAGTGCTAAGTAATGATCTGCCCCAAAACTCAGCTGCTTACAACAAGCATTTATTCTCTTGCTTGTGAGACAGCTGGGCAGCTACTGTTTAGCTAATCTGGGCTGGGTTCACCTGAGCATGTGTGCCTTAGACTTGGGATTAGCTGAGCAGGGTTCCAGGCTGTGAGTTGTAGGTCTTCTCCACATGTTACACTCTGGGATCCAGACAAAAGGGGAATATTCTCGTGGAGATCAGTAGAATGCAAAAGGAGTACAAAAGTGCAGTCACACAAACATATTTCAGGTATCTTCTCAGCTAACATCTGATTATATCTCAATGGTCAATCCCAAAAATCAAGGTGAGGGTGAAGAAGGAAATATTCTCCACCCATTATGAGGCCATGGCAATCAGATGGATGAGTAATTCTATTAGCAGAAACAGAAGAATTCAATTAACCACAATGAGCAACGTTTGACAGGACATAAATTGAGAACTCCTGCGCCAGGAGGCTGGAGAACATGGCAAGCAGGAAAGGAACCCTGATCACTATGCTCAGACCTATAGACAGTCATCTTTCCAACTGGTTTTCCCAAAACATCAAAATGGCTCCTTGCCTGCCTGGATTTAAATTTCTATTATTAGAATCTCATATGGTTAAACAACCAAGATAGGAGAATCAGCTCTGAAAGACTGCAAGGAAACTTAGATTATTATCACAGAGGCAGAAGAGTGGGATGAGTCCAATATCTGGAACCAGGCAAACGTAAGTTTGAATCCTGACACCTACACCTACTGGCTCTGTGACCTTACATAAGTTACTTAAATCTGTGAATCCTCAGAGTTTTTGTTTGCTAGATTGTTTTTTGCTGACTTTGTTTTGTCTATAAATTGGAAATAGTATTGCTCTCCTAGAGTAGTTGTAAGGATTAAATGAGCTAATGTAAGAAAAGCATCTGAATTTCCCTTCACCACTGGAGTAGGCCCACTTATGAGATTGCCTGTTCATTTCCTTAACAGAGAAAGAGGGAGAGAGAAGAAAGAAGAGTGACTATACATCCTGAATTTTCTGGCATAGTCTTTACCTCTCTAAGTACCTTTACACCTATCATACAATGCATCCCTTTTTCTTGCTTAGAAAGCATCATCATTCTTAGATGGACAACCTGAAAGTTTCATGTCAGGAAAAAGATGGTCTTCATCTCCCCACAACCCCTGTGGCCTATATACTTTACATAAATGAACTTTAATCTGTAAAGTTTTCCTTGATCCTACCCTGATTTCAAACTTGGCTGGGTGCCCCTTTTATGTGCTCTTACAGCATGTTGTAATTCCCTCACATAAAACACATTCAAGTTCCCTCGCCAAGCCTTGTGCATGTGAACCCATTTGTAAATAGGACCTTTCAAGGTTAAACACACTTTAATAAAAGTGTGGATTCATCTGTGAATTGGATCTTTGAGTAAGGGTGTGCCTTATTCCTTATAACTGGAGCCTGCATAAGCAGAGGAAATTCACGTGCAGTTAATCAGTGGAAGCCGTAAGTCAGGAGAAACAAAAGGTCAAGACACAAAATCGCTCTGTGATAGAAGACTGATGGAATACCACAGACTCTGGGAGAAAGCAAGCCCAGCCAA
Organism: Tamandua tetradactyla; assembly: GCF_023851605.1. NCBI lineage: Eukaryota > Metazoa > Chordata > Mammalia > Pilosa > Myrmecophagidae > Tamandua > Tamandua tetradactyla. Next base: position 54,246,454 of record NC_135350.1, on the reverse strand, counting down.
TTCCTTGATGTTGGACTTCTAGCCACCAAAACCAAGAGACAATTAATTCTTGTTGCTTAAGTCAAGCAATTTGTGGTATTTGTTCATAGCAGCTCAGGAAAACTAAGACATCAACTCAACATTTCTCACATCATATTCGAATTGTATGTTTATGTGGAGCCCCCCTACACTAATAAATCACTGTCTGGCTTATTCTTTGTGTTTGTAGCATAAAAGAGACACTGGTGAGCATCTATTATTTTTGCCTAGGCCAGCATCCAGTCTTTCTTCTTTAATATCTCCTTAGTGAAATTATTTTTGCCGCCTTATTTAGCCTTAAAAGTCTATTTAGACTGAAAGTCTACACCTGGATTTTCCCTAAAAGAAAAAAACAAATTCCCTTTTTTTACTTATAACACTTTAAGTTGGTATGGTGGTTTCAAGCTATTTGTATCCCAGAAAAACCTGTTCTTACATTTAATCTCTTCCTGTGAGTTTGAACCCATTGTTAATAGGATCTTTTGTGAGGTTACTTCAGTTAGGTTGTGTCCCACCTCAGTAGGAATGTCTGAATCCTATTACTGGAGTCCTTTATAACAGAACAAAATTTAGAGAGAGAGATAAAGCCACAGAAAGTAAGAAGCTGAAATCAAGGAAACTGGGAAAAGAAATGAGAGACCAGGAGATGGTCCCATGTACCCTGCCATGTGACAGAGGAGCCAAGGATTGCCAGCAGCCAGCCACAGAATGCCAGTCTTCACAGAGAAGGCATCACCTTGATGATGCCTTGATTTGGACAATTTCCTGGCCTCACAGCCATGAGTAAGTAAATTCCCATTGTTTAACCCAACCCATTTCCCTGTATTTGTTCAGCAGCCTAGGAAACTAAAACAATTGGATTTCAGAACTTCCAATAGAAACAATTTAATATAGATATTGGTCCCTGAAGTGAAACAGTACCAGTTAAGGGCCTAAAATGTGAAATTGATGATTCAATATAAAGTAGACTCTTTTCCTTCTGCCCCCAAGTGGGAACTGAGATTGAAACCATTCAGCTGAGGGCTAGGGGCATGAGTAGGGCACTGGCCTGTTGCTCCCACATACACTAGAATCACAGGCCCTGGACCCAGGGGCCGGAAAGGAGCCACCGTTCAAGGACTGGGAAATGCAGATGTTGAGAACAAGCTTCTCCAGCCTCATAAAAATACTTGCCTGGGAATCCCCATTCTCATCCCATGGGACAAAGTGCAGACCCCTGATGTCTAGTGGAAGAGCACTGAATTGCTTCTCTTTGGGATTGAATAACACAGCTTTGGGAAAGAGCTGAGATGTATTTTTGAAGTGAATGGAACTCATTATTTTCACGACATTCCCAGGGCAGGCCTGGTCACGGTGCTGCCTGTTAGCTTTTGTTGCTGGCATGATACAGCTGCTCCTGCATGTTTGCTTGGAAAGGAAGGCCAGACACCTGATCCTTTTCCACAAGCCATTATATGTCAAAAATGGCAGATTCTCCCCAAGGCCACCGAGAATCTTTGGACCTGTCATTTTTTTTCCACTCACATCAATGGGATTTTCTTCCTTCTGCCTTACACAGCTTCAATAAAACCCTACATGATTAAATGATTTCAAAACATTGCAATGTATTATGTGTCTTATTAAATAGTTATTTGATAGCCTAAAACTAATTTTTAAGTTCAAAGAAATGGGGTGAGCACAAAGGAAATGGGCCCTTCGGCTCTGTGGTTGCTGACAGTTTCCCAAACGGACACCTGTGACAAAGTGGCTGCTGCACGTTGATACATGCCAAAATTTGTGACAGAAACAAGTATCTGAGCACTTGAGCTTTGCACACATGAATCACAGTCTTGACAAATATAAAACTACATTCCTTGCCAATTGCTTCCTATATAGGTTGGGGAAAGAGGGAAGCAGTGAACAAAACAGGGGTAGAGCTGAATCCCTGAAGTCAAGAGCTGCTGATTTCTGGTCAGACCCAAATCCAGGAATCAAGTCATGTTCATCAACCTCTGTTCCCTCAAATATGGGTCTGGTGAGTGACTGATGGGGGTTCCATGATAATTAACTAATTATTGCCACCACCAATATTTTACTTGAAGGTGCTAATAATTTCTTCCTGCTCTTTTTCTCATTGTTTAATGAACAAAGATTTTCAGGGGAATATATTAGATTAGGGTTTCATCAAATTGTTGTCATTTTAAATATAAATTATATTATTAATATTGGGTATTATTTCAAAAGTTCCTGGATTTTAAGAAGTTTGGTAATGGCTATACCAAGGTATTACTCAGTCCTTTAACATCCAGCTTCAGCATGATCCTTCTAAGCTAAATGAAATTCTATCTAAATGGAGTGACTTTTATATTCACTTCATCACTGGCATTTCCTGTTACTCCTTTTACCTCCTCCTACTTGTACTAAACACACAAAAGCGAAACTAAATGCAATTAAAAGTATGTCAAAAATATAAATAAACAAGTATATTCTCTTCTTTTATAAGCCAAGACTAATGATGGCCAGTGATATACAAATCCAAATCAAACTAGCTTAGGCAAAAGCAGAATATTTGGGTAAGCTCAGACCTGGCAGCAAGGCTGAGAAGAAAATTGGAACCCAGAATTGGGGTACCTCTGGATCTGTCACATCTCTCTTCTCTTTCTTTCTCCTCCTCTCCCTCTCCCTCTCCCTCACATGTGCACACATGTGCATCTCTACCTCGTCCACATGTCCCCTTATCTCTTACTCCAGCTTGGCAAGAGAACTGACTGCTGAACTCTCCAAAGCTTCCTATCTCCATCCCCAGACTAGAAATGCTAATTATTCTCTCTGGCTCCAAGTTCAAAAGCTCTGGAGAAAGACATCATTTGGTCCGATTTTGCTCTGCTGACCCATCCTTGAAAAAATCAACAATGGCCAGGAACCTTGCATGTGTAAGAAATGATACCACATGTTCAAGTCATAGGGGTTAGAATAGAGGAAGGAGCATCCATCAGAGGAAATATATGTAGGTGTTACAAGTGATGTTTACAAAGAGTAGTTGGAGTTATTAGAATACCCCAGTGATTGATTTTAAGTAAAAACAACACAATAAAAAATATAACTGGATTAGGCCAGAAATTTCTTTACCTTATTCTCTGCTTTATCTGAGTACAGTGCTTGGCACATAATGGGTGCTCATTAAATATACATTAAATGAATGAATACAATAAAGATGGGTAATAAGCAGCAGCAGAAACCGTATACACTAAATACTGAAAGTGGTACTCTCTCAATATGAGATTACAGAACATTTAAAATTTTCTTTTCCTTTTCTGAATTTTTAAATATTCTATGATAAGCCTTTATTTCTTTTAAAATGAGAAAAGTGCTGTTACCTTTAAGGAAGCTCTATGAAAAAATGATTATCCTGGGGTTTCAGTGGAAAGAAAAGTGAGAATGTTATCAAGTTTCCTTGCCAACAATCAGTAGTTTTGCCCTGAGAGCCCCTGGAGATGGAAAAGAGAAGGGTTTTGTCCCCTCCAGCTCACAGCTCACATCAGGCTGCCTGAACAGTGCAGAGTCCTAGGAAGAGAGCTTTCTCAAAGTTATTCTTTCCCAGGACTGCTGCTCTGAGGCTGGCTGTTGTGAAATACCTTGTGATTCCGTGTCTCAGGGTTACTTTCAGCTCCTGTGGCGACTGCCAGAGAAGCTGAAAACAGAAAAGTGCCAAGGCAGAGCCGCTTGCCTAATCTGATGAAAAGAAGCCAACTTCTCCCCTACAGAATTTGGAAGCTTGAAGTGAATGTAGAGATCACCCAGTCCATCCTTCATTTTACAGAGAAAGAGAATGAACGGCAGAAGGATCAAGTGACCTTTGAACAGTTACTTAGACCATCTGAGTCTCAGTTTCCTCAACTGTACATAACCCAAATAGATTGGCTTTAATGTTCCTAACTAAAGGCCCATCTCAGCATTCCAAAGAGAAATCCAACTAAAAGAGCCTGGAAGAAGAATGCAGTTCTTGCTTGATAAAAAGGCAAAGGGGGAAAGTGATATTCCTAAAGCTCTCTTCATGTGTCTCACTCCTTGAAGTCCCACGCCTGACTGCATTTGTTCCAACCCTTCTTTTGCCCATCTCCAAATCCCCAACTCACCTGGTTTTCCTTCCCTTGGTCCAGTTTTCCTGTCTACTCTGAGATATTTTTCTCCAGTTATCTGCATGCCATGGTGCTTGGCCATCCTCTCTCACAGCTCAGCCTTCCTCTTTGACCTATCCTTTTCAGAATCCCCACCCACCCCTGCTCAAAAAAATTTCCACCTCTTTTTTTCTGCAGAGGTATTCACCTCCCCACTGTCTCTGGGGCCCAATTCTTACATATTCAAGGGCCTGCCAAAGCTTTGGAATCACAGCTTGTAGGGGCTTAATTAGTTGTTAACAAGGAGTTGTCCTCAGTGTCTGTCTGAGGAGGTCAACAGAGTTTCTAGGCTTCTGTTCTCAGTAATAATTATTCATGCCTTCTTTCTTTGCTCATGCAGCATTTATTCTTCTTTTAATTACAGGCATACCTGGGGATATTGAGGGTTCTGTTCCAGACCACAGCAATAAAGCGAATATTGCAATGAAGCAAGTCACACGAATCTTTTGGTTTCCCAGTGCATATAAAAGTTATGTTTGCTTTATACTGTAGTCTCTTAAATGTGCAATAGCATTATGCCCTATAAACAATGTACATTTTTATTTTAAAAATACTTTATTGCTAAAAAAATGTTAACCATCATGTACTGAGCCTTGAGCAAATCATAACCTTTTTGCTACTGGAGGGTCTTGCCTCAATGTTGATGGCTGCTAACTGACCACGGTGGTCCTTGCTAAGTTTGGTGTGGCTGTGGCAATTTATTCAAATAAGGCAACAATGAAGTTTGCCACATCGACTGACTCTTCCTTTCATGAAAGATTACTCTGTAGCGTGCACTGCTGTTTGATTTTACCCACAGTAGAACGTCTTTCAAAATTGCAGTCAATCCTACCAAAACCTGATGCTGCTTTATCAACTGAGTTGATGTGATATTCTAAATCCTTTGCTGTCATTTCAACTATAATCGCAAGGTTATCCTTGAGGGGTGGAATCAACATCTTCCAAACTTGTTAATGCTGTTATCCCATGAATCACAAATGTTCTTTTTTTTGCATTAAAACATTTTCTAATCGTGGCAAAATGTATATGATATGAAATTCATTTTAATCATTGTAAGTGTACAATTCTGTGACATTGGGTATATTGACAAATGTTCTTTTTTTTCCCTTTTTTTTTTTTTTTGTTTTGTCATGGGCAGGCACCAGGAATCAAACCCGGGTCTCCAGCATGACAGGCGAGAATTCTGACACTTGAGCCACCATTATCCACCTGACAAATGTTCTTAATGGCATCTAGAATGGTGAATCCTTTCCAGAAGGTTTTCAATTTTCTTTGGCCAGATCCATCAGAAGAAACACTGTCTCTGGCAGTTATAGCTTTTCAAAATGTATTTCTTAAATAACAAGACTTGAAAATTGAAATGCCTCCTTGATCCATGGGCTATGTTATGCAGCATGAAAAACAACATGAATCTCATCGTATATCTCCATCAGAACTCTTGGGTGACCAGGTGCATTGTCAACGAGAGTAACATCTTGAAAGGAATCTTTTTGTCTGAGCAGAAGGTCCAAAAACGGGCTTAAAATACTCAGTAAACCATGCTATAAACAGATGTGGTTTTTTATCACAGCTTTGTTCCATTTATAGAGCAAAAACAAAGTAGATTTAGGATCATTCTTAAGGACCTTGGATTTTCATAATGATAAATAAGCAATTTCTTCAACTTAAAGTCACCAACTGCATTAGCCCCTAAGAAAAGATTTAGCTTGTCCTTTGAAGCTGGACATTGGCTACTCTCTAGGTATGAAAGTCTTAGATGGCGTCTTGTTCCAATAGAAGCCGGTTTTGTCTACACTGAAAATCTGTTGTTTAGAGTGGACACCTTCATCAGTTATCTTACCTGGATCTTCTGGATAACTTGCTACAGCTTCTACATCAACACTTGCTGCTTCACCTTACACTTTCACCTTATGGAGATGGCTTCTTTCCTTAAAACTCATGAGCCCACCTGTACTAGCTTCAAGCTTTTCTTCTGCATCTTCCTTGCCTCTTCATAGAATTGAATAAAATTAGGGCCTTGCTCTGGATTAGGCTTTGGCTTAAGGAAGTGTGACTGGTTTGATCTTCTACCCAGACCACTCAAACTTTCTCCATATCTGCTATAAGGCTGTTTTGCTCTCTTATCATTCGTGTGTTCACTGAAGTAGCAATTTTAATTTCCTTCAAGAACGTTTCCTTTGCATTTACAGCCTGGCTAATTGGCTGGTGCAAGAGGCTTAGCTTTTGAACCATCTTGGCTTTCGATATGCCTTCCTCACTAAGCTTAGCCATTTCTAGCTTTTGATTTAAAGTGAGGGACCTGTGTCTTTTTCTCTTTCTTTCATTTGAAGACTTAGAGGCCATTGTAAAGTTATTAATTGGCCTAATTTCAATATTGCTCTGTCTCAGGGAACAGGGAGGCCAAGGAGAGAGAAAGAGACAGGCAACAGCCGGTCAGTGAAGCAGTCAGAACGCCAAACATTTATCGATTATTTGCCTTCATATATGGGTGTGTTTTGCAGCACCCCAATACAATTACAGTAGTAACATAAAAGATCACTGATCACAGATCACCCTAACAGATATAATAACAATGAAAAAGTTTGAAATATTGTGATAATTACCAAAATGTAACACAGAGACATGAAATGAGCTCATGCTGTTAAAAAATGGCACTGATATATTTGCTTGATGCAGTGTTGCCACAAACTTTCGGTTTGTAAAAAAAAAAAAAAAAATGCAATAAACTGTGAAGCACAATAAAGCTAAGTGCAATAAAATGAGGTATACCTATATACTTATTGTGTGAATCTCTTATGAGAGTCAGAATCCATTTAAAAAAATCTTTTTACATATACACTATGATGTTTCATAAATGTGATCATACTAGGACTGTTTTTAGTACAGCGTTAAAAATTTCCTTTCCTATTTTGATTTGTTTTCTTTCTCCCCCTCCTCCCATAATCATTACCCATGTTTAATTACCTGGGATATATATCCTTTGATATTTCTCTTCATGCTGAATCAAATATATATGAGTCCTTGATACACTTAACCATATATGGACATGGGGTGGATTTTTGTTTCATAAAAATTGGATCATATTTTACGGACTTTTCTACATCTTGCTTTTCTCAGGCAACAATAATTATGGAAATCCCTTTCAGTCACTGGGTAGGATCCAATACTTTTTGTCTAATGATTGCATAACATTATATGAATGTATAACATGTCATAATTTATTCAACCACTCACCTAATAATAAGCGTCCATTTTTTTCTCAATTTTTACCACTATACACATGCCATAATAAATATTCCTGAACATGTATTCTTAAATTTCAGAAATTTCATTTGAAGAGATGGTCTCTGAAGTGAGATTTTCTGGGTTAAGGGATATATATACATTTTATTTTAATAGATATTTTCCAAATGACTATAACAATTTACATTTCCATCAGCAGAATATGAGAATACCTTTTTTCTTTCATGCCCACCAAAAACAGATATTATCACTTTTAAAATTTTGACATTCGGTTAGGTGTAATACTGTTTCATTGTACTTTAATTTACATTTATTTGGTCTCTAATGAGTTTGAGCATCATCTCTTATGTTTATTGGTCATTTGTTGTTTCATGAATTGCCTTTGAGAATTATTAGTCTATTTTTCCATTGAGTTTTTAACTTCTTAACAATTTGCAGGAGCTCTGTTTATATTAATTCTCTGTTCATCCTTTGCATTGTAAGTATTTTTCCCATATCTATCTTTTTTTTTTTTACTTTGTTTATGGTATCTTTTCCATGCAAAATATTTCCTTAACTTTATATAATCTTTTATAGTTTCTAATGTTTAGTCTCGGGTAAAACCCTCCTCAGCTCTAAATATTCATATGGATGTCTCTTTGATTTTCTGGCAGCTTTTTAAAAAATTTTTTATTGCCTACCTTTAAAACTCTTAATCTTTCTGGTACAAGGAAGTTATCCAGAGCTTGGAAAAACAACAAAAGAATGACTGTATGTTCTTTTGCTGTCATAACAGAGCATTGTCTAACAGGTTCATTAAAGAATTATTTAATACTCTAAGACCATATAGACTAGGAGATGTACCATGTTTTGACTCGCTATTTGACTTACTAATGATAAGACTCTAAATTTTCATGTTAACTTGTAGATTTGGGCCCAATAGAGATAACCACAACTCAAGTTGTGGTTTTATTTCCCTAAGGGACATTAACCAGTTTTGTCTCTAACATAGTAAGCTTTGTTTCAGCATGCCTTTCCTGACTAACTATATAAATCTCTGTTCTCCAAATACTCCTAGAACCAGCTTTACCATCCTACTGGTTCCCACATGAACAAGTTAAATAAATCTTGTAAATAAGATTTATAATAAGATCTAATAATATAATTTAATATAATATTTATTAATTTAATTAATTTAATTAATATAATATTATATGTGATATAATATAATTAAATATTGTAATAAAATTTATCAATATAAATTAATAATAAATTTATTAATATAAATACTCTATTTGTATTTATATTTGAAAATCAAGTTTTAATCTTTTAAAAATTATACTTTTCTTTCTTTCTTTTTTTTTTTTTTCGCATGGGCAGGCACCAGAAATCGAATCCAGTCTCAGGCATGGCAAGCCAGAGCTCTGCCACTGAGCCACCATGCCGGCCCTAAAAATTATACTTTGACATTGGAATTTATTGCGTATATAATATGAGAGGAGTTTAATTTCAAACTAGTAGTGCTGGCTATATTTGTTGAATTATATATCCTTTCCCCTCTAAGTAGCAATTTTCCCATACCTATAGCAAAACTTGTTATATGGTAAGCATGCAATAAATATATTTTGGAAAAATATAGCATATTCTCATGAGTATTGGGTTCTACTTGTTGATTTTCTATTCAGTTCTTCTGATCTATTAATCTATTCATTTGTCACTACCATTAATTTGCTTGTTGTGGCTTTATATGGAAAGATAGGCCATGTTCTTCTAATATTTGAGAACACAAGTTATTCTTGTTTAGTTTTTTTTCCCCTTAAAAAATCTCTCATCTACTCACGAAATTTTATCCTTCCATATAAACTTTAATATAATATATACTTTCTAAAAAGAAATCCCTTTTGGAATTTTATTGATAATTGAAAATTTATCTATTAACCAAAACCAAAAAACAACCCACATCATTTCTATCTATAAGTACTATAAGTATCTACAGCTAGCAACCACCCTTCAATGTACTCTATGCTATTTTTCAGAATGCCCTAAAACTTTGTATAAAAGTGCTTCTTTTTGTCAATGTCCAGGTTCCAGTTATGCAAGAAAGAAGCCCCCTCGGGAATGCCATCCCTATGAATGTCTTGATTTCCCAGGGCTACTGTATCAAAGTACCACAAACTAGGTGACTGAAAACAAGATAAATTAATTCTCTCACAGTTCTGGAGACTAGAAGCCCAAAATCAAGGTGTCAGCAGGACCATGCTCCACGTGAAACGTGTAAGGGAGAATCGTGCCTTGCCTCTTCTCATTTCTGGTGTTTGCCAGTGATCTTTGGCATTTCTTGGCTTGTAGGTGCATCGCTCCAATTTCTGCCTCCTCCGTCTTCACATGGCCTTCTCTCTGGTGCCTGTCTGTCTGTTCGCGTGCAAATTTCTTCTTCTTATGAGGACACCAGTCATACTGGGGCAGGGCCCACTCTTATCCAGTGTGGCTGCATCTTAACTCATCACATCTTCCAAGACTCTATTTCCGAATAAGATCACATCCCCACACCTGCGGGATTAGAATGGAGCATTTATTGGGGAGAACACAATTCAACGCATAAGGGAACTGTCTAAATGTAAAAGTCCCAGGAGATGGCCCAGACCTAGAGAAAGGGTAATGCAGAGGGACATGAAGCAATGGGAAAATACAAATGGCACCATAGCTATGGGAAAGTGCTGTGCATCAGTGCTAATGAGTACCGTAGGACTGGGGAAAAAACTAACACAGTAAGAAATTGGATGGACTGAGAGTTAGGACAGGAAATAAAAGATAGGTCAGGGAAAATTTTGTTAGACTAAGATTATGATCCTTGCGAGAGTGTTTGTACTCTGGCACCAGTTATGATACAAAATCTAGCATCTAAAGCAAAAGAACTGTGCACATATTTTAAAAGTAAGGTGTTTTATGTAGATACTTTTAGAGAACACTTGTAAATTAAAATTATGAAATACGTTTTTTCTACTCTTTGCTAAACCTAGGCATTTCTTTCGCAATAATGTTCCGGGCTGTTAATTTTGCATTTTGGGGTTGTTCCTTTTCCTTCCTGCTTTTTAAAATAAAATGAAAAAGGAAATGTGATTATAATTTTTAATGTAATAATATATATGTACTTGGTTTTATGTAATTTAATCATGGAATCATATAGTCTATAAACCAATCTCTCTCTGAATTTAAAATAAATTCTATTTTACATAGGATATAGCTCTATCACGGGCACATATGTTTTTCGAAACCTTTTATTCTTCATGTTAGCAATGTTAAAAAGAGGCATTTCCAGCTAGCCTATACTTGTTCTAAATGTCAAGAGTGGCAGGCTTTTTCCTGAGAGGAAGTATCTTCATTTGCTAGCCTCTGAGTCAATATTGTTGCAAGGGACATTTGATTAGACTAATGAAACACCAGACTCTTTCAGCGTAGATAAATAGAAGATCAGTGAAATAATCCGATATCATTTTTCATGGAGACAAGAAAAGAAATGTTGCAGACAGAACAGCTGTGCTCTCTTCGTGCCTTAAAAAAAAGAGTACACAAAAGGAACATCAGTCACTGCTTTTGCTGAAAATCTATGCTTAAGCCAGTGGTTGTCTGACTTTATTCCCCCATCACCTCCTACCTCTTCACTCCAAAAGATGGCCATGTTGCCTTTTGTTGTCGTGCACGTGGACACAGACCCCAGAGGTCTGGGTCTATGTGATATTGTCCCGCACTTCCCTTTTCTCACTGCTACTATCTGTTTATCAGCCCAGCGAGTGGGAGATGCAGTGTCTTCTGCTCTGTTCACATGTCTGGGCTACTCCTCAGGTCAGTGACTTACAGACATTTCTGAGAAGGGTTCACAATAAAAAAATAATTTTTAACCTTACAACCCAGGACATAAATAAAACAACTGAAATAAAAAACATAGGAAATAGTATTTGACCCTTACAATGGGTGATGGAATATTCCAGTTTTTCTCTTCTATTTACCCTGTTTCTGTTTTTTTTTTTTTTTACAATGCTGGTCAAGACCCACAAAATCAAATAAAGATTTCAGAATCCAACAATAATGGATCGCGGACGTAAGCTGAAGAAAACTGCTTTCATCCGGGCATGGGGAGTAGCGTGGAGAGGGAAAGGGCCTGAAATGTGAATATCTGGTCATTGGGAAAGAGGAATGGAACTGGAGAGATTAAGGCCCGCTGAGTTATGCTCATAGTAGCTGTAACTATGACATTGGAGGCAATATCCCACCATAGTTTTGGCACACTTCTAAACAGTAACACCTACTGCGTACCAGAACACAGGTGCTTAGAGGTCACTATCACATGACATACCATATTTATACTAAGGTTCCGTTCCTTCCATGTGTAAGTACTCACCGAACCCTACACTGTACCCGGAACTGCTCCTGGTGATGGACAGATACTGGTGAACAAGAAATGCTCCCCGCTAGGTTGTCTTCTCAGTAGGGTGATGTGTTCCACAAAAACAATTATAAATTTTAGCCCAATCGTTCTCAACTGGGCTTGATTCTACCCCCCAGGGGACATTTGGCAATATCTGGAGATATTTTTGGTTGTCATGATTTGGGGATATTACTGGCATCTAGTGGGTAGAGGACAGGGATGCTGCTAAACATCCTACAGGATACAGGACAGCCTCCCACAGCAAGGAATTAGTAACCAAAAATGTCAATAATGCTGAGGTTGAGAAACCCCATTTAGACTTTTTTACTATGGCCAGAACATATATTATGAGATCATGCAATGGGATTTAGGTAGGTTGTTACCCCTGAATAACATTTTCTTCCTTTTGATGCTAAATAGCTTAATACAGATAATAAATATATCAAAGCAGCAAAAATTACATTAGTATCTCCTCTGCTAAGAGAAGGAGGGTATGGGGCTGTGAGTGTGTATCAGGAGGGGCTGATGGCTGCGTGTTGGAGGAAGGGCAGGATGGAATATATAAAGATAGGCAAGACATTTTCCTTACCCTTGACTCTCTTAAACCTTATTTATAATCAAATCCACAATCTGATCTCATTATCCAATGTATTTAACTAGTCCTGGATAGTGTAACATCTGGTTACATTCACGTTTTTCAAGATGCAACTGAATTCTTAAATAAGCACACTAAACTTCTTAAAACAAATACATGAAAATGAGCTCCAGCAGACGTAACATAGCATTTCAAGCCAATAAAGGCAAGACACCAATGTTTATAATGACCAACACGAAATAGGGAGGAAAATTACCATAAGGAATTAGCAAACAGCAGTAGGTAGTAATGTGTTAAGATCTAGACCAGGACCATATAAATGGCTAAATTTTATTTTTCTCAAGTAATTTAGATTCTGGAGACAAAGTACTGAGATTCCATTTCTTAGTATCGCTGATTTCTCGTTAGGAAAAGGGATACCCCTTCAAGAGTTACACCCAAATTTTATCTGGGAACAACTCTTCCCATCAATATTTCAGGAAAACCAGATTTTGAAGCTCAAAATACGTAATTTCTGATTTTAGATTTTTAACAATACATAACTTCTGATTTTTAGGTATGGCATTTTGTTTTTGTTTTTTAAGACTTTTGGTTCTAAAGAGTATTCTTGTTCTTTTTTATTTTTATATGTTTTTTTAATTCTTGTTCTTTTAGAAGGTATACTCAAAAGGCATTCTTCAACCCTTAATTTTATGATTCTTGAGTAGAAAGCAGCCTTTAAGTAAAGCAAAAACTTGTATAGCTCTTTTTTCCCCTACATTTCTTCATATTGGAGCAGCATTTGCTATTACCTGAAAAACGACCCAACTTTCTAAAATGCCTCTGTTCTTGTTGAATACATCAAACACTCCCTTAATTCCTCCATCTGAAAGGTATGTATTACATTAAGCCCTCAGTCTATTGCTTGGCACCTAGAATGCATAATACAGTATCTTGAATACGAGGCCACATCATAACATTGTTTCTCTGCGGATAAGTTATAAGATAAGGGATGATCACTATTCCTCATCTAGCTTCAGGATCTCTGGCAAGAGAACACAGAGCAGGAAGCAATTAGAAGGAGTAGGCAGAATGTCAGTGAAGAGTTATAATGTCGCATCTTGCAGAATCACCACAGAGGATTAAGGAAAATCATCCACAGTAATTATCCCAAAGGCCAGTGGGGACAGGACAAATCATCTGTAAGTTCCTGAACCCAGGAGGACTAAAGGAATGTTTGCCTGAATGATTTAAAAGAATAAAGAGTAGAGTTCAAGAAATCTGCAGTTAAATGTGCATCTGCAAGCATACTTTACCTGTGGTGCTGTTTTATCTCACTGTCCTTCTATTCTACAATTTCCCCTTGCTTTCTCTCTCTCTTTCCCTCTCCCTCTCTCCTTCTTTCTCTCTCTCTCCCCCCATCTCTCCCCTACTCTCCCTCCCCCTTCCTCCCTTTCCCTCCAATACATACGTATTTGTGTGTGTGTATGCACAAATGTTTTTAAAATAAAAAAGAAAGGCCAGTGTAGCAGTCTTATCATCCTCCTGCTTAACTCAACTCCCAGGTTTCACTAAAAACATTCGATTTTGAAATGTGTCTGAATAAATTTCAAACTTCATAATGAATAAACCTTCCTTAGGATTACATTTTTCATTCAACTAGACATATAGTGAATAGATCTAAGTTGGTATCCAATTTTTAAGACAAATTGTCCAAATCATTGAAACACGAGCATCAGATAATTTCCCAGCAACAAACCCCACGGCTTGGAGCTTGAGGTAGCAGTTTAATCTGAAAGTTGGTATCATCTTCACATCCACTGGGATTCTGATAAGACTTGCAATTTGAAGGCATTTGACAAATTTATGGAAATTCCTTTTCTTGTAAATTTGGCTTTAAAGGAGAGGTTTGGAAGGAAAAAAAGTATAAAAGTGAGGTACGACTTCATAAAGCTTTAGTTTCTAAACATATTCCCATCTTAAATCTAGGACTCATTCTTAAATTCATGTTCTAAAACTAATTCCATCATGGAGGTTACTTTGAGGGCAACAGAATATCTGGGCTCAAAAGAGTCGTAAAAAAATAAAAAATAAAAAAATCTATCTAAGCATTTTAGAATAAAGTGACTCAGGAGTGACCACTCATGTGTAGGAAAATACACCCAGTTGTTCACTCAATTCCACAGTAATGCAAAGACGATAGGAAGTTGGACTTGCCCTGTCTGCCCTCCTCACAGCTAAGCCTGCTAATAATCAGGGCCGGAAGGCTCAGTTCTGCACACACCCACCACCGCCAATCCCAGCAGTCCTCTACCTTTCCTATCTGGTGAGTCTGGAGGTTAACCCATACTCTTATATGCTAAAATATTTTCCAGGCTCCCATGAAGACTGGTAGTTAAAGCTAACACTGCAGCCCATGGCCCTGAATGAACCTACAGAATTTAACTTCCTGTTTAGGAATTTAGAGATGAATTAAACACCTGACATCTCCAATGATGAATATTTCCATTTTCTAGGACTGCTGTAACCCCCAAACCGGGTGGCTTAAAGCAGCAGAAGTTTATATTCTCTCATGGTTCTAGAAGCTTGAAGTCAGAAACCATGGTGTCTTTAGGACCATGCTCCCTCAGAAACTTGTAGGGGAGAATACTTCCTTGCTTCTTCCAGCTTCTAGTGGTTTCCTGGTAATTGGCATTCCTTGGCTTACACAGCCACGGCACCTCAAATTCTGCCTCTGTTGTCACATGGCTGTCTTCTCTCTGTGTCTGTGTCTCTTCTCCTTTACTTCTAAGAACACCAGTCATATGGGATTAAGGCCCCACTGTACTCCATTATGAACGCATTTTAACTTAACTAATTATATTTGCAATCTCCCTATTTCCAAATGAAGCCACATTTACAGCTACCAGGGGTTAGAATTTCAACATATCTTTTTGGAGAGGCATACTTCAACCCATAACAACTAGTAAGACATTCAAAATGATTGACTTGGTTGAACCTCGATCTCAGCACACCTTTGTACTTTTTTTTTTTTGCAGGGCAGGTACTGGGAATTGAACCCGAAGCTAGGTCTCTGGAATGGCAGGCGAGAACTCTGCTTGCTTGAGCCACCGTGGCCTGCCTGCACCTTTGTACTTCACATAGCAGTTCCTTTCTTGGGTCTTGAGATCTGTATCACCTCCTCTATATGCATGTAGTGAGCCCTGATTATCCAGTCAGTCAAGTTTAGATCATTTTTCTGTGGATTTCCATGTTGTGGGCTCTCTAGAGAAAAATTAAAATTTTAGCCCAAAATGGCTTCTCCCCATCACCCAGGGAGCTGCTGGGGTGCCTACTTGTAAATCAAAGTTGGTGTGTTTAGATGAAGCAAACTTATTTTAATATTAGCCTGGAGGAAATATAATTAGGAAGATAAATATGCAAGGGAGAAAATCAAGGTGTACACCAAAGTCAAAAAAAAAAAATTAAAGGTTTTCAGGCTGCTTATTTCTAGGGCCAAGAAATACCTGCCTAGGTCAGCAAACCCTACCTGTGCAGATCACAGTGACTCTGCTGCAGTCTGCCACATTGCTCCCCAGTGCTTTTTCCAAAATAGGCTGACGTCTCTGAAGAATGATTCTCAATAAAAAGCCAGAAGCTTGTCACGAGTATTGGGGTCATTTCTTCCAATCGCCCCTCTATATATCCTGAATGAGCTTTTCACTTCACAGACTATTTTTATCCCCATAATTCTGCAGCTAGGTGAATGGCAGCCTTCCAGAAAGACATTAATATACAGTTCATCTGTTGCACCATGCACAGCTTGAGACACAACTAATAAATTTCCTAAGACACAACTAAGAAATTAACTTTCTCAGGGCAGGTATGGCACCACTAGGCTGTCACAGTAGCTGTCTCTGGAAAGCCTGTCATTTTTCTTTTAGTGCCAGTTCTTAAAAAGTCACAAAACAAAACAAAAGATCCCCATATAATGATAATGGTGAACAGGATTATACATGACAGATCTTTTCCAGGGCAGCAGCAGCCACAACTCATACCCACCCACACCTGTTAGCAACCCACCTGCCCCACACCGGGTGATATCTGGACTCCAGGAACTGTGCTCCAGATCCTTGGAGGTCAGCATGCCCACGCTGCCACAATGAGAAACCCACACCAGACTGCTACTGCCATCACCACGCCACCAAAACTGCACTCACCAACGTCACCAGAGACCTTGAGGCTGTATAATCCAATGGGCAGCTTTGAAGACTTTTTTTTTTTTTTACTTCTCACCAGATTTTAACATACTTGGTGACTCCTTTGTATGAGAAATATGCTCTTTTCAGTTATCCTCCCTTCCATTCTGGGTTGAAATATATCATCCCTAAAAAACATATTCAAGTCCTAATTATCAATACCATGATGACCTTCTTTGGAAATAGAGTCTTTGAAGACATGATTAGTTAAGATGAGACCAAATTGGATTAGGGTGAGGGTTAATCTAACATGACTGGTGTCCCTCCCTCCCCCACCCCAAAAGAGGGAAATTTGGACACAAGGAAGAAGGCCGTGTGTAAATGAAAGCAGAAATTGGAGTGAGGCATCTGCAAACCAAACAACACCTGGGATTACCTGCAAACACCAGAAGCTGAAAAGGCAAGGAAGGGCCCTTCCTAGAGGCTTTGGTGGGAGTCCAGCCTTGCCAATACTTGCATTTAGGACTTCTAACCTCCAGAACTGTGTGGCAATAAATGTCTGTTGTTTGAAGCCTCGTAGGAAACTAAGGCACTATGATTTTAATTTCAGTCTCCACTGCTATTTCTCCTCCAGCCTCTTACATTGTTAATTCTTCTCTCTCCTAGGCCCTTAGCTTTCCTTATTGAACACCTTCTCTCAAAGCAGTCTCACTCTACTTCCACAGAATCAATTACAGTCAACACGTCAACAACTCCCAACTATTTTTCTTTACTCAGATACCTCTGTCTAGATCCCATCTGTCCTACAGCCTCTTGGATATTCCACTTGCATGTCTTTTTTTCAGGTCACCTTAAAATGACCAAAACTGAATTCCTAATTTTCTCTACAAACCTTCTCTTCTGCCATTTCTCCATCTCAGTAACTGAACCCCAGGCCCACGAAGTTGCTCAAGGAGTCAGGATGAAGCCCTCTCTCCTCATACTCCTTCCTCTAAGAAATCACTAAATCCACTCTATTCCCTATCATATCGGAATCCATCTAATCCTCCTCTCCTCACTGCTCTGCCCCAAGCCTCCAGCATGCCTCCCCTGGGCTACTGCCACAGCCTTTAACTCACTGTTGTCCCCTCCAATCCATTTGCCACACTGTAGCAAAGCAAACCTTCTAAAATATGCAGTCTATATCATACCCCACTTTATACCTTTCTATGGTGTGATGGTTTGAAGCTGTATGTACCCTAGAAAGGAGAATGCTCTTTTAATCCATTCCTGTGGGTATAGAATTATTTCCAGTGACAACTTTTGGTTGGATTATTTCAGTTGAGTTATGAGTCCTAATCCTTTTACTGGAGTGCTTTATAAGAGATGAAATTTAGAGGAGCACACAGAAGAAACTCCACAGATGCTAAGAGAAACAGAAACTAAAAGAGAAAAGCATGCAGAAGCTCAGAGAGGAAGCCACTGAAGTAAGAAGTTGGAGGCAATGAAATCCAGGAGAGAAGGATGAGCAGACGTCACCATATGCTTTGCTGTCAGACAGAGGAACTCAAGCTCACACTAGCCAGTCTTCAAAGTCCAGGTGTCATCCTTGCATTCCTTTATTTGGACATTTTTATGGCCTCAGAATTGTAAACTTGTAAGCTAATAAGTCTCCATCGTATAAAGCCAACCTGTTTCTGGTATATTGCATTTCATCAGCTTTAGCAAACTAAAGCATAGGGATTCCCATCATTTCTTAGGACAAAAAATGCATTAGTATGGCTTACAACCTGACCACTCCTACTCCTAGATGCTTTTCTTTCATCCCACTCCCTTCACCCTGCCCCACCCCTTTCTTGCAGCAACATTCATGTTTACTTTCTGTCCTTCAGTCTGCCTGTTCCCCTCGTGTTTCAATCTTCTCTCAAGCACTCTCCCAAACACTGTCTACACTCTTTCTATCTGGCTAACTCCTACTTAACCTCTTCCAGGAGACCCTGAGACCTCTGAGAATAGGCTCCTTATTTTTGCTATACATTCCCACAGCCCATTGCATTCACTCCCTAGGGCTGCCATAACAAATGACCATAAATTCAGTGGCTGAAAACAACAGAAATTTGTTCTTTCACAATTCTGGAGGTTCTGGAAGTCCTAAGTCAAGGTGTCAGCCTTGTTGGCTCCTTTTGGAGATTCTGAGGGAGAACCAATTCCATGATTCTCTCCTAACTTCCAGTGGCCTCCACCTTCACAAGGCCTTCTTCTCCATGTTTCTGTGTTTTCTATCTTTTATAAGGGCTCTCGTCATTAGATTTAAGGCCCATACTAATCCAAGATGACCTCATCTCATGATCCTTACCTTAATTACATCTGCAAAGATGATTATTCCTAATAAGGTCACATTCTGAGGTTCCAGGTAGACATATCTTTGGGGAGGATACCATTGCAACACCCTACCTCCATTGCACATAAACTTTTCTTATATTTTTCACACTTACATGCGATTATTTAATCCTCTTCTCCATTGATCTGTGCACTTCATGAATTCAAGGCCCATTCTCTTTACAACAATGTCCCCAGTGCCCAGTACAGTGCCTGGCACATAAATATTGGCCAGTAACCTTTTCCATCTCTACCTTATCCATGTATGCATATTTACATGGCAAATGTTCAGTGATTTGAATGACAGGAAGCTAGCCTCTGCCTAGAGGCAGCATAGGAGAATCATGGATGGTAAAAAGTGTTGGCATCAATAGATCTGGGATTTATTTGGTCCAGTTATTCACAAATTGCCTTTATGATTTTAGGCAAGTTACTAAACCTCCCTGAGTTTCAATTTCCTCAGCTTTAAGATGGGATAATGATAATACCTATGTAATGGGTATGTTGTAAAAATAAAATAAATCACAGTAATGAGGAATTCAATAAATGATAGCCAGCACTACTGTAACTAACATCATCAGATCAACAGTAAAATCCTAATTATGCCTCCAACAAACAAGGAATTATTTTTTAAATGATAGCATGCATGTGCAAAGGGACATTATCCAGTCTTTTAAAAATGCCTTTAAATAGTGGGAGACATGGGAGAATGCCCTTACCATAATGTTAGCAAAAACAAATAAATTCATATTTGTTCAATAAATGAGCATGAAGCAGTAAACATGCAAGGCAGTGTTAGAATTAGGGATAAAACTGTAAACAAGACAGCACGATGCTTGGCCTCACAGCTCCATTTTAGTGTGTATAAAGTAGCAAGTGATATATTTAGTGAAGAAAACAATACACCAAAATATGTACATACACACACGCACATATACACATATATATCCTCAGACACAGCTGAATTACATGCCAGATGCATCTGAATTACATGAAAAAGTGTATGAATAAATAAGTAATTGAAAGGAAATACAAAAAAATGTTAACCATTAATTGTAGGAATATACTTTATACTTTATTGTATTTATATGATATTTATACTTTATTGTATTTATATGATATTTACCAAAACAGGTTTTCAAGTTTTTTTAATGTAAACCTATATATTAAAAAATATATTCAAGACCTATATAAAAAATTATAAAGCTCTAATGAAAAAAATCAAAGAAGATCTAAATAAATGTTCGTGGATAAGAAAAGTAAATACAATTAAGATGTCAATTCTTTGATTAAATCTCAGAAAGTTACTTCACGGATATTAATGAATTGATTTTAAAGTTTATATGGAAAGGTGAAAGACCCAGACTAGCCAACACAATACCAAAGACCAGTCAGAGGCCTGACACTACCCGATTTCAAAACTTAACTATAAAACTACAATGACAGTATGGTTTCGATAAAAGAATAGACAGATAAATAAATGAGCAGATTAGAGAGCCTAGAAACAGCCCTGTACAAATATAGTCAACTGATCTTTCAACCAGGAGCAAAGGCATTTAAAGGAAAATCTTTTCAAAAAATGGTGACAGAACAACTGGTATCTAAACATAGGCCTTTCACAAAAGTTGACCTTTCACCAAAATCAACTCAAAATGGACCATGGACCTAAATGTAAAACTGTAAAACGCAAAACTATTAAATTTCTAGAAGGTAACATCGGAGAAAATGCAGATGACCTAGGCGATTTGGGGAAGACTTCTTAGATTTGGTCATAAAAGCACAGTCTATGAAAGACAAAAAACAGATTAAAATGTAAAACTTCGGCCCTGTGAAGGACATTGTTACGAACATGAAAAGACAAGACACAGACTAGGAAAAATATGTGCAAAGCATATATCTGACAAAGGACTTGTGTACAAAATATAGAACAAACTCTTAAAATTCAATAATAATTCACAACTGCCAAAAGATGGAAACGACCCAAGTGTCCATAAACAGAAGAATGGATAAACAAAGTGTGGTAGGTATACACGGTGGGATATTATTTAGCAGTAAGAAGGAATGAAGTCCTGAAGTAGGTGACGACATGGATGAACCTAGAGGTCATTATGTTAAGCGAAATAAGTCAGACACAAAAGGAAAATTATGAACTAATTAGTTCACTAATATGAACTAATTATAATGTGTAAACTCATAGGCATAATATATAGAATATAAGTAACCAGAATATAGAATGAGGCTAAATATTGGGAAGCAGTTGTTTAATATGTGCAGAAAGTTTGTTTGAGTAGGTTGAACTTTAACATTTGGAAAAGGATAGAGGTGACAGTTGCACGTTACTGTGAGAATAACAGTACTGAATTTTGTGTGAATGTGGGAGAAAGGGGAATTTTAGAGTCGTGTATGTCACCAGAAGGAAAGTTAGAGGTTAAAACACAGAATGCATGACACAGTGAATCTTGTGGTGGACAATGACTGTGATTACTGTACAAACATAAAAAAGTTCTTTCATGAACTAGAACAAATATACGGCACTTTTACAAGGAGTTAGTAATGGAGGACTACGTGGGGGAAATGTACCTACTGCAAACTATGGACTACAGTGGACAGTAATATCAATATTATTTTATCAACAGTAATGAATGTACCACACCAATACTATGGATCAGTAATAGGGGGAGATAAGGGATATGAGGATTTGGGTTTTCTTTTTTATTTGTATTTCTTTTCTGGAGTAATGAAAAGTTTTCTAAAATTGATCATGGTGATGTTGACGTATGCACAATTATAATGATGATACTCTGAGCCATTGCACATTTCAGATGGTTTGTATGGTGTGTAAATATATTTCAATAAAATCGCATTAAGAAAACAAAAGTAAGTGGATAGTGAATGGTGAAAGCCAGTTTTCTGAATGTTGAAAGAGAAGTTACAGATAAATAAGAAAGGAAGGGTAGAAAGAACCCTGTGGTACTTAATTCGAGTGAGAGGCTTCAGTATGAGGTCACTTAATAGATGTAAAAATGGGATAGATACAGAAACAATTATAGACTTAGGTTGAATTACGTTCTCTAAAAAGATATGTTGAAGTGCTAATCCCCAGTACCTCAGAATGTGACCTTATTTGAAAATAGGATTGTTGTTGATGAAATTAGGCAAATTAAAACGAGTCATACTTGAGTAGGTAGTGCTCCTAATCCAATATGACTTGTCTCCTTATAAGAAGGAAAGAGATGACACAGACAGTCAGAGAGATGATGGCCATGTGGTAATGGAGGAAGAGATTAAGTATTATGTCACAAGCCAAAGGACACCAAGGATTGCCAGCCGTTGCAGAGAGGCATGGAACAGATTTTTCCCAAAGACTTAAGAGGGAGCATGATCCTTCCAATACCTTGGAATTGTAGGCCCCTGAGCTGTGAAATAATAAACTTCTGTTGTTTTAAAATAAACTCAATACTAAGAAAACAAACAATCCAATTTTAAAATGGGCAAAAGAGCTGAACAGATGCCTCATCATAGGAAATACACGGATGACAAATAAGCATATGAAAAGATACTCAACATCATATCTCATTAGGGAGTTATAAATTAAAACAATAATGGGATATCACTCTACACCTATTAGAATGGTTAAGATCCAAAACACTGATGATGCCAAATGCTGTTAAGGATATAGAGAGCAACAGGAACTCCCATTCATTGCTGGTGGGAATGCAAAATGATACAGCCACTTTGGAAGAAAGTTTGGCAGTCTTATGAAGCTTACCATATCATCCAGCAATCATGCTCCTAGGTATTTACCCAAATGATTTGAAAATTATGTCCTCACAAAAACCTGTATCTGAATGTTTATAGCAACTTTACTCATAATTCCCCAAAACTGGAAGCAATAAAGATGTCCTTCCATAAGTAAATGGGTAAACAAACTGTGGCACATCCTTACAATGGAATATTTTTCAGCATTTGAAAGAACTCACTTATCAAGCCATGAGAAAACATAGAGGAACCTTAAATGAATATTGCTAAATGAAAAAAGCCAGTCTGAAAAGACTACATGCTGTGTGATTCCAGCCATATGATACTGAAGGAAAACCAAAATTATAGAGGCATGGGCTCAGGGGAAAGGGTAATGAAAAGGGTAATGCACAGGGCATTTTTAGGGCAGTGAAACTATTCTATATGGATTATTAGTGGATACATGACACCAAGTGTATTAGTCACATTTCTATAGAGAAACAGAACTTAAAGGAGATGTCTGTAAATATGAGATTTTCTAAAGGTGTCTCATGAAACCATGAAAATGGAAGAGTCCAAATTCAATAGGGCAGGCTGTGAGGCTGGCAGCTCTGATGAAGGATCTGGAAGAACTCCACAGGAGAGGCTCGCTGGCCGAAGAGGCAGTGGAAGAGTCTCTCTTATTCCTTAAAAGCTTTCAGCTGTTTGGATTAAATTGTTTTGGGAGACATGCCTTAGCTGATCACAGATGTAATCAGCCACAGATGCAATCAACTGACTGATAATTCAATATATCAGCCTTCCAGTTTATCAACCAGTCAAAATATCCTTGCAATAATGGTCAGGCTAGTGCTTGCCTGACCAGACAATTGGGCATCATAACTTGGTCAAATTGACACCATAACCTAACCATTACACCAAGTATTTGTCCAAAACCATAGAACTGTACACACAAAGAGTGAACCCTAATGTAAACTGTGGGCTTTAATGATTAAAAATATGTTAGTATTGGCTTATCAATTTTAAAAATAGACTACACTATATATTCATACAATGGGTATTATGCAGCAGTAAGAGGAAATGACATCCTGAACCACATGACAAGATGGATGAGCCTTGAGGACACAATGCTGAGTGAAATAAGCCAGACACAAAAGGACAAATACTATATGATTCCACTTTTATGACCATAGTAAAGGTAAAATCAGAGGCTTATAATACAAAATATAAGGGACTTAAAGATACAATGGAAGCTAGAGATGGGTGAATGGCTAGCTGATGAGGTTGGACTCAAACGTAAGGGAATAGATAGAATTGAAGGCGGTTCACTAGAATTATTAATATATATAATTCTATATATATTAATTCATAATAATATTACCATATTGAAGTTGAACACGATTGAAAAGGGTTGTATAGACGTGTCCCACCAATTAACACTATAAATGCAGATAAATTCTTGTATGAACTACTTCAAAGGTATGAATCTTATACAAAAAATGTATAAGGTTGGAGTATAGGGGGAAAACTACTATTGCATACCATGGGCTATGTTTAACAGGAAAATATCAACAGTACCACAGCAACACCAGGGGTAAATAATGGGCGGAGGGACAAGGGTTGAGGGGAGGTTTTGATTTTCTATTTTGGTGAGGATGTCTTCTTTGGTTATCTTTCTCTTGGGGACAATGAAATTATCTAAAATTGAGCATGAACTGTGAACTTTGAGCATTATACATGATGCCTAATGAATGCAGGTGGCTAAAGAAAGCACTGACTGAGAAGTAGATTGGTGAAAGATGGTGTATACATATCAAATATTGTGCTGCTACAAAGAGGAACGAAGTTTTGAGGCATGCAACATTGTGTGAACCTGTGGGACATTTGGTGAGGCAAAAAAAAAAAAAAAGCCAGAAACAATTATTGTATGTTCTCATTTAGAAAATACTTATAAGAAAACAAGGACCTAGATTGTAAGCTCTTATATAAGTCACATTTAGCCTGAGGTGGTAACTATTAGTTCTGGATTTTGAGAGGCTCTTTTATATATGTACAACCAGGTATTTAGAGTTAAAATTGAAGCCGATCATGTCAGGATTATGGTAATTCAGAATACAGGGATAAAAAAACACTGTCCATATTTTAGAACTTTATTTACTCCTTGAGACCAAAGGAAGAAAGGTTTATTTTGTCCAGAACCTAAATTTTCTGTAGCACATAATCTAACTCACTATGTCTGGATAAATCATTTAAACAATCCAAACACAAGGAGCCCAGAATAAGAATGAGGGCCTTTAATCCTTTATAGCTTAATGTAATGCCTGGCTGCATCCCAGAGTATATTAAGCAAATGATCAAAAAGGATTGGTATAGTCCCTTGAGGGATGGGAGAAAAAAAAAATGGAACTATTAAACTTTTCCACCAGGGAAACCCCTAATACTGTCAAACAGTGTCAAACATTGGGGACACCCAAATCAATAGGCCAAGCCCTTGATCTTGAGGCTTGCTCTTGTGAAGCTTATGCATGCAGTAGAGAAGTTTAGCCTTCCTATAGGCATGCCTAAGAGTTCAGAGGACCTCTTGTGTTGCTCACATGTGGCCGCTCTCTCTCTAAGACCAATTCCGCAGGTGAAATCCTTGTCCTTCCCCCTACATGGGGCATGACATACGGGGATCAAAGTCTCCCTGGCAGTGTGGGAGATGACTCCCAGGGGTGAGTCTGGCCCTGGCACTGTGAGATCAACAATGCCATCATGACCAAAAGGGAGAAAAGAAGTTGAACAAATAAAATATCAGTGACTGAGAGAGTTCAAATAGATACTCTGGAGGTCACTCTTATCCAAACTTCAGTTAGACATTGTTACCTACCATAACTTGCCAAACCGCAACCTGAAGAACAGCCAATGCTGAAAAACACCGAGGGCATTATATAAGATTCTACAAAGGTTCCATGCACTAGGCTAACATTCCAGAAATCTACAAGCACCAGATGTGTCGCTAGGCCAGATAAGTTCTGAAATGTAGAGGGGCCAGCCTCTCCAGAACATCAGCTAGTTCCATTTCCCTACCCCATATTATTGACAGCCCCTTCCAACATGAAAAAGTTAAAATGGACATAGCCCAAATACCCCTAAAGAGTGGATGTACTTGCATCACATAGGTTTGTTCCTTGCATAAGTGGAAGAAAGAAAGGTGATGGCAGAGTTATACAGAGAAGGTAGGGTGTAACAAACAAGTATGATGGCTGAATCATTATATTGATATTTCTTTTAGTCTCAAGTATCTTAGAGAAGCTAGAAGTAGAAAACTGAAATTATGGAATTGTAACCCATACCAAACTCTGCAATTCGTTCTACAACTAATTGCTGTGTGTGCTTTGAAATTTAATTTTTTTTAGTATATGTTATTTTTCACATGCAAAAAAAAAAAAAAAGTATTTATACAAAGTCTCCAGGGTTTTGGAGCAGCTAGAAGGAAAAATCTGAAATAGTGGAATGATAACCCACAACAAATTCTGAAACCTATTCTGTATCTACTTATTGAGTGTACTTTGAAAATCATTTTTTCCTTTCTTTGTATATATGTTATATTTAACAATTAAAAACATTTTAAAAATATATACCACACTAATGCAAGATCTCAATAATAGGAAAAACTATGTGAGTTGGGAGGGACAAAAGAATATGGGGACTCTTTACTTTCTGTGCAAATTTTCTGTAAACCTAAACTGCCCTTAAAGTTTATTGTTCAATACAACTATGTGATGATATTGTGAGTTACTGTTTATATATGTACAGTAGAATAATAATATGGTGAGAATGTTTCTGTTTGTATGTTGGTATGTTTAATAAAAAAAATTTTTTAAAGAGTAAACAAGCAAAAAAAAAGTTTATTCAAAAAATGTAAACCTATCACATAGTCCTATAAACCTGCCTTTTTATAGGGACTCCTAGACAAGACCTCTAAATTCTCCTTCTGAAATCCACTTTTTTTTCTATCTTGTCTTCTGCAATTTTCATGATAAAGTAGGGCAAATTAAATATGAACTATCTCAATGTCTCCCTTCACTGCAATGCCAAGAATGAGGTGTCAGACAACCAGGTCAAGAGCTGTCCTTCCCCGTCTCTGATTTTATGTCCTCCACTTTCCTGTAGGTCCAAGACCCCTTCCTTGCCCTCTCTTGCTAACATCTATAATCTCTCTCTCTCCCTCAGTTTCTTTTCTAGTCCAATATTCTGCTTGGATTTCTCCCACCATTAACAATTTTGCCATACCCTGTGAACTACCTCTAATCCTGCCCCCTCTCTCCTCCCACTCAGAGTCAGCACTTGAGAATGTTCTAGACACTTCTTCAATTCCCGTTACTCTTCAACTTCAGCAAATTTGCTTCTACCCACAGCATGCCACCAAACTGCTCTTGCAAATACCAACAGGAATATGAATATTGTCACATACAATGGACGCTTCGCCATCCTCATTTTTTAAAGCCTCTTGCTGACTTTTGCACAGGCTATCTCTTTTCCCTAGAATTCTCTTCTCTAGTCTGTTTGCTTGACTAATGCCTCCTCTCCTAGAGGTCCCAGCTTAAATTATGCTAAGCCAGAGAACCTCCCTAAATCTGTTCTTCCACCCCAACTAAGTTTCCTTTATTGTTCCCTTTTAAAACCTCCTGAAATTTTCTTGAAGGTATCTCTCACCAATGTAATGAATTACTTAAATTTTTATGTAATAATTTTATGTCTGGGTTCCCAATTTCATCTTGTCATGAAGGCAACAGCAATGTCTGCTCTACCCCAAGAATACAATACATGATATATAATAGGTTTTACATAGAAATTTACACAGAAATCGAATGAATGTGGGTATCAAGGTTTCATTTTACACTGTTCTTTTCCTGCTGAGTCCTTGAGTGATAGTCTACTTGCATCACATAGGTTTGTCCCTTGCATAAGTCCTGCCTTAGTTTCTGTATTAGTCAGGGCTCTCGAGAGAGGCAGAACCAACAGGAAACATCTTTAAATATGAAATTTATAGAAGTGTCTTATACAACCGTGGGGATGCAAACATCCAAAATCCATATGGCAGACTGTGAGGCTGGCAACTCTGATGAATGGTCCCAACGAACTCCACAGGAGAGGATGGCTGTTGAAGAAGAGGTGAAAATTCTCTCTTATCCCTTAAAAGCCTTCAATTATTGGATTAAATCCAGCTGATTAGGTTATCTCATTGCAGAAGATACCCCCTTAGTTGACAGTAGATGTAATCAGCCACAACGCAATCAACTGACTGGTGATTTAATAAGTCAGCCTTCTAGTTTATTAACCAGCCATGAAATGTCCTTGCAATAACAATTAGGCCAGTGCTCGTCTGACCAGGTAACTGGGCACCATCATCTGGCCAAGTTGACACCTAAACCCAATCATCACAGTTTACTAGGGCTGCCAGGAAAAAATACTACAAAGTGGGTGGCTTAAAACAGAAATTTACTATCTCGGATTTTAGAGGCTAGAAGTTGAATCAAGGTGTCAGCAAGGCCATGCTTCCTCTAAGTCTGCATGGCTCTGGTGGTGGCTAGCCAGAAATCGGCACAACTTAATCTCTACCATCTTCTCAATCATGGCCACCTCCTTCTGTCAGTCTGTGCCCAAATTTCCTCTCCTTATAAGTGCATCAGCCCCACAGCATCAAGACTCACCTTAATCTAGATTGGTCTCATCTTACCTAATAACATCTTCAAAGAGTCTATTTTCAAGAAGGATCACATTCACTAAACCAGGGGTTAGGACTTAAAACATATCTTTTTGAGAGGACCCAATTCAATCTCTAACCGTCCAAAAGTTCTCTTCGAGGGCAGTAGCCAACTCTGACCATTTCTTGAAATCATCCTGCCCTTTCCACGTCAAATCTCTGCTAGGTGCTGATTCCTCTAACTAACTATCCCACATAACCATTTCTTCACTCTTGTGCCACCCCTCGTAGCTCTATATGGAAAATGGAGCATGGGTTCTTTCTGTTGTCTGGTCTCTCTTATGTATCTAGGAGGTTTCCCTGTTTCCCTAAGGCTCAGCCCAGGAATCCAGGTACAGAACCAATCCTCATGGGTGCAGTGGCGTCTGCACTGTCCTGCTTCCCCTCCAAACCCCTTTCTCACGCCCAAGTCAGGGTTGGAAGGGAGTTCAGAGGACCCCTGCTCTTCTTACCCATGATATTCTTCTCCCATTTTCTTTAATCTAGTTATGATTCCTTTCTGTTTTCCTAATGATGTAGAATTTTTAAACACAAAAGACAAACGAGAAAAAAGACAAAAGAAAAATCTATTTTCCCTCCTTTCTCCTGTCACACCCCTTCCTGATGTACAGTAACCACAGAAAGAGCTGGCTGTTTAATGGGGGCTAAGGCACAGGGAGAAGAGAATAAGGTAGAAAACACTAGGGGGGAACATCAGTTAATACTTCAGTTAATAGTAACATATCTCAATGATTTACACCACTACCTGTAAGAATCCAAATCTCTTGCTCCATCCCAGAACATTCCCCTGAGCTTCAGATTTATATATCCAACTGCTTGCTGGAAATATGAATTTGGATGTCTGTTCCAAACTCAAACTCAAGATGTCAAATATGGAAATTCACCACCTTCCTCCCAGATGAAATCTTCCTGATTCCTCTTGCAGTGAATGGTGTCGCCACCCACCCAGTTGCCAAAGCCAAGAAAAGGATACTGTCCCCAGAATCCTCCTCCTGTACCTCTATATTTGGATAGTCCCTCAGTCTTATTGATCCTGCTTCCTTGATTACTCCACAAACTTTCCTTTGTCCCATCCTTCAATCCCCACTGTCCTTGCTTAGTGTAAACCCTCATCCCTTCTCACCTTCTTTTTTTAGGCAACCTGGTACCCAGTCTCCCTACCTTCAGGCTTGCACCCAGGGGTGAACTGGAGCCAGCTTGTATCTTTTTGCAAAGCATCTCTTCCCATTTTTACACTCAGTGATCATGTTGATAGCTTGAAAATGGCTATGGAGGGAGTATTTACACCACAGAGATTGGCAAAAACCTACAAATCAGGGTTTTTTTCTTAGAGGAAAGTTCTGAAACATTTAGTACACACACGTGCCTGCACCCCTCTCATCCATCGTCCACACAGGTACCAAAGGCCTGCCTAAAGCCCAAACCCATCACATCAGTACCCATTCTTCAACAAGGTAAGTACATGCCCTGCAACATCCCACATATTTTTCTCTGAAAACCGACCCCTTTTCAAATCTTCACCCTCATCTTCCACCATTCCTCTCAATGTGTTCTACTAACACCAGCGCATAAGTGGTTCCTCCAAATGTCAATCTGTGTCTCACTGCTGAGATGATCATTGACTTATTCCCTCTGCTGTGTCCACAGACACTTCTCACTAAATTTCAAAACTCAGCTGAGATACTTGCAGGACGCATATCTGATGAAGGACTTGTATCCAGAATACACAAAGAACTTTTCCAAGTCATTAATAGGATAACAAATAACACAACTTTTAAAAATGTGCCAAAGATGTGAACATCTATTTCACCAAGAACTAAATTCAGGTGGCAATTTAGCATATGAAAAGATGCTCGGTATCATTAGTCATTACAGAAAAACAAGTGTGTTCTATTGTTAAAGCTGCCGGAATGTAATATACTAGTAACGGAATGGCTTTTAAAAAGGGAATTGATTAAGTTGCAAGTTTACAGTTCTGATGCCATGAAAATGTTCAAATTAAGACACCAACAAGAGGTTACCCTCACTTAAGAAAGGCTGATGCCATCCACAACACCACGTCAGCTGGGCAGGCACGTGGTGACATCTGCTCGCTTTCTCTCCAGGCTTCTTCAATGGCTTCCCTGGGGTGTTTCCTTTCTGCATCTCTGAAGGTCTCTGTCCGTATGGGCTTTAAAGCTTTTTCCAAAATGGTTCCCTCTTAAAGGGCTCCAATAAGCAACCCTTGAATGGGTGAATGGGTGGAGACAACTCTCCATGCACACCACCTAACCAAAGCTACCTCCCACAACTGGGTGGGTCATATCTCCACAGAAACAGAAAGATCTGATCCAGCAATATTGAATGAGGATTAAAGAACATGGCTTTTCTGGGGTATACAACAGTGTCAAACCAGCACAGCAAATTAATACCACAATGAGAAAGATATCACTTCTTACCTATTAGCATGTCTAAATTTTTAAAAACTGGCAAGTTTCTGGGACTCTCGTATATCACTGGTAAAAATAAGAAATTTTTTTTTAAACATAAGCTTAACACATAAACTAGCAATTTCATTCCTAGGGTAAATTTCATTTACCCAAGAAAAATGAAAGCCTATTTTACACATAAATCTGGACACAAATATTTACAGCAACTTTATATATGAATTTCAAAAAAACTGAAAGCAACTCAAATGTCCTTCCACTGGTGAATGGCTGAATAACTGTGATACCTGCAAACAATGGAATGGTCAGAAGGAGAGATATTAACCCACTGTAATTGAAGTGTCAAGGCCACCAGCAAAAGCACAACTCACAGTCACTGATGGAAAGACATGGAGAAGAGATGGAGCAAGGTCAGCTTCACTACTGGGTATGGGTACCCCGTAGACTTAATGCGTGGCCAAGGCAGGGAGATGTTCTATCCCCAGCACCGTTCTCTTGCTTTCATGTGCTGCCACAGTGGAAAATCCACACTCCCTCCTCACAAGGGCCAGGTAACACACTAGTGTGAGCTGAATTTCATAAACTATGCCCACCTGAGATAGACTGTCTCTGGTGAATATTTACCTGTGCTCCAGACAACAGGGGAAGGAATGTACCCACAGTGCCCTTATTATGTGTAAATCCTGCCAGGCTTACACATCTAGTCCTGAGCACAGAATGCACTTGTGAGAATGCACAGGGAAAGGCAGCAGGCCATGTTAGAACTGCCCCCACCACAGAAATACTACCTGAAAATTAAAAGAATTAACTACTGACATATGCAATGATGTGCATGACTCTCATGAGCATCATGCTGAATAAAAGAGGTCAAAAACAAAAAGCTACAGGGCGGTGCAATGGTGGCTCAGTGGCAGAATTCTCACCTGCCAACCCAGAGACCTGGGTTCGATTCCTGGAGCCTGCCCATGCCAAATAAAAAACAAACAAACAAAAATAGAAAGTACTGTAAAAATAAAAGGCTACGTACTGTGTGAGTCCATCTATATGATATTCTGGAAAATACAAAACTATAGGGATGGAAATCAGACGGCCTGGGTTTGGGGGAAAAGGATAGACTATAAAAGGGCTTGAGGGAAAATTTTAAGGTTGGAAGTATTTTATATCTTGATTGCAGTGGTCATTCTATCGCTGTATGAATTTGTCAAAAGTTGTAGGATTGCACACCTAAAAAAGGGTAAAATTTACTATACATAAATTCTACTTCAATAAACCCGACTTAAAAAAAATTCAGCCCAGGCACATCTCTACAGAAAGCCTTCCCTCATGGCATCCAGTCCTTAAATTGGGCTAAACAGCCTCCTTTCCGTTCCCACTACACATGATGTTCGTGTGTTTCCCTGCCAGTATCAAATCATATTGAAAATATCTACTCATAGTAAAATAAAATCTTAAAAATTATCTATTTATGTGTCTAGCTCCCCCTACTGGATGGTGAGTTCGTTTAAGTCAGAGATTATATTATTTTTGTCCTTAGACCCAGGTGCTTCACTCTCCCACCCACTCCCATGTGTAGCATATTGCTCGGCACATGTTAGATCAGCCGGTCACCGATGACGTCTCTCCTCTGTCCCGTGCTAGAGGTTCAGAACCTTTCCTCACAGGTTAGCCTGATCAAAATTCTCTCGGGGATTTTTTTTTTTCCTTCCAAGCCAACAGGACTAAATCATTCTAAATACGGTGTTAATGACTTACATCAAGTGTCTTTTCAGAAAATCATTGAATTTTAGCATAGATTTTTTTTTACTATCTTGTTTTAAAGATGGGACCTTAGTGGTAGAACTATTTGAAGTGAATTAACAACACTGTGGAGGAGATAATTTGGGTGAAGTTTGATTAATGTCTCTTGAATCTCTGCAGGAATTACTATCAATTATATGCTAACAGATTAATTTTTTTTTAAGTAGGGAGCTAGGATGTATTTAAAAGTTTTTTGATTCCTAATGACCAGCTTCCTGAAAGCCCATTACTACATAGGGAGGCGTAGAAGAATCTGGGAAGAACAGACATGACCTGGTTACTTACACAGCTTCTCTGTTATCATTAGGATCCGTTTTGCACTTGAATTATAGACCAAAACCAAGCCCTTTATCTTTACTGCTTTCCACTGAGAATCCTCCAATTAAAGAATGGGGAAATAGTTCAAGGAAGACACCATGAAAGAATGGCATGCTGCTATTATTTCCATTCAGCTCATTAAAGAAGACCTTCATTCACCTGAGTAGTCTGTTTTGAAGAACTGCAAATTATCTTTTTCAAGGCTGCATAATTTGTCATGTTGGCTCCCATTCAGTAGTCAGTTCTTTCAGAAGCGCCCTAGGAGGAAAGCAGGGACTTCATAACAATCACTAAGAATTCACTTGTCTTCCATTTCACTGTTCCCTGTAAGGCAGCGTGCTGGATCCAGCCAAGCCCTGCCTGCCCCAGGTTGTTGGTCTCTTAGTCGGCTGGCACATACTCAGGGATTGACCAGACAGAAATACAGCCAGACGGGACTCTGAAAAGGAGGCTACTTTCCTAGTTTTATCCCATCTGAGCACAGAATCCTGGGTGTGACAGTGCAGTAGGTACTACCTTATCCAGGATTTTATCCTTGGAAAAGGACCAACTGTTTTTATTTAATTCTCAAGGTAATCCACATCTCAAAAAGTTATTTTTAAAAACACTCTTAGTAGAGTATTCTGTGGGAAAGTAGTATTCATAGACAAAAACTGCACATGTTGGAAAACATCCCAAGTTTGGAACTACAGAGTAGCCAATAAATAGCACTAGGAGCTACTGTGATGGAAGGACGTCCTTTCCTGAGCTGATAAGGTGTGCAGTTCACAGAGGAGGGTCCTGCTAACCCCTGCCTATCAGCCCCATGAGATGACACCGCCATATTTCCTAAGAACCATCTTTTCTTTTAGTTCCCAAAGTATTTGTACCAGTAAGATGCCATTTGATTTTCGTTTCCATTAGGAGATGTAGGAATACTTGTTATCTATTTTCTGCAAATAAGAAAAGGAGGCTGAAAGAAGAAAAGAAGTCTGACCAAGAGCATACAGCTAATTTCCACTTGTCTCTCATGGCAGTTGGCTCGTTCTCTCTGTAATCTAACCTTACACCATCTCTCAGTCTGAATCTTATGAAGTTTCCCTATATTTCTTTCAGCCAATACTGCAAGAGACTCCTCAAACTTCTATTCGCAGCTATGCCCTTTCCCCTCTGTAATCGGAAACCTAACTGCCTTACACCTGGCAGGGACCATGCGAAGGGTCACCCCTACCCCTGCTCGGGAACATCAAGGCTCCTGATCTTCAACATTTGAGATCTGGGTCCTTTTTATGTGTTTATATCTGAACCCACACTCCTCATCTCTCCTCCAAGCCTTGCCAGTCACTCTAAACCTTCCACTCTAACAAGGTGATCCACCTAATCCCTTTACCCTTAGCTCCAAACCATGGTCACAGAAGTCTCAGAATACCCTTTAGACGTGAGGGGATTTTTGTAGGGAAGCGCATTAGGTTATGGAAGCCCTGGAGTATGCACCCCGTCCTTCTGCAAACCCCACCTCTTTCCATACAGTAGTGCCTTTCGCATGTGCCAAGACCTGTGCCTCCACTAGGGTCTCGGGAGCAGCAAATTAATCAGCTCAAAATTAGGTATGATCAGCCTAAAATACAGGTTCAGTATTTGATGCTGGTGGCCCCATCTAGCTCCCCAGAGTTTATTATAAAACTGCTATTCTGAAGAAAGAAATGAGCCAGATGATTTCTGCAACTTCTTCCATTAGAAGCCTGTTTAAATTCACTTAATACTGTGAAAGCCAGAAGAAAAAAAAAAAACGCTAAGAATGAGACTTGCCTTGAATTAATGTTTTCAGATTTGATGCTATTTTTGTCACAGAATTAGCATACATTCTGCCTTGTCCAAATCACTATCTGTTTCTCCTCTCTGTCCTCTTCCAGAACTCCCAGCATTGGCTGGAATGTAGGACAGAATTTCCCACAACGCTCAGACATCACCCATCTGCCTCTAATTTCACAAAATGACAAAGCGGAATGGCCCTGAGAGCCAAGAATCCTTTTTTATTCTTGTTTCTGATATCTTAGTTAGACCAGTGAATTTTGTTCTCTTTCAGTGCATGTCAGGCATCTAAGGCTGCATGGAACAGAGAGAACACTCTGAATATCTCACTGCTCTGTTGCTAATGAGAATACTTGACCACTCAGATGTGGTCAAATTGCTATCGACCCAACAATCAGTTTAGCATGTTTTCAACATGGTGACAGCTATTGTTTTCCCCTAAAAATGTAGGCCGAAAGACCCTATTTGAAACCTAGAGCCTCCTTCTAAGTTAGAGCAGGGTGTATTAAACATGTAACCCCACTGCCAAGTCTTATTCTGTAATGACAATCAGCAACAGTGTTTCTAAGGGTGTGATGGAAACCAGCATCTCTGAAATGAAATGATTTCTGGATTCTCTTGTTCAGAGTTCCTTAAAACATAATAGGGTGTTGTGTATAGACAACAACTCTGAAATATCATGGATGAGGATCAAATAGCATTTTCAAATGCTTTGCATTTGACTAGATTATTATTTTGAGAAGATGACCTCTGACAAAAGATGTAGAATCAAACCCAAGCAATGGCTACACAGAATTAGTATTTTCTTTGAAAAGAAGTAGGTATGTCCCAAAATAGAGCTTCCCAGAAAGTATTTAATTTGAAAGCAGAAATCCTGAGTTTTAATACTGGATTTACCTTGAGCTTTAAACTGAGTTTAGGCTGAGCCTTAGTGTCACACATTCCTGTCCTCCTGCAAAAAAATGGGAACAATCAGCAGAGCGTTCTTCAAAGAAGGTGGCATTATAAGAGTTTGAGGAACACAACTTAGATACAGCACTTTTATAAAAGAAGGATTCAATGAAAAGTTAGTTAAATTCCACCTGACCTTAGGTAGCCAACTGTCTAAAATTGGGTTTCCCCAAAAGTACAGCCTGAGATAAGGATTTAGGTACAGGTGGTTTATTTAAAAGATGACCCCAGTTAACAGGAAGGAGGGAGAGGGGTAGGTCAGACAAGGAAGGAAGGAAAGTCAAGCAAAGGATCACATCAAGGTCACTGCTGTGAGCAGTGGAGGCTCAATTCCACTGGGACTCCTAAGAGACATGCAGAATGCCTCCCAGCGTGGTTCACTCAGATGACAGAGCACGTATCCACCATGTTCCAATCCCTGCTGACTGAGGCTCAGTCCAAGGGGCACTAAATCCCCTGCCTTGGGCTCAGAAAGTTCCTGTTGCAGCTGGAGAATGACCTGGGGCAGAATAAGGCAAAACACAAACTGAAACCTTGATGTCAGACTCCAGCAACACCTTGTGAATGTGAGCTCATGTGGAACTGTCCACCGCCGCTGAGACTAAAGTCATCGGTGGTCCAAGTGGCTTTCATGTGGACACGGAAGTGTTTCCCACACCAGCCAAAGGCTCTCTTGGTGTATTTCCTTGTTTATTCTATCCTCAAAGAGGATAGTTCCTGAACATCATTTTCCTTATCATATCACTTTCCTTATCCACTACTCCTTGAAGAATCACACCCCTTCACTTCCAGGCCTTTGCACGTACTGCTCCTGCTGTTTGAAATATTCTCCAAGCCCACTCTAACCCTCTTTGCTTTCTAGACTCAGCTTCAAGTTCATTTGCTCCAAGAAGCTTTCCCTGACTCTTAGAGTGGGTTGATTGCTTAAGCTATGTGCATCCAAGAAAACTTGTACAATTTGCTGGTGGCATTTCTCACACTTTATATTATTGCTTATTTAAATATCTGTTCCTCTACACACACCCACATACACACACATATACCACTCAGTCTGTCAACAATCTGAGGTCAAGAATTTTGCTCTTTTATCTTTTGTTAGCATATGTATCACCAAATCTAGCAGAATGCCTAGCAAAGAAGCTAATCAATATTTTTTAATTAGCTAATAAAGGAATGAATGAGTGGATGGATTAATGAGGAAGGCTAAAACATCTACCATCACTCAAATCAGAAGGTCAACTTACTCAGGAGAGGTCCTAGTCCCTCTCCCCACTTGTGTTGCCTGCAGATTGATTATTCTAAGGCTTTCTCTCTAGGATTTCTTGCCTGAGCCTTTCTGGGAAGAAAAAAAACATACAAGAAAATTTCTCTCAGGATTTCTCCCCCTCTCTTCATCTCTGCACTATTCCCAGCTAACCATGCCCCAAGGGTCATTTTGTTTGTCATTTGTTTTGTGGGTAGGCACGCACAGGAGGAGGCAATGGTATTAGTTTTAATCCTGGCTTTTTCAGACCGATTTTCTCTCCCTGGCTTCTGACAATAACCCTTTCTTGTTCCCAAAGGCAGAGATGATCTCTATGGCTGCCAAACTGCCCATGACCTCTTCATTTCTCATACCTATTAACCTCGCTACTCTCAAGGACAATAATCTTGTGCAAAAGTAGAGAACAGAGAAGAATGGAAACCCTTTGTCAACAAAACTTTATTCTCCCCACCACCAACAGCCAAGGGAAATGTTCCTCTAGGTTGGAATCAGGGTCAGGTCTCCTCTGACTCAACCCCCAGATACCCTAATAAATAGCATGAGGACAGAACATCCCAGGGGTCTGAAAGTCTCCCCATAAGTGCAGGGAGTAAATGCAGTGCAGTATCAGAAAAGGCTGCAACGCATGACAGATCCTCCCTAATTGGCATAAAGCCATCAGTGTCCCAAATAAATGAGCAGAATTCTATAATGGGGGATCTCACAGCAGTTTCAGAAAACCACCAAGTGTGCATGAAGGAAGTCTGTGCACCAATAAGTGACCTGAGTTCAGGTGTGCAACTAGGAAGGCTCCTGGGATGAGAAAGGGTAAGCTCAAATCCCGAGTGACAGAGATGTGACAAAGATCCAGCTACTGCTTAGATCTGCACCCCTCCTATGCTGTTTCTTGCCTCCCCAATTCCTGGTGCCTTTCCTGCCTTCCAGGCCCTTCTCCACCTTCCACACTATTCCTCTCACCTTGTCACCTATGTCTGGCTACACTTACTTACCTTTGCAACTCTTCTAGGAAGCTTTCCTGAACCCCACGGACTGGATGAGGTGCATCTTCCCTTGCTTATTGTTGCCACAGCCTTCACCATGTTGTCTGCCTCCCCAACTGCACTCCCCAGCTACTGGCCTACAGTAGACCCCTCAGGAAATACTGAATGAATGAATTTATGAGGACTGGTGGAGACCAGGGCATCAAGAAAAGTTAAAAGCTATTAGTCAAAACAGGAGCACAAAACCAGAGCTAGATTTTAAGTGAATAGAGCAGAGTCCCAAAGTACCCAAATTCCTTGACAATCACCCCTTAAAGCCTTGCTACCAGAAGTCAAGATTTGTCTAAGCTTGTGAGATGAAACTGAATTTATACACAAAAGTTCCACAGCCTCAGCCCTGGATGGAGAGACAGAAACTAAGCAGATGGACAGGATTTGTAGTGGGTTGCTGTTTTCATTCCAATGGCTTGGGAGTGAAAGGTTTGAGAAAATTTGG
Organism: Tamandua tetradactyla; assembly: GCF_023851605.1. NCBI lineage: Eukaryota > Metazoa > Chordata > Mammalia > Pilosa > Myrmecophagidae > Tamandua > Tamandua tetradactyla. The sequence continues at coordinate 54,208,011 of NC_135350.1, read as the reverse complement.
AAGTGACAGATGGATCAGGTGAAAGTATACTGGCATTTGTTATTGGGTGTAGAATCAGTACAAATGTCCTGGTTGACCTGATGGAGTCTCTCCAACTTAATACTCTCCCTCCATACTCAATGTGTTCCTACCCCCTTGGCTTTCTCTTGGTTTCTTGACTATGATGCATTCTTTCCTGCCTCAGGGCCTTTGAACATGTTATATGCTATGCCCTGGATATTCTTCTATCCACTTTGAAAGGTCAACCCCTTTTCTTCTGTAGGTTTTAGCTTAAGTGTTACATCTTCAGGGAAGCCTGTTATGGTAGCCCTATTAAAAGTAGGTGTTCCCAACCTAAAGCCCATTAATTTCAACTTCTCCTGTATTTTTTGCTTTTATCGTAATATGTATACAATGAAATAATTATTTCATGCATGCATCTATTTACTAATGGTATGGGAGAGGATGCTTCCCCTCACTGGAATATAATTTCATACTGACAGGGGTCTGGCCTAGCTTGATCATTGTTTTGTCTTTAGCATCTAACACATGGCCTGAGCACTTAGTAAGAGGTCATTGTTGTCAGTTCCATTCATTGTTGCTGTCACTGTTGTTTTAAAAAGAATTTCTTTAGTATTTGTAAAACTGAACTGCTCCATGAACTTCTCCATTTTTCATATATATTGTGGAACTTCTCCATTTTCCACATATTTTGTGCATCTTATATCAGAAAACATTTCTTAATGCTTGCAGGACCATCTTAGCATTCAGTAATGTCTATTAGAGGAGGCCTAATAGGTCCTAGTTAGTCTTGTGAATAAATCACTCCTAATAAAAGAAAATGAAATTTCATGATTAAGGGGTTTAGAAATAATCAAGAGAGGGTTAAAAGTAAAACGTAGCAGAGGAAGAGTAGACTAAAGAATAGATACTGGCATGTTTTTCCAAAATGATGTCCCAGTTATGATTTCACATGAAAATAATAATAATAACTGCTTGTCAGCCTATATAAAAATGCCTGGCTTCTGGAAAATGTGGAAAGAAACTAAATCTTGATAGGCCGATAGAGTTTACTTCTCTCTCAATTTCCTAGATCTTTCCCAGAACCAACTTTTCCTGGCCACTCTGAGTGCTCCTTCATTCTGATAACTTGGTACCACTAATGCTCTGGTCTTAACTACCCCAAATCAGTCTTGCTCTACTGAGAGTTTAAAAAAAAAAAAAAGTTGCCCAAGGAAAGTTAAAAATTAATTCTTCTGAATTTGTGAATACTCTATGAAATCCCTGCTCAGATCCTGAGCAATTTAAGCATTAGGTATTTTTTTTCTCTGCTTTTCTTATCACAGCAGTCAAGCTACACGCTACCTCCTTTAAGTTAGATTTCAAAACTAATGAGATGGAAACAGAATGTTTCTTCCTACATGGAATGTTGGCAGCTTTGTCTTCATCTGCAAAAGGCTTGAAAATGAACTTCACTTTCAAAGTCAGAGAACAAAACTTTCCTAGTCATTCCTGCTACTCAGCCTAGTTTCACCCCATCCTTTAAGTTTCAGTCCAAACCCTGTCAACTCCAGGAAGTCTGTTATTAATCCAGCCTACCAGGATTATCCCTGAAGAAGTGACCGTGCCCCAAAGGAAGAAATCCTGAGCTAGTCCACAGTGGCTCAATTTTTTATTGTCTCTAATTGTGTAAGGTAAAGAAGAATCAAAGTATACTTTGTAGAAGAAGCAGGAGAGAGGAATGCTGAAATGTGCCAAGGAATATGTTTGCATGTTACACAAGCTATCTCCTTGATTGCCTACAATCCATAGCCAGTTAAAGTAAAGCCAGGATTTTAACACAGGTGTCTGCCTACATACCGTGTTCAGTCATCTACATTGCCAAATATAGCAGTTTTTATCTTCTTTTGTTTGTATTTGATAAAAAACATCATTAGAACTAAACTGAAAGAAAAAGGGAATTTATTGACTAATATCCTTAAAAGTTCACAAGTAGATCTGGTTTGGCCCTTTCCAGGTCTCCATTGATATGTAGGACCTGGTCTGACCCTCAGCACCTTTCCCTCTGTTTTCTTCTTGACGATTTCATCCTCCAGCAATTTTGTGCCTTGTGGGACAAGACGGCTCCCAGTAGCTCCAGATTTACCTCTCTTCCTCCCAGAAATCTCAGTAGAAAAAGAAAATGCTTTTCTCTTTATCTCCTTCCAAAGGTCCTGAACATAACTGAATTTTAGAGGCTTATCATTGGCTTCACTCTGGTTATGAGCCCATCCTTTAAGTAATACTTGTGACAAGAGAAATACAAATCTCTGATTAGACAGCCCTCAGTCATCTGCCCACTTCTGGATCAGAGATTATATTCAGCGCCATTTGAACTAATGCAATAAAGAGGGAGAAGAAATGCATTCCCCAGGGGAAACTGAGATACTGGTACCAGAAGGGAAAATGGATGCTAGGTAGACAGGAACATCAGACATTCACTACTCTGTGGTTCAGAATAAGCTAAGAGCTGGGCAGAGTAAAGAACATCAGCATTTGATTAGGGATAGGTACTGGGGAGATGTTCAAAGTTGGAGGTATGACCCTAGGAAGTGGGACATAGATAAGACACCATAGTACAGAGGCCCTGGACAATTTGGATGACATCCTAGGAGGAAAGTTCAAAATATATTCAGTGGCCACTGAAAGAGGAGCATTCACCAAATTCATCTGTCTCATTCATTTTGCCTAACCCCAAAATAACTTCTAAATTAAGAAAGTAGAAAATAAAGCAAGAGGGCAATAGGATTTGGTATCAAACTTTGAGCCTCACCACTTACCAGTAGTATGAGTATGGTCTTGGGCATGTCAATTACTCTCTCAATGCCTTAGTTCCATCTCTTGTAAAACTGGATTAATAATCACTCTTACATCACAGAGAATCAAATGTGATCACTGTGTAAAGAGAATTTCTAAAGATACTGCAATGCAACCTCCCATCCATATGCCATATGCAATGAGACTATGCAGAAACCCATCTATTTACCCTCCTTTGAACCTGGGATGGCCCTGTTACTTTATCCTAAAGAATGAGGCAGAGGTGATGCTGTGTGACTTCAAAGCTAAGCTATAAGAGACTTGTAGCTTCCGTTATAGCACCCTTGAAAAGCTGCCTCTTGCAAGCCAGATGCCTGGTCAAAAAAAAAAACTTGGGTTAGAATACAGAATGAGGAGAAGCCATGTGTGAAGAGAGGCCATCTTGGATGTTCTCGCCCTAGTTGAGCTCCCAGCTGACTCTAGACCTTGAATGCCCTCAGCTATATCACATGGCACAGAGGAACAGTCAGCCCACCAAATCATGGTAAGTAATAAAGCACTGTTGTTTTAGTCCACCAAGTTTTGGAGTGGTTTATAAACAGCAATAGTTAACTAAGGTAATGAGTACATAGAGTAAGTTTCTGTAGATATTGCTGCATTTTTCTGTAATATTTCCCAAGAGAAATGTTATTTGAACTTTAGGCACACAATTCCTCCATTTGTAAATCTTGCCCATGTTTTGCAGTACGTTCAGCATCCCTGGGCCCCATCTGATAACCCTATCTGCTAACTAATTCTCCCCAGTTATTGAGAGAATCAAAGACATCCTCCTTCCCAGACCCAAGCACACTCTGTTGAGTACCAAATCCAAGATGTGCTGGTTTGAAAGGATGATGTACCCTAGAAAAGCCAGGTTTTAATCCTAATCCCATTTTGTATAAAGGCAGCTAATCCTATTCAGTACTGTATGTTTAAAACTTCAATTAGATCATCTCCCTGAAGATGTGACTCAATCAAGAGTGGTTGTTAAACTGGATTAGGTGGAGACGTGTCTCCACACCCATTCTAGGTGGGTCTTGATTACTTTACTGGAATCCTATAAAAGAGAGATTCTGAGAGAGCAGAGAATGACATAGCCATGAGAAGCAGCCAGTGACCTTCGGAGATGAAAAAGAAAAATGCCTCCCGGGGAGTTTCATGAAACAGGAAGCCAGGATAGAAAGTTAGGAGGTGGTGCTGTGTTTGCCACATGCCTTTCCAGATGAAAGAGAAACCCTGACTGTGTTTGCCATGTTTCTTCTCACTTGAGAGAGAAACCCTGAACTTCATCGACCTTCTTGAACCAAGGTATCTTTTCCTGGACGCCTTCAATTGGACATTTCTATAGACTTGTTTTAATTGGGACATTTTCTTGGCCTCAGAACTGTAAAATTGCAACTTATTAAATTCCCCTTTTTAAAAGCCATTCCATATCTGATATATTGCATTTCATCAGCTAGCAAACTAGAACACAAGAATAGCAATTATTTCTGGAACGGTGGGTATTTCAGAGTTTAGAGTCATTGATGATAAGGCAGGATTTTATTCTTCCTGTGTACCCTGATCCTCATGGTTAGTTAAAATATCTCATTCCCTGGCACTTCATGCTGTTTCCCCCAAAATTGGCTGCTTTAAACAATAGCAAAAGTGAAGATTACAATGCCCATTAAGTACATGATGCTTTTTTACAGTAAATAATGCAACCAGATAGGAGAAATCTGCATGGATTTGGCCTTGAACGAGCTCCAGAGAAAACTGTCATCTATTGCCAAGTTCAGTAAATGTAGAAAACATCAATACTCTTTCTCCAATTTGCCCCATTTATCTAGTGTTTTGGGGATCTTGAGAAAATAAGTAAATGAACATTCATTCTTGGCTATGTCTTTATGTTTTTTTTTTCCTTGAAGGATCTTTGAAATGGAAACTCCTACATTTAATAGATTAAAAGCATAAGGCAGGGTTATAGAAATGAAACATCTCTAAGATGTTAGTATCATTCTCCAGGAGACAAAGGATTTATAAGTTGCTTCCTAAAAGGGAGTTGTCATTGACCATGAATATTTGCTTTTTGTAAACACCAGTGGGAGACCAAAATTTTATCTGTTAATTTTACCACAGTAGGATTTTAGATCTTAAATTTTCTTTCCTGGAGAGCTTCAAACTTCCAAGACTAACCTCAGAGCACAGATTCAGTCAGTAAGTCTGAAGCATCAGCACTGCTAAGACATGAATTATTCCTTCTACCCCATCCTATTACCAACACCCCATCCCCTTCTTTATATTTCCATTAGTACATAATTTTATGTTCTGCTAAAGTTTTAGCTGAAACTGGGATGGTGTGGGAGTTAGGTTCAGGTGTCAACTTGGCCAGGTGAAGGTGCCTAGTTCTATTGCTGTGGACATGAGCCAATGGCATGTGAACCTCATCTGTCGCTGATTACATTTGCAATCAACTAGGAGGTGTGCCTACTGCAATGAACGATGTTTGATTTAATTGGCTGGTGCTTAAATGAGAGAGCTCAATGTAGCACAGCCTAAGCAGCTCAGCATACCTCATCTCAGTACTCACAGCTCAGCCCAGGCCTTTGGAGATGCAGAAAGGAATCACCCCAGGGAAAGTTGTTGGAACCCAGAGGCCTGGAGAGAAGGCCAGCCCATGTAAAAAAGAACCTCAGTTGAAAGTTAGCTGCCTTTCCTCTGAAGATATACACTTAATAAATCCCCTTTTATTGAAAGTCAATCCATCTCTGGTGTGTTGCATTCCAGCAGCTAGCAAACTAGAACAGATGGTAATTTATTTTTTTCACATCTCTATCAAATTGATTCTAAACAAAAGATGCTAGTTCTCTGGACCAGCACACACCATCCAAAGAAGGCACTGGATACCAGGTTGGAATTTGGAATTGAGCTATAAAAAATTGCAGAATTATACTTTAAATCCTTGTATTTTACTTACTTAGAATTGTGCAAATTTCTTAGTAATCTTAGGGAAGCCGGAAAAGAATTAATTAAATTATGAGAAAAATACAAATATTATGCAATAGTATGATATCTTCATTTCTTTTATAGCTTTCTGTACACAATACTACATGTTCAGGTTGTTCCAGTGAAAAAGTAAAATACGTCAGTTCTCGGGCTGATAAATAACTATATTAGAGAGAGAAAGAAAGAAACTTAAATATCTGATCTACTAAAATTTAAACAATTTTTGAATTATAAATTTGAATTATGAATACAAAGAAAGGTGAAAAGGAGAGGTCATTAGAGAAACTGAATGAAATTTGAAACAAATAGGAAGAAAAAAAGTAAAGAATAAAGTGAACCTCAGTGATGAATATATAAAATATGAGATAAAGAAGGGAAAGGAAGAAATAAATGGAAATATCTAGAGGATGAAAGTACAATGGAGTTCTCCTTCCTCTCAGTGTCGACAGACTGAGTAAGCTGGGCCAAGTCTCTTATTGAAAGAAAATAAAATCTCTAGGCAAAACATAAAATTCATGATCCTCAAAGTATCAAAAAGCTAAAAAGAGAGTGGAATAACTGGACCAAGATCTGCAAATCCGAAGATATGAATCTGGCATTTTGCACATCTCCATCAAGTTAATTCTAGACAAAATGTGCCAAGTCAACCTGGAAGAGGCAGCTGAGAAGCTGAGCAGTGCTTTTGACATCTCCATAGGGCCACGGAAACAAAATGTACAAGGCCTCTGATAGGGAAACTTACAAAGCTTCACTGAGAGACATGAGGGGAGAGCTAAATAAACGGAGGGATAAACCATGTTCATGGATTGGAGGACTCGATATTGCATTGGTACGCAAGACACAAACAGATTGATGGTGCAAAACCGTGCCACTAGACACAGATTCAGTCATAAATGGGCACTTGATGTATCATAGATGTGGCACTCATAGGGGTGGGTAAAGGGTAGTTGAGTCAACTGGATATCGAAGTGAGGACATATGAAACTAGTCTTCCAACTGCTCATCCCATCACTACCTGCACTGCCAGCACCATCAGCACACACACATTTATCAGAAAAACTCTTGCATGTATGCACAAGAGACATAACATAAGAATGGTCACACAGCAGCATTGTGTGTAAGAATAAAACAATTTTTTTTAAAAAATGGAAACAAAATATGTCCATCAAGAGTAAAATAAATAAAGTGTGCATATTCATACAATGACATACTATAGTGCAGTGAAAATGAATTTTACAACACAGATAAATCTCAAGAACAAAATGTTAAAAATTTAGATTACAGAAAAGCAATATTTTTAAATATATAATATTTAAAAATACATAATTTTTAAAGATCCAAAACTAAAGGTATATTGTTCAGAAATGAAAACAGATGTGATGAAACTATGGTGAAAATAACAAAGCGATAAATTCAAAATCCAAGAAAGTGGATACCCCTTGGGAAAGGGGATGAGATGAAGCAGGACACAAAAGAAACTGAACGATAATCGCTCTTTTTCTTCAAAGGGGTGGCAAGTAACTGATGGTCCTTGTATTACGATTCCTTATACCCTATATATATCTTAATAAACATTCTTTTATTTTATATCTGCTCAAGAGATAACAGAAAATAAAAATGTAACAAATACATATATTGGTCCAATGCTGAAGGGGAGAGTTTGAACTCAATATTCATATAAGGTCAAAATCAAAGCTGAAGGTCACCACCATGAACTCTTTGAGACAATAATAAATCTGAAATATTCTCCAGGAAAAAGAGGGATTCATTACCTCAATTTTATTACTTAAAGTATTACCTCTCAGATGTTTAAATTTGGTATTTATAATACAGGAACAATAATTTCTCTGCTCTAAAGTCTGTCGTTTCTTCCTTGGTCAATCTACCACACATTTGCAAATGAAATAGACTCTTACTTTCAACGGAGGTAAAAAAAACAAGAAGATAATTTTTGGCTATTTCTAATCAGAATATATTACTGCTAGTAATGATATTGTCCCGTAGTTATTACATTTACCTTCTATTCTAGCTGCAAATGGATTAAAGTCTTATCTACTCCACAACTTTTGGTCAATGTTGATTATGCAGTTTTGCTGAAGCAACCACATGGACAGAAATTCTGTGCATTACTTGAAGAAAACGTTTTCTAAACATTTTCAGAAGCAGAAGCAATATTTTTGTACCCATTTTTATTGTTAGTATTATGCATGGACTTACTACTCTAATTTACCCTTATACCTTGGATCTAGAAATGCGGTAGAGCACCACAATTTAACTCTCAGAATAACAAAATTGCCTCTGAATTTACATTTCCACCTTAACTTTCATTGGATGCCAACAGTTTCAGCATCTTTCTTGGAGAAGAATGAGAAATGAATCTTAATAGAAGATGTCATGCAAGAAATATGTGCACTCTCAAGCTCATCAGCTTGGTTATTTCTTTAGCAGTTTGGTTATTTCTTTCAAGAAACCTACTGACTGTTTTTAATCCCTCTATGTTGGTATTGTCATGTGTCCATGTAGACTTTTAAACATTGTAATTACTCTTCCATCCTCCCTGAGATCTTGTTTGAGTTCAAGTCTTCTGTGAGTGACAAGGCATTCCTAAATCTCTTGGATACCACAGAGTTTAACTTTAGCCAAAAAAGAATAATGAGTGGCCCACTACTTTATAGTAAGTAATCCTATAATAGTGGCCTCTGCTGTAATTACTTTCTGAACACACATCATATCTTCTTAAGTCCTTAATCATTCATAGCCTTCACATGTTTGTTCCATTGTCAATGACCATGTATAAAATTTTATTGATTGTTTTCCTAAGAATATTTCTTCAAGCAGATTTGCTATGTTATTGGCTGTTTGAGATCCAAACATCTCTCAGCAAGCTAGTAAAACAGAAAGCATTGTTGAATTCATCATTAATCCAGCAGGCAGTCAGTTCAGGAATTCCATAAATGACACTAGAGTAGGCACTTGGTGATTTGGTCTTTCAAAATTTGACATCAAAGCCACAGTTTGAATAGTAATATATTTTGGCTGAACATTGAGGCCATAGCTGAACTATGAACCTTCACTAATTTTCAACAAAAACAATTACCGAAAAATAAAAAATAAATAAAATGTGTACGTGAAATAATTCATTTATTTTGTCAACAAGTTTTGAGTACTTGCTGCATGTCGGGCACTTTTAGGAACTGAAGATAAAATAATAAACAAAAGAGATTTAAAAAATCTGTTTGCCTTCCAGTTTAAAGGAATGGGGAGGAACTAACAACAACAATAAACCTGAAACAAATTCAGATGGTTATCACCATCTGACATATGACATATAGAAAAATAAAGCAAGGAAAGAAAATCAGGAGTGCTGGTGGGAGATGGAGTGCTATTTTTTAAAGAATGCTAAGGGAAGTTCTCATTGATAGGGTGACATTTTAGCAGCAAATTTATAAACACACTTAAGCTTTTAAAAGCATTGTTTTTGAAAAGAATGAACAAGCGTATATCACAAAATTATTATCAAACAAAAACAGAACTCAAGATCTGAAGATTGTTTATCATCGCAAAGAAACACTAACTTAAATACTTATTGAAAAGATTTGTAAAATAAATTATGATTATGCTGGTTTGAAAGGATGTGTGTGCCCTAGAAAAGCCATGTTTTAATCCTAATGCCATTTTGTAAAGACAGCTGCTTCTTCTAATCCCTATTCAGTACTGTATGTTTGAATCTGTAATTAGATCATCTCCCTGGAGATGTGACTCAATCAAGAGTGGTTGTTAAGCTGGATTGGGTGGAGACACATTCAGGTGAGTCTTGATTAGTTTACTGGAATACTATAAAAGAGGAAATATTTTGGAGATGAGGAAGGAAAATGCCTTCCAAGGAGCTTCATAAAACAGGAAGCCAGGAGAGAAAGCTAGCAGATGACATTGTGTTCAGCATGTGCCCTTCCAGATGAGAGAGGAACCCTGACTGTGTTCACCATGTGCCTTCTCACTTGAGAGAGAAGCCCTGAACTTCATTGGCCTTCTTGAACCAAGGTATCTTTCCCTGAATGGATGCCTTTGATCGGACATTTCTATAGCCTTGTTTTAATTGCGGCATTTTCTCAGTCTTAGAACTGTAAACTAACAACTTATTAAATTCCCCTTTTTAAAAGCCATTCCATTTCTGGTATATTGCATTCCAGCAGCTAGCAAACTAGAACAATGATAAACACATAAAATTAAATAATGTCTCAGCCATTAAAAGATGACACAGTTATCAGTACCATAGTATTGAATTTTAAAAGTAAATTACAGAACCCAATATGAAAAAATAAATATTTATATATGGATTTTTAAGTCTAAAAAATTACATAACAAAGTTTGATAATGGCACCTCAGGCGAATGAAATTCTGGGGAATGACAAAAAAGATGTAGGCTTCTACTTATGCATATGTTATTTTAAACTTTTACAATAAACATTTTTAATAAAGTATCTGCTATAATAAGTGCTTTAAAGTAATTCAAGGAAAAACAGAGTGACTTTATATTGTTTAGAGACAATTCAAAATAAAGATATTTTCCCATGAAACCTCTTTATGCAAAGCAAAAACATTTAATAAGGCAAGGATAAAATATAATTGTATAATAGTAGTAGAAGAATTTTACCTGTCATTCTTAATCTTCAACAAATCAGTTAGGCAAAAAATAATGATAAAGAGAAAGTGAATTTTATCATTAATATGTCTGAAGCAAGAAAGAGGACCAGGGAAATGAGAGAATGTCTCTTTATCTGACAGGAAGTGATCACTATCCTTTCCAATTCTTATCACAACTTCTTTGGCCTACCGTGCTCTCAAAACAAATATCCAAATGTTAACCAAGACCTCCCCTGGCATGATTCCCTAGTATGGACGTTCCAGAGCTGCCTCAAAAATCTTTCACAGGCACCTCTCCTTGGCCCCCTACCAACAGCAATACACCCCATAATCTCCCCTGCTCAGGTTCTGAAAAGTCCATCTGGCAAGCTCTTGGGTGAGTAAAGTACCTGCAAATGGCTCAAACACCTTTTGCAAGGCCCAGATGACCCACCGATAACACATCAGCCTGACTCTGCCAACTGCTGGGAGTGCAGCCCACTCCCACAGCCTCTAGTCCAACCCACTTTGCTCTATTGGTCAGGATTCTCCAGAGAAACAGAACCAACACTGTGTGTGTGTTTGTGTGTGTGTGTGTGTACAGAGAAAGAGAGAGAATGAAAGAGATTTATTGTAAGGAATTCGCTCATGTAACCATGGAGACTGGCAAATCCAAACTCTATAGGGCAGGCCCCAGGCTGAAAACTCTAATAAAGATAATGTTGGAGTCCTTAGTTCAAATTTCCAGGGGATGCTGGCTGGCAGGAAATTCTAGCAAAGGCCAAGTCAAAATTGAGGCATAAATTCTTCTTCTTGCCTCTGAAAACCTCAGTTCTGACTTTTGAGACCTACAACTGATTGGATGAGAAGACTCCCAATATTGCTGAATGCAATCTCCTTTGTTGATTGTAGATGCAATCAACTAATTATAGTTGCAAATTCCATCTACAGAATACCCTCACAGTAATAATTAGGCCAGTGTTTGACCAAATATCAAGACACCATAACCTAGCTAAGCTAATACAAGAAATTAACCATAACACCTGCCATCTCTTTTCAATTCTCTTTTCCTCCACTCAAGTAGAAAGATGAGCAATCAACAATGTGACTGCCCAAGTACGTCCAAGTAGGAAATGAAGAGCTAGCCCCTCTACCCCACCCCCATCCCCACCCTCCCACTCCAGGCACTACCTAATCTTTAAGAATAAATATTTTTTTTCACTGTCCCAGCCCCTGGGCTTCAAGTAGAAGACAAAGCCTCTCATTGAAAATACTGCAGCCTCCAAAAGGCTCAGTGCTTCTCCTCAGTCTTCCTCTTAAGCAGGCTGAAGTGGGGCAGTGATCTTAGGGCCAGTTATGTCACATTTTAGGACAGCCTTCTTGGAGGCGTCCTTTTTATGTTCTCTACTTTGGGCATTGGTCAAAATTCTAAAACAAATGGAAAAGTCCCATTTAACATTATGTTATAAGTATATAATGGTTTCTCCATGACTCTTGGGTCATCTCCTTAAAAAGTGGAATTCAATTCTTAATTCTCTCCTGTCATGGTCAAGTTCATGTGTCTGTCAACTTGGCCAAGTTGTGGTTCCTGTTTGTCTGATTGGGCAAGTGCTGGCCTGTCTGTTGCAATGAGGACATTCCATAGAATTAAATCATGATCATGTCAGCTGCATCCATAGCTGATTCCATTTGTAATCAGCCAAAGGGGAGTGTGTTCTACAATGAGTGATGCTTAATTTAATCACAGGAAGCTTTTTAAGGAGGATTCAGAAGAGACAGGTTTTATTACTGCTTAGGCTGGTAAGCCTCTCCTGTGGAGTTCATCCAGACCCTCCATCGGAGTCGTCGGCTTCACAGCCTGCCCTGTGGATTTTGGACACTGCATTCCCACGGTCACATGAGACACTTTTATAAATTTTATATTTGCTAGTGTTCCCTGTTGATTCTGTTTCTCTAGAGAACCCTAACTAATACATCTCCCTTAATTCAAGGCCTGGTAAACTCTTAGCAATGAAATCTCAGTTTCCCTGTTTCTCCAAGGTTTTAAGTCTTATTAAACCTTGTCTACTCTCAGCTTTCACAGTCTCTCAATTCCTTGCCTCAGCCTGGTGATATTCCTAAAAGAGGAGAGAGTGAAACACTACAGTTTCTTGCTCAAATGAGTTCTTCAATCAGAAACCATCCCATCTTCTGGTCCCACCTTCGGAGCGATGACTATAAGAAGGTACTAGCTATGTTTCAGGGCAAGAAATTCCAAGTTCCATCTGTAAGGCAATAAAAATCTCCTAGAGTTTAGGGTCAAGAATAACTCAATTGGGCAGGCCACGGTGGCTCAGCAGGCAGAGTTCTCGCCTGCCATGCTGGAGACCTGGGTTCAATTCCTGGTGCCTGCCCATGCAAAAAATAAAAGGAAGAAGAACTCAGTGAAGTTTCTAGGTAAGATGGCAGAGTAGGGAGTTTCAAGACTCAATTTGTCCTCCAGAGAAGCTAGTAAACATCCAGGAACTGTCTGAAACAACTGTTTGGCGGGACTCTGAAGACAAGAAGAACATTTTGCACCATCCAGGGAAGGGCAGAAGGAAGAGACTAATAAATAATCTGTAGTCAAGAGCTGTAGGTAAAACTCTCCATGGTACGGAGGCTGGTACCCATCCCTAATTCTCTTGGCAGCCTTCCCTGGGATCTAGTCCCTGATGGAAATAAAGAACGGGGTGGGGGGGGGGGCACAGCTAAGCATCAATCATGGCTTTTGATTAGCAAATTGGGAATGCTGTGTCCTGGCTTTAAGAGCAGCAGCAGTTTCAACCAACAACCTCTGTTTCAATCCCACCCTCAACAAGGGTGGAAGGCGGAGGGCAGGATTTAAAGTCACAGTACCTTTTTTAGGGCTATGGGAAAGAGTTTGCTGAAGGGTGGTTCTTCTCCAAGAAAACTAGGATGTGACCTGGCACTGGTTGAAGCTTTTGATTGGAAAATTAAGATCATTAGGTCCTGGCTCTGTGCTAGGATTACAAGCCACTTGGGACAAAAGTGGCTGACAACCTCTGTTTCAACCGCACCCCCAACAGGTGGTTGGGGTGGTTAAGATTAAAGGCACAGTACCACCTTACCACTTCAGGGAACAGTTTGTTGAAGAGCCCCATCAGCTAGGCAGGCAAGGAAAGCACAAATTCCTTATACCTGATACCAAAAACATATAGACAGACTACAAGAAAAAAAAAGTTACAGACCAATTTCTCTAATGAATATAGATGCAAAAATCTTCAACAAAACACTGACAAATCAAGTCCAACAGCACATTTAAAGAATTATACACCATGATCAAGTGGGTTTTATCCCAGGTATGCAAAAGTGGTTCAACACAGGAAAGCCAATTAGTACACTACAATAACAAATCCTAGGGAAGAAACCACATTATCATATCAATTGACACAGAAAATGCAATTGACAAAATCCAGCACCCTTTCTTGATAAAAACACTTTGAAGATAGGAATAGAGGGACACTTTCCCCAATAGGATATATGACAGACCCACAGCTAACATTGTACTCAATGAGGAAAAACTGAAAGCTTTCCCTCCAAGATCTGGAACAAGACAAGGATGCCCACTGTCACCACTGTTATCAACATTGTGCTAGAAGTTCTAACTAGACCAGTTAGGCAAGAAAAAGAAATAAAGACATCCAGATTGGGAAGTAAAAAGTAAAACTTTCACTATTTGCAGATTACATGATCCTGAAAGTCCTGAAAAATCTACAACAAAGCTACTAGAGTTAATAAACAAATTCAACAAGGTGGCAGAGTACATGATCAACATACAAAAAAAAAAATCAGTAGTGTTTCTATAAGCTAGTAATGAGGAACCTGAGAAGGAAATCAAGAAAAAAATCCCATTTACAATAGCAACTAAAGAATCAAATATCTAGGAATAAATTTAACCAAGGGTGTAAATTTGTACACAGAACACTACAAAGCATTGCTAAAAGAAATCAAAGAAAACCTAAATAAATGGAAGAACATTCCATGTTCATGGATTGAATGACTAAATATCATTGAAATGCCAATTCTACCAAAATTGATTTACAGATTCAACAAAATTCCAACAACCAAAGGGGTCAAGATGGTGGCTTAGTGAGGTATGGAATTTAGGTCATTCTCCAGAGCAGCTAGTAAATAGCCAGGAACTGTACAGAACGACTGCTGGGGCCACATCAGTGACCAGATACACAGTGCACACCAGTCTGGACAAGCTGGACCAGCTGAGATTCCACACAGGACTGTAAGTCCCCCAAGCCACCTCCCCCATGGGTATGGCAGCCTGGTTCCCTGAGAGGAAAGAAAACAGACTTAACTAGCAGTAAAGGTTTGCTTCAGCCAAGCTCCAATTGCAGTATTAATTAACAAATTTTAACTACTGAAAATAAGCCCCCAGCTCAGATAAGCCTGGAATAAGAGATAAAGGTCCTAGGAGTTTTTGCCCCAGCAGAGAGGGGGCAGGGCTTATGGAGACAAAAAGAGGCCTTTAGAATCAGCACAAAATACTTGAAAAGAGCTGGACCCTAAAAAATGGAGACACATGGAGCCTAGAGATACATAGAGCCATGTACCAACTAGAGCCCTTGATTGACAAAACCCAAGGAACCAGGGTCCTGCTTTCTTTTGCTTTGTCACTACTACTTAATAGCTCACTAAACATAACTGCAAGGCATCTCAGTTTGCAACACTACCCCAGGCAAGGATGGAATTAAATTTGTCTAGGAGACAAAGTCAGGTGTAAGGAGTTAAATTGCTAAAGGTTGACCTTTCCCCAGGAGAAAGGTGGGACCCAGCTCAAGTGGAATCCCTCCCTCAAGGAATTCAGGCCCCAGGGACTGGAGAACTGAGGCAATTAATGTCAATCTCCAACCTTATCTCTGTCTCAACCACAACTCTGGCAGGGAGAGTCTGCTGAAGTTAAATGCGCCACACCACTATATGCTGGTGGGAAGCCACAGGCAGACGAGCACCACATACTGTGCAGGATAGGAAAAATACAAGAGTCTAGAGGCTTCATAGGAAAGTCTGTCAACCTGCTGAGTCTCACCCTCAGGGAAAACTGATGCAGGCAACTGTTTCCTCCTGAAATGAGGCCAGTCTGGTCTGGAAAATCTGACTGGGGTCTATAATATCTGAGAAGACCCTCCTCAACAACAAAAGGCTCCATATAAGCAGGGCAAGAAACAGATAAACAAGAACTGAAAAATTCTGATCAGTTAAGCAGAACCTATGCTAGAGGTCTAGAATAAGTTGAACTGAATATAAAAGAACAGATAGAGAACAAAGCCATCCAGCAAGAAAATCATAGGTAAAAGAGTAAAAACAACCTCCAGTATAAACTACTTAAGGAAATCAAATGCCTAGACACCTGCAAAAAATAACGAGTCATACTAGGAAAATCTAAGATGTGACCCAGTCAAAGGAATAAACCAACAATTCAAATGAGATAAGGATTTGAAACAACTAACTCAGGATCTTCAAACAGACATGGAAAATCTCACCAAAAATCAAATCAATGAGTTGAGGGAGGATATAAAGAAGGCATTGGGGTTAACAAAAAGAAGAAATTGAAAGTTAGAAAAAACAAATTATAGAACTTATGGGAATGAAAGGCACAACAGAAGAAATGGAAAAAAAAAACAATGGAAATCTACAATGATAGATTTGAAGAGGCAGAAGAAAGAATTAGTGAACTAAAGGACTGGACATCTGAAATCCAATACACAAAAGAAAATATAGGGAAAGAATGGAAAAATGTGAGCAGGGAGTAAGGGAATTGAATGACAACATGAAGCACATGAATATATGTGTTGTGAATGTCCAGAAGGAGAAAAGAAGGGAAAAGGAGAAGAAAGACTAATGGAGGAAATAATCACTGAAAATTTCTCATCTTTTATGAAAGACATAAAATTACAGATCCAAGAAGTGCAGTATACCCCAAACAGAATAGATACAAATAGACATACTCCAAGACACTTACTAATCAGACTGACAGATGTCAAAGAAAAAGAGAGTATTTTGAAAGCAGCAAGAGAAAAACAATCCATCACTACAGGGGAAGCCCAATAAGACTATATGTGGATTTCTCAGCAGAAACCATGGAGACAAGAAGGCAATGGTATGATATATTTAAAATTCTAAAAGAGAAGAACTGCAAACCAAGAATTCTATATCCAGCAAAACTGCCCTTCAAAAAGGAGAGGGAGATTAAAACATTTTCAGATTAACAATCCCTGAGAGAATTTGTGACCAAGAGACTGGCTCTGCAAGAAATACTAAAGGGGGCACTACAGGCAGATAGAAAAATGCAGGAGAGGGAGGTGTGGAGAAGAGTGTAGAAATGAAGGTTGTCAATAAAGATAAAAAGAGAAAAAAAAACTAGAATGACATATAAAATCCAAAAGCAAAATGGCAGAAGGAAGTAATGCTTTTACAGTAATAACACTAAATGTTAATGGATTAAACTCCCCAATCAAAAGACATAGACTGGCAGAATGGAATAAAAAATAAGACCCATCTATATGCTGTGTACAGGAGACTCATTTTAGATCCAAGGACAAAAATAGGTTGAAAGTGACAAGGAAAAGATATTTCATGCAAAAAACAATCAGAAAAGAGCAGTAGCTATACCAATATCCAACAAATTAGACTTCAAATGTAAAACAATTAAAAGAGACAAACACAGACACTATGTATTAATAAAAGGACCAATTCAACAAGAAGATATAACAATCATAAATATTTATGCATTGAGCCAGATTCCTTCAAAACACATGAGGCAAACACTGAAAACACTGAGGGAGAAAAAAACAGCTCTACCATAATAGTTGGAGACTTCAGTTACCTGCTCTCATCAATGGATATAACATCTAGACAGAGGATCAATAAAGAAACATAGAATTTGAACAATACAACAAATGAACTAGACTTAACAGACATTTACAGAACACTACACCCACCCCACCCCCAACAGCAGGTTACACCTTTTTCTCAAGTGCTCATAGACCATTCTCAAAGATAGACCATATGCTGGGTCACAAAGCAAGCTTCAATAAATTTTAAAAGATTGAAATCATACAAAACACTTTCTCAGAACAGAAAGGAATGAAGTTGGAAATCAATAACAGGAAGAAAATTCACAAATATATGGAGGCTCAACAGCATATTAAACAACCAGTGGGTCAAGGAAGAAATTACAAGAGAAGTCAGTAAATATCTAGAGGCAGATGAAAAAGAAAACACAACATATCAAAATTTATGGGATGCAGCAAAGGCAGTGCTAAGAGGGAAATTTATTACCTTAAACGCCTGTATCAAAAAAGAAGAAAGAGCAGAAACTGAGGAATTAACTGTTCATTTGGAAGAACAAGAGAAAGAACAGCAAACTAACCCCAAAGCAAACAAAAGGAAAGAAATAATGAAGATTAGAGCAGAAAAAAACAAAATTGAGAACATGAAAACAATCAAGAAATTCAAGAAAAACCAGGAGTTGGTTATTTGAGAAAATCAATAAAATCTATGGACCCTTAGCTAATTTGACAAAAATTTAACTTGTATGATCAAGTTTATTTGAATACCATAAGTACAGGGAATCTTGAATAAGGCATGAGATTTTGTAGGTTTGTCCAGGTTGGAGTGATGCCCTGATAAACCCCAGAGTGATTTGGACAGTGAATAAAGAAGTATTTGCAGGGTCCCTTTAGGGGAACAGGGAGAAAGGGGGAAAATCCAACTTCCCTATTTCTAGAACTTCTGATACTCTCACAAAGCAGTGAGGGCAATCAAATCAATAGGCTGAGTCCTCAATCTTGCAGTTTGCTACTATGAAACTTATTCCTGCAAAGGATAGGTTAAGCCTACTTAAAACCAGGCCTAAGAGTCAACCCAGAGACTTTTATTGCTCAGATATGGCCTCTCTCTCTCTAAGCAGATATGGTAAGGGAACCCACTGTCCTCCCCTCCTATGTGGGACATGACTCCCAGGGGTGTGAATCTCCCTGACAACATGGCACAGAAATCCCAGGATGATTTGGGACCTGACATCAAAGGATTGAGAAAACCTTCTTGACCAAAAGGGGGAAGAGAGAAATAAGATAAAAGTAAAATGTCAGTGGTTGGGAGATTTCAAACAGAGTCAAGAGGTTATCCTGGAGGTTATTCTTATGCATTATATAGATATCCCTTTTCAATTTATGGTGTATTTGAGTGGTCAAAGGGAAGTACCTGAAACTATAGAGCTGTGCTCCAATAGCATTGTTCCCTGAAGTTGATTGTATGAAGATATAATGTTTGCAATGTGACTGTGTGATTGTGAAAAAATCTTGTGTCTGATGTTCCTTTTATCTAGGGTATGGACAGATAAGTAAAAAATATGGATTAAAAAAATAAATAATAGAGGGAAAAAACCCACAGCCTGCTTTGCATAAATGGAAAAGCCAACTGTCAAATTTATTTGGAACTGTAAAGAGCCCTGAATTGCCAAAATCATCTTGAAAAAGAACTAAGTGGGATGATTCACATTTCCTGACTTAAAAACATATTACAAAGCTACAGGCCTCAACTGGTGTAAAGATGGATGCATAGACCGATGGAATAAACTTGAGAGTTCAGAAATAGACACTTACATCTCTGGCCAACTGGTTTTTGACAGGGCCACCAAGTCCACTCAACTGGGCCAAAACAGTCTTTTCAAAAAAAAAATAGTGCAGGAGAACTGGATATCCATATTCAAAAGAATGAAAGAAGACTCCTATCTCCCACTTATACAAAAATTAGCTCAAAATGGATCAAAGACCTAAATATAAGAGCCAGGACCACAAAACTCCTAGAATGAAATGTAGGGAAACACCTTCAAGATTTTGCAGTAGGCCATGGTTTCTTTGATTTTACACCCAAACCACAAGCAACAAAAGAAAGAATAGATAAAATGAGACCTCCCCCACATTAAAAACTTTATGTATCAAAGGACTTCGTCAAGAAAGTGAATAGACAACCTAGTCATTGGGAGAAAATATTTGAAAACCACGTAAGTGTTTAATAATCAGGATATATGAGAAATCCTTTGACTCAACAATAAAAAGGCAACTCAATTAAAAAATGGGCAAAACATTTGAATAGAGAATGCTCAATGAGGCAGCCCAAACACAGCTTTCCAGTTCATGAAGGGGCCTCACATGTTCGTGATAAGGTTTTCTTATATGCCATTACCTGTACACACTGGATAACTGATAAACATGCCACAGGAAGTCTGGTCACACTTTTTCTCCATCACCTTACTCCTTCTATCACAAGCCTCCCCAGGGAAAAGAGGAAATCAGGATATATGAAGGTAACACAGAAACCAGGCCATTCTGAAGAAATTCTCATAGCAGATGCTGATTGCCTCTGACAAAAAAAAAAAGGCATAGGGCATTCAGCAGGGTTATACCAAAGCCCCAGAGAGCCTGCTGCTGAGAGAATTAGCTGCTGAGGCAGAATGGCAGCTTAGCAGATCCACAGTGATTTTACCTCCAGAGTTTGAGAATTCCTGTCTGTAATTGAGTTCACCTAAAAGTTCCAACTCTGGTTTACTATTAGTAAATTCCTTTTATGGCTTTCTTTCCCTCACCTCAAAAGAGAAAATTGCGTGTGATTGCTGAGTGAATGCTGGTACAGGATTTAGGGTCCATAGAAGAAAAAGAACATGTTTGATTACTATTATCAAATCTTCTCAGGATGTAAGGCACAACTAATAGTGGCATTTAAAGATTTCTGACAAGGGAATGAGTATATTTTTACAATATACTTTTGCCTTTTTACAAGCTACCTCTGCAGAAAAGGTAACAAACTGAGAGACGCTGGAGAAAAGTTAAAGGAATTCATGGGAGGTGATATTATATAATGTTAGTGTTTACCTACTCCAGAGGACACCTCATTATAACATTAAACTTTTCATAAACATGCTTTCAATCATTTAATTTATTTGCATGGGGATAACCTGTTGTATTGGGTAAAATGGTGACACTGCCCCCCCCCCAAAAAAAATAGGATATGCCCATGTCCTAATACCTGGACCATGTGAAGGTTACCTTATCTGTAAAAAGAATCATTGCAAATGAAATGATCTTGACATAGAGGATAATTCTGGATTAACAGGTGCGCCCTAAATCCAATGATAAATACCCTTATAAGAGACAGAAGAGGAAAAAACACAGAAGAGAAAGTCACGTGAAGATGGAGGCAGAGATTGGAGTGATACAGCCACAAGCCAAGAAATATCTGGACTCATCAGAAGCTGGAGGAGGCAAGGAAGGTTCCACGGTCTTCGACTTTGGAGAGAGCATGGTTTTGCCAATAGTTTTGGGCACCTGGCCTCCAAGTTATGGAAGAATACATTTCTGTGTTTTCAGTGACCAAGGTTGTTGTAATTTCTTATGGCAAACAGTAAACTAATATACCAATTATGACATCAACATAATATTTAACCTATTACTGTTCAATATATGGTAGAGAATTATACTGGAGAATTGGATCAAGAAGTAGGTGGGCTGAGTATATTGGCAAGTCTGCCTCAAATACCTAGAAGTTACAGAAAAGCTTTTGATTTTGCTTTCTCTATAGTAGAGGTACATCTGTGAGATTATAAATTAAGAGAACTCTCTGTACATAGAAGTCAAATGAGATTGGATTCACAACAAAACCCATGCAACAAACCTGTACATCAGAGAATTTCTGTACAAGGTGGCAGTTCTTCCTGAGGTACTCCAAGTTCCAGCGTGTGCATAAGAACAGCCCAAAGAAGACCCAAAGATGTTCAATCCTTAGAGTGATCTGTTGAGGTGCCATCAAAGCACCATCCAAAGAGGTCAGTCCTTCTCCCTTGTGGGAAGATAGTGAACTAGTGGAGTCATTATCCTCCAGGAGGCAGAGCAAGCCAACATGCTCTTGGGCAGGGTCCAGGTCAGAGGGTACTGACTCCTCCCTCAGAAGACCAGGGTGCTCTGCCTTGCTCACAGTCCTCCCAGCCCTCGCCTGAAATCATTAGGGTAATCTATGCTAAGCTGATGTAACATTCGTGGACATATTACAGAAGTGCTCACATTCAAAAATTAGCACATAAAATAAAAGAGAGGTTGTATAACCAAGAACCACCAGTAATTTAAGGAAAGTAAATACCATGAGAGATGTACCAGACTCCATAAAATGAAGAATTAACATGTTAAGTGTGGCAGGCTTTGCTAGATTCCTATCTAATACCCTTTGTACTTACGAAAAGAACCTTGACTGATTGATCAATTGGATGTTGGTTGATTAGATTAACAGAATTCCATTTCTTAATCATGTTATGGGAAATAGATTTGGCTAGAGAAATATAAAAAGAAGTCTGTTCGGAATTTCTGGGAGAGTTTGCTTTCCTAATTTCAGCAAAACTTGTCAATTGTCTCCTAGCATTTGTTCTTCTCTTTGTTTATTTTAGAACCTCTGATTTTTAGCTGGGTCTATGCTGTATAGTGGGGGGGGGGGGGGGGGAGGGCTACATTTCCCAGCTGACTCTCTCTAGCACCTAGATACGGCCCCATAGCTAAGTTCTTGCTAGAGGAGTATAAAAGAATGTGTAGTGTGCAGCTTTCAAGAAGAAACCATAAAGAGATAGCTCATGTCCTCTTCACTCTTCCGCTTGCTGGATGGAACAAAGACATGATGGCTGGATCTTTACCTTAAAGAACCCTGTGGTAGTTAGATTCAGTTGTCAGCTTGGCCAGGTGAAGGCACCTAGTTCTGTTGCTGTGGATATGGTACGTGAGCCTCATCTGTTGCTGATTTACATCTGCAGTCTGCTAGGAGGCGTGCCTGCTACAATGTTTGACTTAATTGGCTGGTGCTTAAATGAGAGAGTGCAAAGAAGCACAGCCCAAGCAGCTCAGCATACCTCCTCTCAGCACTCGCAGCTCAGCCAAGGCCTTTGGAGATGCAGAAAGAAATCACCCCGGGGGAAAGTTGTTGGAACCTAGAGGCCTGGAGAGAAGGTTCACAGAGATCGCCCTGTGCCTTCCCACGTAAGAAGGAACCTCAGTGGAAAGTTGGCTGCCTTTCCTCTGAAGAACTAACAAAATTAATCCCCCTTTATTAAAAGCCAATCCATCTATGGTGTGTTGCATTCCGGCAGCTAGCAAACTAGAACAAACCCCAATATTTTGGATAAGAGAACATCCCTGGATGATAGCCATCCTTGATCTGGATAACGTCTCTGGTCAGCTCTAACAGGGCCTAAATTCTTATTGCTACCTTTTTATTTCATTATACAAATAAACGTACTACATGTTTAAGTCAAAATTTGTTGTTGCCTCTGTTACTTACAGCAGAATATGATCCTGTCTAATACATACCAAAGAAAAGAGAGGTGACAGCGAAAACAAATGAATTTATCTTCACAGTGTGTTGTATACATGAAAAAATAAAAAGCTTTTATGAAAATGAACCAGTTACAAGTCTTGGAAATGAAAACACGAATGACTGAATCGACTTGGCTGAAGAATGGTGTTATGAAAGTAAATCAAGGAATTCTTCTGGAACACAGTGATATGGAAAAAGAGATTAAGGATATGAATGCAGTTAAAGACAAAGAGAAAAGATAAGTGAAGTTCCAATATCCATGTCATAGAAGTTCCAAAATGTGAGAAAGGGAAAAATTGAGGAATGAGAATATATTTTAAATAAATAAAATAATGGTGGAAAATTTCCCTGAACTGGAGAATGACATGAGTGTTTAGGTACAAAGAATCCACTGAGTACTGAATAAG
Source organism: Tamandua tetradactyla (assembly GCF_023851605.1). Lineage (NCBI taxonomy): Eukaryota > Metazoa > Chordata > Mammalia > Pilosa > Myrmecophagidae > Tamandua > Tamandua tetradactyla. The sequence continues at coordinate 54,184,774 of NC_135350.1, read as the reverse complement.
ATGGATGGAAAAAGACTCACTCCTAGTCAAATCAGGATAAAATTTGAGAACAAGAATAAAAACAAAATTATTAAGAGCTTCCAAAATAAAAAAATAAAGAATATACTTCAAAACAGCAAGAATTAGATGAACATTAAATTTCATATCAGCACCACGACCTGCAAGAAGAAAATGAAACAACATGCCTAAAGTTTTGAGGGAAAATTATTTTTGAATTAAGGAAAATTATCATTCAAAAGAGAAAATTAGAATCAATTAGCAGTTAAGTAACTGTTGACCCAACCTCAGCTCCATGGGTGGGATCTGATTAGTTCCAGTTAGTAAGAATAATCCTGTCCCCCTTACCAGGGCTTGGCTCAGAAATAGATATGTGGCACATTCCAGCTGAGATACTAGGAGAAATTTGTTAGAGGCTCTGGAAAAGTCTCTTCTCACTCAGATTCACTCACTCGATTCAAAACCTGGATACCAACTACCACTTATTTAGCTCACTATTCCATAAGTTGGCAATTTGACCTGGATTCAGGCCTGATATAGCCTGGTATAGGTTGGTTTCTCTTGCATCTGCAAACAGCTGCAGATCAAAAAGGTGGCTCTGCTTATCTGCCTGGTCCAGGATGGCCCCAATCACACGTCTGATGGTTAGCTAGCCGCTGCCAGGGCAGTTGGATCATGTGTCTTTCATTCCCCAGCAGGTTAGCCTGGTTTTTCATAGCGGTTACAGAGTTCCAAAAGAGAGTGATGTGAGCATGGCCTCTGGAGGTCTAGTCTTGGAATTGGCACAACATCACTCCCACTTCATTTTTGTATGTGTGAAAAATAACATAAAAAAAGCGAGAAATTTCAAAGCACACTACAACAATTAGTTACAGAACAGAACTCAGAGTTTGGTATGGGTTACAGTTCCACAAGTTTGGATTTTTCGTTCTGGCTGCTCCAAGACACTGGAGACTGAAAGAAATATCAATCTAGTGATTCAGCAGTCATACCCATTTGTTAAATCCTACCTTCTTTGTTCCACTTCATTTTATTGGCCAAGAAAATCATAAGTCTAGGTCATATCCAAAGGGTGGGGAACAGATTCCACTTCCTGTTGGGAAGTGCTGCAGAGTCACTTTGCAAAGGGGCACGGAAACAGGAAAGAACAATGACAGCCATTCATGTAAACAATCTATTACATTAAGTCATTATATCTTAATCTAATTTAAATGGCAAACATATATTTAAGTACTTACTAAGTGCCAGTATTATATGAAATGGCTTTGCCTTTTTCTTTGCATTAGAAATCAAGCATTGATTCAAACAGAACCTTTTAAAAAGAAGAAAATAAATTATCTTTCTCTTAGCAATTGTGTGTTTCTGGTATGACATCTGAATGTGTATAATAATCACCATTTTCAGCACCATGGACTCAAAATTCACCCAACTGATTCTCAGTCTTTATCATCTACAGCTGTACACAGTCTTTATTCTTGACTTTTAATTCTTCTTTAAATAACCACAAAATAAAATTCAAAATTTGTTTCAACTGTATAAAAAGGAAATTTGATCTCCTGATTTTTTAACTTGTCATGAACATCTCACAATGTACTAAAGCAAACATTGCAACATACCAACCACTTTCTCTTCAAAAATAAAACAGTAACTTTATTCTGCCACTTATAAAAAACAATAAATAAAGATGAAAATTGGATAGAAATGTAACAATGTTCTAAGAACTTCCCAGCTCCCTTTCTCCATCAAGTATTCAAATGATCAAACTTACCAGCATATATCATATATATACACCCACACTTGACTATGCAAATGCTTTAGCACTTTTAAGCAAATTAATGTTTTCATAGTCCAAACCCTGACAAAGTGTTATATTCTCTCCTATTACTTTACGTATGAATTTAACAGTAGCTTTTCTGTTGATAGGATTTGTTTCCTTGCCCCTCCACCCTGAATTTTGGGCATGGTGTATAACCATACACACACATGCCTTAAGGCCCCAGCATCATACCACATGGGATAACAGGGACAAATCTCTTAAAATGAAAAAAATATATATTGATTCTTTTAGCATAATAATAATAAATAATAATGACAGAAAACATTTATAAGGAGCTTAGGATACGTCAGGCACTCATTAGTTTACACACTTAATTCCCTCAAAATCCTACAAGATAGGTGTATTTATTTTTCCCATTTTATAGATGAGAAAACAGAGGAACAGAGAGGTTAAAGGCTTACCTCAGCTCACACAGCTAAGGAGTAGTGCTAGGATTTGGACCCAGGCAATCTGGCTCCAATGCTCATGCACTTAACCATTACCCTGTGCTGCCTCCAAGAACCATGTTGAGATTATGAGTGATACCATAGATACCTGATCCTGAGGTTAGACAAATGAGCACCATCTCCACTCATCCTTCGTACTCCAGATTCACCCTGGAGAAAACCAAATGCAGCTCAATGACTAACACCCAGAGCCACAAAAAGAGAGGGGATTGAGGATTAGGGCTGAGATCCAGGGAAGAAGTGGGCTTTCTGGAGTCAAAGTAGATCAAGGTGAATAGACTGAACCCACAGGGAAGAAGCTTCTGGACTGGATGGGACAGAGATGACAGTATTGGAGGTCACACCATATCTAGTGAAGGAGCACCCCACACATTCAGGATGGGGCAGAATGGGATGAACAAAGTAAATGAACACTATTCTCCATTTATAGGGGATCTTAATATATAGGTGGTTGCTGACTTGGCCTACAATACGGATCTGCCTGCACATCATTCCAGATCAGCTAAAATAAGACTTTCTCCAGTAATGGATTCTGTCATCATCCTGTCCATCTAAAATTAAGAGCATTATTAGAGGTGATATATATACCTCAATGAACTGCAAAAGGTTTCTTCCACCTCCTCTCTCCAAATCTTCTCTCCCTGTATTTGCCTGTGATATTTTGGTGCTCACTCATGTTTGCATTGACACATGAATTGGTTATTTCCTCCAAATGGAATGTATATGTCAATTTCTTTCATAGACTTGACAAAATTGGTCTAAAATAAAGCACCACCAACAATGGGTCCTGGAATTTTATGATTATTTACAGTAATATCCTACATGATGATGACACTACATTCAGAGATAAGAGTGAGCTTTATAAACAAATAAAATAATCCAAAAGGGATGAGAGAGAGAGTAGGATTATATTCCTGGACATTGAAGGAAGTGTAGTTCCCTGATTCTGGAGTAAGACCATGACCTCCCTGTTGGAGAACTATTCTCAGTTTGAAAAACAGCTCTTGACTAAGCACCTAACCATGGGATACCACATGATCAAATTCATCATGAGCCGGTGTGCTGGTTTGAAAGGATGTATGCCCCCTAGAAAAGCCATGTTTTTATCAAAATCCCATTTCATAAAGGTAGAAAAATCCCTATTCAATATTGTATGTTTGAAACTGTAATTAGATCAACCTCCTGGATGATGTGATTTGGTCAAGAGTGGTTATTAAGCTGGATTAAATGATGACATGCCCCCACCCATTTGGGTGAGCCGTGACTGGTTTACTGGAGTCCTATAAAAGAGGAAACATTTTGGAGAATGGGAGATTCAGAGAGAACAGAGAATGTTGCAGCACCATAAAGCAGAGAGTCCACCAGCCAGCGACCTTTTGGAGATGAAGAAGGAAAACGCCTCCCGGGGAGCTTCATGAAACTGGAAGCCAGGAGAGAAAGCCAGCAGATGATGCCGTGTTCGCCATGTGCCCTTCCAGCTGAGAGAAACCCTGACTGTGTTTGCCATGTGCCTTCTCACTTGAGAGAGAAACCCTGAACTTCATTGGCCTTCTTGAACCAAGGTATCTTTCCCTGGATGGATGCCTTAGATTGGACATTTCTATAGACTTGTTTTAATTGGGACATTTTCTCAGGCTTAGAACTGTAAACTAGCAACTTATTAAATTCCCCTTTTTAAAAGCCATTCCGTTTCTGGTATATTGCATTCCAGCAGCTAGCAAACTAGAATAGCTGGGTTATGTTTGGTCCACTGAGTCACAATGCCAGTGGTACTTGGGGACTAGGCTTAGCCAGATCAAGAAAGCATGAGAAACTCACATGAACAGAAGACCCAGACTCTTAACTATTGTTGGTTGACATTTCTTCCTCCATCAACCATTTTGACTTCTTGGAGAATGTTTTAGATTCCTAGTTGTTAAAACAATCACCATACTTTAATTGCTTTAAACATTAGGAATTTATTGGCTCATGGTTTTGAAGCTAGAAGTCTAAAATCAAGTCATCAGCAAAGCGATGCTTTCTCCCTGAAGACTGTAATATTCTGGGGCAGGCTATACATGACCCTTGGTCTTGGCTTTTCTGTCTCATGGCAATGCACATAAGTGCTTCACCTTTCTCCTCTATATTCCTATGACTTCTGGCTTTTGGCCATTCCCCATGACTTCTCTCTCCATTTGACTTTCACTCTGCTTATAAAGGACTCCAGTAATCTAGATTAAACACAACCTGATTCAAATGGGCTACACCTTAACTGAAATCACATCTTGACAAGATCTTATTTACATGGGTCCACACACACCAGAATGAGCAGAATGCTGTGTGTTCAAACTGGAAACACAATCCAATCAGCAATAGGGAGTTCTTAGTGAACAATCACAGAGGAAGGAAAGGTTCAGACTTGGTTCACAGATGAATGAGTGTGATATGTTGGTGTTCACTAAAACTGTATTGTTCCCACATCATAGCCCCACTCAGATGTGTCCCCGAATACAGTGGTAAGGGGAAATCTTCCCAGTGGGCAGATGTCCCAGCAGTATACTTGATTTGGAGGGTTTATCTGAGATATCTATATAAACATTCCTTTGGAAATGAACAAATTGTTTGACTTGTTCAGGACAAGGAGCAGGTCTGAAAGATCAGTTACAATGAAATTTGGCTAAAAGATCTATGGATAAATCTATGGGAGTAAATATAAAACATATAGCGGTTTTGTGTCGCACATGAATGCTCACAGAAATTACCTACCACATAAAAGGATTAACAGTATGATTCATCCAATAGATGACCACCCTCTGACTTCATCTACCCCAGGGACATTCCAATAGACCCATGAATTGAGTGGTCATAGAGGCAAGGACTGTTGCTCTGCGTGGGCTTAAAAAGCATAGGTTCCCTCCACCAAGACTGATCTAGTTGCTCCCACTGCTTAACATCCAGGCTCCCAGATGCAGAGAATGATGTTGAACCTCAATATGGCATCATTATCAGAGAACATTCCACCTTAAAGAGACAGCAATTCATCTTTACCAGAATGAATACCTACCCCAGATATCAGATCACCCTACCTAGCGGCATTGCCTCTGCCAGCTTCAGCATCTGGGGGGTTATAGGATCTCTAATCCATCAATATGGTAGTCCACACCATATTGCCTCAGACAAATAAACCCATTTTAAGGTGAAGGAGTTGCAACAATTGGCTTAAGACCACAGAATGTGTGCCATTACCTCAAAGCAAATGGACTGAAAGAACAATGGAAAAGACTATTGAAGGCTCAGTTAATAAACCTGCTTGGGGATAACCACTTTATGGGATTGGGACACTGCGGCAGGATACAATATATGCACCAAATCAATGTCCAATATGTAGTATTGTGTCTGCAATAGCTAGACTATATGGATCGAGGAACCAAGAAGTAGAAGCAGGAGTTTCTCTTTCATTACTCCTCATGCAAAATTTAGATGTCCTGTCCTGAAAAGTTAAGTTCTGCCGAGTTGGAATTCCTAATTCTTGTGGGAAAGAGGACAGGAGACTATTTCAGATGATACAACAAGGACTCTAAATTGGAAGCTATGACTGTCAGTCACCACCTGGCTACTTTGGGCTCCTTATGCCCATGAACGAGCAAGCAAAGGAACGCATTACTTACTGCTGAGGTAATGAGCATTGATTACCACGGGGAGTTTGGTTTGAAACTACACAATAGGACAGAAAGTGTTACTTAAGGATTCAGTAAGTACTCAAGTACTCAAGGATTCAGTAAGTCATCTTAATACTTCCATTACTTAGTAAAAATTGCTAATGAGCAGTTCGTTAGTCAGGATTCTCTAGAGAAACAGAACCAACATATATATCTATATCGATATGTAAATATTAAGAGATTTATTACAGGAATTGTATTATGCAGCCATGGAGACTAGAAAATTCAAATTCTGTATGGCAGCCACAAGTTAGAAATTCCAGTGAAGGTGTGGTTGAATGCCCCAAGAGAAAGCGGCTGGCTGAAGCAGAGGCAGGAATTCTTCTTTCTGACTTCTGAAATCTTCAGTTCTGGCTTTAAGACCTCCAACTGGGTTAGATAATGAGACTCCCCTCAACCATTGCTTCATAGATACACTCAACTGATGATAGATGCTAATCCTTCTACAAAATACTCTCACAGTAGCAATCAGATCAGTGCTTACTTGATGAAGCAATTGAATATGATAACCTAACCAAAGTGACACATGAAATTAACCATCACAAGCAGTTATGATAACCCACTACCAATCATAAAGACAAAGCAACTAAGAACTTAGATCATTTAGAGATGGAGATCTGGAATTCCTACCATGCAAGAAACCCATACCAATGAATATGCGGGCTTATGGAGAGAAAAATCTAAAATAGGTGATGAAAAGGGAAGATGCTGAATATTAATTTTCACTGTATTTCATAAAATACAGGAGATTTTATGCATATAAAATTATATATATAATGAGATTTATTATAAGCCACGTGACTGTGGGGATTGGCAAGTTCAAATTCAATAGGACAGGACACAAGCTGGGAACTCTGATGAGGATTTTGATGAATCCCCAAGAAGAGCTGGCTGGCTGAAGTAGACAAGGAAATTCTTCTTTCTGATGGCTGAAATCATCAGTATCTCTTTAAGGCCTTCAAATGATTGTACGAGACATCTCTCTTTGCTGACCATTGTTGGTTGTAAATGTAATCAGCCAGGGAGGCAATCAACTGATTGATTATTTAAAACAATGAAATATCTTCACAGTAATATTCAGGCCAGTGTTTGCTTGACCAAACAACTGTACAACATGGTTAAGTTGATACATGAACTTAACCATGACAGTGACCAATTGACTTTATATTCCCCACCTCAAGGGAAAAAGTAAAGACATCTTGGTCTTATAAAATTGAAGGCCCAGCACTATATCATAAAGGTCAGATGTCAGAGGATAATCTAAGCAGTGTATCAGGCACAGCTTATGCATCTGCTGAGATCTTTTCGGTCCTGTCTACCACCTAGGCCCATAGCTACTTCACCGTTGAGCACCACTATTTGTCTTGGCCCTTCCCTAGGAAAAGGCCAGACTCTGGCAGAAGTAACAGCAGATCAGGTGCTCAGACAGAACCCAACCAGATTCACAGAAGCTCTAGCTTCCTCAGCAGCTGTGCACAGAGAGACCAGGTAACAAAGCAGAAGTGCAAGGGAGATAATGCCCTATGGGAGGAACATTGAATAGTGAGAGACAGGAAATGGGAAAGAGTTGTCAGATAAATTCTTCTCCCTCCTTTTGTCCAAGGTACTGTGGTCTTTTATGAACTCTCTTGAGGCATATCACACAACTGAGCACCTGGTTGAGTTTTCTCATAAAACTGTGGCCTGCTCAGTATTGCACAATCCTATATTTGCTTTCTCTCCTTCCAAACGTAGGAAAACCTACATTTTCCCCTCACTCTTGATATTCTGGAATTGGACTTCCCAATAAAACAGTAGCATATAACCTTTGCCTAAGTTTTTGTTAGATAAGGTATATATCAAACTCACTTAAAGGGCTATTTCAAGTGTCAAGTATACCACCATTGATACTCCTTTGAGAAGTCATATCCTTCAACTTTATAGAGGTGAGAAAAGGAAGAGCACCACCACATTAGACTGAGAAATATTTGACCCAAATTTGATCTTAATTCTGCTACTACCTGTGTGATCTTGGGCAATTCACTGAACCTCTCTGAACCTGATTTCACCATCCAGAATCAAGAAAGGATCAGTATTCTGCTCATGGACACAGGGAAGACTCTTGGGGTACCTGCAAAACTTTAGGCAATTTACAAAAGGTCTCCAAACCTCCGTTTTCTCCTATGTAAAATGCAGATAATAAAACAAGTTGCCGCACAGAATCATTTTAAGGATTAAATGAGCTCACCATTCATGCAAAGCCCATGTAAAGTCCGTTATCTATCACTACCATCTCTGAAAACAGGTAAAAAAAAAAAAAAGAGTCCCTTCCCTCAAAAGGTTGATGGGAAGATTAGCTGACTTCTCCAGATAATTTAGATCCAGTTAGATTAGATTTGAGCACCTGAGCTATTATAAAGCATGATATAGCAGTAAAATTATTTTTCCTAGGAAAAATTTTATGTTGTGTTATAATTTGTGTCTGGCCATTTCTATGGCAAAAGCCTAGACCCATTTATATTCTCCTTTCAGCCCAGGGAGTTGACTTCAAGCTAACACAGACTTCAGTCCATAGCTCCTTCCCCACCCCACCCCCACCAAAGCTTATCATTTCCTGCTTTTTCTATTTCTACCTCCAACTTTCTTGAGGACTGGCTGCCTCTGAGTAAGGCAAATGTAACAAGTAACTAGAACAATACTGATAATGCTTGCACATCTTAATTCAAGTCTTAATTTGAAATAAGTACCCCAAGCCCTAAGAATGGGGTTCTTGCCCCAAATTGAGAGGACAATTTCATATCAAGTGACCATGCTCTGCTTGCTATATGAATTAAAGAAGCCACCTGTACCAAATAAATCAGAATATAAAGAAAATGGGCTGGGGAAAAAAATGTCATGTCAGGACACATTATGTAAGATTTTATAGATTTGTGTATAAAATCTGAGTCAATTAGGCTGGCTAAGAATTCTGTAATCCTAATAATGTGAGAAGCAAGCATTCTTCTACCCCTTCAACAAATAATTATGTGAGATGGGAACAGAAGAGCACCAGGTTTTACAAGAGATCTAAGTACTTGAACAACATTATTGGCAGCTATTCTTGCACTGCACTTGACTCACAGTCCAGTTATTAAATTACCATGGCCTCAGAGTACCTGACTGGCAAAAAAAAAGCCATGGAACCAGTGGGATCCAATAAAGGCATGATTCAGCAGAGCTACTGCCTAATGGCTATTGAATCAGACACCAGAGACCACATTGACCCTTTCCAGTTCTGATTATCAAGTTGACCTCGTCCTAAAATCCTCCAAAGCTGTTTGTCTCCCGAGAGGTCCATCTTCAGAGAATTATAATTGCCATGAAACCCTGTAATTCAAACACTAATAGCTATTCTAGGCATTCTGCTAATACTGATTTCCACTGTTTAGCTGGATTAAAGACTGCATGTTACCAAGAGACTTTACAGCAATCTTTCCAGTTAATTAAGGTTTTCAGGCACTTGACTGAAAGACAACAACAGAAGTTGCTATTTAATTATCATTGTTTACCACAAATTGCAAGTTGCCACGGTTACTTCATACTTGCTACTGTGATTACTATCATCACCATCATTATCAATACTTACTGAACTCTTACTTAAATGCACTCTACTCCAGTAAGTGCCCTAATGTGTACTGGAACAAAGCTTGCCAAAGCAGGCTAATCAAATCATGAAAATGACACACCATAGTCTTACTACTGCTTCATTCCATTTTAAAATATATAAATATCATTTCCCCACTCTTAGAAACCAATAGATAAAAGCATAAACATCAGCAAATTCTCCCTTTATTTGGTAATCTACACTTTCTTGTGTCTGATACATAGTAGACTCCCTAAATGCTTACTAAATAAATACAGATATGGATGAATTTAATAAATAAAAAGTTGAATGCAGAAGTTTGTAGCTAAATACATACAGTGAGCTCTGAGACTCCAGATGAAAAAAGAGAGATTAAAAAGTAGCTGAGGAGAACTTTTGGTGAGGGGGTTGCGGGGTGGGGCGGGGTACGACCAAGCACTAATCATGGCTTTCGATTAGTGAATTTGGATCACTGGATTGGGGGAAGTTTGGGGATCATGTACATTATTAAAAGGAAAGATAGAAGATAAAACATAGGGCTGTATAACACTGCGAACCCTGACATGGACGAGGGACTGGGATTAATGGTACAAATGTATGAATGTTCTTTCACAAATTGTAACAAATCTTGTAACACTATAACAAGATGTTAACATTGGGGTGGTGTGTGGGGGAAAAATACACCTAATGTAAACTATGGACTATAGTTAACAGTAACATTTTAATATTATTTTATCAATTGTAACAAAGGTAACACACTAATACAAAGTGTCAACAGTAGGGCAGTATGTGGGAATGTATTTTTTACAGGACCTTTCAGTAAACCTGCAACTTATCTATTAAAAAAATAATAACTTTTAAAACTCTCTAAGTCCTGTTTAGCTTTCCCCAGGTCACCCAGAGTTCACTGTTCAGTATCCAAGGAGAGGTTTCAAATCAGACCCTCGGGTAGAATAATTCGAATTAGAAGTGGACCCTTGTTCAATCTTCTCTTATTGCAATGAAGAACTGAGATTCAATGAAAGGAAATGTCTTGGTTCTTTTCATAGAGCTAATCAGTGTATAATTCAGATATAGAAACCAGGTCCCTTGGCTCTCAGTTTGATGTCCTCAGCTGCTGTGCTGCAATGTATTTACAAGTAATTCTTTATTAATAAGAGTTCAGGAGCCAAGATTTTGGAATAACTTCCTTTTTTGTCCTAAAGAAAAGAGAACAAATACAAGCCTATCCCTAGGCATGCCAATATCCCTTAGTTACCTGTTTCTTGAAGAAGAAATGGTGAGACTCATGCTCACCCTTGAATACATCCATGGGAGTATTTTGCATATGTGAGCATGAGCCATGTCACAACGGAAAAAGTTTAAAGACCACAATGTCAGACCATATGATGTTCAAGAGGGTCTGTCTGAGTCTGCCCTTTGTTGAATATTTTCTTATAAAGGACAAAAACGTAACTGGATTTTCCCTGAACACACTTTATTGAATGGAGGAGGACTCTATGCCATTGAACACCACTCAAGAGAAATCAACCTTTTTTTTTCAACAAGTTTTCTTGATATATATATTCATGTACTATACAATCTATCCAAAGTGTGCAATCAGTGGTTTCTAGTATATTCACAGAGTTGTGTATTCATCTCTACAATCAATTTTCAGATATTTTTATTACTCCAAAAAGAAAAATCACATACTCTTTAGCAGTCACCTCTCAATCTTTCTATCCTTCCCCAGCCCTACATAACTACCTATCTGTCTGTGTATATTTGTTTGTATTTACATTTTCTATAAGTGGAATTATACACTACGTAGTACTTCATACTGGTTTCTCTCCCTTAGCATAATGGTTTTTAAAATTATTATTATTTTTTTAACTGGAGAAGTTGTAGGTTTACTGAAAAGTCATGTAAAAAACACAATGTTCCCATGTACTCCCCTGTTGTTAACACTTTGTATTAGTTTGGTACATTTGTTACAATTAATTAAATAATATAAATATATTACTTTTTTCCCAGAGCCTACCCATGCAAAAAAAATGTATATATAAATACTTTTTACTTTTAAGTTAAGTCCATTAACATTAGTTGTATTTTTCTCACAAATGTCATATGTTTGTTATAATTCATGAAAGAACATTCTTATACTTGTACTATGAAGCCCAGTCCATCATCCACAACAGGGTTCATTGTGCTATACAGTCCCATGTTTTATCTTCTAATTTTCCTCCTACTAACATACACAGACCAAAACTTCCCCTTTCAACTGCGTTCACACATATAATTCAGCTCTGTTTATTACACTGAATATAATTCAGCTCTGTTTATTACACTGTTTATTGCACTCACAAAATGGCCATCACCACTAGCCATTTCCAAACATTTACAATCTAAACAGAAATTCTCCACAAATTAAGCATCATCTCCCCATTCTCTATCCCCATTCTATCCCCTGGTAACCTATATTCTAGATTATAATTCTATGAGTTTGCTTATTATAATTCTTTCATATCAGTGAGATGGTAGAATATTTGTTGTTTAGTGTCTGGCCTATTTCACTCAACATAATGTCCTCAAGATTCATCCATGTTGTCACATGCATCAGGACTTCATTCCTTCTTACACCTGAATAATACTCCATCATAAGTATATACCATATTTTGTTGATCCATTCATTGGTTAATGCACTCAGGTGACGTCCATCTTTTGGTAATTGTGCATAACGTCACTGTGAACACTGGTGTGCAAATACCTGTTTGATTCTCTGTTTTCAGTTCTTTAGGGTATATACCTTGTAGCAGGATTGCCGGATCAGATAGCAATTCTATATGTAGCTTCCTAAGGAAGCACCGAACAGTCTTTCACAGTGGCTGTACCAATTTACCTTCCCACCAGCAGTGAATGAGTGTATCAATTTCTCCATATCCTCTCCAATAATTGTTGTTCTCTGATGTTTTTAATGGTGGCTATTTGGGTAGTTGTGAAATTATATCTCACTGTGGTTTTAATTTGCATTTCCCAATAGCTAGTGAAGTTGATCACCTTTTTTCATGTGCTTTTTAGTCATTTGCATTTCCTCTTTGGAGAAATTTCTATTCAAGTCTTTTGCCCATTTTATAATTGAATTGTTTTTCTTCTTATTGTTTAGTGGTAGGATTTCTTTACGTATTCTGGATATTAAACCTTACTGGACATGGATTTTCCATATATTTTCTCCCATTGAGTAGGTTGCCTTTTCACTTTCTTAACAAAGTCCTTTGAAGCACATAAGTTTTTAATTTTGAGGAAGTTCAATTTATCTATTTTTTCTTTCATTGTTTGTGCTTATAGCAAGGGTTTTTATATCTCTGAAAACAGTTTATCTTTCCTTCCCTTTTCCAGTAGTTTATCCTACATCTTATGGAAAAAGAGAGAAACTTCAAAACTTTTCTCAAGCCTGAGAGATCTCACAGTGTGTCTGGATTCTATAAGCTAATTCTTTTGGACATGTATTTATTGTTTGCCCAACATTACTCCCTTTAGTGATCTTGGGACCTGTCTTCTACCATTCTATTATAATCTTGCTCAATCTATTTGGTTCAAGTAGAATTCACTGAACCCTGGCATAGATACTTGACATACGCCTTACACGAAAATCTCCTGAGCAGACAGGATAGGTATAACTCTGCTTCCCATTGTACATGTAAGGAAACAGAACTGGTTGTGTTTCTTTACTTGATTAAAATCATACTTAATTAAGGCAAATGAGCTGCTACACAAACTTCAGTCTTTTTCACTTCAAGTCTAGCATTCTATGTTCCCACAAGAGTTGAACCACTTGACTCATCATTTTATCCTCGCCATTTACTTAGAAAGGCAGAAAAGCTACCTAAGATTCTGAGAATGACTAATACAATCAAGCAATGTAAGAGATGAGGTCAGATATCAGCAAAAGCCATTATAAAGATACATTATGCCTGCCAAATTAAGAGGAGAAAAACCAACATCAACAGTAACCTAATCAATATTATTGATTTAAGAAGCAAAGATGTCATGAAAAATTTCAACAATGTAAAGTCAAAAACAAGGATTTGAGAAGAAAAATATGCCAGTAATCATCCAACAATATCTATGTGAAAGAAATATAATCAGGGGACAAATGAATTTTAGTCGATATAGAAAGATGTTCTCTGATAAGGGAAAATGTTGGTTTATCAAAATCCACTGCAGCCTAAATAAAATACCTCCCAAGATTATCCTCTTCACTGTGTTCAGAGTCCATGAAATCAAATATCTGATCACTCTCATTTAGTGTGATTCAACAAATATGTTTTGAATGTCTTCTGTGTACTAGGCATGGTACTAGGTTTGAAGATACAAGGACGAATAAGAAATAGTCCTTGCTTTCAAGGAGGGGAATGAAGGAGAGAAACAGGTTGAGAAAGATTCCCAAAATTCTGACACAGGCAATCAAGCAGATGCTGTTCACTGGGAGAATATAAGGGGTGGAGTAGGATGGGAGGGGAAAGGAGTTCAGTTTTGGACATCAGATCAAGCTAACAATGGTTTGGGTTGCAAAAAACAACCCCAACGAATAGAGTTAAAGTAATAGATATTTAATTACCACAACATGAAATTTAGAAGAACGTAGTACATACTTGGGCAGTAGTTCAACAATATCATCAAGACTGAGAATTAATCCATCCTTTATTCTGTCATCATCAGCTTACTGGCTTTTCATCCTTATGTTTATTGCCTCATATTCATGATATGGCTGCCACACCTCCAGGCATCACACTGCATTCAAGAAATATGTAGATAAGGTAGCATCAACCTCATCTGTTCCTTTTATCAGAAAGTCATATCTTTCCCAGAAGCCATAAGCAAGGATGAGTCATATGGCTATCTCTAGCTATAACCAAGGCTAGAAAAGCATCTGTGCTTCTAGCCACTATAATCATAGGCAAAATAATTAAAGAGCATGAGAAAGTATTGGCCAGACACAACATTTCTGGTTGGAGATTCTTAGTAAGCAGTTAGATATAGGGGTCTGGTTCTCAGAGGAGGAGCCAGGGTGGGAGACAAAGGAAGAAATACACATGTACACACACACACATTCACATAATATGCACATATACAATCGCTTGGTAGTTTTGTTAGCATGAAGCAATCTCCAAAAGCACAATCACTGACAAAATGAAGTTCCTGAACCCACAGAGCAGTCCCTGCTTTGGAAGCATCACAAATATAAGGTCCTTGAAGCCCTTCTACATCAACCAACTACCTTCCGTACATAGTTCCTGCACTTTTCCTCATTCAAAAAAGCAGCAAACTCTAGAGTTCCTAACAAGCCCTTGAGGACATAGTAGAAAATAAACAAATATGTTTTAATTTACTGATTAATGGGACCAGAGAACCAGGGAAAATTTAATCCAGAAGATTGTAGTTTTTTGGGCAGTAACTAACAGCATCTGACTGCATGAGGATTTCTAAAAATGGACTTAAGAACAATTGTTGCAAATTCCAGGGTATGTCAGTTATTGAATCAAATATCATTTGTCATCCTCTTTATTTCCTCCAATGAATCTTCTAAACCCCAATATATCAAAGATCAGCAATTATGTGAAATACATTAATCCAAACAGGAAGATAAGTACCAAAATGTACAAGCCTATTCTCCACTCTCCATCCAGCTAGTACACAGGTGGTAAGAAGCATAAAAATACAATCTTGACATCCAGCTAGATATAAATTATTCCTGGTCCTAGAAAATCAAACAAATGCCATTATTGCATCTAAACTTTAAAAAATGATTTCCAAAATAGCACTTTCTTGAGAGATGTTGGGTGGCCTAGGAGGCAATGAGCGGAATGGCATTCTCTCCAAACTATCTCTGCTGTACCTTTCATATCACTTTGTTAGATCTATCATGCACCTGTTGAATGCAAATTGCTTTAGAACATCTGTTCCTTCCCCAAAGTAAACAGGCTCAATATTGAAATAGCCATCTAGTCTGGGACTTGTTAATATCATAGCATCTTTATTTCGCCAGACTGAGGACAATACACAACTTCATTTATGTACACTAAGCATAACAGAGTTGGTTTTATCCCCTAGACTATTAGGTTAACACTTAACCATTTCCCTCGGGCCCTATAAATTCGAGGAAGAGACTTGAATTTTTATTATTAATGATTCATTAATACTCAATTATCTGAGGAAATTGCTATATTAACGGATTAGTAAAATATACATTGGAATGTGAAAACAAGGTGAGAAAACAAACTCTTCATTTCAGGAAGTTGTTCTTCTCTTTATCAAAATATTGATTTACAAAATAGGATTTTTGCTTGAGGTAGTAGGGCAAAAGGTAATAAAATAAAACACATTCTCCATAGATCGGAATGCCTAGTCACAATTCCATCCTCTAGAGAAGTTCTGAGCAAAACTGTAAAAGAAAAGCCATGATTCTAGCCCTATTTGGCACTTGCTCACCCAAAAGGCATTCAAATACACTCACACACACACACTCACACACATGCACAAATACAACATATCCTCTTTGAGCAAGTTCTTGTATCTGAAAAATCAACCGTATCTTTGTTTGCCACTCCCTCCAAAGTCTTAGTGTCCTTAGAATCTAATCTAACCAGAAAACAGAAAGAAAATGAATTGAACTATTTTACATCCCAGGAGAAGGAACAATAGGACATTTCCAAAGAGCAGTTGCATTTTCAAAGCATGACTTATTCCAGACAGATGGAAATAAAATAAATACCCTCAGGTAAAATATGATCTATCAGAGGGTCTTTCTGACCTTCTCAATCACAGCTTTCCCTACTTATAAAACAAGCTCTACCAAGTGCTTTCACTGTTCTCCAACTAAGGCATTTGAACAAAGCAAAGACATTTTACAATTCATCCAGAAAATATTATAAGCTGAACTGCTGTGCAAGGTCAGTTGATGCCTGCATGAAATTTGACAGCTCTTTTTAGAGTATAAACTTCAAAAACCTCTGCTATTAAAGGGTCATAAAAATAAACAGAACCTTCAAACACCCCTAACAGAATATCAAAAAGGAAGTACTTGTGGGTTTGCTTTTGGAAATAGGATTTTTAAAGAAATTGATGTGGGGAACTTTTAATTATCCAATCTCATTGAGAAGAGTACCAGAGTAGTTATTTCAAAACTGTGATGCTAGACATACAATTGATTCAGGAACTGAAGATCTGTGTGGTTTTCTAAGCAGAGAACACAAGTGCAAATGTCCTGTGTAGGGAATGAGTTTGGCTTGCATAGATCAAAAAGAGAAATACAAGTAGGGCAGGAGAGTAATAAATAGGTAATGAAATCAGAGATGTAGAGAAGGTCACACAAATAAGCTGATTGCCTAACATCTAGGGTTCTCAAAATGCACATACCAAATATAAACTTTATCAATCAGAGCCTTCTTAAACTTTATCAGAGTCTGGTTTTAAGAAACTAGAAACTAGAAACCACTCTGGAGCAAAAATAGAGGGAATTGAATTTAAAAAATTGGTTGAATACATGCTAGAGAAGCTCAGAAAGCAAAGATGAGGACAAAGCAAGAACTCTACCACCCAGGAGCAGGAGGGCAAAAGTGGCATTAAAGGAGCCAAGAAGCGTAAGCCAGTGGGAGAGCTGTGGCCAGGGCAGGGGCCGCCAAGTGGAAGTTCAGCATCATGCGAGGAAGCTACGTCATGGGAGATGAGCCTCACCCAGGACACGGCAAGAAAGGAAGAAATATCCGATTCTCCCTTCTTCCCATCCTACAGTCTTCTGCCTATGCCTCCCACTGGCCAAACCTCTCCGGAAATATAACTCCCCGTGATAAAAAGCAAAGCAGGGGCAGGGTAGGAAATGGATCTGAGAGAAAACAGAAAATAGCAGACATATATATCAACTCTAAAAGGAATAGGAAAATTTCCCTGCCCCCAACTGGTCTAACCATGCAGATCTTTTCTTGTCACTCTGATTCCTTCTGTCTGGTCACAGCTAGAGTACACAAGCAGAGGGCTGGGTCCCAGTTTGTAATTGGTGTGATGGATTTTATGTGGCATCTGGAGAGTCTCCTCACAAAACCAAACAGCTGCTATTTCTTATTGGCGGAGGTGATGATGATTACAGATGTGGAAGAAGGTCACATAAATGCAAGTCTATCCAACACTTAAGCATATGTTAGAAATTTTTTAAAAACCATTGAATGTACCAATTAATTTTTATAGTTCCATAATGCCAAAGGCATGTAACTATTTCTCCCTCAGTAACAGAATAAGCATCTACTCAGTTGCTCAAGCCAGAAACTTAAAGGTCATATTTGTCTCTCTTTTTTTCTCCCCTCAACCAATCCTCCTCATGACTCTGCCTCCAAAATATATCCAAGATCCATTTACTCTTCTCCGTCTACACTCCTGGTTCTAGTCACTTCCATCCCTTCCCTGGAGCAAGGCAAGAAGTTTCTCAGGCCTCCCAACCTGCTCCCATTCCTAGGGGCTAGCAGCCTCCTCTCTTCAAGTCCTCATAAGGTGGCTCTTTCATTATTTACATTTCAGTTCCAGTGATGCCTCCTGAAAGAAGTCTTTCAGATCATCCATCAGAATCAAGCCCCACGGGTGGGCCATGATGGCCTAGCAGGGAGAGTTCTCGCCTGCCATGCCGCAAGACCTGGGTTCGATTTCTGGTGCCTGCCTGTACAAAAGAAAAATCAAGCCCCACACCTGTCATGTCATCTGGTTTTTGTTGTTGCTTCATAGTATATTAAGTACTTGAAATGATCTTCCATTTGTTTTATTTCTTACCTTCTCCATTAGAAAGTAAGCCAAAAAAGGGCTGTGACTGGTCTGAATTGGTCACCATTGTAACTCCAGTACTATAAAAATGCCTGACACAAAACAGGCCCTTGATAAATACTTATTAAATAAATGAAAGAACAGATTATCCTATTCTCCTTATTAGATTGCTTGCTTAATTAGCAATTTAGATGACAGAGAGACACATAGCGTACATTAAATGTATATAACAGGATTATGCACAAGCTTTAAAAGGGCTTTTAAAAAGTAAGTTACCCCAAAACAAGTTTTAAGGCAACTAACCATTAGAATAAAATTCAGATGCCTAAACATGGAATATGAGTCTTAATGAGAACGAGTTTGCCCCTTGCCTACCTTTCCAGCCACACTGCCACCCACCTCCACAATTTCCCTGGACCCAGTCACACTAAACTTTCTGAAAATAATGTGCATTTCCACCCCTCTGTACTTTGCAAATTCTCTTCCTTCTGCCTGGGATACTGTTCCCTTTTTGTCCACTTGATATCCTTTAAGATTTTTAAGGGTCACCTCTAATAGAAGTCTTCCTCTCTCCATCCTAGGCAAAAATAAGCACTTCTTTATGCTGTTTAGGCATCTAGACCTATATTTTAAGATTTACGTACCTCATCTCTATTATTAATGCACATATCTGTCTTTCTTACTGGAGTGTATGCTCATCAAGAGCAGAAATCATATTTACTCACCTCTGCATTCCTGGTACTCAGCATATAGGTGCTTAACCAACGTCTGGTGGACAAATAATAAATCAGCCTTAAACTCGGAGCTCTGGACTCCTGGGTTCTAAATTCCAGAGAGTTGGGAATAACAAAAAAGGAAATTTCTTTTCTTCTGTGCTCTCCTCCAATAGGTTTTCTCATCACTGCATGCACCTGTATACATTTTTATTACTATGAGGAGGTCACTGATGCAATCTCTTTTTTTTAAATAACACTCTCAAATTGTAGACACGGCACTGTGATATACATTTGCTCTCTGTCACTTTGTGTGAGTGGATTGAAATTACTTCTATGGCAAAATGACAGTAAGGAGCTTTCTCTCTGCCTTATGCAGTCAGGGAGAGAATAAGGCACAAGAAACCTTGAGAGACTGATGCCCTTCCTGAGACCCCCATCTACATCTCCTTCTTAGTAAGTCAGTAGTCATGATAATGTCATGAGATTCCCTGCATCAGCCATATGTTTTGCTCCACAGGCATTCTTAGTCCCACATAAGGAATTGAGTCCCTAAATCTGGCTGGGCCACTGACAACAATAAAAGCCTTCTTCCTCGAGGCCAATCAGTCCTCAACATAGCTCTCTGGCTTAGGGACACCATAGCTGCTATGAATTTGTCTAGGGCCCACATTCGCTGCACCCATCAGCTTCTGCTTCCTGCTTGGCTCTTGACTATGATTCTAGCTTGCTCATCACTGTTTACTACATTCACACTGAGCCCTTACCCAGAATACTTCTGCATTAGGTCTCCAGGGTCTTGCAGGACACTCTCAGGCCTAGATTCAGTCCTGTTTCCTCAGACCTACTGCTACCCGGGGCCTTCCCCAGCATCCTTCTCACCCTTACCTCCCCACTGCAGCCCCCCATCCATCCCTTGCCTCTGCCAGTCTCTTAACCTCTGCAGAGACCATGATGATAGGTGGGTGAAGGAGAAACTCACATGACCCCATGGATGAAAAATAAGTGTTTCTGTTGAAATGTTTCCACTAGCTAAGATTCTATTTCATCAATCCTGTCAGGGGTACTGTGCTGGTTTGAAAGGATTTATGCACTCTAGAAAAGCCGTGTTTTACTCTTAATCAATCTTGTGGGAGCAACCATTTCTTCTAATCCCTATTTAGCACTATAGGCTGGAAACTTGATTAGGTTATCTCCACGGAGACGTGACTCAATCAACTGTAGGTATTAAACTTGATTAGATGGAGATATGTCTCCACCCATTCTATTTGGTCTTGATTAAGTTTACTGGAATCCTATAAAAAAGGAGACATTTTGGAGAGAGCTCCTTTTGAGAATGAGGACAGAATGAGGAGAGAGTCACAGAACCACAAGCCTGAGAGCCCACATCACCAGAGACATTTGAAGATGAAGAAGGAATACGGACCTGGAGGAGTTTCATGAAACAAGAAGCCAGAAGAGAAATGCCCTTCCAGGTGAGAGAGAAACCTTGAACTTCATCGCCCTTCTTGAGTGAAGGTAACCTCTTGTTGGTGCCTTAATTTGGACATTCTTATAGACTTGCTTTAATTAGGATATTTTCTCAGCCTTAGAACTGTAAACTAGCAACTTACTGAATTTCCCTTTTTAAATGCCATTCCATTTCTGCTATACTGCATTCTGACAGCTAGCAAACTAGAACAGGAACAAACACATGCAAATGAATATGTGCTTGATTCTAGATTCATCTAGACTCCTGGATATGACTCTTGATAAATGGTAATGGAATATATCTCTAGAAATATCCTTGATCTCATAAGTCCATAGGTGAAGAATTCTCCACTATATCAATGGATGATTATTTTAAAGCTTAAGACTTTTAGAGAGCAAGACTGGTATTATTCATTTTTCTTTCCAAAAGTGGCGCAGCTCCAGGTACATGGTGGGCACCAAATGTTTGAAAGAAAGGAAAGAAAGAAGGAAGGAAGGAAGGAAGGAAAGGAAGAACAGAAAGTGATTCTTACGAAGTCAGATTTTGGGCACCTAATAAAGTGTACAGATGAAATAATCACTGTACTGGGAGTCCATAAGGAACAAAAAAGCTTTAAACATCGTTTTGCCACCAACTTACCATATGACCTTGAGACATCCTGTTCTAAGTATCTCTGTAGCCACAAGGTCTGAGAAATGGAATACAGATTTCATCACGGTCAGCTGGACCTTCCTATCTCTTCTGGGTTTCCAGGAGCTTGGCCAATTTTAGTTTATTCTTGGGTCTCTCTGGACAGATCTGGGCCAATCAGAAGATCCCTGAGATTTAGAGCTTCTACCCAAGCTTTCCTACAGCATCTGGATCTCAGAAATGTGACCTCAATTGGTGAACAACTGTCCAAGAATTTCTTAGCCAGCTCTATATTCAGTGGAACCTAACTCCTTGTTTAGGTAGCTCTGTCCTCTACAGTATCTCAGAGGGTTCTAGAAAAATGGCCCTAGGTGGCTCCAGACCTGAAAAACAGGAATTACCAGACTCCAGGCTGTGGACTCTGAAACCTAGTTCTTTAAATTGCCAAAAGTCAGGACTGGAATAGAGCTACAATTTTCTTTTCTATTTAAAATTCTGTTTTTAGTATTTTCTAGCCTTGTATTTAAAATGACTTATAGGTCTTTAGCATTCTCGCCACAGCTTTATGTAAGCCACAGGCAGCAGGAAGGATAAAGAACTCACCAGGAGAGGCTTGAGCTCATCACAGTTGCATGAGGTTGTATTTCACTGATTAATACTTTTATCCAACCATGTTAGGCCTCTGTATAGGATCCTGCTTTTAGGACATCTTTTAAAGGAATCAATTCATAAGTCCTAGGTAGAAAACAAATGAGAATCTTGAGCTTTTCTTCCTCTCCACCAACAATTTGTTCTTCTCTGGTAGTTCTAGGAGGTGATCCTCCTAAGGACTCAACAAGGTGGGCAGTGCCAACTTTTATACTTCCCAGAAACAGGCATTTCCCCTCAGCCTTGAGAGAAGTCCTGGGGTGTCTATGATTTTGGCCTATAAGATAGGTGGTTCCTCCAAAACCACAGGCCATACCCAGCCCTCAGAACTACACAAAAGGAAAATTGCCAAAAATTTAAATCCCCAATAATACAAGGCATTTGTGATATACAAAAGTATAATGCAAATGTTCATTTGATTTATTGAGAATTTTAAAAATCATCACATTAATTAAATTTTATGGGGGAAATTAACTTGAATCTTTGTCAAAGGTTAGTCCTGAAACCCATCCTTGATTAAATCACCACCCTTAATCAGACAGAGGGAGGAAGAGGGTAGGATCTAAGCACCTGTTGAGAATTGAATCATGTCTCCCACAAAAGGCACGTTCAGTTTGAAAACTCTGGTCCTGCAGCTGTGAATACATTTGTAATTAGGACCTTTGAAAATGTTACTAGTTAAGGTGTGCCCAAACTGAATGAGGGTGGGCATTAATCAAATATGAATGAAGTCCTTATAAGCAAACGAAATTGGATACAGAGAGATAGGCCATGGGAGCAGCCAATGAGCCTGGAAAAGAAAGGAGAAGCCTCCGCAATATGCTTTGCTATGTGGCAGAAAAGCCAAGGATCCAGCAGCCAGCCCCAGAATGCCGACAGTCTACAGGGAGAAAGCACTACCTTACTGACACCTTGATTCTGGATTTCTCCTAGCTTCAAAACTGTGAGCCAATACATTCCCAGTGTTTAAGCCAACCCAGTGTGCGGTACTTATTTTAGCAGCTGGGAAACTAAAACAGCATCCAATGCCCCTTGCTCACAATGTGCTCAAGATTCCCAGACAGAGGACTCAATCCTCTGCCTTCCACAGCAAGGCCCATCTCCGCACTGTCTAGGGCCCTTGCAGCTCCCTCCCTTCCCACTGAGACCAAGGGAACTTGTAAAGATTTTCTCCTTGTATTCAAAAATCCACATTCTGCCTTCTGTCCCCATTCTTACACTCCCAGCCCAGTCTTACCTGATCCAAGTTGTAGATCCTTTACTCCAGATTGTGTCTCTACATCATTGCCAACCCTTTTTTGACAGACCGTATGGATGCTATCTCCACTCCCCTTTGCTCTAAGAGTACTGCTGTGGGTCAGTCCCACTCACATCCATCCCAGACCAGGCAAGAAGGTACCCAATGGCTGTTCCCAAACACTAAATGGTTCTTGCCACCCCATCTATCCTTCGGGACCTGGAAGCTATTGGCTAAGAGCAATGAGTTCATGATTCAAAATAAACCTGCTCTTTACCCCAGTGAGTTCAAGCTGGAACCATCAGGGATCCCACAGAGGTGCCTCAGAATCACCTGGAGTCTTGAAAGGTGGCAAACAAGATGACGGCCATGCACTCAGCCTCCTTCACCCTGAGCAGCTCCTGTATGCTCTGTCTTGCATGTTTGACTTTGCCATAAGATTCAGTTTGAAGAAAGGGCTCCATTTTTTTAGTAATCTGATGCACTGTTTAAACTTCTTCATATAAAGAATTATTTGAATTATGACACTTTTCTTCAGTTTTCTAGCTTTATAGATACTTTAAAATTTTTAACAGCTCAAACGCTATGAAAGTAGATATATTTTGGCAGAATCTTCTTCTACCTACCTCATGTGCAGAGTCAGTTGTTCAGAATGACTGTTGAGTGGCTCAATCACCCTATTTTCTCCACATTATCAGGAAAAAAAGCCCATTTTTTCCTCAGCAATGTATCTTTAGAGTATCCATACTTAAAACAACAGAATTATAACCACAGAGAGATAAATGAAAATGAAAGGCTTATTTTTCCCGAGAAACAGAAGGCCTTTCAATATTTGTGGATAAAATGGCATGGAAATGATCTCCAAAAAGATGCATTTAAATCTGGCATTGTGCTTTGTAGCAGAGAGCCCTAACTTTCTCCCATCTGGGAACTGTATGCATAGGTATCTACACCTTTCACAGCAAATTCACAAAGACCCCATGTGCTGTCCTCAGCTTCCAACATAATCCTCATAAAAAGATACCACCTCCTCCTCCTCACTAGTCAATACATCTTCACAAAAGAGATAAAAATGAATGTTCTTTTAGTCCCCCTACAAACACAAAAATACATGTTTCACTGAAGGATAGTCAGTGGGAAAGAACACGTCCTATTTTCTCAGAGTTTGGCAGCTGATAGGAAGAAAATGAAATTCTTCAAACCTATAGTCTTGCCTTGCCCTGGTTCCATGTTTCCCAGATCACACACCTTGACAAGAGCCATTTTGAGATGGTGGATTACGTCAAATCTACACAATTACAAGTTGATTCTGATTCCTCAACTCAGGGTTCATGATCCAGGATCCAGTTACCCATTGCAAGAAAACAAGATGATAGTCTCACCATATACAAGTCCACAAAAACAAACTCAAACCAGCATGTTTGACTTTATTCACTGTAGTCTGCAACTCAGCCTTCCCCAGCCTGGGAAGGGTGGCTCTTTCCTCTCTAGCCAGTTTCCTAAAAGACTTCCTCCAGGTCATCTTCCGAATCTACCACTTCTACTAACAGCTGCTTCTCCAAGCTCATAAGCTGTGCTAAACCTCTCTTAGTGTCCAGACACTTATAGTTATGAAGGGATGAATTATACATAAGGGCCTTCTAGCCCATGTCCTCTGTTATTGTGTTCCTTAACTGTTATCACAAATACCACAAAATGGGCTGGGTTAAACAACAGGTATTTATTGGCCCATGGTTTCAGAGGCCAGAAGTCCAACATCAAGACACCAATGAGACTTGCTTTCTCCCCAAAGACTACATTCTGATGCTAGCTGCTGGCAATTCTTGGGGTTCCTTTGCTTATTCAGGTGGTCCCTTCGTCTGCTCTTCCAGTCCGGGTTTTCTGATGACTTCTATCTTCTGACTGGTTATAAACCCTCCTGTAATTTGGATTAAGGCCCACCTTCATTCAGTTGGGCCACACCTTAACTAAAAAAAAAAAGCATGAAGAAGTTTTACATACAATAGATTTATACCAAAGGAATGCAAATTAAGATTAAGAAAATGTCTAAATTGTAGTACATAATTGAGTCTACCACAGCCTCCAACTCTTGAAATTCTTCAAAATATAGTATTACAGTGGTTCTTCTTTTTTCCAATAACAAAAACAAAATAATTTTTTTCTACAAGTCATTTCTAATGTTTAGGTGGTATTGGACCGCAGGATTATGGTTTTATACTTTAGGTATACTTTAGGTGTTATACAATCATCTTCAAGAATCAAGGCTACTGGATTATAGTTCAAGAGTTTCAGGTATTTCCTTCTAGTTATTCCAAAACACTAAAAACTAAGAAAGGGTAGCTATATAATACATAAGAATAAACTCCAGAATTACCTCTCGACAATATTTGAAATCTCTCTGCCAGTGGAACTTTATTTTGTTTCATTTGTCTTCCCCTTTTGGGTCAAGAAGCCTTTCTCAATCCCATGCTCCCAGGACCAGGCTCACCCACAGGAGTCATGTCCCACATTACTAGGGAGATTTACACCCTTGAGAGCCATGTCCCACATAGGGGGCAGGGCTGTAAGTTTACCATGGAGTTGGCTTAGAGAGAGAAGCCTCATCTGAGCAGCAAAAGAAGTGACACTTAGGCATAATTACAAGTAGACTTAGCTTCTCCTTTGCAGGAACAAGTTTCATAAGGGCAAGCCCCAAAATCAAGGGCTTGGCCTATTAACTCGGTAGTCCCCAATGCATGTGAGAATATCAGCTCTTCTCCAGGTGGGGAAGTTTAATATTTTCACCTTTTTCCCTGGTCCCTCAAGGATACTTTGCAAATACTTTTTTATCTTCTGCCCAGATAACTTAAGGCTGTAGCAGGGCATCATACTAATCTATATAAGCCAACAAGATCTCACTCTCTATCCAAGGCTCCACATAATTATGGTGTTACATGGAACCTTGTTAAATTTATAACAAGTTATAAGTTGGATATTAAATACAAGTTAAATTGGATAGTGTGCTTCAGAAAATACAAATTTTGCATGAAATAGACATACCTGCCTTTGTTCTCACACAGAAGATGAAGTTTTAAAATAAGGGCAATATCATATTTTACCCTTTAGTCTGATTTACCTTAGTCCTAACCAGATTGGCTTCATTTATATCTCTAATTGAAGTCTGATATCTTTTCCAGCTTTTATAACCATTGCTGTATGGGTTAATGCTGACATTCTTAGCAGCAGAACTCTAGCTCTGAGTCTCAAGTGTCACACAGATACCCAAAGTCCCAAGGAATGATCAGGTTATACACAAGGAGCTCTGCATCTCAGAATTTAGATACCAAAGTTTAACTCAGGAAAAGATGTGACTGCTGTAAGAGCTTACAATCTAGGAACCTTTGCAATAAGCCTTCCCCAGATAATCAATACTCTTAAATTCAAGTCTCAGAGTTTGCATATTGTACTAGTCCATATTAGTGAGGGCATTATAACATTTGTCTTTTCGTCTCTGGCTTATTTCACTCAACATACTGTCCTCAAGGTTCATTTACTTATTTGCATACCTTACAACTTCCTTCCTTCTTACAGCCACTCAATACCTTACAATTTCCTTCCTTCTTACAGCCACCCAATACCTTACAACTTCCTTCCTTCTTACAGCCACTCAATAGTCCATTTATGTATACACCACAGTTTGTTCCTCCATTCATCAGTCAATGTACCCTTAAGGCCACCTCCATCCATTGCAAATCATGAATACTACCATCATAAAGATCAGTGTTCAAATGTCCATTTGTGTCCCTGCTTTCAGATCTTCCAAGTATATACTTAATAACAGGGTTGCAGGATCATGTGGCAAGCCTATATCTAGGCCCCTGTTGACCCATCACACTGCCCTCAGAGGGGCAACAGTGAATAGGTACGTCTCTCTGTCCACATTTTTCCAGTATTTGTATCTTTCTGCTTATTTTTAAACCGTTATATTTGAACTCAATGCAATTCATCCTAAATGAACAATCAATGGTTCCCAGTATGATATATTTATGCATTCACCACCACAATTGACATAGGACATTTCCATTTCTTCCACAAAGGAAAAAGAAAAGGAAAACAAAATGAAGAAAAAGTTAAAAAGAGAAACACCACCACCAAGAATCCCATATCCCTCTGTGCTAGCTTAAACTGTTGTGTACCCCAGAAAAGCCATGTTTTTTAATTCTCACTCAATATCGATGGGTGGGATCTTTTTGATTAAGTTGTTTCCATGGAGAAGTTACCCACTCAATTGTGAGTGGGACCTATTGATTAGGTGGTTTCCATGGAGGTGTGTCTCCACCCTTCAAAGTGGGTCACTTACTGGAGTCTTTTAAGAGAGAACCAATTCGTAAAAGCTTCAGAGCCAACACAGACAGAGACGTTTGGAAATGCAGAAAGAAAATGCCCCAGAGACACTGTTTGAAAACAAAATCCAAAGGACCAGCAGATGCCTGTCATGCGCCTTTCCAGATCAGCTTTATTGAGTCAAGGTATCTTTCTTTGGATGACTTAGAAAATTTTGGAAAATTTTATGGCCTTAGCATTGTAAACTTATAACTTAATAAATTGCCTTTTAAAAAGCCAACCCATTTCTGGTATATTGCATTTCTGGCAGCATTAACAAACTAAAATAGATTTTGGTACTAGAGAAGTGGGGCACTGCAGTTTGCAAATACCAAATATACTGGAACTTGCTTTTAAAATGGATAAGGGGAAGATTCTGGAAGAGCTGTGAGGCTCTTACTAGAGAAGGCTGTGCCAGTTTAAAAGGATTATGTAATCTAGAAAAGCCACGTTTTAAGCCTGATCTATCTTGTGGAAGCAGCCGTTTCTTTTAATCCCTTTTCAGCAATTGGAAACTTGATTAGATTATCTCCATGAAGATGTGACTCGCCCAATTGTGGGTATTAACCTTTGATCAGAGGGAGATGTGATTCCACCTATTCCAGATGGGTCTTGATTAGTTTACTGGAATCCTTTAAAAGATAAACATTTTGGAGAAAGCTTCAGAGCCAGAGTCCTGAGAGCCATGAGAAACACAAGAGCCCACACAGCCAGAGACCTTTGGAGATGAAGAAGGAAAATGCCCCTGGGGGAGCTTCATGAAACAAGAAGCCTGGAGAGAAAGCTAGCATATGTCACAAGGTTTGCCATGTGCCTTTCCAGTTGACAGAGAAACCCTGAACATCATTGGCTTTCTTGATCTGTAGTATCTTTCTCTGGATGCCCTAGATTGGAGATTTCCATAGATCTTATTTTCAAGATTTGGACATTTTCATAGCTTTAGAACTGTAAACTTATGACTTATTAAATTCCTGCTTTTTAAAAGCTGTTCCATTTCTGTTGTATAGCATTTTGGCAGCCAGCAAACTAGAGCATCATTCAATATTGTTGGGTGGAAGTTTTTTATTACGTTATTTCCATGGACAGGTGACCCACCCAATTGCGGGTGGGACCTGTTAATTAGATAGTTTCCATGGAGATGTGTCTACACCCATTTAAGGTGGCTCACTTACCTGAGTCCTTTAAGAGAAAACATTTTAGAAAAAGCTTCACAGCCAACACAGACATAGATCTTTGTAGATGCAAAAAGAAAATACCCCAGGGAAGCTGTTTAAAAACAATATCCGAAGGACCAGCAGATGCCAGTCATGTGCCTTCTCAGTCACTCTTTCTTGAGTCAACTTCTCTTCTTCTGAATGTCTTTGTTTGGACATTTTTATGACCTTAGAACTTGTTCTTGTTTGCTAGCTGCTGGAATGCAACACACAGAGACAGATTGGCTTTCAATAAAAGGGGATTTATTTAGTTGATGTATAGTTCTTCAGAGGAAAGGTAGCCAACTTTCAACTGAGGCTCTTTCCTATGTGGGAAGGCATAGGGCATTCTCTGCTGGCCTTCTCTCCAGGCCTCTGGGCTCCAACAGCTTTCCCCAGGGTGATTTCTTTCTGCATCTCCAAAGACCTGAGCTGAGCTGCGAGTGCTGAGATGAGGTATGCTGAGCTGCTTGGGCTGTGCTACATAGAGCTCTCTCATTTAAGCACCAGCCAATTAAATCAAACATCATCCATTACAGCAGGTATGCCTCCTAGCCGACTGCAGATGTAATGAGCAACAGGTGAGGTTCATGTACCATTGGCTCATGGCCACAGCAACAGAACTAGGTACTTTCACCTGGTCAAGTTGACAACTGAATCGAACTACCACATGTCCACCCCTTGTCAACTTGGCAACTACACACATCACCTTAAACAATATTAAGGTGCAAAAAATTCTCTTCTGTCTGTGGACCTATGAATCTCAAAACAAGTTATCTGGTGTCAATATGCAAAGGAGGATATTCACAGAATACAGGTTTTCATTTCCATAGGGAGAAATTGGAAGGAACACAGACGTAAAACCTGCAGAGCAAACACCACTGGATTTGAAAGTCTGAATGTCATTTATCCTTCAGCTTTAGAAAGTGACAGTCTCACCCTTTCCAAGGGCCTAAGCAATGGCCCACCTCTTTTTGAATTAACCTCAGGGGACACTGAGGAGACCACCTTTTTCTCAGCTCCACCCTCTCCAAGCATCAGAGCCACACCTGGGCTCTCTGCCATTTCTGAGGCACAAGCTCAATCCCTCCATGTGGTGGCATCCAGGCTCTCCCCAGTCCCTCAAGGAGCATGCTGTACCTTCTCCAAGGCCTGAGGCTGCCTGACTCTTCTACTGCAATGAGGTGGGAGACTCATTATCGCCCTTCAGGGTAAACTCACCCTCTCCATGTAAATGGGTGGGTCCACCTCTCCTGGCTGAAGTTTCTTGGCTTCAGAGCTGAGCTTCCATGGTTCTCACTGCAAACTCCAATTTGTCCCTTTTGTGTCTCCCTTTGTCCAGATTGGAAGTGGTTTCTTTTACACCAACAGTCTCTTCAAGCCCTCCAGGACTTCTCCATCCTTCTCTTCACAGTTCACCCAAAATCTTCCCCTTAACCATTCAAAAAGCTGTTCCAACATGTTTGGTTTTTGCAAGAAGCAGCAGCACCCCACTCTCTGGTACCAAATCTATTCTAGTTTGCTAGCTGCTGGAATACAATACACAGAGACAGATTGGCTTTCAGTAAAAAGGGATTTATTTAGTTGATGTATAGTTCTTCAGAGAAAAGGCAGCTACCTTTCAACTGAGGCTCTTTCTTACATGGGAAGGCACAGGGCATTCTCTGCTGGCCTTCTCTCCAGGCCTTTGGGTTCCAACAACTTTCCCCGGGGTGATTTCTTTCTGCCTTTCCAAAGGCCTGGGCTGAATTGCGAGTGCTGAGATGAAGTATGCTGAGTTGCTTGGGCTGTGCTATGTAGAGCTCTCTCATTTAAGCAACAGCCAATTAAATCAGACATCATTCATTACAGCAGGTATGCCTCCTAGCTGACTGCAGATTTAATGAGCAACAGGTGAGGTTCATGTACCATTGGCTCATGGCCACAGCAACAGAACTAGGTACCTTCACCTGGTCACATTGGCAACTGAATCTAACTACCACAGAACTGTAAACTTGTATCTTAAGAAATTGCCTTAGAGTTCTCAGCTGTCATGCCAGAGCCCCAGGCTCAATACCAGTGCCTGCCCATGCAAAAAGAAAAAAAGAAAATGCCTTTATAAAAGCCAACCCATTTCCTGTATATTGCATTTCCAGAAGCATTAACTAAAACACCCTCCCTTATATTCCCCTCTTATTGACATTTAGCTTTGGCACATTGCCTTGTTACATTTAATAAAAGCATATTACATTGTTATTATTAACCATAGGCCCTTGTTTGCATTGATTATATTTTTTCTATATATTATCCCATTTTCAACACCTTGCAATGTTGGCATTCATTTGTTCTCCCTTGTGTAAAAACGTTTTTATATTTGTACATTTAATCACCGTCATTGTCCATTCTAGGCTTTGCTAAGTTATACCAATCCAGACTTATCTTCTATCTTTCCTTCTGGTGTCATACATTCCCTCAGCCCTCCTCCTTCAACCCTATTCACACTCAGCCTTGTTCACCGTACTTAAAATATTGTGCTGCCATCAGATAGTATTGTGATATCCATTTCTGGATCTTTACAATCAATCCTGTTGAACATTCTGTACTCCTTCAGCATCAAATTTCCAGTCTCTATCCTCTTTCTATCTCCTGATAACCTGTGTTCTCAATTTTAACTCTCAAAGTTTGCTCCTTAATGTTAGTTCACATCAATGAGACCATACAGTGTTTGTCCTTTTGTATCAGGTTAATTTCACTCAAGATAATGTTCTCAAGGTTCATCCATGTTGTTGCAGGCATCATGACTTTATTCTGATATATCATGTCTTAATTTTCCTCTTTTTTTACCCTTATTATATTCTTCATTTCTACACTCTTCTCCAGAGTTCTCTCTCCTGCTTTTCCTATCTGCCTGTAGTGCTCCCTTTAGTATTTCTTTTAGAGCAGGTCCTTGGTTCACAAACTTTCTCAGTATCTGTCTGAAAATATGTAAAACTCTCCCTTGTTTTTGAAGGACAATTTTGCAGATATAGAATTCTTGGTTGACATTTTTTCTCTTCTAGAGTCTGAAATACATCATACTAGTGTTTTCTTACTGCCATGGTTTCTGTTGAGAAGTGTCCACCAAGATTTTTCTACTTTCCCTTGTATGTGGTGGATCACTTTTCTCTTGCTGCTTTCAGAATTCTCTCTGTCTTTGACATATGGCAATATGATTAGTAAGATTCTTGCAGTAGGTCTATTTGGATCTGTTCTGTTTGGGGTACACTGCACTTCTTGGACATAATTTTATGTCTTTCATAAGAGTTGGTAAATTTTCAGTGATTATTTCCTCCATTATTCTTTCTTTCTCTTTTCCCTTCTCTTCACCTCCTGGGACACCCATAACATATATATTCATGTGCTTCATGTTTGCCATTCAATTCCCTGAGACCCAGCTCACAATTTTCCATTCTTTTCCCTACCTGTTCTTTTGTTTGTAGGATTTCAGATGTCCTTGTCCTCTAGTTCACAAATACTTTTTTCTGCCTCTTCAAATCTGTTGTTGTAAGTCTCCATTATGTTTCTCATCTCTTCTATTGTGCTTTTCATTCCCATAAGCCTTTGAGTTCTTCCTTATGATCACTCAATGTCTTCTTTATACCCTTCATCTCTTTTGCCATATCTTCCCAAGTCAACTTATTAATTTGATTTTTAAATTAATTTAGCGTGCTTATTTGAACATCTTTAATTAGTTGTTTCAACTCCAGTATCTCATTTAAGGCATTAGCTTATCTCTTTGACTGGGCCATATCTCCCTTTTTTCTAGTATGATTCATAAGTTTTGCTGGTATCTAGGCATCTAATTTCCTTGATTAATTTATTCTGGAGGTTGTTTTCCCTCTTTTACCTATGGTTTTCTTGTTGGTTGACTTTTTTCTCTATCTGTTCTTTGGCATTCAATTCTTGAGTCAAGCTATCTTTCTTTGGATGCCTTAGTTTGGATATTTTTATGGCCTTAGAACTATAAATTATAACTTAATAAATTTCCTTTATAAAATCCAACCAATTTCTGGTATATTACATTTCCATTCAGCTTATCCTAGACCTCTATCATGATTTCTGTTTAACTGATCAGATTATTTCAGCTCTTGTTTTCTGGTTCTTGCATTGCCTATATGAAACCTTTTTTGAGGAGGTTCTTCCCAGATATGATCAACCCCAATCAGATTTTCCCAGACAAGGTGGGTCCATGTCTCAAGAACAGGGTGTAATCAGTATCAAGTTACCCTGAAGATGAGACCAGCAGGTTGTTCTGGCTTTCCTGTGGAACCTCTAGATTCTGTGCTTTTCCTATCCTGTCCATTAAGTGACACTTATCAACCCTTATCTCCCCACCAGTATAAAGTGCTGTGGAGGCTTTATTTTTCAGCCTACTGGGTCAGGACTGAGACAGAGACTGGGGTGGAAAGCAAGCTTAAGTTATTTCTGATTCCTAGCCCCTGCAGTCTGAATTCTCTGAAGGAGGGCTGCCACTTAAGCTAGGCCCACCTCACCTTTTCTTGGGGGAGATATACCAGGAATTATCTTTAGGGATTACCTCATTCACTTCATTTCTCACTTTGTCTCTAAGACCTATCTTAACTACACTCCTCTCTAGGTCAGTGCTAAGAATTGAAATTGCCTGCAGCTTTCTCTAATGAGCTACTTAGAATACTGCTTTAAAAGAAAAGAGAGAGAGAGAAAGAAAGAAAATAAAATCCCTTTTCAGAGCCAGTCCCGAGCCCCAAGGATCACCAGTCAAGAGCCAGAGTTGGTACATGGCTCTATCTGCCCCATTCTTGGGACACAGCCTTTTTCCAGTGTTCTGAGCTCAGCCAACTCCAAAAGGATTTGTTGTGTGTGTGGTTTTTTTTTCTTTAATAACCTTGTCTCCTCTCTGCCAGGAGAGACCTCAGGGTTACTTTCCCACTTTCTCTGGGTTTATCTGTGCTGGGCCCTTATATTCAGCCATCCAAATTTGTTAATTAAAGCCAGAGTTGGAGAAGCAAGGGAAGATGGTGGCATAGTGAGGTGTGGAATCTAGTTTCATCCTGCAGAACAGCTAGTAAATTGCTCTGTACAACTAGTATGGAACAAGTGCTGGGGGAACATCAGTGACCAGACGCAGCATGCATCAGTCCGGACCAGGTGGGATGGCTGAGACCTCACACAGAACTTTAAATCCCCCAGCAGTGAAGGCCAGCACCCCTCTCTCGGACACAGCAGGCTGGTTCCCTGAGGGGAAAAGAAACAGACTTTACTAGCAACAGGGGCTTTCTTCAACCAAGCTCCAATTGTGGAATTAAATAACAAATTCTGACTACTGAAACCAGACCCCCAGCACAGATAAACCTGGAAAAAGCATAAAGGAACTAGGATTTAGCCTGAGCAGAAAGGAAGCAGAGCTGACCAAAAAAAAAAGACACACAGAAGCTTTTTGAGTTGGGCAGTACAAAATACAGAAAAAGGACTGAACCCCCCCAAAAAAGGGGGAGTATAGAGCCTGGAGATATAAAGTGATGTACCAACTCAAGCTCCAGATTGACAAACATGAGGAGCAGGGTCCAGCTCTGAAAAGGCTTTTTTGCTTTTTTTACTCCTTAAACAGCTCATTAGATAGAACTGGAAGCACTCTCAGGCTCCAGCACTGCCCCAGGCAAGGGTGAAATTAAGCTTGTTGGAGAGTCAAGTAAAAGTAGGAATTTCCCTAAAGGGTGTATGTTCCCCCAAGAAAAAGGGGATGGGGCTCAAAAAAGGAGGGTGGGACCCAGCTTAACTGGAGTCCCTCCTTCAAGGAATTCAAGCCCCCAGGACTGTAAAACAGAAGCAATGAAAGCCATCCTACTACATCATCTCTGTTTCAACTGTGCCCCTGGCAGGAAGAGTCTGCTGAACTTAAAGGCATCACATGACTTTAAGCTGGTGGGAAGCCAAGGGCAGACAAGTGCCATATGCTTGGTAAGATTGGAAAAGCACAGTCTAGTAGCTTCATAGAAAAGTCTGACAACCTGCTGGGTCTTATCCTCAGGGAAAACAGAAGCTGGCTATTCTCTCCTCTTGACACACGAGCCTGTATAGTCTGGGAAAATCTGGGATCTATAACATCTGAGGACCCTCATCAAAAAAAAGAGGTTCCAGGAAAGTGCAATGGTGGCTCAGTGGCAGAACTCTCACCTGTCATGCTGGAGACCCAGGTTTGATTTTTGGTGCCTGCCCATGCAAAAAAAAAAAAAAATTTTTAAAAGAGGTTCCATATAGGCAGGGCAAAAAATAGAAAAACAAGAAATGAAAAATTCTGATCAGTTAAACAGAACCTATATTAGAGGTCTAGAATAAGTTAAACTGAATTTCAAAGAACAGATAGAGAACAAAGCTATCCAGCAAGAAAACCTTAAGTAAAAGAATGGAAACAATTTCCAGAATAAACTAAGAAAATC
Source organism: Tamandua tetradactyla (assembly GCF_023851605.1). Classification (NCBI taxonomy): domain Eukaryota; kingdom Metazoa; phylum Chordata; class Mammalia; order Pilosa; family Myrmecophagidae; genus Tamandua; species Tamandua tetradactyla. The sequence goes on along the minus strand of NC_135350.1, from coordinate 54,149,723 downwards.
AAATGCCTAGATGCCAGCAAAAAATACCAGGAGTCATACCAGGAAAACTGAAGCTATGGCCCAGTCAAAGGAAGAAACCAAAACTTCAAATGAGATACAGGATTTGAAACAACTAATTCAGGATGTTTGAACAGACTTGGAAAATCTCATCAAAAATCAAATTAATGGGCACACTACAGTGGCTCAACAGGCAGAGTTCTTTTCTGCCATGTTGGAGACCCAGGTTCAATTCCTGGTGTCTGCCCATGCAAAAAAAGAAAAAGAAAAAGAAATCAAATTAATAGCTTGAGAGAGGATATAAAGAAGACAAAAAGAACAAAAGAAGAACTCAAAAGTTTGAAAAAACAAATCACTGAACTTATAGAAATGAAAGGCACAATAGAAGAGATGAAAAAAAAAAACAGTGGAAGGGGGTGTAAGGGTAGTTCAGTGGTAGAATTCTTGCCTGTCATGCAGAGACCTGGGTTCAATTCCCAGTCCATGCACTTCCCCCCAAATAAAAGAAACAAGCAAAATAAACAAACATAAATTCAACAAATGGTGCTGCAATAATGAGACACTCATATGGAAAAATAATGAAATGTGACACCATCATACAGCATACAAAAAATGTATAAAAAATAATCTATTGTAAAACAACAGATTTGAAGAGACAGAAGAAAGGATTATTGAACTAGAGGATAAGAAATCTGAAATCCAACACACAACAGGATTGGAAAAATATGAGCATGGTCTCAGGGAATTGAATGACACCATGAAGCACATGAATATGCATGTTATGGGTGTCCCAGAAGGAGGAAAGAAGGGAAAAGTAAGAGAAAGACTAATGGAAGAAATAATCACTGAAAATTTCTCATCTCTTATGAAAGAAATAAAATTACAGATCCTAAAAGGATAGCATGCCCCAAACAGATATTCTCCAAGGCATTTACTAATCAGATTGTCAAATGGCAAAGAGAAAGATAGAATTTTGAAAGCAGCAAGAGAAAAGCAATTCATCATGTACAAGGGAAGCTCAATGAGACTGTGTGTGGATTTCTCAGCAGAAACCATGGAGGTGAGAAGGCAGTGGTATGATACATTTAAGATTGTAAAAGAGAAAAACTTCAAACCAAGAACTCTATAGCCAGAAAAATTGTCTTTCAAAAGTGAGGGGGGAGATTAAAATATTTTCAGACAATTAATCACTGAGAGACAGGCTCTAGCAAGAAACACTAAAGGGGACACTACAGGCAGATAGGAAAAGGCAGGAGAGAGAGGTCTGGAGAAGAATGTAGAAATGAAAACTATCAGTAAAGGTAAAAAGAGAAAAAAATTAGACATGACATATAAAATCCAAAAGACAAAATGTTAGAAGAAAATATTCCCTTTACAGTAATAACATTAAATGTTAATGGGTAGAATTCCCCAATCAAAAGACATAGACTGGTAGAATGGATTATAAAACAGGACCCATCTATATGCTGTCTACAGGAGACTCATTTTAGACACAAAGACAAAAATAGATTGAAAGTGAAAGGTTGGGAAAAGATATTTCACACAAATAATCAGAAAAGAGGAGTAACTATACTAATATCCAGCAAATTAGACTTCAAATGTAAAACAATCAAAAGAGACAAAGTAAGACACTATATATTAATTAAAAGAACAATTCAACAAGAAGACATTACAATCATAAATATTTATGCACTAATCCAAAGTGCTCCAAAATACATGAGAAATAGACACCTCTATCATAATAGTTTGAGGCTACAATTCCCTGCTCTCATCAATGGATAGAACATCTAGCAGAGGATCATTATGGAAACAGAGATTTTGAATAATACGATAAATGAATTAGACTTAACAGACATTTACAGAACATTAAACCCCACAATAGCAGGAAATGCATTCTTCTCAAATGCTCGTGGATCATTCTCAAGGATAGACCATACACTGGGTCACAAAGCAAGTCTCAATAAATTTAACAAGATTGAAGTCAGACAAAACACTTCCTCAAATCATAATAGAATGAAGTTGAAAATCAACAACAGGCAGAAAATTCACAAATATGTGGAGGCTGAATAACACACTTTTAAACAACCAGTGGGTCAAGGAAGAAATCACAAGAGAAATCAGTAAATATCTCAAGGAAAATGAAAACACAACATATCAAGATTTATGGGATGCAGCAAAGGCAGTGCTGAGAAGGAAATTTATTGCCTTAAATGTCTTATTAAAAAAGAAGAAAGAGCAAAAATCAAGGAATTAACTGTTCACTTGGAAGAACTAGAGAAAGAACAACAAACTAACAAAGCAAACAAAAGGAAAGAAATAATGAAACTTACACAGAAATAAATGAAATTAAGAACATGAAAACCATCAAGAAAATCAACAAATCTAGTAGTTACTTCTGTGAGAAAATCAATAAAATTGATGGACCCGTAGCTAGGCTGACCAAAAATAAGAGAGAAAGCGAGGATGCCAAAAAAAAAAAAAATCAGAAATGGAAGAGGAGACATAATCACTGTCCCTGCAGAAATAAAGGAGAGGATACTATGAGCAACTATATCCGAATAAACTAGACAACAAAGATGAAATGGATAAGTTCTTAGAAAGGAACGAACAACCATTGACTCAAGAAGAAAGAGATGACCTCAACAAACCAATCATACATAAAGAAATTCAGCAGTCATTAATAAGTTCCCAAAAAGAAAACTTCAGGACCAGATGGATTCACATGTGAGTTCTACCAAGCATTCAAGAAATAATTTGTATAAATCTGCTCAAACTCTTCAAAGAAATTGACTTTTGATAAGGTTGTCAAGCCAACCCACCTGACACAGAGCAGCTTCTTCAATAAATAGTGCTTGGAGCAGTGGATATCCATATGCAAAACAATAAAAGAGGATCTATATCTCACACCCTATACAAAAACGAACTCAAAATGGGTCGAAGACCTAAACATTAGTGCTAAGATCATAAAACTTTTAGAAGAAAAGGTAGGGAAATATCTCATACATCTTGTAATAAGAGGCAGTTTCCTAGACTTTACACCCAAGAACAAGCATTTAAAAAGAAGACATACAGTGAATGGACACACAGCATACCCCAGTCTGAACCAGCTGAACTGGCTGAGAGCACCCCTAGAACCGTGACCACTATCATCACTGTTATTCAACATTGTGTTGGAAGTTCTAGCCAGAGCAATTAGACAAGAAAAAGAAATACAAGACATCAGAATTGGAAAAGAAGAAGTAAAACTCTCACTGTTTGCAGATAATATATGTCAGAAGACCTGAAAAATCCACAGCAAAACTACTAGAGCTAATAAACAAGTAGAGCAAAGTGGCAGGTTACAAGACCAAAAATCTGTAGCGTTTTTATACACTAGTAATGAACACTCTGAGGTGGAAATCAAGAAAAAAATTCTATTTACAATTGTAACCAAAACAATAAAATATTTAGGAATAAATTTAACTAAAGAGACAAAAGACCTATACAAAGAAAACTACAAGAAATTGTTAAAAGAAATCACAGAAGACCTAAATAGATGAAATAGATGGAAGGACATAACTGTGTTCATGGATTGGAAGACTAAATATCATTAAGATGTCAATTCTAGCTAAATTGATTTACAGATTCAATGCAATACCAATTAAAATCCCAAAAACCTACTTTTCAGAAATAGAAAAACCAATAACCAAATTTATCTGGAAAGGCAAGGTGCCCCGATTAGCTAAAAGTATTCTGAGAAAAAATAAATGAAGTTGGAGGTCTCACGCTACCCTACTTTAAGGCATATTATGAAGCTACAGTGGTCAAAACAGCATGGTATTGGCATAAAGATAGATAAACTGACCAATGGAATAGAATAGAGTGTTCAGGTATAGACTCTCTCATCTATGGACAATTGATCTTTGATAAGGCAGTCAAGCTGACTCACCTGGGACAGAACAGTCTCTTCAATAAATGGTGCCTAGAGAACTGGATATCCATATGCAAAAGAATGAAAGAGGATCCATATCTCACAATCTACACAAAAATTAACTCAAAATGGATCAAAGACCTAAACATTAAATCTAAGACCATAAAACTTAAGAAAATGTAGGGAAATATCTATAAATCTTATAATAGGAGGCAATTTCCTAGACCTTATACCCAAAGCGAGAGCATTGAAGAAAAAAAGAAAGAAATGGGAACTCCTCAAAATTAAACACTTTCGCACATCAAAGAACTTCGTCAAGAAAGTAAAAAGACAGCCTACACAATGTGAGACAATATTTGGAAACAATATATCAGATAAAGGTCTAGTATCCAGAATTTATAAAGAGATTGCTCAACTCAACAACAAAAAGACAGACGACCCAATTACAAAATGGGCAAAAGACTTAACAGACACTTCTCAGAAGAGGAAATACAAACAGCCAAAAGGCCCATGAAAAGATGCTCAGCTTCCCTGGCTGTTAGAGAAATGCAAATCAAAACCGCAATGAGATATCATCTCACACCCACCAGAATGACCATTATCAATAAAATAGAAAATGACAAGTGCTGGAGAGGATGTGGAGAAAGAGGCACACTTATCCACTGTTAGTGAGAATGTCAAATGGTGCAACCACTGTGGAAGGCAGTTTGGCAGTTCCTCAAAAAGCTATGTATAGAATTGCCATACGACCGGCAATACCATTCTTAGGTATCTACTCAGAGGACATGAGGGCAAGGACACACATGGACATTTGCACACCAATGTTTATAGCAGCATTATTTACAATTGCGAAGAGATGGAAACAGCCAAAATGTCCATCAACAGATGAGTGGCTAAACAAACGTGGTATATACATATGATGGAATATTATGCAGCTGTAAGACAGAATAAAGTTATGAAGTATGTAACAACATGGATGGACCTTAAGGACATTATGCTGAGTGAGATTAGCCAGAAGCAAAAGGACAAATAGTGTATGGTCTCATTGATATGAATGGACATTAGTGAATAAACTCGGAAAATGTCATTGTTAACAGAGACCATCAGGAGATAGAAATAGGGTAAGATATTAGGTAATTGGAGCTGAAGAGATACAGATTGTATAACAGGACTGATTGTAAAAACTCAGAAATGGATAGCACAGTACTACCTAACTGTAATACAATTATGTTAAAACAGAGAATGAAGCTGAATGTAAAAATGATAGAGGAAGGATGGCTGGGGGCACAAATGAAATCAGAAAGAAAGATAGAAGATAAAGACTGAGATGGTATAATCTAGGAATGCCTTGAGTGTATAATGATAGTGACTAAATGTACAAATTTAAAAAATGTTTTTGCATGTGGAAGAACAAAGGAACGTCATTACTGCAGGATGTTGAAAATAGATGGTAATTAATATTTTAAAATTTTAACTTATGTGTGAAAAATATATATATATATATATCACATTTCCTAGATGTTTTCACATTCCTTGTCTCATTAATTCTTCTTTCAGAAACCAGTCCCAAGGAAATAGTCTGACAAAAGTTTTATGCACAAAAATTTTCATCACTGCATTATTTATAATAACAAAAATTAGAAACTCAGCTATCAGCAATAGGGGGACTAGTCAATTATCAACTATGATACTTCCATACATTGGTATATTTTGCAGCCCTTAAAAACTAATTTTTAAGCGTAAGAAATTATTTATGATACAATAATAAGGGAACAATACACATTAAAATATTGGATAAGTATAACTTCAACTATGTAACCAGGAAACGTATATACTGAAAAAAATGAAAGCAAAATGTTGGCATACATTATCTCTGGATGGAAGAATTATAGGTGATTTTTGTTTTCTTCTTTATATTTTCCTACACTGAGCATGTATTGTTTTTGTAAACAGAAAAGATAATAAACATTGCTTTTAAAACAAATAAAAAAAGACATAGTTAAATGGGAACTCCTCAAAATTAAACACTTTTGCGCATGAAAGAATTTTGTCAAGAAAGTAAAAAGGCACCTTACACAATGGGAGACAATACTTGGAAACCACATATCAGATATGGGTTTAGTATCCAGAATATATAAAGAGATTCTTCAACTCAACAACAGAAAGGCAAATAGCCCAATTAAAAGTGGGCAAAAAACTTGAATAAGCACTTCTCAGAAGAGGAAATACAAATGGCTAAAAGGTACATGAAAAGTTACTCAACTTCACTGGCTATTAGGGAAATGCAATTCAAAACCACAATGACATACCATCTGACCCCACTAGAATGGCCATCAGAAAAACAGAAAATGACAAGTATTGGAGAGGATGTGGAGAAAGAGACACACTTATCCAAGTTGGTGGGAATATAAAATGGTACAAACACTCTGAAAGGCAGTTTTGCAGTTCCTCAGGAAGCTAAGTACAGATTGCCATATGACCCATCAATCTTATTACTAGGTATATATTCAGAGGAACTGAAAGCAAAGACACAAATGAACATTTTCACACTAATGTTTATAGAAGCATTATTTATGATTCCCAAGAGATGGAAACAGCTCAAATGTCCATCAATTGACGAGCAGCTAAACAAGCTGTGGTATATGCATATGATGGAATATTATGCAACTGTAAGACAGAATAAAGTCATAGAGCATGTAACAACATGGATGAAACTTGAGGTCATTATGATGAGTGAAATTAGCCAGATACAAAGGGACAAATACAGTATGGTCTCACTAATATGAACTAACATTAGTGAGTGAACTTTGAGATTTGAAGTTAAGAACATAGTTTAGTGAACTTTGAGATTTGAAGTTAAGAACATAGTTTATCAGGAGATAGAAATAGAGTACAAATTGGGCATTTGGTGATGAAGAAATACAGATTGTGAAACAGGATTGATTGTAAAGATTCAGAAATGGCTAGCACAATACTAACTTATTGTAGCACAACAACATAAGTACACTGAAGAAAGCTGAATGTGAGTTTGATTGAGGGACAAGGGCTGGGGGCACGTATGAAACCAAAAGGAAAGATAGAGGATAAAAACTGAGACAGACTAACTTAGGAATGCCTAGAATGGACAACAGTGATTAAATGTACAAATAAAAAAATGTTTTTACATGAGGGAGAACAAATGAATGTCAACATTGCAAAGTGTTGAAAATGCTTGGTATCCTGGAAAAAGTACAATCAATGCAAGCTAGGGTCTATCGTCAACAGTAACATTGTAATATACTTCCATTGAATGTAAAAAAGGCATTATGCCAAAACTGAATGTCAACAGGCTGGAGGCATGGGGGAGGGGTATGGATTGTTTGTGGAAGAAAAGGAAATGTCTTCATATTGATTATGGTGGTGAAGCCATGTCTATTTACTTAGGCTGGGCTGTATAATGGGTGAATAAAATTGTTTTATTTCTCTAGCACTAGAGAAAATACAGAGAAAGAGATTCATTGTCTATTCATTGTCTGTAGGAAAACTGATAGGTACAGCCCCTTGGAAGATAGACTGGTGGTTCCACAGGAGGCGAGGGGTGGGGTTGCCGTATGATCCCACAACCCTGTTGCTCAGTATATACCTGGAGGAACTGAGAGCAGGGACACAAATGGATATTTGCACACTGGGGTTTCTGGCAGTAATGTTCATGATTCATAATGGATAGAGGTGGCATAAGGGTACAATGACTGAGGAATGGAAGGGGAAACTGTGGCGTATATATACAATTGACTACTGAGCAGCTGCAAGAAGGAATGAAGTTGTGAGGCGCAAGCAGATGAATGAAGCTTAGGACAGTGTGTTGAATGAAATGTCATAAACAAAAAGACAAATATTATCATGCCTCAATCATATGGACTAAAAATAATATAAATACTCAGTGAACTGAAGTCGAGAGCATGGGTTATCAGGTTGGGGCCTATGTGAAAGGTTCTAGATTGTAAGCTGCTATAGCAGTCACATACATTCAGGAGTTGTAACTGTCATTTCGAATTCTGAAATACTGAGCTGTTTGTATATAAACTAGTTGCTTCCAGAAACTTCCGGTATTTATGCATCACCTGAGACCCGGAGTTAGAGTTCTGAAGCTATGAAAGTCAGTATTATCCCATTTAGGAATTGTTTTAAAAGTTGAAAAAGGGATCAGACTTCAACTTTAGAGATATGAATTAAGCTGATCTGAATAGGACTGGGGTATATCAGAGTACTGGGTAAAGAATGATGTTGTCCATATTTTAAAACTTCAGCTTCTGGGTGAGACCAAAGGGAAAGAGGTTTAGTTAGCACAAAATTTATATTTTGGGTAGCACATTACCTAATTTAACTTGTATGATCAGTTTAGTTGAACACCATAAGTAAATGGAATCTTGAATAGGATGTGAGATCTTGTTGGTTTGTCCAGGTTAGTGTAATGCCTTGATATATCCCAGAGTAATTTGAGCAGTGAATAAAAAAGTATTTGCAAAGACCCCTTGGAGGACTAGGGAGAAAGGAGAAATTATTCAACTTCCCCATTTCGAGAATTTCTGATATCCTCCCAATCAATAAGCTAAGCCCTCAATCTTGAGGTTCACCACTGTGAAATTTATTCCTGCAAAGAAGAGGCTAAGCCTACCTAAAATTATGCTGAAAGTCACCCCCAAAGAACCCTTTTTGTTGCTCAGATGTGGCCTCCCTCTCTAAGCCAACTCAACAGGTGAACTCACTGCCCCCCAATACATGGGACATGACTCCTAGGGGTGTAAATCTCTCTGGCAATGTGGGACAGAATCCTGAAATTCACTGGGACCTGGCAACATGGGATTGAGAAAGCCTTCTTGACAAAAAGGGGGAAGAGAGAAATTAGACAAAATAGTTTCAGTGGCTGAGGGATTTCAAACAGAACTGGAGTTAATTCTTACACATTATATAGACATCCCTTAGTTAATTTATGGTGCATTGGAGTGATTGGAGAGAAGTACCTGAAACTGTTGAGCTGTGTTCCAGGCAGGAGCCTTAATTTCTGAAGATGATTGTATAATGATATAACTTTTACAATGTGACTGTGTGATTGTAAAAACCTTGTGTCTGATGCTCCTTTTATCCAGGGTATGGACAGATGAATTAAAAAATATGGATAAAACAAATAAATAATAGGGGTAAAATAAACTAAGTAGTTTGAAATACCAATGGTCAATGAGAGGGAGGGGTAGATGGTATGGTATGTATGAGTTTTTTCTTTTTATTTCTTTTTCTGGAGTGATGCAAATGTTCTAAAAACAATTATCGTAATGAATATACAACTATATGATGATACTGTGAGCCACTGACTGTACAACATGTATGGACTGTATGTATGTAATGATTTGGTAATAAAAATATTTTAAAAAATAAAAAAGTAGTCCTGAAAAATCAATGCTTCAACTTTATTTGTGGCATCAAAACAATGCAAGTAAATGATTTAAATTATTATGACCACAAAGAATGCATCTCAGCAGTCAAATGTGCCTTGGCCTTTAAAAAAATGTGCTCCTTATTATGAAAACAGTCATTCCCATGTCCTTGTCCGAGATTCAGAATGCCCAAGAAGTAATTTTTGTGTAAAACAGCATCACTGTAATTCAGTCATTTAAAATCTGTATTCCCTTTGTGTTTTCAGGAATGTAGCTTCCAAAAGGAGTTTTTGGTATAATTTTGTTGTTTTAGAAAGTCTCACCATAGAATTGAATTTGCATTCATTTGTAATGTAACATCTATTCCCTCCATTCTCATACACCGAAATATTGCACTGATCTTTGGTTTCATAAAACCAGGTTTCACACAATAAATAGAAGTTTCCTTTGTCAAGTACAGTAATGTAATAAATACATGTGTCCTGAAAAAAATAAAAATAAAAGCTTAATTTGAGCCTTGAGCACCTCAAAAAAAGGAACACCATTGGAGCTTTGTGGGGCTACCTTCCATTGCTCCCTGCAGAGGCTGCCTCTTTTTCTCCAACAGCTTGCCATGCCGGTGGGGAAGGGGCACCAGCCTCTGCAGTTTGGGGGCTTTACTTACAGTTTCCTGCTGTGATCTCAACCCTTCTACCCATTCCAGACTGGTGTACAATGTGTGTCCATTCGCAGATGTCCCCCAAACAGTTGTTCCAGACAGTTCCTGGCTATTTACTAGCTGCTCTAGAGAACTAACTAAATTTCACATCTCCCTATGCCACCATCTTGCCCTGCCCAGCAGCCACATTCTTATCTGTATAATGTATTAAGGTTCTGTACCTATGTCCTTAAGCACTGGAAAGGCAGCAAGGTAAGACCATTTCCAGAAATGGTACTATCAGATAATCACACCTATCACAGAGGCTGGAAAAAAAATGGCTCATTAGTTATCCTCTGGATCCAAAGCCCACCAGTGATGCAAGTATTAAAAAGACCCTCTCTTATTCTCCTGCCATGGTCCCCTCACTCTTTCTCCCATCCCCCTAGGATTCGATCTCTTTCTCTCCTCACCTCTGGCAAAAACTCTCAATCAGTAAGTTCCACCCAGTATTTCCCTAGCTGAGAGGTGGAAGGAGGCGGGAGAGAAAAGTTTGAGGAGGAAACACTGCACATCCAGTCCTTCAAGTCTGGTGTTAGGCAAAGAGGATGAAGAACAAAATGTTCTGTACTTCCAGTCTGAAAATAAAATGTCCACAAGATAAACATTGTTCTGCCTATTCTTGTTGCAAAATAAAGGTACTGTTGCACTAACAGATGATAAATCTCTTCACCTTTTGCCAAATACCCTTTTCCATTAACCCAGCCTAGAATGGGCCAGGATTCCAGGATGGAGCTCTCATAAGGAAAAGAGGATGGGGGGAGAAGAAAACCAGGCTCTACCACATATTTGGCAATAGTTTCTATTTCAAAAATAACCAAGTAAGTTAGAGGTTCTTTCCACTCTGCCAAGGGCCCAGGAGAGTGTCTGCACCTTCATCCTGGGAGCCAGAATGAGGAAGACATTTGAGCAGAGTTACAAACTACAGAGCTGCCTTGGACACAGAACTGGCATGTTGGCATATTGTGTAGCATGAGTTGATGCTTTGTGTAGTCCCCTGAGATTTGTGGTCTTCTTTTTTTTTAATACAGTATAAACTAGAGAAATCTGACAGGTACAGAAATGGGCTGTTGCTATAACAACACAAGCAAAACTTAAAATTCATGGCATTGTCTTTGGGGCCAAGTGGCATGTGCTGCCTCTGAGAAGAAGCTTTAAGTCCATTGCATATATTCATAATTGCGCTTTCTCCTCTCCCACAAGACCAAGTTTAGGGAAGCTCCCTCAGCCTAGATCCCAGAATTAAGAAGACACATGGGGAGGAGTCAAAGAGCCATGGCTGTGGCTTGGACCAAGAAATCCGCATCTGTTGTTCCAAGCATTTAGAAAAAGATTGAAATGATATACTTATAAATCTTTATATCTGTGGAAGAAAAAGAGGGAGGGAGGGACCGAGATAAAGGGAAGATGAGAAGAAGATATTTAGGATAGCAATAATAAGAAACATTTTAGAGGAAGTATGCCAAAGACATTTGGCATACTTTCCATCACCAACTGGACCTAAACAAGACCTAGTTGGTAGATGAAGAGAGAAAATGGCAGAATTCCAATGGAATCCAGACAGACAGGTCAATGGTGACAAGCAGCTGCTGTCACGCATCTAACTGATTATAGTTCTGAAGGCGATATCAGAGTAGAGCAAGTGAAAACTTGTTATACTTACAAGCCTTTGGTTAGTAATACTCCCACGTAAACCTCCTCCCATCCCCACCAAAAATAAAAGCTTAATTTAGTAATCATCAAACCAGCAAAAAGATTCTGGAGAAAACTTTATTATTTTCCCACAGTGTAAATGCACTACGAAAGCCTTTCTAAATGCAAAATTCTCAATAACAGTTATAATAAAAATTGCTAAAAAAAAATTGCTGTGGTTCATTATAAAACTAGAATGTCTCTTTGTATATGGTTATGGTGAGAAATGGGAAATATTTTCACATCATCATCAGAATGGATAGTGAGAGGGATGGAGAAAAAAAGAAAGCCGAAGCCTATAGAAGGAAAATTTGTTCTGCCAAGAGGAACCAGTATCCTTAAAAAATGAATTGCATTGAACAGCTTCAAACAGGAAAAGGCAGAAAAGATATTTTTTATTTCTCTTTCCTGTTTAATACCTATACTCAATCAGTTACCAGTTTCTACTATTTCTAATAACCCAGGAGGCATTCCATTAACCTCTAACTCCTCTTCCTTTCCCTGACATTACTGAGTTCACACCAGTAGCTCTTGCCTGGACCACTGCAATACTTTCAAGCCATCTCCATGTTTCCATTTCCTCTTCCACCGATACATCCTACACAGTGTTTATGGATTAATCTTCCTAAAGTGCAGTTCTGATAATAACACCCACCTGCTCCTTACTGCTGTGGACTAAAGACTCAAATTCCTACCCTAGCTTCCAAGCACCTACCTAATCTGGCCCACTATTCTCTTCACACTCTCAGAAATCTGACCAGAAGAAAGGATTTATACCTTTACGTAACCACCACTTTTTCCTTTCTGTACCTTTTTCAACCTCCTACCTTCCCCTTTATTTCCATATGTCTAAATCTTACCAATCCCTCAGATCTCAGCTTCATTTCCACTTCCTCCTTGAAGCCTTCCATGACCCTTCCAGTGGACAGTCATCATTCTCCACTCAAAAGTTATATATCACATCATCTGGATCTCTTCTAGGATAATTATCACTACCCAATTTGGGTCATTTGTCTACATGTCTTATTCCCTCTTGCAGTTTTCTGCAAGGCATGGTCTGTCCTATTCTTTACACTGTGGAAGGAGGGAGGAAGAGAAAGGGCAAGAGAAGGAAGGAAGGATGGATGGAAAGAAGGAAGGAAGGGTGAGAGGGAAGGAAGGAGGGAAGGGTGAGAAGGAAGATGGATGGAAGAAGAAAGGAACAAAGGAGAGAGGAAAAGAGGGAGGAAAGCAGGGAAGGAGCGAGGGAGGGAGAGAAGAAGGGAAGGGAGGTTGGGAGGCTGGGAGGAAGGGAGAAGGGAAGAAATAAGGAAGGAGAGAGAAAAGGAAGGAAGGAGAGAAGGAGGAAAAAGAGGGAGTCTAGCCAGTAACCTGACCTCTGATGAGCCCAAATGCCCTGAGCATTCCCTCTGATAAATGTAGCCTTGCTTTACTACCTCCCTAGACTTCCATGTCTATCTGAAATGCAGTATAATTTTACTCTCAGCATTTTTCTTCTTCCCTCTTCAGTAACCAAAATCAGTCCTAGAATAGAGGATGTGACAGAAACGTGAAGTAGAGGCATCAAATCGATTCACATGGCTGCCTCTGTGCTACACCCACAAACGCAAGGTAATGTGTATCCTGACACCTACCAGAGACAGAGGGACAAGGCTCTGAAATTAAAAGTCATTCCATAGCTTCACATGCATGCTATCCCAGGAGCATCCATAGGGAATGATAACAGTTAACTATGTTCCAGGCACTCTGCCAAGTGCTGTACATGCATTATTTAATTCAGTTTTCAAAATACCTGCCATTTTACAAGAAAGCTGATGCTCAACTTTTTGGTGGTCTCCCAGAGATGCAGGTTGCTGGAGCTGCCACATTTCATCCCTGCAGTTCAGATGGTAAGCGGGTCCCCTGCTTCCCCCATATACCTTAGAAAGTCCTCCTGGAAGGAGGTCCTGGAAGGGAACTCTGTTACAGCACAGCCAGTTGCATGCGATCTTTTATCCCATCACCCATTGTGCTCTGCAACTAGCACTTCCAAAATACCTGATTGTGAAGTTCCTGGGCAACTTGCTATGTTTGATGAGTTCTGAGTGTGAGGACAATGGTACTGCCTATCTTCCATCTACTGTCAACATTTCTTCTGGCCTTGCCAATTTACGGGTAGCAGACATGGCAACTTGAGCCAATGAGAACAAGCTGGTCTTTGGTGTTGGGTTTAGGCTCATATTGTTCCATGAGGACTGTCCTTTAAATGAAGATCTGATTTTACCCAAGGTCAGATATACCATCCCTGAAGGAAAAATGAATCCCCACTGCCCTCCACAAATCCAAGCTCTCTCTTCCCAACCTGAATCCAGTTGTCAAATTCATCCTCCTAAAGCATTATTCCAAACATGTACTGTCTTCAGCAACTTTCAGCAGCTCCTCATTTTCTTAATAATCATGACCGAGGGCTATGGTCTAGTGGTAAAAGCCATTTTGTTCTGATACAAGTAGCCTTTCCAGCTTTGGCTCAGACTTCTCCTATACACATGCCCCGGACTCAAGCCTAACCAAATCCGTACTCCTCTCCTCCAGACTCTTCAGACTTTGGCAGTGTTCTGCCTTAGATTTCCATCTGTAGAAATCCCAACTACCCCTGAAGACTGAGCTACCATGCTAAGCCTTGAGAACTTTGATGAGTTCTCTCCTGATTCCCTATCCTGAACAGATGTTAGCTTCCCAGAACTGCTGTAACAAAGTGCCACAAACTGAGTGGCTTAAAACAACAGAAATGTATTATTCCATGTTTTTGGAAGCAGTAAGTTTGAAATCTAGGTATCAAAAGGGTTATGGTCCCTCTGAAATCTGCAGGTATGAATTTGTTCTATGGCTCTCTCCTGGCAATGGTCAGCAACCCTTGGCATTCTTCGGCTTGCAACACTGCATTCTCTGCCTCAATCACCATATGGTTTTCTTCCCTGTGTCTGTCTGTGGCTCTCATCTCTTCTTTTAAAGATACCAGTCCTGTTGGATTAAGGGCCCTCCCTAACCCAGTGTAACCTCATTTAATGTAATTAATTTCAACTAACATCACCCTATTTCTAAATAAGTTCACACTCAGCTACTGGGGGTTAAGACTTCAACCTATCTTTTGGGGATATGATGGTGTGGAGGTTTTATGGACCCAAGAAAATCATGTTCTTAAAGTTAAACCATTCCTATGGGTATAAACTTATTGTGGGTAGAAACTTTTGATTAGATTATTTCAGTTGAGGCATGCTCCAGGTGGATCTCAATCCTCTTACCAGAATTCTTTATAAGAAGATGAAAACAGAAAAAAGATACAAAATCTTGGAAAGAGAGACACAAAAGCTGAGAGAGAAAGACACAGAAACTGAGAGAGAAACACATACACACACAATCGAAGTTCAGAGAGAAAATCACTGTAGCTGGAAACCGGAAGAAATAAATCCCAGAAGAGAAGGGAGAGACCAGCAGACACTACGATGTGCCTTGCCATCTGACAGAGGAGTCCAGGTATCATCTTGATAATGCTTTGATTTGGACATTTTGGCAGCCCTAGAACTATAAGCTTGAAAATTAATAAATCCCCATTGTAAAAGCCAACCCATTTTATGGTTTCTGCATTTCAGCAGCTTCAGCAAACTAAAACAGGGGGTCACAATTCAACTCATAACAATAGGATTTATCCAACAGCCACAATTTCATTGTCACCTTTTGTTGCCTTCATAACATTCTATATGTTAGTAGAGGATAATTTTCCTTTATTATGAACTGTTAACTCAAAGGCAGACTCCTTCCTGTGTATTCTTCCCCACTTCCACCCTCACCTACAAGACCAGTTCCAAAATCACAGCTAACATAAGGTGGTGAGGGTGATGCTCAAAACCTGTTTATGAGCCCCAAAATACATGAGGCACATGGAAGGGAGAAGTAGACACCCCTATAATAATAGGTGGAGACTTCAATACACTGCTCTTATCAATGGATAGAACATCTAGACAAAGGATCAATAAGGAAACAAAGATTATAAACAGTATGATAAAATGAACTAGACTTAACAAACATATACAGACTTTACACCCCATGACAGCAGGATACACATTTTTCTCAAGTGCTCATGATCATTATCCAGGATAAACCACATGTTGAATCAGAAAGTAATTCTCAATTAATTTTAAAAAATTGAAATTATACAAAACACTTTTTCAGATCATAATGGAATGAAATGAAATAAATAACAGGTGGAAGGCTGGAAAATTCACAAATATATGGAGACTAAGCAACACACTAATAAACAATCACTGAGTCAAGAAAGAAATTACAAGAGGACCTGTGTATCAAAGCAAATGAAAATGAAAACTCAACGTATCCAAACTTATGGGAGGCTGCAAAGGTGGTGCTAAGAAAGAAACTTATTGCCTTAAATGCCTATATTTAAAAAGAAGAAAGAGCAAAGAGTAAGGAGTTAACTGCTCACCTGGTAGAACTAGAGAAAAAGCAACAAACTAATCCCAAAGCAAACAGAAGGAAAAAAATAACAAAGATTAAAGCAGAAAGTAAATGAAATTGAGAACATGAAAATAATAGAATTAACAAAACTAGAACCTGGTTCTTTAAGAAAAATTAATAAAATCACTGGACCCTTAGCTAGGTTGACAAAAAAAAAAGGAAGAGAAGGCACAAATAAATAAAATCAGAAATGAGAGAAGGGAAATAACTACTGACCCCACAAAAATAAAGGAGATAATGAAAGGATACTATGAGCAACTATATGCTAATAAAATAGACAACATAGATGAAATTGACAACTTCCTAGATAAACATGAGAAACTAACATTGATGCAAGAAGAAATAGACAACTTCAACAAACCAATCACAGATTGAATTAGTCATGAAGAAACTTCCCCTCCCCCCCAAAAAAAGTCCAGGACCAGTCCATTCACATGTGAATTATAACAAACATTCAAAAGAATTAGTATCAAGGTAAATCAGAAAATTAGGTAAAGGATGATATGGTCCATATTCAAACTTCAACTTCTGTGTGAGACCAAAGGAAGAGATGTTTATTTGGTGCAAAAGGTATATATTGGGTAGCACATTATTCAATTTAACTTGTATGGTCAGTTTACCTGAACACCATAATTGCATGGACTCTTGAATAAGGTGTGAGATCTTGTTGGTTTGTACAGGTTAGTGTGATGCCCCAATATATCCCAGACTGATTTGCAATTTGAGCAAAGAATACAAAAATATTTGCAAAGTCCACTTGGAGGATTGGGGGGAAAGGAAGAAATACTCAACTTCCTCATTTGGGGAATTCCTGATATTCTTACAAGCACTGGGGACAACCAATTCAATAAGCTGAGTCCTAAATCTTGGGGCTCACCCCTATGAAACTTATTCCTGCAAAGGAGAGGCTTAGCCATCATTCTGAAAATGATGTCTAGGTGTCACCCCCAGAAAGCCCCTTTTGTTGCTCAGATGTGGCCTCCTTCTCTAAGCCAACTCAACAGGTGAACTCATTGCCCCCTCCCCCACTTGGGACTTGACTCCCAGGGGTGTAAATCTCCCTGGCAATGTGGGACCCAACTCCTTAGATGAGCCAGGCCTCAGCATCATGGGAATGAGAAAGCCTGCTTGACCAAAACACAGAAGAGAGAAATGAGACAAAAACAGAGTTTCAGTGGCTGAGAGATTTCAACAGAGTTAGAGGTTATTCATATGCATTATTTAGATATCCCTTTTTAGTTTATGGTGTATTGGAGTGGCCAGAAGGAAGTACCTGAAACTGTTGAACTGTGTTTCCATAGCCTTGATTCTTGAAGAAAACTGTATAACTCTATAGCTTTTACAATGTGACTGTGCAATTGTGAAAACCTTGTGCCTGATGATCCTTTTATCCAGGGTATGGATAGATGAGAAGAAAGAAAGAAAGGAAGGAAGGAAGGAAGGAGGGAGGGAGGGAGGGAGGGAGGGAGGAAGAAGAAAGAAAAAAAGGAAGGAAGGAAGGAAGGAAGGAAGGAAGGAAGGAAGGAAGGAAGGAAGGAAGGAAGGAAGGAAGGAAGGAAGGAAGGAAGGAAGGAAAGAAAGAAAGAAAGAAAGAAAGAAAGAAAGAAAGAAAGAAAGAAAGAAAGAAAGAAAGAAAGAAAGAAAGAAAGAAAGAAAGAAAGAAAGAAAGAAAGAAAGAAAGAAAGAAAGAAAGAAAGAAAAAGAGAGAGAGAGAGAGAGAGAGAGAGAGAGAGAAAGAAAGAAAGAAAGAAAGAAAGATTAAAATGAATAAATAATAGGGGGAAATGATGGGTAAAAACTGGGTAGATTAAAATACTGTGGGTCAATGAGAGGGACGAGTAAGAGGTTTGGGATGTATAAGTTCTTTTATTTTCTTTTTATTTCTTTTTCTGTAGTGATGAAAATGTTCTAGAAATGATCATGGTGAAGAATTCACAACTGTGTGATGATATTGTGAGCAATTGATTGTATAATATGGTTGGACAATACATGCAGATATTTCTCAATAAGAATTTTTTTTAAAGAGAAAAAAGAAAGAATTAATATCAATCCTGCTTAAACTCTTCAAAAAAAAATTGAAGAGGAAGGAAAGCTACCTAACTCATTCTATGATACCAACATCACCCTGATACCAAAGCCAGGCAAAGACACTACAAGAAAAGAAAATTACAGACTAGTCTTTTTAATGAATATAGATTTTAAAAAATCCTCAACAAAATACTCACAAATTGAATCCAGCAGCACATTAAAAGAACTATACACCATGGTGTATTGGAGTGAGATGTATTTCAGGTATGCAAGGCTGGTTCAACACAAGAAAATCAATGAATGTAATATACCACATCAATAAATCAAAGTGACAACATCACATGATCATTGTGGTTGATGCAGAAAAGACATTTGAAAAAATTCAACATCCTTTCTTGATGAAAACATTTCAAAGGATAGGAATAGAAGGGAATTTTCTTAGCATGATAAAGGGAATATATGAAAAACCCACAGCTAACATCATACTCAATGGGAAAAGACTGAAAGTTTTCTCTCTAAGATAAGGAACAACACAAGAATGCTGACAGTCACCACTGTTATTTAACATTATGCTGGAAGTTCAAGCCAGAGCAATTAAACAAGAAAAAGATAATAAAAAGCATCCAAGTTGGAAAGGACGACATGAAACTTTTACTGTTTGCAGATGACATGATGCTATATGTTGAAAATCCCAGAAAATCTACAGCAAAGCTACTAGAGCTAATAAATGAGTACAGTAAACTGACACCCCAAAAATCAGCAAACTGACACCCCCAAATCAGTACTGTTTCTGTACACTTGTAATGAGCAATCTAAGGAGGAAATCAGGAGAAAAATGCATTTACAATAGCAACCAAATAATCAAATAGTTAAGAATATTTAACCAAGTCTACAAAAGACCTATACATAGAAAAGTACAAGAAATTGCTAAAAGAAATCAAAGATTTCTTCCTAAATAAATAGAAGGACATATTGTGTTCATGGATTGTAAGACTAAATATAGTTAAAATGGCAATTCTACCCAAATTGGTTTATAGATTCAGTGCAATACCAATTAAAATCTTAACAACTTAAATATTGGCAGAATTGGAAAAACCAATAATCAAATTTATCTGAAAGGGCAGTGTGCTCTGAATCTTGAGAAAGGAAAATGAAGTGGGAGGTCTCACTCTACATGACTTTAAAGCACATTATGAAGCTACAGTGGTCAAAAAAGTGTAGTACTGGAATAAATACAGAAAATGTAGGAAAATATCTAATAGATATCATGATAGGAGGTGGTTTCCTAGACCTTACACCCAAAGCATGAGCAATGAAAAAAGATATAGATAAATGGGATTGCCTCAAAATTAAACACTTTGTGCATCAAAGGAACTTGTCAGGAAAATAAAAAGGTAGCTTACACAATGGGAGACAATATTTGGAAATCACATATCAGATAAGGTTTTAATATCTAGAATATATAAAGAGATTGTACAACTCAGCAACGAAAAGACAAACAACCCAATTAAAATGGGCAAAAGAAATGGACAGACACTTTCCAAAGAAGAAATATAAATGGCTAAATATAACATAAAGAGATAATCAACCTCACTGGCTATTAGGGAAATGCAAATCAAAACAACAGTGAGATATCATCTCACACCTACTAGAATGGTCATGAACAAAAAAAAAAAGAAAACTACAGGTTTTAAGGAGAGGATATTAAGAAAGAAGTACACTTATTCACTATTGGTGGGAATGTAGAATGGTGCAAACTCTCTGGAAAGCAGTTTTGCTCTTCCTCAGGAAGATAAATATAGAATTGCCATATGATCCAGCAGTCCCATTAAAAGGTATTTATATATTCAGAGGAACTGAAGGCAAGGACAAAAATGGACATTTGCACACCAATGTTTATAGTGGCATTATCCACAGTTGCCAAGAGATGAAAACAGCCCAAATGTCCATCAATGGAGAGTGGCTAAACAAACTGTGCTATGTACATACAATGCAATATTACACAGCTGTAAGACAGAATAAAGTCATGACACATGTAACAATGTGGATGAACCTTGGGAACATTACACTCAGTGAAATTAAGCAGAAACAAAAAGACAAATACTGTATGGTCTCACTAATATGAACTAACACCAATGAATGAACTTTGAGAATTGAAGTTAAGAACACAGGTTATCAGGAGATAGAAAGGAGGTAGAGATTGGGCATTTGATACTGAAGGAGTACAGAATATTCAACAAAATTAACTGTAAAGATCCAGACATGGATAGCACAATACTATCTGTGGTATCACAATATAGTAAGTACAACAACAAGGTTGAGAATGAGTATCTTTGGGGGGGGGGGGGGGGTTGAAGTCATGCACAACACCAGAAGGAAAGATAGAAGATGAAGACTGGGACAGTGTAACTTAGCGAAGCCTAGAGTGGACATTGATGATGATGAAATGTACAAATATAAGAATGTTTTTGTATGAAGGAGAACAAATTAATGTCAACCTTGCAAGGTGCTGAAAATGGGGCAGTATACAGAAAATATACAGTCAATACAAACAAGGGCCTATAGTTAACAGCAACATTGAAATATTCTTCCATTGAATGTAATAAAGGCAATATGCAAAAGCTAAATGTCAAGTGGGAGATATTGGGGAGGGTAAGGGTTTCTTTGTGGGAGAAATGGAAATGTCCTTATAGAGATTGTGGTGGTGAAGGCATGGTTAGGTAATTATACCAGGAACCATTCATATTTTACTTATGATGGATTATATGGTGTGTGAATAAAGCTGTGTGAAAATGAACAGGGTAGAAGCCCTGAGCCCTCAGGAGTGCATGGACAGGGAAATGGGGCCTAGGAAGTAAGCCAAGCCATTCCTTGAATGCACTACCCTCACCTGCGCAGGTGCAGCCCCATGGCCCGCAACTTACTCCACACCCCATCATGTACCTGAACCTACCACTTGCCACCCTCCCTGCTCTCCAAGTGTTCCCACCCCACTAATCCCCTGCGCGTGTACCCATCCCACACCTAGCGCTTGCACACTTGCCCTAGCCCAATCCATCTCCCCTGCAAAAGCGCAGTCTCCCCTTGCCCCTCCTGGCCCTACTTCCCCTTTCCTGCCACCGAAGGCAGTCGTTAGCACATAAAGGCTGTGAGCTTTTATCTCTGTACCCAGGCTACACCCATGCCCAGTCCATACTGTACTGCACCTCCACCACCACCACCACCACCCCCCAGTCATGCCGCTAAGAGTTGGAAAAGTACTGACCTGCACAGCCTGGCCACATCTGACCCCAGCCCGCATGGGCACAAGGCTGAACTGCTGCCCTGAGCTCTGTGAATGTGCACAAAGGGTCCCACCCCCTAGACCAGCACATACCAGGTCTCTGCCCCCCAGATCCGTGCACCTACACAACCACATCCCCCATGCTTACAGGCATGAGTGTAGCATCCCCAACCTGTGCCTATATCTGCTCTGCAATGTATCACCACACTGTTGTGTTCTGCCCCATGCCCTGCATCCTGCTCCACATACATCCTGCCAATATAAGGCTTTAGACTACCAAAGGAAATCAACTTCCAAAGTAAGCCAATTAAGATATTTACATGCCACAAAGACAAAAGAAGATCACTAAGCATATCATGATGCTGACAGATATAGCCCAGCCTAACAATCAAATTAAAACACCAGAGGAGACACAGACATTGGGTCAACTAATCAAAGATGTTCACATAATGCGACTAAATAAATTAAATGAGATGGTTAATGACATAAAGGAGATCAAGAAGACAATAGAGGAGCATAAAGAGGAATTTGAAAGAATAAGCAGAAAAATGCAGATATCATAGAGGTTAAAGATGCTATAGACCACAAGAAAACATACTAGAGACATACAACAGTGCATTTGAAGAGGCAGAGGAAAGAATAAGTGAACTAGAAGACAGGACAACTGATTTTGAACACTCAAAACCTCAAACAGCAAAAAAAAAAAAAGGAAAAATTTGAATTGGATCTCAGGGAAATGATGGGCAAAACAAAGCATGCAAATATAAGAATCATTGGTGTCCCAGGAGAAGAGAGGAGTAAAGGGTTAGGAAGATTAATTGAGGATATAATGGGGGAAAACTTCCCAATCCTTATAAAGGACATAGAAATGCAAGTCAAAGAAGCTCAAGAAACTACAAATAGAATAAACCTAAACAGGCCTTCCACAAGACACATACTAATCAGTCTGTCAAATGTTGAAGAGAAACAGAAAATCCTGAAGGTGGCAAGAGAAAAACAATCTACTACATAGAGGGGTAAACACATAAAACTGAGTTCAGACTATGTAACAGGCACTTGGGAGGCAAGAAGGCAGTGTTCTGAGATAATTAAGAAACGGAGGGAGAGATTAAAGTTTTCACAGACAAACAAGGCTTAAAAGAATTTGTCAATGAAAGACCACTCCTACAAGAAATACTAAATGGAATTCTACTGGCTGAAAAAAAAAAAAAAGACAGGAGAGAGAGGTCTGGAGGAGGGCACAGAATTGAAGAGTACCAGTAAGGGTAACTTAAAGAATAAAAAGAGAAAGAGAGAAAAGAACATATAGATCTGACAAGTAAAATCCAAAAGATAAGATGGTGGATTCGAGAAACACTTTTTCAGTAATAACTTTGAATGTTAACAGAGTAAATTCACCAATTAACAGATACAGATTGGCAGAATGGATTAAGGAATGCAATCCGACTATATGCTGCTTATGAGAGACTTATCTTAGACACAAGGATACAAATAGATTGAAAGTGAAAGGACAGAAAAAGATGTTCCACACAACTTGATAAGTGAATTAGACCTAACAGACATATATAGGTCATTACACCCCAAAACACCAAGATATATACTCTTCTTATATATCTTGGAACATTTTCCAGGGTAGAACATATGCTGGGGCAAAAAGAGGACTTTCTGAGTCTGTGCCCTCCTCCAGACCTCTCTCTCCTGTCTTTTGTTTATAAATTTAAAAACACTGTAATTATTCAAAGCCCATTCTCTGATCACAATGGGATCAAGCTGGGTATCAATAATCACCAAAGAATGAGAACTTTCACAAATATATGGTGATTAAATAACACACTCTTAAACAACCAGTGGGTCAAAGAAGAAATTACTAGAGAAATCAGTAGCTAGCTGGAAAAGAATGAAAATGAGAATACAACATATCAGAACGTATGGGATGTGGCAAAGACTGTGCTGAGAGGGAAATTTATTACCGTAAATGCCTATATTAACAAGCAAGAAAGAACAAAAATCAGGGACTTAACTGCTCACATGAAGGAGCTTGAGAAAGAACAGCAAAGTGAGCCCAAAGCAAATAGAAGAAGAGAAATAGCAAAGATTAAAGCAGAAATAAAGAATGGGAGAACAAAAGAACAATAGAAAGAATCAATAAAACCAAAAGTTGGTACTTCGAGAAAATCAATAGAATCAATGGGCCACTAGCAAGACTGACAAAGAAAAAAAAGAGAGAGGATGCAAATAAACAAAATCAGAAATGAGAAAGAGTGCATTACCACAGACCCTGAAGAAATAAAAGAAATCGTAAGAGGATACTATGAACAACCATAAGCCAACAAACTAGACAACTTAGATGAAATGGACAAATTCCTAGAAACACACAAGCTACACTGACTCAGTAAGAAATAGAAGATCTCAATAAGCCAATCACAGGTAAAGAGTTTTAATCACTCATCAAAGAAAAGCCCAGGGCCAGATGGCTTCACAGGGGAATTTTATCAAACATTCCAAAAAGAATGCCAATCCTGCTAAAAGTTTCCCCAAAAATTGAGGAAAAAAGAATACTACCTAACTCATTTTATGAAGCTAGTATCATTTTAATACCCAAACCGGGTAAATCAAATGTTTCTACACCTCAAAAGACTTTGTCAAAAAAGTGAAAAGGCAGCCAACTCAATGGGAGAAAATATTTGGAAACTGCATATTAGACAAAGGTTTGATTTCCTGTATATACAAAGAAATCATACAACTCAAGAACAAAAGAACAAACAACTCAGTTATAAAATGGGCTGTGGTAGATTCAGTTGTCAACTTGGCCAGGTGAACATGCCTAGATCTGTTCCTGCGGACATGAGCCAAAGGTACATGAACCTCATCTGTTGCTCATTACATCTGCAGTCGGCTAAGAGGCGTGCCTGCTGTAATGAATGATGTTTGATTTAATTGGCTGGTGCTTAAATGAGAGAGTTCAACATAGCACAGCCAAAGCAGCTCAGCACACCTCATCTCAGCACTTTCTGCTCAGCCCAGGCCTTTGGAGATGCAGAAAGGAATCATCCGGGGAAAGTTGTTGGAATCCAGAGGCCTGGAGAGAAGGCCAGCAGAGATCACCCTGTACCTTCCCACCTGAGAAAGAACCTCAGTGGAAAGTTAGCTGCTTTTCCTCTGAAGAACTAGCAAAATAAATCCCCTTTTATTAAAAGCCAATCCATCTCTGGTGTATTGCATTCCAGCAGCTAGCAAACCAGAACATGGGCTAAAGATATCAATAGGCATTTTTCTGAAGAGCAAACACAGATGGCTCGAAAGCACATGAAGAAATCTTCATTTTTATTAGCTATGAGAGAAATGCAGATCAAGACTACAATGAGGTACCATGTCACACCTATAAGAATGGCTGCTATTAAACAAACAAGAAACTACAAATGTTGGAGAGGATGTGGAGAAATTGGGACACATGCACTGCTGTTAGGAACATATAAATGGTACAGCTGCTATAGAAGACAGTTTGGCGGTTCCTTAGGAAACTAAATATCTAGTTGTCCTATGACCCAGCAATAGCACTACTTGGTAGCTGAAAGTAGTGACACAAACGGACATTTGCACACCGATGTTCATAGCAACATTATTCACAATCACCAAAAGATGGAAATGATCCAAGTGCCCATAAACAGACAAGTGGATTAATAGACTATGGTATATACATATGATGGAATATTATGCAGCAGTAAGTCAAAATGATGTCCTGATGTCATGTCCCTGCTTTCATTTCCTCCAAGTATACACCTAACAATGTGGTTGCAAGATCCTATAGAAACTTCATAAATTGCTGAATTGGGCAAGTATACTTGAAAGAGTAGCTGAATTTACTCCTTTATCTTAGGGTTTAGTCTGAATTTTGTTTTTTTCTATTTTCTCTTTGCTCACATTATCAAGTGTTGATTATCCATTCTAACCTAGCAACAATGCAAAAGTTTTATAAATATCAC
Source organism: Tamandua tetradactyla (assembly GCF_023851605.1). Lineage (NCBI taxonomy): Eukaryota > Metazoa > Chordata > Mammalia > Pilosa > Myrmecophagidae > Tamandua > Tamandua tetradactyla. The sequence continues at coordinate 54,124,213 of NC_135350.1, read as the reverse complement.
TTAATATATGTGGTTTGAATATTCTGGGAATTTCTAAACAAAATTGTGTCATATTGTGAAAATAAAATGCGAAGGATGACAAATGAGTATGGTTAGTGAATTATTATATTGATATTTCTTTTAGTCTCCAGTATGAAGTACTGGAGCTTGAAGTAAAAAACCTAAAATTGTGGAATTTCAACCCATACAAACTCTGAAATCTGTTCTACAACTAATTGTTGCGATGTGCTTGAAATTTATTGCCTTTTTGTATATATGTTATTTTTCACGAAAGAGAAAAAACTCAATTGTGATGATAAAAAATATATATTTATATTCTTTCTAACCTCCAGTGTTCTGGAGGAGCTAGAATGAAAAATTTGAAATGATGGTATGGTAGCCCATGACAAACTCTGGGATCTGTTCTACAACTACTTGTTGAAGAGTGTTTTGAAAATTATTGTTTTTTTCTTTCTTTACTTTGTATATATGTTATATTACACAATTTAAAAGGTTTAAAAAAAGAAGAATTAAAAAACTGGAAGGATGCTGGAAAATAGCTCTTTTCTTTTCCCCTGTCGTGTCCTCATAATACAACATGCTGAACAGATTTCCTAATATGGAAGAACACAAAGTATAGGTTTCAATAAATAAACTTCTTTTCATTTCAAAGATTACCCTATATATTTCACACTTTTTCTGAGTTAGAAAAATTATTAAGTACTTTTTGACCAAAAGGCTTCTACTTGACTCTAGCTAGACTGCATAGGTAGAGTGATACATAAAAGAAGATTAAATAAAAGATGTTAAGTCTATTTCTGATTAATTATGCTCATAAGAACTATAACACCAAAAAATACATATATACCATGAAATAAATAAGGATTCTTAATCAGATGAATAAATTAGATAGAAAAATAATTAGTTAATAAGTTAGTTAGCATGCCCCTCTTGTTGCCAACCCCATCTCCAGCCCCAAGGGATCTAACTACAGCCAAGGAATAAAAAAAATCCAGCCACAATGATCAGAATTCTTCCAGTTGTAAATTATAGAAACTGAATTCAACTTGCTTAAGACAAAAACAAAAACCATTGGTTCACGTAATCAGGAATCCAGGGTTGGATCTGGGCTTCAGGGTCAACTGAGTTAAGTTTCTAATTCCTGGGAAATACTTTGACTGGCTTGTCTTGGGCATGTGTCCATATCCTAGCCAAACTCCCATGGCCAGAGAATGCAGCATTATGTGTGACTGGGTTATACGCCAAAGGATTGGAGGCCAGGAACTACATGTCATAGAGAGAGGTGCAATTTCCTAAAAGAAGGAACCTAAACAACAAATGTTCATATACTGGACTTGAGCAATATTAGGGGAATTTTTTACCAACCATAAAAGATCACCTAGGGTCTGCTCCCTAAGCCAATCAATGTTCTTATTTGTAAAGAACAGAATTAAGGAGATTGATTTGGGAAGGAAGAGGTTTATTGAAAGGATATTAGAAAGCTTACAGAATTTCCAGGAAGGCCAGAGAATAAGGCTCAGAAAACAGGAGGAACACCAGTACCAAAGTTAAATTCATGCTATAAAGCTTTAACTGAACATTGGATGCTGAACTGATGCCTCTCCACTGGTTCCTGGATGGCACCATGGCCTTACTGCCACTCTGTCCCTAAAAAGTGTATAACTCAGTTACCACCTGACTAAAAAGAATTCTTCCTGGGTGGCCATGTGCTCAGCTAAGATTAAGGGATTCTATTAGTAAAGAAAAAGTGAAGAATGGGTTTCTGGTAGGCTGACCATATATCCAGGTTTCCCTGGGGCTATCCCAGGAGTGCCTGCTGCCTGCTATCCCTGCGTCTCTAAACATTTATCCTGGAATTTTCATTTTGAATGAAATTAAATTACTATCAATTGGTAGACTGAAAGAAACTGGGAAGGATGTGGTAGACCTTCACTTTTCATTTCCAACTTCCACATGGACCTGTCGAGTAGAGTGTGAGACACGTGCCCTCCCACTTAAACACATAGTTAAATCCAGAGGGCAACTAGCAATAATGCACTTGTCTTTTCTTCATCCTTTTCCGTTGCAGCAGAGCTCACATCTCCCTTTCAGGGCCCAGTGCACAGAGAACTTGTTGACAAAATGAAGTGTGTTCACACAAAAGTAGCTCAGGACAGCTATTTCCTCTTGGTCTCTGGTAAAGGTGAGTGCACTAGTTAGGGTTCTCTAGAGAAACAAAATCAACAGGGAACACTCACAAATATAAAATTTATGAAAGTGTCTCATGTGACTGCAGGAACGCAGAGTCCAAAATCTGCAGGGCAGGCTGTGAAGCTGACGATTCTGATGGAAGGTCTAGATGAACTCCACAGGAGAGGCTCACCAGCCGAAGCAGGAAGAGAGCCTGTCTCTTCTGAATCCTTCTTAACAGGCTTCCAGTGATTAGATTGAGCACCACTTATTGCAGAAGACACTCCCCTTGGCTGATTACAAATGGAATCAGCTGTGGATGGAGCTGACATGATCATGATTTAATTCTATGAAATGTCCTCGTCACAACAGACAGGCCAGCACTTGCCCAACCAGACAAGCAGGTACCACCACTTGGCCAAGTTGACACATGAACCTGACGATGACAGTGAGTGTGATAGTTAATTTCACATGTCAATGGTTACAGTGTCCAGCTGCTTGGTCAGATAAGCATTGGCCCAATTTTTACTATAAGGTCATTTCATAGATGGATTTAAATTTTTAGTCAGTTGATTGCATTTGTGGCTCCATGAGGGAGTCTCCTCATCTAATCAGTTAGAGGCCTTAAAGCAAGAACTGAGGAATTCAGTACTCAGAAACAGAAATTTCTATCTACTTCAGCCAGCCAGCCTCTCCTAGGGAATACGATGTCAGCTTCATCGTGTTACTGATTTGTAGCCTACCCTATGGAATTCAGACTTGCCTATCCCCACTGTCACATGAGTCGATTGCTGTAATTAATCTCTTAATATTTACATATACAATGCATCCTGTCAGTTCTGTTTCTCTGGAGAACCTTAAATAATAAAGTAAGCAAATGATGATGCCGCGCTGTCAGCTACTTAGTATACCTGCCACTTGTGTGTATTTAGTGGATAAATATCCCATCTTCCTATTCCTTCAGTAGGCAGTATATTCTACACTGTCTCAGAGAGTCTCCCTTGGGATTAAACCCCAGTTGCCTTTGAGGTAAGTCGTTCATTAAATTTTCAGCTTCCCTCCCTTGCCTGCCTCACTCTTCCACTCCCTCATTTTTTGCCTGGGATAATCTCTCAAATCAACTGTCTCACTTAGAGCCATGTCTTGGGTCTGCTTCTGATGTAACTAAAAATAAGATAGCAACACAGGCCATAAAATGTGACAACACTAATAAACCCTAGTAATGAGAAAAACATAGAAAGGATCAGAAACCTGGATAAGATAGGTTATAAAGGTATATGCATCTCTTTGCTCTCTTGTCTTTTTTGAAGTTCCAGCCTGCCTTGCTGTTCTAGGGGAAACTAAGGGAAGCCAAGGGACTTCTGCTTAGGTGTGAATCAGAAAGAACTGTAGAGATTCAAGGGCTCTATAGTCTGACTGTGATCACAAGAATCAAAGTGGGGAAATCTCAGAGACAGAGGAGGATTACTCGACCCAGTCACGGGCAAATCTATGTAGGGTAAAGTCTTTGAAGTTGTGGGCTTTGCCTTAATAAGGAAGGAATATTCTTAGAATATCTGTTATTGCTAATCCATCATTTTTCTTGTTCCCAAGCAAATTTCTCTGATGTGTGATAGTGGTAATGAAATTTAATTTATGCAAAATAGGATCGAGTATAATTTAATCTATGAGTAGACAGAATTGCTTAAAATTATGAAATAGAATATGGTTATAGGATGAAAACTGTTTCTTCTGCTGTGAACATATATTTAAACTAGCTGCTTCTTTATTCCTTAATGAGTTGTTCCAGCAGACAGAGCACCCACTGAGAATGTTGTACCGATAGAACATTCCTCTAAGATAATTTTGCACGACATTAATATTCTAGCTCACTCATTCCAGCCTTCATATTGAGCCAAAATGGATGTGCAGCTGATAGACTGTGCTGTGTTCACCTTTCTTGACACAATCATTCGCCCTGAGAATGGTTAGTTAGGTTTTCCCACTGAGTTCAGTCATGACTAATCCTTTGATCTATTTTTTCCACTGATGTTTTCTTTTTCTATACTTGCTAATTAAAATTAGATATGTCTCTAAAGTATCTCTGAAGAACGGACCTTGGAGAAATACTTAACGATATAATCGTACTTATCTCCCCATTCGGCACCTGTCATGGTTTCGTTGATGACTTCCTCATGGTGCCATGCTCAGCTTTGTAAAGACATTGGCTTTGGGGTCTTTGTCCAGGTTTAGGGTCAGACACAGAGTCACTGGAGCACAGCAAGACTTGGCAAATTGTTTACCCAGAATGGCTAAAAACAATGTCATCAAGAACAGAAAGTCAAAATCATGATCAAGAAGGAAAGTAGAAACCAGAACTGCAGAAACTGTTGCCAACCTTAGATTTTAGGAGAGATGCAGCTCTCAAGACTTAAATAAGACAAGAGTAAAAGTTGTGACTGTCAGGACCAGACCAGCAGAGTGTAAAAAAATCAGGTGAGGGATTCTGGAATAGACAACGCAAAAGCGCCAGAGGCTCATTTTAAAGCAGCCTGTGGTAGTAATTACTTCACCAGTTATTTACCCAAACTTCTGAGAGCAGTGTAGAATTGTACTTTCTGGCTCCCTTATGCTAGGATATGACTAGTCCAATGAGTTTTAAGCAGAGTCACATGTATCCCTGCTGAGTCAGAGCACGTAATTGCCAATGCAAGAGCTCAGCAGATCTCTTTTTCCCTCTGGCATGGTGATTAGCAGCATTAAATATGGTGGCTACCCCATCAGCCTGGGTTCTCAAGTAAGATGTGGAACAGTGCACCCAGCTGGCCTGAAATTGCTGTGTAGTAAGAAATAAACCTTTGTTGTTTTAAGCCACTAAGATTTGGAGTTGTTTGTAACTATAGAAAAATCTAGCCTGTCCCATGTAGTATAGTGACAAAGAAGTAATTCTGTTGGCTTCAAGAAGATAAGTTTGCTAAATATTGCTAACAGTTATACAAGATGTATCAAGATGTAGTGAAAAGGACATTGGAGTAGGATGGATGGAGGGGTGAATGGATGTATATATGGTTGGATAGATACAAAGATATGCAAGATGGTAAGATACTGACATTTGGAGCCTGTAACTAGGAATCAAAGAGTGTGGGAGTAATTTTAACTCCTACTAACTGTGCATCCTTGAGCATCAGTTCATTAACGTTTCTAATTCATCCATATAACAAAGTAAGAACATCTACTCTACCTATATCAAGGAACTGTGTTGATAATCGTGGCAGACAGACTCTAGGTATCACCTCTATGATTACTCCTTCCTGATCTTTATGCCTTTGTTAATCCCTTCTTTGAGTGTGGGCAAGTTCTTCTAACCAATAGACTATGGCCACAGTTATGAAGGATCACTTCCATGAACGTCACATTACATAAGACTACATCTTGTTAGCAGCTCTCTCTAGAGACTTCTTCTTTGGCTTGACGAAGTTAACATCCATGTTGGGAAAGCGTGGCTGACGGTGGCCTCCAGGAGGTGATAACCCAGCAGCTGGGGACCCAGAAAACAGCCAACACTCTCAATCCCACAACCACAAGGAAATGAATTCTGCCAACAACCTGAGTGAGTCTGGAAGCTCAGTCTTCCCCAGTTGATATTCCCGATGGAAATGCAGCCCAGTTGACACCTTAATTGCAGCCTTGTGAGACCCCAAGCAGAAGACTCGGTAAAGATGTACCCAGAATCCTGACCCACAGAAACTGTGAGAGAATCAGTGAGTATTGCTTTAAACCATTAAATTTGTGGTAAAATGTTAAACAGCAGTAGAAAACTAATACAATAATTAATCCGTTACAGTACATCAAAGCCTTTTATAATCTGAAAAGTGCTATATATATATGCATATATCTTGGATATCAGCCTCAAAGTATACTGAAAATTTCATGGAGATTTTACTTGGTACAAAGTCGAAATAGTTACTCCTATGCTTTGGGGAACCAACAAGCCATTTTAAACCAAGTCTTCAAATAAACTTCCCCACTCAAAATTATAGTATCTGTTTTTTTATTCTAACCTTGAAGTTCTGACAGTTGTGTCACTGATTGCTTTTGGTCTGTGATATGCATAACTTTTATATTGCTGTCAATATAAAGACAACACCTGGGTTTAATTGTTCCTCCTTAGAGAACTATGAAAAGCCCAGACAGTTCCAGCTATGGATCCAGTTTAATAGGTCTCGCTTTAATCCACATTTCAGTGGAATTGCCAGTTTCATCATCCTTCCTATTACCCTCCACGTGGCTATGACTATTGAGAACTTCAGTGTCTGCTGGTACTTGGTGTCTAAGTTTTTCATCTTAAGACTTTTAAATGGATGGTGGAGGGATATCGTCCAGGTCAATATGCCAAATTTCATCTTAATTATAGTAGTATAAATGAAATGCCCTCGATTGATGTCAGCAGTAATAACATTTCTTGCTTTCTATGACAAATCTCATCTGAAAATCCTTGACCCCTTTATACTCAGCTTCGTGGCTCTAGAATAGAACATACAGCTTTCCCCTTAACCATTTCAGGCCTGAAGTATGATGATCATAATAATGACCTGGACTCACTACGCACCAGGCTCTTTGTGGACATCAATCTAATCCTCACAACAGCCCCAAACCAACTACTTTCATTCCCATTTTATCAGGAGACTCAGGCTTAGGAAGAATAATATCCTTTCCTGAGGTCACACAAATATATATGTCACTCAACCAAGATATTAAATCAGATATGTCAGAGTCCCAACCCCACTTCTCTATTCTATACCTCATCTAATTGTGAGGAATGAGAACACATCATACACAGCAGCCTAAGAATATTTCACAGTCTTCTTCCATTCATTAACATTTCTAATGTTCTAGCAAGTTTTAGGCGGTATCTGTATAATTATCAGTTCAGAAATAGAGTGACATCATCTCTGCAAAGGGAAGGAGAAATAAGCATTTTTTTTAAGTAATCTTATTTTTGTTAAGATTATATTTGCCCTGTGAGTGGCAAAAAGTGCATAATTGCCTTGGCTTAAATAAAATATGAGTTTTTTTCTTTTATATAAAAGTTCTAGGCACTGTATGGGTTCAGAGATCCTTAAATCCAGGACCCAGGCTACATGTAATTTACAATCTATAAAGGAAAAAATAAGCAAGTGCAAATAATATGAAACAGAATAAACTCTTTGCTATAATAAAAGTGGGATAAAAGTGTTGTGGGGCACACGGAAGTTAAATTCTAATTGGTGGAATCCAAGATGAGGACATGGCTTTGAATTAAGTTTTGAAAGCATGTAAAATTTCAGTAGACAACAAAGGACTTGGGTGCAGTGGGGGAGAGGGGGAAATGTGAAATGCAAGGGACAAAAAAGGACATTGTATGCTAAATAAATAAGATAAAGAAGAATCATAAAAGTGCTATCTGTTTCCAACTTAGAGAAGAGTGAGAACCTATAAGAGGCTTCTTTTATTTTTTTCTTTTGTCCCTCAATATCTATTCTTCCCTTCTTCCATAGCAGTAGATATTTAGCTGAGCACACCACTCAAAATAAAGACATCATTTCCCAGACCCCCTTATGGCTAGGTAGGTCACATGACTAAGTTCTCATCAATGGGATGTAAGCAGATGTATCATGAGGCAGATGCTGAGAATTATCCTTTAAAAATTAGCTATCACTGCCTTAGGCCTCATTTTCTTCTCCCTTTTCTTTCTTCCTGAATGCTGGAACATGGATGTGATGGCTAACGCTTCAGCAGCCATCTTGGAACTTGAGATAACCTTGGGCATTGAGGTTCCAAGAGCCTATAATTTCCATAGAACCCTCCCACAGACCTGGATTGGCTTGGCAATTGGGAATGGAGTGGGGATAAGGTTGTATTAAGCCTACCACTTGACATCAACAATAGTAATATAGCCCTGCTAAAGCCACAACTGTCACAGCAATGTTGAAAAGATACACAGGCTACCAACCAGACATCAATTCCAAAATAACATAATCTTAGTTGTGTTTCTTAAGTACATGAAGGGGATATGGATGTTACCTACGGCCACACTTCTTTAAATCCTTTCTTCCTTCATATCTGCTCCCCTTCCTCAACCTCCAATTTTCCCTGAAAATTGCCTCCAAAAATTTCTCCCAGAAATTTGGCCTTCTTGGTATTTGTCTTTCTACCCCTCCAAATTCTCTGTTGATGTCATCTCTGTTCATCGAAATTGTTCAAACATCTTACCTAATCCTCAAAACAGCCCTGCAAAGTAAAAACTTTCATCCCCATTTTATAAGATCTTCAATCTTAGGCTTAGGGAGAAGGATCTTATATTAGTTGTCATTATATTTGGCTGTGACTGATAAAAGGCATAAAAATTACATTGGCTTAAACAAGTTTAGCAAACTCTTACACAAGAGTTTATTTCTCTTTCATGTACAAGTTCAAGACACTATTTGGATTTGGAGATGATTAAATACAGGACCCAGCCCTTGCGGAGTTTAACATCTATTAAGGAAAAAATAAACAAGAGCTGTTGTGTGAAACAGAATGCACTCTTTGCTGTAATAAAGCCTTGGAATCATCTGTAATTTTTGCTTTCTCTCAAACTGCATATATGACCCATCAGCAAAATTTTATTGGCTCTGTCTTCTAAAACTATGCCAAAATATACAAAATCCAGTATCCTACCACTTCTCACTGTTTACTTGTCATCATCAATTTCCATCAGGTCTCTCCTGGACCACTGCTCCTAATGGGTCTTTCTGCTTTCCTCCTCCATCTCATTCTCCCAGTCCATCCTCTACACAGCTGCCAGACAGCTCCTTTTAAAACTTAAGTCAGATCATGTCATTCATCAGCAAAAATAATAACCCTTTTGAGATCATTTCCTCTCTCGCCCCATTTCCTACTTCTGTCCCCTATGTCACCCCTATCCAGACTCCCTGGCTCCTTCTTCTTCCTGGCACCAGAAAGATGGATGGCATCATCCATGCTGCTGCCACAGGAACTTTGCACTTGCTGTTCTTCCGCCTGGATCATCCATCCCCAAGATGTGCACATAGTTTACCCCTCACCTCCTTCAAGTCTTTGTTCAAAAGGCAATGAGGCTTCCTCAGTGAGGCCTACTCTGACTAGCCCTCCTAAGTTGCTACCCTCCCCCTCATCAATTTCCCTACTTTTTCACAAAACTATAAACTTTGGGCAGGCAAAGGTGGCTCAATGGCAGAGTTCTCACCTGCCATGCTGGAGACCCGGGTTCAATTCCCAGAGCCTGCCCATGCGAAAAAAAAAGAAAATTGTAAACTTCTATCATATATTAAACTATACTCAATTTTTATGACTGTAGCTTATTGTCCATTCTCTCCCCACCGTGAGATCATAATCTCATGAAAACAGGTGTTTTGTCTATTTTGTTCATTGAAGCATCCCAAGCATCTAGAGTAGTGGCTGGCACGTCATGGTCTCTCAATAAATATTTGTGGAATGAATGAATAATAAAAGCCCAAAAAGCCAATTTTTGAGGAGGAAAGTGGGAGAACAGAGGTGGAAAAAGAAACTAACCAGACACAGTCAGAATGCTCTCCATGAAGGGAGGCCAGAAGGGAGTCATGAAATCCCAGGTCACTGACATTACACTGCCTTTCAGATGATCCACAAGAAATTAACCTTATTTGAAATGAACTATCTTTTAGAGCTCCCACATGTATGAAGATGATGATCAACCCAAACTTTGCCTTCTGCATTTCTGTGTAACATCTGAAGGTCCCAGGCATACAGAAGTATGATGAAGACAACCACAGCCGAGTGTTGGAGTTTTCATTTTATCGAGAATCCAAATCAGCAAGAAATCCAGCTTGTTACAAAATATCTTTATACTTCTGTAAAATTCAGTAAAAGGTAAGGTTTTCATTTTTAACCTTTGCTTCTACCCATGAGTATGTCTCCATTTCATTTGGAAGTCAGAGAAACCTTTAGGGAAACAATAGAAAATATATGTATCAGGCAATATTGGTTGCCTACCCAAAAGTCATTTTCCCTTTTTCCTTACTGATAAATAGTTATTTTGTTCAGATTTGAGGAAGGAATGTTCCTCTCTCTGGATCACTTGTCCCCAAGATGCCTACCTGGTTTACCCCTCATCTCCTTCAAGCCTTAGCACAAAGAAGGCAAGGAGACCTTCTCAGTAAGGTCTACTCTCACCACCCCCTCTTAAATTGCCTGAGTGTGGGCATGTAGATGGCCCAAAGCCTCTCAAAAGACTGAAGTTTGAGCCCTACCCCAGTCCTGTGTACCCCTAAGGAATATATTAGGGATTTCTGGAAATAATTTTTCTCCATGATTAAAAAAGAAGAATAAAGTAAGCACCTTCCTTCCTGTTTGAATTCAAGTGGGTGAAGACATGATACTTGGAGCTATGGTAACTATTTTGTGACCATAAGAAGAAAATCAAAAGAATCACAGAGATGATGACACAATGCAGACCTCAACTGTGTTGCTGAATTAAACCTTGGAAGCACTCAATTCCAGATTTGTTTTATGTAAGTAAAAAAAAACCCTTATTTTGAGACCCTTTTAAACAAAAATTCCATTTCCTACAGTAAAAGTATCAGTTTTAATTTCTTAGGCCACTCTAAGCAAATGCTAAGAAATGAATCGGGTTTAAACAATGGGACTTTATCCACTTAATGGCTAGAGTCCAAGAAAATGTCTAAATCAAGACATCATCAAGACAATTCTTTCTTCTCAAAGACCTACTGTGGGTGAATCTTGGCTCAGCTGCCATATGGCAAGTACCTGGTAGTGACTGCTGGTCTCTCCTCTTTACCAGATTTCATTGATTGCAACTTCTTGCTTCTGTGCTCTCTCTTGCTCTCTCTCTGTATTCATTTCATTTATAAAGGATTCCAAGAAGAGGATTAAGACCCATCCCAAATGAGGTGAGCCATGTCTTAACTGAAGTAAGATCTTCAAAAGATTCTACTTACAGTACATTTACATCCACAGTAATGGATTAGATTTAAGAACATGTTTTTCTGGGGTATACACAGCCTCAAACCACCACAGTATCTTAGCTGGTAATATATTCATGAATGCCATCTATCTGCTTCCCTTTCAATATTTCAAATATAAATGAAACTATGGAATATTATTATAAATAAAATCTTTTCTTTTATAGGATTCATGCATATCTTGACTAGGATCCATTATCATAAACTATCTTTTTAGGTAAAATATGATCACCACTTTACAGATGAGGAAATTGAGTACCTGAAAAATAATCTAAGGTCACAGAGCTCATAAAGGATGAAAGCCTCACTGAACCAAGGAAATGGTCTTTCAGCTATACCACTCCAAAACATAACATGGTACAAATAGCTTATGTTAAGGCCTAGGGGCGGGCAGCGGTAACTCAGTGGCAGAGTTCTCACCTGCCATGCCGGAGACCCGGGTTTGATTCCCAGAGCCTGCCCATGTGAAAAAAAAAAAAGGACTTATGTTAAGGCCTAGACTATATTGTGATTTTAAAATATTCACTACACAATACAAACCACCCCAGGTATATCTGAATCAGTCTAAGAGTAAACTGAATTTGCATTCTGAGATCATTTATCAATTATTGATAAGAAATCAGAGGTTTGACCTGACAAGAAGGAGAGTGACTAAGGGTAGGACTTGCAGAATCTTGCTGTTCATTTGGAATTCAAATCCATTAACTACAGAAGTATATTTTTAATTTAATTTTATTTTAAAATTTAATTTAATTTTATTTAAAATTTAAAAAGCAGTTTGGGGGCGGTGCATCAGTGGCTCAGTGGCAGAATTCTTGCCTACCATGCCAGAAACCTGGGTTCAATTCCCAGAACCTGCCCATGGAAAAAAACAAAAAAAAAACAGTTTGGTTTCTGTAAACTCACTTATAGAATCTCTTTAGAGAAAATGGGAGTGGCAGAGAGTGGTAGGATTAGGCAGATAGAAAAGCCTTCATTTGGGGGGGGGTGCGGGGGGGACAGGGTACATAATCAGGGAATCGAACTCGGGTCTCCCGCACGAAAGGTGAGCATTCTACCACTGAACCACCCGTGCACTTAAAAGCCTTCATTTTACATCCCACTAAAGTGGTACAGATTCCTAATCAGCACTAGTGCAAAAGGAATACAACATCTGTGAAGAACTCTGGGAACTGATTTTAGCATTTAGTGACGTTTATCTGGGTACATTTTCTAAGCGACTACTAAGTACATCTCTACAAAACAATGAAATTTACTCTGGGGGAAAAACTCTTTAGATATAATTACAAATCAGGCATAATTCATCATTTGTATTGATAACATTTGATAGATGTGATTAAAGTTCATGGGAATATTAAGTTAAATCTTCATGAAGGCCATCACAGCTGGGTCCTTTTTTCCCCCCATCTCCCCATACAATGCCTAAAGTAAGTCTTTACCATCATATTTCCATTTTCTTATCTGACCATCTGACTCAGCAGATTGAACAGTCAAAGAAGCTGACAAGCCCATTCCAATCGTGCATAAGCTACACTCCCAGTGCTTGTCTGAAGTCTGGGCTTATAGATGGTTCAAAGCCTCTTGATAGACTGAAAAGCCAAGTGTTCAAATTGGGATTAAGGGTTTTCACACAACCCTTGCAAAAGCTTTTAAATTTATAACTTGGAAAGTTTAGAAAATGAGAAACTAACAAGTCTGAACTATCTTTTCCCAGCTAATGTAGAATTTATCTGAGCGTGCCAGGACATGTGCATGTTTATGTACAGCCTTTCTTGCAGTTATTTTTCATCAGATCTGGAATAGCATGGATCCAGCTGTGCTATGTACCTGCCCTAATGTGCAATGCATCTATTTTAAAATGCCATTTACAGATTATTTCTCTCAGACATGCAAAGGACATAATGAGATAATGTGACAAAAAGCACTTTGTAGGCTGTGACGTACTATTAAAATGTTGTTATTATTATTACAACTTTAGATTTTTTTTATTTTAAAACTTAAAAGAGAGCAAGGGCTTCATGAAAAACCTGTCATGGTCACAGAGAGGCCGTTATTAAGACCCTAGGACATGTACATAAAGATAGCTCTGTGCTGAGGCTTTCAACCATTTTTATAGTTTAAATTCTGTCCATGAAACAGAAACAGTTCAAGAATACTACCTTCTTGTTTCTTAAAACCGAAAGTATGTAGTGAGCACTTCAATTATGGACAATCAAACCAAGATAAACCCTTAAATTACCTGTCAAGTGGATATAACACCTTAAATCTGTGTTCTGACCAACAACAGCATATCCCCAGAATCCAGCTCATTCAATGTTCAATAAATACTTATTGAACCAAGCTGAATTCATGAAGGAGTGGGCATGGTACTTAAATTCAGTTGTCAACTTGGCCAGGTGAAGGTACCTAGTTCTTTTGCTGTGGACATGAGCCAATTGTACGTGAACCTCATCTGTTACTGATTACATCTGCAGTCGGCTAGGAGGCATGCCTGCTGCAATGAATGATGTTTGACTTAATTAGCTGGTGCTTAAATGAGAGAGCTCAACGTAGCACAGCCCAAACAGCTCAGCATACCTCATCTCAGCACTCGCAGCTCAGCCCAGGCCTTTGGAGATGCAGAAAGAAATCACCCTGGGGAAAGTTATTGGAACCCAGAGGCCTAGAGAGAAAGCCAGCAGAGATCACCCTGTGCCTTCCTACGTGAGAAAGAACCTCAGATGAAAGTTAGTGCCTTTCCTCTGAAGAACTAATGAAATAAATCCCCTTTTATTAAAAGTCAGTCCATCTCTGGTGTGTTGCATTCCAGCAGCTAGCAAACCAGAACAGTAGGTAGCCCATTGCCACTCAAATTTGGGTCCCTTGGAACAGCTATATCAGCATCACTGAGACCTTGATAGAAATGCAGAGTCTCTGGACCAATCCCAGACACACCAAATCAGAATCTGCATTTTAACAAGTCCCCCCTCCAAGATGGTTGGCAGGTCCCTTAAAATGTGAGATCACTGCCATATTAGATGCTGCCTGTGCTGTGTTCCTTCATTCCACTCTGACGGTCACTTACAGACTGTTTCCTTGAACACCTTGCTGCATCACTCTGCCTGACAGTGTTCTCTAACCAAGGGAACAGCTTACTAGTCTGGTATGCACCAGTCAGGGCACAAGTGCTGGGAAGTTAATGCTCCCAGAGCCCCTCAAACTATAAAGGACAGTGACTTGGTATATAAGAATCATACTTAACTTGACCTATAATGGGAACATTCTTCAGCACATTCCACTCAGACTTTCAGTCTCCTCAGGGAGATCAAACCTCAGTTGCCCATAGTGATAACACACTCATTTGGGCATCTATTATTGGCTTTCCTATCTTTCCTGTCTCATGTCTCCATGTCCTCACACTGTCTTGGGATCATGCCCCAAATAAACTACATTCACTCTAATCTTTGCCTCAGGGTCTACTTTTGGAAGAACTCACTCTAAGATAAGTTACGTTCTACTTCTGATAGTCTATGCTCTATTCTAGCTCTTTATTTTAAAAGACGAGGAAATTGAAGTCCAAAGAAGTTAATAAATGCTTATATTCATTTGCTAAATGCTGCTGGAATGCAATATGCCAGACATGGAATGGGTTTTATAAAGGGAATTTATTACGTTACATGTACAATTCTAAAGCTGTGAAAATGTCCAAATTAAGGCACCAACAAGAGGTTACCTTCACTCAAAAAAGGCTGATGCTATCTGGAACATCTCTGTCAGCTGGGAAGTCATGTGGCTGGCATTTGCTGGTCCTTGTTCCTGGTTCTATAGCTTCCAGCTTCTGATGCCAGTGGTTTCCTCTTTAAGCATCTGTCAGCATTTACTTAGTTCCCCCAGGACAGGTTCTTGTTTGCTTAGCATCTCATGGGAAGAGACATGGTGACTTCCATTGGGCTGTGCCCATGTCTAGGCATCTGGTGTCTCTGTCAGCACTCCAAGCACCTCCAAACATCCATGTCTCTGTCAGATGTTCTCCAAGCATCTGCATCTAAGGTTTCTCCAAAGTGTCTCCCCTCTTAAAGTACTCTAGTCAACTAATAAAGACCCACCTCAAATGGGTGGAGTTACATCATCTAATCAAAAGGCCACAGCCACAATTGGTTTAGATTATCTTCATGGTGCTAATCTAATCAAAAGTTTCCACCCTGAAAATGAACCATGATTAAAAGAGACAGCTGTCCCCACCAGATTGGGTCAGGGTTAAAACATGGGTTTTCTGGCGTATGTAATAGTTTCAAACCAGCACAATGCCTAACAGATCAACAAGAGCATTTGGATCAGAGCAAAGAGGGGATTCACGCATGAGGCTTCTAATTCTGGTCCTACCACTAAGATTTTGGGGCTTCCATTTGCCTATCAGGACGTTAAACAGGGGATCACTAAGATCCCTTAAGTCTTTGAACTTCTGAGTTCAGGGTGGGAGAGGAGGACCAGGAACCCAAGTCAAGAGACTGCAAGCCCAGGATTCTTTCCAACTCACCAAAATATTTCTCCTACCTAGCATGTTTTAAAAGGAAGAACAATAAAATCCAACAACTGTAACATGAAACTAAAAAAATTACTTCACTCTTTTAATTCACAAATTTATATCACTTTGATTACAAACAATTCATGACAATTCACACTGAAAGAGAGTATTAACATAAATAATTCAAAAACTCTCTAATAATCAGCCCAGCTGTAAGATGTTCCTGCCAATGGAAACATCTCAGGAGGCCACCTTAGCTGAGTAGATGGCAGACTTGACTCCCAATGCATGCAGATGATCTGCATTGTAGAAAACGGCCTCTTGCCAGCCTTAAGACTTGTGTTTAAGAAAGCATACTCGCTTTCTCCTTAGTGGTGGGGGATGAGGAGACTTGGAGACTTTAGAGCATGTAGCCAACAGACCAGTGGGTGGTTATGGGTTTTCTAAAGCTGACATAATAACAAGTCTGTGATGTATTCTGCCTAAGTCGTAATCAAATAACATTATTTATTGTTACAGAAGTTTTTCTATAGCTCTGCTCACACTACACTCTCTCTTCTGACCTTGAATATTGATGCAGGAACCAGAGTCCAATAAAGAAGATGTAAGTAATCCTATGAAACTCCAGGTTGCCACTAGGCAATTATACTCACTTTCTTTTTCTCAAAGGGAAATGGGATAATGCGATGGTTTGGAGGCTTTATGGACCCCAGAAGATCATGCTCTTAAACTTAATCCATTTCTATGGGTCTAGGCCTATGGAGTGGGAGCTTTTTATTACATTATTTCAGTAGAGGTGTACCCCAGGTGGGTCTTAATCTTCTTACTGGAGTTTTCTCTCTCAGAAGTGAAGAGAAAAAGCCACAGAAGCAAGAAGTTGAAAGCAACAAAGCCCAGAAGAGAAAGGAGGGACCAGCAGATGCTGCCATGTGCCTTTCCATCTGACAAAGGAGTTCTGGTAGCATCTTGACAATGCCTTAATTTGGACATTTTCATGGCCTCAGAACTGTAAGTTTGTAAATTAATAAATCCCCTTGTTAAAAACCAGCCCATTTCTGGTATACTATATCCCAGCAGCTTTAGCAAACTAAAACATATGGGAACGTTCCAAAATCTCCTGTTGAGCATCTGTAAACAACACATACTTTCCCCTTTCCATTCCCTTCCATCACTTTCCATTTCCCCTTGCCAAGAGTCTAAACACACTCCCACCATTGGAATCCTATATCCTTGTTCTGGACTCTTGCACAACCTAGAGTTCCATTAAGTCTATTTCTACCTTCCTGTAAGGGAGTGTTCTAGTTTGCTAGCTGCCAGAATGTGATATACCAGAAACGGAATGGCTTTTAGAAAGGGGAATTTAATAAGTTGCAAGTTTACAGTTCTAAGGCTGTAAAAATGTCCCAATTAAAGGAAGGATATCGAAATGTCCAATCTAAGGCATCCAGGGAAAGATACTTTGGTTCAAGAAAGTGGATGAAGTCCAGGGTTTCTCTCTCAACTGGAAAGGCACATGATGAACATGGCGATGTCTGCTAGCTTTCTCTCCAGGCTTCTTATTTCATGAAGCTCTCCCTGGGGCATATTCCTTATTCATTTCCAAAGGTCTCTGGTTGCATGGGCTCTTGGCCTCATGGCTCTCATCATTCTGAAACTTTCTCCAAAATGTTTCCTCTTTTAAAGATTCTGGTAAACTAATCAAGACCTATCTGGAATGCGTGGAGTCACATCTCCCTCTCATCAATGTTTAATACCCACAATTGGGTGTGTCACATTTCCATGGAGATAACCTAATCAAGTTTCCAACCTACATTATTGAATGAGGATTAAAAGAAATGGCTGCCTTTACAAAATGAAATTAGGGTTAAAGCATGGCTTTTCTAGGGTACATAAATCGTTTCAAATGGCACAGGGAGCATTATCTACACCACTATGGTCTTCTGAAAGCATCAGCTATAATGTGAGTATTACACCAAAAACTAACATGCAAACAAAATGTGGTATATATACACATAATGGAATGTTGTTCAGCCATAAACAGGAACAAAATTCTGATATATGCTCTCTTTCTCTGCGGGCGGCGCTCCCGCCACCAGCCAGCCAGCCCTCCTCTCCCTCTTTCTCCGCTGGCGGCGCTCCTGCCACCAGCCAGCCAGCCCTCCTCTCCCTCTTTCTCCGCCGGCGGCGCTCCCGCCGCCAGCCAGCCAGCCCTCCTCTTCCCCCTTCTCCGCCGGCGGTGCTCCCGCCATCATCTTGCCCTTCTCTTTCCCCTCCTGCTCCGACGCTCCATCCGCCATCTTATCCTCCCCTTTCTCCTCCTGCTCCGGCGGCTCTCCAACCACCACCGTGCCCTCTGCCGCCTTCACCAGCTCCTCCGCCACTGTCCTGGACAGCCTTGCCACCCTCACCTTTCCTCCTCCAGAACAGCTACTGGGGGAG
Source organism: Tamandua tetradactyla (assembly GCF_023851605.1). Lineage (NCBI taxonomy): Eukaryota > Metazoa > Chordata > Mammalia > Pilosa > Myrmecophagidae > Tamandua > Tamandua tetradactyla. Next base: position 54,106,102 of record NC_135350.1, on the reverse strand, counting down.
TGGAGACGATACAGAGCAGCTCCCGGAGCCACGACGGAGATCAAAGTGACGGCGTACCCCATCCTGGAATGGCTGACTGTCTGGGAGAACCAGCTCCGGTGAGATCGCCGAGGGGCACGGACTTTCCCGGGTGGGACGGCAAGCGGCCGGAGTCCCTCCCTTCCTCCTACCCAGGCCAGCTGGCAGAATTGGGCAGGCGGTCCCCTCGGGCCGGAGGGCTGGCGCCCCCACCACGTGAGGCCTCCCGGACCAACTGAGAGAGTTGGGTCAGAAATCCGCAGACCGTGGAGAACAGTGACCGGGGGGGTCCCTTCCAAACATGTGACTCCCCGGTCCGGCTGGGAATGGTGCACACTCCCGGGCCGCAGCAGCTGGCGCCCTCCCACCATGCTTGGCGCCCCGGGCCGACTAGGAAATTCAGTTGGGCGCTCTCCCGGGCTGCGGCGGCCGGCGACACTCCCAGCGTTCGGACCCCCGGGCCGGCTGGCACTATTCCAAGCTGCTTCGGCTGGCAAACCTCCCCCACGGTGAGAGTTTTCCAAGGTTAAAGGACCCACAGCACCTTTTGCTGGTGGAACCCGCAGACAAACGCGTGCCACGAACGCCACCTACTGGGCAGGATAGGAAAGACAGAACCCAGAGATTTCACAGAAGGATCTTTCAACCTGTTGGGTCCAACACCCAGGGAAGTCTGACTAAATGCCCAGACGCCAGCAGAGGATAACGGATCACACTCACAAAATTGAAAATATGGCCCAGTCAAAGGAAAAGACCAATAGTTCAAATGAGATACAGGAGCTGAAACAACTAATGCTGAATATACGAACAGAAATGGAAAACCTCTTCAAAAACAAAATCGATAAATTGAGGGAGGACATGAAGAAGACATGGGCTGAACAAAAAGAAGAAATAGAAAAACTGAAAAAACAAATCACAGAGCTTATGGAAGTGAAGGATAAAGTAGAAAAGATCGAAAAAACAATGGATACCTACAATGATAGATTTAAAGAGACAGAAGATAGAATTAGTGATTTGGAGGATGGAACATCTGAATTCCAAAAAGAAACAGAAACTATCGGGAAAAGAATGGAAAAATTTGAACAGGGTATCAGGGAACTCAAGGACAATATGAACCGCACAAATATACGTGTTGTGGGTGTCCCAGAAGGAGAAGAGAAGGGAAAAGGAGGAGAAAAACTAATGGAAGAAATTATCACTGAAAATTTCCCAACTCTTATGAAAGACCTAAAATTACAGATCCAAGAAGTGCAGCACACCCCAAAGAGATTAGACCCAAATAGGCGTTCTCCAAGACACTTACTAGTTAGAATGTCAGAGGTCAAAGAGAAAGAGAGGATCTTGAAAGCAGCAAGAGAAAAACAATCCATCACATACAAGGGAAACCCAATAAGACTATGTGTAGATTTCTCAGCAGAAACCATGGAAGCTAGAAGACAGTGGGATGATATATTTAAATTACTAAAAGAGAAAAACTGCCAACCAAGACTCCTATATCCAGCAAAATTGTCCTTAAAAAATCAGAGAGAAATTAAAACATTCTCAGACAAAAAGTCACTGAGAGAATTTGTGACAAAGAGACCAGCTCTGCAAGAAATACTAAAGGGAGCACTAGAGTCAGAACTGAAAAGACAGAAGAGAGAGACATGGAGAAAAGTGTAGAAAGAAGGAAAGTCAGATATGATATATATAATACAAAAGGCAAAATGGTAGAGGAAAATATTATCCAAACAGTAATAACTTTAAATGTCAATGGACTGAATTTCCCAATCAAAAGACATAGATTGGCAGAATGGATTAAAAAACAGGATCCTTCTATATGCTGTCTACAGGAAACACATCTTAGACCCAAAAATAAGCATAGGTTGAAAGTGAACGGTTGGGAAAAGATATTTCATGCAAATAACAACCAGAAAAGAGCAGGAGTGGCTATACTAATATCCAACAAATTAGACTTCAAATGTAAAACAGTTAAAAGAGGCAAAGAAGGACACTATCTACTAATAAAAGGAACAATTCAACAAGAAGACATAACAATCATAAATATTTATGCACCGAACCAGAATGCCCCAAAATACGTGAGGAATACACTGCAAATACTGAAAAGGGAAATAGACACATATACCATAATAGTTAGAGACTTCAATTCACCACTCTCATTAATGGACAGAACATCTAGACAGAGGATCAATAAAGAAATAGAGAATCTGAATATTACTATAAATGAGCTAGACTTAACAGACATTTATAGGACATTAAATCCCACAACAGCAGGATACACCTTTTTCTCAAGTGCTCATGGATCATTCTCAAAGATAGACCACATGCTGGGTCACAAAGCAAGTCTTAACAAATTTAAAAAGATTGAAATCATACACAACACTTTCTCGGATCATAAAGGAAGGAAGTTGGAAATCAGTAATAGGCAGAGGGCCAGAAAATTCACAAATATGTGGAGGCTCAACAACACACTCTTAAACAACAAGTGGGTCAAAGAAGAAATTGCAAGAGAAATTAGTAAATACCTCGAGGCAAAGGAAAATGAAAACACAACATATCAAAACTTATGGGATGCAGCAAAGGCAGTGCTAAGAGGGAAATTTATTGCCCTAAATGCCTATATCAGAAAAGAAGAAAAGGCAAAAATACACGAGTTAACTGCCCACTTGGAAGAACTGGAGAAAGAACAGCAAACTAATCCCAAAGCCAGCAAAAGGAAAGAAATAATAAAGATTAGAGCAGAAATAAATGAAATTGGAAACATGAAAACAATAGAGAAAATCAATAAGGCCAGAAGTTGGTTCTATGAGAAAATCAATAAGATTGATGGGCCCTTAGCAAGATTGACAAAAAGAAGAAGAGAGAGGATGCAAATAAATAAGATCAGAAATGGAAGAGGAGACATAACTACTGACCTCACAGAAATAAAGGAGGTAATAACAGGATACTATGAACAACTTTACGCTAATAAATACAACAACTTAGATGAAATGGACGGGTTCCTGGAAAGACATGAACAACCAACTTTGATTCAAGAAGAAATAGATGACCTCAACAAACCAATCACAAGTAAAAAAATTGAATTAGTCATTCAAAAGCTCCCTAAAAAGAAAAGTCCAGGACCAGATGGCTTCACATGTGAATTCTATCAAACATTCCAGAAAGAATTAGTACCAACTCTCCTCAAACTCTTCAAAATAATCGAAGTGGAGGGAAAACTACCTAATTCATTCTATGAAGCCAACAGCACCCTCATACCAAAACCAGGCAAAGATATTACAAAAAAAGGAAACTACAGGCCAATCTCTCTAATGAATATAGATGCAAAAATCCTCAATAAAATTCTAGCAAATCGTATCCAACAACACATTAAAAGAATTATACATCATGACCAAGTAGGATTCATCCCAGCTATGCAAGGATGGTTCAACATAAGAAAATCAATTAATGTAATACACCATATCAACAAATCAAAGCAGAAAAATCACATGATCAATTGATGCAGAGAAGGCATTTGACAAGATTCAACATCCTTTCCTGTTGAAAACATTTCAAAAGATAGGAATACAAGGGAACTTCCTTAAAATGATAGAGGGAATATATGAAAAACCCACAGCTAATATCATCCTCAATGGGGAAAAATTGAAAACTTTCCCCCTAAGATCAGGAACAAGACAAGGATGTCCACTATCACCACTATTATTCAACATCGTGTTGGAGGTTCTAGCCAGAACAATTAGACAAGAAAAAGAAATACAAGGCATCAAAATTGGAAAGGAAGAAGTAAAACTATCACTGTTTGCAGACGATATGATACTACACGTCGAAAACCCGGAAAAATCCACAACAAAACTACTAGAGCTAATAAATGAGTACAGCAAAGTAGCAGGTTACAAGATCAACATTCAAAAATCTGTAGCATTTCTATACACTAGTAATGAACAAGCTGAGGGGGAAATCAAGAAACGAATCCCATTTACAATTGCAACTAAAAGAATAAAATACCTAGGAATAAATTTAACTAAAGAGACAAAAAACATATATGAAGAAAACTACAAAAAACTGCTAAAAGAAATCACAGAAGACCTAAATAGATGGAAGGGCATACCGTGTTCATGGATTGGAAGACTAAATATAATTAAGATGTCAATCCTACCTAAACTGATCTACAGATTCAATGCAATACCAATCAAAATCCCAACAACTTATTTTTCAGAATTAGAAAAACCAATAAGCAAATTTATCTGGAAGGGCAGTTTGCCCCAAATTGCTAAAAACATCTGAGGGAAAAAAACGAAGCTGGAGATCTTGCACTGCCGGACTTTAAGGCATATTATGAAGCCACAGTGGTCAAAACAGCATGGTATTGGCATAAAGATAGATATATCGACCAATGGAATCGAATAGAGTGCTCAGATATAGACCCTCTCATCTATGGACATTTGATCTTTGATAAGGCAGTCAAGCCAACTCACCTGGGACAGAACAGTCTCTTCAATAAATGGTGCCTAGAGAACTGGATATCCATATGCAAAAGAATGAAAGAAGACCCGTATCTCACACCTTATACAAAAGTTAACTCAAAATGGATCAAAGATCTAAACATTAGGTCTAAGACCATAAAACAGTTAGAGGAAAATGTAGGGAGATATCTTATGAATCTTACAACTGGAGGCGGTTTTATGGACCTTAAACCTAAAGCAAGAGCACTGAAGAAAGAAAGAAAGAAATGGGAGCTCCTCAAAATTAAACACTTTTGTGCATCAAAGAACTTCATCAAGAAAGTAGAAAGACAGCCTACACAATGGGAGATAATATTTGGAAATGATATATCAGATAAAGGTCTAGTATCCAGAATTTATAAAGAGATTGTTCAACTCAACAACAAAAAGACAGCCAACCCAATTACAAAATGGGAAAAAGACTTGAACAGACACCTACCAGAAGAGGAAATACGGATGGCCAAGAGGCACATGAAGAGATGCTCAATGTCCCTGGCCATTAGAGAAATGCAAATCAAAACCACAATGAGATATCATCTCACACCCACCAGAATGGCCATTATCAACAAAACAGAAAATGACAAGTGCTGGAGAGGATGCGGAGAAAGAGGCACACTTATCCACTGTTGGTGGGAATGTCAAATGGTGCAACCACTGTGGAAGGCAGTTTGGCGGTTCCTCAAAAAGCTGAATATAGAATTGCCATATGACCCAACAATACCATTGCTAGGTATCTACTCAAAGGACTTAAGGGCAAAGACACAAACGGACATTTGCACACCAATGTTTATAGCAGCGTTATTTACAATTGCAAAGAGATGGAAACAGCCAAAATGTCCATCAATAGAAGAATGGCTAAACAAACTGTGGTATATACATACGATGGAATATTATGCAGCTTTAAGACAAGATAAACTTATGAAGCATGTAATAACATGGATGGACCTAGAGAACATTATGCTGAGTGAGTCCAGCCAAATCTAAAGGACAAATACTGTATGTTCCCACTGATGTGAACCGACATTCGAGAATAAACTTGGAATATGTCATTGGTAACAGAGTCCAGCAGGAGTTAGAAACAGGGTAAGATAATGGGTAATTGGAGCTGAAGGAATACAGACTGTGCAACAGGATTAGATACAAAAACTCAAAAATGGACAGCACAATAATACCTAAGTGTAAAGTAATCATGTTAAAACACTGAATGAAGCTGCATCTGAGCTATAGGGTTTTGTTTTGTTTTGTTTTGTTTTGTTTTTTACTATTATTATTACTTTTATTTCTTTTCTCTACATTAACATTCTATATCTTTTTCTGTTGTGTTACTAGTTCCTCTAAACCGATGCAAATGTACTAAGAAACGATGATCATGCATCTATGTGATGATGTTAAGAATTACTGATTGCATATGTAGAACGGTATGATTTCTAAATGTTGTGTTAATTTCTTTTTTTCCGTTAATTAATAAAAATAAATAAATAAATAAAAAATTCTGATATATGCTATAACATAGTTCAACCTTGTTGAATGAAATAAACCAGACACAAAGAACAGATATTGTATGGTTTCATTTACATGAAATAATTAGAAAATGCAAATTCATGGAGACAGAAAGATGAAGGGAAGAGGGAATGGAAAATCAATACTTAATAGATTCAGAGTTTCAGTTTGGGATGATAGACAAGCTTTGGTAATGGAGGGTGGTGATGGCAGCACCACATTGTGAATGTAATTAATGCCATTGAACCGTATGCTTGAAAATGGCTAAAATGGGAAATGTTATGCTGTATAATGTGACGCCACACCTAGAAACCACTTATATTCATGTTAAGCACTAGCCGCAGGATATAAATTAGCTTTAGTTTAGACCAAGCATGGTTTATTCATTCAGTAATGTGACCCTGAGTCTGTACCTTAAAATTTGTGAATGCTTGATGAGAAGAGACTGAAGAGAAAGTGGAGTACCCCAAACAAGATTTTGCCACTGATGCCCCATATGTAGTGAAATTTAAGACCCAACTAACCCAGACTTTGGAAAATGTCCTATTCTTCAACTGTTGCATTATTGACACATTGGAGCCACAGAAAAAGATCACATCTGTATCTAACACCTCTGTATCTCAGTTCATATCCTCTCAGTGGGACTTTTTACTCCAATTATTACTGAAGCAATTAGTTGTGCTCAGATGTAACCTGATAGCCCCTTGCATTAGCTCTCCCCCATATACCTCACACTTTTAGACCCCAGGCTTTCTGCCACCCCCAAGTCATGGGAGACCCTTCAGAGCAGTCATTCTATTCACACACAACTCTGGAAGTTGGAGGAAGTTAATCCTTGGCCAATGAGGAGCAAGAGGCTGTAGGTAAATCCTCCCCTCCCCTGTTGCTGGAATAAGAAGCGACTTGAGAAATTAGAGAGAACAAGGACTTTAGAACCATACAGATTGGAGTATGTAAGTAGTTTTGCTACTTATGGTTTAGCCTTAAGTATCTCAGCTTCCTCTTCTGTAAAATGGGGCTAATCTTCTTGTGAGTTGAGATCTTAAACAGCATAAAGCATGTAATGCTCTTAGCACATAGAAGATATTAAATTCCTGGTACCTATTTTTATTATTTGATTACTATTATTTTCATAAAGAGTGAGTTATATCTTTCCACAAAAAATGAAATGAGTGCTGGCAATTATCCATATTGTATGTTTATTATGAATAAGGAAAAAAATTCAATTTACTTGGTCTAGATGACAGTGTCTTTATTTTGAGTACAAAATAAGCCAATTTCTCGTAGTAATAAAATAGCAATTCCAACCTGGTTAATTTACATATAGTATGTGAATCGGCCAAATTCATTCCATAATAACAAAGATAGTACAGAGGAATTATATTCGAAAACTCTGATTGAAGGTTTGGCTAATTTGGGGGCATTAAACTGCTGAAGAATTTGGACTGTTAACAGTTTTCAGTAATTACTGTCAAGGTTTCAAAGCTCCAAAATTGGCTGCAGTGTTATTTTACTCTTGAGTTTTAGTTCCATATCATAGTACGGAGCAAAGAATTTGACTTCTGTCCAGAGCATGTGATCCTGTAGAAAGTTAACTGGGCCAAAGATATCAACTTCCGTAACTAAATCTATGGCATCAGACTTTGAATTGGCCACTTCATTCTGAATTTTATTAGGCAGTAATAATGCCTAGGAACATGACCGAGAAAAAAGCTTAGAGTAGCCAGATTTAAAGAGTGAGAGATGGTTGCATAATTCAGTTCAGAAGCTTGTAATAATAAGGCAGAGATCTAGGAGGAATAACTCAAGTCTTCTATCATTTATAGACTCCTTTCAGAAAAATCATTTGTAGACTATTTATATAGGATTGATCTCTATTGAGAAAAGTCCTTCCAAAGGTGCAATTCTACTCCCAGATTTCATTATTTATATGAGTGAGTAATGAATATTTAAAAATCATCTCAAGTGAGTATTTTAAGAAAACAGCCCAAAGCGCACATTATTTTAAAAGCAATACTGGTAGGCTAGAAAAGGATGACAGAATAAGAGTTGGAAAAAGAAATGTAAAAATACAAAACTTTTTTTAATGGAAAATATAGTGCCATTCATTCTTTTAATTAGTACATTTTTATCACATGACTATTATGCACCAGCATTAGGAACATAAAGACAAGTAAGACACAGTTCTTGCCTTCCAGAACCTCACAGTTCAATTTTATTCTAAGACAAACTGATAAACAAAATGTTACATAACTATCTAAACATGTCGACAGCATGAAAGAGCATTGAAAGAAAAAGAAAAGGCTGCAGAGTCTAAATCATTTTATACATGAAAGATGGGAACAATAAAAGGTACATGCAGTGGCCAAATCCAAGAGAACTTCTCAGAACACTTGGATTGGGGACATTCTTAAGAACAATAGCTAGCTGTATTGCTTTATTAGATTCAGTGCTATGGCTTGATTATGGAGCTACAAAAGAATTTTTTAAATTACTTTGAGAGGCGAAAGAGTTGAGGGAGGTAACCATGTATGATGCAGGAGAAGGTAAGAAATACAGAAGCCGTTGTTTCTATAGTAGTCACATTACTTATTTTGCATTTCCTGACTCAACTGATTCAGGGCAGAATATTTAACCAAAGCTCAGCCAGTCAGGTTCTCCCTCCAGGGAACTTTTAATGGGAAAACCAGCAATTCCAACTGACTAAGTGCTTGCACGCTGGGGCCATTTTCCACCATCTATGGAGAGGCAGAATAAGCCAGTCAACAAAGAAAGGGAAGCTGGCTTGTTCCATTAGGCAACCCCTTTAGTCCTGCCATGATTCCAAGCCCTGGTTCCATCCCATCTTAGACCCGGCTGTACCATTTGTCTATGTTGCAGGAGACAGCCTTGCATCCATCCATAAATTCCCCCTTTGGACATGAGCCAGAATGGGTGACTTTTAATAAATAATCCCTTGACTATAACACATCTTTCCAGCAAGACTAATCTGTTCATTGAACCAAAAATGCTATGGGCATTTCTGTCTAAAAATTACAAGTTTATCCTATCCTTTCAGAGCTCCCTCACTCTACCTCCTCCCCCAACTCACTGTAGCCAATATGCCTCAATAACATTTAGATGAACTCCTGAGACATGACCGAGGCTGAAAATGAGGTTTTAGGTAACTTCACACTGAACCATCGCCCAAATGCTCCATAGTATGAAAAGCCTTTGAAATCTGGTATGTATTTTATAGTTGCAGCACATTTCAAGTGCTCAGTTGTGTTATCTGGCTAGTATCTATCATATTGCACAGTGCAACTCTAGACTTTGAATTGAGGCTCTGCCACTTCCTTATTGGATAAGCCTGAAAAAAAATGGAATCTTAAATGTAAATCCTTTAATATAGCGCCTGGCACATTGAAAGCCCTCAAAAATCAAAAAATAAATACCACTATTTTTATCACAAAACACAATGGGGAAGTGTGCAGAAGGCCAGGCGGTGTGGACAGCTCCCCGGCACCCCGCGCCCTCCTGCTCCCAGAGCCCACCACCCCCTGAGCCCGCTGCCCCAACCCTCAGCACCAAATTGCTACTGCTGCCACCACAGCCACCGAGGCACAGTGAGCGGCCCAGGTGCAGGCCTTCAAGTGTGGGGTGGGAGACAGAGCTGTAGGTAAAACTAGTCTACTGACCAGTTAACACAACCAATGCATTTTCTGCAGAATATCTTCCCACCGCCTTTGACAACTATTCTGCCAATGTTATGGTAGATGGAAAACCGGTGAATCTGGGCTTATGGGATACAGCGGACAAGGAGATTATGACCTATAACGCCCCCTCTCCTATCCACAAGCAGATGTATTCTTAATTTGTTTTCCCTCGTGGGTTCTGCATCATTTGAAAACGTTCGTGCAAAATGGCATCCTGAGGTGCGAAACCATTGTCCCAATACTCCCATCATCCTAGTGGGAACTAAACTTGATCTTAGGGATGACGAAGACACATTTGAGAAATTGGAGAAGAAGCTGCCTCCCATCCCCAATCCCCAGGGGTTAGCTAAGGTGAAGGAGATGGATGCTGTACATTCCTGGAGTGCTGGGTTCTCACAGAGCGGGGCCTCAGGACAGTGTTCAGTGAAGCTATCAGAGCAGGTCTCTGATCATCCCCTGGAAAGAAGAGAAAGAGAAAATGACTGCAGCTGTAAGTGTCAGAGTCCCTCGTTTTACCCAGTCCCACTTAGAACCTCTGTACGTGTTGCTCAGAAACAGTGGAGGCTTGGCATTCATTGCCAAATTCTTGTTACAGATTATTTTTTCCATAAAACCATTTGGAACCAGTCAGTAATTTCAAGGTTTGGTTTGTTTAAAGTGTAAGAGCTTAGACTTTCGTATTCTATTTAAAGTTATCCCTAAATGGTAAGACTTCTTAAAGCCTTATTTTTCAAAAGCCCCTATTCTTGCTTAGATTGAGTTGCCAAAATACCTTTTGAACAAAAGTTACATTGCTGTGTTACAAACACTAAGCACTAAACTGTTTTAAAGACCTTTGTAGCTTCTGATGTTAGGAAATGCAGACCCTTTCTAACTAGTTTTCAGGTATGTAAAGCCTGAGAAGGCAGCTTCCTCAACAAAATGTTGCCATTTAATGCATTCAATAATTTGTCTATCCATGTTTATTACATAACATTGTTACTGTACGTCATAATGGAATGAGTAGAACAACTCAACTCTTTGGATCACATTTTTTTTTTGTTTCATAGCGATTTGTTAAGTTAGTTTACTAGCTTCTGCTGAGATTTTGAACAGAAATCTGATTCTTAGTAATGGGTATACTGGGTTGGAGTATGTGTAGCACTTGATGTGATCAAAGGATAAAGACAGTATTTTGACAAAATATGAAGTGGAGATTAATTCACAGTACATTGTATACAGAATAAATAAACTGAATAAAGGTGTCACGGGTACAATTTTTAAAAAATTAAGTTCTGTCAAATGCAGTAGATGATGAAAAAAGGTTGGTGTTATCAGTAAGTGTTTTTCTTAAGCTTTTCCTTTCTCCTGCACCTGCCATCCCTCCCAAAAGTGGGCATTTAATTCCTCTCTGAACTGGCCGTTCCCACAGTTGCTAACTTGAACTTAGTAAGTGGTTTTCTTATGCAGTTTTTCTTAACAAGCAGTATGTCTCCTTGTGTTATAAAATCTTTCTGATAATGCATTAGAATTGTTTGGTAGATTAGTAAAAGTGCATTCACCTATTTTCCTGTTACTTTATTCAAAGCTAATGCATGTTTCCTTTGTAATGAGTGTAAACATCATGTGTTGCAGCTTTACTGTTTTTAAAATATTTTAGATGGTATCAAACTCTGACCCTTCCTAACATCACTATCTTGCCTAATACTGACCTAATACTTGACTAATACTGACCCTGCCCTTTGCCTCACCATCACGGACAAGTGCTTCCTCTATTGCTTTTCCTAAGAACATTCCTTGAAGTCTGTGAGGCTCTGTTAGCTCAGCACTAGCACTGACAGCTTTCTGTAACCCTACACACTGGCGAGAACAAATGTCAGACCTTTGAAGCACTAGAACAAAATTTTTTAAATTGACAGTTGCTGAATTATGGAGTGTTTTTACATTGATCTTTTGCTAATGCAATTAACAGTATTTTTTCCTTGTATGACTTAATAAATTCTTGAATCATTTTTTAAAAAAACCAATGGGTACACAGAAAGGAGACTCAGAAAAGCTCACACTTCATTGGCACTAGTGGTAGGTTGAATTATGTGCCCCAGAAAAAAATGTGTTCTTAATCTTAATCCATTTCTGTGAGTATGAGCTCATGGTAAATAGAATCTTTTGACAATGTTATTTTTAGTTAAGGTATGTGTATGAGTTTGTCAAGCTGCTGGAATGCTTGACAAAGTAATATATACCAGAAACAAAATGGCTTTTTTAGAAAAGGGACTTAATAAATTGCAAGTTTACAGTTCTAAGCATTTAAAAACATCCAAACTAAGGCATTCAGGGAAGGGTGCTTAATTCACAGAAGGTTGATTTGGGAATTCATGTGGCTGATGTCTCCAAGTTTTTGTTCTCAGTTCTTTTGCTTCAGGTTCTGATGCCAATGAGTTCCTCTGTAAGCATCTGTGGGCATTCATTTAGCTGCTCCTGGAAAAAAAAATCTGAGTTTCATCTCTTAATTTAGCATCTGCCAAGGCTAGTGATTTCTTCTCATCAGGTTCTGGCTATTTCTGTGAGTCCTTGCTTAAAACCCAGGCTATTTCTCCAAATGTCTACATTTACTCTTCCAAACATCTGTGTCTGTGTCTACAACTACTCTGAAGTTTCTGTCAGTGCTGGCTCTTTCCAAAATGTTTCCTCTTTCAAAGGATTCCAGTGAACTAATCAAGACCCACATCTCCATCCAATCAAAAGATCACACCCACAGCTGGGCGTGTCAAATTTCCATGGGGATAATCTAATCAAAAGTTTCTGCCCTACAGCTCTGAATTAAGATTAAAAGAAATGGCTGTCTCTACAAGATTAAATCAGGATTAAACCCATGGCTTTTGTGGGGTACATAATACTTTCACAGTGTGGTCCAATTGAATGAGGTTAAGGCTTAATTCTATTAAGAAAGGTTCTATAAAGAGAAAGCCACTTCCTCTTGGAGGAGAGACACTAGAAGTCAATGGAACCCAGAAGAGAATGGGGAGGACACCATTGTACAGAGAATTCAAGGAACCCTAAGGATTGCCAGCCTGCTATAAAGTTGCCAACCCCAGGAGAAAACAAGCCTTTCAGCCACCAAAAGCATAAGATAATAATGAGATGTCCTGTTATTTAAGACAACCCATAGTGTGGTGCTTGTCATAGGAGCTGAGAAACTAATACAGGACCCGGTAAAAATATAATAGAATTAAGTAACAAATAAAAATCTCATTATGATTGTTTGAAATTCTGTACTCTTTGTAGCTACCAAGAGCATTGATTTTTTTAGCTACCTTCTTCCATTTACTACCTATATGAAGGTAGGTGATTTATTTAATCATTTGATACTTCAGTGTTTCCATCTGTAAAATGGGACTAGTGATAGTATCTATATTGTATGCTTGTGGTAGATCAAATGAGTTAGTAGATGCAAAGCACTTAGAACAGGGACCAGCACATGGTAAAGATCAGCAGTAGTTATCACCATCATCACCATCATTATTATCAGTATCATTTTTGCTGTTGCTATTATTATTCTACCACCCCAGATAGTTGATGACATTAAATCATTGGGTCTTGGATCCTCAGCTTTCACTAATTTTCTTGTTAAATCTAAAGTCAAAAAATCTATTATGTATGTAATTACAAATTTTCTCCACTCAATATACAGAGCCACACAAGGTCAAAAGAATAATTAGAACAAACGAATTGGAAACAGCTGGTTCATAAGCATCACAATTCAGTTCATAATTATAAAGGCTGAAATAGAAGTAGGATGCTGGGGACTGAGCACATGAAATGAATAAATGACCAAATACTCTCTATTGTTCCTGCACGCTCATCCATCCCCTTATTGCAAGGCTAGAAGCTTTGAACACAAATATCTCATTACTAACAAGGTACTGGATATGGTTCAGTTGCTGCCAATGGTATACACTCATGCAAGACTTGGAAGGAAGAAAGGGATAGAATTACTCTTCTTCCTCTGTGAGCTTTAGCAGACATGTGGGCTGCCCAAATGTGAGTTGCCTTGAAATTCACCCCTCTTAGGATTGCAGACGTACTGTGAAGTCATGAATGATAGCCTATTTTTTCTTCACCTCTGGGTAGCATCAGAATTTCTCGGGCATACCACATGGACCATAACTGTGACTGTCCTCCTGACTTTTAGTTCTTCATTCCTCTCAGTGATTTTTACTAGCACCTGATTTCCTGCATTAAATCTTTTCCTGATTGAAATACCTAGAATTATTTTTGTTTTCTTAACTGAAACTTCACTAGTATTCCTGTTTTCCCATGAAAATGGATCTGACCCCAAAACTAACTAAAGCATGAAAGATGCAGGCAGTCAAATGTTAGGAACTGACTCTAGTAACCTTAATTAGTGTTCTAGTTTGCTAGCTGCCAGAATGCAACACAGCAGAGACGGATTGGCTTTTAATAAAAAGGGGATTTATTTAGTTAAAAACGTATAGTACTTCAGAGGAAAGGCAGCTAACTTTCAGCAGAGGTTCTTTCTTACACAGGAAGGCATAGGGTGATCTCTGCTGGCCTTCTTTTTTCCAGGCCTCTGGGTTCCAACAACTTTCCCTGGGGTGGTTCCTTTCTGTACCTCCAAAGGCCTGGGCTGAGCTGCTTGAGCTGAGATGAGGCATGCTGAGCTGCTTGAGCTGTGCTACATTGAGCTTTCTCATTTAAGCACCAGCCAAGTAAATCAAACATCATTCATTGCTGAAGGCACGCCTCCTAGCCGACTGCAGATGTAATCAGTAACAGATGAGGTTCACATGCCATTGGCTTATGTCAGCAATATAACTAGGCACCTTCACCTGTCTAAGTTGACACCTGAACCTCACTACCACAATCAGCATCTTAAATTCAACAATGATTGCAACAACAACGAAAAGCAGAAGCCATTGTCATTTCTAAAACTGGCAAAGTAAAAATCTCTTTATAAGAAAAGAGGCCTCTTTTTCATGGCTCTGCCTCAGCCTCAAGGACTCAATTTAAAGCCATCTAAAATCAAAGCCTTAACAGTGCAGTTGTATCTACCACACTGTACTGTTAATTGAGAAACACTGTGGTCCATTGTAGTACTAACCTGGGCCCACATGAATACATATGCTAAGACTTCAGCACCCGTGCCTTTACCATGGAGAGATACTATCACATTCCATAACTGCATATTTAAAATCTTGCTTCCTTGACTACACATTAGCATGAGTTACATGATTATTCCAATTTCTGAAGAGAGAGAGCCTAATTCTGAAGGTATTTATGAGCTTACAATAAGACCAAATCGAAGGTAGAATCTACTTGCTCTTAGATTGAGATGAACATGTGATAAGTGTTATTCCCAGCAGTCATCCTAAAAACCAGCATCATAGGCAGATTTTATTTCCAGCTAATTTAGAAAAGCTTACCTAAAAACATCCTAAGATTCCCACTTAATCAAGAAAAGGTTCAGGGGCGGGGTCTCTCTCTAGAGAAAGGGGTTAAGCAGAGATATGGCCAAAGTCTCCTCTCTTGCTAGGCTCCTTCTCCTAATGAGACACAAAGCAGATGGATAAAGCAGCTGGATTTAGAACAGTGTTATTTGAGTCTTTTGGCTTGGTGTTTCCACAGCAACATCATATCTGCAATAAATAGACTTGTGATGAAACCCAGCCCGTCTGTTACCATAACGACATGATCACAGCAACGCGGCTACTATTCCTCCCATTTCTTCTCCACCAGTGACCATGATAACCATGCCATGATAACCATGCCACATACCTGCACTACCCAGATGGGCAAAGGTCCACCTTTGAACTTCTTTGATAGATATCTTATGTCTGGCTCCCCAGACAAAATACTAAGTTGAGGATTTGGAGGTAAGTGATTTATTAAGAATTTCTCCCAAGAAAAACCAGGAAGGAAGTGGGAGAAGTGGAACAGGAAAGAGGAGAAAGCCAAGTAGCAGTGGAACTCCAGGCAGAGTCCTGCAGCCTGACTCCATGGGGAAATTTGGAGAATAAGTTACACCACAGAGTTGCCTACACTTATTAGTTACCAGTTAAAGATTACCCCAAGGGGATATGTAAGTTCCCATGTATGCTTAGTCTTCTGCCTTTCTGGAAATCAGACTTCATGAGCATGAGGTTTCCAGAGAAGAGCCACAGCAAAACTACGTACCACCCAAAAAAGGTAAAATGAATTCCAAGAGTATATAAGCAGAGCATCGTCATTATCCACTACATCGGAAAGGCCTGGGGAACCATGGGAAGACAGATGTAAAAGAAAACATGAAGTTGACAATACCTACTTTCTTACACATCTCAAACGAGATTTGCTTAGAGTTATCTAGACTGGACTCTAAATACCGAGATCAACTAGCAACTACTGATCACCAATTGTTTGTCTAGCATAGGAGTGGGCATTATGGAAACATCAAGGAGTAGGGCCTGTGTGGTAGTTAGGTTCAGATGTCAACTTGTCCAGATGAAGGTGCCTAGTTTTATTGCAGTGGGCAGGAGCCAATGGCATGTGAACCTCATCTGTTACTGATTACATCTGCAGTTGGCTAGAAGGCATGCCTGCTGCAATGAATGATGTTTGATTTAATTGGCTGGAAGCTTAAATGAGAGAGCTCAAGATAGCACAGCTCAAGCAGCTCAGCATACCTCATCTCAGCACTTGCAGCTCAGCCCAGGCCTTTGGAGATGCAGAAAGGAATCACCCCAGGGAAAGTTGTTGGAACCCAGAGGCCTGGAGAGAAGGCCAGCAGAGATGGCCCTGTGCCTTCCCATGTGAGAAAGAACCTCTGCTGAAAGTTAGCTGCCTTTCCTCTGAAGAACTATACATTTTTAACTAAATAAATCCCCTTTTATTAAAAGCCAATCCATCTCTGGTGTGTTGCATTCCAGCAGCTAACAAACTAGAACAGATTTGGTACTGGAGAAGTGTGGTGGTGCAGCAGTTTGCAAATACCAGACATGTTGGAACAGTTTTTTGGACGGATAAGGGGAAGATTTGGGAGGAATTGTGAAGAGAATGATGGAGAAGTCCTGGAGTATTTGAAGAGACTATTGGTGTAAACAGAACCAGTCTGGACAAAGGGGGACACAAAAGGGACAAATTGGAGTTTGCAGAGTGAAAAACCATGGAAGCTTGGGTCTGAAGCCAAGAAACCTTGGGCCAGGAAAGTGGACCCACCCATATACATGGAGAGGGTGGGTTTGCCCTGAAGTCAGAGGATGAGTCTCTCACCTTGTTGCACTGCAAGAGTTGTGCCTCCTCAGGCCTTGGAGAAGGTACAGCATGCTCCTTAGAGACTGGGAGAGCCTGGCTGCTACCACATGGAAGGGTTGAACATGTGCCCCAGAAATGGCAGAGAGCCCAGGTGTGGACCTGATGCTTGGAGAGGGTGGAGCCGAGAGAAAGGTGGTCTCCTCAATGTCCCCCGAGGTTGATTTGGAAGGAGGCGGCCCACTGCGTAAGTCCTTGGAAAGGGTGGGGCTGACACTTTCTAAACCTAAGGATAAATGACTTTCAGACTTTGAAATCCAATGGCGTTTGCCCTGCAGGTTTTCAGAACTGTTTGGATCTTGTGACTCCTGTGTTCCCTCCAATTTCTCCCTATGGAAATGAAAACCTGTATCCTGTGGCTGTCCTCCTTTGCATATTGTCACCAGATAACTTGATTTGAGATTTATAGGTACACAACCAGAAGAGAATTTTTGCCACATTAATTTCATTTAAGGTGATGCATATGGTTGCCAAATTGACTAGGGGTGAACATGTGGTAGTTAGGTTCAGGCGTCAACTTGGTCAGGTGAAGATGCCTAGTTATATTGCTGTGGACATGAGCTAATGGCATGTGAACCTCATCTGTCACTAATTACATCTGCAGTTGGCTAGGAGGCGTGCCTGCTGCAATGAATGATGTTTGATTTAATTGGCTGGGGCTTAAATGAGAGAGCTCAACATAGTACAGCCCAAGCAGCTCGGCATACCTCTTCTCAGCACTTGCAGCTCAGCCCAGGCCTTTGGAGATGCAGAAAGGAATGACCCCAGGGAAAGTTGTTGGAACCCATAAGCCTGGAGAGAAGGCCCTGTGCCTTCCCATGTGAGAAAGAACCTCTGCTGAAAGTTAGCTGCCTTTCCTCTGAAGAACTGTATGTTTTTAACTAAATAAATCCTCTTTTATTAAAAGCCAATCTGTCTCTGGTGTGTTGCATTCTGGCAACTAGTAAACTAGAATGACCTGTAAGGTCTGGTTGACAAGCCTCGTGCTACCTAGGAGGGCAGCATATTTTGATGCAAGAATCAAGAAATTAGGAGTCGTAAAACTTTATGGCATGACAAATGAGGATGACTTGATATGCACATTGAAGAGAAGATTCACATATTGGAAAAGACAGATCCTCAACATTGACATTCAAAACTCCATGACCTGAGTTTGTTCCTGGACTATCCCTCACTTTCTGTGTGACCTTAGACAAGTTCACTAACATCTTTCAATATCAGATTTTTCTTCTGTAAAATGGGAATCTAAAGTCTTCCCAAGACTTCTACTTTTGGGAAGCTAGAGTAGACATAATTTTCCCTATTCCTCCCAACTGAAGATCCAGGACATTATATATAAAATGTTATAAGTGGCCAGGCAATGGTGGCACAGTGGCAGAATTCTCGCCTGCTATGCCAGAGACCCGGGTTCAATTCCCGGTGCCTGCCAATGCCAAAAAAAAAAAAAGTTAGAAGAAAACCCTCAAAAGTAAAGAGAAGAATTCGGACTAGCTAAGATCATCAGGACCCAAGGAATGACACAGTGGTGAATTCCCTGGGTTTTCTTTTTGCCTCAAATGTCCGAGATTTGGAGCTAAAGAAGCTAGCAATGTGGAAACACAAAAATACACAAACAGCAATAAAAAATGCCCCCAACAGAAGTCTGCTTTCTGTAACAAAGGTCCAGGAGAGGGTCAACCTAGCAAAATAGAAGGCATTTAAACAATAACTGTTTTATTCAATCTAAACACCACAGAAATTAAGGTGGCCACATTGCTCACGTTGTCCATGTGAGCAAAGGACAAGTGAGGAATCTAGACTTCCAACTTGCAAGATTGTAAAGAGGAATCCCAACACTGCTGCCTAAGTGGTGTATAAAGAAGGTCAAGTAAGGAGCTGGGACTTTCATCATACTAGCCAGTAACAAGCCTCTCCCCACTTCCCCTGCAGTGTCAGTGGAGACCACAGAGTGAATCTGAACTTCCACCCCTACCTTGCAGTAACAAGGCACCCTTTCCTCTTCCTACAGGGGTGGTATCATAAGAGAGACAGTGGAGAGTCTGGAGTTTTCACCACCACCCACCAATAATGAGGATACCCATCATGGTGTCAGTGAAGGCCACATGGAGATAGAACTTCCAACCCTGTTCAGCAGCAAGGAGCTCCCTCCTCAGGTGTTAGTGGAGGTGAGATGGAGAACCGGAACTTCTGTTTCACCCTAGCAGTGATGAGGCATCATCCACAATACCCTGACATATCAGTGTCAGAAAAAAGCCAAATAAAATAGAAGGTTTAAATAAGATCCAGAATCTCAGAACATAATATGAAAATGTCCATGTTTCAATAAAAAATCACTGTGTCCTCAAGAACCAGAAAAAGCTCAAACTTAATGAAAGAAGACAATCAATAGATGCCAAGACTGAGATGTCAGAGATGCTAGAAATATCTGAAAAAAATGCTTCTCTGAGAAATTACAAAATATATGAAACAAATGAAAAAACAGGAAACCTCAACAAAGAAATAGAAATTCTCACTAAAGATATGAAAGATATAAAAAAGAAACAAATGCCATTTTAGAACTGAAAGATACAATAAACAAAATTAAAAGCTCAGTGGATAAGTTCCCAATAGACTGGAGGGACAGAGGAAAGAATCAGTGAACTGGAAGAGAAAACAATATAAATTACCCAATCTGAACAATAAAGAGAAAATAGAATGAAAAAAAATGAACATAGACTCATAGACTTGTGGGAATATAATGAAAGATCTAACATAACAGGAGATTCATATCATCAGAGCCCAGGAAGGAGAGGAGAAAGAGGCTAGGTCTGAAAAGATGCTTGAAGAACTAATGGTTGAAAACTTCCCTAATTTAACAAGAGACATAATCCTACAGATTCAAGAAGCTGAGTAAAGCCCAAATAAGATACACACAAAGAAATCCACACAAAAGCATATCTTAATTGAAATTCTGAAAAATAAAGATGAAAAAATCTTAAAAGCCAGTCAAAGAGAAAAGAAACTTCATTAGAAAGCATGGAGGATTTGACTGTGGCTAAAAGGAGAAATTTTAGGATATATATGGACATACCTATATATATATCTAGAATTAAAAATTAAAAACAAAAAACAGAACTATGCAACACAGTGAACACTTACATAAATGATGGACTATACTTAATAGTACAATTATAAAAATATTCTTTCATGAATTGTAACAAATGTACCACACTAATGTAAGGTGTTAATAATAGGTGGGTGACAAAGCACAGGCAAATGAAATAAAAACAGATTAATGGGAGCTCCTCAAAATCAAATACTTTGTCAAAAAAGTGAAAAGGGAACCAACTCAATGGGAGAAAATATTTGGAAATCACACATCGGACAAAGGTTTAATATCCTATTTTCATAAAGAAATCATACAACTCAACATAAAAGAATAAACAACCAATTTTTAAATGGGCTAAAGATATCAATAGGCATTTTTCCAAAGAGCAAATACAGATGGCTCAAAAGCACATGAAGAGATCCCCATTTTCATTAGCCATAAGAAAAATGCAGATCAAGACTACAATGAGATACCACCTCACACCTATAAGAATGGCTGCTATTAAATAAACAGGAAACTACAAATGTTGGGGAGAATGTGGAGAAATTGGGACACTTATACACTGCTGGTGGGAATATATAATGGTACAGCTGTTATGGAAGGCAGTTTGGTGGTTCCTTAGGAAACTAAATATTGAGTTGCCCTATGACCCAACAATAGCACTACTCAGTATATACCCAGAAGAGCTGAAAGCAGTGACACAGACATTTGCACACTGATGTCCATAGCAGCGTTATTCACAATCACCAAAAGATGGAAATAATCCAAGTGCCCATCAACAGATAAGTGGCTTAACAAAATGTAATATATACATATGATGGAATATTATGCAGCAGTAAGATGAAATGACATCATGAAGCATATGACAAGATGAGTGAGCCTTGAGGACATAATGCTGAGTGAAATAAGCCAGACACAAAATGATAGCTACTGTGTGATTCCACTTTTATGACCATGGTAAAGCTAAAATTCTAGGTTTATAATACAAAATATAAAAGACTTAGAGATACATAGAAGTTAGAGATGGGCAAACCATTAGCTAATGTGGTTGAACTTAAATGTAAGGGAATAAATATAAGTGAATAGTGGGTCTGTAAGTAGTATTACCATATTAAAGGTGAACATGATTGAAAGGGACTGTATAGATGTACAGATTTGTGCATAGTGATGGTTTTATTTAAGCTGATATGCAGTCTACTCACCTTTTCATTATCTAGCAGTTTTGTACAGATAGCAATTTATTTTTAAACACTGCCAGGATATTTTCTAGCTGGTTTGTTATTGTTTTTTTTTGTTTTGTTTTTGTGTCTTTTTGTTGTGATTCTTGTTTTCACTTTTGTTGTAGTGTAGATCTGTAAATAAAACTGCAGTACTTAAAGTTTTAGCTTTCAGGAAAAAAACAAAGCAAGAACTCAGTATGTGCATGACAATTAGTTTGTTTGAGAGGAGAAATTTGAAGGAAGATGCCTTGGAGATAAGTCGGGTGGCTACTGTCAGGTTGTGGGAATTTCTTTTCCTACAGTGTACATGATTTTGTAAAAAGGAAGTATCTCTCACAAAATTGAGTGTAGGCAAACTACTAATAAATTTAGCTTTGTATTGTATGCTAGTTTAAAAAAGAAAATATGTAATATAACATTTTAAAAAAAGCTTTTATGATGGATTTTGTAAATAGATTTGTTACAGGATGACCTGTTCTCAAGTTGTGATCCTCCCACTTCAAATAGGTGTAATTTGAATAAATTTGCATGGTAAAAATCATTAAAATATATGATTTTTAAGAGTTAAGGATAATAATAATCATGGGGGGGTGGGTATATGAGAACTGTGTATTTTATGCATGATTTTTCTGTAAACCTACAACGTCTTTAATAAGAAAAGAAAAAGAAACCAGGGAGGACAGAAGAACATACATAATACTTTTCAGTTGTTGGGAAAAAAAACTGTTTAACCCACCATCATATACCCAAGTGAAAATATCCATCAGGAATTAAGGGGATTCAAGATACTTGCAAATGAAGGAAGCTAAGAGAATTTGCTGTCAGACATTCTCAGATGAAGGGAAACTAAAAAAAGTTGTTGCCAGCAGACTTGCCCTAAATGAATGTCTAAAGGGACATCTCTAAACAGAAATTAAACAGCAAACAAGGACACTTGGAGCATCAGAAAAGAACAAAAAAACATAGAAAACAAAAATATGGCTAAAATACAACAGTTTCCTTGACCTTTGAGGTCTCTAAAAAAATTAGACAGCTGAAGCAAAATCTTATAATGTTTTCAAAGTTGTTTTGGCTAAAAGGGTCCCTTGCAATACCATATAAATTTAAAGATTGGCTTTTCCATTCTCTGCAAAAAAAAAAAAAAAAAAAGCTGCTGAAATTTTGATAGGGATTATGTTGAGTCTGTTCATTGCTTTGGGTAATACTGACAACATCAAAATATTGTCTTTAAATCCATGAACATGGGATGTCCTGTTATTTATTTAGGTCTCCTTTAAGTTCTTTCAACAGCATTTTGCAGTTTTCAGTATATACATTTTTCACATCCTTAGTTAAATTTATTCCTAAATATAAATATTTTATTCTTTTAGATGTTATTGTAAAGGGAATTGCTTTTCTTATTTTTCTCTTCAGATTGCTCACTGATAGTGTATAGAAACACAATAAATTTTGTGTGTTGATCTTGTACCTGCCACTCTGATGAAGTCATTTATTAGTTTTAGTATTTATCTTGTTGATTCCTTTAGATTTTCTCTACTTAAGATCATGTTGTCTGCAAATGGAGATAGTTTTACTCCTTGTTTCCAATCTGGATATCTTTTATTTATTTTTCTTACCTAATTGCTGTGGATAGAACTTCTAGCATAATATTGAATAGCAATAGTGAAAACAGGCACCCTTGTCTTGTTCCTGATCTTAGGGATAAAGCTATGTGTATGATGTTAGCTGTAGGTTTTTCATACCTTCTATTCCTAGTTTACTTAGTCTTGTTTCATTAAGAAAGGGTGTTGGATTTTGTCAAATACTTTTTCTGCATCTATTGAAATAATAATATGGGTTCTTTCTTCATTTATTTATGTGGTGTATAACATTGATTTTTTTTTTTGTATGTTTAACCATCCTTGCATTCCTGGGATGAATCTCATTTGGTCAAGGTATATAATCTTTTTAATATGCTATTGGAGGGGGTGAAAGAGTAGTTCAGTGGTAGAATTCTAACCTGCCATGCGGGAGATCTAGGTTCAATTCCTGGTCCATGCACTGCCCCAAAAACAAAACAAACAAAAATTCAACAAATGGTGCTACAATAATGGGCTACTCACATGGAAAAATAATAAAATGTGACCTCACCATACAGCATACAATACCAATACACTATTGGATTTAGTTTGCCAGTATTTTGTCAAGTATTTCTCCATCTATATTCGTAGGAGGGAAATGGTCTATAGTGATTTTTGTGAGGTTTTTATCAAGCTTTGATATGAGAGTAATGCTGGCCTCATAGAATGAATTAGGGAGTGTTCCCTACTCTTGAATTATTTGGAAGAGTTTGAGAAGAATTGGTGTTAATTCTTCTTTAAATACTTGGTAAAATTCACCAGTGAAGCTACCTGGCTGTGGACATATCTTTGTTGGAAGATTTTTTAATTTTGATTATTAATTCAATTTCTGTACTTGATATAAGTTTGTTGAAGTTTTCTGTTTCCTCTTATGTTAGTTTAGGTAATTTGTGCAATTCTTGATATTTTCCCATTTGGTATAGATTTTCTAAGCTTTGGTGTACAATCGTTCATAATGTTCTCTTATAATCCTTTTTATTTCTATAAGGTCAATGTGAGGCCACCATTTCCATTTCTCATTTTAGTTTTTTGCATATTTTCTTTTTTCTTTGTCAGTTAAGCTAAAGCTTTGTAAATTTTATTGATTTTTTCAAAGAATGAACTTTTCATTTTAATTCTCTCAGTTGTTGTTCTGTTCTCTATATCATTTACCTTCATTTTAATCTTAATTAGGCCTTTCCTTTTGATAATTTTGGTTCTACTTTGTTCTTCTTTCTCTAGTTCCTCAAGATGTGAATTTAGGTCATTGATTTAAGATCTTTCTTCCTTTCGAATAAAGGCGTTCTTAGCTATAAATTTCCCTCTGAGAAATGTCTTTGTGGCAGCTCATAAATTTCATTGTATTGCAATTGCTTTCATTAATCTCCAAATATTTTCTAATTTCCCTTGTGATTTCTTTTTCAAGCCATTATATGTTTTAGAGTGTGCTGTTTAATTTCCACAGACTTTTAAATTTTCAAATTTTCTTCCTATTTTTTATTTCTAACCACATTCCATTGTGGTTGGAGAAATTCCTTTGTATGATTTCAACCAACAGTGTCTAATCAATATTTACAGAACAGTCCACCTAACAACAGCAGAATAACGTTTATTTCAAGTGACTACAACACATATACTGAGATATGCCACATCCTGAACCATAAAACTAACCTCAACAAATTTAAAAGAAATAAAAAAGAAAAAGAAATCATGCAGAGTATATTCTCCAAGCACCGTGGATCAAACTAGAAATCAATAACAAAAAAATAAAAATAACAGGAAAATCTTTAGCACTTTGAAACAAAACACACTTTTAATACTACATGAGTAAGTCTCAAGGGAAAGAAATAATACATTACATTGAATGAAAAAGAAAATGCAACATCTCAGCAATGCTAGTGGAAATTTATAGTACCAAATGCCATAAGAATTACATATTAAAAAGAGGAAAATCTCAAATCATATAATCTAAGTTTCTACCTTAAAAACCTAACAAAGAAGAGTATAATAAACCCAAACAAGCAGAAGGAAGAAAATAATAAACATAAGGTAAGAAATCAATAAAGTTGAAAACAGAAAAGTATACATTAAAAACAGTAAAACAGGATGCAGGTGTGGTTCAGTGGTAGAATGCTCATCTTTCATGTGGGAGACCGGGGTTTGATTCCTGGACCACGCACCTCCCCTCCCAAAAAAAAAAAAAAAAAAAAAAAACACAATAAAACAAAAAGCTGCCTCTTTTATTTAAAAAAATAAAAGACAAACCTCCAGCAAGACAGACAAAAGAAAAGAGAAGAGATACAAACTACTAATATTAGGAATGAAATGGGATATCACTACAAACCCCTCAAACATCAGAAAGAAGATAAAGGAATGCTATGAGCAACTCTACATATGTAAATTTCACAACTTAGAGAAAATGGTCCACTTCCTTGAAAAACACAAACTATCACAACTCACTTAATACTAAAGAGATCATTTGAATAATTCTATGACTATTATTGAAATTGAATTCCTGAGTTTTAAATTCCCAATTTAAAAAGTCTCCAGGTATAGATGGTTTCACTGAGAATTCCACCAAATGTTTAAAGAAAAACTAATGCCAGTTTTACACACTCTCTTCTAGAATACAGAAGAGGAGGAAACACTTCCCAATTCACTTTTAGAATCTGATATTATCCTAATATCTAAGTTAGGCAAAGACAGTAAAAATAGAATTATTGACCAATATTTCTCATGAACATAGACATCCAAATCCTTAATAAAATTATTATCAAAAGAGATTTAGCAATATATAAAAAGATTATGCACCCTGACTAAGTGGTTTTTATTCCAGGAATGCAATCTGGTTCAATATTTGAAAATCAATCAGTGTAATCCAGCATATTAACAGACAAAATAAAAAGATCATATGGCCATATCAACTAAAGCATAAAAAACATTTAACAAGCTTCAATACCCATTCATTATAAAAATTCTCAGAAAAATAGGAACAAAGGGAAGCTTCTTCAACTTAAAAAACAGTATCTTCAAAAAAGCCTATAGCTAACATTAAACTCAGCAGTGAGAGACTGAATGCTTTTACCTAAAATTATGAATAAAGCAAAGATGTCTACTCTCTCCACTTTCATTCAACATAATGGTGGGAATTCTAACAAGTGCAAAACAGCAATAAAAGAAACTCAAAGGCATAAATATTTTAAAGGAAGAAATAAAATTCCCCCTCATTACAGATGATATATTTTCATAGAAAATTCAATAACTAAAAAAAAAAACCCTAGAACCAATAAGTGATTTCAGTAAGGTCGCATGAAAGAAAATAAATATACAAAAGTTAATTGTATTTCTATATAGTGTCGACGAATACAAAACGCCAAAATTAAAAATGCATTACCATATACAATCACTCAAAAAAAGAAATATTGTTCTTGAACAGTTGTTCAAGGACAGTTACACAAATAATGCAAACCAACTCTTACACCATGGAACAACTAGAGAAAGGACAGAAAACAACTGGGACAGCAGTTTCAGGGTACAAGTGACCAGAGAGGGACTTCTACGTTCTATAGAGAAGACCTTGATGAAAGAGCAGAGAAATTAATTAAGAGGATGGGGTGAGAGTTTACACAGTCACGACTGTACCTGGGACAGGCAGGCTGCAGCATGCGAGCTGGGGTGGTTGCTGAAGGAGCAGTGCACTTCTTTCTGTCACCTCTGCAGCCAGCTTGGGAGATCTTCCCTCTCAGCTCCACAACTTGAAACTCCCATGTGGGAACCCAGAAGCCAGTAATCTTGATTTACCTACTCACAGAGACACAAAGTGCAAAACCCACCCACCCCACCCAACCAAGTCAGGCTGCTGTGGGTACCTGGTTTGGGCAGACACTGAGTAGCCCTCCCCTCAGGAGGGGATTCATAGAGCAAAGCCAGTCTCACAATTGGCCAGTGAAAGAAACACTCTCAGTACTGCTACCTCTATTCTTTCTCCACAGATGCCTGCAGCACTCATGGTGTGTACAGGCAGAGAAGTGGGGATGAGGGAGTGAGGCACCCTGCACTACCAGACACTCCTGGACTAGCTTTGGGCAGGGGACATTGAAACTCTCAGTCCCACGGCCCAAGGTCACGCCACACATGGACCCTGAGCACCACCAGATCCACCATGCCACGAGTGGATTCTCCACTGAGGTGCACAATCCCTGGGGTTGGAGGCTCTTAGCATGCATGGAGACTTGTGGCCTTGACTGGATTTGTACCTGATCTGGATCCTGCCTAACAAGTTTCCAGAGTTAAGAAGGGGTGGGCCTGAGGGAAAGAGGTGGCCAAAAAGCAATATCTGCTGGGAAGACATGGAAAGTGCCCTCTGGCAAACTGCCTTTCACCCTAGCATTAAACAAATCTTCAATTATAGTTGTACCTCCCACATGAGGTCCCAGCCTTGGTTTGGTGGGGAATTACTGACAAACAGATTACAAAAGGAGACCTTCAATGCAAATCCAAGCAACTACAAAATCTTAGATGAGTGAATGAAATCAACTTACAAAATAACCTTGTCAAGATAATCATAGGCCATGGAATCAACAGAAAATCACGAAGCATATGAAGAAGCTGGAGGAGACCCAGAATTTGGGACAACTAATCAAAGATGTTCATACAAATCTCCTAAATAATTTCAGTGAGTTTGCTAAAGACATAAAGGATATCAAGGAGGTACTAGAAGAGCATAAAGAAGAATTTGAAAGAGCAAATAGAAAAATAACAGATATCACAAAAAGGCAAGGTACTATTGATTAAATTAAAAAATACTAGAGACACACAACATCAGATTTGAAGAGGGAAAAGAAAGAATGAGTGAACTGGGGACAGAGCAAATGAATTCAAATGCACAAAAGAGCAAATGGTGAAAAAGATGGGAAAATTTGAATTGGGTCTCAGGGAAATGATGGACAACATGAAGCAGACAAATATAAGAATGACTGGTGTCCAAAAAGGAGAAGAGAAGAGTAAAGGGCTATGAAGATTATTTGAGGAGATAACTAGGGAAACTTCCCAATCCTTATAAAAGATATAAATATGCAAATCAAAGAAGTACAACAAATGCCAAATAAATAAATTCAAATAGACCCACTTCATGACACATACTAATCAGACTGTCAAATGCTGATGAAAAGGAAAGAATCCTGAAATCAGCAAGAGAAAAGTGATTCACCACATACAAGGGAAGCCGCATAAGACTAAGTACTGACTACTCATTGGGCACCCTGGAAGCAATAAGGCAGTGGTATGATTCTGAAAGAGGAAAACTTCCAGCCAAGAATTCTTTATCTAGCAAAGTTGTCCTTCAAAAGCAAAGGAGATTTCAAATTTTTCACAGATAAACAAATGCTGAGGGAATTTGCCAATAAGAGACATGACCTGCAAGAAATATTAAAGGGAGTTCTGTGGCTAAAAGAAAAGAGAGTTCTGGAAGAGGGCATAGATTTGAAGAGAATTAGTAAGGGTAACTTAAAGGGTAAAAAGAGAGAGAAAAAAATATTCATTGCAGATAAACACCAAAGAATAAGATGGTTGAATCAAAAACTGCTTTTACTGTAATAACTTTGAATATTAATGGCTCCCCAATTAAAAGACACAGTGTTCCAACCCAGCACAAGCCCAAAATCAAAAAAACACACCAGGAAAAAGTTCCCCATGAGTTTAATTTGGGATTTACTATGAGGAGAAGCTTTTTCCCAATGGTGGGTGTTTAGGAAATAGAAATCAGTGATCCACAAAAAACAAGAGGAAGGGGACTTCCTTATATGGAAACCTCATAAGAAGTCTCAACTGAATGTTGTGAAAGATGATTACCAACAGTGATTAGGCTCAGTGACCTTCAACTTGTCTGGTCATGTAGGCTACTGCACGCTCAAGGCTTCACCCTTTTCCCTAATGGAGTAGGGTTCTGACCCTGGGGCTGCCACACACAGATTGGCAGAATGGATTTTAAAGTCTGACTCTGACCCAATGATACAAATAGGTTGAAAGTGAAAGGATGGAGAAAGGTATTCCATGCAAGTAATAACCAAAAGAAAGCTGGGGTAGTTATAATAATATCAGACAAAATAGACTTTAAATATAAAGATATTATAAAATGGAGACTACATATTAATAAAAAGGGCAATTCACCAAGAAAAAATAAGAATCATAATTGTTTATGGAAGCAATCAAGAAACTCTGAAATACAGAGGCAAACATTGGCAAAACTAAAGGGAGCTATAGACGCTTCTGCAATAATGGTAGGAGACTTCAATACACCACTCTCCTCTATAGATAGAACAACCAGAGAGAGGATCAATAAGGAAATAGAGAACCTAAACAATGTGATCAATGAATTAGAACTATATAGATTGTCACACCTCAAAACACCAGGTTACATATTCTTTTCTGGTGCTCATGGAATGTTCATCAGGATAGAACTTATGCTGGGCCACAAAACAGGTCTCAATAAATTTTAAAAGATGGAAATTATTCAGAGCACTTACTCCATCCACAATGGAAGGAAGCTGGACATCAATAGCCACCAAAGAACCAGAACTTTCACAAAATATATGGAGATAAAATAACACTCTCTTAAACAATCAGTGGGTCAAAGAAGAAATTGCAAGAGAAATTAGTAAGTATCTGGAGCCAAATGAAAACATTAACACAGCATATCAAAATTTATGGAAAATGGCAAAGGCAGTGCTAAGAGGGAAATATATTGCCCTAAATGCTTATACTAAAAAGAAAGAAAGGGTGGTGCGATGGTGGCTTAGTGACAGAATTCTCACCTGCCATGCTGGACACCCGTGTTCGATTCCCAGTGCCTGCTCATGCAAAAAAAAAAAAAGAAAGAAAGAAAGAGGAAAAATCAAGGCCATGGTTCTCATCTGGAGAAACTAAAGAAAGAATAGCAAATTGACCCAAAAACAAATAGAAGAAGAGAGCTAACAAAAATTATAGCAGAAATAAATGAATTGGAGAACAAAAAGAAATAAATCAATAAAGCCAAAAGTTGGTTCTTTGAGAAAATCAATAAAATCTATGGACCCTTAGCTAGGCTGACAAAGGAGAAAAAAAGAGAGAGAGAATGTAAATAAATTAAATCAGAAATGAGAGGGAGGTCATTACCATGGACCCTGAAAAAAAAAATCACAAGAGGACACTATAAACAACTATACACTAATAAACTAGACAGCTTAGATGAGATAGACAATTTCCGAAACAAATGACCAACCTACCTATACTGACTTGAGAAGAAATAAATACCTCAATAGACAAATTGCAAGTAAAGAGATTCAATCGGTCATCAAAAACCTTCCTGTAAAGAAAACCCCACTGCAGTGCAATGGTGGCTCAGCAGGCAGAATTTTTGCCTGCCATGTCAATGACCTGGGTTTGATTTCCAGTGCCTGCCCGTGCAAAAAAAAAGAAAAAAAGAAAGAAAGAAAAGCCCAGGGTCAGATGACTTCACAAGGGAATTTAAACAAACATTCCAAAAATAAACACTATTCCTGCTCAAACTCTTCCAAAAAGTTGAGGAGAAAGGGAACACTACCTAGCTCAATTTATGAAGATGACATCAGTCTAATACAAAACCAGATAAAGATACTACAAGAAAGGAAAACTTCAGGCCAATCTCCCTAATGAACATAGATGCAAAAATTCTCAATCAAAATACTAGCAAATCAAATTCAATGACAGATAAAAAGAATATACACCACAACCAAATTGGATTTAGTCCAGGCATACAAGAGTGGTTCAACATGAGAAAATCAATCAATGTAATAGAGCACATTAACAAACTGAAAGGGAAAAATCCCATGATCATCTTGATTAATGCTGAAAAAGCATTCGACAAAATTCAGCATCCTTTTCTAATAAAAACACTTTAAAATAGGATATGAAGGAAAATTCCCTAATATGATAAAGGGTATATATGAAAAACTCATGGACAGCATCATACTCAATGGTGAGAAGCTGCAAGCCTTCCCCCTAAGCTAGGGAATGAGACAAGGATGTCCACTCTCACCACTATTATTCAACACTGTGCTAGAAGTTCTAGTGAGAGCAATCAGGCAGGAAAAAGAAATAAAAGGCATCCAATCAGAAAGGAAGAAATAAAACTCTCATTATGTCATGCTCCTATATTTGGAAAATCCTGAGAAATCTATGACAAAGCTACTTGAGTTAATAAACAAATTCAGCAAAGTGGTGGGATACAAGATTAATGTGTAAAACTCAGTAATGTTTCTATACACTAGTAATGATTTAACTGAGGAGGCAGTTAAGAAAAAAATTCTATTCACAATAGCAACAGAAAGAATCAAATATCTAGGAATAAACAAACCCAGGGGTGTGAAGGACCTCTACACAGAAAACACTGCTAAAAGAAATCAAAGAAGACTTAAATAAATGGAAAGACATTCATGAATGGGAAGGTTAAATTTTGTTAAGATGGCAATTCAACACAAATTGATCTACAGATTCAATGCGATACCAATCAAAATTCCAACAACTGACTTTGAAGACTTGGAAAAGTTAGTTATTAAATTTATTTGGAAGGGAAAGGGGCCTCAAATAGCCAAAAATATCCTAAAAAATAAGAAGGAAGAATGAATCGGGAGGACTTAGTTTCTGACTTTAAAGCTTATTATAAAGTCACAGTGGTCAAAACAGTGTGGTACTGGTGCAAAAATAATAGACATATTGATCAATGGAATTGAATTGACAGTTCAGAAATAGACCCCCAGATGTATGGTCAGTAGATTTTTGACCAGGCCCCCTACTGAACTGTGACAAAATAGTCTCTTTGATAAATGGAGTTGGGAGAATTGGACATCCATATCCAAAGAAATGAAAAAGGACCCCTACCTTACACCTCATACAAAGTGGATCAAAGATCTAAATCTAAGAGCCAGTACCATAAAACTTCTAGAAGAAAATATAGAGAAACATCTTCAAGAGTTAGGAGAACCTACCTCTTCCCCAGAATCTCTTTGTCACTAATTTTCCAATCATGCTCCTTCCAAGTCCTTAACCATCCAGCCAAAGTATTAGCAACGGCCTATGAGTCAGGATACAAATGCACCTCTGGCCAGTTCTCCTTCCAAGCAAAATGGACAACCAGGTGCACTGTTCGAAGTTCCACCCACTGGGAGAATTTTCCCTCACCACTGCCCTTTAAGGACATTCCAGAATGGGGTGGTAGTGCTGCACCTATGCACATCCAGGTGATCCTTGCATATCATGCAGAACCATCTCTAAACCATGCTTGAGTTTTCTCTTCCTCAGTCAACTGTTTGTAAGGAACTCCCAAGAGCTCTGGGCTGAGAAAGAGAAGGTAATGTGGCAGAGTGAGGGGCCATAGGCATTTGGATCACTTCCTCTAGTAATTTATTTGTGCCTTCAGGACCTGCTCAAGCCCTGTGTCTAATATATCATTTCCATTTTTTGATGGAGTGCTGCTGTGCACCAATGGCTTGATGGGTCAGTCAACACCTAACTCTTGATAGGCAACTCAGGCCTCATGTAACTTGGTGGATCATGGTTAAGCATTCAGTCTCTATTAAGGCCCAGTAACGGGCTAAAAGATGTTTCTCAAAAGGAGAGTAGTTATCTACAGAGGATGGTAAGGCTTTGCTCCAAAATCCTAAGAGTCTGCATTGTGATGCTCCTGTAGGGGCCTGCCAAGGCTTCAGACAGTATCCCTACTTGCCATTGACACTTCCATCACCATTGGATCTGCTGAATCATGTGACCCAAGTGACAGAGCAGCTTGCACAGCAGCCTGGACCTGTCTCAGAGCCTCCTCTTGTTCTGGTCCCATGTAAAACTAGCAGCTTTTGTGGTTACTCGGTAAATGGGCTGGAGTGGCACACTCACATGATGAATATGTCATCTCCAAAATCCAAAGAAGCCAACTAGGTGTTGTGCCCCTTATTTGGTCATAGGAGGGGCCAGATGCAATAGCATATCTTTCACTTAGAAAGGATCTTTCGCCTTAGAAAGGCTATCTTGACATGGCCCACACCACTGGACACCTAGGAATTTCACTGAGGTGGAAGTTCCCTGTATTTTTGTTGGATTCATCTCCCATCCCCTGACATGCAAATGCCTTACCAATAAGTTTAGAGTAGTTGCTACCTCTTGCTCACTATGTGATTTGCTCAAGCAATGATACCACATCTGGAACAGTACCTACAATTGGAGTCACCACCTAGTTAAATTTACAATAACCCACTGTAATATTCCAAGACCCATCTGTTTTCTGGACAGGCCAAATAGGAGAGTTGAATGGGGATGTGGTGAGAACATCCACCCCTGCACCCTTCAAGTCCTTAAGAGTGGCACTAATCTCTGCAATCCCTCCAGGAATTCGGTATTGCTTCTGATTCACTATTTTGCCAGGTAGGGGCAGTTCTAGTGGCTTCCACTTGGCATTTCCTACCATAACAGCCCTCACTTCATGAATCAGAGAACCAATGTGGGATTCTGCCAGTTGTTGAGTATGCAGATTTCAATTATGCATTCTGGAACTGAGGAAGTGACTACAGAATGGGTCTGGGGACCCACTGGATCCACTGTGAGATAGGCCTGAGCTAAAACTCCATCAAACACCTGACCTTCATAAGCCCTACTCTGGTGAACCAGATGATGTTTTGTGTCTTCTGGAATTAGTGTCACTTCTGAGCCATTGTCTAATGGTCCCAGAAATAGCTGATCATTTCCTTTTCCCCAGTGCACACTCCTGGTAAAAGACCATAGGTCTCCTTCGGGAAGGCTGGGAGGAAGGCTGGCAGTGTAAATTTTAGACAGTGTAAGAGGGTCCTTCCCCAAGTGTACCATGGCCCTCCCCTCATTCGAGGGGCTCTGGGTCTGTAAACTGTCTCAAGTCTGGGAATTGATTAAGGGAACTTCGCTCTCTACTTTTGTAAATCAAGTTAAACTTCTGTTCACTTGCCCTAGAATTCTTCTGCTCCTACATCTCGAACAAGAATTTAGTAGACTGCCCATCTATTTTACCTCTAGGTGCCCCATGATCTGCTAGCCAATGCCATAAGTCTCTGTGAGTCAGATTATTTTGACTGCTGCTTTGAGTCTGCTGTCCATTATTGTGGCCATGCCCATCTTGTCTATGGCGATTAACTGTTGCCACATGGCTTCTACCAACTCAGGATCCCATCATCCCCATTGTGTTTAAGGATTCCAGCTCAGTGACAGCAGTTCCTACAGTAATATATGACCTACACAAAAAGGCAACTACAGAACTCTTCAGGATGGTGAAGCTAGTCTCACAAGTTTATTCTCAAGGTTCTGGGGAAAGAGGTGTCCTCTGGACATTTCTGGGTTGTGTGAGCAGGTCTTCCATAATAAATCCACTCTAACATTCCAATCTCTCTA
The DNA here is from genome assembly GCF_023851605.1 of Tamandua tetradactyla. Classification (NCBI taxonomy): domain Eukaryota; kingdom Metazoa; phylum Chordata; class Mammalia; order Pilosa; family Myrmecophagidae; genus Tamandua; species Tamandua tetradactyla. The sequence goes on along the minus strand of NC_135350.1, from coordinate 54,071,770 downwards.
AGCCTCTGGATCCCCTCATCTACATTATACCAGATAATGTCAGCCATCCTTTATCCATGTTTCAGCCAACCATCCAAACAAAGTGTCAATGCCCTTTCTAACCCCTTGAGCTACAACATTGAATGCAGAATCTCTGCTTAGTGGAACCCCTTGAGCTATGACATTGAATGCAGAATCTCTGCTCAGTGGGCCCATATCAATAAATTCAGCTTGGTCCAACTTTATATTCCTTTCATCATTATCCCACACCCTTAATATCCATTCCCACACATATTCTTCTGATTTCTGTCAACATAGATTAGAAAACCCATGCAGTTCTTTTGGCATATAGCATACCTTCTCATGGATCACACTTTGTACCTCACCTTTTGGGACTTGTTTGGACTTTAGTTAGAGGGCTTGAAGAAAAAAGGAATGGTGGGTGTGGGTTATGAAAAGAAATAGAAGTGTCTCTCAAGCCAATTACCTCAGGGCATTCTGTGAAATTTCATCTGGTGAAACAGGACTAGTCACCCTGGACAGAGGAGTAAGGGCTGTTTCCCCAAGGGAGGTGGTTACAGAGTTAGCAGGCACTGATGGGCTAATCTCATTAGGTGGAGGCTGGATGGCACACTCCTCTGGGAGGTCTACAGGCCAAGAAGCTGTTTTCTCAAGGCAGGCTTGAGGCCCAGAAGCTCTTTCCTCAGGGCAGTCCATTACACGTCTATCAAGCAAAGTCTCAGCAAATTCCAGAGATTCCATCTCCCCATCGCCATCATTATCAAGTCATATATCATCATTCATGTTTCAAGACCCCATTCTTTTCCAATGAAAGCCCTTTAACAACAGACACCTGTAAGGTTGAGATTTTAGTTTACATCATAAATCTGCTACTCATACAATGAGGCTCTGTGTCTGGTTTTCAGAGATCTCAAGTCTGTGACCACAGGAAATAAAATTTTCTTTCAGAACACACATGGAAACTTTTACATTGTTCACACAGAACTTAAGGTACAAATTTGAAGGCTTCAGCTCATCCCTTCCCTCATCACTGTATCCATTGTATCTAACAACAGCTTCCAACATCATGATACCTCTTAATTTCATGTCAAAAACACTCTCACCCACAGCCTTGCCCCCTATAAACATACAATTAGCAGAATCTAATGGTGATATTTTATCTATCTCTTTTGCTAATTCACCCCATGGACTGTCACTGCCATCTTGATTACTGGAAACAGAGTCATTAGTGCCTCTGAGTCTAATCAGAGTAGAAAGCCAATTTTAAAAACACATTTTTAAGATTCTGTTATGCAAGAACCACTCCTGGGACCAAGCTGTGTTAGCCAGGGTTCTCTAGAGAAACAGAACCAACAGGAGATATCTGTAAATAAGAGATTTAAAAGGTGTCTTATACAACCATAAAAATGGAAGGAGTTCAAAATCCATAGGGCAGGCTGTGTAGCTGGCAGCTCTGATGAAGTGCCTGGGCAAACGCCACAGGAGAGGCTTACTGGCTGAAGAATCAGTGAAAGAGTTTCTCTTCTTCCTTAAAAGCCTTCAACTGGATGGATTATCTTGTAGGTGGGGGACGTGCCTTAGTTGATCACAGATGTAATCAGCCACAGATAAAACCAACTGACTGATGATTTAACACACCAGCCTTCCAGTTTATCATACAGCCACAAAATATCCTTGCAGCAACAGTCAGGCCAGTGATTGCCTGACCAGACAACTGGGCATCATCACTTTGCCAAGCTGACACCAGAACCTACCCATCACAGGCAGCATTATTCATGATAGCCAATGGATGGAGGTGGCTGAGGGTCCATTAACTGAGGAGCCGAAGGGCAAGCTGTGATGTATATGTACAATGGAGTATTATGTGACTATAGAAAGCAATGAAGAATGAAGTCATGAGATGTGCAACAAGGTAACTGAAACTGGAAGACATTATGTTGAGCCAAATAAGCCAGAAACAAAAAGACAAATATTGTATGGCCTTATTTAGAAAATGCTTATAAGAAAAGTAGGGCCTAGGCTGCAAGCTCTTAACAATAGTCACATTTGCTCCTGAGTTTATATATTATTTCTAAATTCTGAGATGCTGTGCTCTTCAGATATAACTTGGTAGTTTTTTGGATCTATAGGTAGCTGTGTGACACCTAAGACTCAGAGTTAGAGTTCTACAGTTCTGAAAGTCAGCATTACTCCACATACTAACTGTTAAACAAGATGAAAAAGAGATAAGGCTTAAATTAGAGATGTGAATGAAGCCGATCTGGTTAGGACTGAGGTAAATCAGAATACAGGGTAAAGGGTGATATTGCCTGTATTTTCAAACTTCAACTTCTGTATGAGACCAAAGGAAGAGATGTTTATTCTGTCCAAAATTTGAATTTTCTGTTGCACACTATCTATTGTAACCTGCCTGGCCAGTTTGTTTAAACAACCTAAATATATGGAGCTTAGAATAAGAATTGAGATCTGATGATTCTATATAGCTTAACATAATACCATGTTATAGTTCAGAGTCCTTTGGGCAGATAATAAAATATATTTGCAAAGTCCTTTGAGGGACTGGAGAAAAAAATATGGAACTATTAAACTTCTCGACCTGGGAAATTCGTGATATTCTCTTAAGCACTGAGGACTCCCAGTTTAATAAGCCAAGCCCTCAATCTTGAGGCTGGCCCTTATGAAACTTATTTCTGTAATGATCAGCTAAGCCTACTTAAATAAGAGTCTTATTTAAGAGTCTTAGACACTCCTAAGAGTCTTTTGTTGCTCAGATGTGACCTCCCTCGAAGCCAAACTCTGTAAATAAACTTAATACTCTCCCCCAACATGGGACATGACTTTCAGGGATGCACCTGGCCCTGGCACCATGTGATTAAGAATGTCTGCTTGGCCAAAAGGTGGGAAAGAAATGTACTAAAATTAGGTTTCAGTAGCTAGGAAATTTCAAATAGAGTAGAGAGGTCATTCAAGAGGTCACTCTTATGCAAGATTCAGTCAGATATTATAAAGTGCCATACTGTACCAAGCCCCAACCAACTAGTATTTCTGAGAAACTAAAAAAAAAAACAGAGTCTACTAGGACTTTATAAATCATTTACTTATTAAGTTTATTTTTCAGAAACTTGAAACCTCCAGATTGTTCCTATGTCAGATAAGCCCTGAAACTTAGAGGTACCAGTCTCTCCCAGAATATCAACCAGTTGCATTTCCCTACTCATTCTAATTTTTTCATGTTGAAAAGGGCTGTCAACATTATAGGGTAAGGAAATGCACTGAAGATTGAGAGAATGATCATAAGAGGAAAAGCTATAACAGAGAAGTTAGGATTTAATAAACAATTATGACTATTGAATTATATATATATATATATTCCTTTTTAGTTTCCAGTGTATTTGAACAGCCAGAAAGAAATACCTGAAATTGTGGAACTGTAACCTGTATTATACTTTGAAATTTGCTCTATAAAATCTTGTTAAAATGTACTTCGAAATGGATCACTTTTCTGTATATATATTTCTCAATAAAAATTTTTTTCTCAAAAAAAAGTTTTTAAAAATCTAAGCAAGATCTTTTGTAAATACAGACATGTTATTCTAAAATTTATATAGAAATTTTATAAAAAACAAGAATAGCTAAAACAATTTTGCAAAAGAAGATAGTGAGAGGAATCAGTAGATCGAATTTCAAGATTTATTATATAGCTATATTAATCAAAACTGTATCAAAACCCAGTAGTGGAGGGTAAGATATACAGATCAATAAAACAGAACCTGGAAGTAGATCCACATGAATATGTCTATTACATTTTTGACAAAGGTGCAAAAGCAGGAAAAAAGAAGGAAAGAGAGACTTCTTCACAAACAGTACTGAAATAACTGGACGTCCTTAGGAGGCAAAATACGAAATCCTTATCCTAAGTCTCATACCTTACCCCAAAATTAATCAAAATGTATCATGCACTTAAAGATGTAAAACTATAAATATTTTAGGAGAAAAAGAGAAAATCTTTGGAATCTAGGGCTAGTCAGAGTTTTTAGCCCTGACACCAAAGCATGAATCATGTAATGAAAAATTGATAAATTGGACTTCATTGAAATTTTAAAATTTTGCTCTGTGAAAGACTCAGTTAAGAGGATGAATGAAAAGACATGCTACAAACTAGGAGAAAATATTTGCAAATCACATATCCTACAAAGGACTGATGTCTAGAATATATAAAGAACTCTCAAAACTTAGCAGTGAAAATACAAACAGCCCAATTAGAACATGGGCAAAAGACATGAAGAGACATTTCACCCAAGAACATGTACAAATGGCACGCAAAAAAAAGATGTTCAACATCATAGCCAGTAGGAAATTAAAAATTAAAACCTTGATGAAAAATCACTACTCACCTATCAGAATAGCTAAGAAAAAAATAAATCGCGCCAACACCAAATGCTATCAAGGATAAAGAGAAACAGAATCATTGCTGGTGGAAATGTAAAATGGTATACCCGTTTTGGAAAACAGTTTGACAGTTTCTTTTAAAATATCCATACAATTACCCAGGAAATGCACATCGATCCTACAGAAATGAAGACCCATGTTCACACACAAAAAAGTGGTTTTTAGCATTTTTATTCATTGTAATCCAAAACTGGATGGTTAGACAACTGTAGTGTATCCATATCATTATATACTAACCAGCAATACAATCAAGAAACAAGCTGTTGATGCATAAAACTACCCAGATCAATCTCCAGAGAGTTATGCTGGGTTTAAAAAAAAGCCAATCCGAAAAAGTCGTATACTATATGGTTCCATTCATACAAACATTCCTGAAGTAACAAAATTCTAGAAATGTAGAACATAGTAGTTGCCAGGTGTTAAGGAGGGAACGGGTGCCAAAGGGTAGTAGGTGTGGTTACAAAAAGACAACATGATAGATATGTTCTGATTCTTAACTGTGTTGTTGTCAATATCCTGGTTGTGATGGGCAATAGTTTTACACGATGTTACCACTGGGGTACACTAGGTAAAGGATACACCTGATTTCTCTGTTTTATTTCTTACAACTGCATGTGAATCTATAATTACCTCAAAATTAAAAATTTATCAAAAATATAAAAAACACTACTCTGCCAGATCTGCTTCTAGCCAAGACAGAGTAACAGAGCCTGAGTTTATCCTGCAATTTGAAAAAACCTGATAAAATATATGAAACTTAGTAAATGTAAGAATACAGAACCAAAATTCTAGACATGGAAGGGGAGGAGAGAGAAACCAAAGTGTAGGTAAGAGAGAAGAGATAAGGTAGAGCATGCTAGGATATTAGACTTTTCAGGGGAAAGATGAAGAAATTCATTAGAAAACAAGACATATTATAGGTATTAATGTTGGTACAACCATCAGGAGAATAAAAATAGAATGTATAACTTTCTAACCTGTAGAAGAAAACTTTATCCAATGGAAGGCGGGAAAATTGGTGTAAGTGGCAGGAGGGGTGGGATGTAGGAGGATAGAAAAAGAAAATATATCAAACAGAAAAGAAAACATGAAACAAAATGACAGAAATAAGTTCTAAATAATAGTATTATAGCAAATGTAAATTAAATTTTAAGTTTAAATGATAAAAAGAAGAATAAAATCCAAAAACGTATTAATCACAAGAGCCACACTTAAAACAAGTTTATGTGGACAGAATGAAAATGAACCGAACCCAGGTCTCTGGCATTGCAGATGAGAATTCTGCCACTGAGCCACGATTGCACCGTCCTACATATAATTTTTTGTATGCAGCAAAGATAGAGATGGATGGATGGATGGATACGGTATATGATAGATATATCAATGATAGGTAGAAAAATTGAAAGGACAAAAAAATCAGCTTGTCACATTGAACATTTGCATAATTTATGGCTTAGCAATTCCACTCCTGAGTGTATACCCAAGAGAAACCCTTGCCCCTGAGCACTAAAATGTAGCACTATTTTAATAGCAAATGAAATGGTATATTCAAATGAAAAAATACTTTACATTACTGAAAATGAATAAACAGCTGTGTATAACCTGGATGAATTTGAGTAGCACAATGCTGAGGGATAAAAGCAAATACCACAAGACTACATACAGCATAATGCACTCTTTCTAAAAATGTAAAACCAGCTAATAATAAGCAATATGTTGTTTGGACATACACATATATTTGATAAAAACTATTTTTTAAATCATGGAAATGAAAAACAAAATTCAGCCTAGTGATCTCTGAGGAAAGGCAGGACACAAAACTTGCCTACACACAGACTGCCAAAAAAGCCCATATATAGATATAATTATATTTATATATTGTATATTATAAATATTATCATATTATCACACTATGAAAGGATAACTAATTAAAATACTTGGGCTTCTCAGATCTGACTTTTTTTTTTCCACACATTTTAAGATTTAGCTTTTAAAAACTGAGGCTCTTCAAACTGCTGGTGAAAAGTCTTTGTAAGATAAGGAGAAAATATTCCCACTTCCCCCGAGTCAGAAAAGCACAGAGTACCTGCATCATGACACTGTTCTAACAACGTTAATTCTAACAAAGATATGTCAGACATCCAGACTTCAGAGGCTGTTATATCCTGGGGAAACGGTTCTTAATCTTTAAGAGTCTTAGAATGTTGATTGGTTGTGTTGTACGTGTTGCCCTGGTGATAATATTTAAATCAGCATCTTAAAGATAGAAATACTTGTTGACTTTCTTTGTTAAGCCAGAAAAAGATCATTGGCACTTAAAGATGCCTAGGGAAAACAAGCAAAATGATTTTTCAATTTATTTTTTACACAGAGTTTAATTGAAAATAGTCTTATTTAAATAAGACTATTTAAATCATAGGGAAAATTATAAGCTACTCAGAACAGAATGACAATGAAAGTACTATATATTAAAATCTGTGAGATTCACCTAAATTGGTTCTTGGGGGGGGGCGGTTTATATCTGCAAGGAAGATTAAAAACGAATTAACTGTTTCTCTTCCATTCCTTTTCCTTCCCTTTGTTTCCTGAACAATTAAGTACTTAATTTATTAGATGAGGCCAAGCAAAGTAGGCATCCACCCCAGAGGGAGGAGAAAAAACGGGGAGCCGTGGTGGCCCAGAGCAGAGTGCTGGAGCCTGAGGAAGGCGACAGGCCAGCCTTGTATGCAGGGGGACAGCCCAGCTTAGCCCAAACAGGTTAAGAGGTGGAGGGTCCACCATGATGGAAGACATCACTATGACATTCAAACAGATTTTATCATTTTCTTCACATAGTTCTTGTACATCCTTTTAAGATATTCCTAAGTACTTCATAGTTTTTGTAGCTAATGTAAGTGCATTTTTTTCAATTTCCTTCATTTCAGTGCTTATTGAAAAAATAGAGAAAATATATGAATCACGTATCAGCCACCTGACCAAATTTTCTTATTAATTCTTATGTGCTCTTATTTACTGGTATCTTGGGTCTTCTAAAAGTAAGACCACATTATCAGTGAAAGGCAATAGTTTTATCTCTTCTTTTCTAATATTTATATCAATAATTATATTTTATCATCTTATTGCATCACTAAAACCTTCCAATTGATGAAAATATCAAGGATGATAGTGGACAGCCTTGATTACTTTCCAATTTTGAAAGAAATAGTTTCTATTATTTGATTTTTGGATAATATTTGTTGTCAGGTTTGGTTGGTCATCTTTATTTTATTTAATTCTGTCATGGAACTGGAAATAACCAGTTGCATGTAACTACAGAGGAGAGTCAATTATCAGGTGAAGCTGCAACTTTACCCTTGGCTTTTCAGCCTGCACAGACTCAAACCTCAAAAAAGCAACTTGAATTGTCCTCTTATACACAGGAATTAGGGGAACATCACAAGTGTTTTGTGATATAGAGGAATTTGGTGGTTAGCTAACAAAAGAAGAATTTGGCTAATTCTGGAAATTTAGGTGTTGTGTTGGTTTGAAAGGATGTATGGACCCTAGAAAAGCCAAGTTTTGATCAAAATCCCATTTTGTAAAGGCAGAATAATCCTTATTCAATACTGTATGTTTGAATCTGTAAATAAGATCATCTCCTTAGAGATGTGATTTAATCAAGAGTGGTTATTAAACTGGATTAGGTGATGACATGTCTCCACCCATTTGGGTGGGTTTGATAAGTTTCTGGAGTCCTATAAAAGAGGAAACATTTTGGAGAATGAAGGAGATTCAGAGAGAGCAGAGGAGAATGACATAGCCACGAGAAGTAGAGTCCCCCAGCCAGTGACCTTTGGAGATGAAGAAGGAAAATGCCTCCCAGGGAGCTTCATGAAACTGGAAGCCAGGGGAAGAAGCTAGCAGATGATGCTGTGTTCACCATGTGCCTTTCCAAATGAGAGAGAAACTCTGACTGTGTCGCCATGTGCCCTTCCACTTGAGAGAGAAACCCTAAACTTCATCAGCCTTCTTGAATCTTTCCCTGGGTGCCTTAGATTGGACATTGCTATAGACTTGTTTTGACTAGGACATTTTCTCAGCCTTAGAACTGTAAACTAGCAACCTATTAAATTCTCCTTTTTAAAAGCCTTCCGTTTCTGGTATATTGCATTCTGGCAGTTAGCAAACTAGAACAGGTGTTTAGCTGGCTAATTGTTCAGCAATTCAATAGCTTCAGAATATTTATAGTTTATCATAATGGTAGGAAAACTTAACTTTTTAAATAACAGGCAAAAAATGGTTTTCAGCTAAAATGAAGTACCACAAGGAATTTTCTTTTGTTCCTATTATAATTTAATTGGTAATGGATATTAACTTTTCTCAAATTCTTCCACATTTACTGAAATGATCTTATGATTTGATGTAATGAAGTGTGTTGCTAGATTTCTTGAAATTGATCCATCCTTACATCTCTAAAATACAAATAACTGATCAAAATGTACAATTATTTTAATTTGTTGCCAGATTATTTTGTTAAAAGTTCATTCAGAATTTTTGCAGCTCTATTTATGTGAGATTTTTTCCCCTATCTATATCAGCTTTCAATATTAAAGTTATAATGAGTTCATAAAATCATTTTAAGAGAGAGTTATCTCTTTTTTTTTAACATGGGCAGGCACTGGGAATCAAACCTGTGTCTTCAGCATGGCAGGCGAGTATTCTGCCTGCTGAGCCACCGTCACACTGTCTGATAGTTATCTTTTTACATGGCTTGGAATCATTAAAAAAAATAATAATGGAAGTATCCATTCTTTAGAAATTTGATAACACTTATGACCCCATCCATTCCTGAGCTTTTTTTTACAAATATAAATAATTTTTCTGGGAAATCAATCATTTCCTCTACTTTTTCAAATTTTGATAATGAAATTGCATGTGTAATCTCTTAAGACTTTTAATTATCTCCAGCACATGTGCTTCTGTTTCCTTTCTTCTTCCTAATCTTAAACATATTTTCTCTGCTTTTCTCCTCAGACACTCAAGTTATTTATTTTATTGGTCCTTGAAACAGCTTTTCGTATTATTCTGTTTTTAATGTCATTGATTATTTCTATCTTTATCGATTTTTTACTGGTAGTTTTTGCTGTTGTTTTTCTAAGTTCCTAAGATGAATACTAAAGTTTTTTTGATAACATGTCTTCTTTAATAATGAAAATATTTATGGGTACAAATTTTCATGTAGGCATAGCTTTTGTAGTATCCATTGATTTTGATAAAAAGGGTTCTCTTCTTTATTCCTTCCTAGAACGTTCATAATTTCCCTTTTGACTTCTTTTATCAAGAAATTATTTACATGTGTGCTTCTTGTTATAGTTCAGGTAGTGAAGAAAGTTTAGGTCATCTTTCTAGCTTTCCCTGCTGTTTTACTGGATTATACTCCTAGAATGTGGCCTATAAGATCTCTACCTTTGAAAACTCAAGGCTTTCTTTGAGGTCAAGTACATCATCAATTTCTATGTTTTCCAACTACCAATGAGGAAAACTAATATTCTCCATTCAATGACTGTGAGGTTCTATAAATACCAATTAAATTAAATGTATTAAAATTGTCATCCATCTCCTGTCTGTGCTTCTTTAATTTGTCTACAAAATCTGTCCAATTGAAAGAGGTATTTGAAGTCTCTCACTAGTATTTTTTTTAACAAGTCTCCTTGGTGTTGGGAGTTGTTGTAATTTTAGAGGGTGGCCCAGAAAGACCAAACCAAGACCAGAAGTTGTTAAGGGAGCGAGTCCTGCAGCTATCTGGTAGAAGGGTGTCATGGTCAGGTTCATGTGTCAACTTGGCCAAGTGGTGCTACCTGTTTGTCTGGTTGGGCAAGTGCTGGCCTGTCTGTTGCGATGAGGACATTTCATAGAATTAAATCATGATCACGTCAGCTGCATCCACAGCTGATTCCATTTGTAATCAGCCAAAGGGGAGTGTCTTCTGCAATGAGTGATGCTTAATCTAATCACTGGAAGCCTTTTAAGGAGGATTCAGAAGAGTTAGGCTCTACCTGTTTCGGCTGGTGAGCCTCTCTTGTAGCGTTCATCCAGACCCTCCATCGGAATCGTCGGCTTCACAGCCTGCCTGCAGATTTTGGACCCTGCGTTCCCACAGTCACGTGAGACACGTTTATAAATTTTATATTTGCGAGTGTTCCCTGTTGATTCTGTTTCTCTAGAGAACCCTAACTAATACAAGGTGTATGCAGGCTAAAGGAACAGCAAATGCAAAGGCTGCCTGCAATGTTCTAGGGACCATAAGGAGGACAGTGCAGCTGGGAAGGAGTAACAAGGGAAAGAGGAGTGAGTCAGCGAGGTTATGGGCGCCAGATCTTATAGGGTCTTATAGGTGACACAGTAAGGACTTTGACTTTTACTTTCAGGCCTGACCCATCCATCCAGTCCATAGAGTCTCCCAGTTGTATTAGCCTCTTGGAGTGGTTTCTTAGGGTCCCTCTCTCTTCACTTGAGATGGAGAAATAAGTGCCCCAGCCTCTCCCCTTTGGATGAAGTTAGGACTTAAACAACTTACTCCAAATAAATTCCCTTCTCAAAAATCCTCTACTCTGGATCCTTTAAGCCTTACGTGTGGGCGAGAGTTCACTCAACCTGTTTCCAAACAACTGCTCTGTAAATCCTGGTCTAGCACCTCACATTAGAGTTTAGTATCTGTATTTCTTCATCCCAAACTTCCATTTTAATAGGCTATTGCAAAAGCAAGTGTGTCTAGGACCTGAAAAATGACATTGGACACAAGCTCCTTTGCTGCACATTAATCTACATAAATAACAAGTGACAATGTCTTCTCATAATGATATCTTCAAGTTAATGAGTACTTACTATGCATTCTGTCAGCACTTTGTATTAATAATTTTGATTCCTAAAGCAGCCATGGGAGGAGGGTATTATAATCATCCCACTTTATAGATGAGAAAACAGGTTCCTCCCCCATCATTACTCAGTAAGTGGCAGAGCAATTACTTGAACCGAGGTCTGTCCAGCTGCAAGTGCTCTTAATTCTTACACTCTCCTACTTAGCCGAAAACAGATTTCTGCCAATTTAGCTAGTGAGCGTGCACAGCCTCAGTAATTTGTTTATATTTGGTTGGTTTTTGTTATGAAAGCAATTTCCTTCCCAGGTTCACTTAAATTGAAATAGAGCTGGTCCGATATGTCTAAAAAGTGCTACCCTGTGTATATGAGTGGTTAATATAATATCTTTACCATAACCCCGTACCAGGAAAGAAACAAGGAAAAAAGGAAAGGAGGGAGGAAGGGAAAAAAGAAAGAAGGGCTATCAAAATTTTCTACATTTTCTGTGAGAAGAGGTTTATGTCAGAAACGGAAGAATATTAGCTTTTTCCTCTCTATCTATCTATCTGGTAGAGGGGTGTCATGGTCAGGTTCATGTGTCAACGTGGCCAAGTGGTGGTACCTGTTTGGTTGGGCAAGTGCTAATTTTCCCAAGGAGCCTGATGTTTTCACTTGACATCCCAGGAAAGATTTAGAGCTAGAGCACTTAGCAAAGTCTCACATTACCAAAGCTCTTTTCCTACCCCCACATGGGGGGCTTCAAGATGGAATGGAACACAGAACCCAGCCTGATTATGAATCTCAGCAGAAACTCAGTTGTAAAAGCAGTTCTTCAGCATCAACTACCACTTCTGCATGGCCTTACTTGCTACTCTGGTCCAGTCAGGGGAAAGGGCCAGACGTAAGTAGGTCTCTGTCTACCACTTGCTGACCTTGTGTCCCTGGGCAAATTACTCAGTTTCTCAGGTTCTATTTCCACATCTGTAGAATGAGGAAGATAACACCTGCTTTAAATGGTTATTATAAGAATGAGGAATGACATATATACAATATATATAGCATATTATGGGTCCTCCAAATAGCTTAGCTATTATTATTATACTGTTTTTAGTCCCTTTCATTGAATCTAGGAGTCTAAAGTTGGGTAGACATCCAAAGATCATCTGCTCCCCTTTCTTTAAAATATAAGGGGAAAGGAAATATGCTAATATTTGTTGAGAGCCAACTCAGAGCCAAGCACTTTACAGGTATTATTTCACTATCTATATCATAATTTATAAATATATATTTTATGCTTGATTCCAAGTTTCCTTATCTTCCCTCCCTATGCTTTTATCTTCCTCCTCTTGGCTGCTTTCTAACAATTTCTGGTCCTATTTCTCCTCTCCTGTCCCTAACATACATTTTTATACTCATCATGCACTTTAAATTATAAACTTTCCCAGTAAAAGCATTATATCATTATAATATATATTTATAATATATCTCTCAGCAACAAAGCACTGCAATCACGATTTTCTCACAGTTCTACTTTAGGATATTTTAATATTCTTCCTACATCTTAGGGATCAAGGTAACGCACTAATTATGGAGTGATCCAGTTCATATAACAAGCAGAACCAGAGCTGAGCACTAGTCCCAGGTCTTTGGTTTTTCATAAGGATTCTGTAGGTAAAGAGAAATTCAAAGGAATTCCCAGCCCTTTTCCCTAATTACTCCACTTCCAAAGACTAGGGATGTTCCTATAAAATGATCAATTTCAAAGATAGCCATGTGAATCAATCTTTAAGGACAGTATTTTAGTGAGAGGGAAGAATATAAATAACCTATATAGAGTTTTCCTTCTTGCTGGTCAGCTTTCTTCACCTTCAATGGATTTTTCTTACCTTTAGAGCCTCGCTTTGAGTCTAGGCTTACAGAGAAGCTGTTGGAGATTGAATCATGGCTCCCACAAAAAATTATATCTCAGTCTTAATCCATGTTCCTGTGATTATAAACCTGTGGTAGTCTGAAGCTGAATGGACCCCAGAAAAGATCTTGTCCTGAGAGCTAATCAGCCTTGTGGGTATAGACCTATTGTGGGTGAGACCTTTGGATTTGGTTATTTCAGTTGAGGTGTGTGCCAGGTGGGTCTTAATTCTCTCACTGGAGTCCTTTAGAAGAAACGAAATTCAGAAAAGCACACAGACAAGCTGAGAGAGAAGCAGCCAGAAACTGAAAGCAACAAAACCCAGGAGACAAAGGAAAGCCCCACAGACATCATGTGCCTTGAGGATTGGTCTTCAGGGAGAAAGCATAGCCTGTTGATGCCTTGATCTGGACATTTTCACCGCCTCAGAACTGTAAACTTAAAAGTTGATAAATCCCCATAGTAAAAGTCAAACAATTTCTGATAGATTGCACCTTGGAAACTTCAGCAAACTAAAACAGAGCATTTGTATATAGGAACTTTGGAGATCCTATTTAGATGAGGCTAAAGTGAATCAGAACGGGCTTTGATCTATATGAGTGAGACCCATGTAAGGCATAATAAATTTGGACCCGTAAGTCAGAGAAAGCCACAGAAGGAGACCAATGAGGCAGACAGCCCTAAGACAGAAGCAGAAATGCAAGACAAGGAACCTCTAGGACTGCAGCAAGTCAGAGCCAGAATGCTACAGACTCCAAGAGAAAGAGTGTTATTTCGCAAACTTGATTTTGGATTACTAGTCTTCAAAACTAGAATAAATTCTTATTGTTTAAGCCAACCAGTTTGTGCTATTTGTCATAGCAACCCTCACACACTAAAACAGAAGGGTTTTAGCACGCTCCCATTTAGGTCCCAGGTTATGCAGACAGAAGTTTCAGGAATGGTTCAGCCTTGTTCACTAAGGTTTTAATTGGTTCATAACACCAAATCCGAGTTATCCAAGTGTAGTAAACATTATTTAGCATCGTTTGTCTTAGTTTCCTGTACCACAAACCAAGCGGCTTAAACTATATAAATTTATTGTCTCAACGTTCTGGAGGCTAGAAATCTAAATCAAGGTGTTGGCAGAGTCATCTTCCCTCAGAAGTCTGTAGAGTTCTGTTGGTGGCTTCACAGCAACCCACAGTGCCCTGTGGCATAACTCAATCTTGGCCTCTGTCACGTGGCTATCTTCTTTCTATAGTCTGTCTCCTAATAATGTTGTCCAAGTTTATTCTCCCTATAAGGATACCAATTATACTGGATTAGGGCCCACCCTAATCCTGTTTGGCCTTATCTTAATTAATAGCATCTTCAAAGACCCTATTTTCACATAATGTCACCAGAGGTTAGGACCTGAGCTTATCTTGTTCAACTATAAAAGATGCCTCTATGGATGCATTTTCTTTGGGGCTCTCATGAGAGAGGGGCTGCTGGGGACAATTTAACTAGTGATCAGTGAAATTTGTGTCTCTGGTAACCTGGTTTTTTGCCAGAGAAGTCAGGTAAATAGGTAACTGCATATAGAGTGTTCAGTCAAAAGAAAGAATCTATCCATTCGGTCAACAATTCATAACCTTTTCCCTCTAAGAAATGATGCAGACTATTCTCAATGCAATTCCGAACACCACCATTCCCTTCTGTTAAACACAGTGTCAAGCCTTTCTCTCCCAGTTAAAAAATGCAAATGGGGGGAAAAGGAATATAGAGATAACTGCTTATATTTTCTTTTGGAATATCCTTCATAAACTTTCGTACTTCAACTATTAGTAATAATAACCACTGAGCAAGCACATTACAACTGTTAGCAATATACCCATGACACATAAACTGAGATGGGCCACTCCCTGAAACAACTTAAAACACTGTTTTATTGGTGCTAGACATAACTCATCCTTTTGGCCATAAACGTTAATGACAGTTCACCCCCACTACACTCATGACAGGGCAATTAAATCCTTTGAACCAACTGCTAAAGCCAGTGAGATTCTTCAACGTATCTCTTATAAAGAACAGAGACAAAGTAAACCTGTGCCTGAGTGTTTAAAAAAACTCCAAAGTCTGAATGTTTTCCTCAGACTTTAGTACCTAAATCCAGTCAAATCAGCGTGTCTTTTCTACACTTATTCCATCCCTGGACTTTAGAGGGATACAAGAGGTTAAATTTATTACTAGATATTCGATTATTTTAGTTGCTATTGTAAATGAGATTTTTTTTCTTGATCTCTTCTGTTTGCTCATTACTAGTATTGATTTTTGCAAGTTTGTCTTGTACTCAACACTTTGTTGAATTTGTTTATTAGCTCTAGTAGCTCTGTTGTACATTTTTTTGGACTTTCTATAAATAGAATGATGTCATCTGCAAGTAGTTTCACTTCTTCCTTTCCTATGTGAATGCCATTTATTTCTTTTTCTTGCCTAATTGCTTTAGCAAGAACTTCCAGTACAATGTTGAATAACAGTGGTGACAGTGAGCATCCTCGTCTTATTCAAGATTTAGAGTGAAAGCTTTCAGTTTTTCACCATTGAATATGATCTTAGCTATAGATTTTTCACATATGCCCTTTGTCATTGTTTTGGTTTGTTAAAGCTTGACAAAATGCAATATACCAGAAATAGACTGGCTTTTAACAATGGGGATTTACAAGTTTGCAGCCCTAAGGCAGTAAAAATGACCAAATTAAGGCAGCAACACGACAATACCCTCTTCCTGAAGAAAGACTCCCGACATCTGGGACACCTCTGTCACATAGGAGGAACATGGCTGGTCTCTTCTTGTCCTTCTCTCCCGGGTTTCATTGCTTTCAGCTTCTGATTTCAGTGGCTTCCTTCTCGGCTTCTCTGGGGCTTTTCTGTGAGCTTCTCTTAATTTCATCTCTTAGCTTCTCCAACTGCGGCTTTCTCTCTAAATTTGTGGAGCTTGTTCTGTCTTTCATCTTCTTAAAAAGGAGTCCAGCAAGAGGATTAATACCCACTCTGGGGCAGACTCAACTGAAATAGCCTAATCAAAAGTTCCCACCTGTTACAGGTCTGTAGCAATAGGAATGGATTAAAAGAACATGATTTTCTGGGGTGCAGCCTCCAAACTACCACAACCATGTTGAGGAAGTTTCCTTCTATTCCTATTTTTCTAAGCATTTTTATCAAGAAAGATACTGAATTTTGTCAGATGCCTTTTCTGCATCAATTGAAGTGATCATGTGATTTTTTCTCCTTTGTTTTATTGATGTGATGTGTTAGATTAATTGATTTTCTTATGTTGAACCACCCTTATATTGGACCAGCCATGCATACTTGGAATAAAACCTACTTGATCATGGTGTATAATTCTTTTAATGTACTGTTGGATTCAATGTACAATTATTTTGTTGAGAATTTTTGCATCTATATTCATAAGAGAAAGTGATCTGTAATTTTTTCTTGTAGTATCTTTATCTGGATTTGGTATTAGCGTGCTGTTGGCCTCATAGAATGAGTTCCTCCCCTTCAATTTTTTGGAAGAGTTTGAGCAGGATTAGCATTAATTCTTCTTGGAATGATTGGTAGAATTTACCTATGAAGTCATCTGATCCTGAGTTTTTCTCTGTACTGGGAGGTTTTGATAACTGATTTAATCTCTTTACTTGTAATTACTTGTAATAGAATAGATCCTCTGTTTCCACTTGAATCAGTGTAGGCTATCCATGTCTAATTTGTTGCTATACAGTTGTTCATAGCTTCTTATGGTCCTTTTTTATTTCTGTGGGGTCAATAGTAATATGTCCTCTCTCATTTCTGATCTTATTTATTTGCATCTTTTCTCTTTGTTTTTTTTCTTTATCAATCTAGCTAAGGGTTTGTCGATTTTATTGATCTTTTCAAAGAACCAACTTTTGGTTTTGTAATATCCCTCTATTGTTTTTTTATTCTTAATTTAATTTATTTCTGCTCTAATCTTTACTATTTTTTTTCTTTTTCTAGTTCCTGCAGGTGGTAGTTAGGTCTTTGATTTTAGCTCTTTCTTCTTTTCTAATGTAAGTGTTTAGGGCTATAAATTTTTCTCTCAGCACTGCCTTTACTGCATCCCATAAATTTTGATGTGTGTTCTCATTTTCATTTGTCTCAAGATATTTACTTATTTCCCTTGCAATTTCTTCTTTGATCCACTGACTGTTGTTTAAGAGAGTGTGATTTAACTTCCAAACTGGAAATTTGTAGATTTTCCACTTCTCTGGCTGTTATTGATTTGCAGCTTCATTCTACTACGATCAGAGAAGATGGTTTGCATGATTTCAATCTTCTCAAATTGAAGACTCGTTTTGTGACCCACTGTGTGGTCTATCCTGGAGAATTATCCATATGCACCTAAGAAAGTATATCCTCATTCCAGAAATGGTAGCTCCACTGGGAGACATGTTCTCCAGGCAGCTGTTTTGGCCTCTGGTGCCCTCTCTGGGACTCTCAGGCCAGATTTCACTTCTTCAGACCATGCCAGAGGCTCCAGGAACCTCTAAAAGTACCTTGGTAGTCAAATTGGAGTCATTTTTTGAGCATTGCTTAGCTTCTCTGGTGAGTGAGGACTACGTGGTTCAGTGTATCCAGAAATTCCTGAATATTATGAAACAGACAGAATTTTTTTCCTACAAAAAAATATTACAGTTATCTCTCCAGAAACTAGAGCAAGTTATCAAAGAAGATGTCTCATGACTCCCAGGGATGAGTCTGGTCCTGACACCATTGAATCAACAATACTTTCCTGACAAAAGGGGGAAATGAAGTGTACCAAAATACAGCATCAGTGGCTAAAACAGTTCAAATAGATTTGAGAGGCTATTCTGCAGGCTACCTTTATGCAAACTTCAGCTAGTCATTGCTAATCCCTATGGTTTGTCAAACCCCAACCAAAATCATTATTGTTAACGCTTAAGAACACCTAGGGCTCTAACTGAGACTATACATGTTTCAAGCCTTAAATCTATTTTTCTGATAATAACCTCCAGAGGGTCCCTAGGTCAGACAATTCCTGAAACTTAGTGGGTTTATCTTATCCCTTGCTGTTGACACCCCTTATCAACAGGAAAAATTTAGAATGGGCATTGTCCAAAGATTCCTACAGATTGGGAGAAGTATCAAAGGAGAAGGAGTTATAACAGAGAAAACAGGATTTAATAAATGAACATGAGTGCCGAATCACTGTATTGATATTTCTTTTAGCCTTCCGTGTTTTGGAGCAGCTAGAAGGAAAAATCTGAATAAACTCTGAAATTTGCTCTGTAACTCCTTGATAAATGTACTTTGGAAATTATCTTTTTTTTTTTCTTTCTTTTCTTTGTGTGTATATTTTACAATAAAAAAGTTTAAAAAAAAAAAAAAAAAAAGGTCTCAGAACTAAGGAATGAATGACAGCAGAAAGATGCCCTGGTTCAAAAACATTTGAGAAAATTGAGGCATTGGCAGCACGTGAGGAATGACATTAATGTATAGCACAAAAAATGCCTGCTGAAATCCCTCAAGGGTCCATGGCCTACCTTGAGCACTCTTCTGCTGATCTCCCTAAAGCAAATCCAAGTCACAAAGAAAAGTGGATCAGTCCAAAAATTGTCGTGTATTTGAATCTACCTAAAATGTTTAACAAAACATGAGTTCTTATGGACGTGACATTTTGGAAGACCTTTTTAACAGGGAATGAGATGATATTAGTTTCTTAGTTTTTATTCTATTTTTATAAGCTGTTGATTTCTTTAAAACTTCCTCAAATATCTATAGCTTTGATAAACCAAGTAAATTTTTTTTGTCTTTAGACTGTTAGTGTGATGCCACTTACAGATTTCCTTTTATGCTTTTTTCATTTTTTGTGTGTGTGTGCA
Source organism: Tamandua tetradactyla (assembly GCF_023851605.1). Taxonomy (NCBI): domain Eukaryota; kingdom Metazoa; phylum Chordata; class Mammalia; order Pilosa; family Myrmecophagidae; genus Tamandua; species Tamandua tetradactyla. The sequence continues at coordinate 54,052,690 of NC_135350.1, read as the reverse complement.
ACTCTTCACCTCTGTATGTATTTCTAGTTTTTAGATTAGTTTGTATGATCCAAATGAGAAAATTAAACTAGCCTGGGAATCAGAAGATGAGGATTTTAGTTGTAGACCTTCAATGATAGTTACTCTTCAGTGGTAGTATAGAAAAATACTTTAACTTTTTTTAAAAGGGGCTTGGAACTACCTCAAGAAGAGGAATCTAACAGTGTGTGTAATATTTCTGAGGCTCTTATAGTGGAGCTATTTTGTAAATAGGTTGAAGGATTGTTTTAATAGCCTAGGTTAGTGTACTGGACTTACAATAGAATCCTCAAGTTGGTCATTGTATCGGGGTAAGTTTATTCTCTGTGGTGTTTAATTTTGAGTGGAGGGAGAAAGTAGTAAAGGAGGTGATATGCTAAATTTTATTATGCTAAGTGACTCAGTTTAAGTTATGTGATGGAAACTATTCTTAGGTTGGCAGTTGAGGGATAGGCGAATATAAGAGATTAAGGTTGCTGTGTAAGTCCAGTTTGGTTTAGTTCATGGTTTGTGTTTGTTTTTGTTTTGCTTTTTTGAGGCATTGGCAGGAAAAAGGAAGCTCTTTTCCCAAGAGGTATTCTCATTTTGTCAAGGTTTTTCTTTCTCCCTCCCTGCCTTCCTCCCTCCCTTCGTTTAATGAAAAGATGAACTTACATAATGCTTACTGTGGTAGTTAGGCTCAGGTGTCACCTTGGATCTGTGGACCATTACATCTGCACTTGGCTAAGGGGGATGACTTCCTCAATGAGTAGTGTTTAGTTTAATTAGCTGGAGGCTTAAAACAGAGGAGATCAAAAGAGAGCTCAATGCAGTAAAGCCCAAGCAGCTCAGCATATGTCATATCAGTACTCAAGCTCAACCCAGACTTTTGGAGTGCAGAAAGGAATCGCCCCAGGGAAAGCCACTTGATCCCTGAAGCTAGGAGAGAAGGTGAGCAGATGTCACCATGTGCCTTCCCATGTAACAGAGAACCTCAGATGAAAGAACTGTAGAACTGTAGGTTTTTAACTAAATAAATCCCCTTTATTAAAAGCCAATCCATCTCTGGTGTGTTCCATTCTGGCAGCTTTGGCAAAGTAGGGCACTTGCTAAATTCCAAGCAGTATCCTGAGCATTTCATTTTATAGATGAGGAAACTGAGATAGGAAGAAGTCACATGGCCTGCCCAAGGTAATACCACACAGCCATAATGTAAAATATGCAGACTGCCTCTGGAAGCCTGGCTATTAACCTGTGGTATTTCCAAATGTCATGATTATAACCTACTAATAGCTATCCCAGAACTGAAGGGCTATAAATAAATATGTATATGCAGTGTTAATGCTTATTATGGTAAACATCAAACATATAAAAAATAGAGAAATAATATAATAACCTTTTATTATTATTATTATTTAGTGCATGGGCCAGAATCGAACCCATGGCAGGTAAGCATTCTCACACATGGCAGGTGAGTATTTTACCACTGAACCACTTGTGCATCCTATAGTGAGCCCTCTTAAACACATATCCCAGCTTCAGCAATGATCAAATCAGTGCCCATCTCATTTCAACTACATTGCAACCCTTATTAATGAGTTATTTTGAATCAAATTCCAGACATTATATCATGTCATTTCTTCTGGAAACTTTTTTGAGTGCAGCTCTTTTCAAGTAACAGCTTTATTGAGACATAATTCACACATCATAAAACTTATCCATTTTAAATGTACAAGTCAATGTTTTTAGTATATTAGCAGAGCTGTGCAACCATTAGTGCCATCAATTTTAGAACATTTATCACCCTCCGTAACCATTAACAGTCACTCAACATTCTCCCCTGGCAACCGCCAATCTACCACGATCTCTATGAATTTGCCTATTCTTAACATTTCATGCGAATGGAATCATACAATATGTGGTCCTTTGTGATTGGCTTCTTTCACCTGGCACAATGTTTTCAAGATTCATCCATGCTGTAGCATGGATCAGTACTCCATTCCTTTTTATGGACAAATAATATTCCCTTGTATGGGAATACAATATGATGGTTCTCACTTTTTGGCTAAGTAATGATGTTATGAACAGAATATGCAAGTTTATGAGTGGACATATGTTTTCCTTTCTCTTGAGTATATACAAAGGAATGGAATTGCTGGATCATATGTTCACTCCATTTTTAAACTTTTGAGAAACTGCCAAACTGTCTTTCAAAGCAAGTATACCATTTTATATTCTTACCAGCAGTGTGTAAAAGTTCCAATTTCTTCAGTTCCTTACTAATGCTTGTTATTATTGACTTTTTTGGTTATAGCCATCCTAACAGGTACGAAGTGGTACCTCATTGTGATTTTAATTTGCATTACCCTGATGGCTAATGATGTTGAGCATCTTTTCATGTGGCCAGCAGACTGAAAGCAGCAAACTCACTTTAAGATTCTCTTTGGAACATCTCCTTTAATTCTAAAATGTCCTCTCTCCTACTTTGATGCCCTATACTCTACTTTTCATCAATGTTATCCATATTTCCAGCTATTCAAAACTTGTATCTACCCAGAGACTCCATAACCAGCTACTCTTTCTAATGTAGCTCCTCTATGATTTATTTTCTTCACAGTATTTATCACTATCTTGAAATAACTTTATTCATTTGTTTAGTTGTCTGTCTCCCCCAAAACACACTAACCTATTTACATTAACCTTCCCTATTGTTTATCACTGTTTTCCCAGTACCTAGAATAGAGCCATAGCAGAAGCTCAGTAAGTATTTGGTGATTGAATAAATAGTCCTCAGATTTATGGAGTCCTTATTTGATTGTGCACACTAACCTTTCTTAAATAAGTTGCATTTCCTAAAGATAGCAAATTAAATACAGGCCATGAATGATGCACATTACTATTCATCACAGCATATTCATAAAAGAAAAATCAGGGACAGTAAGTGCTAAGCATCTTTAAATAGAAATATTATACAAACCATTCAAATAATGTTCACAAAGAAACTAATATTACAAGTATATGTTTACTCTGTTATGTAAAAAAGTAGAATATAAATATGTATTACGTTATGACGTCAAAGAGCATTTTTTAAATGTTTAGAAAAGAGACTGTGAGGAAATAAACCAAAACATTCAGAGTTGTTTTTGTGTGGTGCAAATAAAAACCACTTTTTTCACTTCTTCTTTCTCCTTTTCCACATAATTTTTTTTGCCATGTACATGTGTTACTCTTGTAAGTGACAAAAAACGATATTTTTAAAAAACTAATCTGCAAAGTACTCCCACTATAACTAAGAAGTAGGTATTTTCATTGACTTTTATACAATTTTAAAACAAGAATTTATGAAATGAAAACATCAGATGCAATCGTTATTTACATTACCAATTTGATGAGAGGAATTTTCTCCTCAAACTAATATTCCAGTTAATGAATGAAAAGTGAATGAGAGGCTATTGCCGTTTTTCCAATCTCTAATAATGGATCTAAGACAATGATAATTAATGCCTGACAATTACTATGTGCCTCCTAATGGAAGAATACAGTATAGCCTAATAGCTGTCTTGCCAAAAAAAAAACAACCATAAATCTAATCAAGTTTCTAGATCATACTATCTACCAACAGAAAACACAGGGACTAGAAGAACATAATAGATGATTATCACAGGGATACAATTAGCAAAATCCAGAATGTAGAAACTCTGTAGGACAAACAGTCCAGTTTCTTTCACAAATACATTACAAGGAAAAAAGAGCAGGGATTTCGTACAGACTAAAAGAAGTATGAGACACGTAAACCAGTTGCAATGAATAGATCTGCACTGTCCAATTCAGTAGCCACATATGGCAAATGATCACTTGAAATGTGGCTAATCCAAATTGAGATGTGATATAAATGTAAAATACATACCAGATTTCAAAGACTTGGCAATTAAAAAAAGCAATATATTTCATTAAGAACTTGTATACTATACATGTTGAAATATTTTTTATATTAGATTAAGTAGAGTATTAAAAGAAATTTTACTTTTTGCATTTTTAATTAAAATTCTAGGTTGTTTTCACATTACTATTTGACAGCACTGGTATTATTGAGAAATTTGGATTCTAATTTAAACAATCAAAATTTTTACACATGTATGTGTATAAATGTAAGCATGATATTAAGAATTGTTCATTGCTTGAGGTATAATAATGGAACTGGGGTTATGTCTGTAGAGTCCTATCTTTTAGCACTACATGTGAAATATGTAGGGATGAAATTATATCATGACTAGCATTTGCTTCAAAATGTGAGGAGGAAGAGTGAGTGTAAATAAGGTTGGTCAAAAGTTGATCATGTTGATGACTCCCAGGGGTGTAAACCTTCCTGGCAAGATGGGACAGAAATCCTAGAATGAGCTGAGACTCAGCATCAAGGGATTGAGAAAACCTTCCAGACCAAGAAGGGTAAGAGAGAAATGAGACAAAATGAAGTGTCAATGGCTGAGAGATTCCAAACAGTCGAGAGGTTATTCTGGAGGTTATTCGTATGCATTATATAGATACCACATTTTAGTTAAGGTATATTGGAGAGGCTCGAGGGAAGTGCCTGAAACTGTAGAGCTGTGTTCCAGTAGCCATGTTTCTTAAAGATGATTGTATAATGATATGGCTTTTGCAATGTGACTGTGTGATTGTGAAAACCTTGTCTGATGCTCCTTTTATCTACGGTATAGACAGTTGAGTAAAACAAAGGGATTAAAAATAAATAATAGGGGGAACAAACGTGAAAATAAATTCAGTAGATTGAAATGCTAGTGATAAATGAAAGGGAGGGGTATGGGGTATGGTACGTATGAGTTTTTTTGTTTTTATTTCTTTTTCTGAATTGATGCAAATGCTCTAAGAAATTATCATGGTGATGAATATACAACTATGTGATGGTGTTTTGAGTTACTGATTATATATCAAGAACGGAATGATCATATGGTAAGAATGTTTGTGTTTGTATGTTGGGATGCTTAAAAATAAATAGAGTTGATCATGTTGAAAATGGGCAGTGAATAGGGGATTCATTGTTTTAGTCTCTTCACTTGTGCATATTTGACATTGTGCTGGTTTGAAAATATGTACCCCAGAAAAGCCATGTTTTAATCCTGATCCAATCTTGTAGGAGCACCCATTGTTTTTAATCCTGATTCAATATTGTACGTAGAAAGTTCTGATTAAGTTATCCCCACAGAGATGCGACACATCCAATTGTGGGTGTGATCTTTTGATTACATGCAGATATGACTTCACCCATTCCAGGTGGGTCTTGATTGATTAGTTTACTGGACTCCTTTAAAAGAGGAAACATTTTGGAGAGTCAGAAGCAACAGAACTGACAGAGCCAACAGAATGCACGGAGCCCAGGGTAAGCTGTTGAAGATTCCTGGAGAGAAAGCTAGCAGACATGGTCATGTGCCTTTCCAACTGAGAGAGGAACCGTGAACATCATCGACCTTCTTGAACCAAGGTATCTTTCCCCGGATGCCTTAATTTGGACATTTTTATAGCTTTGCCTTAATTTGAACATTTTCACAAGCCTTAGAACTGTAAACTTGCAACTTAAAAAAATTCCCCTTTTTAAAAGCCTTTCCATTTCAGGTATATTACATTCCTGCAACTTGCAAACCAGAACAGTACTGCGCCAGTTTGAAGCTATTATGTACCCCAGAAAAGCCATGTCCTTTAATCCTCATTCAATATTGCTGGGTGGAATCTTTCTTATTGTTTCCATGTAGATATGACCTACCCAATTGTGGGTGGTAATTTTTTATTAGATGGTTTCCATGGAAATGTGTCTCCACCCATTCAAGGTGTGGTTGCTTACTGGAGACCTTTAAGAGGGAACCATTTTAGAAAAAACTTTAAGGCCACCAGAACCAACAGAGTCCATACAACCAGAGACCTTTGGCATCTCCATCAAGAAGGAAAACTCCCCTCGAGGAGCTTCATGAAACAAGAAGCCTGGAGAGGAAGCTCCAGACTTTGCCATGGGGCCTCCCATCTGAAAGAGAAACCCTGAACTTTCACAGGCCTTTCTTGAGTGAAGGTAACCTTTTGTTGGTGCCTTAATTTGGACGTTTTCACAGCCTTAGAACTGTAAACTTGCAACTTAATAAATTCCCCTTTATAAAAGCCATTTCATTTCTGGTATATTGCATTCTGGCACCTAGCAAACTAGCACTGACATTTTTCATAATAAAAAGTTAGAAGCGGGGGTGAGGCCACAACTGTGGGCACATCTTTAGGAACCATAAGCATGACAAAAGTAGAACTCTAACCAGGCATGCATCATTATGGACTCCCTTGCTGGCCCCACCATCCTTGACCTTGAATCCTTCTTCCATGTCCAAACTCTTTTCTATTTAGTTTTTTTTTTTTATCGGTTCCTTATTTAGTACCACTGATAAATGATGTCATAATACTGACCAGAAGAATTACACAGCTCACAGAAAATGTCCATATAATAAGTACCATGATGTCAAAACACAGCAGAGGCCATCAACAGTATTAAGGAAGATTTTGTCAGCTTCTAATGATGATTATTATTGTATCAGAATGCAATTCACACTAATTATTAGTAAAAGTTTACAAACATTAAAAAGTGCCTTATAACATTTGGATCTGATAGGGCTGAAAAAAGACATGAAAAACACAATACAAGGGCTTTTACGTTTGTGATTGGTGTCCACATGATTGCAAGGAGATCATTTTTTTCCATCTTTTGCAGCCTCAGGAGGTAAGTTGCCCTCCAAATGTGAATTATAGCATACAGCATTGTGAGAAATTTGATTCCATGAGAACAAAGTATTTCCAGTTCTTAGCATAGTATTATCTTGGCTTCTCTTTCCCAGCTTCTCATTACCCCCAAATTCTCATGATTAAAATAAAAGTTGAGGAAAGCTTTCCACTTAGGAAGAAACAAAAATTGACAGGTTGAATTCCTGTCTGTGCAGTCATTAGACAGACTGAATTCAGATAATATTCACATTAATGGATATTTCTTAATGCTTGTGTAAGAAAGCAAAGGGGTCCTGATAAATCAGTCAGACTTAACTCACCACATAGGATTGAGGGGAAAGATTGAGCTAAAAAATGTATACGTATGTTCTATCTTGTGTACACCACCACAGTGTGCAAAAGAAAAAAAAAAGGCAGCCCTTTGGAAAATGAGTGGTATAAAAATTCACAGTAACATACGTCATTTTTGTTTTTCATAAGCAATTAAAGAAGGGGGCAGTGCTGAGCATCTATACTGTACGATACAAAACAGTGTAAAGAACACAGCAGTAACACACGGATACATAATTCTAAAAACTGCTTTCTGGATGGTTCTTTTACTGGGTGACTACTTGCACCAGAGATCATTAAACTCTGGGGTTCAATCAACCCTTTGCGATTAGACACAATTAAATCCTGACATTGTGAGGGGCCAGAGCTACAGGAAGAATCATCATCTAGTGTCAGTGCTGCTCTCTACAAGCATCTCATCATATGGTCAAGTGAAAGGATCCATACAAAAACGACATCCAAACACAAGCCACATAATGTTCAACCATTGCTCATGACAGAGGTAGAGAAAAGTCTGTCTGCAGCCACAGCCTCTGCCCCCATTTTTAACATGATAACGAGCAGGTGCCTGCAATGCAGCGCAGCCATTTCCTTTCTCCCCTTTGCACTCATGGAAGCAAATGCATTCCAGCCAGGCCTGGAGATTTGAGACATCCTCAGGAGTTGTTGAAGGTCAAAGTGGGGTGTTAGCTTTCGGATTTTGCTGCTTCCCCCTGGACTTCCCCACTTTGTTCTGTCGAATTTCGTTGTGCATCTTCTTCACCTTCTGTCTTGTTAATATCAAGACCAGCTAATTTCAAGGCTAATTCATTGCTGTTGCCACTTGCAGAGGAGACCAGGATATCATGTATTGCATTTCTTCTACCTGTTCTTCCTGAAGCGATCAAATCTGCATATGTAGTTTCCACATCAGTCATTGCTAACAAATATCCACATAGCAGGGACTTTCCAGGACCAAGTCAGCGCATGTCCTCGGCGCCCGCTGCCCCGAGGCCGCAGTCCGCGCTGCGCCAGCCAGGCCGAGTGCGTGGTCAGCTCCCGCCCGCCCCCACCCACCTGCCAGCTGCAGCAGCTGCTCCTCTATTTAGTTTTGACTTTGGAAATGCTACCAGTTAACTCTCTTACTCCAGCCCCTTTGATTGATGGATTTAACTTCATGTTTAAGTTACTACTGCCAGGTAACAGATCACCTCAAATTTAGTGGCTCAAAATGAAAACAATCATTTTATTATTATCTCTGTGTCAGTTTGAAAGTATTACGGACCTTAGAAAAGCCATGTCTTATTCCTGATCCAGTCTTATGGGAGCAACCATTTATTTTAATCCTGATTCAACAATTTGGTGTGAAATTTTTTTATTATCTCCATGAAGATGTGGCATGCCCAATTATCAGTATGCCTTGACTCTACTCATCCCAGGTGCGTCTTGATTAGTTTACTGGAATCCTTTAAAAGAGAAAAGATTTGGATGGGCCATGGGGACTCAGCAGGTCGAGTTCTCACTGCCAGGCCAGAGACCCAGGTTCGATTCCCGGTGCCTGCCCATGTGAAAAAAAAAGAGAAAAGATTTTGGAGCCAGAGCCAAGAGAAACGTCAGAGCAGGCGCAGACAGAGACATTGTCCTGTTGATGCCATAATTGGACATTTTCACCTTAGAAACTGTAAATCTGTAAGCTAATAAATCCCCACTGCAAAAGCCAACCCATTTCTGGTATATTGCATTCTGGCAGCTTTAGCAACCAAAACAATCAGGAAAACCAGTCCTTGCTTATCTGTACACTGACTTCTAACATCTGGCAAGATAACCCATTCCTCCTCCAAATCAAGGCCAGCACCACTGCTCTATTCAGGCCAAGGAGAGATGAAAGGAAAAAGAAGAACAGAACAGGAAAGATAATGTGCAGGATGGAATAAAGATCTGAGACCAAACCGGAAACCAAAATTTCTACCTTATTCCAGCAGAGGGATTTTAATATGCAGTAGAGATTTCAACAAAAGAAATATACCAGAAATGTTAGGATTTCTAATTATAAGATTACCTTCCTTAATCACAGGAGACAGCTAGCTCAAAGTTAGAAATATAATTGGTACTTGCTAAATATCTGATATCTAATACATTTACTTCCTAACCAAAACTTTTTGGTAAATAGGCTAAACTGGATACTAGAATACTATTTAAAAGCTATCTGGCTCATCAGCATGTTTGGATAGTTTGGTTGTGAATTAAGAGGTATATTTAATTACATAAGCCCCCCAAAAGTATTACAGAGATCATGCCTTCCCACCCATCCATTCCTACTTTCATGCATTTAGGGAAGAATCCATCCACCTACAACAAAGACTGCTAAGGCTTGCATAAAGAAGAACAAGGAATGAACTGGTCAAGTATGAGGAACACTAGAATGTGCGACCATGAGAGAAGAGATGCTCCTGTGTATTGTTCACTGTGCTCTCTGCAGCATCTAGAACAGCGCCCAGCATGTAAGAGTCCCTCAGCACTTCCTGAATGAGTAAATAAATTGTTCTTTGAAGAATTCATTTTGGGCAACGTAAACAAAATTATTTTCAATGTCAATGCTTTTCTTAAGGCCTTGGAAGAGTTCCATGATGTTATAAAATATTTTTCCCAACTACTCTTACAGAAAAACACTTCATGAGAGAGAAAAGGAGATTTCTTTTGTTACACTATAAAAATAATTATATTGCTCTAAATGAGTAAAAAATGGACAACGCTGGAAAAAACTTTCTATAAAACACTTGTTTCAATATAATTTTATTAACTATTCATCAAAATTCACATTTAAAGGATTCAAAGGTCTGTTTTTGAAAATTCTAAAGGCTATGTAATTCAATTTTAATAGTTACGATAGAGCCTATTCTCATTACAGCACACCCAGCCCTTTAAAAATCAAGAATACTGAGAATGAAGTGCAGTTCTATCAAGAACTAGAAATGAACTGTGCGTGCATAGTGTCACATAAAGCATTAAGTCCCATGGAATTCTTTTATGGGCGTGAATTTCAGTGACAAACATCATTGGCTTCCAAACAATTGACACTAAAGGAATTTTCAATCAAAACACAAGCACCAGTCATCCAACACAGAGCTATGATGATTCTATAAAGAGACCCTGAATCCTTACATACTTGTAATATAATTTTATGCTGTGACACTATACAAAGCACATCAATTCTAATGCATGGATTGTAACACATCATGCCAACAGGATACTAAGGGAAGTCTTTTTCTATATCAGAAAATGCTGAGTTTTCCAGTAGTATAGGCTGATCATTGCTGATCTAGTGAAATTCCACATCCTCCAGCTTGAGCAGTATTGTAAGATTCACAAATCTGACATTTCATGCCTAATATATGGAACTGAACTGTGGAATGTCCATTGCAATCATTGCAGAGAATCTGAAAAGTGGAGAGATGAATTCAAGTTAAGCATATTAAAACTTAATGTACAAGATGGCATTGTCTGTTCAAAATAATTCCCTGAAAATCATCTGAATATGGGAAAACAACAAATATAGATCTAAACCATCCCATAAGTAGAAATACCTTATTTTTTCACTGAAAAATCTAAGGGGCCATTTAGGAAGCTCTAAATTTAGAAAAGAAAAAAGCAAATTTGAGCAAGGAGGCTCATTTTAATAGTTCCCAAATAGTATAAATACTACTAGCAAGACAATTATCCTAGGTATAATCATATCAACATCTAACACAATTCAAAATAACATAAAAAATGTCTACTATTTCTTTTTATTGACACTTAGAAATTCACTTTACAAAGTTATAACTTTTTTGTTTATTCTTTAATATACTAAATTCCTAGTCTTCTATGCCTCAGGTATGAATTAAAGTCCAAAGAGAGTACTTCCTAAAATCAAGTAAAGAGAGGTTCTTGGCGATTCCCTAAAATAGCAATAAGGTGCCATTTAGAAATTAACCTCTTCTAAAGCTAACTAAACTCCTGAAAAATAAAAAAAAAGGTTTTAACCTCAAAATAAACACATTACTATGGAAGAAAAGCTTTTGTTTTAGAATAGCCACTCCACAATAAACATAAAATTTTTTAATTTGCTCTAAATGATAACTTGCAAAATAATTCTTTTAAAAAAATGATCTACATTCAAGAAAGTAGATTAGTGATTGCCTAGGGTAAGGTGCTAGGGAAAATGGGGAGTGACTACTAATGGGTATGGGTTCTCTTCTTTTTGGAGTCATGAAAATACTCTAAAATTGTTCTGGTTTTTGTATACCTGTGAATATAATAAAACCACTGTACTGTATACTTTAAATACGTGAACTGTATGATAGGTCAATTGTATCTCAAAGCTATTAAAAAATTATCTACATGACTTCAGGGATGGGAGAAAAAATATAGAACTATTAAACTTTACCAGCAGAGAAACCCCTGATGCCGTGTCAAACATCAGGGACACTCAAATCAACAGGCCAAGCCTTGATCTTGAGGCCTGCTCTTGTGAAGCCTGTGTATATAGCGGAGAAGCTTAGCCTACCGATTGGTATGCCTAAGAGTTACTTTCGGAGCACTTCTTTTGCTGCTCAGATGTGGCCTCTCTCTCAAAGCCCAACACTGCTAGTGAAACCATTGCCCTCCCTGCTATATGGGACATGAAATCTAGGGGTGAAAGTTTCCCTGGAGGTGTGGGAGATGACTCCCAGGGATGAGCCTGGTCCTGGAACCATGGGATCAACAATGCTATCCTGAACAAAAGGGAGAAAAGATGTGTAACAAAGTATCAGTGGCTAAGAGAGTTCAAACAGAGTTGAAAGGCTGCTGTGGAGGTCACTCTTACACAAGCTAGAAGCTTCAGTTAGACATTGCTACCTATCACAGCTTGCCAAACCCCAACCAAAACCATTTCTGCTAATCCAAAAGAACACCTACGGCATTATATAAGATTCTACAAAGGTTCCATCCACTAGTGTAACTTTCCAGAAACTTAAAACCTACAGATGGGTCTCTGGGCCAGATAAGTCCTGAAATGCAGAGGGGCCAGCCTCTCTAGAACATCAGCTAGTTCCAACCCCTTATCCTATACTATCGACAACCCCTTCCAACATGAAAGTGCTAGAATGTGCATAGCCCAAACACCCCTAAAGAGTGGGAGAAAGATCAACAGTAATGGTGGAGTTATACAGAGAAGGTAGGATTTAACAAATGAGTATGACTGCTGAATCATTATATTGATATATATTTTAGTCTCCAGAATCTTATAGCATCTAGCAGTAAAAACCTAAAATTGTTTAACTGTAACCCATAGCAAACTCTAAAATCTGTTCTACAACTAATTGTTGCAATGTGCTTTGAAATGTATTACATTTTTGTATATGTTTTTTTTCACAAAAAAGAAAAAAAAGTCAATTGTGGTCAGCTATATGATGATATTGTGAACCACTGATTATAGACTTTGGATGATCACATGGTATGTGACTATATAATGCATATCAATAAAAAATAAAAATAAAAAATTTGTCTACATGAAATGATAGCACACATCAGCCTCTAGTAAACCTCACATGACTATCAGTATTCCAAATGTGATATTTTATTGCCCTTATTAACAATCAACTATCACATGAATTATGAGGCACTTGAGTGTGAATAAAACAAAAAAAAAATTATTTGGCTTTGTTATATCATTTTTATTGTTATGTGTAGACATATTGGAATTATACTGAAAGTGGTGAGAAAATTCATAATATGTTCAAAAACTATTAAAGCATCAAAATGCTATCTAGCTTTCTAATTCTAATTCTCATCTGTAACTCAAGACAGCAGGACCTCTCAACTAATACAAAAAAGATACTCCATGGGGCAAAACACACCAAAAATACTTTATGTGCTTAGGGTACAGGCTAAGGCCAAATGAAAGTCTAAATAATACAAAGGATAATAAACATCATAAACTAAAAAGTAACCATCTTCAAAAATCAAACTTTTCTCCTGAAATAAAATTAAAAAGAATTAAACAAAAAAAACATCAGAAGAGTGATCCACCTCTTTTCAGATATAATACTAACTCTAGCAAACAGTATGTAAAAAATTCCAAATAGAGTTTTTGCCTGCCATCTAGTGTTGGAAAAAACTGCATAAACATATTCACAGGACACTTTTTTCGTGGTCTAAGCTCAAAATAACTGAAATTTAAAGATTACTGTCCTCCCCATTAGTAATCACATTGGCATATTTGTTACAGCAGTATTTTTTAGACAAAATTTGAGCAAAAGGGAAAAAATAAACACAAAAACATCAACAAGGAATCTGAAAATACTTTTCAACATTGATTATACTCACATCTACAGTCATGTTCTGATATTCAGATGGCATAGGAGTCTGTGCTACCTCATCATCTAGCTGTCTCCAGTACCTAGTCATATCTAAAGCAGAATGCATACATAACGGACATCTGTAGCCTCTAGAAGAAAGAGAAAGGTTATTTTCCAAACATTAACTAATGAGTATATCAAATCAGATACAAGGATATGAAACTGACTGGCACATAAGCTATTCAAGATATGCATTTTTCTATTGTACAAGACAGTCTGTTAGGTAACCTGGAAAACTTTATAATATAGAAGTTTTAAATTATATCTAGCATCTTGGTGTATTTTAAACCTAACTTTTATCCCCTCAGATATTTAAAATGGGGAGATATTAAGAATATGTACAGTAAATATACATTTTTCTTAACTAATTAAACTACGAACTGAACAGTCTCAATTTCCTAGTCCATTCATACAAAAAGAGAGATTGTATTCCTTAAAAATTATCCAGATCATATAACCTTTCTAAAAATTCTGAAAAAGCTTGTCCTACAATAGCTGGCTACTGTATCAAATCTGAATTTCTGCTCATCAATTTGCAGGACCAACGTACACTGACACAGTTTCCCCTTCCCTAACTATTTTCATCTCATTTTAACATTTTCCCCCACAATAAACTATCCAGCTTGAAATGAATTCTTTACAGCTTTTTTAGCAGGTCATTAAATTGGAACAGTATAACATCTTAGGAGAATTTTGAGAAATATTTCTAGTGTTGTTACAATGCTATGAGATGCAGAAAACAAAAGATTTTTATCTCAAGTTGTGGGAATAAGGCATGGGGACAAAGTTGTAGTCCTATATCACCCAAAATGCTTTCCCAGTTTAATACTACTTATCTGCCCTATCTCAATATAAATATCTATCATGCCCATTACAATATAAGAAACAGTAATGTTTGCCCACCACCCCCATCCCCCCCACACACAAAAAGACAGCTTACAATCATAATTTATAAAATCCCACAAACACTCACTCTTTCAACATTTCTTCATAGCACGTTCTGAAAGAAAACACAATATTATTTTAGTAGGACAAAAACTATCTCCACTATTTTTAGACATCTTTGAGAAAAAAAAAAAACCAAGTTACTTTACCTATGTAAAAGATGCCCACATGGCAAGACATGAGCAACAACACGGGATGTATGAATGTCCTGCAAAGGAAAGAAATATCAGTGCTTGTATGAAGATTATATAAATATCCAAATATTTTAAATTCAAGAAAGGAAATTTCCAAAGTAAAAACCAAGAAAGTCATATTTTAAGCTTACCTCCAGACATATTGGACAATTCTGCCGGGAAACATTTTCAATACACTGTTTAAAAAAGAAGCTCACATTACCAAAAGTTTAAACAGACAAAGTTGTCAGATAAAATAACAGCAATAATTAAAAGTAACCCTAAAGGAAACAACAACCAATTCACTAAAAATAATAACTAACATTAATATATGCTTCTTATATGTCAGACAGATAAGAATTTCTTAACAGTTATTCAATTCTCACAACTATTTCAGGCTTGGCACACTACCTGAAACAGTGAAAATGCTCAATAAATCTTAATTATTCAAAGTATTATCTCCATTTACAGAGGAGGAAACTGACTCAGTGAGTCAAGACATTTATCTAAGAGCTGGAGTTAACAAGGTTATGAACCTTTTGATCTTATATGTATTTTACTCAAAATCCCTGACCCAAATTAATAGGCTTAAACCACTTAATAATAACATTGATAAAAGTAGTAGTTAATATTTATTGAGATTTACTACATGTCATATGCTATGCATATTATCTGTATTAGCACAATTCACACAATCCTAAATGATATAATTATTATTTCATTTTATAGAGGAAATATTTGAAGCTTAGAGAAGCTAAGTAACTGAAAGTTATATGCTTATAAGATGGAGAGCTAAGTCTGAACTCTGGCTGACTGAAAAGAGCCTGTCCTTAACTTGACAAGGCTCTGTCTAGATATGGAGAGGTAAGAGACAACAATGTGCCACGGATGACTGCCAGATTTATAATGTAAGTACCTGCATAAATGGTAGGACTGTTTATTAATACAGATAATAAAATGATATACAACTTAGAAACAACACAACAAAACACCACAAAAGAAAATACAGTGGTTTTTTTTTTAAAGACAACAAACTATGGATGTAGAATGGGAGTGGGGGCTCTCAAAGTAGTAAATTAAAAAACCTGGATTGTAATCCAACCCCTACCATTTACTAAATCTTAGGATCTTGGGGAAGCCACCACTATTTTAGTCTTATTTTCTTTATTTATAAGATAAAACTAATACATTTTCCATTCACTCTAAGGTGGCACTTTACACACAGAACTCTGGAATCATAATGTATCCATGCCGTAATCAATGGCATCAAGTTGATAAGATGCAAATGTTGTGGCAAGGTTAAAACAAGTTGGTTTTTTGTGCATGCGTGCATGTGCACATTTACACACGCACCACACTACACACGCTTTGGAGTCCATAAGCACCACAGAAATGTAATCTATAAGAAGCTATCATCCCCTGGCTATTTCCACTATCTTGCTATCACCTCAAACTCAAGTCTATAAAGCAAAACACAATCTCTTATCTCTAACAAATTCACAATTAATTAAGCATATTAAGCCAGGGCTAAAAAACTTAGGGGTCCTCTTTACTCAGTTTCACCATTCTTTTTCCCTAATAGTTTGCCACCATATCCTATATATTCATTGCTCATATTAATGTCCTGCACCACTATACTATTTTAGGCCAATTATTATCTAATATCTATAGTTCTGCAATAACTTACTATCTCTAATGAATCAACAATGCCAAGCAAATAATTTTCAGTACTTTTCTTTCCAATCAATGTCTGTCTGTCTCTCTCAAAACTTACACAAAATGTTATGTACACCGTTGCCCCTGATCTAGAATTCCTGTATCAATACAAAAGCCATTTATACTCCACTCTGACTACTCCAACCCCCATTGGCTTCACTATTTTCTAAATTCTAAATTCTTAAAGTAGTAGAATAGTACTGTACATTTGATACATTATTAGATTTACATTAAAAAAATTTTTAAGAATTGTAAAAAGTCTGGAATTGTGATACAATTCCTCATCAAGATTAAAAATATTTATATCATTTACTATCTAGAATATAGAGATTCTTTAACTCAACCTTAAAAGGAAGAATAACCCAATTTTAAAAATGGGCAGGACAGGCCACAGCGGCTCAATGGCAGAGTTCTTGCCTGCCAAGTCGGAGACCTGGGTTCAATTCCCGTGCCTGCCCATGAAAAAAAAAAAAGGGCAAAAGACAGGAACAGACACTTCACAGAAGAAACACAAATGGCTAAGAGGCACATGAAAAGATGCTCAACTTCACTGGCTAATTTCACTGGCTATTAGGGAAATGCAAATCAAAACCACAATGAGATAATGAGATAATGAGATATCATCTGATGCCCACTAGAATGGCCATTATCAAAAAAACAGAAAACAGCAAGTACTGGAGAGAATATGGAGAAAGAGACACACTTATCCACTGTTGGTGGGAATGCAAAGTGTTACAATTGCTCTGGAAGGCATTTTGGCACTTTAGTTCCCTCAGGAAGCTAAGTATAAAATTGCCATATGTTCTAGCAATCCCATTACTAGGGTTATATTCAGAGGAACTAAAGGCAAGGATATAAATGGACATTTGCACACCAATGTTTACAGCAGCATTATTTACAATTGCCAAGAGATGGAAACAGACCAAATGTTCATCAACAACGAGTGGCTAAACAAGCTGTGGTATATACATATAATGGAAAATTACACAGCTATAAGACAGAATAAAGTCATGAAGTATGTAACAACACAAATGAACCTTAAGGACATTATGCTGCGTGAAATCCGCCAGAAACAAAAAGACAAATACTGTATGGTCTCACTAATATGAACTAACATGAATGAGTGAACTTTGAGAGTTAAAGTTAAAAACACAGGTTATCAGGAGATAGAAATAGGCAGAGATTAGGTATTTGGTGCTGAAATAATACAGACTGTGCCACATGACTGACTGTAAAAATACAGAAATAGATTAACACAATATTACCTGATCGTAGCATAATACAAGTACACTGAATAAAGTTGAATATGAATGTGACTGAGGGAGAAGGGCTAGGGGCACATATGACACCAGAAGGAGTGATAGAGGATAAAGACTGACACGGTATAACTTTTGAATGCCTAGAGTGTACAATGATGATAAAAACATTTTTGCATGAGGAAGAGTAAATGAATGTCAACATTGCAAGGTGTTACAAATGGATGGTATATGGGAAAAAGTACAATCAATGAAAGCTAGGGTCTATAGTCAACAGTAATGTTGTAATACGCTTCCACTAAATGTAATAAAGGCATTGTGACAAAACTAAATGTCAATGTGGGGAGAGAGGCATGGGGGAGGGTACAGATTCTTTGTGGAAGAAAGGGAAATGTCTTCATATAATTATGGTGGCAAAGGCATATCTATTTACTTAGGTTGGACGGTATGATACGCGAATAACACTTTAAAAATGAATAAAGAGAAACAAATGCTAAAGAAAATGAGGAGAATGAGATGTTCCTATTCACGGTTGTAGGGAAACTGAGAGGTACAGCCCCCTAAAGGGCAGTGCAGTAGTTTCACAGAAGGCTGGGGGGGTTGACATTTGATCCTGTAACCTTGCTGCTCAGTATATACATGGAGGAACTGAGTGTGGGGACACAAATGGATATTTGCAAACTGGTGTTTATGGCAATAATGGATGGAGGTGGCCTAAGGGTACAGCAACTGAGGAATGGAAGGGGGAATGGTGGTGTATACATACAACGGACTGAGTGGCAACAAGAAGGAATGAAGTTGTGAGGCATGCAACTAGATGAATGAAGCTTAAGAACTGTATGTTGAATGAAATGTCAAGCAAAAAGACAAATATTATCATGCCTCACTCATATGGACTAAAAATAATATAAAAACTCAGTGAACTGAAGTTGAGCATAGTATCAGGTTAGGGTCTATCGTAAAGGGTCCTAGATTGTAAGCTCTTACAGCAGTCACATATATTCACAAATTGTAATTGTTATTCCTAAATTCTGCGATACTGAGCTGTTTCTATATAATGTGGTTGCTCCCAGAACTGCAGGTCTTAATGTGATATCTTAGACTCAGAGTAAGAGCTCTGAAACTATGAAAGTTAGTAGTTGCCCTTACAGGAACTGCTGAAAAAGTTGAAAAAAGTGCCAGAGACATGGGTTTGTTTTCCAGTGCCTGCCCATGCAAAAAAAAAAAAAAATGTTGAAAAAGAGATTCACCTTCGACCACAGATATAAATGAAGCTCATCTGGATAGGATCGTGATAGATTACAATACAGGGTAAAGGATGGTATTGGCCACATAATGAAAACTTCAACTGCTGAGTGAGACCAAAAGGAGAGATGCTCAGTTGGTGCAAAATTTATATTTGGGTAGTACATTACCTGATTTAACTTGAATGATCAGTTAAAGCAAACACCATAAATACATGGAATCTTGAATAGAGCATGAGATCTTGTTGGTTTGTCCAAGTTAGTGTGATGCCCCAATATATCCCAGAACAACACGGGCAGTGAATAAAGAAGTATTTACAAAGTCCCCTTGGGGTACTGGGGAGAAAGAAGGAAATACTCAACTCCCTCATTTGGAGAATTTCTGATATTCTCCCAAGCAGTGGGGACAACCCAACCAACAGACTGAGCCCTTGATCTTGAGGTTCGCCCTTATGAAACGCATAAGGTTTCTTGCACAGGAGAAGCTAAGCCTACTTAAAATTATGCCTAACAATCACCCAAAGAACCTCTTTTGTTGCTCAGATGTTGGCCTCTCTCTCTAAGCCAACTCAGGAGGTTCTCACTGAGTAGGAGAGAACTCACTGTTCTCCCGAACAGGATATGACTCCCGGGGGTGTAAATCTCCCTGAAAATGAGGGACAGAACTCCTGGGATTCACTGCAACCCAGCAACATGGGGTTGAGAAGCTTCTTGACCAAAAGGGGGAAGAGAGAAATGAGACAAAATAAAGTGTCAGTGCTGAGAGATTTCAAGCAGAGTCAAGAGGCTAACCTGGAGGTTGTTCTTATGCATTATACAGATATCCCCTTTTTAGTTATGGTGTATTGGTGTGGCTGGAAGGAAGTATCTGAAATTGTTGAGCTGTGTTTCAGTAGCCTTGATTCTTGAAGACAATTGTATAACAATATAACTTTTACAGTGTGACTGTGATAGTGAAAACCCTGTGTCTGATGCTCCTTTTATCCTGTATATGGACAGAATGAGTACAAAAATATAGATAACAAATAAATTATAGGGGGAATAAGAGGTAAAATAAATTGATTTGACTAAAATACTAGTGATCACTGAGAGGAAGGGGTAAGGTGTATGGGATATGTGAGTTTTGTCTTTTTTTTCTTTTTATTTCTTTTTCTGGAGTGATGCAAATGTTCTAAAAATGATCATGGTGATGAATACACTACTATGTGATGATACCGTGAACCATTAATTGTACACCATGTATGGACTGTATGTGTGTGAAGATTTGTCAATAAAAATTTTTTTTAAATATTTATCTTTATTAAAAAAGGAAATACAAAAATATTTTCTGAATTTCCTTAGAATACTATGCTAACAGGCTAACCTGCTCAATCTTTCTTCTGCACTAGGCATTTTAAAGTTATTCTTAAAAGCAGTAACAATAATAAGAATCTATAAACTAATTTAAAAGTAGTTAACATGAGGCTAATAACTAATATAAGTATTCCTACACTACTTATACTATGGAGGATAAAAAGAATTGCATATCAGATATTCTGAAGCTAATATTTTTAAAAAGAGACAAAGCTGCACTTGGCTATATCTGGGAATTAGCATGCTTTCAAAACATATTAAGATTTAAGCTGATTTTCAAAAATATTATAACACTTTTAAAATTATACAAACCAAATTATATACCTTGTGTTTTCCTTGGAGATTCATAGCTAGACATAAGTTACATTTCAAACAGTGGAAAAAATCTTCCTTTGGACCAATCCTAACAAAACATATAAAAGCCAAAATATTAGATCCTTTTTTACTATAGTGATAATTTATTGACTATATAATAGTAAGTTCAGTCTCACTGTAAAATATTCAAACCATACTGAAGAATTTGCGGTACCTTTCCCACATACCTCCCCAAACAGAATAGTCTACCCTTCTAGGTCTTTTCATCTATAAAATTACATTTTATGTTTTTTACATAAATGGATTTTCCATATATGTTAATCTGTAACAATTTTTCACTTAATAATGTATCCTGAAGGTTATTCTGTCTATATATAACCACTTCATTCTTAATAACTACATAATATTACAGGTTATGGGTGTATCATAATTTTCTTTTAATTCCCTTAATAAAATTTAGTCTTTACTTACTGCAATGACATAACAGGCATCACTTTACCTGCATACCGATTATCTTTTATAAGATTGCTAAAAGTGAAACTACTGGGTATTGCAATACTAAATTTGATACTGCCAAACCTGACCTCCCAAAAAGACAAAAACAGTGCATGACAACACCCTTTCCCCCATACCTTGCCAAACACTAGTTATCTAAATGGTGGACAAATAAAAAATATCATTTTAATATGCATTTATCAGACTATGATACAGGAAGTATATTTTAATGTTTATGAAGCATTTGCATTTCTTCTGTATGTTGTCCGTTTTTGTGCTCTATCCATTTTTCTAACAGGTATTCATCTTTTACCAATTTAAAGAAGCTTTGTATATAACCTGAATATCAATCATTTTCATTAATATATTACAACTACTTTTCCTGGTCTGTCATCTATCTTAACTTAGTTTACATCTTTTGCTATATAACCATTTTTCATTTCTACATAATAAAAACCCATCAACTATTTCCTTTGTGGCTTCTGCTTTCTGCATATTGTTTAGAAAAGACTTTTGTAACCCATCGATCATAAATATATTCTCTTATGTATACATCTAATACTTGTAGCTTTTAATTTTATATTTTCCTTTAATTCATCTGAAATGTATTATGTACGATGAAGGAGACCAAACATTAGTTGCCCCAAGTTTCTGTTCTTCCCTTCTTCCACATAAAGCTTAGCCAGGCACAAAGCTGTTCTGAATAAAGACTATTTTCCATTTACACACACAGAAGAAATAAGTGAAAATTTTTTGTTGTGCCCTTGGGAGGAAAGGGTGAACTTTCCCTTCATCAATTTCCCCCTTTTCCACTGACCAGAATATGAACCATTTTAGACCATGTAAATGAAGAATTACCCTACAGATGTCAGGGCAAAGAAAGAATATGAAATAAGAGGTGTCTGGACTCCTGTTTAATTACATAGCTCAGATTTTTCATGAGAAATAAACTACCTTTTCTGAGCCACTGTTATTTAGGGGTTTTGTTACATGATGCTAAACTCATATGCTAATGAATACATGGAGTTTTAAGAATCAAGTTTTTTGGTTCTCAAATGGACAATCAATTATCCTAATATCTTTTTCCCTGACTTGAAATGCAACTTTTGTTACACAATAAGTATAAATATGTGTGTCCTTATATTGTTTTTCCATTTATGTGCTTATCTCTTTCTACACAAAGAGCACATCCTTTGAATTATCATGTTTTGCTTTATCATGTTTGATATGCAGAAAGGCAATCCCCTCTTTGTTGTTCTTCCTTTTCAGAATTTGCTTAAACTATTGTGAATTTTCTTTTTCAAATGAACTTTAGAAGTAGTCTGTCAAGTTCCATAAATAAAATCCTACAGAGAGGCTTCAGTTACTGCTCAAGTGGATTAAGAGTGGCCAGATCAACCTCCCCGCCTAAAGCAACTATCAAAAAAGACAAAACATTCCATTCTACATATACAATCAGTAATTCTTAATATCATCACATAGATGTATGATCATTTCTTAGTACATTTGCATCAATTTAGAAAAAGAAAGCAAGACAACAGAAAAAGAAATAAAATAAGAGAGAAAAAAATTAAAATAAAAAATAAAAATATATATAAAAAAAAAGACAAAACATACAAAACAACAGTCTCACTGAATATCAGACAGCAAAGGACAATGATGTGTGAATGACAGGAAACAAATTAAGTGACCCCTATGACTGACCTAGTTTATTGCCTAGAGTTTCCAGGCAGCAGGACCGGTTGGAGGAACTGAAGTAGAGAAACAAGTACTTCCTGGATGAGAAGACAAGCTGAGAATTTAGGAAAACCAAGGCAGCTAGTAGGACACAGTAGCAGAGAGGAGAGAGCTACAAAGAGGATCCCCTCAAATGTTTAGCAAAGTACAGATAAGGACATAGGTAGGGGAGGAAATTACCCCAGGACAGGGAAAGAACCATCAAAAAGGATTAAAAGGAAAAGTGTTTGGCACTCACATATGGCCAGTACCTACTCCCAAATAGCCAGAATGGAAAAAACTCATACTTGAGTATTCTGGAAGAATTGTGGAGAATAATTAGCTCTAGAATAAACACATCTCCAGACTCACCTAATAAAACAAGTCTCAAAAGGATCAGATGTTTCCAAGCAACTTAACTATATCACAAAACAAACCTCAAGAAGATTTATAGGAATACAAAAATATCCAGCATCCAATAAGGCAGAAGTCACAATGTCTAATATTCAACCAATGATTACCAGGCATCGAAAGAGGCAGGAAAGCACAATCCCAAATGAAAAAAATACTCCTTTAATCATAATCAACCCAGAACTGACACAGATGTTAGAATGAAAAAAAGAATATTAAAAGTTATTAGAGATGAAAAATATACTGGTGAGATTAATGGCATATTAGACATTGCATAAAAAAAAGATTAGGCAAATATCAGTAAAATCTTAGTGAAGGCACAGTATAGGAATTACCCAACAAGAAACAGAGAGAAAAAAGAATTTTAAAAAATGCACAGAGCATAAGCAACCTGAGACAGTTTCAAACAATCTACTATATCTGTAGTTGGAGATCCCAAAGGTGGGGGCAGAAAGGGGAACAACAGAAAAAATATCTCAAAAAATAATGGCTGAGACTGGGCCAAGATGGTGGCTTAGTAAAGTGTGGGATTTAGTTCGTCCTCCAGAGCAGCTAGCAAATAGCCAGGAACAGTACAGAACAGCTGCTGGGGCCATGTCAGTGATCTGACACACAGTGTACCCCAGTCTGGACCAGCTGGACAGGTTGTGAGCCCACCCAGAACCATGACTTCCCCAAACCACAGTGGCTGGTGCCCCTCCCCCACAAGCTGTTTTCCAAAGGGGAAAGGAAAGGGAATTTACTAGCAGCAGGGGCTGAGTGCCACCAAGCTCCAATTGCAGAATTAATAAATTCTGACTACTAAAAATAGGCCCTCAGCTCAGCTGAACCTGAAGTCAAAGCAGAGGTTCCTGGTTTTTGCCCTGGCGCAGAGGGGGGGCAAGGCTGACAGAAAAATAAAAAAGAAGAAAAAGAAACAGGTTTTTGGATGGGATAGCAAATAATACTTGAAGGAAAGGAGGGGGTACATAGGACGTGAAGATACAGGAAGCAACATAATAACTTAAGCTCTTGATTGGCAAACCTGAGGAATGGGGGTCCTGCTCTGAAAAGGATTTTTGTTTTTCTTTTTTGTAGCTGTGTTTCTACAGCTTGACTACTCTTTGGATACAGTTGCAAGGCTTCTCAGGCTCCAACTGCCGAATGCATAGGCAGAATTAAGCTTGTTTGAGTGTTTGTCTGGAGACTTGTGCCTTCCATGGGAGAGAGATGGAACCCAGCTCAGGTGGATTCCCTCCTTCAAGGAATTCACACACCAGGGTCTGGAAAAGTGAAGCAATTAAAGCCAGTCTACAACCTCTCCTCTACTCAACCACGCCCCCAACAGGGAGAGTCAGCTGAAGTTAAAGGTATCCCATCACCTTATGCTGGTGGGACCCACAGGCAGAAAAGCGCCATATACTGGGTAGGACAGGAAAAACGCAGAGTCTAGAGGCTTCATAGGAAAACTTTTCAACCTTCTGGGTCCCACCCTCAGAGAAAACTGATGCAGGTGATTCTCCTCCTGAGAGGAGGCCAATTTGGTCTGGGAAAATCTGACTGAGTTCTATAATACCTAAGCAGACCCTCCTAATGGGGGAAAAAAGGCACCATACAGGCAGGACAGGAAATGAGAAAAGAAGAACTGAAAAATTCTGATCTGTTAAACAAAAACCTAAGCTAGAGGTTCAGAATGAGCTGAACTAATGTCAAAGAACAGATATGCAACAAAGTCATCCAGCAAGAAAATCCTAGGTAAAAAAATTTAAAACAATCTCCAGAATAAACTAAATAAGTAATTGAATGCTTAGACACCAGCAAAAAATAATGAATCATACCAGGAAAACTGAAGATATGGCGCAGTCAAAGGAAAAAAACAACAATTCAAATGAGATACAGGAGTTGAAACAATGCAGAATGTTCAGATATGGAAAACCTCATCAAAAATCAAATCAGTGAATTAAGGGAGGACATAAAGAAGGCAAGGAATGAATATGCAACTATGTGATGTTATTAAGAATTACTGATTGTACATGTAGATTGGAATGATTTCTAATTGTTTTGTTAATTCTTTTTTTAATTAATAAAAAAAAAGTGTAAAAAAAATTAAAAAAAAAAAGAAGGCAAGGAATGAACAAAAAGAAATCGAAAGTCTGGAAAAACAAATCACCGAACTTATGGGAATGAAAAGCCCAACAGAAGAGATGAAAAAAACAATGGAAACCTATAATGTCAGATTTCAAAAGGCAGAAGGATAGGATTAGTGAACTGGAGGATGTGACATCTGAAATCTGACAAGCAAAAGAAAACATAGGGAAAAGAATGGGAAAATATGAGCAGGGATGCAGGGAACTGAATGACAACATGAAGCACACGAAGATATGTGTTGTGGGTGTCCCAGAAGGAGAAGAGAAGGGAAAAGGAGGAGAAAAACTAATGGAGGAAATTATCACTGAAAATTTCCCAACTCTTATAAAAGACTTAAAATTACAGATCGAAGAAGTACAGCGTACAGACAGAATAGATCCAAATAGGCGTTCTCCAAGACACTTACTAATCAGAATGTCAGAGGTCAAAGAGAAAGAGAGACTCTTAAACGCAGCAAGAGAAAAGCAATCCATCACATACAAGGGAAGCCCAATAAGACTATGCATAGATTTTTCAGCAGAAACCATGGAGGTGAGAAGACAGTGGGATGATATATTTAACTTACCAAAAGAGAAAAAAAGCCAACCAAGAGCTCTATATCCAGCAAAACTGTCCTTCAAAAATGAGGGAGAAATTAAAACATTTTCAGATAAAAATCACTGAGAGAATTTCTGACCAAGAGACCGGCTCTGCAAAAAATACAAAAAGGAGCACTAGAGACAGATAGGAAAAGACAAGAGAGCGAGAGTAGGAGAAGAGTGTAGAAATGCAAACTATCAGTAAAGGTAAAAAGAAGAAAAATTAGATATGACATATAAAATCCAAAAGGCATAATGATAGAAGAAAGTACTGCCTGTACTGTAATAACACTAAATGTTAATGGATTAAACTCCCCAATCAAAAGACACAGACTGGCAGAATGAATTTAAAAACAGGACCCATCTAAATGCTGTCTACAGGAAATGCATCTTAGACTCAAGGATAAACACAGGTTGAAAGTGAAAGGTTGGGAAAAGATATTTCATGCAATCAGAAAAGAGCAGGAGTAGATACGCTACTATCCAACAAATTAGACTTCAAATGTAAAACAATTAAAAGAGACAAAGAAGGACACTGTGTATTAATAAAAGGAACAACTCAACAGGAAGACATAACAATCATAAATATTTATGCACAGAGACAGAATGCTCCAAAATACATGAGGTAAATAGTGAAAAGAGAAACAGACACATCTACCATAATAGTTGGAGACTTCAATTCCCCACTCTCATCAATGGACAGAATATCTAGACAGAGGATCAATAAAGAAAGAGAATTTGAATAATACAATAAATGAGCTAGAATTAACGGAAATTTACAGAAGCTTACACCCCACAAGAGCAAGATACACCTTTTTCTCAAGTGCTCACGGATCATTCTCAAGAACAGACCATAACGCTGGTTCACAAAGCAAGTCTCAATAAATTTTAAAAGACTGAAATCATACAGTTTCTCGGATCATAAAGGAATGAAGTTTGAAATCAATAATAGGCAGAGGGTCAGAAAATTCACAAATATATGGAGGTTCAACAATGCACTCTTAAACAACTAGTGTGTCAAGGAAGAAATTACAAGAAAAAATCAGTTCATATCTTGAAGCAAATGAAAATGAAAACACAACATATCAAAACTTATGGGATGCAGCAAAGGTAGTGCTAAGAGGGAAATTTACTGCCCTAAATGCCTACCTATATCAAAAAAGTTTCTTGTTTCTTGAGCAAAAATCAAGGAATTAACTGACCACTTAGAAGAACCAGAGAAAGCACAGAAAACTAACGCCAAAGAAAGCAAAAGGAAAGAAATAATGAAGATCAGAGCAGAAATAAATGAAATTGAAAACAATCAAGAAAATCAACAAAACCAGAAGTTGGCTCTAAGAGAAAATCAATTAAGATTGATGGACCCTTAGCGAGGTTGACAAACAGAAGAGAGAGGATGCAAATAAATAAAATCAGAAATGGAAGAGGAGACATAACTATTGACCCCACAGAAATAAAACAGGTAGTGAGAGGATACTATGAACAACATTATGCTAATGAACTCAACAATATAGATGAAATGGACAACTTCCTAGAAAGGCATGAACAGCCAACATTGACTTGAGAAGAAACAGACGATCTCAACAAATCAATCACAAGTAAAGAGACTGAATCAGTCATTAAAAAGCTCCCCATAAAGAGAAGTCCAGGACCAGATGGCTTCACATGTGAATTCTGCCAAACATTCAAGAAAGAATTAGTACTAATCCTGCTCAAACTCTTCAAAAAAACTGAAGAGGAGGGAAAGCAACCTAACTCATTCTACGAAGCCAACATCACCCTCATACCAAAGCCAGACAAAGACATTACAAGAAAAGAAAACTACAGACCAGTCTCTCTAACGAACATAGATGCAAAAATCCTCAACAAAATTTTTGCAAATCGAATCCAGCAGCACATTTAAAGAATTATATACAATGATCAAGTAGGATTCATCTCAGGTATGCAAGGATGTTCAACATAAGAAAATCAATTAATGTAATACGCCGTATCAACAAATCAAAGCAGAAAAACCACATGATCATCTCAATTGATGCAGAAAAGGCATCTGACAAAATTCAACATCCTTTCCTGTGGAAAACACTTCAAAGGATAGGAATAGAAGGGGACTTCCTCAACATGATAACAAGAATATATGAAAAACCCACAGTTAACATCATCCACAATGGAGAAAAACTGAAAACTTTCCCGCTAAGTTCAAGAACAAGATAAGGATGTCCACTATCACCAGTTATTCAACATTGTGTTGGAAGTTCTAGCCAAAACAATTAGCCAAGAAAAAGAAATGCAAGGCATCCAATTTGGAGAGGAAGAAGTAAAACTCTGTCTGTAGATGATATGATATTATATGTCAAAAAAAAAACCAAAACCCACAGCAAAACTACTAAAGCTAATAAAGTGGCAGGTTACAAGGTCAACACTCAAAAAGTGGCAGGTTACAAGATCAACACTCAAAAATCTGTAGTGTTTCTATATACCAGTAATGAACAATCTGAAGGGGAAATCAAGAAAAAAATTCCATTTACAATTGCAACCAAAAGAATAAAATATTTAGGAATAAATTTAACTAAAGAGACAAAAGACCTATACAGAGAAAACTACAAGAAATTGTTAAAAGGAATCACAGAAGACCTAAATAAATGGAAGGACATGCCCTGTTCATGGACTGGAAGACTAAATATAGTTGTCAATTCTACCTAACTTGATTTACAGATTCAATGCAATACCAATTAAAAGCCCAAAAACTTACTTTTCAGAAATAGAAAAACTAATAACCAAATTTATCTGGAATGGTAGGGATCCCCGAATAGCTAAAAAGTACCCTGAGAATGAAAAATGAAGTTGGAGATCTCACGCTAGCTGACTTTAAGGCAAATTACGAAGCTACAGTGGTCAAAACAGCATGGTACTAGCATAAAGAAAGATATATTGACCAATGGAATCAAAGAGAGTGTTCAGATATAGACCCTCTTATCTATGGACAACTGATCTTTGATAAGGCAGTCAAGCCAGCTCACCTGGAACAGAACAATCTCTTCAATAAATGGTGCCTAGAGAACAGTATATCCACAGGCAAAAGAATGAAAGAGGATCCATATCTCACACCCTATACAAAAATTAACTCAAAATGTATCAGAGACCTAACCATTAGATCTAAGACCATAAAACTGCTAGAAGAAAATGTAGGAAAATATCTTACAAATCATAATAGGTGGTGACTTCCTAGTCCTTACACCCCAAGTGTGAGCACTGAAGAAAGAAAACAAATTCCTAGATTATACCATCTCAGTCTTTATCATCTATCTTTCCTTCTGATTTTATTTGTGCCCCCAGGCCTCCTCCAACATTCTCACATTCCGCTTCATTCAGTGTTCGAACATTGTTGTATTACAGTTAGGTGTTGCCTCCTGGCCAGAGGGACATCTGTGCCTGGGAATTACGTAATTCCCCTATTTCCCCTGTCAGTGAGAAGTTGCAGGCAGTCATGAGGTTAACATTGGGCAAGCTCTTTTACAAGCTCCGTTGAGCAAGCAGTTAACTGATGTCCCAGTTGATTTGCAATTGTGGTTTGCCCTCAGGGCCGGAGGGAGTAAAACCTCTTGGAATACTGCATGCAGAAGTTTCCGAGAAGATTGCCCCCTGTCAAGGGGGTAGAGAGGAAGCGGGTGTGACCTGGGGGTGGTGACCCGCTAGATAAGGGAAGCTCTGAGGATACAAAAGGGAGGCAAGAAAACATAAGACTACTACTAAGATGGGGAACTACTAAGAAAAAAATAATAAAGAGAGCTCACTCCCAAGAAGCAGGGAGCCCTGAGTGATGGAACCATACTCGTCTCCTGAGTGCTGATTTCTTAAATCAACCTCGACGCCCCTCTCCTGACTCGGCTTCAAGAGCCGGACGCGGCAGTTAGGCAGTACTGTACTATCCATTTATCAATTTTTACAGTCAGTCCTGTTGTACAATCTATATCCCTTCAGCTCCAATTACCCAGCATCTACCCTATTTCTATTTCCTGATGGTCTCTGTTACCAACTGCAGTTTTCCAAGTTCATTCACTAATGTCAGTTCATATCAGTGAGACCATACAGTATTTGTCCTTTCATTTCTGGCTAATCTCACTCAGCATAATGTCCTTAAAGTCCATCTATCTTGTTACATACTTCATATTTTCTGCTTTCTTTTTCTGAATTGATGCAAATGATCTAAGAAATTACCATGATGATGAATAGACAGCTATGTGATGACAGAGTTCTGAATATCCTCAAAGGGGTTGAATTTTCACAGTGCCAGAGGCACTCACTGAAACCAGCTGTAGAACAGACATTTCAAAGATCTTTGAGCAAGGACAACAAATATTATGCCTCTTAAAATACCAATTTGAAGTGACCAGAATCATGTCTAAAACCCAAATCATATTATTTTACAACACCCAATAACATAGATGAATGAAATATAAATGAGTTTACATAAATGTATTACAAATTTATATAAATAAAATGAATGAATGAAACATTTTTATTTGAAAATTTCTTAATTATTTCATATATTTTAACTGCAGAAAAGAATCCTATGAACAAGTATGAGAAACCCTGCATTTTCAGAAATTAACACTGCACAATTAACAAGCTAAAAGCTCTAAGAAGGAATACAGTAAATTCAACATTTGTGAAACCTATATGACTTCAAAAGACTTTTTCATTTAATATCTATATTACAGGGTCCAGTAGTTCCAGTTTTTTAGATCATGCCTATTTCTAAAAGACTAAGGGCAACCGTGGCTCAGCAGGCAGAATTCTTGCCTGCCATAATGGAGACCCAGGTTCGATTCCTAGTGCCTGCCCATGAAAAAAAAAATTAATATTTTCTGATTTTTATTCTCTTTTAGAGGTCTTCCCAGGACAAAGAAAAAATTTACCTATATTTTTAGTAGAAATCTTTCTATTTTGCAATTACCATTTGGCCCACTGATTCCTTTTGCAAATCAGATACAATATAGGAGCTTGGTGATCTTATTTTTCCTATATTTTGAACCATTTTTCTGTTTTAGCATCCTAGGAATTCTTTCATCACTACTCATCAATTACTCCCAAATATCTCAAAGACTAAAATAGAAAGTATGTCAGAAAACAAAAAAATGTGATAGAAACATCTAGATGGTGTTTATAATTAATTCATCATTATTACACTATCTTTCAGCTTTCTGCTCAAGGTACTATATCATCTTTAGGAAGGTATAAAAAAGACTGGAGAGAACTTCTTCAGAGCCTTTGTTTTTTTCTGGTTTTCCTTAAACACAGTTAAGAAATCAGAATTTTTCATTTTTCACCCATGATGGCAAATAGAAAAAAACTGACTGAAACTTTGGATAAATCAGAAAACTAATATTTCAACTAACTAGATGCCAGTAGCACTCTCCCACCAGCTGAGACAACCAAAAATGCCTTTAGGCACAGGCAAATAATCCCCCAGGGGAAAAATTGCACCCAGTTGAGAACTAGACTACTCTAGACTAATGATGATGGTGAAATTGATAATATAAATATCTTAGACTTTCAGTTTTCGTATGATATCATAGATGAGCCGTCTCACTCAATAAAGTGAGTGAATGAAAAGAAAATGTGGGGCAGGCAATGGTGGCTCACTGGCAGAGTTCTCACCTGTGGTGCAAGAGACCTGGGTTCGATTCCCAGTGCCTGCCTATGCAAAAAAAAAACCTAAAAATAAAAAGAAAAGAAAATGTGGCATTCTCATATAGGGTAGTCATTCAATAGGTAGGACTTCAAATCACAATCTTTTGTTAAAAGAACCTGGATCATCCTATTTTGCTAAATAGATGTGTAATAGCATTCCTCCATCTTTCATAAAATTGACATTTTTAACAACACTTAGTCTGGCATTCCTTGAACATATAACGTCCTTCCATTTATATGGGTCTTATTTGATTTCTTTTAGCAGTGTTTTGCAGTTTCCTAAGTCCTTTACATCCTTGCTTTGATTTATCCCTAGATATTTGATTCTTTTAGGTGCTATTATAAATGGAATTTTTTTATATTGATTTCTTCTTCCAATCTGTTCACTGTTTGTGTATAGAAATGCTACTGACTTTCTGGTGTTGATCTTGCATGCTGCCACTCTGTGGAATTCATTTATGAGTTCTTGTACTTTTGACATGGATTTTTCAGGATTTTCCAAATTTAGGATCATGTTATTTGCAAGTCAGGGGAGTTTTACTTCTTCGTTTCAAATTTGGACACTTTCTATTTCTCTTTCTTGCCTAATTGCTCTGGCTAGAACTTCTAGTACAATACTTAGTAACAGTGGGACAGAAAAAGGCATCCTTGTCTTGTCCCTGACATTGAAGGGAAAGTTTTAAGTCTTTCACCATTAGTATGACGTTAGTTGCGGGTTTTACATAGATGCCCTTTATCGTGTTGAAATGCATATCAAAACCACAAAGAAAAAAAAAAAAAACGAAAACTGCAAATACTGTAGAGGATGCGGAGAAATGGGAACACTAATTCACTGCTGGTGATATTGTAAAATGTCACCAGCGTAGCCACTGTGGAAGAGAGTTTGACAGCTCCTAAGAAAGCTATATAATTACCATAGGATCCAACCATCCCACTTCTAAGTATATACTCAAAAGAACTGAAAGTAGGGACTAAACATATATTTGCACACTGATATTCACAGCAGCATTATTCACAATTGCCAAGAAAGGGAAGTACCCCACGTATCCACTAACTAAATGAACGGGTAAACAAAATGTGGTATATACATACAGTGGAGTATTATCCAGCCGTAAAAAGGAATGAAGTTCAGATACATGTGATCACTTATCACGGATGAATTTTGAAGACATCATGTTGAGTGAAATAAACCAGACAAAAATGGCAAATATTTTATGATCTCACTAATATGAAATAATCTGAACAAGTAAATTCATAGAATATAGGTTACCATGGACCAGGTTATGTTAGGGAACGGGGAGTTAATGCTTAAACTGTACAAAATCTCTATTTGGAATGACAGAGAAGTTTTAGTAATGGATGGTGGTGATGGCAGCACACCATTGTGCACACAATTATCAGCACTAAAATATATATACTTGAATGTGATTAGAAGGAGTAATTTTAGGTTGTACATATGTTAGTAGAATAAAACTTAAAAAAAAAAAATCAACAGGACTGTACAACACAGTGAACCCTAAGTTAAACCATGGAGTACAATTACAACTATAAAAATGTTCTTTTATCAATTGCAACAAATGTATTACAAAAATGCAAGTTGTTAATAACAGGATACTGTGCCAATTTGAAAATATTATGTCCCCCCAGAAAGGCCATGTTTTAATCCTGATTCAATCTTGTGGAGGCAGCAGTTTCTTTTAATCCTGATTCAATATTGTAGGTGGAAACTTTTGATCAGATTATCTCCACAGAAATGTGACATGCCCAATTGTGATGTGGCCTTTTGATTAGATGGAGATGTGAATCCATCCATTCCAGGTGCGTCTTGATAAGTTTACTGGAATCCTTTAAAAGAGGAAACATTTGGGGAGAGTCAGAAATGACAGAGCCAACAGAAACTTAAGAACAGAACTGGCACAGATGCCGACACCTAAAAAACAAAGAAACAGATGTCTGGAGATGCTTGGAGCCCAGCAGATATCACCATGAAGTGCTAAGCAAGCCAGAACCTGGAAAGAGCCAAGGGATGCCAAGAGATGAAGGCTAGCCCTGGAGAAGCAAAGTGAAGACCCATCACAGAAACAAAGGCTGAAAGCAATGGAGCCCAGGAGCAAGGGACCAGCAGCTGCCAGCCACATAACTACCCAGCTGACAGAGCTGATCCAGACCTATGAGCCTTTCTTGAATTAAGGTATCTTTTACTGAATAACTTAGTTTGGACATTTTTATAGGCTTGGTACTATAAAACTGTAATTTATTAAATTCCTCTTTTAAAAAGCCATTCCGGTTCTGGTATATTGCATTCCAGTAGCTTGCAAACTAAGACAGGTAGTTTATGGGAACTCTGTATTTTATGCATGATTTTTCTGTAAACCAATAACTTCACTAATAAAAGGGAAAAAAAGCATTTGGAAGGAAACCAATGGTATAAAAATGAAAAAGAAATTCACTGGATCATCCTAATAAGAATTTATAAATCTAAAAATAAAAATTTGCAAGTACAGAGGAAGAAAGATGACGGCCATCTCTTCAATAAAACTAGGAGCCCTCAAAATTTACAAAAATAGTGAGTTTGTCAGTGCATGTTCACACGTCAAGATAAACCAGAACCTAAAGTGATGTATCTGTAATCCTGTATTGTATATTGATGATACAAGTGCAAGAAGATCCAGAAGTATAAGCTAAAACCTGTTAGAAACATATCTATAACATGGAATCAGTTTTTTACAAAATTCATGCACAAAAACTGACGAGTAAATGGTTGCATTTAAAGGACACACAAATCTAAATACACATATCTTCAAAACTAGGACAATAAGGAATCGAAATTTTTGTTTGCAATATTTAAATTCTTATTAAAATTAAGAACTACCTTTGTTCTTAGTTCGGTACATTATTCATAAAAGGACTTAGAAATATTAAAAATAAAAAAGCCACTGGACTTAGATGGCAAATGGTGTAACCAATTCTCTTTGTACACTGAGGATTATAATATTGAAAACACTTTGCAGGATACATTGCCTATATATTACGAGTACGTACCATATATAAGGCACCCACAGATATAGGGATTTCAAATAAAATACCTGATCTCAAGAACCTTAAGATTTACCAGATAGGATGAAGTGTATATTTTGCAGTCCCAATAACTTGAAAGTTAATAAATCAACTATAAAATGTAGTGATTATCTTGTCTGTATAAAAGCTGTGAGGAGAATTGACATACATTATATTACACAGCAGTGAAATGAATTAGAGCTCATGAGTCAAACAGGATAAATCTGGAAAAATAAGTCTCAGTGAAAAAAAGTAAGCCATAGAAGAATATACATAATTTTTAAAATCAACAAAGCTAAACAAATATTGTGCCTTTCACTTCCACAACAATAGAGTAGCTTGTAAGAACCAAAACCCCACTGAAAATCACAAAGGTTGGATTTAAAAAAAAACAAACATGCTGTTGAAAGTTTTAAAGAGTATCTAAGAGCTTGGGGCTAAGATCCCAGAAAAAAGGGAAAGACATTCAGATAAACTCAACATTCGAGTCCACTTTTTTCCCTACAGGGATCTGCACATCCCTAAACAGTGCTATGAGAAGAAATTGCTAGAGAAATCAGTAGCTATCTGGAGACAAATGAAAACGAGAAAACAACATATCAGAACTTATGGGATGTGGCAAAGGCTGTGCTGAGAGAGAAATTTATTGCCCTAAGTACTTACATTAAAAAAGATGATTGCCATGCCAGAGACATGGGTTCAATTCCTGGTGCCTGCCCATGAGAAAAAAAAAAATAGAGCAAAAATTGAGGACTTACCTGCTCACCTGGAGGAACTTGAGAAAGAACAGCAAACTAACTCCAAATCAAATAGAAGAAGAGAAATAACAAAGATTCAAGTAGAGTTAAATGAATGGGAGAATAAGAGAACAATAGAAAGAATCAGTAAAACCAAAAGTTGGTTCTCTGAGAAAAATCAATAAAATCAATGGGCCACTAGCAAGGCTGATAAAGTGCTGAAGGAAAATAACTCAACTTAGAATGCAATTCCCAGCAAAGATACCTTACAAGAATGAAGGCAAAATTAAAACATCTTTAAAGAGACAAAAAAGAGAATTTGTCACCAGGAGACCCTCATTAAAAGTAATACTAAAGAGAATTCTTCAGGCAGATGGAAAATAATTCTAAAAATAAGCCAAAGATGCAAAGGAATGAAGAGCAGGAGAACAGGTAAGTATGTGAGAAAACCTAAAAGAATACTGACTGCCCAAAACAATGTCCTATGAGAGCTTAAAATATACACAAATTAAAATACATGACAAAAATAGTATATAAATCTTTAGTGTTTAAGATTCTTGCATTGTCCAGGAAGAGATAAACATCTTACCCTAAAACCAAAAATATATGCCGCAATTTCTAAAATAACCATTGAGAAAATAATGAACGAATGTATAACAAGTTTATAGGGAAGAAAAATGGGACAAAAAATGGCTAATTAATCTAAAAGCAAGAAAGAAGAGGAAAATAGACAAATACTAAGGCAATGGAAAATAATAAAATTATAGATTTGAACACAAATATATAATTATATTAATAATCAATGAATTAATTAGAAGACAAGTGTCTTTATAAAATAGGATGAAAAAGATTTAACCGTATGTGACTTACAAGATACATGCCTTAAATGTAAGTAGACAAAATTTTTGGAAACAAAATAATTTTATTTATACGAAGTCCAGAAAGTCAGGATAGTGATTATTTTGTACAGTGTATTGACTTGGGGTGGAAATAAAAAAGGGAGGCTACTGTAGTGCTACAGATGTTCTATTTCTTGATGTGGGCGATGTGGGTTGTGTGTTCACTTTGTTAAAACTCATAAAGCTGTTTCTTTATGATTTCTGCATCTTTTGGTATATTTGTTGTCCTTCCTCAAAAACATATTCTATAGGGAACCCAAAATAAGAATGAGAGCTTTTAATCCTTTATAGGTTAATATAATGCATGGATATATCCCAGAGTATATTAAGCAGATAATCAAAAGATATTGGCAAAGTCCCTTGAGGGATGGGAAAAAAATTATGGAACTATTAAACTTTACCACTGGGGAAACCCTGAATACCGTGCCAAACATTAAGGACACCCAAATCAATAGGCGAAGCCCTTGATCTTGAGGCTTGTTCTTGTGAAGCTTATGTATATAGCACAGAAGCTTAGCCTACCTATAGGTATGCCTAAGAGTCACCTCCAGAAGACCTCTTTTGCTGCTCATATGTGGCCTATCTCTCCTCAAAGCCCAACTTGTCAAGTGAAACCACTGCCCTCTCCCCTATGTAGGACATGACATCCATAGATGAAAGCTTCCCTGGTGGCGTGGGAGATGACTCCCAGGGATGAGCCTGGCCCTGGCACCATGGGATCAACAATGCCATCCTGACAAAAGGGGAAAAAGAAGTGTAACAAATATGGTATCAGTGGCTGAGAGAGTTCAAATAGAGTCAAGAGGCCACATTGTAGGTCAACTCTTACACATGCTTCAGTTAGAAATTGCTACCAATCATAACTTGCAAACCCCAACCAAAACCATTCCCGCCAATCCTAAAGAATACCTAGGACATTGTATAAGGTTCTACAAGGTTCATGCACTAGGATAACTCTCCAAAACCTACAACCTCCAGATGGGTCCCTGGACAAATCCTGAAATACAAAGGGGCCAGCCTTTCCAGAATATCAACTAGTTCCATCCCCCTATCCCACATTATCAACAGCGCCTTCCAAGATGAAAAAGTTAGAAAGGGAATAGCCCAAATATCCCTAAAGAGTAGGAGAAAGATCAAAGGTGATGGTGAAGCTATAGAGAAGGTCAGGATTAACAAATGAGTATGAGTGCTAAATCATAATACTGATATTTCTTTTAGCCTCCAGTACCTTAGAGCTGCTAGAAATAAAAACCTGAACTTGTGGAATTGCAACCCATATCAAACTCTGCAATATTTTCTACAACTAACTGTTGTGATAAACTTTGAATTGTATTACTTTTATGTATATATGTTTTTTAAAGAGACCAAACAGTATAACAGCTGAATCATTATATTGATATTTCTGTTGGTCTCCAGTATCTTGGAGTGGCTAGAAGGAGAGACAAAAAAATCATGAAACTGTAACCCATACTAAAACTTTAAAATCTGTTCTATAACTACTTATTAAAATGTACTTGAAAGGGCGGGCCACGGTGGCTCAGCAGGCAAGAATGCTCACCTGCCATGCCAGAGGACCTGGGTTCAATTTCCGGTGCCTGCCCATGTAAAAAATAAATTAAATTAAATTAAAAAAAAAAATGTACTTGGAAATAAATTGTTTTTTTGTATATATATTTCCTTAATTTTAAAAAAGTTTAAAAAAACATTTAAAAAGCTATATAAAAGAGAAGCAATAGTAATTCAGAAAGTTTTGGACAGTAGTTACCTACAGTGGGGACAAGGAGAAAGGACTGAAATAGAACACGTGGGTTTCCACAGCATTGGTAAGGTTCTATTTCTTAAACTGGCTGGCTTGTTCATTGCATTTTTATACTTTAAAACATATATGTTAAATATGTTTTTGTATAAATAAAGTATTACAGAATTTTTAGAAAGAAAAAAATTCTTACCAACACATCAGTAAAAGTTTGTCATGACTGGACTGTAGATTTTATTTTTACTATCTTTACTTTGTTGTATTTTTTTTGGTAATTGAAAGAAAATTGATTTTTAAAAAAGAAAAATCTACCCCAATTTTCTACCTCAGTTGCCTATAAAACACCTTGTATAATAGCTGATACATATTCCAAAAATAAAATGAAAAATAGCCACATAATAATTGATACACAACTCAAATGATTATTGCAAAAAGGGGCATGAAGAAACTTTTTAGGGTTATGGAAATGTTTTGTATCTTGATTGTGGCAATAGGTAACACAAATGTATATTTACCAAAATTCATTGAACTAGCCACTTAAAATGAATGCAGTTTATTAGATGTAAATTATATCCCAATAAAGTTGATTTAAAAATTATTGCACTAATAAAAAGCAATTAGAAAAAGACATTTAAATACAGTACCTACAAATTCCACAGTTTTCACAATGATACTGCTTCTTGTCTTTGTCAAACAGATGGCATATATTGCAATAATATTCTCCAAACAAAGTGCTGCATTCTTCACAACTCTGTTGAGCCTATAAATAGGGATGTGTAAAAAAAAATTGGAATGAACTTTAGTAGCACATTTTGAATTACTATTTGCATATCCACAATTTATGTTAAAGAATACGGTTTTATTTTCACAAGTTTTAAGTGCTTGAAATCAAAGATACTGCTTACTCTAAGAGCTGAAGGAGTCTCGTGCAATATTTTTTCAAACCACTTAGTAAAAATAGAAAAAAAACAAAAATGTCATAAAATCTTACATGTTGAATTTTTTCACAGTTTATGCACTGCACTTCTTTTACTTTAAAGCGATCTAGTTGATGATCTTCACTGTTATCATGACATAATCGGCAAGTATACAGCTTGTCACAGCAAGGTGCCTAACCCAGGGGAGAAAAAAAGTTTTAAGAAGCCAGAGAAGACAAAGCAGCAATGCAAAAAGAACATTTCCTCCTCCTCCTCTTGAAACAAGGTCAAAGATTACCACCAAAGGATTAACTGGTAAGCTGATCCAAAACATAACATTTCACTTTTTCTAGACCTATTTTATTTGGAATTTATTCCCTTGAACATCTATATTTCTGTAGCAAGTTAAACAAAGCTTTGTCCAAAAAGACAAAAAGTATTACAAAGGAACTCCCTAACATGAAAACTAATGTCACAACACCCTAATTAGTATTTATTAATCAAATATCTGCCTGATATTGTACAGGATGCAATAAATATAAGAGACAGTCCTGTTTTCAAGAGTGGAAAAGACTGCCAATTGTCCACCAAAGCTATTCTTTCCTTCCTGGGCACATGTATGCCCAGCTATGCAGTTCCAAGCATCCCTTGCTATTAGCTGTAGCACATGTATGCCCAGCTATGCAGTTCCAAGCATCCCTTGCTATTAGCTGTAGCCTACATTCTTATCAACAATATATGAACGGAAGAAATCAGTGCCACTTCTGGGACTGAGCATTAAGAAATTGGGCATGCCTCTCCCTCAAAGCTCCCTTTTCCCTTTCCATCAGATGTAACTCAGACATGGCCAACAATCCATCTTGGATCATGCAGACGACCATATGTCCTAAAATGTGGCAAAATAATAACGGAAAACAACTTGTCCCCAAAGTGTCTACATAGAACAGAGCCTCATCACCAACCTGGATTGCTCACTGTGGAATTGCTAAATGGAAAAAATCCTTGTAAAGCCACATTCTGTTGTTGAGTCTTTTTCTTACACCAGTTTGGCTTACGGGACCAAGTACATCGAGAGGTTTTTAGGCCAATGAGCTAACCTATACTTTCTAGTGTACTGTGACCTTGAAGATCCATCCATTTTGAACCCGTCCTATGCCATGACTTACTATAACATAGTTCACTCCTTCTCTCTCCAACACCTTTCCTGTGCAAATTCTTAGTGATATTTATACCCACACTGATAATCCTTTCAGTACCCTTTAATTTCAGCTCCTTGACTTTCTCATTTCCAATGGCCTTGTTCCCCAATCCTCCTCAGCCACACATTCTCACAGTCATACAGTAGAACAGTGATTCTCAAACGTTTTGGTCTCAGGACTCCCCAAAGCATTTGTTTATGTGGAATGTATCTATTTACATTTATTATATTACAAATTAAAACTGGTAACATTTTCTTAAATATTTATTGCTTTTTTTAAAAATAACAATAACAAATTCATTACATATCAATATAAATAACATATTGTAATGAAAAACAACTATATTTTCCAAACATCAGATGGATTCTTTTATCTGCTTCTGAATTCAATCACTTATGTTGTTTCCAGTTGAAACATGTGAAGAAATTCTGGCCTAATAAAAATATGTAATTGAAAAAGGGAAAAGTATTTTAATAAAAGCTTTTTCTGATAATGATGGATATTCTTCTCTGATACTATACCAAAACTCAACAAATTTTAAACTTTTAAAGTTAGTTGCAGCTTGGAACCTGAAATCATATCATGAACTTTTCTTCCTCTGTTATATTAATATCCATTGGTCTAGCTTGCACTTTGAATGGATCTTTTACCCATACATAAATCTGAGTTAAGAAGATCTTCCAAATGTTTACAGGCCAACACACAATATCAAGAAATCATATTTTTTACTATCACTACCCATCTCATCAAAAAAGGTTTGTGTTACTGAGAAGCTTTTAAACTCACAATAGATAACACAAATTTTCCAAAGTTCTAATTTTTGTGTGAAAGTACAAATTTTATCACTGGAAAAAATATTGTCAATTGTTTTCCTTAAAATGACAGTCTCCCTTTCTTTTTGAGAAAATGTCTGCTGATTACCCAAGTCTAAATAACCATAACTCTTTGAAGTAAAAAATGTTCAACTAGATCATATCACAACTCAACCTTTCTCAAGAAAGTGCCTTTCTCAAAAGAACCATCGAATTTTAGTTTGCTGAAGTACTTGATGAAACAGAATACTAAAAAAGGTTTGTACTCACGGGTTGAGATTGGATAAAATTAATAATTTTATTGCTCCATTGATGTCATTTGTAAGTGAAACTGGCTTTCTTTCAACTACAGGTATATACAGTTCACTGCCACTGCCTTGAATTGTGGCAAGGTGCCAAGAACTTTACTCATCACTGCTTTTGCACTATCAGTACAGATGTTAACACTGGAAAAAAAAATCTTAATATTAACACAAAAATATTTGGAATACTCAGACCCCCTGAAAAGGCCTCAAGGATCCCAGAAGTCCATTCATCATTTGGCCAGCTACTCTAGACAAAGAACTGCACCCTCTTTGTATCTCAATTTCAAAAACAAAATTCTCAAATCACTACCTCCTATCTTTCTAACGAATCTAACTCCCTGTCCTTTCCCTCTACATATTCACCTAGCAAAACCCCAATCCTGGTTAAATACAGCTCTCTTCTATACAACCTGTAGAGAAGCAACTGAAAAGGGCAAGGAAAAAAGCACCTCCCACCAAACTGACTGGTCTCACTTTGAAGTGATAAGCACTAATAAAAGCAGCCCCTTACTACCATATTACCCTAGCAAATTCTCATCCTTCTAGAGTCTAGGACCTAGATGATTACATCTTCGCTCTCTTCAAGCCTCTAACACCTATTCCCTCCTCCTTATACTTCTGCTTTCCTTATTTTACTAAGAAAACAGAAGTAATCAAAAGAGAATTATCTACACATCCTCCCACAAACTCTATCAACCTACTTGCAAATGTACCTTGTACTCTGCCCTGCCTTCCGTTACAAAAAGTCTACAGTCCATGCTTTCATGTATGATCAATTCATATATGAAATCCTATCCCCCCTTTGGTTACTCAAGGACAGTGTTTCTAAAGTGGTCCCCTCTCCCCCCTGAATTATAAAATGTTCTAACTTTACTAGATCGTCCCAAGATTATATATACATGCTGCAGTGTTTCCCAATTTAAAGAAAAAAAAACCCTATGATCCCTTATCTCCCATCATCTACAGCCTCAACTTTTTTGCTCTTGCTTGCAGCAAAACTCCAAGAACAGTAGAAAAGCACTATCTCCAGTTCATCTCCTCCCATTCCCCCCAAACCTACTTCAATGAGGCTTTATCTCCATCGCTCTACTGAAACTCATCATCAAGATCACCAACAGCATCCTCTTTGCCAAATTCAGAAGTCAATCTTAAAGAGCTCATCACTCCCTCCTTGAAATTCTTCACTTGGCCACTAGTAATTAAGGAAAGGGCTAAAAAGCTCAATAGTCAAGTACCTAAGTGCTATGAAAAACAGATCTACTCCTGTGATTTCTGATGAAATTGGGGTGGGGCTGTGGTTGGATAAGGACAGGATGTTGAATTCCGTTTTAGACCTTGAGTTTGAAATAACACAATATTTCAGTAGAAATGGAATCATAAGGATGCATTCAATTTCCTTACTCAATACCTGGTGACTTATCCAGTGTAGTGGTGCAATGTTCAACAAAAGCATGGCCTACAGAAAAGGCTTTAGCACAGAAAAGGCCTTAGGTAGATCTAACAAACCTGAGACTACTAATTCCTTCCAATGATTAGTTAGTGGGTAACAGGGTTGACTGGTGAAGTGAAATGAAAAAAATAAATGGCAGTAATGATGGTAGCCTACATTTACTACTCTCTTTCTCCAGAAAATGCACCCTGCTAAACACATACATACCTTTTTTATGAAGCAGGAACCTCATCATCCCTGCTTCACAACAAGGCACTTATGGAACAGCTAGCTCAAAATCATGAGCTAGCTACTAAGGAGCTGAACTAAGATTTGGGGATAGAGTTGTGTGACTCAAGAGCTCATGCTTCTTAAGCAAAATTTATATTCTGCCTTTACAAGAAAAATCAGGAAACCTCAACTGGATGGGTGCCAATTTTAAAAACTCTTGATTGACCAGGAAGTTTGTTGAAAGTAAACAGCAAATGTAAAAGTTCATGTAAGATCGTTTCCTATACATAGTTTCCTATTTAATGTCAATTACAATTACACGTTTGTCTTCCTATTCACAAACAAATTTTCTTCTTGGCAGGATAAGGCTTACTATTGACTTTAAAATGAAGCCTGCGAAACTGAAAAAGTTCTTTACTACAGGAGCTGAAATCGTATTCTAATTTTCCACCTGCTTATTCCCTTTCCATTATTTCATCATACTGAAGACAGTCCTGGGGAAAATTCAGCACAGGCCTAGGC
Organism: Tamandua tetradactyla; assembly: GCF_023851605.1. Taxonomy (NCBI): domain Eukaryota; kingdom Metazoa; phylum Chordata; class Mammalia; order Pilosa; family Myrmecophagidae; genus Tamandua; species Tamandua tetradactyla. The sequence continues at coordinate 54,009,352 of NC_135350.1, read as the reverse complement.
TGCCTCAGTCTACTTCCAGCAGCAAAAGACAAGTAAACCCATTGCTAAAGTGCCCGATGTACAAGCCCAGGCTCTTCCGAAACAAGAAAGGGCTTTATTTGCAAAATACAAGGGTGAAAAGGGTGGGACCTAGAGCAGCCTTGCCAAGGGCATGCTCCGCAGCAGGAACCCAACTCGAGGTGGGAGAGAAGGTCTCCTGACAAACAGCGCTTCGTCAAACTTAAGCCCAAATCTAATCTTCTTGCCCAGTCCGCCCATAGCCCAACCCGGCGGAAGTTCGTCGGGGAACAACCCATTAAAGCCATCACCTTCAGGAGACATCCTCTGTCATAGTGCTCGCAGCCCCGCCGCCCTTGCTCTTGGCCGCGGGCGCCATCTTCCCTCGCAGTGGCCGCCATCTCCTCCACCTCCCTTCACACTCCACGGACCCTCACCGCAGGATGAAAGCCACGCCCAGAAAGCGAGCGCCGCTCTTGCACACCCCCTCCCGGCTACAGCAGCCAGTGGAGCCAAAATGGCGGCTGATCACGTGACCCGGGGCAGCCGGATTTCCGGTTTCCGGGACGACGGGGCGGAAGCTAAGGAAAACGCAATCTCTGTCGCGGATGTTAGTCTCTGCCTCCGCTGCTAACGGTAATAACGCTTAGGTTGCCTCTTCTTTTTTCCCCCGTCGTTACCCGCCTAAACCCCGAGGCGTGGTTCGGAGCGAAGAGTATCGCAGCAGCGCAGACACGCCCGCCGGCCCTTGAGGAAGGGCACAGTACAGCCACATCGGCATCTGTGACTGGGCGACCCTCCCTCTGTCCCTCGAGCAAAGGGCGGAGCTCGGCCAGCCGCCGAGCCCCTAACGCGTACGGGCGCACGAGCTGGTGATGGAAGCCGCGGCGCTGAATAGAGCTTCGATTCGCGTCTCCCTCGGAACAGTGAAGCTGGTCCTCGTCCCCGTTATTTGCTCTTCATTCATTCAAAATATGTATTACCTTTTGCTATGTGCCAGTCACCAGATAAGCCGTGGGGATAAAAAGTGAGGAAAAAAAACAGACACGCCCCCATGCTTTCATGAAACTCACTGACTGGTGGGGAGAAAGACATTAATCAGAGAATCACTGGAATTAAGTGTAATATTACAACTTTTAGAATGCTGGGACGGAGAGGTATGTGTTCTATGAAAGTGCATTAGAGGGGTCCGACTTAATCGGGGTGGTGGGGAAGGTTTCCCCGAGAGCTAAAGGATGAGTAGTGATTAGTGTGCCAGGTGTGTGCAAAGGCCTTGTGGCAGAAGGGAACATGGTGCCCTTAAGAACAGGAGACCTGTAAAATTGAAATCATATGCCTCGGGGCCATAGCCAAATGTGACTCCTTTTTAAAGAGGTAAGCCCCGGGAAAAACTTTATCAGCAAAGCTGCCTGGTGTTGGGAGAGAATAATTTCCTTTGGCTTTCTAACATGATATATTCATGTTTCTTAAAGCATTCTGGAAAAGGTAAATATATTCTTCCTTAGCTTTGAAGTTACTAACTCGTACCATTTTAATTGTCTTTCAGTTCTTTTATGAGTTGCTAAAATCATGGTGAAATGTTGCTCGGCCATTGGATGTGCTTCTCGCTGTTTGCCAAATTCCAAGTTAAAAGGACTGACATTTCACGTGTAAGATTTTACTGTAGTTAACAAAGTACTTTTGACTGTTAGAAAAAGCAAAAGACAGTTCAACTTAAGTCTTCAGTTTTTCATTTAATTCTGAAATCCTTACTGAATAACCTGTATAGTTAAGTTTGCAGTGGCAGTGATACCCTTGCACTTTTATCATTTAGTTAATGTTTATGATACCTGCCAAGGTATCAGAGTCTGGTTAACAAAATATATCAAACCCACGTTTGCTATTATTTGCATTTTTCCATACCTTCAAAGAAATTCAGTGTTGTTAACATGTAGTTTACTGTCTGAAAAAAGGATCCTTGCCAAAGTATATTTGAGTTAAAAAATAAAGCTTGGGCGGGCCGCGGTGGCTCAGCGGGCAAAGTGCTTGCCTGCTATGCCGGAGGACCTCGGTTCGATTCCCGGCCCCAGCCCATGTAACAAACAAACAAAATACAATAAAACAAGAAAATGTTTAAAGATGTTTCCCTTTCTTCCTCCCTTCCTTCCTTCCATCCTTCCTTCTCTCTGTCTTTCCTTCCCTTCCTCCCTCTTTAAAAAAAAAAAATAAAGCTTAAGTTATAAAGAAAAAAGATATATTACATGTTCAGAACAAGGGTTCTTTAGCTGTATTGCAGATAAATCATTGCTCCTAATTTAGAATTTTTGCCATCCTCCTAACAACAATAGAAGATGAATAGTAAGATTTAATAATCATTCATTGGATAAAGGTTTATTTCACTACTTTTGTACCAGCCATTATTGTATGTGCTAGAAAATACATACATGCTAACTGTTTTGCTAGGTATTCAGAAATCAGAAACAATTGTGTAGATGTCACTTAATGTGAATTGTCTAGAAGTAAATTCGTAGAGATAGAAAGTAGATTAGAGGTTAATGAGGGAACTGGGATAGGGCGAGTTACTACTAAAGGGTACAGGGTTCTGTTTCAGGTGATGGAAAAGATCGGGTAATGGATGGTGATGATGTAGCCCAACATTGTAGAGGTAATTAATGCCACTGACTTGTACACTTAAAGATGGTTAAAATAACAAGCTGTGTTTTATATGTTCACAATAAAAAAATTTTTGATGAGTGTGTATACACCCTACTTTTTTCAAAAAAAGATTTGATCCAGTTTGGAAAATTGGAAAAGATATGGTCATTGCCCTCTAGATTTCTGAAAGTAGTTGTAATCTCTAGAACTCCAAACCCTGCAGATATAGTCTTCATTTATTTGCTAAACATTTATAGAAATGCTGTATACTGAGTGCTATACTAAGCAACTTTCTCATGCTGATGGAAGAAAGTATAAGGGGTCCTATTCATCAGTGATGAATTCTAGATCTCTTCAGATAGGAAAAGGCCCAAGTGATATTGTTTATTATCTATAGATGAAATAACCTTCATTTGTTGATCTTAGTATAAGATCAACAGATGTTAAATATCTTTTGAAACTTCTCTTCCTCATAATATGAGAAGAATTGAAATGAGAGTCATATCTGAAGCAGGATTAGCAGAATACTCTAGATATTAAAACTGAAAGTTATGAAAAGATTAATCATTGTGGTTTCCTGAATATTGCAGTTCCCAAAAGTAATAACAAACTAGTTAAAGATATTTAGTCACAGTTGAATTAATAAAAGTATATATATAAATAGTGTTTGATCTTTTGATATTTTGTATTTTTTTCTAGATTTCCTACAGATGAAAGTATCAAAAAAAAATGGGTATTAGCAATGAAAAGACTTGATGTGAATGCTGCAGGCATTTGGGAACCTAAAAAAGGAGATGTGTTGTGTTCAAGGCACTTTAAGAAGACAGATTTTGACAGAAGTGCTCCAAATATTAAACTCAAACCAGGAGTCATACCTTCTATCTTTGATTCCCCATCTCACTTACAGGTTTGTTCATGAAATACTGCTTACCAGCATTACTCAATTTTAGCTCGAGTCATGATTTGGTATTAAGCAGGTTGGCTTCTTCACCCTAGGTAACTCTCCTGACTTCATATACCTGAAAATATATTTGCTACCAGAAATTATAGACTGATTGATTGGTTACCACACTTGATTCCAGGGTGGTAAATTCAGGGAGCATCTGTGGGTTCCCACAACAGTGGTAATAAGGCCTCCATTAACAAGTATCTCTTTCCTGACAGCTGGAAATAGGGAGGTAGTCCAGAGTGTACCTGCTCCTATGTGGTCTCTCTCACTTGGTCATATGGTAGTGCCTGAGTAAGTAGAGATTGTGCCTCACTTTCTTCCATATTAATAAGCGTGCAATATCTTGTGCGGGTTCCACTAAAGGTTTTTTCCCCCTACCAGCAAATTGTCGTCTAGCTCTAATATTAAGAGGACCTTAAGAAATGTGGCCATAATAAATCAAATAAACCATAAGTTACTAACCTTCAATGAAATAGTTCCTTATAACAAAGAAATATATTCATTATAGGAACTCAGACAATAAGCAAAATAAGAAAACAAAAATTAACAATAATCACATAATCCAAAGATAATACTGTTAATACTTTGATGTTCCAATCATTTGTGTGTGTGTATGTATAAATTCATCTAGAGTTCTATATAGATTTGCTTTTCTTTCTTCCTTCTTTTTTTAAACTTAATAATAGCTAACATTTATATGGTGCTTACTGTGTGCCAGGCATAATTCTAAGCACTTATACATATTAAGTCATGTAATCCTCACAGTAACCTGTGTGAGGTAAATACTGTTATTACTCTCATTGTACCACCTGAGGAAACTGAGGCCCAGGGAGGTGAAATGCCTTCTTCAGGATCATACTGTTATTAAATGGGAGAGACTAGATTTGAACCCAGGCATTTTGGCTCCATATTTTACTACTATTTTCCATGGTCTTAAATATTTTTCAACAATAGCCCTCAAACTTTAGTCTACATAAAAATTATCTAGGGAGCTTGTTTAAAATGTAAAATCCTGTTTCCCACTTCCAGATAATCTGATTCAGTAAGTTTGGTGTGGGGTCCAGGATTCTGTACTTTTTAACAATACCCTAAAGTGATTATGACACAGATCTGTAGATCACATTATATGGAATATCAATTTGTTAAGTAAACTTTGTATTGTAGTATGACATATGTACAGAAAATGCATACATTATAACAGTACAGATGAATAATTTCACAAAGCAAATATACTCATGAAACTTCCCTTAACCCAAGATATAGAATATTACCAGTGACTCCCAAAACCCTCATACTCCTTCCCAGTTACTATACCTTACTATATCCCCAAAAGTAACTATCATCCTATCACCATTGATTACATAAATGGAGAATACACCATGTTTATAGTATGTACTCAGAGTTCTCTCCCTCAACATTTTATGAGGTTTATCCATGTTGTGGTAGTCCATTTATTTTCCTCTCCATTGTATAAATTAAAACTTTTCCATTCTGTTGATATATATTATAGTTAGTGCAACTACCAACATTTTTGTCTCTTTTGGTGCACTTATGAATACATTTCTATAGGGTGTATGTATACATTTCTGTTAGAGTTGGAATTCCTGAATCCTGTGGATGTATGTGTTCAACTGAGTAGGTATTACTGTTGACTTCTAAAGTGGTTTTACAAATTTATAGTCCCACCCTCAGCAAATAAAATTTCCTCTGGTTTCACATCCTTGCCAGCACTTGGTGGTGTCACTTTTATAGAACTTTTTAAATGGCATCCTATGTATGAAGAATAGTTTCTGTAACCAATCCTCACTATTGCACATTTAGGTTATCATCTTTCACTATTTTAAATAGCACCATGATGAAATTATTATAGCTTTATCTGTATATTTCCTTGAAATAAAATTGCTGGTTCAAAGATTATATGCATTTTTAAGGTTTTTGCTTTTGTTTCAAATCTCCAGAAGCCCCCCAAAAGTTTATACCAATCTACTCCCTTGCTAGCTGTACGTAAGCATGTCTGTCGACTCTAACACTTGGAATAAGTTTTCTTTTAAACTTTGCTAAAATTGATAGGTGAGATGGCATTCTATTATTTTGATGTATCTTTGAATACAAGTGAGTTTCTACATTTTTTCATGTTTTAATTGGACATTTCTATTTCTTTGAGTTTCTTATTAGATAATCTTCTATTTTCATCTTTATCTTGCTTGTTTGTAAAATATTGTATATTGAGGATTTGAATCATTTAACTGTCATCTAAGCTCGAGTTAATTTTGTTTGTTTTTAATTCTAATTAAGAGTTTTATTTCTTTTTTATGTAGTCAGTTCTAATTTTTTCTTATTGTCTGATGTTAGCTTTCCCCACTATATAACTTGTTCCTATATTTTTTCTGGTTCCTGTAGTTTTCATTCTTACATTTTCATACATGTGAACTGCATTATGGCTTTTTATATGTAAAGAAAATAACTTTGCTTTTTTAGTAAACTTTTACATCATGATTTGTATAGCCTTTCCCCACTTCTTTAAAAATGCCACTTTTATTTTATCCTTTTTTCAAGAGACAAAAATGTTTGCTATGTCTCTTTGATCTATTTCTACATATTCTGTCTAGTCCTAGGAAAGTAACACACTATTTTACTATCATTACTATTTAATGTGTTTCTGATATCTGGCAGGACGTATCAAGCTTCATTATCAGTTTTGTGTTTTAGGAAAATTTGTGTTTCCAGATGAGTTTTAGAATTGTTTTTGGAAAATTCCTTTAAAATAATCATAGTGGGATTTGAAATTTACTGACATTTAAAAGCAATTTCTATTAAAGATATGTAATACTTACTTGACTACACAAAATAAGAAGGAATAAAAATTTAAGAAAGGATAGAAGTAACTATAATGATTGTTATTAACTATTCTTGACAGGGGAAAAGAGAAAAGCTTCATTGTAGAAAAAACTTCACCCTCAAAACACTTCCAGTCACAAACTACAATCACCAGCTTGTTGGTGCTTCCTCATGTTTTGAAGAATTCCAATCCCAGTTCATTTTTGTAAGTAAAATTACTTCCTAAGGTAATGTTGATACTTTTAAGATGAGTAGGTCATCTTCAGTAGGATCTAACTCTGCAGAATCATATCTAAAAACTAGGCATTTAAATATTTGAAATTTTTTTCAATATGTAATGTCCAAAAATGATATTGATTCCCAGGGTCGTTATAATTTATATCTGTATAATAATAATGTAGAGGTAGTTAATTCTTTGGTTGCATGTTTAGTTTGAAGGATGGTTACAAACAGGAATGTTTCTATCAAGAAAATGCAGTAATTAATTCCTCCCTTTAGGTACTATATTTTTTATATGGAAATAAGTAATAAAAATAGATGTCTTGTGGTATTCTTGAAGAATAGTCATACACATACAGAGTATTCAAGTTTGCATTTATCTATTCTTTGCTTGTTGATGTTAGAACCAGGCCTGAAATCCAGCTGTGTTTTACTGTCTTAATTATTGAATCTTTATAATAATTCTTTATTATATCATTTTTTTATTAGAGAAGTTGTGGGTTTACAGAACAATCATTCATGAGATACAGGATTCCCATATACCTATTATTAACGCTTTGCAGTGCACATGTAGTGCCTTTGTTACAATTGATGAAAGCACATTTTTATAATTACATGTTAATTATATAGTCCATGGTTTAACTTAGGGTTCACTGTTTGGGTAGTGCAGTTCCATGGATTTTTTTTTTTTCATTTTTATTCTATTACCATATGTAATAATTCTTGAAATCAGGTAGTGTTAATCTTCCAGTTTTGTCCTTTTTCAAAGTTGTGTTGTTATTCTTGGTCCTTTGCATTTTTATATGAACTTTAGAAGTATTTTGTCAGTTTCTATGAGAGAGCCTGCTGGAATTTTGACTGGGATTGTGTTAAATCTATAGATTAGTTTGGTAAGAATTGATGAATCAACAATAGCAAATCTTTCAACCAATAAATTTGATATATGTCTCCATATATTTAGATCTTCTTTAACTTTTCTAAGCCATCTGTTGTAGTTTTTGGTGTATAGGTCTTTCATATCTTTTGTCATATATCTCCCTAAGTATTTCATATGTTTGGGTTTTATTATAAATGGTATTGTTTCATTTGCTGCTAGCATATGGAAATAATAATTGATTTTTGTATGTGGTTCTTATATCTGGCAGACTTGGTAAACTGATGTTTCAGTTATAGTAGCTTTTTAAAAAATTATCAGATATTCCTCACAGATAATCATGTTCTCTTTGTGTAAAAACAGCTTTAATTCTTCCTTTCCAACGTGGATACCTTTCATTCTTTTACTTGCATTGATACACTAGCTAAATCCTCTAAGCTATATTGAATAAAAGTAATGAGAGCTGATATCCATGCCTTGTTCCTCATTTTAAGAGGAAAGTACTCAGTCTTTCACTATTAAATATGATGGTAGTATAGGTCTCCATAAATGTCTTTCATCGGGTTGAGGAAGTAATCTTCTATTCCTACTTTGCTGAGAGTTTTTATCAGGAATTGCTGTTAGATATTATCATGTGTTTTTTCTGTATCCATTAAGGTGATCATCTGGTTTTTCTTTTTTAGTTAGGTAATATGATGAATTGTATCAATTGATTTTTGACTATTAAACCAATCTTGTATTTCTGCTCTACTTCCTGATATATACTGTTGTTTCAAATCTGTTAAAATTTTGTTTAGAATCCATGCTTCTATGTTCAAGAGTATATTGGCCTGTAGTCTGTCTGATTTTGATAATGTTGGCCTCAAAGAATGAGTTGAGAAATATTTCTTCTTTTATGATTTTCTGAAAGAGTAAGTGTAAAATTAGTATTATTTCTTCAAAAATATTTGGTAGAATTCCTCAGTGAAGCTATACGGGCCTGGATTTTCTTTGTGGGAAAATTTCTTGGTAGTTTGTGTCTTTCAATAAATTTGTCTATTACATCTCAGTTGTCAAATTTATTAGCTTAAAATTATTCATAACATTCCCTTATCATCTTTTTAATAGCTGTAGAATCTGAAAGATATCACCTCTCTCAGTCCTGATAGTGACAGTTTATTTCTGTTCTGTTTTATTGCTGATTAGTCAGAGACTAGAGATTTATCAGTTTTATTGATCTTGTCAAAGAACTTCTCTCGTTGATTTTCTCTATTTTCTTTTCATTTTCTATTTAACTGATTTCTACTCTGATCTTTATTATTTCCTTTTTCTACATACTTGAGTAAAATTTGCTCTTCCTTTTATAGTTCCTTCAGGTGGAAACTGAGGTAATTGATTTAAAGTTTCTTCTTTTCTAAAGTAGGCATTTAATAATAGTAATTTCTCCCTTGCTTTAGCAGAATTCCACAAATTAAATATGTTGTGTTTTCATTTTCGTTCCATTTAAAATACGTTCAAATTTCTGTTTTGATTTATTCTTTGACCCATAGATTATTTAAGAAGTGTGTTATTTAGTTTCCAGATACTAGATTTTTCAGATATCTATTATTAATTTCTAATTTAATTGTGTTGTCCGAGAATATACATTGTATCACTTGAATCATTTTAAATTTGTTGCGACTTGTTTTATAGCCCAGAATATTGTTTATCTTTGTAATCGCACTGTGTGCATTTGTAAAGAATGAGCATTCTGCTGGTATTGGCTGGAATGTTCTATAAAAGCCAGTGAGGTCAAGTCGTCTGATAGTGTTGCTCAGGTCTTCTTAGGCCTTACTGCATTTCTGTGTACTTGTTCTATCAGTTATTGAGAGAGGGGTATTTAATTAAATCCCCTACTAAAATTGTGTTTTTGTCGTATTCTCTTTGCAGTTATTTTATTGCAGCTTATATTTTGCAGGTCTATTATTTGGCACATAAACATTTAGGATTATTATGACTTTTGATAAATTAACCCCTTATTGTTAAGAAATTACCTTCTCTGTCCCTAGTAATATTCTTTGCTCTGAAATGGACTTTGTCTGAAGCCATATGCCCACTCCAACTCTCTTTATATTAGTATTAACATGATATATCTTTCTCTGTGTTTTTTTACTTTCAATCTATTTGTGCCTATTCATATTTGAAGTGTGTTGCTTTTAGGCAGCATATTCATTTGAGTCTTACTTTTTTTCCTGTAATCCAAATTTCTCCTTATTAATTATTTAGACAATACACTTATGATTATGGATATGATTAGATTTAAATCTGTCATCTCCCTATTTCTTTATTCCTATTTTCTTCTTTATCTGCCTTCCTTTGGATTCATTGAATAGTTTTTTAGGACTCATTTTATCTGCTTTTTTACTCAACCAGGTGTAATTCTTCGGTGTGTTATTGAAGTAATTGCTTTTGAGCTTATAGTAGGCATTTTTAACTTATCAAGTGATATTATGCCACTTCACCTATAGAATAAAAATCTTACAACAGTATACTTTCATTTTTCTTCTCCCAGTACCTATGCTATTGTTTTCATACATTTTACTTTTATATATGTTATAAACACCATATTTCATTCACAGATTCTTGTTTAAGTAGTAAATTATCTTTTAAAGGGTTTTAAATAATAAGAAAAATATCTTATAATGTATATAAGTAGTTACCATTTCCAGGGCTTCTCACTCTTTGTCTAAATTCAGTTTCCATCTGGTGTCATTTTCCTTCTGCCTGAAGGACTTCCTTTAACGTTTCTTATGGTGCTGATATGCTGGGGATGAATTCTTCCAGTATTTGTAAGTCCAGAAAAGTCATTATTTCATCTTTGTTATTGAAAGATATTTTCACCAGATATTAAATTCTAGGTTGTCGGTTTTGTTTTGTGTTTTAGTACATTAAAGATGTAGCTCCACTATTCTCATGTCCATTGTTTCCAATGAGAAATCTACTCTCATACTTTCTTTATCTCCAATACTTAGCACCTTTTACCCTTTGGCTAGTTTTAAGGTTTTCTTTTTTTTCCACTGGTTTTGGCTCATTTAAATATTATTTGCCTTGCTTTCATTTTTTTCATGTTTCTTAAGGGTTTTCTTGGGATTTGTTGAGCTTCTTGATATGTGGATTTATAGTTTTTATCAAATTTGGAAATTTTCTGGCCATTATTTCTTTAAATATCTTTTTTCTATCCCAACTTCTCTCTCCTCTCTTTCAGGGATTCCAATTACATGTATATTAGCATGCTTGATTGTTTTGCAGCTCACAGATGCTCTGGTTTTTTTTTTTTTAGTATTCCTTTTTCTCTCACTTATTCTGAATTGTTCCTATTGCTTTAGTTTCATGTTCACTAATCTTTTCTTCTGAAATGTGTAATCCACCACGAATCCCATCATTTTGTAGTTTTTATTACTATATATTCTGTTTGAGTCTTTTTCATGTCTTCCATGTTTCTATGTAACTTTTTGAAAATATGGAATACAGTTTTAATAACTTTTTAAATTCCCTTATCTGCTAATTTATATTAGTTCTGGTTTGGTTTCCATCGCTTGATTTCCCTCTTATTATAGGTCGTATTTTCTTCTTTTCATGCCTGGTAAATATTCAGTGTTACACCTTGTGGATTTTACCTTGCTGGATGCTGGATATTTTTGTATCCTATAATCTCAAACTTTGTTCTGAGATACAGTTAAATTACTTAGAAACAATCTGATCCTTTCAGATTGTGCTTTGTTAGGTAGGACCAGACAAGACAGGTGCTAAGGCTAGGGCTAATTACTCACCCTCCTGAAACAAGACCCTCTTGTATACTCTACCTAATGCCTCATGAGTCTTGGAATTTCCTAATCTGGCTGTTAAGAATAGGCACTATTCCTAGCCATCTGTGAGCATGGAGCTTTTGTAATCTTTTGGGGTGGTTCTTTCCTAAGCCTCAGGTAATTTCTTTAACACACATGCACTGATCTTACTCAGCAGAATACTCAAGGAGGGACCTTCTGAGGAACTCCAGAATTCTTTCTCTGTGCAGCGCTCTCCTCTCCAGTACTTTGTCTTTTGAACTCCAGCCACCTTGATCTCCCTAGACTCTCTGGACTGTCTCCTCAACTCATTCTGCCAAGTTCTCCCTAGGTTTCCTGCTTGCACTGTGACCTGAAAACGCTTTCAAGGCAGTAAGCTAGGGAGATCATAGGGCTCACCTTGTTTGATTTCTACCTCTCACAATCATGCCTTCCTTGCTGATGTCCATCTTCTTGGAAACTGTTTTTATGTTTTGTCTGTGTTTTGGTTCTTTTAGTTGGAGAGTCTGTCAGGTCTCTGTTACTTCATCTTGGCTAAAAGCAAAAGTCCTCTCCACTAATTTTAATATTAAATAACAACTTATAAAAATTATTTTTAAGTACCTTTATAAGATATATGAGTGTTATTTTCTCTATTTTCAAATGTAAAAAAAATTTAGTACCCAGCAAAGTTATGTACAATCTAATAAATATTGAGAGGAGTAAAATTATCTCTTTAAAATTGCAAGGCCAGAATCTTCTCTTAAGTCATAACACCCTGCCTGAGGACCTGCCCCTTGTGCTTTCTTCCTGTCATCCCTTTTAAAGTGAAAAATTCAACAAAATAAAATAACTTAAAGTTAAAAAAAGTTAAGAATTTAAATATGTTTGATAGGTAAATGTTAAGCTTAACAGTTCCACACTTAAAGAATTGAACTGTATAATCAGTGACCATGCCATATGTTCATAGCAGGTAACTACCTCCAGATGAGAAGTGCTCTCTTCCATAATATTCTGCACTCCTCATATATACCTAGTTCTAGAAAAAGAAGGGAGGCCCTAGGCACCCTAAATACTGCTCCTTCCCCATCCTCTTCCTAGGTTCTTTTACCACTAACTATTATAAATAAGTAACTTAAAAGTCTTTTCTAACCGTAGTAAATGAACGAACAGTTGAGACCTAGTTATAAGCTTTTATCTCACTCTTTGTCTATCTGGTTTAATAATTTGGTGTTTATATTTTTAGGAACATAGCTACAGTGTAATGGACAGTCCAAAGAAACTTAAACATAAATTAGATCATGTGATCAGCGAGCTAGAGGATGCCAAGGAAAGCCTGCGGAATGTTTTAGACCGAGAAAAACGATTCCAAAAGTCATTGAGGAAGAAAATCAGGGAATTAAAGGATGACTGTCTCATCAGCCAAGAAACAGCAAATAGACTGGAAGCTTTCTGTTGGGAGTGTTGTCAGGAGAGTATAGAACAAGACTATAGTTCATGAAATAATTTCATGTTATGTTCTACATAAAATTGACATTGGTACGGCTTTTTAGAAAATAATTCTCATTTAACATCACTAAATAATATCTGTCATTTAGAGTATTTCTTTGGATCATCTGGAGCAAAATACATTATAGTCATTATCCAAACTTTTCCAAAGAAGTGCAGAAATTTGTGCTAGTTATCATGTGTTTGTGTAGCTTGTGACAATTATGTTTTTATAAACCTATACTAGTGCCAGGTCAGTATTATAAGGGGTTAAACAGGCAAGAAAATTTCACAGGACTAAAAAACTTATCAGGTCAGCCACATTGTTATAGTGTGGTAGGAACAAGACATTTCTTCAGCAGCATCAGATTTTTGGCTTTAAAGGCGTACCTTTACTCATAAATGCTTTGTGGTAAGTACATTACATTTTATCTTAAATGTATTCTGTTATAAAGTAGAATTCATTTATAGCATATGTCCATCTTGGATCCAGTCCAGGGTGCTTTATTTATCCCACTAAAGGATCCCTTTACAAGATACCCCAGAGTACTGACCCTGAGAATAGCACATAGTAAAAATCCGTTGGCTCTTAAAGGTTTCAGAGCCATGTAAGAAGATTGATCCTTCACGATGTCTCAGTTTTTCAGTATAATGCATCATTCTTTCTTACTAGGAGCACTATGGAAGAAAACTAGAATGGCTTTAAAAACAAAAAAGCGCCATAAATCTCATTTTTAAATGGTTGATTACTGTGGCAGTTCTCCTGAACATTTTGTTTCATGAAATTTCATCATGAAGAAATATCTTTAAACTCTGAATGCCATTAACAGCTGAATACTTTCATTATTGTTTTGTATTTTACAGAAAGTTTTTGCTGACATAAAAAATAAAAAATGTAGAAGAAAACATTGAAGATTAGTGATTGTAGCACTTCCAGTTGAAATAGGAATTAGAGGAAGGGTTATAATATTGCCCTTTAATTAGCAGAGTGGATTACTGTCCCAGAGCTTTTATTTAGGGAAATAGTTAAGTAAAACAGCAGCTGTAGACTAGATTCTTACTGAATATTCAGAAGAATATCTCTTAGCTATTTTCAGATTTGTCCAAATGTTGGAAATTAGCTTTTCTTCTAATTTCTCACTAAAAGCAACTCAAATAAAGAGTCATAAATACTATGGATTTTTAAAAAGAAAGTGATTAGCCAAAGCCACATTCTCCTTTGAAGCACATGTATGTAGATGAACTTCATTTAGAAGTCCATGCTGTAGTAGTTAGAATTTGAGTATCGGTTGTCTCAGTGTATTAACGTCGAATGAATTGTATTCCATGCTAATTTGTTCATTGTAATTTTACTTGTGATATAGTAATATCAGTAAAGTTGTGGTCAAAGAATTTTTTTGTATTTAAGAATTTTCTAAGTTTTTATGCATGTAATATTTTTATGTAGGATTCCAAACCTTCCCTCTAAATGGAATTATACCCACAATTTAAGATCAACATTGTGCTAAGAGGAAATCACTTAGGTTATATGTTTTTAATACTTTAAAAAAAAGTTCTCCATAGCTATCCGTTATTTCTTTTAGTTTTGAATTTGTATCGGAGACACTAATGGGAAGTTTGGGTGTGATCTTAGTTTTTATGTAGATGTAGATGTTTGTCATATAAATGGAGACTTTTCTGTCAACCTGTTTGGGGGTATATAATTAATTCAGTTCATGGAGAAAAGTAAGAGGATTGATACAAACAGAATATATCCAAAGTCTAGCTCTCTACTGTCTGGTTTCCAAGAATAAATTCACAGTTTCTGCCTCTATCACAATTGCTACAGTCAGTTTTGCTATTTGTGTTCATAGTGAACTTGACCTTTGTCTTTTTTCTCATTGGATCTAGTAGTACTAAAAGATAGGTAACTGTGGGGAAAATTGGTATCATCAAGGAGAAATGGTTACCAATAGAAATGTAACATAGGCCTCTTCTCACCTACCTCCCCAAACAAAGGCCTGAACACGAGTAGATACCTCAGTCCTCTGCTCCCAGGGATTCCATCCTAGTCCAGGGCAGACCTGTCCCATGAATAGACAGTTCATCTCCCATCCAGGGGTTCCTCAGGCAGCCAAGGCTGACGTAAGGATTTTACTTTCCTTTAAACATTACAGTGGACTCTGGATCTGGAAAAAGCTAATATACCAGTTCAACCCCAGAACCGAACCAGCCAAAGTGGGTACAAATGACTTGGCAAGGCATTTTTCTCTATATCAAGTTTAAATTTGAAAATAGACTTTGGTTGCTAAAGATAATCACAATTATTCCATAGTCTTTAATTTAAGAAAAGACTGAAATGTATTAAGTATATTTATTATGGAAATAATAGAGGGGTGAAGAATAAATTATATATTTGCAAAAATAAAAGATCTTCAGAAAACTATTCTATGTGCTTATTTTCTCCTTGCTTGCTTTTTTTTTTTTTTTTTTTTTTTTTGACATGGCAGGCTCTGGGAATCGAACCTGGGTTTCTGGCATGGCAGATGAGAATTCTGCCACTGAGCCACCATTGCCTGCCCTCTATGTGCTTTTTTACCTTCAATTATTCAATAAAATGAGCAGTGAGAAACAAAAGAGTATGTATTCAGTGTTTTTGCTTTAATTTCTTGTGTATCATTTCCCTTTCCCAATAACTCTAATTTCATAGAATCTGCTAGGTTAGATGACACAATATGTGCCTGCTTCAGAGCCCTTGGCTGATATGGGCCCTACTCAGAGCTGCAGGCTTTCATGTGACACAGTACATAGGTGAGCAGTATTCTCAGGTGTGACACAGGCTGCCTCCATAACTCAAAGAGGCCTATCAGACATTGTGCTTCTTTCTTTATGAGAAATGCAAGAGATGCAAGTTGTAATCATTTGTCTCTTAGCTTAAAGAGATGTCCTAGCGTGCCCCAGATCACTGTATACCTCTCAAAATTTTACTGATACGGTGGGCCTCTGAATTTCATAGGTTTTATCTTTCACCCTCTGGAACACATGGACTTTATCAAGGCCTCAGATTTACTAGTCAATTCTTGCTTATCCCATTGGATTAACATAATCCATTGACATTGTGAACTAAGTGATCTTCTGTGTAATCTCTTACCTGGTCTAGGTATATTTTGACTATATTATGACAGAAGCAGGAAAATTAACATAGCCTTGGAACAAAACTGTACATGGATACTGTTGTTCATTCCATGAGAATGTGAACTGTTTAAAATCCTGTTTTCTAAAGGGGGTGGAAATGCATGTACCCACAGGTCCATGTATACATGGCCATGTTAATATGCTTTAGAAAAGATATCACATATGTTATAGCAGCTGCAGTCAGGGCTATTAGTTGGATTTGCCCTAGTAATTATCATAGGTCTCTCATTCTGCAGGATCTGTCTAAATTTTGCAGGGGCCAGAATAGTGAATTAAATAGAGATATGATGGGATCACCGCTCCTGCATCCCTTATGTCTACAAAGTTATGGCACCTTTGCCAACCCCATGGAAAGTTCTATGCATAAAAGACTTAACATAGCAGACCTGAGATATCCTTAGAAAGACCAGCTTACAAGATGCAAGTTCTTGGCTGGCATCTGGGAACTTGCATATTTGGAGGGTTCCCACAATTCCCTAACTGATAAGACTGTCTCACTATGTTTAAACTGTTTGTACAAATAATGTGGTTTATGCTGAACACCTGCTTTACTTCTCAGAGTCCGGAATTTGGGAACATTCCCAGCAAAGGGTGCCTGCATAGTAAGCCCCCAGTAAAAACTTGGACACTAAATCACTAATGAGCTTCCCTGGTAGACATCTCTTTGTGTATATTGTCATAGTCTGATGCTAGAGGAATCATGTCCTGTTTGGCTACACTGGGAGAGAACTCTTGGAAGCAGTTACCTTGTTTCCTCTAGACTTTGTAGTTTATACCTTTTCTTTTGCTGATTTTGCTTTTACTTTGTATCCTTTTGCTGTAATAAATCTTAGCCATGAGTACAACTATTTATTGAGTCCTTAGAGTACTTCATGAAAATTAACAACCCCCAACATAGATAGCCCTCCAAAATTTTCCCTAGTTGGAGCACAAAAACTGGGTCTCTATGCCCCTGCATGACCAATCACTGGATGTAGACTGTCCCAGGGAGAAGGCAGGCCCTTGGACAAGGCAGCTCACTTCAACTGAGGTAATTTCCTAAGACAGCTGATAGCTGAGGGCTATCTGGTGGCTGCACCTCCAGCAGTTGGAAGAAGTCCTTTATTTTTGATGGGGTTCTCAGTGGCATATCAGAATGTCCATTCCTTGTCCAAAAACTCATTAGATTTCACTCCTCCATTCTACATTAACCTAGAATTCCTCTCTATACCAATGCTCTTGTTAATAAACAAGTTAGTGATGCCAACCAAATCCAAAGTAAAACTGCTCTGCAAATCCCTCTTCTGATGGATTTCCCAAAGATACGTCTGTTTGCACTGACATATAAGTTGTGGACTTATAGTTTATAATATCTTTGAACTTTTCGTTTTTAATTCAACACAAAGTCTGGATAAAGATAGAAAACAGGAGATATGCTGGTATGATAACAAGATAACCCGGAAAACCTGTCCAGACACCTAAAAAATATGCCTGCAAAGTATTTTTAATGGACCTGTCTCTTATTTAAAACTTTTATCCCCTAGTGTCTCTAAAAATATCCTCATTCTTTCTATCTAAAGTGAGTCTTGGCCTCATGCAATGACCACCAGATCAGAAATGATGTCCGATGTTTAGCTTCTAGTATATATATTTTTAATATATCTATAACATCTTCCAGACACTGGAATCCATCCAGGTCCCTACACTGATGACTCACAAATTTCAATGTCCAAACTCCATTTCTATTAATTATACATCCTTAACATCTCTCAGATCCAGCCCTTTCCCCATTCCATTGCCAGGACTATTGCCGAAATTTAAATCCTTGTTTCTTTACCTTGTTTACTACAATGGACTCCTTGATCTCCCTGTCTCCTACCTACCTACAGATGGGACTTTCCAAAATGCATACATACATAATCACATTAAACATAAGTGGCCTAAACTTTCCAATTAAAGACAGATTGTGAGACAGGATAAAAAAGCAAGACCCAATTATATGCTGGCTACAGATAGTCACATTAAATATAAAGATACAACTGAATTAAAAGGATAGGAAAAAATGTCATGTTAAACTAGTCAAAAGAAAGCAGGAGTGGCTATATTAATAATAGACAAAGGAGATTTCAGATCAAAGAATATAAACAAACAGTGGGAGTCATTTCATAATGATAAAAGTGTCAATCAAGAGGACTTAACAATCCTAAATATTTATGTGCCTAAAAATAATGCTTCCAAATATATGAAACAAACACTAATAGAACTTCAGGGAGAAATAGATAAATCCACACAGGAGTTGTTAAAAGTATGAGCATAGAGCTGTCTGGGTGAGAGGATCATGGTCTGGAAAATCTCGGGGATCATCAAAATGAGTGGAAGTTGTGGTAGGCAAAATAATGAACCCTTAAAGATGCCCCTGTCCTTATCCCCAATACCTGTGAATATGTTAACTTATGTGGTAAAAGGGAGTTTACAGATATTATTAAATTTAGAAGACCCAGTTTCTGTCCTCCAAGAGGCTTCAGACTAGTAAGAAGTCCCCAAAATTGGGAGCCCTACTTTCTGCATATGCTTTCTGCTCTAAAAAATAAATTTATATATGTATATATGTTGCAAAATCTGTAATCCGAGGATTCTAAAGAGTTCAGCCATCTATTTCAGGTGGATGTGTTCTTCAATTCTACCTAATACCTCACTGTGCACTGCTTTATTGGACAACACATGTGCTCAGTAGGTCTCAGACCACGACATCTTCAGGTTTAAGTGTTTGAGTCTCATTTACTTGATACTCAGGCACATAGAGAAGTTTTCAGAGCAACACATTTTTTATGTAGTAATCCATTGAGTGTACTACTTTCTAAACCCCTTACACTATTGTAAGATGAATAAAATGAAAGCATTCACAGTCTCCAGGACACAAAAACATGTAACAAATACAGAGAAATGTTGCCATGGAAGAAGGTGAGGAGACTATGAAACTAACAGAGCCTCAAAGTTCCATAATAGAATATCAGTGCATAAGTGTGGGCACTTTTAAAATTCTGTCCCAAAACCTGGGTTCTGTTAGCATCCTACTCAGATGTGAGAGTAGGAGACAAACCATTTGAAAGAGAACCAAACAGTTCAAATCCTGTGCCTGCCCCTTTGTTACTGGGTCAAATCACTGAACTTCTCTAAGCAATTACAAAATAAAAACGATAGCTTTTTCACAACAGGTTTGCTATCAGAACACAGGTGTCATGAAAAACATTGCTTTATCTTAAGCCAAAATGGAAAAGGAAAAGACTTATTTCAACACTGTCATTATTGGACATGTAGATTCAGGCAAGTCCATCATGACTGCCCATCTGATCTATAAATGCGGTGGAATTGACAAAAGAACCGTTGAAAAATTTGAGAAGGAGGCTACTGAGATGGAAAAGGGGTCCTTAAATTATGCCTGGGTCTTAGATAAACTAAAAGCTGAATGTGAGCGTAGTATCACCATTGATATCTCTCTGTGGAAATATGAGAACAGCAAGTATTATTTGACTATCATTGATGCCCCAGGACACAGAGGCTTTATTAAAAACATGATTGCATACATAACATTGCTAAAAGAAATCAAAGGAGATCTAAATAGGTGGGAACACATTCCCTGCTCGTGAACAGGAAGGTTAAATACAGTTAAGGTGTCAATTCTCCCCAAATTGATCTACATGTTAAACACAGTACCAATCAAAATTCCAACAACCTACTTTGAAGATTTGGAAAAGTTAATTACCAAATTCATCTGGAAGGGAAAGAGACCCCGAACAGCTAAAAGCATCCTAAAAAAACACAAGAATGAAGTGGGAGGATTAACATTCCCTGACTTTAAAACCTATTATAAAGTCAAAACAGCATGGTAACAGGAGCCCAGGGTTCTGGACGGTGGCAGCGGCAGAGGCTGGAGGATGAAGAAGGAGCAGGTGCTGCACTGTAAGCTCTCCACATGGTACCCTCTTTTCCGAAGTCTCACGATCAAGAGTGTTATTCTTCCACTTCCTCAGAATGTGTAGGAATATTTACTTGATGATGGAACTCTGGTTGTTTCAGGAAGGGAAGATCCACCAGCACGTTGTGGTGGATGAGACAGGCAGGCAGTGATGATGAGACAGAAGAAATACAGTGGTCAGATGATGAGAACACAGCCACCCTCACAGCACCAGAATTTCCTGAGTTTACCACTAAAGTCCAAGAAGCCATTAACTCCCTGGGGGGGGTAGCGTATTTCCTAAACTTAACTGGAGTGCCCCAAGGGATGCATACTGGATAGCAATGACTAGTTCTCTGAAATGTAAAACGCTCAGTGACCTCTTTCTGCTGTTTAAGAGCTCTGATTTCATCACTCGTGATTTCACTCAAGCATTTACTCACTGTACTGATGATTCCCCAGATCCTTGTGTGGAATATGAGCTTGTTCTTCGAAAATGGTGTGAATTAATTCCTGAGGCTGAGTTCCGATGTTTTGTCAAGGAAAACAAGCTTATTGGTATTTCTCAAAGGGACTACACACAATACTATGACCATATTTCTAAGCAAAAGGAAGAAATTTGCAGATGCATACAAGACTTTTTTAAGAAACACATACAGTATAAATTCCTAGATGAAGACTTTGTGTTTGATATATAGAGAGACTGTAGGGGGAAGGTGTGGCTAATTGCTTTTAATCCATTTGGTGAAGTCACAGATTCACTACTCTTTACTTGGGAAGAACTGATATCTGGAAAAAACTTAAAGGGTGATCTTAGTGAAGGAGATGCCCTTGAACAGGACTCCCCAGCCTTCCATTGTACCAACAGCGAAGTTTTAGCACAGCCCAGTCCCTATCTGAGTTACCGGCTGCCCAAGGATTTTGTAGACCTCTCTACTGGTGAAAATGCCCACAAACTCATTGATTTTCTTAAACTGAAAAGAAATCAGCAAGAGGATGACTGATTGGGGTGCCAGGTCAAGAGTGAGCTACGAGGAGGACATCGGCACGTCAGGGATGCTGTCTGCCTACCACAGCTTCCTGTCAACCATGGCTGAAAGTTTGGGGCAGGCAACATGGAAATCAGTAGCTTTTTCTAGTCATGTATATTCAGTGGGAAGAAAATGGAGAGACTTTGCTACTTGTAAAAAATAACATAATAAATAGATCTTAAGCCTAGGAAATTAAAAAAAAAAAAAACAGCATGGTACTGGTACAAAGATAGAAGCAATGACCAATGGAATCAAATCGAGAGTGCAGAAATAGACCACCAAATCTATGGTCAACTGATTTTTGACAAGGCCCCCAAATCCTCTGAACTGGGACAAAAATAGTTTTTTCAATAATTGGGCATGGAAGAACTGGATATCAATAGCCAAAAGAATGAAAGAGGACTCCTATCTTGCACCCTACACAAAAATTAACTCAAAGTGGATCAAACACCTAAATATAAGAACTAGCACCATAAAGCTTCTAGAAGAAAATGTAGGGAAACATCTTCAAGACTTAGCAATAGGAGGTAGCGTCCTAAACTTTACACCCAAAGCACAAGCAACAAAAGAAAAAGTAGATAAATGGGAACTCCTCAAAATCAAGTGCTTCTGCACCTCAAAAGACCTTGTCAAAAAGGTGGAGAGGCAGCCAGCTCAATGGAAGAACATATTTGGAAACCACATATCAGACAAAGGTTTAATTTCCTGTATATGCAAAGAAATCATACAATTCAACAACAAAAGAACAAACCACCAAAATATAAAATGAGCTAAAGGTATGAGTAGGCACTTTTCTGAAGAGCAAATGCAGATGGCTCAAAAGCACAAGAAAAGATGCTCATTTTCAATGGCTATAAGGGAAATGCAGATCAAGACTAAATTGAGATACCAACTCACACCTATAAGAATGGCTGCTAATATCAAGGGATTGAGAAAAACCCTACAATGAGCTGAGACCCACCATCAAGGGATTGAGAAAATCCTCTCAACCAAAAGGAGGAAGAGTGAAATAAGACAAAGTGTCAATGGCTGAGAGATTCCAACCAAAGTCAACAGGTTATCCTGGAGGTTATTCTTATGCATTAAGTAGATATCACCTTGTTATCTAAGAGGAAATGGAGAGGCTGAAGGGAACTGCCTGAAAATGTAGAGCTGTGTTCCAGTAGCCGTGTTTCTTTTTTTTACATGGGCAGGCACCGGGAATCGAACCCGGGTCCTCAGGTATGGCAGGCAAGCACTCTTACCTGCTGAGCCACCATGGCCCACCCTATGTTTCTTGATGATGATTGTATAATGGTGTAGCTTTCACAGTGTGACTGTGTGATTGTGAAAACCTTGTGTCTTATGCTCCTTTTATCTACCTTGTCAACAGATGAGTAGAACATATGGAATAAAAATAAATAATAGGGGGAACAAATGTTAAAATAAAAAAAAAAGAATGGCTGCTATTAAACAAACAGGAAACTATAAATGTTGGAGAGGATGTGGAGAAACTGGGACACTTATGCAGTACTGGTGGGAATATGTAATGGCGCAGACACTATTGAAAACTGTTTGGCGGTTACCTAGGAAAGTAAATATCAAGTTGTCCTATGACCCAGCAATAGCACTAGGTATATACCCAGAAGAGCTGAAAGCAACAACACAGCCGGACATTTGCACACCAATGTTCATAGCAGCATTATTCACAATCACCAAAAGATGGAAACAAACCAAATGCCCATTAACAGACAAGTGGATCAACAAAATGTGGTATATACATACCATGGATACTATGCAGCAGTAAGACATGAAGCACATGACAGGATGGATGAGCCTTGAGGACATAATGCTGAGTGAAGTTAGCCAGACACAAAAGGATAGATACTGTATAATTCCACTTTTATGACCAGTATAAAGGTATAATCAGAGGTTTATAATACAGAATATAGGGGACTTAGAGATTCATAGAAGCTAGAGATGGATGAACCATTAGCTAATGAATTTGAACTCTTAAGGGAACAGGTAGGAGTGAAGGTGGTTCTCTAGTGGGTCTATAAGTAATATTACCATATTGAAGATGAACAAAATTTAAAGGGGTTGTATAGACCTACGTGTCCCACTGATTAACACTAGAAATATGAATTAGTTATCACAAGAATTACTTCAAAGATATGATTCTTGTATGATTAAGTCCAGGGTACAGGGGGGAAACTGCTATTACATGCTATGAGCTGTGTTCAAAAGGAAACCATCAGCACTACCACAGCAACAGCAGACGTAAATAAGGGGGGAGGGACAAGAGTCATAAAGTATTTTTTAATTAAGTACATTGTTTTTCTAGACATAATGCTATTTCACACTAAATAGATCAGAGCATATGTAAACACAATTTTTATTGCACTGGGAAACCAAAATAAATTGCATGACTTGCTTTATAGAGATATTTGTTTATTGCAGTGATCTGGAACCAAACTGGCAACATCTTCAAGGTATGCCTGTAATCTTTAAATCTAGTCCCAGAGTCCTGAGGAAAGGAGATAAGACCAGGAAGAAGGGCGAGAACTAGGGAAGAGGTGGAATGCATTGTTAAGGAGTGATGGATTTGTAAGTGCCAGTGGGCAGGTGGAATATCCGTGTGAAATGTCTTAGGACAACTCAAAGACAGACAAGGCACATTGCCCCATTGAAAGAAAACTTTATTTAATCACCATCCTCCTCTTCAGCCCCCCACCCCAACTCTGGCAAGCCATTTAATCCATTTTATGTACACTTCTCATTCATTCAACCTTATAAACACCTTCAACAGTGCTATCAAAACATGGTTCACAGGGCTGGCCACAGTGGCTCACTGGCAGAGTTCTCGCCTGCCATGCCTGGTGCCTGCCCATGTTAAAAAAAAAAAAAAACATGGTTCACAAAGAAAGTGATGTTTATTTGGTGCAAAATTTAAATTTTCTGTAGCACATTATCTAACTTAGTTTGTACAGTCAGTTTATTCGAATCTAACTTAATTTGTATAGTCAGTGTATTCGAACACCATAATTACATGCTATTCTAGTTTGCTGGCTGCTGGAATGCAATATATCAAAAACAGAATGGCTTTTAAAAGGGAGAATTTAATAAGTTGCTAGTTTACAGTCCTAAGGTCAAGAAAATGTCCCAATTAAAGCAGGTCTATAGAAACGTCCCATCAAAGGCATCCAGGGAAAGAGACCTTGGTTCAAGAAGGTTGATGAAGTTCGGGGTCTCTCACTCATTCAAGTGAGTGGCAAATACAGTCAGGGTTTCTCTCGGCTGCAAAGTCACATGGCAAACATGGTGTCATCTGTCAGTTTTCTCTCCTGGCTTCCTGTTTCATGAAGCTCCCCAGGAGGTGTTTTCCTTCTTCATCTCCAAAGGTCGCTGGCTGGTGGACTCTGCTTCATGGTGCTACAGCATTCTCTGCTCTCTCTGAATCTCTCATTCTCCAAAATGTTTCCTCTTTTATAGGACTTCAGAAACTAATCAAGACCCACCCAAATGGGTGGAGACATGCCTCTAATCCAGATTAACAACCACTCTTGATTAAATCACATCTCCAGGGAGATGATCTAATTACAGTTTCAAACATACAATGCTGAATAGGGATTAGAAGAAATGGCTGCCTTTACAAAATGGGATTAGGATTAAAACATGATTTTTCTATGGTAAATACATCATTTCAAACCAGCACACATGGAACCTTGACTAGGGTGTGAAATCTCATTGGTTTGTACAGGTTAGCATGATGTCCTGATACATCCTAGAATGATCTGGGCAGAAAATAAAAAATTTGCAAAGTCCCCTTGAAGGATCAGGAAAAAAAGCAGAACTACTAAACTTCCCCACTGGGGAATTTCTGATATTCTCACAAGCATTGGGGACTACTAATTTAATAGACCAAGCCCTCGATATTGGGGCTTGCCCTTACGAAAGTTATTCTTGCAAAGAGAAGCTAACCTACTTATAATTATGCCTAAGAGTCACCCCCAGAGAACTTCTTTTGTTGTTCAGATGTTGGCTCTTTCTCTGAGCCAACTCTGAAGGTAAACTCACTGCCTTTTCCATTACATGGGACATGACATGACTCCCGGGGTGTAAGTCTCCCTGGCAACGTGGGGCACAACTCCCAGAGATGAGCCTGGCCCTGGCATCATGGGATTGAGAAAGCCTTCTTGACTCAAAGGCAGAAGAGATATGAAACAAAGTAAAGTGTCAGTGGCTGAGGGATTTCAAATAGTCAAGAGGTCATTCTGGAGGTTATTTGTACGCAGCATATAGACATCCCTTTCTAGTTTTTAGTGTTTTAGAATAACTAGAAGAAATACCTGAAACTCTTGAACTGTGTTCCAGTTCACAAGAATCACAAACTGTGTCTTGATTCTTGAAGATTATTGTACAATTATATAGTTTTCATGGTGTGCCCATGTGATTTTGAAACCCTTGTGAGTAGCATTCCCTTTATCTAGTGTATGGACAGATGAGCAAAAGAAAATAAAAACAAAAAATAAATAAATAATAGGGGGGTTAAGGGGTATGGAATATTTTGGGTGTTCTTTTTTTATTTTTATCTTTATTTTTATTGTTTTGTTTTTTTTTTTTTGAGTAACGAAAATGTTCAAAAATTGATTATGGTGATGAATGCACAACTATGTGATGATTCTGTGAACCACTGATTGTACATGTTGGATGATTATATAATATGTGAATATAGCTCAAAAATTTGCATTAGAAAATAAAACCACAATATATATATATATATATATATATATATATATATATATATATATATTGCAAAGACCAGTGCACAAGTTAGGGAATTTACACCAGAATGTAAATCACAAAGCACACTGTTTAGTTCAGTCAATATTTTTTTTCATAGTGTGCCAGTTTGAAAGGATGTGTGTACCCTAGAAAAACCATGTTTCAATCCTAATCCCATTTTTTAAAGGCAGCCATTTCTTCTAATCCCTATTTAGTACTGTGTTTGAAACTTTAATTAGATTATCTCCCTGGAGATGTGACTCAATCAAGAGTGGTTGTTAAACTGGATTAGGTGAAGACATGTCTCCACCATTCTAGGTAGGTCTTGGTTTTACTGGAATCCTTTAAAAGAAGAAGCACTTTGGAAAAAGCTAGAGAATGACAAGAGAGAAAGCCATGAGATTCAGAGAGAGCAGAAAAGAACAGAACCATGAAGCAGAGTCCACCAGTTTGTGACTTTTGGAGATGAAGAAGGAAAATGCCTCCTGGGAAGCTGGAGAGGAAGTTAGCAGATGATACTGTGTTCACCATGTGCCTTTCCACTTGAGAGAGAAACCCTGAACTTCATTGGCGTTCTTGAATCAAGGTATCTTTCCCTGGATGCCTTAGATTGGACATTTCTATGACCTAAAAATTACTTGCAACTTATTAAACTCCCCTTTTTAAAAGTCATTCTAGTATATTGCATTCCAGCAGCTAGCAAACTGGAACACATAGCAAGGCTTTGTCAAGGAATGAAACAGTGTGTTGATTCACATTCTGGACCAGTAAAAAAAAGAGTTCACAAAACAGCAACTTTGTGCAGAACTGTCTTAGTGTCAAGGCATTTACAAAACAGACAATCTTCGAATTAACTTTAACTCCATGGTTTGTGGCCTATAGACAGAACAGACAAGCCTGCCAAATCTGTGTCAGATAATCTTTCCAAATCCTTGTGTTTGAGCTATACAGTTGAAATGTAACATCACATCCAGCTCAGCAGATAGGGGCCTCGTACTTTTTCAAAAGAAAGTGTTTTATCAAATAAAGTAGTCAACTGAGCAGGGCTATGCAGGATACTAACCACAGAAGTGGTGATGAGTACCTTGTGGAGACAGGCATTCAGCTACAGACTTGCCAGTAAATATATACAACATGCAATTTAAATTGAACAGTTGCTTAAAACAGGCCAATTTTATAATGGCACAAAATGTTATCAGGGCAAGACAGCTGAAGTCTTTTAGATTGTTTTACATTTTTTAAACACCATGACACTTGGATAGATGGGTCTTAAGAGTAGGGAACAACTTGATTATTGAGATAAACAGTTCACCTTTCTGTAGTCCTCGCCATTATCTGATCTCATCCTGTTAAAAAGATGGGAAGTAAGGCAGGCCATGGTGGCTCAGCAGACAGAGTTCTAGCCTGCCATGCAGGAGACCTGAGTTTGATTCCCAGTGCCTGCCCATACAAAAAAAAAAAAAAGATGGGAAGTGATTTTAACAAGGAAAAAAATATGGCCATCCAGAGATTCAAACTCTTCAAGACCCCATAGAGACTGTGAAAATGTATTACATAAATTAAAACTAAAAACAGCATCAGAAAGTTATTTTTAAATGTATGTAATGGCAAAGAGACTATGTGCCCAAAGAGGGCATGTCAGGATTGTTCGTACAAGCAGAAAATTGGAAGCAACTCAAATGTCCATCAAGTGCTAAATAGATAAACTGCAGTGCACCCATATAATGAAATAAAATAATAAGCAGCAATTTGAAAGAAAGAGATCAATCTATATTCATTGACATGGGAAGAAAAGACATTTTAAGGTAGAAAAAAAGCAATTTGAAAAGCAACTAAAACCTCCCTTTTATATGAAAAAAAATTTAACCCATCTACAAAATTATTTCTAAGTATACATGTATTATGTATGTAAATGCATAGAAAAAGGAATGGAAAGGTAAATATTAAACTGTTAAAAGTAGTTACTTCTGGACTAGATTCTTCTTGTGGAAGAAATAAAGGGGGTGGGGAGTGTAGAAATAAAAGTGAGGAGGAGGAAGGAAAACAAGCAGTGGGGGAGGGAAAGAAAATTTTAAAAATCATAACAGCATTCTAAAAATTTACATCAAAGCCATTCCATCTCTGGAAAAAAAAGGGGAGGGGCGGCTCCCTGTTATCATTACCTTCACTATCTCTTTGGAAAGTCATTAGCTGAAGCTGGACCCAAGTCTGGAACTACTACCATTTCCTGCATTTATTTTTTAAAATCTCACTGAAACCCCTGCCCATTTAACTATTGAGATTTAAAGAAACCACTGTCTGAGTAGGTGTGGTTATAGGATTTTAGTTAACTTGCCTGTACCGGTCACCTAACAGAACCCTAAAAACAACCACCTCTGTCCCCTCTTGAAAGTCTTCAAATCTAGCTTTCCATCGGACTCAACACCTCAGAAAACTAAAGGACATGACTTCAAAGTACTGCTACAGGAAAAGTGTAGTGTGCTCCCAGAGTTTTTCATAATTTTCATAAATCCTCATATTTCTGCCCTTTGTTGTTTCATTTTGAATATCCATGTTCAAGAAGAAATGCCTGTCTAGGACAGAAATTATTATTTTTCATTAATATGATGGATAACATTTACAATCTCTATTCGAAGTGCTTAAAATTTTATTCACATTTAACCTTGCAACAATCCTATGAAGTATTGTTATTATTACTGTCATTTTTCAGATGAGGAAATTAAACAGAAAAGAAGCTAGGGCATTTGCCCAAAGTCTCCCAGTTGGTATAATGATAAATCCTATTGTGTAAAGAGCCACACTGTTGTGAACTCTGATCTGCATCCCCAGACCCAGAGCCAAAGGAACAGTCACTAAATGTTGAATTGCTGTTGAACCAGGACCACACCTCAAAGTCAGACTCCCGACGTTCCATTCACAAGCCCCAGTTGGGGCATTCTGAGGCTGAAGGACAAAGTGTGTGATCTCATCCTGTGTCTGAAGCTGGGCAGAGCCCACAGTGACTCACTGCCCCAATCTGGATCTGTCTGGTGCTACTGCTGAGCACTCAGAGTGAAGTCACTTTACCACATTTATAAGCAAGACAGTCAAATACTCATGGATTTCATTGCCTGGGAGTCTCTCTAGTCACTTGGTTTCTCTCAGCTGTCAGGAATAATGCATAGAATGATGACAGATTGGTCCCTAATCTCTGCTAATGCTTTACCCAATCACTGAAACTGACATATCTTCTATTCCACATCTACATCTATAGTCTTTAATCAAATACAATTGTAGTTGATTAAATGTTAATAGCTCTTCTTTCCATGTAACAAGCAACACTAGACTGAAAATAGAATTTTCATTTTTTAGGCAATTTGCTAGTTCAGTCTATGTTGCTTAACATTTCAAAAACAGTTTTAGCACACTACATGCAATGAATGTATTCACTGTTCACCAGTTTCAGGCACAGCTTGATGCAGGAGCGCAAACGAAGTTATCAGATTCTAGTATCTCTTCACTTTGCTTTATCAAGTATGCTCTCCTTTCTTGTAAGAATGTCTCTTTACGACTTCAAATCCAAAGGCAAAATATGATACACCTCGGAAGGTGACTCTTCTAAGCAGTGTTCCACCCACTCTCTCCCCATGGACCATTTTCTCCCCACTAATCCTGGGAGGCCAGTCCATGGTGCTCTTGCCATTTCTCAGAAAGAGCAGACGTCTACAGGGGGAGGAGAGAGAGAGTGTGTAAATATCATGTTCTTTTTGCCTGATATTTCTGTAAACCTACAAATGCTCCCACAAATTTTTTTTAAAAACCTACACAGAATGATTTTTAAAAACTTTTTATAATAGAAAGTTAAAAAAAAAAAAAAGAAAAAAGAAGGGAAGACTGTTCTAGTTTGCTAGCTGCAGAAATACGATATTCCAGAAACAACAGCTTTTTAAAAGGGGAATTTATTAAGTCACAAGTTTACAGTTCTAAAGTAGTGAAAATGTCAAAATTAAAGCAAGTCTACAGAAATGTCCAAATTAAGGCACCAATAAGAGGTTACCTTCACTCAGGAAGGGCCGAAGAAGTTCAGGGTTTCTCTCTCAATTGCAAAGGCACATGACAAACACGGTGACATCCACTAGCTTTCTCTCCAGGCTTCTTGTTTCGTGAAGCTCCCCGGGGGCGTTTTCCTTCTTCATTTCCAAAGGTCTCTGGCTACATGGGCTCTCGTGGTTCTTGTGGCTCTGATGGATCTCCAAAATGTTTCCTCTTCTAAAGGATTCCAGTAAACTAATCAAGACCCACCTAGAATGGGTGCAGTCACATTTCCCTTTAATCAAAGATGAATACCTGCAATTGGGTGTGTCACATCACCATGGAGATAATCTAATCAAATTTCCAACCTACAGCACTGAATAGGAATTAAAAGATCCACAAAATGGATTAGTATCAAAACATGGCTTTTCTGGGGTCCACAAAAGATTCAAGCCAGCACAAGGACATCATAAACTCAAATGTATCCATCCCAGTTTCAACAATTACCAACTCATATACAATCCTGTTCCATCTACTACCTCACTCATGCCCCTCCTCTAGATTATTCTGAAGCAAGTCCCAGACATCCTTTAATTTGTAAATATTTCAGCATGCAGCTCTAAAAGGTAAGAGCTCTATCTTTTTAAACAGAACTAAATACCATTATAACACACTAAAAAACAATAATCACCTAACATCATCAACTATCCAATCAGGGTTCACATTACCCCAATTGTCTTACACAGCTGTCTTATTTTTTTTAATTTATTTGAAACAGGATCCAAATAAAGTCTGAACATTAAAATTAGTTTATATATCTCTTCAGTCTCTTTTAATCTATGGATTACCCTGCCACCTCTTTGCTTGTTTGCTTATTTTGCCTTGGAAAAAAAATGTTTAACAAACCAACTCTTTCGTTCTACAGTAGATGAGTGAATCGTAAGGATACCTTCCCAGACCTTTTATGACATTGAGCTGACAGACGGGATGTCACACAACATCTCATACTGCGATTGTGAAGCTGGACTTTCTGGGTTCATAGCACGACTCTCATTATTAGCCAAATGACTTAGCCACATAACTTCTCTGTGCCTTAATTTTTTCATCTTTAAATTGGGAGTGATTAAAATAAAATCTAAAAATAAAATAAACAAAAATAAAAAATAATAATAAATAAATACATTGGGGGTGACAATAGTACCTTCCTATTGAATTGTTTTGAAGGTTACATGACTTAATATATGTGCAGTGTTTAGAATAGTGTCCAACATATGGTAAATGCTATTTCATATTTTATGGATAGGGAAATGGAGGGAGAGCAAGGCTGACTGGTCCAATGTCTCACAGCTAATTGGAGGAAAGACAGGGACCAGAACCCTGGTTTGTCCTGCTGATTTGATACTGTGTTTCAAACTGTTGATAAATGCTGGCTCTCAAGTCCCCGGCATCTCTCTCTGACCCTGACCGGGGCATTGCCACTCTGTTCTTAAATCACTGAGGTGACCTTCACCACCTGTTCTGGGCCTCAGTCTCCTGATCTGCAGAATAAGGAGGGTGGAGGTGTTTTGCCTTCTCCTCTACTCTCACCCCTTCTCACTCCTCCCTCCACAGACATACGTTTACCTAATCCTTCCAGAATTATTTACTGAATGCCCACTATGTGCCAGGAACTGAGGCTACAACTGTGCTTAAGAATCAGATCTTGTTATTAAGCTTCTCAAAGTCCAGATAGGGAGACCGACGCCAAGCACAATTCCCATATAAGGGGCTACACATGGTGGGTTAGGGCAAACCAGGGAACCTACAGCCCATGCGGGTCACCAGGAACTGCGCCTCATTCACCTGTTGACCTCGTCCTTTCTCTCCCCTCTCATCAAAGCTGCTCTGGACATGAGTCTTCCTGTGCACCAGAGCCTTCATTTTGCCCAAATATGAAAGTCTCACTTCCTAAGTACTACAGTTTCATAGTACTCACTCCTTAGCCACCCCCCACAGAATCTTTTAAAAACTGGTCTTACGGGTGCATGGGTGGTTCAGTGGTACAATGCTCACGTTCCATGCAGGGGACCTAGGTTCAATTCCTGGACCATGCACCAACCCCCTCAAAAAAAAACTGGTCTTACGTTATAAACTCTCTTAGTATTTACTCTTTAAAGTACCAGTGTATCTTCCAAAGCAAAGCATTTCACTCTTCCAATTTTGACATAAGAAAAAAGTTCTATAATAACATTACTCTAATTCAACCACAATCTCACCACCTAAACACACCCAACAAAGCAATCAAATGCTTTGACCAAAAAACCACGGCATTATCCATGGCTCTTCTGTATCTCTCATGCTACCTCCAACTCAGCTGGAAATCCTGTCAATTCTACTTTCTAAATATTCTCCACAGCATCACTGATACCATCACAATCTGAGTCATCTCCCTTTTAAACTACTGTGATAGTCTGCAGGCTGCCTTCTTCCACGCCTGTGCCCCAATAATCTATTCTTATTATTATTCTTCAATAATAGCCAGAGAGATCCTTTAAAATAAAAATGAAGATTGTACCTCTGTGCAAAACCCTCCCAAGGCTCTCCATGTCACTTAGAATAATGATCTGGCCTTCCATTATTTCCCTATCTCCTGTTGCCCCAGCGACAATGGCCTCCTGGCTATACATTTCATAGCAAATCTAGTCCTACCCCAGAGCCTTTGCACTGGCTCTAGCCTATGCCTGGTACACTCTTCCCCAGATATCTACAAGGCTGACTCCTCCACCTCACTTAAGTCTTTACATGTCATCTTCTATTTAAAATTACAAACTGCCTCCACATTCCTTGCTCTCATCATCTTTTATTTTTCTGTAGCACATATTACCTTCTAACATATATAATTCACCCATGTGTTTTATTTATTGTTTACTTATGATTCTTTCTGTCCCCAGACACATATTCCAGGTTTGGCCAACCAGAGCTCCTCCCCAGGACTTTTCTAATTGGTGCTAGCAGAGAAGAGCCTCTTTCTTCATATGTTGCTAAGACAGAAGGATATAAAGCAAGAGTCCATTGAAATAAAAAATATAAGCTAATTAATTAGTGAATGAATAAATGGATGCATATTTAAAACAAAATGAATATATTGAAATAGAAGAAAGAACATGAATTTTGGAGTCAGAAAAAATGCCAGTTCTGACTCCGAGACTTACCGCTGAGTGTCTTTGAGTCCTTGAAAAAGAAATGTAACCCCTCTTGAGGCCTTTATCACCTACTTCCTAAGGTTACAAAGTCACTTACCTGGGCCCTGCCCCTTAACACACTGGATCCACAATAGTGCCCAAAGTCATTAGAGTTTGCTTGATATTAGGAAATATGGAAATTAGAATCTCACTGATCAGCATTCCACTAAATAATAAATTCACAATATGGATCACTTCCGGAGAAGATGGCGGCTTAGTAAGACGCGCGGGTCTTAGTTCCTCCTCCAGAAAAGCAACTAAAGAAACAGAAACAATACGAAACAGCTCCCGGAGTCACGACAGAGACCAAAAAGACAGCGTACCCCATTCTGGAACAGCTGAACGGGCAGGGAGAATCTGCTGCGGTGAGATACCCGAGGGGCGCGCGTTTTCCCGGCCGGGGCGGCTGGCGACTGGGGTCCCCTCCACGCACGTGGCTCCCCGGTCTGACTGGGAACATTGGATAGCGGGGCCCTCCCGTCACGCTCGGCATTTTGGGCCAGCTGGGCAATTAGGACCGGCACTCTCCCAAGCCGCGGCGGCCAGCGACCCCCGCCTCCACACGCGGTTTCCCGGGCCAACTGCCGTGCAGACAGACGAGCGCCACGAGCGCCACCTACTGGGCAGGAAAAGAAAAACAGAGCCCAGAGATTTCACAGAGAAAACTTTCAACCAGCCGGGTCCCACACCCAGGGAAATCTGATCAAATGCCCAGACACCAGCAGAAAATAATGGATGACGCTCGGAAAATTGAAGATATGGCCCAGTCAAAGGAACAAACCAATAGTTCAAATGAGATACAGGAGCTGAGACAACTAATGCTGAATATACGAACAGAAATGGAAAACCTCTTCAAAAACCAAATCAATAAATTGAGGGAGGACATGAAGAAGACATGGGCTGAACAAAAAGAAGAAATAGAAAATCTGAAAAAACAAATCACAGAACTTATGGGAGTGAAGGACAAAGAAGAAAAAATGGAAAAAACAATGGATACCTACAATGGTAGATCTAAAGAGACAGAAGCTACAATTAGTGAACTGGAGGATGGAAGATCTGAATTCCAAAAAGAAACAGAAACTATAGGGAAAAGAATGGAAAAACTTGAGCAGGGGATCAGGGAACTGAATGACAATATGAAGCGCACAAATATACGTGTTGTGGGTGTCCCAGAAGGAGAAGAGAAGGGAAAAGGAGGAGAAAAACTAATGGAAGAAATTATCACTGAAAATTTCCCAACTCTTATGAAAGACCTAAATTTGCAGATCCAAGAAGTGCAGCGCACCCCAAAGAGAATAGACCCAAATAGGCGTTCTCCAAGACACTTACTAGTTAGAATGTCAGAGGTCAAAGAGAAAGAGAGGATCTTGAAAGCAGCAAGAGAAAAACAATCTGTCACATACAAGAGAAACCCAATAAGACTATGTGTAGATTTCTCAGCAGAAACCATGGAAGCTAGAAGACAGTGGGAAGATATATTTAAATTACTAAAAGAGAAAAACTGCCAACCAAGACTCCTATATCCAGCAAAATTGTCCTTCAAAAATGAAGGAGAAATTAAAACATTTATAGACAAAAAGTCACTGAGAGAATTTGTGACCAAGAGACCAGCTCTGCAAGAAATACTAAAGGGAGCACTAGAGTCAGATACGAAAAGACAGAAGAGAAAGGTATGGAGAAGAGTGTAGAAAGAAGGAAAATCAGATATGATATATATAATACAAAAGCCAAAATGGTAGAGGAAAATATTATCCAAACAGTAATAATACTAAAAGTTAATGGACTGAATTTCCCAATCAAAAGACATAGAATGGCAGAATGGATTACGACCCAGAAATACCACTGCTAGGTATCTACTCAAAGGACTTAAGGGCAAAGACACAGACGGACATTTGCACACCAGTGTTTATAGCAGCATTATCTACAATTGCAAAGAAATGGAAACAGCCAAAATGTCCA
This sequence comes from Tamandua tetradactyla, assembly GCF_023851605.1. Classification (NCBI taxonomy): domain Eukaryota; kingdom Metazoa; phylum Chordata; class Mammalia; order Pilosa; family Myrmecophagidae; genus Tamandua; species Tamandua tetradactyla. The sequence goes on along the minus strand of NC_135350.1, from coordinate 53,974,477 downwards.
TCAACAGACGAGTGGCTAAACAAACTAGTGGCGTATACCTACGATGGAATATTATGCAGCTTTAAGACAGACTAAACTTATGAAGCATGTAATAACATGGATGGACCTAGAGAACATTATGCTGAGTGAGTCTAGCCCAAAACTAAAGGACAAATACTGTAAGGTCCCACTGATGTGAACCGACATTCGAGAATCAGCTTGGAATACATCATTGGTAACAGAGACCAGCAGGAGTTAGAAACAGGGTAAGATAATGGGTAATTGGAGCTGAAGGGATACAGACTGTGCAACAGGACTAGATACAAAAACTCAAAAATGGACAGCACAATAATACCTAAGTGTAATGTAACTATGTTGGAACACTGAATGAAGCTGCACCTGAAATATGGTTTTTTGTTTGTTTGTTTGTGTGTTTGTATCTTTTGTTTTTGGTTTTTTTTCTTTTTCCTTTATATATATATATATATATATATATATATATATATATTATTAGTATTATTATTTTAATTCTCTTCTCTATATTAACATTCTATATCTTTTTCTGCTGTTTTGCTAGTTCTTTTCCTAAATCGATGCAAATGTACTAAGAAATGATGATCATACATCTATGTGATGATACTAAGAATTACGGAGTGCATTTGTAGAATGGAATGATTTCTAAATGTTGTGTTAATTTCTTTTCTTTATTTTGATTAATAAAAAAATTAAAAAAAAATAAAAAAAAAATAAATTCACAATATGTAAATTTTAAAGTATATGACTGAAAAGATATTTTTACCAACGTTACTGCAGTTGAGGCAAACTTTCAGAAATATTTGTCTTATATTTAGATAAATAAGGAATTTTGCAAATGAATTTGATAACCTGACAGCAGCTTTATTTTATCTGTTGTCAAACATTTACTTCCCTACTCTCTATATAACATACAAATAGACAAGGTATAGCCATATCTATCTTATCTGTACACCACCAGTAAAGAATTAAGTTAAGATTTTCTGTCAAATAAGAATTTTATGAATTTTTTACATTTTTTGTTCCTTTTGAATTTTTGGTTTTTATTTTATAAAATTCAGGAAATTGCTGATATTTGTTATAAATAGCAAATGGGGGAAAAAATAAGCCATGTTACTTTTGTATTTCTTTTATTTTTACCAACATTTAAATTGAAAGTTCATCAGAAATCCAATGCAGGGTGGGCAACGGTGGCCCAGCAGGCAAGAATGCTTGCCTGCCATGCCAGAGGACCCGGGTTCGATTCCCGGTGCCTGCTCATGTTAAAAAAAAAAAAAAGAAAAGAAAGAAATCCAATGCAAAAAAGAGAGAGGATCCAAAGAAATAATACAAATGTCCAGCAACTAAAAGCTTGGTTAAGTAAATTATGATAACCTTATGAAATGGAACACTGGGCAGTAGATAAAATGCCTACATGGATCTAATTTGATTGGCATGGCAATATGTCTCCTATCCAGGGAACAAAGGAGTATATTAAATACAGACTTACTGGTGTAAAATTATTGATTATGATCCTCTGCTCCATGCTACCATACACCCCGTACTTCTTTACACTCAAAACCCTTTATTGTTATTTCTCAGTTATTATTTAACGTCCCTGTCAGACTGGAAGCTCCGTGAGGGCAGGAACCCAGTCTTTATCACCAGCACTTGGCCCAGTGCCTGGCACGTGATACTTGGTAAATAAAGAGCTGCTGAATGAGTGGCAGTATCTGGATCAAAAGAGCTGAGCTTATTCTAATTGTCTCCTGCTTCCTTTCAAGCTGCTGACAAATCGTCTGTTTCATCATCTGTTCTAGGATTATCATCAAGCCTTTGGAATTTACCATTTTATAGTTTTTGAGTGATTGCATTCTTACTGATTTTGATTCTCAGTTTGCAGTCTTCCTATTTAGATTGCAGGCCTTTGAAGCAAGAGACTATGTTCAGTTTTGTTTTTTGTACATTACCCAACAAAATGTCCTGCTCAAATTGTGAGTCTTTGAGGATATTGATTGGAGGTATGCTGGTTTGAAAGGAAATATGTCCCTTAGAAAAGCCATGTTTTAATCTAAATCCCATTTCATAAAGGTAGACTAATCCCTATTCAATACTGTATATTTGAAATGGTAATCAGATCATCTCCCTGGAGATGTGATTTAATCAAGTGTGGTTGTTAAACTGGATTAGGTGACGACATGTCTCCACCCATCTGGGTGGGTCTTGATAAGTTTCTGGAGTCCTATAAAAGAGGAAACATTTTGGAGAATGAAGAGATTTGGAGAGAGCAGAGAATGCTGCAGCACCACGAAGCAGAGAGTCCACCAGCCAGCGACCTTTGAAGATGAAGACGGAAAATGCCTCCTGGGGAGCTTCATGAAACAAGAAGCCAGGAGAAGAAGCTAGCAGATGATGCCATGTTTGCCATGTGCCCTTCCAGATGAGAGAGGAACCCTGACTGTGTTCACCATATGCCTTTCTAGATGAGAGAGAAACTTTGACTGTGTTTGCCTTGTGCCCTTCCACTTGAGAGGAAACCCTGAACTTCATCGGCCTTCTTGAACCAAAGTATCTTTCCCTGGATGCCTTTGATTGGACATTTCTATAGACTTGTTGTAATTGGTACATTTTCTCGGCCTTAGAACTGTAAACTAACAACTTATTAAATTCCCCTTTTTAAAAACGATTCCATCTCTGGTATATTGCATTCCGGCAGCTAGCAAACTAGAACAGGAGGCCAGTACAACCCCTAAGAGAACGACTATGAATTAGAGTTATTACAATTTAATAACAACCACTACTTACTTTCACAGGCCAGGCACTGTAGTTGGAGTCTTACATTAATCATCTCTTTTATTCCTTGCTATAATCATCTGAGTGAGCTACTACCAGCCCCATTTTATGTCAACTGAAGCTTCTGGAAGTCTCAGGGACTCACCCACAGTCACCCAGCTGGTAAGAAAAAAAATGTAGATTGGAGCCCAGTTTCTTCTAACTCCAAATCCATGCTTTTAATTACTTTTGACCATCTCCTCTCATTCCTCCAGAAGGTTTAGACAGAAGCCCTTCTCCCAGGAAACAAACCAGGACTTAGATGTATTATGTCCATCTTATAGACAATTTGGTGAATGTGGTGAATCAGAAGACACCCTGGAAAAAAGCTTAACTCAGTAAATGACTCTCCCAACTTTTTTTGTTTGTTACTATCATGGCTACCAGAAAAGATAATTTTTTGACTCTGTTGCCCTGTCCTTCGTGGACAAAGGTGGAGAAGAGAAGCAGCAGCCATGAACCCTGATGAGGTCTACCAATAACCTCTTCCAACTACCTGGGGCAGAAAGTCTCTGAATAATGACACCTCCCCCACCCCCACAGCCCCATTTTTGCTTTATTAAGTAAATAAGCTACAAAGAAGGAAGCAGTTTTGAGGATTTCATAGACAGATTCCTTCTCTCACAGACAGACCCACACATACAAACAAAGAAAGACATTAACTTCTCCCTCAAAGGGAGAAGATTTAAGGGAACTAAAAGGATTGTGAAGGTGTGGTTGTCCAAAATCTGACAGCAAGGAGAGATGAATGATGTTTGGCTGTCATGACAAGAAGCTCCTGGTGGACAAATACTGTCTAGTATTTGCTTGCTGATTTCTTACCCTCACCCCACATGCTCTGACCACTATGCAAATGCAAATGACCTGAATCAGGCTGCAGGTGACTCACCACCTCCCTTTTAAAGTAACGCTGAGTTCAACACAGTGACTATTCAAGGTAGAAGCCATAGCTGGCAGACTCTGCTGCTCCTATTGGGTAATGGTTTGTTGGTTGATGGTAACCATGGCAGAAGGTAAGGGTTTTACTTTTAATTCTACTGGTGGTGATCTTCTAGTTAATAAATTGGGTGAGAAAGCAAAATTTGGCTCCATAATTATACATTCCCATAAACTGGAAATATTTACATCAGCATCCATCAGCCTAGATGGTAAAAGAGAAAGAGGCTGGATTTTATCATCTGAAGACCTTGGTCCTAGTCTCAGTTCTAGCTCTGTGATTTCAGAGATACTTAACCTCTCTGAACAATGTGAAGTGACAGTATTAATAATATTCATTACGGTGCGGGTTGTGCAGACCAAATGAGCTATCATATGTGAAAAACTCTTCCAGTTTAATACACTATACAAATTCTAGTTATTATTGTTATAAAGCTAACAATTTACGCCTTAAATTACAGCAATATCCACCTCTTTACAGCAATATCCCCAGCAGGATAGTACTTTGCACATAGTGGGTGTTTAGTATCTCTTTGTTAATTGCTTTAATTAATCACATTCAGTCAGCTGTATCTTGGTACAGTCAGCATAGGTTTCTCTCTTTAGGATTATATGAGATTCGTCTTTTACACAGCTCTTATACTCTTTCTTTCCTTTTCCCCACTACAAAATCTCCAGGTGGCTGAGCCTAAGAATTAGTTTGCAAAACACTGGGGAAGAAAAAGGAAAAGATGAAATGGGAGGAGAAAGAGAACAGCAAAAGAAAGGGAAAGGGGATGCTAGGTCTACCCTTTTTTGCAAGGTTCACTTTAGTTACAAAATTGGAAGCTGTTCTGGGAAAAGAGACTCAGTAGTCAAACCAAGCCTGTCATCCCTCACGCATGCCCTGGGTGGGTGGGGGGGGCACTTTGCAGAGGCTCATCCAGCCTCTACCCATACCTGACAAGGTCCCTGCCCCTGTCCCTCAAAACTCATACCAGAATGGAGAGCGATAGAGACATAAAAGCTGCTAATGGGATAACCAGAGATCATCTTATCCAACCTCTGTGCTGACTTGGCAATCGGAGGGCAAGGGGGTCTAGACTGTAAATAACACCTGCCCCAAACCCCAAGCAAGGTCCCCAGTCATCACCTGTTGAAAATGACATCTAAAAGAAGCATCATAAAAGAGAACTAGCCGAACAACGAGCGTGTTTTAGTTCGTCCTCCAGAACACCTACTAAATAACCAGAAACAGTACAGAACAGCTCCTGGGGCCACGTCAGTGACCAGACACACAGCGTACCCCAGTCTGGACCAGCTGGACCGGCTGCGAGCACCCCTTAACCGTGAGTTCCCAAAGCTGCGGCAGCCAGTGCCCCTCCCCCACAGGCTGCTTTCCAGAGGGGAAAGGAAAGGACTTTACCAGCAGCAGAGACTGGGCACAATCAAACACCAATTGTGGAACTAATTAACTAATTCTGACTACTAAAAATAGGCCCCCAGCTTAGGTGAACCTGATCAAAGCGGAGGTTGCTCATTTTTGCCCCGGCGGCAAGGGGGCAGGACTGACAGAAAAAGGGGGGGAAAAAAAAAGAAGAAAGCAGAGGTTTTTGTGGCTGTGTATCTATAAAGTCTTGACTGCCTCTGGATACAGCAGCAGGACTTTTCAGGCTGCAACTGTCCCAGACATAGGCAGAAGTGAGCTCTTTTGGGGGCTTGTCTGGAGCCTGTGCCTTCCCCAGGGGAGGGGTGAAGCCCCACCCAGGTGGAATCCCTCCATCAAGGAATTCAGAAACCAGGGCTTGGTAATTTGAAGCCATTAAAACCAGTCTACAATCTCTCCTCTGTCTCCACCACGCCCCCAACAGGGAGAGTCTGCCAAAGTTAAAGGTACTGCATCATCTTATGCTGGTGGGACCTGCAGTCAGACAAGCACCACATACTGGGCAGGATAAGAAAAATAGAGTCCAGAGACTTCACAGGGAAGTCTTTCAACCTGCTGGGTCTCACCCTCAGGGAAAACCAACACAGGTGACTCTTTCCTCCTGATAGGAGGCCAGTTTGGTCCGGGAAAATCTGGCTGGGGTCTATAATATCTAAGTAGACCCTCCTAAATGTGTGTGGGTGAAAGGCACCAGACAAGCAGGGCAAGAAATAAGAAAACCAGAACGGGAAAATTCTCCTCTGTTAAACAAAACTTAAGCTAAAGGTCCAGATAAAGCTGAACGGAATGTCAAAGAACAGATAGACACAAATTCATCCAGCAAGAAATCCCTAGATAAAAGAAGTGAAAGCAACCTCCAGAATAAACTAATTAAGGTAATTAAATGCCTAGACACCAGCAAAAAATAAATCACACTAGGAAAATTGAAGATATGGCCCAGTCAAAGGAACAAACCAACAATTCAAATGACATACAGGAGCTGAAACAATTAATTCAGAATGTACGAATAGACATGGAAAACCTCATCAAAAACCAAATCAATGAATTGAGGGAGGATATAAAGAAGGCAAGGAAAGAACAAAAAGAAGAAACTGAAAGTCTGAAAAAACAAATCACAGAACTTATGGGAATGAAAGACACAGTAGAAGAGATGAAAAAAACAATGGAAACCTGCAATGGTAGATTTCAATAGACAGAACATAGGATTTCAAAACTGGAGGATGGAACATCTGAAATCCCACAAGAAACAGAAACTATAGGAAAAACAATAGAAAAATATGAACAGGGACTCAGGGAATTGAAAGACAATATGAAGCGCATGAATATACGTGTTGTGGGTGTCCCAGAAGGAGAAGAGAAGGGAAAAGGAGGAGGAAAACTAATGAAGGAAATTATCACTGAAAATTTCCCAACTCTTATGAAAGACTTAAAATTACAGATCCAAGAAGTGCAGCGTACCCCAAAGAGAATAGATCCAAATAGACATACTCCAAGACATTTAATAATCAGAATGTCAGAGGTCAAAGAGAAAGAGAGGATCTTGAAAGCAGCAAGAGAAAAGCAATCCATCACATACAAGGGAAGCCCAATAAGACTATGCACAGATCTCTCAGCAGAAACCATGGAGGCGAGAAGACAGCGGGATAATATATTTAAATTATTAAAAGAGAAAAACTGCCAACCAAGAATTCTATATCCAGCAAAACTGTCCTTCAAAAATGAGGGAGAAATTAAAACATTTTCAGACAAAAAATCACTGAGAGAATTTGTGACCCAGAGACCAGCTCTGCAAGAAATACTAAAGGGAACACTAGAGACAGATACGAAGACAGAAAAGAGAGGTGTAGAGAAGAGTGTAGAAAGGAAGACTATGAGTAAAGGTAAAAAGGAGGAAAATTAGATATGACATATAAAGTCCAGAAGGCAAAATAGTAGAAGAAAGTACTACCCATGCAGTGATAACACTGAATGTTAATGGATTAAACTCTCCAATCAAAAGACATAGTCTGGCAGAATGGATTAAAAAACAGGACCCATCGATATGCTGTCTCTACTCAAAGGACACGAGGCCAAGGACACAAATGGACATTTTACACATCAATGTTTATAGCAGCATTATTAACAATTACCAAGAGATGGAAACAGCCAAAATGTTCATCAACAGACAGCTGACTAAACAATCTGTGATATTTACATAAGATGGAATATTATGCAGCTGTAAGACAGAATAAAGTTATGAAGTATGTAACAACATGAATGGACCTTAAGGACATTATGCTGAGTGTGATTAGCCAGGAACAAAAGGACAAATACTGTATGGTCTCACTGGTATGAACTGACATTAGTGAATAAACTTGGAATATTTCCTTGGTAACAGAGACCATCAGGAGATAGAAATGGGGTGAGATATTGGGTAATTGGAGCTGAAGGGATACAGATTGTGCAAAAGGACTGAATATAAAAACTCAGAAATGGACAGCACAATACTACCTAACTGTAATACAATTATGTTAAAACACTGAATGAAGCTGCATGTGAGAATGATAGAGGGAGGAGGGCTGGGGACATAAATGAAATCAGAAAGAAAGATAGATGGTAAAGATCGAGATGGTATAATCTAGGAATGCCTAGAGTGTATAATAATAGTGAAATGTACAATGTACAAATTTTAAAAATGTTTTTGCATGAGGAAGAACAAAGGAATGTCATTACTGCAGTGTGCTGAAAATAGATGGTACTTAGTAGTTTAAAATTTCAACTAATGTGTGAGACTAAAGCAAAAAATGTTTATTTGTTACAAAATTTATATTTTGACTAGAGCATTTCCTAATATAACTCATGTAGATAGTTTGATTGAATGTCATAAGTACTTGGAATCTCAGGTAGCACATGAGATTTTGTTAGTTTGTCCAAAGTGATGCCCCGATGAATCCCAGAGTGATTTGATCAGTGACTAAACAGTGTTTGCAAGCCCCCGTCGGGGAATGGTGAGTGTGGGGAAAAATTCAACTTCCCCAAGTTGAATTCCTGATATTCTCACAAGCAGTGTGGACAACCAAAGCTATAGGCTGAGCCCCCAGTCTTGGGAGTTGTTCATATGAAACTTAACCCCACAAAGGATATGTCAAGTCTACTTAAAATTTAGGCCTAAGAATCACCCCCAAGAGAGCCTCTTTTGTTGCTCAGATGTGGCCTCTCTCTCCAGCCAACATGATGAGCAGTCTCACCACCCTCCCCTTCTCTGTGTGGGACATGACTCCCAGGGGTGTGGACCTTCCTGGCAACGTGGGACAGAGATCCTGGAGTAAGCTGAGACTCAGCATCAAGGGACTGAGAAAAACCCTAGAATGAGCTGAGAATTAACATCAAGGGATTGAGAGAACCTTCTCGACCAAAGGGGGAAGAGTGAAAGGAGACTAAGTGTCAAAATGGCTGAGAGATTCCAAACAGAGTTGAGAGGTTATCCTGGAGGTTATTCTTATGCATTAAGTAGAGATCACCTTGTTTTTCAAGATGTACCAGAGAGGCTGGAGGGAACTGCCTGAAAATGTGGAGCTGTGTTCCAGTAGCCATGTTTCTTGATGATGATTGAACAATGATATAGCTTTCACAATGAGACTCTGTGAATGTGAAAACCTTGTGTCTGATGCTCCTTTTAGCTACTATATCAACAGAAGAGTAGAACATATGGAATAAAAATAAATAATAGGGGGAACAAATGTTAAAATAAATTTAGTTTGAAATTCTAGTGGTAAATGAAAGCGAGGGGTAAGGGGTATGGTATGTATAATCTTTTTTTTCTCTGTTATCGTTTTATTTCTTTTTCTGTTGTCTTTTTATTTCTTTTTCTAAATCGATGCAAATGTTCTAAGAAATGATGAATATGCAACTATGTGATGATATTAAGAATTACTGATTGTATATGTAGAATGGAATGATATCTTAATGTTTTGTTTGTTAATTTTTTAATTAATAAAAAAGTTAAAAAAAAAAAAAAAAAAAGAGAACTAGCCACCTGCCACACTCTTCCTAACAAGTGAACCACTCTTTGCAAGGTTTTGTAAATGTGTAGCTAAGCAAGTTAAAATGAGATTAGTGGTTCTTTAATTCACATGTAAGAAACATCAATTGAAACCTGAGTTTTGCTCTCTGAATATGGCTCATTTACCCCTACTGCTCCTCAGATAGGTATCAAAGTCCTTCAAATGTGGCTTCACTCTATCCAAGCAGTCCTGGTTCTTTCCAATTCTTTGCTCACTTGCACATACCCTGGGTCTGCTAGACAGTGTCATCTACGGGTCTCCAAACTCACCCTGCTCTCTCTTGCCCCCATAACAGCAGCTACTGCCTCTCTTCCTGCTTTCCTCTTCATAGATGGCGATTCTGCTTCAAGTCCTGGCACTTAAATGCCTTCACAAAGCCTTTCTTAAGATACATAATTTTAAAATTGTAAACTCTGACATCTTTGAATTCTTATAGCAATTCACGCATCGCCCACGGCGCTTACTGCATTCTGCTCTGTGTAACAGAGCCATGTATTCGTAGCATCTCCCTACTCCTTGAAGGCAGGCCCTGCATCTCTATCATCCCTATATTTGTCATGGCACCTAATACACTAGCCTGCCCATTTATGAAATGCCTTGCCTTAGAGCATAACATGGCAAGAGTCCTGAGGGACACTCTCTGGGCTCCAAATTCCTCACCAGTAAAATCAGAGATGTGACCAAGATAGCTGACCAATCTGTGAGTCTGCAAAATGAATTGAGTTGTAGTTATTGTGAATAAATTAATCACAAGTCTTATGTTTATTTCTGGTTCACCTCTGAAAGCACTGAAAAATTTTCAAAGATTCCATGTGCCATATAAGGGAAGAAATGCATATTTATAAGTCAAGTACAAAGCTTACTTCTCTTAAGATCAGTACAGTTCCCTATAAAGCAACTATCATCTGTCCAAATGACTATGGGGTACAGGTCTTCTTATCATCACCTGGTTTTTTTCTAAGTACTAGTTGTTAGCATGCTATGAATTTCATGTCTAGATGATAAAATAAACCATTTGAAATTGACATCCAGTCTCCAAGCAACATTTTGGCTTGATTTTTTTATCATATGCTAATTCAAAATGTAAATATTGAGAATTTTCTGGAATTGGAATTAAATACTTACTGAGATCCACACAAGTAACACAATGTCTACCTGACCATTCATTCAATTCCTAAAATACTTACTGAGCACCACTGTTCACCAGGGACTATTCTTAGGTGCTAGGGACAACGCAGTGTCCAACAGGCCCTATTCTAATAATGTCTGTACTCTTTAGCACACAAATTTTACAAATGAGATATAACCAGATGGGCTTAAGAAAATGGGACTCATGCTAAAGGAATTTCTCCATAACATTCAAGATTAATAATTTAATAGTAATGAAGATTTAATAAATTTTAACATGTGTCAGGCAATGTTCTGAGCACTTTAAACACTTATTTAATATAAGAATCACAAGTTAATGAGATAGGTAGTATTAGTTCCTCCATTTTACAAATAAGGAAAATGAAACTCAGACCAGTCAAGCAACCCATTTATGGTCACACAGTTATTAAAAGGCAGAGCTCAGGCAGCTTGGTTCTAGATGCTATGTTTTTAAACCCTATGCTATTCTGACTCTCAAAATGGTTTTAATCTTTTGCGTCACTCTGAATCTGTGGTGGACGCCAGAAAAGCCATGCCCTTTAATCCTCATTCAATATTGTTGGGTGGGAGCATTTTGATTGTTTCCATGAAGATGTGACCCACCCAATCATGGGTGGTAACTTTTGATTTGATGATTTCCATAGAGGTGTGTCTCCACCCACTAAAGATGGAGTTGCTTATTAGAATCCTTTAAAAGAGGAAACATTTTGGAGAGAGTCCCTTTTTGGTAGCATCACAAGAAAGCCAGCAGATGCCACTATGTTCGCTATGAGCCCTTCCAGTTGAGAGAGAAACGTTGAACGTCATCGGCTTTCTTGAACCAAGATATCTTTCCCTGGATGCCTTAAATTGGACATTTCTATAGACTTATTTTAATTGGGGCATTTTCTTGGCCTTAGAACTATAAACTAGCAATTTATTAAATTCCCCCTTTTAAAAGTCATTCTGTTTCTAGTATATTGCATTCCAGCAGCTAGCAAACTAGAACATCTTTCTTTAATTATTTGACCTACCTTGGGCGCATTAAGCTCACTGAAGAGCTCTCATCTTTGATATTCAGTGGCTTTGTGTCATGTTGCCATGTTACATAATGGGAAATATTTGCTTCTTAATCAGTACATTATTCCTGAGAGGTAGGAGCATGGTAATTTTTGCAATTATAAAAACTGAGGTTTCCCTCAATCAGTTCAATTTTACAGTGAATACTGTGCTAGGAATGAGGAGACAGCAGTCAACCAAGCGGGAACATAACTACTGAATAGTAACCACATGGCTGATGTATATTATGAAAGTGGACTCACAGGGTGCTATAGAAACATATCGCAAAACCCAGCCTTCCTGAGACTTACAAGCTAGATAGGAGTGAGCCAGGGGAAGAGAGCAAGAAATGGTGCTCTAGCCAACTGGAACGAACTTTTTAAAAGCCCAGAGCCCTTGACAGTTTTTTCCAAAGAAGCTTTTCTGAGGTGGAGGAGGCAGAGTAAGATTCCAATAGATTAAGTAGGTGGGGGGAAAGAATGGAGTCAGTATGTGCATAGACTTATCTTTGAAGAAAGAGAAGTAAGGACCAAAGAAGTTCAGCTTACTTTCTGAAATATGAAGCTCAGCAATGTACATAGAAGAGTATGAGAATTTTGAAGGAGCTTTGCAGAGGGTTGTAAAGGTTTCAAAGACACGAAAAAGGGAGCAGAACAAGTTAAAACAAAAGGAGTGATAAGCAGTGTTAATTCAGCCAAACTCAGAGACCTTGAACAGTGCCAACCTACTCAGATGTGTGACCTCAATTTTGCAAACTGTGACCAGTGCCCAAATCAATCTCTACAACTCCCACCTTTTAGAATTCTTGTGCTAGCTAAATCACCACGGGTCCAATCTTCTGGAAGAATGTGGTTTTATGTGGTCCTTTCCACATTTTTGAGTAGGTGACTGGGGCAAGCTTGTACCTTGATCTTGAGCCTTTGGAAATTCCCAGGAGAAGATAGCATGTCTCACAGTCAAAGAAATCCTGCCTGGCAGGCTCTAACACCCAAATGTCAGCAAGAGGATTTGGAGACTAGCTAGAGGTTTCAAGAAATTAGATAAGCACAGGAGATGGGAGGTTTATGTGTGTTTAACATCTGGGGTTCAGTTTACTGAAAGGCAGAACACAAGGCCTAACTAATCCTATCCATTCTTAAGATGGCACATAAGAGTAAGGCTATGATATTCTCACAAGTAGTGGGGACAACCAAAGCAATAGGCTGAGCCCTCAATCTTGGGGTTTGGTCATATGAAACTTATCCCCGCAAAGGATAGGCTAAACCTACTGAAAAGTAGGCCTAAGAGCCACACCCAGAGAACCTCTTTTGTTGCTCAGATGTGGGCTCTCTCTCTCAGCCAACATGACAAGCAAACTCACTGCCCTCCCCTGCTCTATGTGGGACATGACTCCCAGGGATATAAACCTTCCTGGCAACATGGGACAGAAATCCTAGAATGAGCAGGGACTCAGCATCAAGGGATTGAGAAAAATCTTCTAGACCAAAAGGGGGAAGAGAGAAATGAGACAAAATAAAGCATCAATGACTGAAAGATTTCAAACAGAGTCGAGAGGTTATCCTGGAGGTTATTTTTACACATTATATAGATATCACCTTTTTTAGTTAAGGTGTAATGGAGAGGCTGGAGGGAAGTGCCTGAAAATGTAGAGCTGTGCTTCCGTAGCCATGTTTCTTGAAGATGATTGTATAAAGATATAGCTTTTGCAATATTATTGTGTGATTGTGAAAACCGTATGTCTGATGCTCCTTTTATCTATGGTATGGACAGATGAGTAAAACATATGGATCAAAAAATAAATAATAGGGGGAACAAATTATTAAAATAAATTTAGTAGCTTGAAATGTTAGTGATCAATGAACGGGAGTGGTAAGGGGTATAGAAGAAAATAGGGGAACAAAGGCTAAAATATATTGCGTAGGTGGAAATACTAGCAGTCAATGAGAGGGAGGGGTTGGGTATGGTATGTATGAGTTTTTTCTTTTTTCTTTTTATTTCTTTTTGTGAATTGATACAGATGTTCTAAGAAATTATCATAGTGATGAATATACAACTATGTGATGATATTGTGAGTAATTGATTATATACCAAGAACAGAATGATCATATCATAAGAATGTTCACGGTTGTATGTTGTTATGTTGAAGAAAAAAAAAAAAGAAGAAGGCTAGCTTCTTTCCAGTGACTGGATTCTGGGCAGAAAGGTTTCATATTACAAAGGTTCAAAACTGATCTAATTGTGTAGGATGAAAGAACAGGTTTTTTGGGATTTAATCATCTTCTATTGTCTGAACTACCTTGATCTAGTTACAATAAAAAATTTTACACTAGAAGCTTTATTTTATTACCCTGTAGGTTTGGTGGGTATGGCATTTTATTCAAGGAGCAGGCAGCCTTAAGGATTTGGAGGTGGGGTGATAAGTATACAGATGTCTTCAAGGACCTAAGTACAGCCAGCCTTTATAAGGACCAGCACTGGAAAGTCAAGAACTGAGGCTACTCCCTCCATGTTCTCTTTATTTTTTTTTAGCAGCTGCACACCTGGTAGGTTTAACTGTACTTTTTAATATAGCATCCAATTAAAAGCCCTCATTTATTAGCATTATTACAATAATTTTGAATTAAGCATAGGTGACTTTGATTTAGAGAAATGACATATATGGTGGTTAATTTATTTTTAGTTTTTTTTTAATAGTTTTATTCACATACCAGACAATCCATCCAAAGTGCAGTATCAATGGCTCTTGGTATAATCACAGAATTATGATTTGCTACCATAATCAATTTGAGAACATTCTTATTGTTCTGAAAAAAAAAATCCCATACCCTTGTTCTAGTTTGCTAGCTTCTGGAATGCAATACACCAGAAACTGAATGGCTTTTAAAAGGGAGAATTTAATGAGTTGCAAGTTTACAGTTCTAACGATAACAAAATGTCCCAGTTAAAACAAGTCTATAGAAATGTCCAATCTGAGGCATCCAGGGAACCTTTGTTCAAGAAGGCTGATGAAGTTCAGGGTTTCTCTCTCAAGTGAAAAGGCACATGGTGCACAGTCAGGGCTTCTCTCTCAGCTGGAAGGACACATGGCGAATACGGCGTCATCTGCTAGCTTTCTCTCCTGGCTTCTGGTTTCATGAAGCTCCCCGGGAGGCATTTTCCTTCTTCATCTCCAAAGGTCGCTGGCTGGTGGACTCTCTGCTTCATAATGTTGCTCTCTCTGAATCTCTCATTCTCCAAAATATTTCCTCTTTTATAGGACTCCAATAAACCAGTCAAGACCGACCCAAATGGGAGGAGACATGTCGTCCCTTAATCCAGTTTAACAACCACTCTTGACTAAATCACATCTTCCAGGGAGATGATCTCATTGCAGTTTCAAACATGCAGCATTGAATAGGGATTATTCTACCTTTATGAAATGGGATTTATATTAAAACATGGCTTTTCTTAGGGGGCATACTTCCTTTCAAACCGGCACACCCCTTTAACCCTCCTATAATTGATGCTTAGCTGTGGAAGAATACCTTTTTACAATTGAAAGACTATTACAAGGTTACTGTTTACTATAGTCCCTAATTAGCATTAATTATATTATCCCATATATCACCCTATTATTAACACCTTGTAATAATGATGCACATTTGTTCTAGTACCTGTAAGAACGTCCTTATATTTGTGCAATTAACCACAAATCATCATTCACAACAGGTTTTCTGTGTTATACAGTCCCATGGTTTATGCTCTAGATTCCCTTCCAGTGATGTACATGACCCTAGACTTCCCCTTTCAACCATCCTTATACTCAGCACTGCTAAGTACACGTGCAGAATTGTGCTTTGTCTATCCATTCCCAAACATTTACAATCAAACTTATTAAAAAATTCTGAACACTTTAAGCATCATTTGCCAATTCTCTACCTTTGTCCTAGCTCTGTTAACCTATACTCTAGATTTTAACTCCCAGGGTTTCCTCATAATAATTGGTTCATATTAGTGAGACTGTACAATGTTTGTCCTTTTGTGTCTGGCTGATTTCACACAACATAATGTTCTCAAGGTTCATCCATGTTGTTGCATGCATCAAAACTTCATTCCATCTGACAGGCTAAGCCTACTTAAAATTAGGCCTAAAACTCACCCCCAGAGAACCTCTTTTGTTGCTCAGATGTGGCCTCTCTCTCTCTCTCAGCCAACACAGCAAACAAACTCACAACCCTCCCCATCTCTACATGGGACATGACTCCCAGGGGTGTAAACCTCCCTGGAAACGTGGGACAGAAATCCTAGAATGAGCTGGGACTCAATTCAAATCAAGGAATTGAGAAAACCTTCTAGACCAAGAGGAGGAAAAGTGAAATGAGACAAAATAAAGTGTCGATGACTGAGAGATTCCAAACAGAGTTGAGAGGTTATCCTGGAGGTTATTCCTATGCATTACATAGATATCCCCTTTTTGGTCTAAGGTATATTACAGAGGCTAGATGGAAGTACCTGAAAATGTAGAGCTGTGTTTCTGTAGCCATGTTTCTTGAAGATGATTGTATGATATAGTTTTCACAATGTGACTGTATGATTGTAAAAAAACTTGTGTCTGATGCTCCTTTTATCTATGGTATGGACAGATGAGTAAAAAATATGGATTAAAATAAATAAATAATGAGAGGAACAAATGTTAAAAAAAAATAATAGATACATGAGGAAAAATGTACCTATTGCAAACTATGGACCATGGTTAACAGTAATACTTTAATATTCTTTCATTAACAGTTAACAAATGTACCACACCAATACTATCAGTCATTGAGGGGAGAGGGATAAGGGGTATGGGAGGATTTGGGTTTTATTTTTTATTTTTATTTTCTTTCTGGAGTAATGCAATTGTTCCAAAATTGATCATGGGGATATAATCACAACTACGTGATGATACTGTGAGCCAGTGATTGTATACTTCAGATGGTCTGTATGGTATGTGAGTGTTCCTCAATAAAACTGTATTTAAAATATATATATTCCTTCTTACAACTGAATAATATTCCATTGTATGTGCATTCCATAGTTAATTTATCCACTCATTGTTTAATGGACACTTGGGCTATTTCCATCTTTTGGCAGTTATGAATAATGCCCTATGAACATCAGTGTGCAAACACTTATTCCAGTCCCTGCTTTCAGTTCTTCTGAGTATAATCTAGTAAGGGATTGCCATATCACCTGGCTGTTCTACACTTAGCTTCTTGAGGAACTGTCAAACCGTGTTCCAAAGGCGCTGCACCATTCAACATTTCCATCAGCAGTGAATGTGTTCCTACTTCTCCACATCTTCTCCAGCACTTGTGGTGTGTGATGTGGACGCCTTTTATTTCTTTTTCTTGCCTAATTGCTCTTGCTGGAACTTCTAGCACAATGTTGAATAATAGTGGTGACAGTGGGCATCCTTGTCTCATTCCTAATTTTAGGGGGAAGGCTATCAGTCTCCCACCATTTAGTATGATATTGGCTGTGGGTTTTTCATATATGCCCTTTATCACATTGAGGAAATTTCCTTTGATTCCTACTTTTGTAAGTGTTTTTATCAGAAAAGGATGCTGAATTTTGTCAAATACTTTTTCAGCATCTATCAAGATGGCTATGTGATTTTTCCCTTTCGATTTATTAATATTTTGCATTACTTTGATTAATTTTCTTATGTTGATCCACCCTTGCATGCCTGGAATAAACTACACTTGGTCATGGTGTATAATTCCTTTTATGTGCCATTGGATTTGATTTGCAAGTATTTTGCTGAGAATTTTTGCATCTTTATTCATTAGGAGTTTGGACTGTAGTTTTCCTTTCCTTATAATATCTTTAGCTGGTTTTGGTATTCCTAAATGAGTTAGGAAGTGTTCCCTTTTCAAATTTTTTTGGAAAAGCTTAAGCAGGAATTTTGTTAGTTCTTTTTTGAATGTTTGATAGAATTCCCCTATAAAGCCATCTGGTCCTGGGCTTTTCTTTCTAGGAAGGTTTTGATGACTAACTGAATCTCTCTACTTGTGATTTGTTTGTTGAGGTCTTTTATTTCTTCTCGAATCACTATGGATTGTTCATGTGTTTCTAGGAAATTGTCCATTTTCTCTAAGTTGTCTAGTTTGTTGGCATACAGTTGTTCATAGTATCCTCTTATGAGTTTCTTTATTTCTTTGGGATCCATGGTAATGGACCCCTCTCATTTCTGATTTTATTTATTTGCATCTTCTCCTTTTTTGACTTTGCCAGTCAAGGTAAGGGTTTGTCAATCTTGTAGATCTTCTCAAAGAACCAACTGTTCTAGTTTGCTAGCTGCTGGAATGCAATACATCAAAATGGAATGGCTTTTTAAAAGAGGGAATTTAGTAAGTTGTTAGTTTATAGTTCTAAGGCTGAAAATGTTCCAATTAAAGCAAGCCTACAGAAATGTCCAAATTGAGGCACCAACAAGAGGTTACCTTCAATCAAGAAAGGCCAATGAAGTTCAGGGTTTCTCTCTCAACTGGAAAGGCACATGGTGAGCATGGCAACATCTGCTTGCTTTCTTTGTCCCCTCAGGGGATTTTCTTTCTTCATCTCTCAAGGTCTCTGGCTGCATGGGATCTCCTGATTCTCATGGCTTTCTTGTGGCTCTCAAAAAGGGACTCTCTCCAAAATCTTCCTTTTTAAAAGGATTCCAGTAAGCTAATCAAGATCCACTTGGAATAGGTATAGTCACATCTCCATCTAATCAAGGTTAATACCCATATTTGGGTGAGTCAAATCTCCATGGAGGTAATCTAGTCAAAAGATTTCAACTTACATTATTGAATAGGTATTAAAGGAAAAAGTTGTTTCCACAAGATTGGATTAGGATTAAAGTATGGCTTTCCTTGGGTATATAGTCCTTTCAAACCAGCACATCAACTTTTGGTTTTATTGATTCTCTCTTTTGTTTTGTTGTTTTTCTCCAGCTCATTTATTTTTGCTTAATCTTTATTATTTATGAACATTTGACAATTTGATTAGTACAGTGGGTCTATTTGGATTTATTCTATTTGGAGTTCATTGATCTTCTTTGGTTTGCATATGCATGTCTTTGTGTGTGTGTGTATGCTGGCAGGGTCACACTTCATTATTTTTCCATGTGAGTATCCCATTATTGCATCACCACTTGTTGAGTTTTTGTTTGTTTTGTTTTTTGGGAAGTGTGTGGACCAGGAATTGAACCCATGCATATGTAAGTCTTTTATAAGAGTTGGGAGGTTTTTTCCCAGTTATCTCCTCAAATACTCTTCTTAGTCCTTTACTCTTCTTTTCTCCTTCTGGGACACCAGTCATTTTTATTTTTGTGTACCTCATGTTGTCCATCATTTTCCTGACATCTAACTTCAATTTTTCCATCTTTTTAACCATTTGTTCTTTTGTGCATTTGCATACAATTGCCCTGTCCTCTAGTTCGCTTAGCCTTTCTTCTGCCTCTTCAAATCTGCTGTTGTGTGTCTCTAATATATTTTTAACTTGATCTACAGCATCTTTTATTTACATAAGCCTGCTATTTTTTCCATTTACTCTTTCAAATTCTTCTTTATGCTCTTCACATGTCCTCTTGATCTCCTTTATCAAGAAGTCAACCCATTGAAGGTATTTTAGAGATTTACATATACTTTTTAAATTAGCTGTTCCAAATTCTGAGTCTCCTCAGGCTTTTTAATTTTGTCATTTGACTTCACCATATTGTCTTGCATCTTCATGTACTTTATGATTTTCTGCTGATTTTTCAGCATTTAATATCTTGATAACTTTATATAATTTTTGAAGTTTGAATTCCCTCTTTCACCTCAGATTTTATGGATGCTTGAGTTTGTATTGCAGCTCTCCTTTGACACTTGATTTATCAGTAATTCCCTTTCAGACCAAGGCCAAGTCCTCCCATGGGAAAATCAAGTCTATTTGGACATCAACATAGGATTTTGCAGAACAGTTTGCTAGAGTGTACTTTCCCTGGCCCTCTTAGGCCACTTCTTCTCAAACCCACTTTTGTGTGAGTAAGGCAGCATGCTGAGCAGGGTCCAAACCAGGTGAAAATCCAAACAATGCTGTAGGTTTCTGTGCATGTTGGATATTGCTTTTCCTGGGGGTGGGGGGTGGGCACTGTGCCCCTTACTGGAGAACCCACTTGAGGACAGGATGGGTCTGGTGATTTTCAGGCTTCCAAGTGAAATAACCTCAGGTTGTGGGTCTTAGAAATTCTCCTTCCCCAGCCTTCAGCCAGTTTGGAAGTGCCCTGCTATTGGTCGGTCCGTAAGATCCCTGCCAGCCCAACATGGGACAGAAATCCTAGAAAGAACTGGGACTCAGCATCAAAGGATTGAGAAAACCTTCTCAACCAAAAGGGGGAAGAGCAAAATGAGACAAAATAAAGTATCCATGGCTGAGAGATTCCAAACAGAGTCCAGAGGTTATCCTGAAGGTTATTCTTATGCATTATATATTATATCACCTTTTTAGTTATGGTGTAATGGAGAGGCTGGAGGGAACTGCTTACAAATGTAGAGCTGTATTCCAGTAGCCATGTTTCTTGATGATGATTGTATAATGATATAGCTTTCACAATGTGACTGTGTGATCGTGAAAACCTTGTGTCTGATGCTCCTTTTATCTACCTTATCGACAGATGAGTAAAACATATGGATTACAGATAAACAAATAATAGGGGGAAATTTTTAAATAAATTTAGTAGATTGAAATGCTGGTGATCGGTGAGGAGGGTATGGTATGTATGAATTTTTTTCTTTTTTTCTTTTTATTTCTTTTTCTGGATTGATGCAAATGTTCTAAGGGGTGATCGTGGTGATGAACATACAACTATGTGATGATATTGTGAATTATTGATTATATACCAAGAATGGAATAATCATATGGTAAGAATGTTCGTGTTTGTTATGTTGTTATATTAAAAATAATAATAATAGTAAAAAAGATCCCTACCAGCCCTGCACCCACAGGCATCTGCAGTTTGGGAGGAAGTCTTGGTGTTTACATGTGTTTGTCTCCCTTGTACTTGCCTCACCAGCCATGCATATGGTGAGCTAGGCCTCCATGGGGAAAGGATCCAGGCTGCAGAACAGAATGAGTCTCTTTCACCTGCTACTTATCAGATCAGCTCTGCTTTGCTCTGCATGCCCTCTCCCCCCAATCTTCCTGAAAGCCAGGCTCCTACAGCGGCTGGCTCTGTGTTGAGAGGGGAGGTACTGCACCCCACTGCAAGGTCTCCTTGTGTGACTAAAACAAGTCTGTTGCTTCTTGAGTTTCCACATGGGTGCTCCAAGCTGTGGAACTGAGATGGGTGCTCTCCTAAGCTGGTTGTGGAGAGGGGAGTGCTGGATTGCACAGTTCCTCCCTCACCCACTCCCACCAGCGCACATGGGAGTCAGCCCCAGAGGCAGTCGTGATTCAATAAACTCACCCATCCTTTTCAGTCATAATTTCTCCATTTTTTCATCCAGGTCCTCCCTATGTAATATAGAAGTCCCTCTCTGGCCATCCTGTTACTGGACAAAAATGATGGATTCTTTAGCCCAATGCACTCAATGACCAATTCCTGAGACACTGGGATTTCAAAGAGAGAAAAAGTTTATTACTAGGTGCATAGTAGGAGAACAGATGGCCTAACAACCCAAAATCTGTCTCCCTGAGTTTAGGGGGCTCAGGTTTATATGGATTTTAGCAAGGAGAGATGAGGTCATTACAGTTTCAAACAGAAATTCTAAGCAGAAAAGAAGATAGAGTTATCACTATCATTTCAATAGGAGAATAATTGGAAAAGAGGGGAAGCAAAGTTTTTATTTCAATACTGAAGATGTAAGCTGAAAGGAAGGGAGACAGTTTTATTTTCAATAGCAGTGTCTAGCCAATACAATTTATAAGTGTTAGGAGGCTGGAACTAGTTAATGGCTGACTTCAAATTTTGCATCAATATTTGGGCCTTTGCCCTACAACATAAGAAAATATCCAGGTAAAGGGAGTACCAGTTCTTACAATCACAAAAGCACAAGATAAGGGCTTTTACAATTATTTCAGATATCAGGGCAGCTGAATTATAGTTTAGGGATTTCAGGTATTCCCCCTCTGTCCACTCCAATACACAGAAAGCAAAAAGGAATATTTATACAATGATTCAGCAATCAAAATCATCCCTTGAATCTTAATTTCTCAATTACACACTGTTCTAGCTTGCAAGCTGCCAGAATATGATATACCAGTAACATAACAGCTTTTATAAAGGGGAATTTATTAAGTTGCAAGTTTACAGTTCTAAAGAAGTGAAAATGTCCAAATTAAAGCAAGGCTATGGAAATGTCCAATCTAAAGCATCCAGGGATAGATACTTAGGTTCAAGAAGGCCAATGATGTTCAGTGTTCTCTCATGACAAACATGGCGATGTCTGCTAGCTTTCTCTCCAGGCTTCTTGTTTCATGAAGCTCCCACAGGGGCATTTTCCTTTTTCACCCCCAAAGTGGCTGCATGG
Organism: Tamandua tetradactyla; assembly: GCF_023851605.1. Taxonomy (NCBI): domain Eukaryota; kingdom Metazoa; phylum Chordata; class Mammalia; order Pilosa; family Myrmecophagidae; genus Tamandua; species Tamandua tetradactyla. Next base: position 53,952,545 of record NC_135350.1, on the reverse strand, counting down.
GCTCTCGTGGTTCCTGTGGCTCTGAAGCTTTCTCCAAAATGTTTCCTCTTTTAAAGGATTCCAGTAAACTAATCAAGATCCACTTGGAGTGGGTGGAGCCACATCTCCCTCTATTCAAAAGTTAATAGCCACAATTGGGTGAGTCACACTTTTGTGGAGATAACCTAATCAAGTTACCAACATACAGCAGTGAATAGGGCTTAAAGAAATGGTTGCTCCCACAAGATTGATTAGGATTAAAACATGGCTTTTCTAGGGTAGATAAATCCTTTCAAACCAGCACAGCGGGGAAGTTAGCTTTGACTCTCCTATTCTGCCATCTTCCTGGATGTCCACAAGTGTTCAATTTTGAGGCAATCCTGTTACCGGACAAACGCGGTGGATTCTTTTGCCTAATGTGCTCGATAACCAATTCCTGAGACACTGGGGTTTCAAAGAAAGAGTTTATTACTAGTTGTGTGGTAGGAGAGCAGATGGTCTAGCAACTTAAAATCTGTCTCCCCAAGCTGCAGTAATTTGGGCAATTTTATTAGAGAAAAAATGGGCAGGGTTTAGAATAATGAGCACAGTGGCCCCAGATGATGTGATTAGAGGTGATCTAATTATTGAGCATGTGCAGATTAATTACATGCTTAGTCACAGAATATGAAAGAAGATGGCAGAATGAGGTATGTGCTGGTTTGAAATGAGGTATGTACCCTAGAAAAACCATATTTTAATCCTAATCCCATTTTGTAAAGACAGCCATTTCTTCTAATCCCTATTCAGTATTGTATGTTTGAAACTGTAGTTAGATCATCTCCCTGGAGATGTGATTTAATCAAGAGTGGTTATTAAGCTGGTTTAGGTAGAGGCGTGTCTCCACCCATTTGGGTGGGTCTTGATTAGTTTCTGAAGTCCTATAAAAGAGGAAACATTTTGGAGAATGAGAGATTCAGAGAGAGCAGAGCAGAACAACACAGCCACGAGAAGCAGAGTCCACCAGCCAGCGACCTTTGGAGATGAAGAAGAAAAATGCCTCCTGGGGAACGTCATGAAACAGGAAGCCAGGAGAAGAAGCCAGCAGATGACACTGTGTTCACCATGTGCCCTTCCAAATGAGAGAGAAACTGTGACTGTGTTTGCCATGTGCCCTTCCACTCAAGAGAGAAACTGTGAACTTCATCAGCCTTCTTGAATCAAGGTATCTTTCCCTGGATGCCTTAGATTGGACATTTCTATAGACTTGTTTTAATTGGGACATTTTCTCGGCCTTAGAACTATAAACTAGCAACTTATTAAATTCCCCTTTTTAGAAGTCATTCCATTTCTGGTGTATTGCATTCCAGCAGCTAGCAAACTAGAACAAGATATATATGACTTGTAGGTTAAAATCTAAGCTAATGCGCATGTCAGGTAAGCCCAGTTTGGTTAGATCCAGTCTCAGTTATCAAGATAACTTTAGATTTGGGATGGGTAGTTCTGGGCTGACTCCAGACCCTTCATTAATAAACATTAGGGGCTGTCTTTAGCAATCATGAGACTCTAAAGTTGAATTAGTATTAGTACAGAGAAGTAGTAAAATGGGGAAGGCCTCTCAGAGAAAAGAAGAGTATTTTTGTTGCTAAGTATTATTTCATTGTAAGAATATACACAGTTTATTTTTTCTCCTACTGATAGACAGTTGGATGGCTTCCGATTTTAAACCATTATAAATAAGCATACTGGGCTGGCCACAGTGGCTCAGCAAGCAGAGTTCTCGTCTGCCATGCCAGAGACCTGGGTTCGATTCCCAGTGCCTTTAAAAAAAATATTAACAATAATAATAATAATAAATACTCGTACTGTGAACATTCTTGAACTATTCTTTTTGTAATCATATGCATTCATTTCTCTAGAGTGAATTCCCTGAAGTGGAACTGCTGGGTCCTTAGATGTGCCTGTATTTCATTTTATTGAAATTGCTGGTTCTTTCAAACATGCTCTGAGACTTCTCTACTTCTCTCTTCCCAGCTTTCCCCCTTGCTACTACCTTAAAATATCTCACTTTTGCTTCTATTATCAAGCTTGATTCCTGACCTGCATTTTCCTCCCCACGGGACAAGAAGAAGTAGACACACCTTCTACAGGGTCACAAAACAATGTGGACCCCACAGACCGCCCAATCACTACACTCACTCTTCTCCCGCCATAAGGAAACCAGTAACAGAGACCCAGCCCATTGTAAGAACACCCACGTGTCCTTTCCATTTTTTTCCACTAAGAAGATCCAGAGTCCTCCTTAGATTTCCAGACAGACCTTTCTTCCCTCCAAAATGCAACCACCATTTTCAGTTCTGGCCATTTTTTTGTCACCCAGTCACCATACTCCTTGTTATAATTCTTTCCCCATTAAAAAAATTTCAGAAAGGATGTTCATCTGAGAAAAACTGAAAGAAAAGAGAAGTCCCAAACACATTGAATCAAAAGAAGCCAATGGCAAAGAAAAAGCAAAAAGATGTATGTTTTCTCTCTCCAAATTAAAACTACTGGATTTAAAAATTAAGTATCCTAAAAACGGCTGACTCAAAACTGCTGACTAGAAAATGCTCTCCTCCTCAGCAGTGAAGATATTGGTTTATACAATTTTCATGTTTGCAAAATAGTAGTGGCTACTACATTTTTCTTATCCCCAACTTTTTATGATCACAGGACATTTCCACAAATAAAACTTAAAATGGATATTCTAATAATAGATCCATATTGAGATGCCAGAAGAATGGATTCCCTCTTCTAAATTCAAGTGAAGAGCAGGTAAATAAATTAAGATCATTACAAACCAAATGAAGACACTAATGACATATTTTATACTCGTTGGAAACCTTACAGAGAGAGGTACATTTACAAAGTGAACTTTTAAAAGAAATTGTAAAGTGTCATTAGTAGGGGGATATCAAAGGTGTAGGATTTTCCTGTAAATGTTCTAAAATTGATTTTGGTGATGAATGCACAACTCTGTGATTATATTGCAAGCTATTGATTGTACACTTTGGATGGATTGTATGGTGTGTGAATATATCTCAATAAAACAGCTTTTAAAAAGAAACTATAAGGATTAAAGTAAGACAAAGTTATATGGGCAGTCTAACTGTAGATAATACTTTAGAGATATTGTATTAGTTAGGGCTCTCTAGAGAAACAGAAGCAACAGGGAACACTCGCAAATATAAATTTATAAAAGTGTCTCACGTGACCATGGGAATGCAGAGTCCAAAATCTGCAGGGCAGGCTGTGAAGCCAACAACTCCGATGGCGGGTCTGGACGACCTCCACAGGAGAGGCTCGCCAGCCAAAGAAGGAATGAAGCTGTCTCTTCTGAATCCTCCTTAAAAGGCTTCCCATGATCAGATTAAGCATCACTCATTGCAGAAGACACTCCCTTTGGGCTGATTACAAATGGAATCAGCTGTGGGTGCAGCTGACGTGCTCATGATCTAATTCTATGAAATGTTTTCATTGCAACAGACAGGCCAGCACTAGCCCAACCAGACAAACAGGTACCACCACTTGGACAAGTTGACACATGAACCTGACCAGAACAGATATATAGTCTGAATTATCTAACCCAAATAATTCTTTTAATTGTGGAATCTAAATTTACTTTAATGTTAACTTTTTAAGCAACCAGTGCAAATTATTTTCTTAAGTATCTCACTGTTTCTTCTATCATCATATAGATACTCGCTAAAATAATATACTTCCCCTAAAACTTTAAACATAGTTTCAGATACAAAGTCCTGACTAAAAGGTTACATGAAGCTTCTTGTAATTCTGAAACTCTACAGATATTTACTCAACTATGAGAACCTTGTATTCTGAGCATGCAATATGAAAAATAAATCTCACTGATTGCATTCATTGGTTATGTCTTTGTCCACTCTGTAAAATACTGCCTCCTGCTTATGCCAGTTACCTTACTTAAAACATAGGAAGTGTGGTTTTGTATATGTGGTTAATGGCTTATGCATGTTCCTCCTGCTTATGCCATGTGCTGGTTTGAAAGGATATATGTACCCTAGAAAAGCCATGTTTGGGCGGGCCACGGTGGCTCAGCAGGCAGGAATGCTTCACTGCCATGCCAGAGGACCTGGTTCGTTTCCTGGTGCCTGCCCACGTAAAAAAAAAAAAAAGCCATGTTTTAATCCTAGTCCCATTTTGTAAAGGTAGCCATTTCTTCTAATTCCTATTCAGTACTGTATGTTTGAAAATGGTATCATCTCCCTGGAGGTGTGACTCAATCAAGAGTGGTTGTTAAACTGGATTGGGTGGCTATGTGTCTCCACCCATTCTAGGTAGGTCTTGACTATTTTACTGGAATCCTATGAAAGAAGGAAGTTTGGAGAAAGCAGGAGATTTGGAGAGAAGTTTGGAGAATGCTGCAGCACCACAAAGCAGAGAGTCCACCAGCCAGCAACTTTTGGAGATGAAAAAGATACCTCCCAGGGAGCTGGAGAGGAAGCTAGCAGATGATGCTGTGCTCGCCATATGCCCTCCCAGCCAAGAGAGAAACCCTGACCATGTTCACCTGTACCTTTTCCCTTCAGAGAGAAACCCTGTACTTCATTGGTCTTCTTGAATCAAGGTATCTTTTCTGGATGCCTTAGATTAGACATTTCTATAGACTTGTTTTAACTGGGACATTTTCTCAGCCTTGGAACTATAAATTAGCAACTTATTAAATTCCCCTCTTTAAAAGCTGTTGAGTTTCTGGTATGTTGCATTCCGGCTGCTAGCAACTAGAACAACACTCCACAGAAATGAAAACAATCAATTGTTCTTACACACACAACATAGATTAATCTCACAGATTTAATGTTCAGTGAAAAAAGCCAGAAACACAAAAAAATACATATAGAACTTCATTTCAAGAAGATGTAAAACAAATCTATTGTGATACAGGATAGAATAGGGATAATCTTTGGTGGATAATTGACTGGGAATGGACAAGAAGGACCCTTCTAGAAGCTGCAAATATTCCACGTCTTTATCTGAGTGGTGGTTATATAGGTGTACGCATTTGTAAAGTTTCATCAAGCTGTATGCATGAAATTTATGTATTTTACTGCGAGTTATGTACCAATTAAAAATTTTTAATACCACATAGATGAACCTCACAAATGGGAAAAGGGAAATCGACAAATGCATACTGATTAGAATTGTGGCTTTCTTTAACCAAACAAGCATTAGAATAATTAATTGACTGGTATTTAGCAAAGTTGTATTAAGTAGTATTTCACTCAAATATCACCTCATAACAGTGAGTAAACAGGATGCGTATTTTCTAGTTTGTGCCAGTAAGCATTTACCCATAAGAGTACATTTAAACCAGAAATGTTTAAACAGCCTTAAATGTACCCTTATAACTCACACAGCTGGCTAGCCAGAGAAACAGGAAAGCAACTAAAAACATTCCAAAGAAAAAAGTTCTCTCTCACAATGTCCACATTGGAAATTGATTATACACATAAGTCCGACAGTAGTAGTTCAATGATTTGTAGAGAAGGGGCCATCACAAACAAAATATTACATTTGAAACCTCTTGACCTAGATGTGTAGGTCCTTAGGGTGGCCTGCGCCATCTGGCCCTCCCCACTCCGCACACCCTTTTCTTCTCTAACCTCATCTCATATTCCTTTCCTAATTTCACTACTTCAGACACACTGACCTCCTCGGTGCTTCTCAAACAAACCACTCACTCACCCTCCCAGGTACCGTCCCTTTGCTGTTCCCTCTGTCTGAAATGCTCTTCCCTCACTTAGCCACAGGGCTCCCTCCCTCCCTTCAGGACCTTCATAAAATGCCCCCTTCGCGCTCCCTCCCCAGCCTTCCCCGCGAGCGGACGCGGCAGCGCCTCTGTCTCGCTTTTTCTTATTTTTCCCCTCCCTTTCCCCCCTTTTTTTTTTCTTCCTTTTTCCCCCTTCCCCCTTTCACCATTTCCTCTCGGAGGCGCTTTCTCCGGGCAGGGGCAGAGCCGGTCTCCCCACCCGCCTCTCCCCGGCCCCCGCCGCCCTATGGCGAGAGGGAGCCCCCTCCCCACCCCGGCACCGGCGGCGGCGGTTGGAGGAGTGGGACTGACGGTGGCGGCCTCGGGTCCAGGATCATCATGGAACTAACTCGCTGACCGATCCACCGGCCGCAGCCGTGCGTCCCACTCGAGCCCCAGCGCCCGCGTCCCCCGGCCCGGTTCCCCCTCTTCTCCCTCCTCGGTCGGCCCGGACCTCGTCCCGCGCGCCCCGCCGCCGCGCGCTAAGGAAAATGAAGTGGTAACGGGCCCGCGGATGAGCCGGCGCCACCACTGTGAGGCCTCCAGCTCTGCGGGGGCGGAGGAGGAGATGGCGACCTCTAACTGGGTGGCAGGCAGATACAAAGGATATCACGAAGGTGCCAGGACCTTTGGAAAACCAGAGATTGTCTTTCCTCTTGGAAAAGGGCATCTCTCTCGGGAAGCCCAGACGGAAGGGGAATGTGCTCCAAACGCCTACACATCCGAAGGCTTCTCCATCCCAGGGAGATGAGGTTGTTCAGGGCCTAGCCACATTCAAGCACCAATTCAAGCTTTACCCAGAAACATCTACTCTAGCTAGCTAGCAGCCTTTTGGGCAGGTTTTTAACTACTGTGAAGGCTCACCCAAAATACCTGAGCTGTATGGGACAATCAGCTGTTTTTTCCTAGCTGCCGAGACTGTTGAGGAGAATGAGGGAATTCCAGTACTGAAGGTGTTGGCAAGAGACAGTTTCTGCGAATGTTCTTCATCTGAAATTCTGAGAATGGAGAGAATTATTCTGGATAACTGGGGTCTACACACAGCGACACCACCAGATTTTCTCTACATTTTCCATGTTATTGCAGTGTCAACTAGGCCTCAGTCTGCCCATCTCAGCCTTTGGCAGTCCTTACCAAGCAGCTGCTTAAGTGTATGGCCTGTCCCCAGCTTCTGCAATTCAAAGGAGGCTTGCTCTGGCCATGGTTAGTTTGGAAATGGAGAAACTCATTCCTGACTGGCTTTCTCTTTCAGTGGAACTACTTCAGAAAGCACAGGCCCAGATTCCTCCAGGGAAGCAGTAAACCGGAAATTCCAGACACAAGTGCAACAGCCTTCCACCATCCTCTCTCAGGCTCCAGTGCATGCAAGCATACCCCTGCTAAACGCAAAGTAGAGGAAACGGAAGTGGATGACGTCTATGATGAAATCAAACGCTCTATAATGAAGATAGCGCTCCAGAAAATATGGGTCTGTGTGTGGCACTAATTAATCAAGGCAAGACAAATGGCCTTGATTTATCAAGGCGAGGGCCTACTTCCCCTTGACCACCTCTGCAGCCTGTTTTTGTTATGTAGTTTCAACAGATGTTACCTGAAGTGCAAAGCAAAGGCAATCTACTCTGGGAAAGGGAACATGTAAAACCAGGAAGGAGGCCATATAAAGGATATCAACCTTGAAGGCTAAATTGAAGTGAACTAGGAAAAAGCTCTTGTTTACATGCACGGTTAATTATAATCCCAACATTATTTAAGTACTTAAAAACCAAAAAAAGTATAAGAACTTCAGAAGACCAAAAAACTTAAAAAAAAAAAAAACAAAAAACCTAAACAAAGAAAAAAGCAAAAAAAAAATTTGTAGTGTCAGTTCCATCACTTTCTCCACTACATCACCTCCATAAATTCACTTTAATGCTTAAAAAAAATTCCAAAATGTATAGCTAGCAAACCTCGTCCCCAGCATTCTGATTAATTTTCCTCTTGCTTCTGCTTGTTCATTAATTGAATACTTAATGAATTTTATGTATTTGATTTATACCCTGACCTCCACTGAATAGGAAACCCCAAAATAATTTTTTAGCAGTTTAGTCCATGATTAAAATTCAAAGAAAGGGGTACTTTGAAATTGTCCCATATGAATCAAAGAGGATAAAATATAAAAAGGACCCACATTACATTGATTTTTCATGTTTGTTTCATTTTGACCTCTAGTTTAGAGACAAAATTACTGTTGTCATTTTTGTTTGCTTTAAGGTAAAACTTTGTGGCATGTAATTAGGACACTCTTAGATTTGGTGGAAGCATTTTTGACATATGGAGAAAAGAATTTGTGAACAGAGAGGTAAGGTTTAACGAACAAATATGATTGCTGAATCATTAAACTGAATTTCTTTTAGTTTCCAGTCTCTTAGAGCAGCTAAAAGTAAAAACCTAAAATTGTGAAATTGTAACCCATACCAAACTCTGAAATCTGTTCTACAGCTAATTGTTGTGCTGTGCTGGGAAATTTATTGCTTTTTTTGTATAGATGTTATTTTTCACAAAAAAGGAAAAAAAGTCAATTGTGATGATCAAAAAAAAAAAAGTTATTCCTTCTAGCCTCGTATATTCTGGAGCAGCTGGAAGGAAAAATCTGAGAGGATGGTATGGTAGCCCATGACAAACGTTGGGATCTGTCCTGGAACTGTGTGCCGAAGAGTGCTCTGAAAATTATTGCTTTTTTCTTTCTTTGCTTTGTGCATATGTTATATTATACAATTAAAAAAAGTTTAAAAATAAGATGAAAGCAAAACAAACAAAAAAAGAATTTGTGATAAAGTTAATTTATATCCAGTTTCTCACCAAAGAAACATGTAACAACTAAAATTAAATTTTGTAACTGATCAAAATTTTCACTCATTTACAATCAGTAGGACACTGTCTAGATGTTGAGGCAGTTCTATAATTTGAGCCTATAACATGTAATAACTGAATCCAGCACTCAAGTTTTATGTTAAGCTAAACTATTAGGATTTCAGTAGCCTCTTGCCCTCACTCTCCACCCCCAAATTTCCTCTGATGACTTCTGGATCCTGAGATCCCTGTGCAATCCAAGGAAGATATTGCAGTCAGAACCATGTACTGATAATAAAAGCCTCTGATAAGCAATAAAAAGCTGTCCTTAAAAAAAAAATCCTCTCTTTCCATTCCCTGACCACCCATCAAAACGTCCAGGCCCAAACCACTTCTTCTATCCCCTCCCAATTTTATTTTCATCCCTGGTTGAATCACATTCAAACATTCAATACATATTCTTAAGTATCTTGTTTAGCATTTGTTTTCCATACCAGAAAATAAACCCCTTGAAGGTAGAGATGCTTGTCTGTCTATTTTGTTTATTCCTCTCCCCTTGAAGGTAGAGATGCTTGTCTATTTTGTTTGTTCCTCTCCCCTTGAAGGTAGAGATGCTTGTCTATTTTGTTTGTTCCTCTCCCCTTGAAGGTAGAGATCCTTGTCTATTTTGTTTGTTCCTCTCCCCTTGAAGGTAGAGATGCTTGTCTATTTTGTTTGTTCCTCTCCCCTTGAAGGTAGAGATGCTTGTCTATTTTGTTTATTCCTCTCCCCTTGAAGGTAGAGATGCTTGTCTGTCTATTTTGTTTGTTCCTTTCTCCTTGAAGGTAGAGATGCTTGTCTATTTTGTTTGTTCCTCTCTCCTTGAAGGTAGAGATGCTTGTCTATTTTGTTTGTTCCTTTCTCCCCAAAGACTTAGAACTATGTTTGCACACATAGCAGGGATTCGATAAATAATTGTTATGTCAATGAATTTTTTAACCACCTAACTAATATTTAACACTATTTGCATCCAAATCAATTCATACATATCAGGGGAAGTCTCAAGATTTAAAAATTTTAATCAAGGAAAAAAGAACCTCTATTAAGGAGAGAAATAAAATTGCTTACAGTTTAAATAGTTACTGGCTGCTGGTGCATTCTTTCAACCTCCTTTCAGCAATTTAAAAACGAATCTTTCCCTGTTTCATTGCAGATACAATTTCTCTCTTTCTGCAGTTTGTTGGAAGAGGGGATAAAATGGTAACTAGAGACAGAATTCTCCAATTACACTGCTCACTTAATTTTGTAATTTTTCAGATCTTTTTAGCAGACTATCTTGGCTAATTTTTTTTCTGTGTGTGTGTGTGTGTATGTTTGTTTTTTTGTAAATTTGAGTCTAATTCTTTTTATGAAATCCCTCCTCTAAGACAAGGTCAAGACACGCTGGGTTTCTGGGAAGGCTAATTATTTAAGATGCCTCTTCAAATTTGTTATTCTTTAAATATCTGTTCCACAGGCAAGGAAAAACAGATTTTCTGCCAATGAAAATTATATGCTTCTTGGTTCATGTTCTACAAAGGAGGCTTATTATATGTTCTGCACATAATAAACATTTTAACTTATTTGGAAATATCTTTCATAATTTTCCTTCACTCTGACAATTAGATACCCATATTCACTCTGGATAGAGGTAACTTTCATGGAGTCATAGTAATAAAATTCAGTTCAAAATTTGCTTTAAAGTTCTGTTTCTATATTAGCACAACTTTTCTCCTTTTTACTGTCCTTTTTCAGTTTTCTTTTGTGACTTTTTTTCAAGTAACATGTTGAGAGATAGATTAAGGGCTTAAATTTTAAAAACAAAGCTGATCACTTATTTCCCCTAAACAACATTATGTCCTGCATTTTTTCAAATCCTGAATTTCAGTATACCAGCTACCATTTTTTTCTATTTATTTTAAACTTTGTTCCCTCTATTATTTATTTTTTATCCATATTTTTTACTCATCTGTCCATACCCTAGATAAAAGGAGCACCAGACACAAGGTTTTCACAATCACACAGTCACATTGTAAAAGCTATATCATCATCATACAATCATCTTCAAGAAACATGGCTACTGGAACCCAGCTCTAGCCACTCCAATATACCATAAACTAAAAAAGGGATACCTACATAATGCACAAGAATAACCTCCAGGATAACCTTTCAACTCTGTTTTAAGTCTCTCAGCTACTGACACGTGTGTCTCATTCTCTCTTCCCCCTTTTGGTCAAGAAGGTTTTCTCAATCCCTTGATGCGGTGTCCCAGCTCATCCCAGGATTTCTGTCCCACATTGCCAAGGAGATTTACACCCCTGGGAGTCAGGTCCCACATCCGGGGGGGAGGGCAGTGAGTTCACTTGCCCTGTAGGCTTAGAGCTAGCTACCAATTTAACTCCTATCAGCTTTCTGATATCAAAGTGGGAAATGTGTCTGGAGCTATACCACGCAAATGGCCTGTGCTGCATTACAAATATAATTCAATAAAGAAAGCCAATCCTGATGAGGATTAATTTTCAAATTTCCATTTCTTGCAAAGGTTGACTAACATTTTGCCATTTAAGTAGAAATCACCCTGGAAAACCATATTCCTGATTAATTCCAAAGATATTTTTGGAAGTGGCCTGATTGGCACTCCTGATACTCTGCCTTTCCCATCTGCCCAAACTTCATCTTTGTGGGAAAAATTTACTTTCATAATTCTCTAAGTTTTTTAAAACTCAGGATTCTCAGCAAATTCCGAAGCTCCTCGCTACCAACACCCCCCTCCCCCCCCATGCTCCCACCAGCCTACCCCTCATTCAACCACTGGCTCTTCCTTGCTGACCTCTGAACCACAGCTGACTTTGGAGTCCTCACACAATCACAGAGACTGCGAGGAGGCCACATGCGTTCTGCCTCTTCTGTTCTCAGTGTTTCATAAACCCCTCCAAACAGGACTACCAGAGTGCTTAATTCGCAATGTCTAATGAGGTGCCCCGTTCTACTGGGGATGGCCTCTGAAGAAAAACCTTTTAAACCTTTCCTTGCCGCCCTATGGCTAAAATAATTTAAGCACTGCTTAACACTGGACTCTTAAAAATTTGGGGGGAAATGTAAAGCTCATTTTTCACTTCCAAACCTGTATGAGAACAAGCAGTGAGCCTGCCCCATAGCAAACCCTGAGTAAATATCATTATTGCCATTGATAATAGTAAAGATGGAGGAAGGGTGGTGTTATTGTGAAATAAATAAAGAGATTTTTTTCTTGAGGAAAAAAGGAAAAATGAAGCCCATTTAATGGATGCATGAACAAAAAGGAACAGATAATACCTTCAGGTAAAGCTCCTCATAGGATTTAGCATTTTCCCTCTTGGAATGGGTATGTTTACAGTGAGTGGGGCTTTACTGCCACCTCCTGGAGAGCTATAGGAGTACAGAATCATTTTAATGAAATGGATGGAAAACCAACTCCCGGAACCCCAGGGTTCAGATCTCATAACTCTCTCCAAATAATTCCTGATCATTAGAGCAGAGCTGACCTCTCCTTCACCCTCTACCCTAGGAGGGTAACTTACTGGTTTATTTCCTCCCAAGCCCCAAGCAGGAGAAAGGAACCTGACACTCTTATTCAACAAAGTAAGTGTAATTAAAAACACATTCTTCTGGCTGGGTTGTACTTCCTGGCACACACACACAAAAATTTGATCCAAAATATATTTTTGAACCAAACTATAATATCTGAAGTTGGCATTTGCCTCTTTTGGGGGATAGAAAAAACTTCTGCAGAAGAAAACTCCCAACATTCAAACTGAAGCCTATTTTACCCTTTATTTACCGAAGGAACTCAAACGGCCAATAAATATTTGAACAGAAAAAAATATGAAAATATATGTACCTCAGTAATAATCAGGGAAATATAAGCTAAAACAAAATAATTTTCACCAACCTAATGGTCAAAATGGACATGAGTGGAATAGTATATAATGTGGAAGAATAAAGCGTCTCACGCATTGTTGGTGGGAATGTAAATTGGTCAGCCTTTTTGGAGGACAATTTGGCAGAGTCATTCAAATCTAAAATGAGGCATATCCTTTGCCTCTTCTAAATGCCCATCTGAGGTAAGGATTGTGATTGTTTCCCAAATGTCCAATCTGTATCTGCCCTACTTTGTAAAAACCATGTGGCTCCCATGAACAGGCTGACATTGGCCTTGTTAACCAGCATAATCCCATTGCCTTCTGCTGTATTATTAATCAGGCAAGAAAATTTAACAGAGGCCTAAGCCAATCGCTGCCTGCCATTTTCCTGACTACAGCGACTGATTCAGGATGAGCAGTACCCAAATTCAGCTCAGTTAGAGTGGAGGGAAGTTTTGTTTGATGGTTGTGGAAAACTTGCCTCTTCCTCTACAAGTGGAGAAAGAAGCATGTAATTCCTCATTCTAAGTCTAACCTTCCGAAGTTTATATTATCTAAATACTTTTTTAAAAAACTGATTCCAGAATCATGACCATAAATTTATTTATACTAATACCCATGGCTCTATCATTTACTGAGTGAGTGACACTGATTAAATTTCTTAAACTTTCTAAACCTGTTGCCTTATCTGTAAAATGTGATTAACATTCCTACTTCATAGAGGTATTATTACTATTGTCACATAGAAATCATGTGCTAGACAGTAGGGAACAGAAATTGATAAATAGGGTGTGATTCCCAATCTATAGAGACTTTTGTGGTGGCTTGGACTTGTGTATCTCAGAAAAACATGTTCTTAATCTTAATCTTAATTCCTGCAGGTGTGATCCTTTGTACCCAGGAGCTCTGATGAAGTTATTCCAGTTAAGGTGCAGCCCAACTGAATCAGGATGTGTCTTAATCCTATAACTGGGGGCCTTATAGAGAAGGTCACAGAGAGAGAGACGTCTCAGGGAGCAGCCAAAAGCTGGTCATCAATGAAACCCATAACCTAGAAGAAAAATGAGAAGACCCCTACATGTGCATTGCCACGAGACAGAAAACCAAGGAACTTCAAAATTGCTGGCCAGCCAGAAGATAAAAACTCTGGGGGTTAGCAAGCCTTCTTAGCCTCTGAAACAGTGAGCCAATAAATTTCTGTTGTTAAGCCAACCCCTTGAATTTTTGTTTTAGCAGCTAGAAAACAAAATCAACCTTAAAATTTTAGTTGGGGCAGTGACATTGGGTGTTGTCCTTGCCTGTGTGCCTTTAGAATCTGGCACTGCCTCTTCTGGAGGTTCTAGGAGCAATTTAACACCTCTCAATAAATTGATTTTTTAAAAACAGTTTTTTAAAAAACTACTGGGGGAGACAGGTGTACATATAAACAAAAGGAGTGATTAGCCAAGGAAGAAGGCTAAAAGCAGACTGAGGTAAAAATAACCATTGAAACATTGTTATAGGGTTAAGGGATAGATTTTTTTCTCTTAATTGTTTTTTTATTGTATAATATAACATATATACAAAGCAAAGAAAGAAAAAAGCAATAGTTTTCGAAGCATTCTTTAACAAGTAGTTACAGGACAGATCACAGAGTTTGTCATGGGCTACCATACCACCATTTTTCCTTCTTGCTGTTCCAGAACATAGGAGGCTAGAAGGAAAAAATATTTTTTTTATCATCACAATTGACTTTTTTTTTCCTTTTTGTGAAAAATAACATATACAAAAAAGCAACACATTTCAAAGCACAGCACAACAATTAGTTGTAGAACATATTGAAGAGTTTGGTATGGGCTACAGTTCCTCAATTTTAGGTTTTTACTTCTAGCTGCTCTAAGATACTGGAGATTAAAAGAAATACCAATTTAATGATTCAGCAATCATGTTCATTTGTTAAACCCTACCTTCTCTGTATAACTCCACCATCACCTTTGGTCTTTCTATCCCACTCTTTAGGAGTATTTGGACTATGGCCATTCTAACTTTTTCATGTTGGAAGGGGCTGTTAATAATATGGGGTAGGGAGTGGAAGTAGCTGATGTCTGGAGAAGCTGGACCCTCTAGGTTTCAGGACTTTTCTGGTACAGGGACCCACCTGGAGGTTGTAGGTTTCTGGCAAGTTACCCTTGTGCATGGAATTCAAGGGATAGTTTTAAATTCATTCTAATAGTAATCATTTCCTGATTCATGTTTATATTAATTTATGTTAACCAACTATAAATTTTCCAAAATTTTACTGGAAACTTCCTCACTTCCAGAGATGACCCTATTTGCCAAAGTAGACTTATCAAGGGATTAAATAAAACTATGCAACTATGCATACTTAAAATTAGGCCTAAGAGGGCAGGCCATGGTGGCTCAGCAGGTAGAGTCTCACCTGCCATGCCAGAGACCCAGGTTCAATTCCCGGTGCCTGATCATGCAAAAAAAAAAGTTATTTGATAAACAGCATACACTGGTATATACATTATTTATAGTCTGTTAATTTAATAACTCTGAATAAAAGTCATCTATTAAATTCAGTAAGATATATTTATTAATTTTTAAATAAACATACACACACACAGTAAGCCCATTTCCCCCATCAATACATGCACATATTTCCTATTAGTGTATGATTAAATAATATCATTGTAAAAAGAGACTAGATAACCTTAAGTTGAAAAAAGGATTATTTTGGTTAAGTAGCTCCAATTTGCAAAATCTTTTGTTTTCTAGTAATGTGCCAAGATTTTAATCAGATATGATCCCTAAGTCTCAACTTAGACGTAAGGTAAGTAATTTTTAGTGCCTTAATTCTAAAGTTTACAAAGTGTTTCAATAGGCAAAATATACCAAAAGCAAATGTAGAAAATAGGAAGGGAACTGACCCTAGAGCATTAGAAGTTGAGCTAATATCATCACACTGATCTTTACCTACAAAGAATATTTAAATAAGTTAAAGTGCCACTTAAGTGTTTCTTGTTTTCTGGTGGCAATATTTTTGAAGTAAAAATAAAATCATAATATTTTAATGTGAATCCTATTAATACCTATACATTGATATTTTTCAACACGTTATTAGCAATTTAGTAAAAAACCTGATCAGAGGTTAAAGACAAAGCTTTAAAATCAAGACCAAATTTTAATTGCCTATAAACTTTTACGTAGAACCTCTATTTTGCCATCACCTGAATGTCCCACACCTTTAAGGCCCAGGTGCCTAAGATCAGAACTCAATATTAAGAAAGCACTCCTCAGAAATAAAGAAAAGTGCTAGTTAATTGCTTGAGCTAAGCTCTAGTCAATGGCTTTTGGGAAAACCAAGACACTATTAATTGGTTAACAGTTCCTTAACAACCATGCTCTAAAATGATAAATACAGCACATGGCATTCTGGAAACCAACAACCTGGAGCCAAGTTGGTTTAACTCCATGACCTAATAAGTTTTGGGCCAGTGCATTAGAAAAGATGTATGGACTGTAGGTAAGTTATTCTGTATCTTGGTAGACAGCTTTTGAGAAGATTCAAGTGTTTATGGAAACAAGGAGACAACAATATCTCTGGGTTTTGTCTAATATCACCCTCAAAATACTGGATAGGCATGAAGTCCATTGTAATGGACATTCCCTCTTGAAAGCCAATAGCAATTGGCCCAGAAAAGATCAATCACTCTTAATCAACAGGTAATCCTGCTTCCCATCTCTTCATTTTTTATTCTATTCCTCTTTTTTCAATAAGTACTCAACTCTAAAGTATACCTACAAAATGCTTCTTCTCCAGACTTGTTTCAATCATGTTCTTTCACATAGGATCATTAATATTAGAATCTTGAAACACAGAGGACTGTCCAATGCCAGAGTCATTAGAAATAAAAGGTTCCTTTGCTAGAATTGCATTAATTCTTAGAAAAAGAGCAGCAGAGAGGCCAGATCTCCATAATACAGTGATCCAAAGATCAACAACAGTCACAGAAACCAAAGATATACATCTATCCATGGAGAGCAGTTATATAACCCATTAATTCTAGAAATAAATGAGATTTTTAAATGTGTTTTTATAGTTACGTCTGGGGAAAGGACACATTTTCTCTTACTGATTTCATTCCCTTCAATTAACCTTAGTTTTTATCACCAACCCCCCACCAAACCCATTCCTAAATAAAGAACATATAATGCACACAGTTCAGTATATAGCATGACTTTTTGTAGTGTTTTTCTATTACCCTCTTTTTATTCACTTTTAATCTTGGATAACTTTAAATACACCATCTGCTATCAGTAAATACATATTCATTTAACAAGAATCATATCACTATTCTTTCATTGGCCATATCTTGAAATAGCATCAGAAAACTTGAAAGGTGACAAGATAATAGTTGGGGAGGGCACTTGTTCAATCTTCCTTCAAAACATTTGGAAGTCTTTGTCTTTCCTTTTTCTGCAAGGTCTTTCTCAGAAAGCATGGGCAGTTCAAATGAAAACCACAAGTCTCTTTTCCTAGGATGTCAGCACTCTTGTTTCAAGAGGATGTCATCTCAAGTGTTAGAGCAGTATCTAAAAGCACAGAAACAAATAACTACCAAGCATTTTACATAAAATCTTTCTTGAAATTGATTTCTAACTCTTTTATTTTTTCACACTGTTTATATTGATAATATTGGTAGACACCATGCAGCCTAAGAAAACTTAGCATATATGTGTCATTTGTATCAAAAACAAAGACAATTTTTAGGATAATTACTAAGCAGAATTACCAAGCATGGCATTTTATCTCTCTTACTTAAATAATGATTAATTTTGACAGAAGCACATCCAAATTTTGTGGAGCCTGCAGTTTATGTAGTTTGTGGCTTATAATAAAACACCTCAAGAATTTTTGAAAATATTACTTCTCAATACTTTTGAAACTTTTACATACATGGAACAAATGAACACAATGCAAAGACCTTTCCCAGAGCCTTGGAAGGAGGGCCATGAAAGTGAGGGGTTAGTCTAATCTAAAACTGAGACTTTGTTCACCCAGTAAATTTACCTTTGTCATCACAGATACTCAGAATGCTTTGTGGAGGTTAACAGATTAATTCCCACTACTGAGTTACAACACATGTAATTTTTTTTTTTGGCTGGTGTACTTTATTAATGGTCACATGTGATTTTATTATCATCATATTTCATAGAATGATTAATATATCAAACACTGAATGACTTGTCTGAGGTCACATAGCAAATTATCACTCAAAAAAGTTTTCATTTTTGTGTTTGTTTTCTTAGTACTAAAAAGTTATATTTAGTACAGTGATACTATATATACCAGTACAGTGATACTAAATATACTAAAAAGTATATTTAGTTCAGTGTTAAATTCTCGCCCACCATGTGGGAGACCCAGGTTTGATTCCCAGCCCATGCACTCCAAGAAGAGAAAAAAAATAAACAAACAAAAAATATTCAGCAAATGGTGGGGCAACGACAGGATATTCACATGGAAAAAGAATGAAATGTGACCCCCACTGCACAGAATTAAAAAACAAAAGTTATATTTAAAAGGGAGGCAATCATTTGGTATAGCACCAATCCCTCTTTATTAGGAAAAAGATGGCCAAGCAATCATTATACCTAACTTGCTTTACAAGCCTACAAAGCAAATGACTGATAAGGGAGATAAACATGTATCCTTTTAGAGCACTTGTCGCTCTAAATTCACATTACTGTGTCTAATAAAATGCAGGAGATTAGTTTAAGAATAAAAGATTTAAGTTCTATGAAAAGGAATTTCATCCCAGAGACGAGTGCCACATTTGGTTTAAATGCTGCAAAACTTTCTCTATCAGGAGTTATCATGGAATGAATCACGAGAGAATGCTTCAGCTGAAAAATGTGACCTTTAGCAAGCACAAAATTTTTCCCATGAAAGGGGCAAGTATGAGAAAAGTGTGATAAATAAGACCTACCCAGTTCAGAACGAAAATAATCTCTAGTGCTGGTGTTCCACTCGAGGAAAGTCAGCTTCTGAAGCATCTGACAGGGGAGATCCTGATACCTATAAATTAATTATCAAATATGATAGGTTTGAAGTAACTGCAAAAGTCCCACTCCCCAAACATCTCAATTCTGGTTGTTCAAATATTAGATATTTAGAATTAACTCTTATAGATCCAGATGCTCACTTGAGAGGGCATAAAGTAAAGTAAAGGGACATTACTTCTTGACCTACTAGTTTATACAAATATTAAAAGATACTTCTGATCTGCTATGTTTGTAAAAACCTATTACAGCCCCTCTCTCCCACTTATTACCAAAAAAAAAACCCTTTTAGAAAAATACAAAAACAAATGTCTGATGATTGAGGACAGGAGTTAAAACTTGGAGGTGTGAAACCCTCCAGCTCCACAGAAAGGTAAATTTCCCATTTTGTTTGTTTTCTCACTCCTGTGGCTTTTGCCCAAAAGGCAGGCCCTACTTGCAGAGTGGTGAGGAAGTGCAAGAGGCTAAAATTCTGAAGAAGTCCTGTCTTTACAGGTAGAGGAACCAGGAAGAGATCCTCTACCCTCAAAACTCTCAGTCTAATTTCTGAGCTATGCATGTATGGGACCAACCCAAACCAGTATAGCAAAGACTTAGAGCTCAATCAAGGTATTAAGCAAGCTTAGAGAATTAAACTGAGATTTGAACCACGCATACAAATCTTAGACTAACACATGACCACATATAACAAACTCAAGCCTCTGCTTGACAAAGCAAAGGTTTAGAGAACAAATAGAAGTTTTAACCCCCCATATGAGTCTCAAATTAATTCCTGCCACATGTGCACAGGACAGACCCAAACCAGGATAGCAACGGCTGAGAGAATTGAACTGAGATTTGAATCACCTCTCATGGAAGATGTGACAAAACTTAAAGTGAATAAAACTCATTTGATTGCCTGCTAAAACAAAATAATCAACATTCTCCAGAAGATTATAACAGGACATGGCTACAAAACGTAACATTTACAATATCCAGGATGCAATCCCAAATCATTGGACATAAAAAGAATGAGCAAACTGTGACTAATTCTCAAGGGGTAAAAAACTAATCAACAATGATATCTGTTTGACAGCTTGGCCCCAAGATGGCCCAAATGATGGAACTATCACACAAAGACTTTAAAATAGCAAATATAACTATGTCATATGAAGCAAAGGAAAACACACTGGAAATGAACAAAGGGACAGGAATTCTGAAGAGCAAATGAGAAGTTATAAAAAAGAAACAATGGAAATCTTAGAACTAAAATATATAGTATTTGAATTTTTTAAAAAAGCTTACTGGTTGGGCTTAATATGAATGGAGATCATAAAGAGTCAGTGAATTTGGAGATAGAACCACACAAATTAACCAATCTGAAGTACGCAGAAAGAAATTATTGAAAAAAAGTGATTAGAGCTTCAGAAAACTGTGGGAAATAGAAGACATCTAACATATGTATCACTGGAATCTCAGAAAGAAAGGAGAAAGAGATTATAGCAGGAAAAAAAAATGAAGAAATAATGTCCAAAAACTTAAGTTTGATAAAAGACATAAATGTATAGATTCAAGAAGCTCAGTAAACATCAAACCAAAGAAAACTATATCTAGACACATCATATTCAAACAAATGAAAGCAATAAGTAAAGATTAAATCCTGAAAGCAGATAGAGAAATACAACACATTATATATAGGGAAACATCAATTCAAATGCCTGAGAATTACCCATCAGAAAAGATAAAGATTAGAATATAGAAAAACAAACTTTATAGCACTCTAGAAAAAAATTAAAACTGTTAACCCAAATTCTATATCCCATGAAAATATCTTTCAGGAATTAAAGCAAAATAAAGTCATTCTCAAATGAAGAAGCACTAAGAGAAAGTGTCACCATCAGAGCTGCTCTTCAAGAAATGCTAAAGAAAGTTCTTCAGGCTGATGGAAAGTAATACTAAGGAAACTCTGGACCTTCAGGAAAGAAGAAAAGCAACTAAAATATAAAGAGCTAGGTAAACACAAAATACTACTTTTTATTTGATAAATTCTTTACAATATTTATGACTATTTGAAGTAAAAAAAAGTCTGGTGGGGTTTTCAGTGGATATAGATGTAGTACACAGGATAACTAACATAAAGGTCAAGATTAAGAATCTCTGCTGTAAAGTCCCTTTGGGGAACTGGAGAGAAAGGAGAAAATATTCAACTTCCCCATTTGGAGAATTTCTGATATTCTTGCAAGCAGTGGGAACAACCAAATCAATAGGCTGAGCCTGCAATCATGGGATTCACCCCTATGAAACTTATTCCTGCAAAGGAGAAGCTAAAGCCTACTTATAATTATGCCTGAAAGTCACGCCCAGAGAACCACTCTTTTTGCTCAGATGTGACCTCTTTCTCTAAGTCAGCTCAGCAGGTGAAGTCGCTGCCCTTCTCCCTATATGGGACATGACTCTCAGGGTGTAAATCTCCCTGGCAATGTGGGACAAAACTCCTGGGAAGAGCCAGGACCCATCATTATGGGATTGAGAAAGTCTTCTTGACCAAAAGGGGGAAGAGAGAAATGAGAGAAAATAAAGTTTCAGTGGCTGAGAGATTTCAGACAGAGCCAAGAGGTTATTTTTATGCATTATATAGATATCCCTTTTTAATTTATGGTGTATTGGAGTGGCTGGAGGGAAGCACCTGAAACACTTGAGCTGTGTTCCAGCAGCCTTGATTCTTGAAAATGACTGTATAACAATACAGCTTTTACAATGTAACCATGTAAATGTGATAACCTTGTGTCTGATGCTCCTTTTACCCAGGGTATGGATAGATGAGTAAAAAATATATGGATACGGAACATGCACCCAAAAATATATATGGATAAAAAATAAATAAACAATGGGGGTAAGGGGTAAATAAATTGTATAGATTGAAATACTAGTGGTCAATGAGAGAGGGGGTAAGGGGTATAGGATATGTCTTTTTTCTTTTTATTTCTTTTTCTGGAGTGATGCAAATGTTCTAAAAATGATCATGTGATGAATATACAACTATGAGATGATATTGTGAGCCACTGATTGTACACCATGTATGGACTGTATGCATGTGAAGATTTGTCAATAAAAATATTTAAAAAAACAATCACTGCTATAATCAATTAACTCTTGTTGATCCCTCTCCTAAATAATGCTTGATATTCCCTCCTTTCCTTAGTTTAGTGGTGGGTCAAGCAATTATACTGATTCTAACCAAATCCTAATTTTGTTGTTTTAGCTGGTATAAGCCTGTAGCACATTTCTTGTTTTCCTAATGCTTCCAGGAAACACCTCTAATGGGGACACCACCTGTAGATATTTGTTTCTTAAATGTGTAGCTATGTAAGTTATTTGTAAGCGTGATCTATGTAAGGGAAAGTTCTCATGTCACACACATACAAACGTATATAAATACACAGTGTGCGAGAGAGTGGGGTAGGTGTAGAGACAGAATCCATGGGTTACGTAATACTTGACTCATACAAACCTACCTTACAGATTGTTCCAGGAAGTATATGATAAACTTTCATCAACGTGAACATTTTATGTTATGCACAGATACAAAATGCGGTCCAGTGTGTGGGTGAATACCAGAAAGTACTCATCCACATCCAAGCGAGAAAAATATTCACCTATATTCAACCAGGACAAGTCACGGCTTCTGCCAGGAGGTCTTTTGCTTTCAGTATCCTGTTGTTTCTCTTACCTTTCAAATTTTTCACCCATAAGCTCTTGTTAATTTGTGCTATTCACTACACCTACTTTCTTCTTTATTGTATTTGAAATACAAGTTTAAGAAGTAAATTGAGAGTAAAAAATGCATAAAGTTTGTAAATATAAAAAGATTAGCTTAAAACAGCAAATGAAAATATTAAGGATGTTGAAGGCAACCAAAGCCTTTCTTCCAGTGCATGAAACTGGATTTGGTTATTTCAACCTAAAAGTGTTCTGAATAAAAGTTCGCTCACAAAAGAGCAGGTGGAAAATTCTGTGCCTTTAAAATCTACATTATTGTTAAGAAGTATACAAGAAATTCATCAACATTCCATAGTTTCTAAAGGTAAATTTGTGACAGTGTTTTAACTTTACGTAACAGAAATTTGTTCATCTTTGATTAAAAGTTGCTACAGAAATTGATGTCAAGAAAAGAAAAGCAGCAGTAGTTAATAAAGTCTCTCATCTTTTCTGGGTAATTTCCTCAACATTGCTGTAATTTTTTATCTTCGACAATATTATTTCTTCAACAATATCATTATCTTCAACAATATTATTTATAGAGTTCTACAGTACTGTTAAAGAGTAGCAGCAGAAAAATAATCCAAATGCATAAGGAAGCAACATAAAGATACTCTGTGAAAAGAAAATAATAGGTAGAAAATTACACTTCAAAACAAAACTGCTTAGCTTCATAAGCAAAGGTGAGAGACTTGGTTGAAGCACAATGATCCATGCCTAAAGTTTGTTGGTAGTTATAGATGGCTCAGGAGATTTTAAAAATCTGCCAGTTTTCTTAAGGTAAAAATGAGTGATGTGCCTGATGATATAGAAGTAGTAGAAATGTACATATTCTGAAGAGTGAAGAGAAATTATGAAGAGTTGATTATAGGAAATAGAAAATCTTTAACAAGGATGAAATGAATTGTCTTGGAAAAATGTTAAATGACTGTATATTTTCATATTTGCAAAGTCCCCTTTGGGGAATGGTGAGAAAGGGGAAAACTTCAACTTCCCCAAGTGGAATTCTTGATATTCTTACAAGCAGTGGGACAACCAAAGCAATAGGCTGAGCCCCCAATCTTGAGGTTTGTTCATATGAAATTTACCCCACAAAGGATAGGTCAAACCTACTTAAAATTAGGCCTAAGAGTCACCCCCACGAGAACCTCTTTTGTAGTTCAAATGTGGCCTCTCTCTCTAGCCAACACAACAAGCAAACTCACTACCCACCTCCTGTCTAGGAGGGACATGACTCCCAGGGGTGTGGACCTTCCTGGCAACGTGGAACAGAAATCCTAGAATGAGCTGGAACTCAGCATCAAGGGATTGAGAAAACCTTCTCGATCAAAAGAGGGAAGAGTGAAATGAGACAAAATAAAGTGTCAATGGCTGAGATATTCCAAACAGAGTCGAGCAGTTATCCTGGAGGTTATTCTTACACATTAAATAGATATCATCTTTTTAGTTAAGGTGTAACAGAGAGGCTAGAGGGAACTGCCTGAAAATGTAGAGCTGTGTTCCAGTAGCCATGTTTCTTGAAGATGATTGTATAATGATATAGCTTTCACAATGTGACTGTGTGATTGTGAAAACCTTGTGTCTGATGCTCCTTTTATCTATGAGCAAAACATATGGAATAAAAATAAATAATGGGGGAACAAATGTTAAAATAAATTTATATTGAAATGCTAGTGATCAATGAAAAGGAGAGGTAACGGGTATGGTATGTATGAAATTTTTTCTGTTATCTTTTTATTTCTTTTTCTGAATTGATGTAAATGTTCTAAGAAATGATGAATATGCAATTATGAGATAATATTGTGAATTATTGATTATATATGTAGAACAGAATGATCATAAGTTAAGAATGTGTTTGTTGTTATAGTTTTTAAAAAATTAAAAATTAATTTAAAAAGTTAAAAAATGACTGTATTTTCAAAGAATAAAAACAATTATGATTAGTTTGAAAGATAGGTTGTAACATTTTTTAGTGCAATACTATAAGCTTTTTTAGTGAAATACTATAAGCTACCACAAAACAATTATAAAAAGGCTTTAGCAAGGCTACACACACATACAGACACATGCACATACACATTTTTTACATACAAAAACTGATTAAGTTGGGAGATGTTTATTTAAACATATATATAATAAAGCTACTAAGTACAATGAACCATAAAACAAAATTTAATAAGCAAAATTTTCTAGATCCCACCAATAAGCCCACTCAATCCTTCAGAACGAACTGTCCCTAGAATGCTTTAATAGGATGTATGAGAGACACCTGAATTCCAGCCAACTAACAAAGAGAATTTCTGTACCTGTTGCAATGCAATACTGGGGGTATGCCGATCAATAGTGGCCAGAGAAGGAATTCGAGATTCTGAAAGATTTTTGTTCTCTTTCTTGATTAGCTTGGAATTTCGAGCTAGATTTAAAATGACCATAAACAGAGTAAAAAATTTTTAAAAATGAGACATTCATATTAGCTTTTCACATTTTTATGTCTGTCCCTCAGTATGCACATATTATACAAATTTACATACTTAAATATGTAAAGTTACTATCAATTTTTTATTTTTAATAAAATGAGCTTATTTAATATAAATTTTAAATAATATAAATAAATGAGCTGAAAAAATTAAAAGCATCATAAACATACCTATGCCTTCCAAAGCTCTTAGCTCAGGGAGATGATTATAGTTTAGTTCAGGCAAACGGACATCTGTCTTTGAGAATTCCCTTCTTTTGTTACTTGCCTGAAGGTGGCTCTTTTCACTAGAGACCTAATATCATTAGAATGGTTAATACAAGTGAATTAGCTTCAAGGTAAGCTAGGCTTTCCCCCTTTTGTAACTATGATGCTCAAATCCTAAAATTTGTGCAATGGAAGGGTGAGAATAACACAACATTTAAAGAACATAATTAACACAATAAACAGTTTCATCTAATTATTTTAACCCTCTACCCCATTAAATTTGTTAAAATTGCTAACTAGTGAATAACTTGATTGCTATGAGTTTTTCCTTCTCCCTCCGCCAAGCTTCAGTTTAAGTCCTGGCAAACAGTAAAATGCCAAAAAGATGAACATCAGTGTCCTGGTCTTTTAGACTAGCAAGGCCAGGCTTTTCAACACTTGCTAGGCTTCTCAGCATCATAGCCGCTGCTGTCTACCTTAACTGTGAACTGCTCATTTTGACCCACATATCATATCTCCTCCTAGTTTTTTCACTTTTCCACTATAATCCCGTTACTTATTTTTCTGTATT
The DNA here is from genome assembly GCF_023851605.1 of Tamandua tetradactyla. Lineage (NCBI taxonomy): Eukaryota > Metazoa > Chordata > Mammalia > Pilosa > Myrmecophagidae > Tamandua > Tamandua tetradactyla. Next base: position 53,926,974 of record NC_135350.1, on the reverse strand, counting down.
TGTCCTTGTCTTGTCCCACAGAGTTAACACATGATACTATCTTCCTGGTCATCCTAGAAACTATTCTAGTTCACTACTTCATTTTAATCCTGCCTCAGACTGCTCCCCATAACCCTTCTTTATCCCTCAGAACTCTTCAAGTCCATTGCAACTCCCAGCTAATTCATCCTGGCCTATGAATACAACAAAGTCAACAGAAAATATGGGGAGGAACAAAAAGCCTTCTAGATATTTTCAACCCCCAATGATTAAGGGTAGATTATAATAAAATAATGATTAGAAATAGGGTCCCTATCTTTTAGAGATACATACTTAAATATTTACATCTGAAATATATGATGTCTAGGTTTGCTTCAAAATATGCAGGTGAGACCGGGAAGTGGACAAGAGGATGAAACAAGGCTGGCATTGAGTCGGCAATTGTTCAAACAGGATGATCGATATTTAGAGACTCGTTATTCTCTGCTCTCTACTTTTATATATAGTTTACACACATTTTATTTTGTTTAATTTTTCCTATAATAAAAAGAAAAGAGGGCAAGCAATGGTGACTCAATGGCCGAGTTCTCACCTGCCATGCCAGGGACCCAGATTCGATTCCCGGAGTCTGCACACGTCAAAAAAAGAAAACGAGTAGAGAAAAAAACACTTAACTTTATATAATACTTCAATTTCTTAAGCAAATTTTAAAGCCCTGGCAGACTACTTTATATACATAATGTTATGGGTTCTAGCTCCACTTACAAAAACTCCCCAATGGAAGTTAATCACAGGAGTTAGACTTTCAGTAGTGGAAGACTTAGAGTGGATGCTTCTGAGAAACATGGATGTACGCACAACTGGACTATACTGACTAAAACGGAAGAAAGAATTTTCTGGGTGAGAGATGCCCAAGACCCACCCACCACATGGAATTTTCTGCAACCTAGAGATATCATGTTCTCTTTTATTTATTTGTTGAAACTATGAGAAGACTTCTCAACTAAGTTCCTCTGGTCATACTTCAGTCAAGAACCTGTTTTATTCCAGCCCTCTGTTGGGAAAGAATAGACAACCATCAGTAATTATCATTTCAACATATACAATTATGGTCACCTTTTTTTGTTTTGTTTTGTTTTTTATGGTCACCTTGATTTTAAATAGGTGACTTTCATATTAAAGAGAAGAAAAAAGTGTTATTAAAAAGGGCATTTAGTAATTCTAAATTTGTGACACTATGTATCTCTCACTCCTAACTTCATATAAACACTGAATTTGAACTTAGGAAATTTGTAAAAGATACCTTAAAAATAATAATAAAATCAGTAAAGATGTAGCAGCTATGTTAAATATTTTTAGATGCCATATGTAGTCTAGAAGTTTGAAATTACAATATTTTTAGATGGAGTACCCCATGGTACTCTACTCAAACACTGTATGTTAGGCATGGCACAAGGAGGTTTAAGATCAAGCTTCCCAGGAGTCATCCCCCCACTAGGCTCGGTGTTTATATACATATATATACGTATATATATATGGAAGAGTATACTTCTTCCCATATTTTTTCAAACCAGAGATAGAATTTGCCTAGGAACTAGAGGACATATGACAGGTTGATATCAGAGTTTGCCCCATAGCTTCACTGGCAGACATTTATGATGTCAGGGCTGGAAGTCATTCACAATTCACATACACCTATTATCCTCAACAACAAGTTTCAGGTCTTTCTGCTATTGTATGGTAGTACTTGAATATGGCTACTGATTTTAAGGTTTTGACATGGGACGTTTCCTGTCCAGATTCTCCTGCACTAGCTTTCGCAGTTGCTTAAACATTCTGTTGGCATATCCCTATACAGTGAATGGTAAGGAAATACCACAAGAAGATATTCCTGTATGTTTTTTGATAATATATAATTGTATTTTGAAGCAAAATCTTTCAGTCATTTTAAAAATTAAATTCCATGTATTTATCTAGAATGAAAACTTGAAGGCTTTATATATTTTCCTCTAAATGGATAATGTCCAAACGAAAGGGAAATAAATTTATTAGCCTTTAATTTTTCTTCAAAAAAAGAAACCTCTGCTCTTGCCTGCAAATGTAAATAAAACCTTAGAACAAAGCCAAAATTTAGCTCATGCTCCTTTCCCTGCATCTGTCTCTATATTGGTCTCTGAACTAACAAGGGCTCTCGTTGTCTTCCTATCTATACTCTCTTTATGAATTACACTATTTCTACATTAGAACACTTTTATTCTATAAATATAGGATCAAGAAATACATGGTTAAATATTTTTTTACTAAGCTTTGAATATTTGAAAAGAACCAAGGAAAAGTAGTAAGACTATAGGATTTCACTAAGCTTTGAGTGAGTGCTGGATCCCACCCAGCTACCATCTTCTTGGCTGACAGGAACTCTAAGAGGATGAACGGCCACTCTGAATTAAAATGCTCAGAAACAAGCATCCTGGAGGAATCCCCAACTCCAACCCCCGCAGTCCTGCTAGGATAGCCCTGGAGTCCCTGGAGTCCCACAGCAAGATATTCTGTTTTATTCATTTGATTGATTGTTTTCACCTGACACACTGAAAGAATGAACAAAAGAGCTAAAGCACCCAAAGAAACACAGAAATAAAAATTAATGCACTTCAGATAAAGGATGGTAAAAAAAAAATGAGAATCATATCACCATTAATTTGTATCTTCTTTTGTGCTTAGCACAGTGCTTGGAAAACAGTATGCATCTAATAAATGCTGAATTAATCAGTTTTCTTCAAGGCCAATTAATATGGACAAGTTTCCTTTGTTAGGTCACTTCCAAATACTGAGAGATGGCAGAAATGAAATTGCTTTACAAAGATAGTAAAATTCTAAGAGCTTAATTTAACTTAAAAAAATGAAACATATGAAACTTAACCCCTACTTAAAATTAGGCCTAAAAGTCACCCCCAAGAGAACCTCTTTTGTTGCTCAGATGTGGCCTCTCTCTGTCAGCCAACTTGACAAGTAAACTCACTGCCCTTCCCCTCTCTACGTGGGACATGACTCCCAGGGGTGTGGACCTTCCTGGCAACGTGGGACAGAAATCCTAGAATGAGCTGGGACTCAGCACCAAGGGATTGAGAAAAACTTCTCGACCGAAAGGGGGAAGAGAGAAATGAGACAAAATAAAGTGTGAATGGTTGGGAGATTCCAAACAGAGTCGAGCAGTTATCCTGGAGGTTATTCTTATGCATTAAACAGATGTCACCTTTTTAGTTAAGGCATAACAGAGAGGTTGAAGGGAACTGCCTGAAAATGTAGAGCTGTGTTCCAGTAGCCACATTTCTAGAAGATGATTATATAATGATATAGCTTTTGCAACATGACTGTGTGATTGTGAAAACCTTGTGTCTGATGCTTCTTTTATCTACCTTGTGGACAGATGTGTAAAACATATGGACTAAAAATAAATAAACAGTAGGGTGAACAAATGTTAAAATAAATTTAGTAGATTGAAATGCTAGTGATCAATGAATGGGAGGGGTAAGGGGTATGGTATGTGTGCTGGTTTGAAAGGATGTATGGACCCTAGAAAAGCCATGTTTTAATCAAAATTCCATTTCGTAATGGCAGAATAATCCCTATTCAATACTGTATGTTTGACTCTGTAATTAGATAATCTCCCTGTAGATGTGATTTAATCAAAAGTGGCTGTTAAACTGGATTAGGTGACGACATGTCTCCACCCATTTGGGTGGGTCTTGATAAATTTCTGGAGTCCCTATAAAAGAGGAAACATTTTGGAGAATGAAAGAGATTCAGAGAGAGCACATAATGCTGCAGCACCACGAAGGAGAGTCCACCAGCCAGAGACCTTTGGAGATGAAGAAGGAAAACACCTCCCGGGGAGCTTCATGAAACAAGAAGCCAGGAGAAGAAGCTAGCAGATGATGCCATGTTCACCATGTGCCCTTCCAGATGAGAGAGAAGCCTGACTGTGTTCGCCATGTGCCTTCTCACTTGAGAGTGAAACCCTGAACTTCATTGGCCTTCTTGAAGCAAACCAAGGTATCTTTCCCTGGATGCCTCTGATGGGACATTTCTGTAGACTTGCTTTAATTGGGACATTTTCTCGGCCTTAGAACTGTAAACTAGCAACTCATTAAATTCTCGTTTTTAAAAGCCACTCTGTTTCTGGTATATTGCATTCTGGCAACTAGCAAACTAGAACAGTATGTATGAAATTTTTTTTTTTCTGTTTTCTTTTTATTTCTTTTTCTGAATTGATGCAAATGTTCTAAGAAATGATCATGATGATGAATATACAACTATGTGATAAAAAAAAGAATGTACAGGGTGGGCCGCGGTGGCTCAGCGGGCAAAGTGCTTGCCTGCTATGCCGGAGGACCTCGGTTCGATTCCTGGCCCCAGCCCATGTAACAAAAACGGAGAAACAGAATACAATAAAACAAGAAAATGTTTAAAAATGTTTCCCTTTCTTCCTTCCTTCCTTCCTTCTATCCTTCCTTCCTTCTCTCTGTCTTTCCTTAAAAAAAAAAAAAAAAAAAAAAAAAAAAAAAAAAAAAAAGAATGTACATATTGTAAAAAAAAAAGCTACCTAAAAAAAAAGAATACACGCTTGCATGTTAAGTTTTTACAATAAAAATATTTTTTTAAAAACTTAAAAAAAAATTTAGTAAATTGAAACGTTAGTGGTCAATGAAAGGGAGGGATAAGGGGCATGGTATGATGAATTTTTTTCTGTTTTCTTTTTATAAATTGATGCAAATGTTCTAAGAAATGATCATGATGATGAATATACAACTATGTGATGAAAAAAGAATGTTCATAATGTATGTTGATTGGTTTATTAACAAAAAATTTTTTTAAATGAAGCATGTTTCCAATTTAACAATGTCAACCTGTCCATGTGGGCATATTATCAAGTTTCCTCTTCACCATACAATCCTCCCACTTTTTTCAGAGCAATGTTCCAACATGGTGCTGATGCTTATCTTTCTAAAGACAGGTAAAAAAAAAAAAGAGTAATCTGCATGCAAATAAACCCTAGACAATTCCAGCAATCAAGATGGATCGCAAATTCCCAGAAACTTCAGGTATTTATGTGACACCTGAAACTCAAGAGTTAGAGCTCTGAAGCTATGTATGTCTGCAATATTCCATATAGAACTATTTTAAAAGTTGAAAAAGTGATCAGACTTCAAGTACCGATATGAATAAAGGTGATATGGAGAGGACTGAGGTAAATCAGAATACAGGGTAAAGGATGATATCGTCCACATTTTAGAATTTCAACTTCTGTGTGAGACCGAAGGGAGAGATATTTATTTGGTACGAAATTTATATTTTGGATAGTGCATTTCCTAATTTAACTTGTATGATCAGTTTAGCTGAACACATGGAATCTTGAATAGGGCGGGAGATTTTGTTGGTTTGTCCAGGTTATGTGATGCCCTGATAGATCCCAGAGTAATTTGAGCAGTGAATAAAGAAGAATTTGCAAAGTCCCCTTGGGGGACTGGGGAGAAAGGAGGAAATATTCAACTTCCCCATCTGGAGAATTTCTGATATTCTCGCAAGCAGTAGGGACAAACAAATCAATAGGCTGAGCCCTCAATCTTGGGGTTCACCCCTACGAAACTTATTGCTGCAAAGGATAGGCTAAGTCTGTTTATAATTACAACTGAGTCACCCCCAGAAACCTCTTTTGTTGCTCAGATGTAGCCTCTCTCTCTAAGCCAACTCAGCAGGTGAACTCACTGCCATCCCCCATAACATGGGACATAACTCCCTGGCGATGTGGGACAAAAATCTAGGGCCGAGCCAGGACATGGCATCATGGGATTGAGAAGGCCTTCTTGACCAAAAGGGGGAAGAGAGAAATGAGACAAAATAAAGTTTCAGTGGCTGAGAGATTTCAAACAGAGCCAAGAGGTTATTGTTGAGGTTATTCTTATGTATTATATATATATCCCTTTTTAGTTTATGGTGTACTGGAGTGGCTGGAGGGAAGTACCTGATACACTTGAGCTGTGTTCCAGTAGCCTTGACTCTTGAAGATGATTGTATAAAGATATAACTTTTACAGTTCTGACTGTGTGATTGTAAAAACGTTGGTCTGATGCTCCTTTTATCCAGTATATGGATAGATGAGTAAAAAATATGGACAATGAATAAATAATAGGAGGGTTAAGAGGTAAAATAAATTGGATAGATGGAAATACTAGTGGTCAATGAGAGGGAGGGGCAAGGGGTATGGTACATATGAGATTCTTTTTTCTTTTTAATTTCTTTTCCTGGAGTGATGCAAATGTTCTAAAAAGTGATCATGGTGATGGGCAGGCCACAGTGGCTGAGAAGGCAGAGTTCTCACCTGCTATGCCGGAGACCCGGGTTCAATTCCCGGTGCCTGCCTATGCAGAAAAAAAAAAAAATTATCATGGTGATGAATACACAGCTATGTGATGATATTGGGAGCCACTGACTGTCCACCATGTATGGAATGTATGTGTGTGAAAATTGATCGATAAAAACATTTTTTAAAAGATGGATTGCAAAAACCAGCTAGGAAAGATCAACACGCATGGATGTTGAGGCAGTTACAAAATTGAAAAAAATTCCAAAACCTTTCTTTGTTACAAGATCAGACAAATTCAGGGATCAAAAATCTTCAGAAAATCGGTTGGAACGTGGTTTAAGTAAAGAATTATAAGTTCAACTATTCTCCCAATTTCCTCAGTGCTATTACCTCATTATTGATAAGGTCTAAAAAAATAAAGACTAGTAGTAGCACTCCCATTCTGCATTTTAATGAATTTCACACTTTTCCAATCTGTTTCATTTAAGAAGCAAAGAAACTCTAATATTCTTTTTTCACATTACCAAAACAAATGATACACAGAGCCATGTAGTTTGCTAAATAAATACATATATAATAAAAGCATATATGTGTATATATGTGCATGTATGCATATATACTTATACGTATGTGTAAGGAACCATATATGCATTTATGTATGATGGCAGCATCAAACCCAGGATTGAGGTTCCTTCATACTTCCAGTTTAACACTCTGTGAATTATGCATTCTGCTCCCAGAAGCACTTTAGAAGTCCTGCAGTTGGCATTTGAGTTTCTGTCTTTTGGATGTTCGTCCCTGCTCTTTTAATAGAATAAGTGCTAAGGCTCTTGGTTCAAAAAATGCTATATAATGAAATAATTAGTTCACACTAGTAAAACAAAATCTCCAAGTACAAAAAACATAACAAAGTAATTAGTTCAAACTACCAGATTTACATAGATATCTTTCAAAGAGTGGCAAATAAACACTTAAGAGATGTTTATAACAATATATTCAATCACATCTCAAAATTAGGGCATAAAGCATGGGGACGGAGTTGATCTCCAATTTAGAAGCTGAAAAAAGTCTAGGGTTTGCTCTGCCTGCATTAATTTTCATTAAAGAAAGACTCCAGTGTGTTCTCCCTCCTACTTTTTACCTCCTTTCTTGTATGCCTTTTCCAAGGAAGAATAAACAGAAATAGGATCTAGAATTATCAGCTGGTCTTGATTACACAATGCCTGAAATCAGGTTGATATCAATTCCAGCAGAATGTCACTACTTTGAAGAGCCTTGCCAATCAAAATAACCTTCCAAAGCAGGTGAGGATTGTGAAATACAATGTTCACAAAGAAGTCAGCTGGGTGGATCAAAAAAGAAAGTACTATAGGCACAGAAATTGCCAGCAAAGAATAATTAAAAGGAAAATAAATGCAATGTCCAAATCATGAGAGATTAAAAGAAGACTAGTTTTTTGTTTTGTTTTGTTTTCAGCTCTGAGGAAAATGAGAGAGATAGGTTAGGGAAATTTGTAAGAAAAACACTCCTCTGGGAAGACTTCCATGTCACTATTCCTCCCCCTGAAAGACTTCATTCATTCAACACGTATTAAGTACCTTCAATGTTGCAGACACTGTTCTAGGTGCTAAGGTAAAGTACTGTGGAAAACACAAACAAAGCACAAGTCCCTACCCTCAGGAAGGTTACATTCCAGTGGGGGGAAACAGACAAATACATATGAATAAGTAAAATACAGAGGATGGCAGGTATATGCAATGGGGAGGAAATAGAGCAAGAGAAGGGAAGAGAGAGTAACGGAAGGCAAAGTGAGCTTCAATATTAGATAGGGTGATTAGGAAACACGTCACAAACAGGTTTCATGTGAACCAGAAACAGAGAAAGCAAATTCTTTGGGCTGTCTGGGAGGAGAATGTTCCAAACCAAAGAAATTACAAGCACAAAAAACTAAAGGTAGAAGAATGTCTAGACATATTCCAAGAACAAGGAAATCGGTATGGTTAGAACAGACTGAGCAAGAAAGAGCAGCAGGAGACAGGGTCGGGGGATGTGGGGAGTAAACCACACAGGGACTTATAGGCCACTGTAAAGACTTTCACCTCTACTTGAGAAAAGAAGCCAATGAAGGGTTTTAAGCAGAATAGTGATGATGATTTCATTTAACTTTTAAAAAAAGATTCTGGCAGCTATGTTGAGAATAATTAGGTTCCTTTCTGTGCTACCTGTGAACCTTGTACATGCTTCTACTATTACAATCTGCTATTATGCTTTAATTTGTTGATCTCCCACTAGACCATCATCTCTTGAAGAGAAAAGACTGACTGACTTATCTACAGTCTTACACATAACAGATGATCAATAAATATTTGTTGAATGAATAAACAGAACATGTTTACCAAAAATGTGGTGATAATATGATATTCAAACAATTTATCTTCTCATCTACTCTAAAAAAGAACTGATCCAAGCATTAAGTTAAGGAAACTTACATTACTGCAGATAATAATGTAACATCTTATATTTAAGTTTTTTTAATTATTAATTTTTAAATTTTTTTTAAATACCAAAAAACACCAAACAAACGCAAACATTCATAACTTTTGATCGTTCCGTTCTACATACATAATCAGTAATTCACAATAGCATCACATAGTTGCATATTCATCATCATGATCATTTCTTGGAACATTTGCATCTATTCAGAAAAAGAACTAAAAAGAAAACAGAAAAAAATTCATACATACCATACCCTCCACCCTTCCCCCTCACTGATCACCAGCATTTCACTCTAAATTATATTTAAGTTTTCACACTTTTAAATCACTTTCACATTTATGACTATGACTGACTGGAATGATACACATAATTAAGGCTTCATTTATGACATGTCTCCATATACAATTTTCAGTTCTTCACTATCATATTTAATATTAACAAAATTCTAGAACTGATCAATGCTTGCTCTTCTACCACTGAGAACAATTCACTTACTGATGTGGTCACATTAATATTATAAATGCCTGATGGAGAATGTTTGTTTGGTTTAACAAATGGAATGTAATACTTCTTGGTTTTCTCATTCAATCTGTAACAACAAAAGAAAATTTAAGTTAGAACCAGCTGCAATTATTTTCTCAGACACAGAAGCAAATGACACAGCTCCAAGTGGCATGCAGTGTCATCAGAATGTAATGTCTATTCTAATGTACAACACACACAAATCTAGTGAAGCATTCTATCCTCTACCACTATCCTCATCTCTCCAACCCAGCCCCCACTCCTACCAAATAAAATTACCTCCCTTTTAGCAAAATTCCCAAACAGAGCTCCTTTGTACCACTAAATGCCCACAACTATGCCATCAGCGGCAGATCCTCAAAGCCAATTACCTCTTTTTTTATAACAACTTCCCTCTACATTATTAGAGATAATAACTCTTGAAGGTAATAACACTTTACCTTAAACAATATGACCCTATTTTTGCAGGACTCAGGCAAATCTTTTTTAATCTAATGCTAATAATTTTCATCATGTAGGCCAGAAAATCCTTTGAAACAGCATTTTGACAAGAATGACTATCACCCAAAACCTTGAGAGTAATGCATTGTGGCTGAATTTGCAAATATTCCTTTAAGCAATTTTTTTTGTCTTATTTCTCTAATTCATACCTGCAACTCTGAACTCCTGGGACAGTCCCCATTCCAGAATTAATACTGGGAGTCATTGTAGAAAGACTGTGCATAAGTGGGGGGATTGCCATGCCTGGACTTTTTGTATGATCCCTACTGCCATTGTTGCAATCTCGGAGGCTTGTCGAAGGCACTGTTCTGATGTGGCTTGTCCCGTTGTCATGGAAACAGCTGGCATTTGAAGCTCGGCCACCTTTTTCAATTTTTTCTCCATCAGTTTTTGACCCTTTTATTTTAAATACTTTAGATTCCTTAATTTGGGGATCAGCATTTGTATCCTGACAATAAAAATGTTAAGATCTGAGAATGAAAAACACTTCTTATAAAGCACCTGTCAACTAGAGCAGAATTCCATAGATATCACCATTTTGTGTCCCTATTTTCTTTAGTCTCCCTACAGAATTAAAACTATTTCAGGGATTCTTATGCAGACATTTATTGTGAAAATATCAGAATGGAAATGCAATTCACACTAGCTCTGATATATATATACTAATTTCAGGGGGGAAAATACGGAAGAGGCAACAAGAATGCCCACTTTTTTCTTATATGTTTAAAGCCAAGGAGCAAAAAATTGAGACCATTTCTCTTTATTCTTTTGATTCATTTGAGAAAATGGTAGTGGGTTCAGTGAATTTGAATTAACTTACCAAGAACAGATCCTGGATAACTAACTAGGAAAAAAATAAATTAAATGTCAAAACCTCAATCTTAAAATGCTCTTCTTTATACAAAAGTTTCAAAATGATATTTTCTGTCATATCATTTAAGGGAAAAACTGGTGTGTATTAGTTTGCATAAACGTGTGTCCTTGGATGAGTGTGATTTCCTGACAAGCCCTATTGCATAGTCTGGTATATAGTAAGAACTCAGTACATAATATGTTAAGATTTTTAAAAATATATATATAATGTTTACAGAAAAGGTATTTATTTTACAACTAAGCTAAAAATTAATGGTTATTCACAACTCAGAAAACTTTTTTTTAATTTTTTTTCTTCAAAAAATTAAAAGATAATCAGGTAATGCAAACTAGGGTCTATAGTCAATAATAACATTGTAATATGCTTTAACTGAATGTAACAAAGGCATTGTACCAAAACTAAATGTCAACAAGCAGGGATGGGGGGAGGTGTGGGATTCTTTGCAGAAGTAAAGGAAATGTCTTCAGACAGATAGCGGCAGCGAAGGCATATTTTACTCAGGTTGGATTGTATGATATGCACATAAAACTGTTAAAAATGAACAGAGAGATACAAGTGCTGGAAAAATGTGGAGAAAGAGACGCGCCTATTCGCTGTTGGTGGAGGAGCTAGAGGTGCAGCCCCTCTAGAGGGCAGTGTGGTGGCTCCACAGGAGGCCAGGGATAGAGTTGCCCTATGATCCTGCAACCAACCCCACTGCCAGGTACATACTTGGAGGAACTGAGAGTGGGGGCACGAATGGACATTGTACACCAGTGTTGATGGTGGCAGTGTTCACAACTTGCATGGTTGGATGTGGCCTAAGGGTACACAAGTCAGGAATGGAATGGGGAACTCTAGTGTATACATACGAAGGACTGAGAGGCTGCAAGAAGGAAGAAGTTGTGAGGCATGCAACGATGTGAATGAACCTTGAGACGAGTATGTTGAATGAAATGGCAGAAACAAAAAGACAACTATTATCACATCTCATTCACATGGACTGACTGCATTACACAGACTTGGAGAATTAAGTCGAGGACATGGACTATGAAGTTGGGACCTAATTTAAAGGGCTCTAGACTGTAAGCTCTTAGAAAGGTCACAAGTATTCTGGAGCTGTAACTGCTATTTACAAATTCTGAGATTCTGAGCTATTTGCATTTAACATGGTTGTTCCCTGAAACTTAGGGTATTTATGTGACACTTGAAACTCATGGAGCTCTGAGGCTATGAAAGTCAGCAGTACCCCATTCAGTAGCTGTTTAAAAAGTTTAAAAAGTGATGAGACTTCAACAAGAGATATGAATGAAGTTGATCTATATAGGACTAAGGTAAATCAGAGTATAGGGTAAAGGATGATATGCTCCATATTTTAAAACTTCAACATCTGTGTGAGACCAAAGGAAGAGATGTTCATTTGGTGCAAAATTTATATTTCGGGTAGCACATTATCTAATTTAACATGTATGGTCAGTTTATTCGAACACCATAATTACATGGAATCTTGACTAGGGAGTGAGATCTTGTTGGTTTGTATGATGCCCTGATATATCCCAGAGTAATCTGGGCAGAGAATAAGAAAGTGTTTGCAAATCCTCTTGGGGGACTGGGGAGAAAGGAGGAAATGTTCTAAAAATGATCATGACAATGAATACACAACTATGTGATGATATTGTGAGCCACTGATTGTATACTTTGGATGGACTGTATGTGTGTGAAAATATCTCAATAAAAATATTTAAAATCGATGCAAATGTACTAAGAAATGATGAATATGCAACTATGTGATGATATTAAGAATTACTGATTGTATATGTAGAATGGAATGATATCTTAATGTTTTGTTTGTTAGTTTTTTTAATTAATAAAGAAAAGTTAAAAAATATTTTTAAAAATTATATATGTTAAATTTAAAATACAATACACATTTGAAACATGGATAGTTACCTGCACCACAAGTGTTTTCCTTTCTTCACCTAAGGAATCATCCTTTTCTTTTTCCTTCTTTCTGTTTTGGGGCTTTTTAGATAAAGAAATATTTCTGCCATCTTTCTGTATTTTTAACTGCAGTTCATGAGAAAACCTACATAAAAGTATATGTCAATAAAATGAAACTGTATGAAACAACTCAACATAGAAAAAAATGGTTTTCAAGATATTTACTTTTAAAAATGAGCGTTTGAAACTAGGTTATGTTATTTAAAATGAGAAAAATCACAGTATAGATCAGCAGCAACCCAAGAATGGTCTGTAGAGCCATGGAGCTCCCTAGGCTCTTTCAAAGATTTACAAGGTCAAAGTCATTCTTATCCTAATACAAAGATGCTATTGATCTTTTTACCATATAGACCTTTGCACTGATGATATAAAAGCAACGGTGGGTAAAATAGCTAGTATTTTACCACAATTCAAAGCAGTGGTACCAAATAGTCATTGTATTCTTCACAGCCATACATTCTCAATTTTAAAAAAAATGAGTTTTACTTAAGAATGTCCCTGATGAAGAACAAATGTTAAAATAAATTTAGTTTGAAATGCTAGGATAAATGAAAGTGAGGGGTAAGGGGTATGATATGTATAATCTTTTTTTTTTCTCTGTTATCGTTTTATTTTTCTGTTGTCTTTTTATTTTGTTTTCTGAATTGATGCAAATGTTCTAAGAAATGATGAATATGCAACTATGTGATGATATTGAGAATTACTGATGTAGAACAGAAAAAAAAATGTCTCTGATGAAGCAGTAAAAAGAAAAAGTATTATTTTTATTAAATCTAAGCCCAGGAACAAATGTCTTTTCATATTCTATGTGACAAATATGCATAAAGGAATTAGGAAATATGCATAAAGCACTTTTGCTACCTATCAAAGTAAATGGTTGTCTTAAGAAAAGCACTTGTGTGATTGTGAAACAAATTGAACTAGTCACTTTTTTCATGGAACAATATTTTTCCTTGAGAGAAAGACTGATGGAAAAGCTATAGTTATTGAGACTTGGGATATTTTGCAGACAATTTCTTTAAAAAAATAAAGAAAGCAAGCCTTTCACTTCAAGGAAAATAACTGACAAGTATTTGTGTCAATGATAGAGTTCTAATTTTTAGAACAAGTATTTGTGTCAATGATAAAGTTCTAATTTTTAGGCAAATATTTGAATTATATTATACCTGTATCCACTACCGTGTGCTTTAGTTTCCCAATACTTGAAAACTTTTCTGATGAGATAGAATATGACTTTTTGATACTGTATAATGAAATATGTCAACACTTGTAAGATCTGCCTAAATAAGGAATCAATATTTTTCTAACGATGAAAGTATGGTGTTACAAAATCATGCATGGGTAAAAGATCTATTCACAATAAAAGATAGATAGGTGGATTTTAATGTAACAGAGCAAGAAAAATTCATGATAGGGTTTCAGATTCCACAGTCCAACTAACCTTTAAGAAAGGACCACTTGCTAAGTTTTGTTTTGGTATCAAAGAATACCCACAATTATCTGAAAAGACTATTAAAATACTCCTCCATTTCTCAACTGCATAGTTATACGAAGTTAGTTTCTTCACATTCTTCAACCAAAATAAAATATCACAAACTGATTGAATGAAGAATCCAGCTAACTTTTCTTAAGCTAGATAGTAAGAGATTGATGTTTTCTCATTTTTTACTTTGGAAAATATAATTATTTTTCATTTAAAAACATTATGTTAATACATGTGATAGCCAACATGGAAGTGTGCTTCTCAAATCTTAAGATAATCAGCCAGGGAAAGCACAGTTGACTGACAGGCCCAGCTGCCATCCCTTTTGGTTAACCTCCACATTGGACCCAAGGCCATCCTTCCCTGCCCCGCATTTGCTGACAGCCAATGCCTGAGCAAGGTGAAAGTGCTAGAGTCAGACCCATTCCTGCCTGGGGCAGGACTCTTCCAGGAGTGCTCTTCCAACAGGCAATCTTTACTTACTTAAGCACTTTCCATCAACCTCGCCAAAATGTTCTCAGAGTTATGCTGTGGTTTGAGATTCTTACTACCCAATCTTTCCTTCTCTCTCCCCTTTTGTAAGTGTTAGAACTGCACTGTGGGTTAAAGGCACTCTATCTTCTTCTTTTTCCTTCACAGGATAAAAGACTGCACATTCAGTCTCATCATGACATCTGCTTCTTGAGGAACCCAAGCTAACATGACATATGATGGGTTTATTGTTATTTTGAAAATTAATCATAGGTAAATATTTTAAATTTTTGGTTTAATATCTAATATGGCAAATATCAATTGATATGGCACTCATAAATAAAAATTAGTTGAGGTCCTCAATAATTTTTAACAATGTAAAGAAGTCCCAAGGAATAAAAAAATTTGAGAAGAGCTGTCCTAGATGTAGATGGTCATATTTAAAACTAGGAAAAGCATCAACTCAGTGTTGTATCTAGCATATTAATGCCATTCCACAAATGTTATCAGTAATGGCAATTAACAGTGATTTGGAATAAATTTAGTAGGTATTTTAGCTAATACAATATTCTTTTCTATATTCTATTATTTAGCAGATAAAAAACAATATAAGATATAGTGGTAGGGTGAATGTGGGCCTTATAGATTTATATATTAGCATTTTCAATTCTGTTACCACATTCAATTTTATTTTCACATAAAACATTCATCATTTCTTTTCACATTCATGAGTTTTATAATAATTTACAAGTATTCTTGGAACAAACAGCCCTAGTGCCAGGGGTCATATTTTCAATTAAATAAGACATTATGTCTAGGCTTTTAAAAGTATACTAAATATGATACAGTCAATGAATTTTAAAAGTTTATAGCCTGATAGTGAAGACTATATATAAATACGCACCATACATATAAATATTTAGCAAAGTACATGGTAATACATGATAGAGGTTAAGTCTTTGTGGGCAGGAATCGCCATAGAAGCCTTCAAGATTCTAAGAAGCAGAGGAGACAAGGACACTCCTTGTTGAAATGCTGCACAGGAAAATCTGCATAGGTGGGGCCATGATCCCAAGTAGTGTTGGGAGATCAATTAACCTGTCAGGCCAACATCAGGGATTTGTGTTAGAATAGCAGGAGCTAAGCTAAGTAACATTTCTGGTCTTCAATCTCTATAGCCAAAAATGTCAAGTTGAGGAGTTTAATTTGTTCTGGCAATCAGTGAAGAACCACTGAATGATTCTGAGTAAGAAGAGGAACATAATTGAAAGCAGTGTTTCAAGAAAATGAATCTATCTGCTGATTGAGAAACAGGTTAGAGAAAAAGAGAGGGGAGACTGGCAGACCAAGCACAAAATAGGAAATAAACTAAGGATAATACTTTTGTTATTTTTTTAATGAAACACTTTTCTGTATAGCCTGATTCCTCTTTAACCCAGTCTTAATGTCTTCCAAGATTTATATGAGGATTTAGGATTGTTTGTAATAATAGTTCATTGGTGCTTTTAAAAAAAGAACCTATTTGATGCTACTTTGCAGTATAAGCTTATTGAAGTGATTTAAGCTTTCTAAACTTAGTAAAATTTCCTATTTTATGTATCATAAATTCTCATCTGAAACATCTGACAATTATTCATAACTATCCCAGAATAATCTCCAGCATTAATCTAATTGAGAGGTTTAAGTAAACTTAGTGATACATCTGTATAGATTTCTAGTTTAATGTGTTTTGTTCATCCTACATGCTAGAGTCTGATTCCAAAGCCCAAGTGATCATAATCCTATTCTAGCCTTTTTTGAATAGTGGAATCCTCAGTAGTATGATATGAGAGGCAGTCACTCATTCAGGCTGTGAGTACTTAAATTTTTCCACTGGAAATTAGCTTCATTGTATTAAGCATTGTTCTCCTTATAGGCACCTTTAAAAGTGCAAATACCCCTGAAAGGTACAAAACCTTTTTGTGAATTAGTTTCTCAGATCACTTTCTTCTCAGGAGAGCTAGAATGGGAACACCAGTTACCTTGGAGATGCTGAAGAAAGTGTGCAGAAAGGCATACAGAGAGAACCTGTGACAGTCATGGAGGCACACCTCTCAGATCTCCCTTCTACAGAGAACCTGAGGCAAAGTGTGCAGTCAGCTGGCAACTTTCAGCTACTGCATCTTCAGGATCCACCATGGTATGTTTGTGCCAAGGCCATGCTCTCACCAGGCTGTTTCAACTCAACGTCTGAGCATGGTGGCAGTTCTGAAGTTAGGTCATTCTTACCCAATGTGGGACTCCTCTAAAGAGCAATCTTCCCTCTGGAGCTGCCCATTGGCCTGACTGAGACTTGCCCTATATAATTTGAATCTCCTCCTGGCTCTTTTCACAAATGTCAACCTGCTTTGCTGTCCCTGCTGACTCTTGTTCCCTCTCCCCTTTATTTTCACATTTTTCCTCTGCACTTTTTTTCACCCCCTGCACTTTTAATTCCATCTTGGTGTTACCTCCCTTTAGGATCTGAACTGACACAGCAGTTTAGGTAAATATTATCCACAATTTCATCCAGGAACAATGGTGCTATATATGCAGTCAGTGATTAATTACAACTGTATTATTTTTATGTTAAAGTAGAAGTTGAAATAAAACAGTATTAACATTAGAAAATTATAGATACTATTCATTGACATTTCTTTCAACTCATCACTCAACGTTAATTCTAATTCCACAAATCATGTAAGATGAAACTAATTTATATAGCAAACTTATTTGCCTAAGAGGCAACAGCATATTTATTGAGAAAATATTGTCAAGCCCTGTTCTAGGTGCTGATATATTGATAAAAGATAAACAGATCAGCTGATAAAGATTTAAATGATGTCAAACATTATCATAGAATTACTATAGCAGACAGATTTCACCTTTATGATTCTCAAATCATTTACCACCTCCAACCCACCAGTAAACAGATGAGTTCTATAAAATTATTTTATTTTATTTTTGTTTGTCTTTTTATTTTGGCTGAAATTTTAATTTATTTTGTCAGCTTTAAGAGGTCCCATTTTCAGTAATAATTCACACTAGAAATACATTTTAAAATTTCTTTAAATTGCGTTTCTCAAGTACCTCAAATAAGGGTACTTAAGAATTTCTTTTCCTTTAAATGATCGACATTGATTTGAAAAACACAGAACTGAAGGGCTGGCCAGTAGGCCCAAGGGCCTATTTTTCTGAAGTTCCAAGGAGCCTTTTGGGAAATAACTCATCTCCAAGAAAAGTGATTCACAGTAAACAAGTCTGACTAAAGAAGATAACCTAAGTTAGGTGGAAGAAGCAGATCAGGATGTAACACAATGTCTTTCACCTAGCCTCTTTATGGACCTGGTTTCATACCAGGGTCCTAGGAAAAGGGGCTGCTATGTGAAAACAGTAAGTGAAGAAGCTTTTTAATTCTCTGCAGGACACTGAAAATGCAAGCTGTCAGCTGCATGGATGCCAGCAGCTGGAGCAGCACAAGAGATTGTGCCAACAGCCCTGGCACTTGCAGGTTTGGTACATCAAGGTTTCCAGCACATCAGCAGGATCATAGGACTTGGCATGGTGTGAGTTTGGCAGCAACAGGAGATGGTGCCTTTCCAACCGCATCAGCACCTAAGATGATGGCAGCACACAGCTAGCTGGAAGCAACACATAAATCAATTACCCAGGTGGCAGATGTCACCACAGAAAGAAAGGCATGAAGGAATTACTTTGTGATACCAAGAGGACTAATTAAGTGAATGTAGGGGAATATCCCTAGAACTTACATTACTGCTAACAGTGAATAGGAGAAGAGTAATTGATATTTGAGATCCTGCAAAAATAGACGGGGGCAGAAATAAGAGAAATATCACATGCTACTATTTTTGCAATTTACTTTAACCGTAGGTTGATGTGGTCTGGAAAACATGGGTAAATACTCTACCTCTCAGTAAATCCATCCATACGAAAGAAATCATGGTGCAGAAGCTCAGCACAGAAGGGCCTTTTGTCTGGGTCAATATGTAAGCATTTCTGAAAGATCAACAAACCATACAATTCATATAAGAGAAAAGCCATCTATATCTAAATTTCTAATTACAGAAAAATATAATTCTTCCTTATAGTTCAATGAATAAACATCTATAATAAATTATTTAAAATAAAGCACATAAGTATGAGTATGGTTGAAAGAGGAAGGCTAGAGTTGTGTATGTCACCAGAAGGAAAGCTATAGGATAAAGCCTGGGATTGCACAACTTAACAAAACCTAGGGTGGACAATGATAGTGGTTAATTGTATAAGCATAAAGTTCTTACATGAACTGTAATAAACGTAGGTAACTATTACAAGGTGTTAATAATAGGGTGCTTTATGGGGAAATACAATTAATGTAAACTAAGGTCTATAATAAACAGTAACATTGTAATATTCCAGCATTACTTGCAAGAAAGGCACTATACCAAAGCTAAATGTCAATAATAGTGGGATATAAGAGGTATGGGAATTTTTTCTTTGGAAGAAATGAGAACATTCTCATATTAACTGTAGTAGTGAATTCTTAACTATGTGAGTATACCAGCAGTCATTGATTGTACACGTAGGATGGATTGTATGGCATGTAAATAAGCAAAAAAAATAACAGGGGGATGAGAGGAGCCAACATACTGGCTTAGTGAGGTGTGGGATTTAATTCATCCTCCAGAGGCAGCTAGTAAACAACTGATGGGGCCACATCAGTGACTGAACACAAGCATACACTAGTCTGGACAAGCTGGACCAGCTGCGAGCCCACCCAGAACCATGAGTCCCCCAAGCTACGGCAGCCAGCACCCCTTGGAGATGCTGAAGAAAGAAAGTGTGCAGAAAGGCATACAGAGAGAACCTGTGACAGTCATGGAGGCACACCTCTCAGATCTCCCTTCTAGAGAGAACCTGAGGCAAAGTGTACAGTCAGCTGGCAACTTTCAGCTACTGCATCTTCAGGATCCACCATGGTATGTTTGTGCCAAGGCCATGCTCTCCCCAGGTTGTTTCAACTCAATGTCTGAGCATGGTGGCAGTTCTGAAGTTAGGTCATTCTTACCCAATGTGGGACTCCTCTAAAGAGCAATCTTCCCTCTGGAGCTGCCCATTGGCCTGACTGAGACTTGCCCTATATAATTTGAATCTCCTCCTAGCTCTTTTCACAAATGTCAACCTGCTTTGCTGTCCCTGCTGACTCTTGTTCCCTCTCCCCTTTATTTTTACATTTTTCCTCTGCACTTTTTTTCACCCCCTGCACTTTAATTCCATCTTGGTGTTACCTCCCTTTAGGATCTGAACTGACACAGCAGTTTAGGTAAATATTATCCACAATTTCATCCAGGAACAATGGTGCTATATATGCAGTCAGTGATTAATTACAACTGTATTATTTTTATGTTAAAGTAGAAGTTGAACTAAAACAGTATTAACATTAGAAAATTATAGATACTATTCATTGACATTTCTTTCAACTCATCACTCAATGTTAATTCTAATTCCACAAATCATGTAAGATGAAACTAATTTATATAGCAAACTTATTTGCCTTCCTTCTAGAGAGAACCAACCCACAGGCTGGTTCACAGAGGGGAAAAGGAAAGAGACTTTACTAGCAGCAAGGGGCGATCAACCAAACTGAAATTTGTGGAATTGACAAATTCTGACTACTAAAAATAGGCCCCCAGCTCAGCTGAACCTCGAGTAAAAGCTAAGGTTGCTGTTTTTTGCCCTGGTGCAGAGGGGCCAGGGCTAACATAAAAAGAAAAAAAGAAAAAAAAAAGAGGTTTTTTTTTTTTTTGATCGGACAGAACAGAATACTTGAAAGGGCCTGGGCCGTGAAGGAAAGGAGGGGGCACACAGGACCTGGAGATTGACAGAGCAATGTACCAGCTTAAGCTCTAGATTGGCAAACCTGAGGAACAGGGATCCTGCTCTGAAAAGGAGTATTTTTTTTCTTGTCTTTTCTTTTTTTGTGGCTATGCTTCTACAGCTTGACTACTCTTTGGATACAACTGCACGGCTTCTCAGGCTTCAATTGCCCCAGGCAAAGACAGAATTAAGCTCATCTTGAGAGCTTACCTGGAGGCTGTGCCTTCCCCAGGAGAGGGGTGGGGCCCAGCTCAGGTAGAATCCTTTCCTCAAGGAATTCAGACCCAGGGTCTGGAAAACTGAAGCAATTAAAGCCAGCCTACAACCTCTCCTCTGTTTCAACCACACCCCAAGCAGGGAGTCTACTGAAGTTAAAGGTACCACATTACCTTATGCTGGGGACCTGCAGGCAGACAAGCGCCACATACTGGACATATAGGAAAAATACAGAGTCTAGAGGCTTCACAGGAAAGTCTTTCAACCCGCTGGGTCTCACTCTCAGGGAAAACTGATGCAGGTGACTCTTTCTTCCTGAGAGGAGGCCAATTTGGTCTGAGAAAATCTGACTGGGGTCCATAACACCTAAGTAGACCCTCCAAATGGGGGGGGGGGGGAAGGCACCATACAGGCAGGGCAGGAAATAAGAAAACAAGAACTGAAAAATTCTGATCTGTTAAACAAAACCTCAGCTAGAGGTCTAGAATAAGCTGAACTGAATGTTAAAGAACAGTAGACAATAAAGTCATCCAGCAAGAAAATTCTAAGTAAAAAAAAGTGAAAACAATCTTCAGAATAAACTAATTAAGGAAATTAAATGCCTAGAGGCCAGCAAAAAAATAATGAATCATACTAGGAAAACTGAAGATATGGGCCAGTCAAAGGAACAAACCAACAATTCCAATGAAATACAGGAGTTGAAACAATTAATTCAGAATGCACAAACAGACATGCAAAAGACTCATTAAAAAATCAAATCAATGAATTAAGGGAGGATATAAAGAAGGCAAGGAGTGGGCAAAAAAGAAGAAATCGAATATCTGAAAAAAACAAATCACAGAACTTATGGGAATGAAAGGCACGGTAGAAGAGATTAAAAAAAACAATGGAAACCTACAATATTAGATTTGAAGAGGCAGAAGGTAGGGTTAGTGAACTGGAGGATAGGACATCTAAAATCTGACAAGCAAAAGAAAATAGAGGGAAAAGAATGGAAAAATATGAGCAGGGACTCTGGGAACTGAATGACAACATGAAATGTATGAATATATGTGTTGTGGGTGTCCCAGAAGGAGAAGAGAAGGGAAAAGGAGGAGAAAAACTAACAGAGGAAATTATCACTGAAAATTTCCCAACCCTTATGAAAGACTTAAAATTACAGATCCAAGAAGTACAGTGAAACACCAAACAGATCCAAACAGACGTACTCCAAGACACCTATAATCACGATGTCAGATGTCAAAGAGAAAGAGAGAATTTTGAAAGCACGAAGAGAAAAGCAATCCATCACATACAAGGGTAGCCCAATAAGACTATGCATAGATTTCTCAGCAGAAACCATGGAGGCACAAAGACAGTGGTATGATTATTTTAAAAATACTAAAAGAGCACTGCCAACCAAGAATTCTATATCTAACCTAGAGCAATTTATAAGATTCCACAATGGTTTCATGTACTAGAGTAATTTGCCAGAAACCTACAACCTCCAGATGGGTCCCTGGACCAGATAAGTCCTGAAACCTAGTCCAGCCTCTCCAGAACATCATATAGTTCCATCTGCCTATCCCATATTAGTGACAAACCCTTCCAGTATCAAAAATTTAGAATTGCCATTGCCCAAACAACCCCCAATGAGAGGTATGGAAAGATCAAACATGATGGTGGAGTTACACAGTGAGGATAGGATTTAACAAATGAATATGAATGCTGAATTATTAGATTGGTATCTCTTTTAGTCTCCAGTATCTTAGAGCAGCTAGAAGTAAAAACCTAAAACTGTGAAATTATAACCCATGTCAAACTCTGAAATATGTTCTACTACTAATTGTGGTACTGTGCTTGGAAATTTATAGCTTTTTTTGTATATATGTTATTGTTCACAAAAAAAAGAAAAGGAAAAAAAGCTGATTGTGATGATAAAAAAAATATTTAAGCCTTCTAGCCTCCTATATTCTGGGACAGCTAGAAGGAAAAAAAAATCTGAGAGGATTGTATAGTAGCCCACTACAAACTCTGGGATCTGTCCTATAACTACCTGTTGAAGATTGAATTGAAAACTATTGCTTTTTTATTTCTTCGCTTTGTATATATGTTATACTACACAATAAAAAAGAAAAAAAAAAAAGAATTCTGTATCCAGCAAAATTGGCCTTCAAAAATGAGGGAGAAATTAAAATACTTTCAGACAAAAAAATCACTGACAAAATTTGTGACCAAGAGACAGGCTCTGCAAGAATTACTAAAGGGAGCACAACAGGCAGATACAAAAAAAAACAGGGGAGAAATGTGTGGAGAAGAGTGTAGAAATGGAGACTATCAGTAAAGGTAAAAAGAAGAAAAATTAGATACGACATATAAAATTCAAAAGGCAAAATGGTGGAAGAAAGTACTAACCTTACAGCAGTAACACTAAATATTAATGGATTAAATTCCCCAATCAAAAGACACAGATTGGCAGAACAGATTTAAAAACAGGATGCATCTATACATTGTCTACAGGAGACACATTTTAGGCCCAAGGATAAACATAGGTTGAAATGAAAGGTTGGGAAAAGACATTTCATGCAAACAACAAACACAAAAGAGCAGGAGTAGCTATACTAATATCCAACAAATTAGACTTCAAATGTAAAGCAGTTAAAAGAGACAAAGAAGGGCACTATGTTTTAATAAAAGGATAATTCAACAAGAAGACACAACAATCATAAATATTTATGCACCAAGTCAGAATGCTCCAAAATACATGAGGCGAACACTGAAAAGAGAAATAGACACATCTACCATCATAGTTGGAGACTTCAATTCCCCACTCTCATCAATGGACAGAACATCTAGACAGAGGATCAATAAAGAAACAGAGAATTTAAATAATACAATAAATGAACTAGACTTCACAGACATTTATAGAACATTACACCCCACAACAGCAGGATATACCTTTTTTTAAGTGCTCATGGATCATTCTCAAGGATAGACCATATGCTGGGTCACAAAGTAAGTCTCAATAAATTTAAAAAGATTGAAATCATACAAAACACTTCCTCAGATAATAAAGGAATGAAGTTGGAAATCAATAATAGGCAGAGGGCCAGAAAATTCACAAATATATGGAGGCTCAACAACACACTCTCAAGCAACCAGTGTGTTCTAGTTTGCTAGCTGCCGGAATGCAACACACCAGAGATGGACTGGCTTTTAATAAAAGGGGATTTATTTTGTTGGTTCTTCAGAGGAAAGGCAGCTAACTTTCCACTGAGGTTCTTTCTTACATGGAAGGCACAGGATGGTCTCTGCTGGTCTTCTCTCCAGGCCCCTGGGTTCCAACAACTTTCCCCGGGGTGATTTCTTTCTCCATCTCCAAGGGCCTGGGCTGAGCTGCAAGTGCTGAGATGAGGAATGCCAAGCTGCTAGGCTGTGCTATGTTGCGATCTCTCATTTAAGCACCAGCCAATTAAGTCAAACGTCACTCATTGCAGCAGACACGCCTCCTAGCCGACTGCAGATGTAATTGGCAACAGATGAGGTTCACTTACCGTTGGCTTATGTCCGCAGCAACAAGATTAGGTATGCTCACCTGGCCAAGTTGACAACTGAATCTAACTAACACACAGTGGATCAAGGAATAAGTTACAAGAGAAATCAGTAAATATCTCGAGGCAAATGAAAATGAAAACACAACAAATAAAAATTTATGGGATAGAGTAAAGGCAGTGCCAAGAGGGAAATTTATTGCCCTAAATGCCTATATTTAAAAGAAGAAAGAGCAAATATGGAGGAATTAACTCTTCACTTGAAAGAACTAGAGAAAGACCAGCAAATGAACCCAAAAGCAAGCAAAAGGAAAGAACTAACAAAGATCAGAGCAGAAAAAAAATGAAAGTGAGAACATGGAAACAATTGAGAAAATCAACAAAACCATAAGTTGGCTCATGAGAAAATCAGTAAGATTGATGGGCCCTTAATGAGGTTGACAAAAAGAAGAGAGAGGACAAAAATAAATAAGATCAGAAATGGAAGAGGAGACAGAACCACTGACCCCAGAGAAATAAAAGAAGTAATGAGAGGATACTATGAACAACTTTATGCTCATAAAGTCAACAATGTAGATGAAATGGACAATTTCCTAGAAAGGCACGAACAACCAACATTGACTCAAGAAGAAATAGACGACCTCAACAAACCAATCACAAGTAAAGAAACTGAATCAGTCATTAAGAAACTGCCCAAAAAGAAAAGTCCAGGACCAGATGGCTTCACATGTGAATTCTACCAAACATTCAAGAAAGAATTACATTCAAGAAACCAATCCTGCTCAAACTCTTCAAAAAATTGAGGAGGAGGGAAGGCTACCTAACATTCTATGAAGCCAACATCATCCTCATACCAAAGCCAGACAAAGATACTACAAGAAAAGAAAATTACAGACCAATCTCTCTAATGAATATAGATGCAAAATTCCTCAACAAAATTCTTGCAAATCAAATCCAGTAGCACATTAAAAGAATTATACACCATGACCAAGTGGGATTCATCCCAGGTATGCAAGGATGGTTCAACATAAGAAAATCAATTGATGTAATACACTATATCAACAAATCAAAACAGAAAAACCACATGATCATCTCGATTGATGCAGTAAAGGTTACCTGACAAAATTCAACATCCTTTCTTGTTGAAAACACTTCAAAGAATAAGAACAGAAGGGAACTTCCTCAACATGATACAGGGAATATATGAAAACCTACAGCTAACATCATCCTCAATGGGGAAAACCTGAAAACTTTCCCCCTAATATTAGGAACAAAACAAGGATGTCCACTATTCAACATTGTGTTGAGATTCTAGCCAGAGCATTAGACAAGAAAAAGAAATACAAGGCATTCAAAATGGAAAGGAAGAAGTAAAACTCTCACTGTTTGTAGATGATATAATACTATATGTCAAAACCCCAAAAAATCCACAGCAAAACTACTAGAGCTAATAAATGAGCACAGCAAAGTGGCAGGTTACAAGAACAACACTCAAAAATCTGTAGTGTTTCTATACACTAGTAATGAACACTCTGAGGGGGAAATCAAGACAAAAATCCCATTTATAGTTGCAACCAAAAGAATAAAATATTTAGGAATAAATTTAACTAAAGATAAAAAGACCTATACAAAGAAAACTATAAGAAATTGCTAAAAGAAATCACAAAAGACCTAAATAAATGAAAAGGTATACTGGGTTCATGGATTGGAAGACTAAATAGAGTTAAGATGTCAGTTCTACCTAAATTGATTTATAGATTCAATGCAATACCAAAAAACCCCCAAAAACTTAATTTTCAGAAATAGAAAAATCAATAATCAAATTTATTTGGAAGGGCAGGGCACCTTGAATAGCTAAAAGTATCTTGAGAAAGAAAAATGAAGTTGGAGGTTTCACACTAACTGACTTTAACGCGTATTATGCAGCTACAGGGGTCAAAACAGCATGGTACTGGCATAAAGATAGATATACTAACCAATGGAATTGAATAGAGTGTTCAGATATAGACCCTCTCATATATGGACAATTGATCTTTGATAAGGCAGTCAAGCCAACTCACCTGGGACAGAACAGTCTCTTCAATAAATGGTACCTAGAGAACTGGATATCCACATGCAAAAGAATGAAAGAGATCCCATATCTCACACCCTATACAAAAATTAACTCAAAATGGATCAAAGATCTAAACATTAGATCTAAGACCATAAAACTTTTAGAAGAAAATGTAGGGAAATATCTTGTAAATCTTATAATAGGAGATGGTTCCCTAGATCTTATACCCAAAGTATGAGCACTGAAGAAAGAAATAGATAAATGGGAAATCCTAGAACTTTGCCAAGAAAGTAAAAAGACAGACTACACAATGGGAAACAAATTTGGAAACAATATATTAAATAAGTGTCCAGTATCCAGAATATATAAAGAGATTGTTCACCTCAATAACAAAAAGGCAAACAACCCAATTACAAAATGCGCAAAAGACATGAACAGACACTTTTCAGAAGAGGAAATACAAATGGCCAAAAGGCACATGAAAAGATGCTCAACTTCCCTGGCTATTAGAAAAATGTAAATCAAACCACAATGAGATATCATCTCACACCCACCAGAATGGCCATTGTCAATAAAACAGAAAACAAGTCCTGGAGAGGATGTGGAGAAAGAGGCACACTTATTCACTGTTGCTGTGATGTAAAATGATACAACTGCTGTGGAAGGCAGCTTGGCAGTTCCTCAGCTAAGTATAGAATTGCCATATGATCCAGCAATACCATCGCTAGGTATCTACACAGAGGACACGAGGGCAAGGACACAAACAGACATTTGCACACCAATGTTTATAGCAGCATTATTTACAATTGACAAGAGATGGAAACAACCTAAATGACCATCAACAGAGGAGTGGCTAAACAAGCTGTGGTATATACATACAATGGAATATTATGCAGCTGTAAGAAAGAATAAAGTGACGAAGTATGTAACAACATGGATTGGACCTTGAGGACATTATGCTCAGTGAGATTAGCCAGAAACAAAAGGACAAACACTGTATGGTCTCACTGATATGAACTAACACTAATGAATGAACTCGGAGAATTTCAGTTAAGAACAGAGGTCATCAGGAAATAGAAACAAGGTAGATATTGGGTAATTGGAGCTGAAGGGATACAGATTGTGCAACAGGACTGTTCTGTAAAAATTCAGAAGTGGATAGCCCAATACTACCTAACTGTAGTACAACAATGTTAGTACACTGAATGAAGCTGAATGTGAGAATGATAAAGGAAGGAGGGCTGGGAGCACAAATGAAATCAGAAGGAAAGACAGATGATAAAGATAGATGGTATAATCTAGGAATGCCTAGAGTGTACAATGATAGTGACTGTGCAATTTAAAAAATGTTTTTGCATGACGAAGAACAAAGGAATGTCAATACTGCAAGGTGATGAAAACAGGTGGTAATACATATTTTAAAACTTTAACTTGTGTGTGATACTAAAACAAAAAAATGTTTATTTGGTACAAAATTTATATTTTGACTAGTCCATCTCCTAATTTAACTTATATGGACAGTTTAATTGAACACCGTAAGTGCACAGAACCTTGAGTATGGCATGAGATTTTGTAGGTTTGTCCAGAGTGATGCCCCAATAAATCCCAGAGTGATTTGAACAGTGAATAAAAAGTATTTGCAAAGTCCCCTTGGGGGGATGATGAGAAAGGGGGAAAATTCAGCTTCCCTAAGTGGAGAATTCTTGATATTCTCACAAGCAGTGGAGACAACCAAAGCAAAAGGCTGAGCCCCCAAATTTGGGAGTTGTTCATATGAAACTTAACCCCATAAAGGATAGGCTAAGCCTACTTAAAATTAGGCCTAAGAGTCACCCCCAAGAGAACCTCTTTTGTTGCTCAGATGTGGCCTCTCTCTCTTAGCCAACACGACAAGTAAGTTCACTGTCCTCCCCCTCTCTACATGGGACATGACTCCAGGGGTGTAGACCTTCCTGGCAACGTCAGACAGAAATCCTAGAATGAGCTGGGACTCAGCACTAAGGGATTGAGAAAACCTTCTTGAGTGAAAGAGGAAGAGAGAAATGAGGCAAAATAAAGTGCCAATGGCTGAGAGATTCCAAATAGAGTCAAGCGGTTATCCTGGAGGTTATTCTTACACATTAAATTGATATCACCTTTTTAAATCTCCCTGGCAACGTGGAACAGAACTCCTAGGAAGAGCCAAGACCTACCATCATGGGATTGAGAAAGACTTCTTGGCCAAAAGGGGGAAGAGAGAAATGAGATGAAATAAAGTTTCAGTGGCTGAGAGATTTCAAACAGTTGAGAGTTTATCCTGGGGGTTATTTTTATGCATTATACAGATATCCCTTTTTAGTTTATGGTGTATTAGAGTGGCCGTAGTGCTGTGCTCCAGTAGCCTTGATTCTTGAAGACAATTATATAAAGATATAACGTTTACAGTGTGAAAAAAAAATAGATATCACCTTTTTAGTTAAGGTGTAACAGAGAGGCTGAAGGGAACTGCCTGAAAATGTAGAGCTGTGTTCTAGTAGCCATGTTTCTTGAAGATGATTGTGTAATGATATAGCTTTCACTATGTGACTGTGTGATTGTGAAAACCTTGTGTCTGATGCTTCTCTTATCTGCCTTATGGACAGATGAGTGAAACATATGGATTAAAAATAAATAAATAATAGGGGGAACAAATCTTAAAATAAATTTAGTAGATTGAAATGTTAGTGGTCAATGAAAGGGAGAGGTAAGGGGTATGGTATGTATGTTTTTTTCGGTGTTTTTTTCTGAATTGATGCAAATGTTCTAAGAAATGATCATTATGAAGAATATTCAACTATGTGATGAAAAAAAAGAAAAAATAATATATTATCTGAAAAGATTCTGCATCAAAAATACTGAGAGGAAATTCTTCACAATGTCGTCTGTAAGTCTCTAGGTAGTGGGACTGTGGGTGATTTTAATTTTCTACTTTGCATTTTCCTAGATTAAAAATACTTTAAGGGGGACCAAGGATAGTTCAGTGGTAGAATCCTTACCTGCCATGTGGGAGACCCAGGTTTGATCCCCGGTCCACAAACTTCCCAAAAAACAAATAAGCAAAACAAACAAACAAAAATTCAACAAATGGTGCTGCAATAATGAGATATTCACATGGAAAAATAATTAAATGTGACCCCGCCATACAGCATACCAAAAAAAAAAAAAAAAAAAAGTCCTTGCAGAATGGAAGGGAAAGGATCCCGTGCTTGTTACTATGTTCTTATTTTAATGTAAGGTCATGTTCTGATTCATTAGAACCTCGCAATGCCAACAAATATAAAAGGGACTCACAAATATCTTTAAATCAACAAGAAAATTTTTATTAATAATTGAAATATAAGTGAAATGATATAATGTCAGGGATTTGCTTTAAAATTCTCAAAAAATTTTTCATCAAAAAATAGATGAAAGGAATGTGGAAGATGAAATAAGATTGGCAAAAGTTTGATATTGTTGAAGCCAAATGATACGTACATGATAGTTCATTACACTACTATTCTTTCTAGTTGATTTTCTATGTTGGAACTTTTCCATAATAAGATATTTTGAAAATTATGTGATTCAATTATAAGGGACACAAGTTGGAAGGTAGTTTTGCCTTTATTCCCTTTAAACCTCTCCACAGACTTATTATAAGCTTGTTCCAGTGAAAAATATTTGCATTTGTTAAAAAATTATGTAGAAAAGTAGAAATCTGTTGTTCTAAGAACCTGCTATTACTTATAAGCTTATTGCTTATATTTTTTAAATGCGTTATTTAAAGAATTAAAAGCAAAGAAACCATCCTAGTGTTTGAGAAATACTTATTTATCAATTCTTTAGGACAATCTGAACTAAGTATTACTAGAGATAGTAGCCCAAAAGATACATTTTTAAAGCCAGTTGGATTTAGTGAGATTCTAACATTTCCCTCAATCAAATACAAAGCAAAAGTAACGAACATTTCTAAGTGAGCTTCAGTTAAGCAAAAATTCTCTGACAATACACTACTGGATATGATGCTATTTATGCCTTAACACTTTAATATTTTCCTACTTTTCTATCCATTTATTTTCTTATCCTACTTTTCTTCTCTTTTCCAGTTATATGAAGCTTGGTTTTAAGTGTTATACATTAAAAACATAGTAATGAATGTATTTTCATGCTTAAAATATGCTAGGTCACACTAATGATTTCATGAGTTAAAAGAAGTAATTTTTTATGTCTTTATCTCTGCAGTCCCCTAGCAAAAGTTATTTAACCTCTTTCTTAATGTACAAAAATAAAAATCCTCAGAGGAAACTGCTAACATTAAAGATCAACTGTACAAGAAAAAAAGAAGAGAAAACCAAATCTCCATCATTTAAATTCCCTGTCAGAAAGAGAAAAAGAAAAGTATGACTACCTTTGCTAAATCTACTGCTTCTTCAGAGAGCTTGGGATAGCGTCTTTCAAGAGGTTCTGTCTCCTTGATTTCAGGCAATCTGACTCCAGCAAAGACAGGATTTTTATAAAATAGCTCTTGATGTCTTGGAATTAAATTACCTGGAAGTGAAAACAGCACATATCTCTACTGTTACAAACGTGATAGAAATGGTGAAGAGACAGGTGGTATGGAATTGAGGGAATAGTGGAACACAGCTTATGGAATTTGAGGCTCTCTTAGCATACAAAATCAACCAAAGGCCGTGCTAATTCTATGATGCCATGTGGCAGCTACATAGTGGCTTTGACATGTCATCTTAAAGAAATCAGCATTCCTATCTCAACATACTCACTGGAAACAGTTCACATGCCTCTATAAATAGAACTGAAGAAGTGAGGGGAGCATAGGAAAAGGGAAGAAAAAGAAGAAATGTAGAATTTTCTTGGTGTAATACAGTACCCCTTCTAGCAACCCAACATAAGGTGCTGATCAAAACCATAAAATATAAGAGTGAAATGGCTCATGTGTGTGAGACTAAATTTTTTTCTTTTTCTTTAGTGCAAAATTTATATTTTGACTGGTGCATTTCTTAATTTAACTTGTATGATTAGTTTAATTGAACACCATAGGAACCTGGAACTTTAAACAGGGCATGAGATTTTGTTGGTTTGTCCAGATTAGTGTAGTGCCCTGATAAATCCCAGAGAAATTCGAACAGTGAATAAAGAAGTATTTGTAAATTTCCCATGGGAGAATGGGGAGAAAGGGGGAAAAATTCAACTTCCCCATTTGGAGAATTCCTGATATTCTTTCAAGCAGTGGGGACAACCAAACCAACAGGCCAAGCCTTCGATCTTGGGGTTTGCCCCTATGAAATTTATCCCTGCAAAGGATAGGCTAAGACTACTTAAAATTAGGCCTAAGAGTCACCCCCAGAGAACCTCTTTTGTGGCTCAGATGTGGTCTCTTTCTCTTTAAGCTAACACAGAAAGCAAACTTACTGCCCTCCCCCACTACATGGGACATGACTCCCAGGGGTGTAAACTTCCCTGGTAACATGGAACAGAAAGTCTGGGATGAGCTGGGATGCAGCATCACCTTCTTGACCAAAAGTGGGAAGAGAGAAATGAGACAAAATAAAGTTTCAGTGGCTGAGAGATTTCAGAGTCAAGAGGTCATCTGGAGGTTATTCTTATGCATATATAGATATCCCCTCTTCAGTTTATGGTATATTAGAGTGGCTAGAGGGAAGTGTCTGAAACAGTGTTAGAGCTGTGTTCCAGTAGCCATGTTTCTTGAAGATGATTATATAATGATATAGCTTTTACAATGTGACTGTGTGATTGTGAAAACCTTGTGTCTGACGCTCTTTTTATCTTGGGTATGACAGATGAGTAAAAAATATGGGCAAAAAAATAAACAAATAATAAGGGGAACAAAGGTAAAATAAATTGAGAAGATTGAAACACTAGTGGTCAATAAGAGGGAGGGGTAACAGGTATGGTATGTATGAAATTTTTCTTTTTTCTTTTTTATTTCTTTTGCTAGAGAGATGCAAATGTTCAAAAAATCATCATGGTGATGAATACTCAACAATGTGATGATACTGTAAGCCACTGATTGTACACCATGTTTAGAATGTTTGTATGTCAAGAATGTTTGTATGCTTTTGTTAAGGTTTACAATAAAAATATTAAAAAAAAAAGAGTTAAACGGTTCAGGGTCTAATCTAGATAAATCAGTTTCACCCTTTAAGAATTTAATTTTGGGTCAATTGACTTTACACCTCTACCTAGAATCAGATTTGAGCACCTTACCTTTTAGCTACTTCAATAGGAAAATAAGAAATGGAAAATTTTCCTAATTTAGTATGAAAATTCTACTTTAATTTAAAAATTCTACCTTAATAAGATATTATACTATTTACTGAATTTCTAATCTAGAAACTTAAAATCAAATATTTAAACTACCCCCAAGTGTTTTCCTATTATTTCCAATTTTCAAGCTCTTCATTTCAACATGAAGTTGATATTTCAACAAATATAAGACTTTGAAGTCTAGCTTCAAAATTTTGTCCAAAGCACTAACAACAAAAATGAAATCTGAGGTGTTTTAGTTTGCTAAGCAATTCAAAGCAGATACCATGAAATGTGTTGGCTTTAACTACGGCAGTTTATTAGCTTACAAGCTTCAGTTCTGAAGCTGCGTAAATGTCAAAACTCTAGGCATCATTAAGATGATGCTTTCTTCCTGAAGACCAGCTGCCAGAAATCTTGGACTCCTCTGTTACATGGCAAGGCACGTGGCAGCATCTGCTGGTCTCTCCCTTCTGTTCCAGGTTTCGTTGTTTTCAGTTTCTTGCTGTCATGACTCTCTCTGTACTCACCCCATTTTATAAAGAACTCCAGTAAGAAGATTAAGATCCACCCTAGGTCACACATTAAGTAAAGTAACCTTACCAAAATATCCCACTTATCATGGGTCCACACCCGTAGGAATGGATTAGCTTTAAGAAAACGACTTTCTGGGATACACAGTTTCAAACCTCCACATAACACAAGATTAAACTGCCTTTAAGCCCACATCTTAAAGATGAGATTGAGGGCAACTGTCATAACATACCAAATACTTGCTGTCCCCAAAATAATACATAATCATTTATATTCTCTCTACACGTGATTTACTGAAGGTAGAAGTGCAGGCAAATGTACAATCTCTGTTCTTTTCTTCTCAGTAGGGGGTGTGGAGTGAGTATAATTAAGACCATGTGTTAATTAGACTTAGACTAAGAAGAAATATATACACTGGTGAGATTTTCTAATTTGCTCCCTGCTTCCACTTAAAACATATATCTTCAATATAGTTAACAGCCTCTAAAATCAACACAGAGGAAAAAACCCTAACTTAAAATGCTGATGTAAAATCTTACCCAAACACAGCATAATATGATATAGCTGATCAATATCAGAATCTCCAGGAAATAGGGGTTCCCCCACAAGCATTTCTGTCACCAGACAACCAATGGCCCACACATCAACGGCCCTAAAAGAAAAGCAACATGGTGTAAAGTATCTCTGGCATCCTAACATGTTTACTTAATGAAAATCACTGTGACTGAGTCTGTTTTGCATATTACTATTTGGTATTCTTCATAGTGAGAATAGTAGCAAAATGCTTTAAGTTATCTATAACAATACATTTCTCTATAAACTCAATTTTCAATTTTATATGTCAGATTTCCAGAAACTTCAATCACGTACATACAGGAAAAGGCCTTTGAATAGCCAAAACAGTTATCAGTGTATACTTTATCTTGGAAATAAGCCTTTTGGGCTTTTATTCAGAGTCTATTTATTCTCTTTTATATATAACTCTACAAGTTTGATCACTATAGCCCTATGGTATACTGAAAAAAAGCATATCATAAAAAAGCAGTGGTGTTTTGCAGACAAATACAGAACAGCAAGAGCTGAAAACTAATAGAAAGAAAATAGAAAAACTCAATAGAAGAACTCAAAGAAGAATATGCTGATCATTATTGATCTCTTACTTGCCATACTTGACATCACCAACCAATAGTTCTGGAGCTCTGTACCATCGGGTTGCCACGTAATCTGTATAAATCTCCCCAGGAGCTGCTAATGTCCGGGCAAATCCAAAATCACATAACTTGACAACACCAGACTGGGAGACTAAAATATTCTCTGGCTTTATATCTCTGTGTATGATCTAAGACAAAAAGCAGAGCCTGACATATGTTGCCACATTCAATTATTGCTTGAGCACCTGCCATGTGCAGGGCACTATTTTCATTCCTATAAAGATTATCACTAGAAGTACATAAAGGTGTCTCTGAGTTTAAAGTGGGTTGGGTAAGAAAGACCTAGTTGGGTAAGAAAGACCACTGATGCTTGAAATTTTATTTAAACAACTGAAGATACTTAGTGAAATATCATATTATTAATTGCCAAATTAATTGTTCAGTTAATGACTGCTTTCAAGATTGAGAGAGAAAAGCTATCTTTGAAGACTGGGAATGGCCAAGAAAAATCTTTATGAAAGGGGTGGGCTCTAAGATAGGTCTTTAATACTAAGTGTGACATCGCTAAATGTAGAAACAGAAAGGCAATCTAAGTTACAAGAAGATGTAACAAGGCGAGCAAAAGGGTGGAAATGGGAATATATCAGGAGACTGTGGGGTTTTCCCCCTAGAGTAGAGGTTGAATAGGGTCAGCCTCATCTGCCAGCCAGGGTGGTCAAGGCCATGGGAACCCATTGAAGTGATTTGATATTGTGCTGTTTAATGAAGACGTTGGCTATAAACCAGCTAAAGTAGAGAAAGGGACTGGAGAAGAGCAGTAGAACAACTATGAAGTGATAAGGTACTAATCCAGGCTGGTACTCAGAAGAATAGAAAGGAAAAGAAACAGTCTACAAATACTTTAAGTCAAGAATCAACATATGTTAGGAAATAGCTCAGGTATTTTATTTAAACCTAAGAATCTAAAAGAATGGAGGCTCTATTATCAAAAATAAACAAGTCTACCCAAAGAGTTAGTTTTTATGGAAAAATCAGTAGTTTAGTTTTAGCCACCTGGACTGCAGAGCACCCAGGTGGAAGCACTCATCAGGCAGTTAGAAATGTAAAGAGGGAGAAGCAGGGTCAGTTTCTAAAGGACAGTGTTTGGGGGGTGGAGGGGAATTGGACACTGGGAGAGAGGCAATATGAAAAACTCTACAGTTAGACAAAACAAATTATTAGGTCTAATTCTTTAATATAAATAAACTATATATGTATGTATACATCTATAGGTATGTATATATATAACTTCCTATGTATATACAAATATATATATATATTTGTTTTAAAACATTCAGAGTGCCAGCAACCTAAATGGCACTCTGCCATGCTGAGGATTTTGCATAGGCTACCAACATCTATTACCCTAGTAATGAAGGCACATTCAGTCCCAAATCACCTGTGCTGTAGCAGAAAGAGCTGAGCTAGGAGTTGGGAGACCTGAGCTCTAGTCTCAGGTTTTCAGTATAGCCACAGGTAACCTGAACTTTCTAGGTACATCTTCTTACACCCCAAATGAAGGGGCTGACTTATGTGATCTTCATGTTCCCTCCTATTTATACTCTATGACTTCAGAATAGAATTTAAGCATATTGACATGAGTAGAATTTTTGCTAAAATCTACCACTGCAGACTAGGGTGGTTAGGAAAAGTTTTATGAAAGGGTATGACCTAATAAATGATTATACCTAGTAATTTTGGCAGGAAAGCTATTTAAGCATCTACAAATACTTTGTAAAATCCTATACTATTTGGGTCAAATTTGAATTGATGGCAAACTTAAATTTGTTTTCCAAATATGTTTACTCAGCCTGGTTCACAAAAGGACTAAAATCCTATTTTTAAAAAATAACCACCTAGGGCTTATAAATATGAATACATATACAATGGATAATATTTATTTTTAATGTTTTTATTTTCGTTAATTGAGATGTTTCATCATTTGTGTATGTATATGTATACACATGCGTGTGTGTTTATTTGTTTATTCCCTTCCCTACCAGAATTATCTATCTACTTTAAGAATAAAAACATTAACTGCCCAGAAAACAAGACCTTAATTTTATTGCAAAAACATATATGCAACATAAAATTTGCCATCCTAACCATTTTTAATTGTGCAATTCAGTGGCATTAATTAAACTCACCATATTGTGTTACCATCATCACCATCCATTACCAGATTATTTTATCTCTCTAAACAAAAACTCTGTATCCATAAGCAATAATTCCATGTTTCCCTTTCCCCTCGGTCCCGGGTAACCTCTAATCTACTTTCTTTCTCTATCAATTTTCTTATTCTAGACATTTCAAATAAGTAGAATCATACAATATTTGTCCTTTTTGACTTACTATGCAATATTTTAATAATAATAGTAATGACAGCTAACATGGGAACTTAGTATGTATCAGGCACTATTCTAAGTCTTTTATATGCTTTTACTTTTATTTTATCCTTACAATAACCCTATAAGATAGGTCCTATTATTATTTCCATTTAATAGAGGGGCTTAGAGTGAGGATTTGAGAAGAGGTATTAGAGCTTTGAGGAGAGAGTATAAAAAATCATAATTTAAGAGTCTGAAGTAAATGGACTAAGAAAAACAGTATGATTGTCAGGCAACTAGAGTTCCCTTGAGGTAACTCATCATAAATCAGACTGCACTCAGTTCTTTCCCTATAAAAATTCACATTTTACACAATTTGAAGAGACACATGAACCCCTAAAGCTTTCCAGGGAACCACTGGATATTAATACCCTCTGCCTTAAAAAGACAGGATGGCACCCATGCCAGCAAAACTTGACTCTAAACTTCCTGAATGTATTAACATATACAAATGCAGAATATGTCATTAAATATGGGTTGATTAGTCATAAAGCATAAAAAAACAGAGGGGCGTCAAGGCAAATGTAGGTAGAGCCCATTCAAACTCTGTAAGGAAGAGACTAGAGGTATTTTTTTGCATACTGGTTCCATTGGCAAGCCTACCCTTAGCGTGGAAATGAATCTGGGGCTTTCAGCCATAAAACTTCAAGACATCAGCAAGACATCATTTTTGTTGAAGGATGAATCAGTCTTTCAGATTGATGCCATTAAATACCTGATTCACTGACCTCATGGTGGTCTGATTTTCTGCCACCCAACATTATACATCGCCATATACTGTGGAGATTGAATGTGTTAATCCCACGTGAACTTTATGTATTCTAATCCTGTAATAATTGCCTTTGTTTTGTAACTTTCTAATTTAATAAACTAGCATTCAATCTCCTGAGCTTGTTTAATTTGAGTCTGCCCTAAAAGACAGATAAGGTCTTAAAATTAGTTTGTCAAAATAAATTTTCTGAGTCTGGATCATTCCACCTTGGGAGTCTCTTACAGGAGAACAGAGAGCATCTCCCCAGATAGAAACTACAGTTCTGCTTCTACTGAGTAATTTTTCTATTACATATATTTCAACTACACAATATAACTCAACTATACTACAGTCTCAATTTAAATAATGAAAGATAGTGAAAAAAAAGAAAGACAGTGAATAGTAAAAAAAAACTGAAAAATATATCAAATGTTTAGGTGGTAGGCATGTGGATGATTTTTTTCTTTATGATTATCTTCAGTTTTCAAATGTTCTACCAGAAGCACACATTAATTTTATAATTGCATAAAAGATATCAATAAAATATTTTTCATTGCAGCATTATTCACAATAGCCAAAAGGTAGAAACAATATAACTGTCCATCAAAAAATGAACAGGTGAACAAAATGTGATACATGTGCACAATGAAATATTTTTTGGCCATAAGAAGGAATGCAGTTCTGAAACATGCTGCAGGAAGGATGACTCTTGAAAACATTATGCTGAATGAAATAAGCACATAAGGATAAGATTTCACTTATATGAAACATCTAGAAATAACAAATTTGTAGAGACAGAAAGAAAATTAGAGATTAGCTGGGGACAGGGAAAGTGGAGAAGGGGGAGTTTGCACTTGGTGATATAGGGTGTTCACAAATATTGGAAAATAACTAATTAAAAAAAAAAGTCAGAGTAAAGTCTGCAGTTCAGTTAATTAAAAAAAGAAAAATTTTATATAACAGTCAGAACTGATGTGCTAAATCATTCATTTTATATTTTATAGGTGTATTTTTCCTGGAGGTGCTTTTATATGAAACTCAAAGGATTAAAAAGGTAGTAATAGATTATGGGATAAGGACAGAGATTTTTCTTACTTTCATACTTCATAGAGTAGGCAAGAGAAACCTGAACTGACAAAAATATATGCATTCTTGGGTATACACATTTGTCAAAACTTATCACTTAATAATTGTATCATCTCAAAAAAAAAAAGATAGTAAACAAATATTTTACCTGTTAATAACATGCATAGCTGAAGTTCTTACTTAGGGGTGAAGTATACTGATGTCACAACTTTCAAATGCATAAACAAATAGGACATTAATAGGTAGCTAACATTGGGAATAACAGGAATAAATATGGGATAAAGTAAACATAGCAAAATGTTAAGTACAGAATCTAGGTGATGAGTATGTTTGTACATGGGTGTTCACTGCCTATTTCTTAAGCTTTTATTATGTCTTAAATTTTTCATAAGAAAATTTGGGAGGGTAGAACACGTATTATGGCATGTAAAGATTGACAAGTAACATAGTTCATTTAAATTACTTTATTGATTCGAACTTCAGTTTAAGCAAATATCTCATTTAATTAAATGACTAGTATCTAGAGACTCAATGATTGCAACATCATTATTTAAACCAAATACTTACATTGTGACTGTGACAAAATCCAATTCCATTAATAATCTGAAACAAATACTTTTGAACTATTTGATAGTCCAGTCCATTTGGAAAGAGTTCCAAGTCATCAAGAATTGTGTGATCAACAAATTCAAAGACTAGGTACCATCGTTTTTTTTTCTTACATACTTCCAACAGATTCACCAGATTTTCATGCCTCAATTGCTATTATTGAAAAAAATGAAAAACAGTTTGTGTAAGATGAAATTATTAGCAATTAGGCACAATCTAAACTATTTAAAATAGATCTTACCCTAAGGGAAAAAAAAACATCAAAAGAAAATGCATAAACAGTATAGATTTCAAAAGCATATTCTCATTTTTAAATTATAGTCGAAAGACTTTACTGCTCTTTTCTTCTCTCAGAAAACACAAGAAAACCAAAACAATGAGAAAAAAAGAAATGTAACTCCATCACTGATAAAAGTAAGAGGGCTCTTTCATCATTCCTACCCACAATATTCAGTGAATCTGTCAAATGTAGTTTTGATCAAACAAGGGTATAGGAAGAGTTCTCCAAAGTTGGTGACATTTCCTGAAATAAAAAAAGGAAAGGAAAGGAAACACAAAAACACCTTATTTTATATATATATATAAAAAATATATATATATATATAAAATATACATATAAAGGGAACAGGGTACATGGGCTGTCTAGTGAAAGCATCTCTAGAACTGAATGGCACCAAGGAACATTAGAGGAAGTAGGGCTGAATAAGTAATCACATAGAAACACATTTGCTGGAAGCAATCTGTCAGTGAGGCAGAGAGGAAGGCAAAACAATTAATTATGAGCAAACCTGCAACTACAACTATCAGAGACATTAAGGCTAACAGAACTCAATCCCACAGAAGGTCCTGTATCATAAGGAACATTATTATGAACCACAGTGGATTGCTGCTAGCCTGAAACAAAATCCTGGCCACTCTCCAAACAGCCAGTGCAGGAAGGACACACTTTGTTACAAAATAAGGCACAATCACAAAATGACCATTCCAGGATCTATGTAAAGACACTGTAAGAAAGAAGGAGGAAAGGAGAAAGGAACACAAACTTCAGGTGAACACACACCAGGAAAATATGTGACCACCTTTAAAGAGAAAGAAACCACTAGAACACAGCCTTCAAAATCCTCAGTGAAAGAAAGCATAATCGAGGAACTTTATACTCAACCAAACTGCCAGACTGTCATTTAAGTAAAGGACAACAGAAAAATTTTCAATGTGAAGAGTGAATCCATTCAGTACAGGATTAAGTCTTATACAAATGTGGGCATCCTAGTTACAAAATGGAAAGTGACTATTTTAAACCCAACAATGCAAATGATATTACTAACAAATGTAGGAAAAGGAATAGAAGATGCAAAGAAGAGTGCACATATGCTGATTTCCTTGTCAATGGATCAAAATGATATGTTTTGACCTGAAAATCCAAATTACCAAAGTTTAATTATATTTACATATTTAATGGTAAATACTAAGACAAACATCTTCTAAATTCATCTGGTAGATAGTGAGAGAGAGAACAGATACATAGTAATTACTTTACAAACAATTAAGTATATTATATAATACTATAGTTATAAACCAATAGCACAATAGTAACCAATAGCACAAAAGTAAAACCTTTCCCAATTACCAAAGGAAACACAACCAATACAAAACAAGGAATACGGAGACCACATGGAAAATATTTTTGAAACATAAAACAGCATGATAGTATTAAATAATAATAGCTAATACTTACATAATTCTTACCACATTCTAAGCACTA
Organism: Tamandua tetradactyla; assembly: GCF_023851605.1. NCBI lineage: Eukaryota > Metazoa > Chordata > Mammalia > Pilosa > Myrmecophagidae > Tamandua > Tamandua tetradactyla. Next base: position 53,886,015 of record NC_135350.1, on the reverse strand, counting down.
TTCTAAGAACACAAACCCTGTGAAATAGCTATAATTATTCACCTGCTTTAAGATGAGAAAACTACACTAGATAGCAGTTAAGTAATTAACTTGTTCAAAGTCTCAGAGCAGTAATTGTCAAGGGCAGGATTAGAACCCAGTAAGTATGGCCTCTTTTTCGGAAAAATTTTAATTTTGATTGAATTTCTCTTTCTTGTCCAGGACACCCACCCTCTAAATTCACCCAGATCTGCGGCTGATTTCTACACAAGAAATTTAGATTTCTTCTATTTATTAGGCTATACTGACTCTAGAGGAAAAACAAATCAATGAAAACTAAGACCAAACTTCTCTATTACAATTTAATTATAAATAGACAATACTTACTTATTAAAAGAAAGGTCTCAAGTTGGATCACAAAGCACATTCCAAATATATTACTAGTTAAATGAATTAAGGTATATCTATACAATAAAATAAAATGCAGCAGTTAAAAAGAATGAAGTAACTCTATGTCCACTGTATGCAATAATTGCTAAGATATATTAAGTGGGGAAAAAAAGATGCAGGTAAGTGCGTAGAGTACGGTAGCACTTGATATATGCACATACCAACTCCATAAACACCCATATCTTTGCATATGAACAAAATCGCTCCGGTGGATGTATAATAAAGCAGTAAAGTAGTAGCTTACGAAAAGTAGAATAGGTGGTATACAAAGGTGGCAGGGAAACTCATAAAACAGACTTCTGTTACCTATTCAAAAATTAAAATAAGCAGAAAAATATGGATCATGAGAGCTTTTATTTTAAGTTAAAAAAAAAAAAAGCCCACACCATTGGAAACCAAGTTTATAAGAAATATTTATTAGAAAAATGGATTGGGAGTCTAGAGAAGGTTTGGAACCTGGAAAGCTCGGTTGCAGGAAGCACAGTCAAGGTCACACCCTGGATATTCCCAGTTAGGAAGCTTCCACTGACACCTTCACCACGGCCACCACTGAGCACAACTGCCTGTGCACACTAAACCCCATGGATATACTGAATAATCTCTAAACTCTGTTTCTAAACACTGCTTCTGTGTGTTATGCCTTTGGGTAGAACATTCCTTTGGTTAGCCTCCTTCACAGAAGGTAACTATAAGAGGATGGGAAGAGGGAGGATCTCCCACCTTCAGGTTATGTAGTGGGAGGCAGGGCATTGGATCTCAACACCACTATATAAAAAGAGGAGTTCTCATACGTACAGTATGAAGGGGTTCCACTTTTTTTCATACAGACAAAAAATGACCAAAGCTCATTTCGTGTTACAAATGGACATGCACTATTTGTTTGGTTCATTTATTCACTCATTAGGACTTTTGCACTAGCTTTTTGGCTGTAACATTCTTCTCCCAGATCTCTAGACGGCAGGCTTATTCCTGTCATTCAGGTCTCAGCCTCCTGTCACCTCCTCAGCCACTCTCTAGCATGTCACCCCCTTTAATTATTGTCATAGTACTATATAATAGTACTATCCCTATCTGATGTTTAATTGTTTTGTTTTTTTTAATGTGTCCTCTCCCGCTAGGATATAGTGCTCTCTATGAGAGGAGGGGCATTTTCTGTCTGTTCTCTACTATAATCCCCAGAACTAGAACAATCTCTAGCATCTAATGGGTGTTCAATAAATATATATAAACTCCAACATTATTCATTCATCAAATACTTACTGAACACCCACTATAGACCAGCTACTGGAGACCAAGATGCAAAAGCAAAATCTATCTCCCACAAAGCTAACAATCTGAGTAGAAAAAAGCATATAATGATATTTAGAGGAAACAGATTTCATAGAACAAATATATCATGGAGACAATGTCTCGGCTGTTTATCTAATATAAACATTTGCAACCAAGAGGGGGATAATTAATATAAACAGTTTTCAAAGAGTTAAAGCAGCAACCTTTAGCCTGAATAAATGATCTGATGTTTCAACCTGATTAATCATGATCACAAACTTATTTCCTATCATCTGATGACAGAAATACATTTCCCCTTAAAATCATGAAGGGAGGGAGTTAACAAATAAAAACACCTAATTATAATCTAGAGACAACTACGGCATTTCATTTACCATACCATTTTGTCACAAAAAGAAAGTATAGTGATAGTCCCAAAAAGCAATTAATAAGACAAATCATATTTAAAACTCTGAGTGGATTAAAAGGCTTAGTAAGGTTTGGGAATTGGTTTATTTTTAGAGAAAAACATTTTGTACTTTTTAGAAGAGATATAGAGTCTAAACGTGAAGAAGCTAAATTAAAATGTGAGATTAAGTTCCTCATAAGAAAAGATGCACATAGTAGAGCATACAACCTGTTAACAAAACAAACTGAACACCTTAATTTTACAAATTTCATAGCTTATTAGACTTAAATTTTCTGACAAATTCTATTTTAGAAAATTAAATGATGAGAGAATATCAATAGTTCTTTGAAGACTATTTTAGAAAATTTCTAATAGGATAAAACATTAACTTAATATTTTTTTACTCTTTATCAACAATTCAGACAATATCATCAGATAATTTCTCTTTCCCTGCTATCTGTAAACTTCTTCTTGCCAAATTTTCCACAGCAGCCCTAACCCAGCCAATATGATTAAAATACAGACTATTGGTTCCACATATTCTCTCTCTCTCTTTGTGTATATATGTGTGTATATATATATTTATAAATATGTATATATAGATATATATTTTTGGATGGTCTGGGAATCGAACCCGGATCTCCTGCATAGAAGGTGAGCACTCTACTACCAGCACATCCTTGCACCCTGTGTGTATACATTTTTAAAAGCAAGTGTTTACCACATTTGATAGTGGCAGACCAGGTAACTAAGATGAACTCTCTTTCTTAGGTTCCTAGTTGCTAAAACAAATACCATACAATGGGTTGGCTTAAACAATGGGCATTTATTGGCTCACAGTTTTGAGGCTAAGAAAAGTACAAATCACAGTCATTAGCAAGGCTATGCTTTCTCTCTGAAGACTGTGGCATTCTGGGTTGGCTGCTGAGAATACTTTGAAACCATAGCTTTTCTCTTACATGGCAATGCACATGGCAGCATCTTTTCCTTTCTCTTCCGGGTTCCACTGACTTCAAGCTTCTGGCTGCTATCCATAGCTTCTCTACTGTGTCCAATTTTCATTGCTTATAAGAACTTCAGCCATACTGGATTAAGGCCCATCCTCATTCAGTGTGGGCACACCTTAACTAACAACACCTTCAAAGGTCCTATTTACAAATGGGTTCACACCCACAGGACTTGCACATGTCTTTGTAGGGGTTATAATTCAATCCCCAGTAGTCCCTCTACTGAAAAGTCTTAAAAACTTGGACAAAGATTTTTAAAATTGTATTAAAAACATCAAAGAGCTAAGAAGATAATGAAGAATTACTGGGCCAAAATCAAGAACAGGAAAACCCAAAGAGGTAAGTAAGTTCAGGACTGAAAGATGTTTTTCACCTGATTTTTGTGGCCTCATGAAGCTAAGGGGGAAAAGTCAAAGCCCAAAAATCTGCCAAAGGTCTCTGATACCCCATCTTTAATTTAAGCTGGAACCCTAAAAACTACACCTTCAGTGTAAAAATAAACAGAAATAAGCCATCTCTTCATAGACTTCACATTATCTGTTTAGTTAAATGAACCCATAGGAAATTGAGATATCACAATTATCAGATATGGGCTATAGAAAAGACTATAATTTAAACAGTCAAGGAAGCAAAATAAAGAGTTAAAAAGACTATAATTTAAATAGTCAAGGAAGTGAAATACAGAATTTTAGCAGCAAATTGGAATCTATAGAAGGAATGAAGTTCTGAGGCACGCAATTAGGTGAATGAACCTTAAGGACTGCAGGTTGAGTGAAATGGCAGAAACAAAAAAAGACAAAATATTATCATGCCTCACTCATGTAGACTAACTATAATACACAAATTTGGTGAACTGAAATCAAGAGCATGGGTTACCACATTGTGGCCTACCATAAAAAGTCCTAGATTTTAATCTCTTATTAGCAGTCACATATATTCAAGAATTGTAATTGTTATTTCTTAATCTGAGATACTGAGTTGTTTGTATAACATGATCGTTCCCTGAAACTTTAGGTATTTATGTGACACATGGGACTAAAAGTTAGAGTTCTAAAGTTATGAAAGTCAGCAGTACCCCATAAAGGAACTGTTTAAAAAGTTGAAAAAGTGATCAGACTTTGACAAGAAATATGAATGAAGCCGATCTGGACAGGACTGAAAATCAGAATGCAGGGTAAAGGATGATATGGTCCTTATTTTAAAACTTCAACGTCTGTGTACAAAAAAAGGGAGAAATGTTTATTCGGTGCAAAATTTATATTTCGTGTAGTGTATTACCTAATTTAACTTGTATGGTCAGTTTAGTTGAACACCAAAATTACATGGAATCATGAATAGGGCCTGAGATCTTGTTGGTTTGTACAGGTTAGTGTGATGCCCCAATATATCCCAGAATAAGTTAGGCAGTGAATAAAAAAGTATTTTGCAAAGTCCCCTTGGGGGACTTGGAAGAAAGGAGGAAAAATTCAACATCCCATTTGTGGAATTCGGGATATTCTTGCAAGTAGTTGGGACAACAAAATCAATAGGCTGAACCTACATCTTGGGGTTCGACCCTATAAAACTTATTCCCGCAAAGGAGAAGTTAAGCCTACTTATAATAATACCTAAGAGTCAACCCCAGAGAACATCTTTTGTTGCTCAGGTGTGGCCTTCTCTCTAAGTCAACTTGGCAGGTGAACTCACTAACCTCCCTTTATGTGGGACATGACTCCCAGGGGTGTAAATCTCCCTGGCAACATGGGACAGAATTCCCAGATGAGCAACGACCTAGTATTATGGGATTGAGAATGCCTTCTTGACCAAAACAGGGAAGAGAGAAATGAGACAAAATAAAGTTTCAGTGGCTGAGAGATTTCAAGCAGAGCCAAGAGGTTATTCTCATGCATTATATAGATATTACTTTTTAGTTTATGATGTATTGGAGTGGCTGGAAGAACCTGAAACTGTTGAACTGTATCCTAGTAGCCTTGATTCTTGAAGATGATTGTATAATGATACAGCTTTTACAATGTGACTATGTGACTGTGAAAACCTTGTGTCTGATGTTCCTTTTATCCAGGGTATGGACAGATGAGTAAAAAACAAGGATAAAAAATATATAAATAATAGAGGGTGATAAAGGATAAAAATTGGGTAGACTGAAATACTGGTGGTCAATAAGAGGGATGGTTAAAGAGTATGGGATATATGAATTTTTTCTTTTTCCTTTTTCTTTCTTTTTCTGGAGTGATGCAAATGCTCTAAAAATGACCATGGTGATGAAAACACAACTATATGATGATATTGTGAGCCACTGATTGTATACTTTTGATAGACTACATGTGTGTGAAGATTTCTCAACAAAAATATATTTTTTAAAATTGGAATTTATAAAAAAAAGAAATGCAAACTTTAGAACTGAAAAAATAAAATATCTGTAATTAAGAAATCAATTGTTGAGTTTAACAACATATTATGTATTGCCTAATAAGCACTGACCAAATATTTGGGAATTTGAAGGGAGAAAAAGACAGTTCTGCGTTAATAGTAGGAGACTTAAAAATATCTCTTTCAATAATAGAACATCTAGACAGAAGACCAATAAGAAATAGGACATTTAAATGATACAATAAACCAACTAAACCTAACAGACATATACTGAACATTTCATCCAGCAGCAGCAGAATACATATTCTTCTCTTAGTGTGCATAGGTCATTCTCTAGGATAGACCATATATTAGGTCATAAAACAGGTCTCAATAAATTTTAAAATACTGAACTCCTACAATGTATTTTCTCTGACCACAGAGGAACAAAGGTGGAAATCAATACAGAGGGAGTACTGGATAGGTCACAAATATGTGCAAACTAAACAAAATGCTTTTAAACATGAGGACAGCATCACCCTACTAACAAACCCAAAGATTTTACAAGAAAATTACAGACCAATATCTTCCATGAATATAGATGCAAAATTCCTCAACTAAATACTAGCAAACCAAATCCAACAGCACATTAAAAGAATTATAAACTATGATCAAATGGGATTTATTCCAGGTATGCAAGGATGGTTCAACATAAGAAAATCAATCAATGTAGTATACCACATTAATAAAATGAAGGAAAAAACCCACATGATCATTTCATTTTATGCAAAAAAGGCATTTGACAAAATCTAGCACTTCTTGGTTAAACACACTCAGAAAACTAGGAATAGAAGGAAATGTCTTCAAAATGATGAAGGGCACATATGAAAAACCCGCAACTAAAATAAATTCAATGATGACAGACTGAAAGCTCTTCCATAAGATTAGGAACAAGACAAAAGATACTCACTGTTACCACTGCTATTCAATATTGTACTGGAAGTTCTAGCCAGAGTGATTAGGCAAGAAAAGGAAATAAAAGGCACTGAAATTGGAAAGGAAAAGTAACACTTTCCCTATTTGCAGATGACATGATCCTATGTACAAAAAATCTTGAAAAATCCAGAGCAAAACTCCTCAGTTTTTTTCAAAGTTTTTACAAAGATCAGTAATGTTTCCATACACTAGTAATGAACAATCTGAGGAGGAAATTGGGGGGAAAATTCCATTTACAATACAATGGAATTTACTAAAAAAATCTAATATCTAGGAATAAGCCTAACCAAGGATGAAAACTACAAAACACTGCTAAAAGAAATTAAAGAAGACCTAAATAAATGGAAAGATATTCTGTGTTCATAGATTGGAAGACTAAGTATTGTTAAGAAGTCAATTCAACCCAAAGCTTCTTACAGATGCAGCACAATCTTGAGCAAAATTCCAACAACCTCTCTTGTAGAAATAGAAAAGCCAATCCTCAAATTTATATGGAAGTGTAAGGGGCTCCACCCTCAATATTGGGGTTTGTTCATATGAAACTTTAACCCCGCAAAGGATAGACTACGTCTACTTAAAATTAGGACTAAGAGTCACCCCCAGAGAACCTCTTTTGTTGCTCAGCTGTGGCCCATCTCTCGTGCAGCCATAACAGCAAGCAAACTCACAGCCCTCCCGTTTCTATGTGGGACATGACTCCCAGGAATGTAAACCTCCCTGTTAACGTGGGATAGAAATTCTAAAATGAGCTGGGGCTCAACATTATGGGATTGAGAAAACCTTCCGGGAAGAGAGAAATGAGACAAAATAAAGTGTCAGTGGCTGAGAGATTTCAAACAGAATCGAGAAGTTATCCTAGAGGCTATTCTTATGCATTATATAGATTTCCCCTTTTTAGTGTAAGGTGTATTAGAGAGGCTAGAGGGAAGTGCCTGAAACTGTATAGCTGTGTTCCAGTAGCCATGTTTCTTGAAGATGATTGTATAATGATATAGCTTCTGTAATGTGACTATGTGATTGTAAAAACCTTGTGTCTGATGCTTCTTTTACCTATCTTATGGACAGATGAGTAAAACATATGGATTAAAAATAAATAAATAATAGGGGGAACAAATGTTAAAATAAATTTAGTAGACTGAAATGCTAGTGGTCAATGAAAGGGAGTGGTAAGGGGTATAGAAAAAAATAGGGGGAGCAAAGGTTAAAATCCATTGAGTAGATGGAAATACTAGTGAACAATGTCAGGGAGGGGTAAGGGGTATGGTATGTGTGGGCTATTTTCTTTTTCTGGGGTGATATAAATGTTCTAAAAAATGATCATGGTGATGAACATACTACCATGTGATGATGTTGTGAGCCAATGACTGTGCACCATACACAGAATGTTTGTATTTTAAGAATGTTTATGTTTGTATGTTGTTTTGGTTTGATAATAACAAATAAATTAAATTAAAAATAACTAAATAACAGGGAAACAAATGTTAAAAAAATAATAATAAAATAGATACATGGAGAAAAAATGTACTTATTGCAAACTATGGACTATAGTTAACAGTAATATTTTAATATTCTTTCATTAACAGTTAACAAATGTACCACACTAATATTATTGGTCAATGGGTGGATGGGGGTGGGGAGGGAAAAGGGGTTTAGGAGGATTTAGGTTTTTTTGTTTTTTTTTTATTAATTAAAAAAAAAATTAACTAACACAACATTTAGAAATCATTCCATTCTACATATGCAATCAGTAATTCTTAATATCATCACATAGATGTGTGATCATCATTTCTTAGTACATTTGCATCGATTTAGGAAAAGAACTAGCAAAACAACAGAAAAAGATATAGAATAATATAGAGAAAAAAATAAAAATAATAATAAAAATAAAAAATAAAAAAATATATAAAAAAGAAAAAAACAAAAAACACAAACAAACAAAAAAAACTATAGCTCAGATGCAGCTTCATTCAGTGTTTTAACATAATTACATTACAATCAGATAGTATTGTGCTGTCCATTTTTGAGTTTTTGTATCTAGTTCTGTTGCACAGTCTGTAACCCTTCAGCTCCAATTACCCATTGTCTTACCCTGTTTCTAACTCCTGATGGTCTCTGTTACCAATGACATATTCCAAGTTTATTCTCTAATGTCGGTTCACATCAGTGGGACCATACAGTATTTGTCCTTTAGTTTTTGGCTAGTCTCACTCAGCATAATGTTCTCTAGGTCCATCCATGTTATTACATGCTTCATAAGTTTATTCTGTCTTAAAGCTGCATAATATTCCATCGTATGTATACACCACAGTTTGTTTAGCCACTCGTCTGTTGATGGACATTTTGGCTATTTCCATCTCTTTGCAATTGTAAATAATGCTGCTATAAACATTGGTGTGCAAATGTCTGTTTGTGTCTTTGCCCTTAAGTCCTTTGAGTAGATACCTAGCAATGGTATTGCTGGGTCGTATAGCAATTCTATATTCAGTTTTTTGAGGAACCGCCAAACTGCCTTCCACAGTGGTTGCACCATTTGACATTCCCACCAACAGTGGATAAGTGTGCCTCTTTCTCCGCATCCTCTCCAGCACTTGTCATTTTCTGTTTTGTTGATAATAGCCATTCTGGTGGGTGTGAGATGATATCTTATTGTGGTTTTGATTTGCATTTCTCTAATGGCCAGGGACATTGAGCATCTCTTCATGTGTCTTTTGGCCATTTGTATTTCCTCTTCTGAGAGGTGTCTGTTCAAGTCTTTTTCCCATTTTGTAATTGGGTTGGCTGTCTTTTTGTTATTGAGTTGAACAATCTCTTTATAAATTCTGGATAGTAGACCTTTATCCGATATGTCGTTTCCAAATATTGTCTCCCATTGTGTAGGCTGTCTTTCTACTTTATTGATGAAGTTCTTTGATGCACAAAAGTGTTTAATTTTGAGGAGTTCCCATTTATTTATTTCCTTCTTCAGTGCTCTTGCTTTAGGTTTAAGGTCCATAAAACTGCCTCCAATTGTAAGATTCATAAGATATCTCCCTACATTTTCCTCTAACTGTTTTATGGTCTTAGACCTAATGTTTAGATCTTTGATCCATTTTGAGTTAACTTTTGTGTAGGGTGTGAGATATGGGTCTTCTTTCATTCTTTTGCATATGGATATCCAGTTCTCTAGGCACCATTTGTTGAAGAGACTGTTCTGTCCCAGGTGAGTTGGCTTGACTGCCTTATCAAAGATCAAATGTCCATAGATGAGAGGGTCTATATCTGAGCACTCTATTCGATTCCATTGGTCGATATAGCTATCTTTATGCCAACACCATGCTGTTTTGACCACTGTGGCTTCATAATATGCCTTAAAGTCCGGCAGCATGAGACCTCCAGCTTCGTTTTTTTTCCTCAAGATACTTTTAGCAATTCGGGGCACCCTGCCCTTCCAGATGAATTTGCTTATTGGTTTTTCTATTTCCGAAAAATAAGTTGTTGGGATTTTGATTGGTATTGCATTGAATCTGTAAATCAATTTAGGTAGGATTGACATCTTAACTATATTTAGTCTTCCAATCCATGAACACGGTATGCCCTTCCATCTATTTAGGTCTTCTGTGATTTCTTTTAACAGTTTTTTGTAGTTTTCTTTGTATAGGTTTTTTGTCTCTTTAGTTAAATTTATTCCTAGGTATTTTATTCTTTTAGTTGCAATTGTAAATGGAATTCGTTTCTTAGGATTTAGGTTTTATTTTTTATTTTTATTTACTTTCTGGAGTAATGAAAATGTTCCAAAATTGATTATGGGGATGTATGCACAACTGTGTGATGATACTGTGAGCCAGTTATTGTATACTTCAGATGGTCTGTATGGTGTGCGAGTGAATTTCAATAAAACTGTATTAAAAAAAAAAAAAGAGAAAGGGGCGCCAAACAGCCAAAACTATCTTGAAAAAGAACAAAGTTGTAGGATTCGCACTTGCTAATTTTAAAACTTATTATAAAGCTACAGTAATCAAAACAGCATGGTACCGGCACAAGAGCAGTCATACAGATGAATGGAATTGAACTGAGAATTCAAAAATAACCCACCACTTCTACAACCAAATGATTTTTCTGTGAATCTATAACTGTTCTAATAAAAAACAAAGTTTAACACGCAACAGTGTTAGCATAATATAGAAGGGGATAACTGTAATTAAAATATTGTAAGGTTTTTGTATTATCTGGGAGAAGAATAAAGGCATTGAATAATGTTGGACTTATTAAACCTCTAGGTAACCATTAAAAATACAGAAACAGGGCAGTGCAATCGTGGCTCAGTGGCAGAATTCTCGTCTGCCATGCCAGAGACCTGGGTTTGATCCTCAAAGCCTGCCTACGCAAAACAAACAAACAAACAAATAAAAAAATATATATAAACACAAAGTATCATTCCCAAATTATTAGAGGGAAATAAAGAAATATTGTATAATATATTCAAAGTAAGAAAAGCAAAAGAAATATAGGACTGCTAAGACAAATGGTACACATTAAGACGGTAGATTTAAACCAGACTACAACAGAAATTACAATACATGTGAAAGGACTAAATGTGTCAATCAAAAGGCAAAAACTGTTCAACAGGATTAAAAGCAAAATGTAACTATATAATGTTTACAATCATCAAAAAATAATGCAGAAAAATTGAAAACAAAAAGATGCAAACACTGATCAGAATTAAATTGGTATTGTCATATTAATTTCAGACAAAATAGACTTTAAGAGAAAATATTACTATAATAAAAAGGGTTGTTTCATTATGTTAAAAGGAAGATATATTAATTCGCAATTTGATGCACAAATAATATGGCCCTTCAGTATACAAAGTTAAAAAGTAATTGAAATACCAAGAAAGACAAACAAATCCATAATCACACTGGAAGTTTTTTATACCCCTCTTCTCAGTATGGGGCAGAACAAACATAAAAAATAACAGCAAGGATTTAGAAGATCTGAACATCACCATTAACAAACCTGACTTAATGGACATACATAGAATACTTTTCAAGTACACAATGAACCTTTTTTTCTTAATTTATTACATTCTGATCCAAGAAGCAAACCTTAAAAATTTCCAAAGGAATAAAATCTTATACAATTTATACTCAGATCACAGGGCAACTGAGTCACAAATAAATAACCAGGGGAGAAAACTTAGAAAATTTTCACATTTGGAAATTAAGAAATATTCTTTTACATAACTCAGAGGGTAAAGAAATATTCTTTTACATAACTCAGAGGGTAAAGAAATATTCTTTTACATAACTCAGAGGTTAAAGAAAATGTAATGGAAATAAGAAAATACTTTGAGCTGATGATCAAAATTTCTGGGATACAGACCAAGCTGTTCTTAGAGGGAAATGTAGCCTTAAATACATATATGGGAAAAGAAGTCTGGAAATTAATGAAGTAAGCATCCATTTCAACAAGTTAGGAAAAAGAATAGCAAATTAAACCTGTGTAAAGTAAACAGAAGGAATAAAATAAGATAAAAAATGAATGAAATATAAATACAGGTGATCAACTAGACCAAACATTGATCTTCTAAAGATAAATAAAACTGATAACTTCTGATGAGAATGATTAAAATGGGAAAGAGAGACAAGAAAAAGTTAACATAGTAGCCTTGAGAACACTTTGCTTAGAAAGTCTTTTTTATAAAGTTGGTCTTTGGCTGGCATGTGGGAATTTGGATTTCACCAGGGTCTCTTTTACTTCCAGAAATGATGAGTGGCTTACTGTGCAAATAATATGGTTTATGTTGAACACCCACTATCCTTCTGGGAGTATACAATTTTGGCATATGTTAGAATGGTGTCTATGTGACCAGCTCCCAGTAAAAATCCTGGACAAAGTCACTTATGAGTTTCACTGGTAGACAACATTTCACATGTATTGTTACAACTCATTGCTGGAGGAATTAAGTGCAGATACCCTATGGGACTTCACTAGAAGAGGACTCCTGAAAGCTTGTACCATGTTTCCTCCAGACTTTGCCCAATGCACCTTTTCCCTTTGCTGTTTTTGCTGTATGTCCTTTCATTGATAAATCATAGCCAGGAGTACAGCTATGTGCTGAGTCCTTTGAGTCCTCCTAGTGAATCATCGAACCTGGGAGTCATCTTTGGGACCCCTGACACAAAAAAGATAGATAATTGATGACAGAAAGACAGATAAAAAGAGAGAGAGATGATAGAGATAGGTAGGTAGATAAGAAACAAATACTTTTAAAATCATGTAAAGATTCAAGAGATGAATAAATACATGCATAATCATTTTATTTCTCCTTATTGCCAAAAAAGAAATTAATACTTTAAACCTAACTAGAAAAATAAAAATACAAAAACCAGTAATTTTTTTCCTGAAAAGCTCAATCTTGATCAAAATACAATTCCTATTTCTTTCAACTCAACATATATATTTACTCACCTTTAGTAACTTGATTTCTCGCATAGCAATTTTTTTAACCATTTTGTCATCATCACTTTCTAAGAACTTCTTGATTGCCACAATTCTTCCACTATCTTTATTCCTACACTTCACCACCATTCCATAGCTTCCTTCTCCAACCAATCCTAAATTCTCATATTTCTCCATTTTAATTTAAAACCAGTATGAATTTTTTTCTTACTGTGAAAAGCAAAACACAGAGTTAATAATATTGAGTATATTTATTTCCTCTACTCTCCTAGCAAATTAATTCTTCTCCACTTGTTATCAGTGTTAGAGCAGTCACTGTGCTGATGGTTGTCCTGTGGTGACTCACAATTTTTTATTCTGTTTTCACACTTAAGCTATGTTTTCAAAATATTCAGACACATTCCACATTAGAAAAAGCAAATGGAGCTGAAGCCATTAACTTTAAATTTTATTTCATGTTAATGAAATGCAATATTTTTAATTTAGATAAAGCCACACTTGAACTATCATAAAGAACAATTACAGCTCACTTAAGAAAAGCATAATTCCTTTTCACTCAAAGTTGAAAAAGGTACAATTTAATTTGGCCTTAATGAAGATCAAATTCATTTTTTTCTACCAGCTTAAAAAAAATCAAAGTAAAAATCTTTATGCACTTTCTATTCAATGGGAAAAGATATTTGTGCACAAATGATTGCATGCCCAGTTAACACTAGGTATCTTGGACAAAATATTTGTCTTTACTTTTCTAACAGAGAATTAATTAAATTCACAGTACATAAGCTATTTAAAAAAAAAACCTGGATACAATCTTTCAAATATCCTGTTAGTGATTACTCCTTTTAACTATGATCATTTAAATTTCGTTTTTGGAATTCTTTCACATCCCATTAGGTGGCACTTTCTGGATAAGGGCAATCCTAAGAAAATTTTTCTTGCTTTACTTATTGATGATGAAAGTCAACACCAATTCAAGTTATTCCTTATTTTATTACCAGTTTTAACGGTAGATTCTACTGGGCTTATTTACAGATCAGTGTCCCCAAACACTAACTTTCCACACATTTGATATTTCAATTTCTGGCACTACAATTTTTAATAAATTCTTTTTTATTTGAAAAAATTCTCAATGTAAATCTATCCCTCCCTTTCATTTTTTTTTTCTTCCATAAGCAGAAGAAATTTTATTAAGGACTAGGTTCTAAAGTTTATCATACATCGGACAAAAATAGAGAATCTATAACCTGGATAATTTTTAAACATTTTGCCATGTGTCCTCAATATTTGAAAATGCAAAGTGTATAGAAACAAAAATTACCTTGAGCATGTTGTTCTGAAGTGTATCACAAGCTTACATTATGCAAGTTATTCTCCCAACCTACTGCACATTTGGACACACCACGTGAACACACCTTCTTTAAGTGGCACTGTCTACAAACACCTTAAAAGTATTAGGTCATTCAGAGTCCCTTGTTTCCCGAAACAGTTACTCATACACCGTAACTTTTCGTGCCTTCTACCCTTAAACCTAAGGGCAACAGAAACTAAAAAGCAGCACAGCTAACTGGAAATGTGGTATTCTGGACATGTGTCACGTAAGCAAATTATTCCAATACTAATAATTTACATGATATGCTTGGATAATGCTAATTTTTAATTTTGCTAAGACAGATCGAAATCTAAACTGATTCAGATGGATAAAACGAGATAATACGTTAAATATTTTACTTACTGTGTCTTTAAAAGTCCCTCACATGGAAAGATATTCAACTTGGAAGGTTTTCAACTTGGAAACAAATTCGAGGTGAAATGCATCTCAGTCACCGGCCTAAAAGATGCTGGCTAGCAAACCAGCAATTCCAGTGCTGTCGTGATTTCTTCAACCGACACAGTTACGGGTCCCAGGTGAAGCAGGCAGGGAGGCAGATGGGCCTCGGCCCGCCGCAGGTTCACACTCGGGAGGACCGCGGGCCGCATGCCGTCGTCGTCAAGGCAACGACCTCACTATGTCCCCAACCATAGGCACAAAGTCTCCAGAGAGAGATACGGCCTAGGTCAGACGGCGTCCACCGCAAACACCAACAGCCGGTAAGGCCAAGGCCTGTAGAGAAATCAGCTGGAGGTGAGAGGGCACCGCCCGCGGTTCAGACGACGCACAGTCCCTGGAGTCTGAGAACCAGCGCACTCCAAGCAGCGCCGGGCGAAGGCGTGGCCACCTAGCTGCAAGGGGGTGGGCCCTCCCACGGCCCCGTCCGCCCCGAGGAGCCGGTCCTCCCTTGTTCTGATTGGCCAATCCCTGTCGTCGTGAGCTATGATTGGCTTAGCCCCAACGATCCCGCTCCCCCAGGTTCTGATCCTTGGCGCGAAGGCTGCCTCATCCCCTACAGACCTACGTTCGAAACTTACGGGGACGACTTTTCCGCCTTTGCGGGATACCCCTTTTCCCAACTGATGACAAGACGGGGTTCTTGGGGCTCACGGTAAGGGTAAGGGAAGTGGTGTTCGTGTAGGACCTGGAGAAGAAGTCGAGGGGAAGTGTGCTAAGAGCGGGATATGGAGCGTTCCTTCCAGCCTCCCAGCTGGGCGGCAGGCGGGCCCCGGGCGCCCTCACCCGGGAGGTTTGGGTCCCGGTCGTCTTTCAACTCTTTCACACCTGAGCGGTGGGGACCAGGTCTGGGCCACGTACGAGATGAGGATGACGATCTAGGAGGTGATAATAGAGGAGGAGAAATGAAAGGAGGTTGTCGACCACAGACATTAGGAGGAGCTTCAGGAGGACAGCCTGGACACTGAAAGCGAGGGAAGATTTTAGAGTAGAGAGATAGAGTGGAGAAAGAGAAGCCATGAATGAAATGAGAAAAGTGTTGGGATGGTTGGGAAACTAGAAATGATGTGCAGTACTGGAGTGTGGCAACCAAGTGGAGTCTGAGGATGCGATGTTTAAATCTTGTCTTTAAATATAAAAATATTTATGATACAGACTAACTCTATTCATGATCAGGCATGTCTGATAGGTCAGAATGAATGAGGCACATTTTGAGGTAACACAAGAAACAGGGCTTTACCCATTTTCAAGGAATTTTGGGCTAGGTGATTCTCCATTAGTGAGGAGGTGTTAAGGTCACTCAGTTATTTTTCTTTAAATCATAACATTTTATAATCATATTTGGTTTCTAAAATACCTGATACAGGAGAGAGTGTGTCTTAGATAGCAAAGATTTATACCCATAGTCAATATTAAGGTATTAATAACTAATATTAAGGTGTTCATTCCTTCTTGTATGCTAAAAAGTAAACAGTCTGGTTTATAATTTGAGTTTTTAGCATGAATTAATTTTCCAAGGCTTTATCACTTTGGCCAAATTGTTTAAAATCTAGTTCTGGAATCTGTAGCATTGAGAACCAGACCTGGAACCTAGGTATAAAAAGAATAGAATTCTAAAAACTAAAATATAAAATAAAAAATTAAAAAAAAATTAAAAAAAAAAAGAACAGAATTCTTTGCGCAATCCAAGATGTAAGTCTTAATGGAGCAGTTAGCTCTGTTGTTAGTTCTGACGTTGTAGAGAGCCATTCCCCATTTTGTTAAAACTATAGGCTATAATAGAGTCTGATGAACTTCTTTTATATGAAGGACAGACCCCTTTTATAAAGTAGCAGATCTAGATTTTGTTGGGCCTGACACTCAAGAACAAAAATGTAAAAATATTTTACTTTTGCCAATTTTACAAGAACATCCAACCATAGAAACATTTTAAGTCCCTTCCATGCAGGAGACCCGAAGCTTAAGTAACCTGTTTATAATCCATGGGGATCCAAAGTTCAAGACTGAAAACACTGGATTTATTGAATAGGCAATGCTTGAAAACAATTTCAAAAAATAGTTGAATTTGAAAGCCAGTTATAAAGGAGATAGTTTTGCAAAAATTATACATCCTGGGTAAAACCATCTATAGTATTGGTGAAGAGAAGGTAGTATTGTATAGAATTAGGATTGGGTTATTTTATATATTTTTCTTTCTAAATGGGTAAATATTTGTAGGGAGAAGAGAGTACATAGAGAAGCTTTAAAGAGGGAATAATGAAAAACCAAGGATAGGGAGTAAAGAGAAGGTAATAAAAGTATGAGAAAGGCTTGGCCTTGGTGGGAAGAGGTTTAGAGAAAAGAGGTAAAACTGGGAAGAGTGTAAGGCAGACATAATGGCTGGCCAAGATCTTCTCAGCGAAATAATTTTATTTTTGCAGTAAAAGGTAATAGTGAGATTGAGGTTCAAGATTTTGAAATAGGTAGTTATGAAAGAAAGTAATTTTGACATGAAAGGAATACAAAACAGTAAAATGTGCTCCTTTGAGCCTGGAAACGTGAATTTACAGTTAAACCTATTGATGCTGTTTCATAAGGCTTGGCAACCTCATGGGCAAGACTGAAGGAAATAGATGGCATGTAAGCTACCTCAGAAAATTGGCAGGGCAGGATTTAACAAAGGACTTGAGAGAAGACACCATTGAAATGGCTAGCCCTGAGTTTCTGCTAGATACAAAGACAAATTATGACAGAAACTAGCAAATAAATTGAAAATGGAGAGGAACTAAGAGACTGTAGGTCATGATATGCATGAAGAGTAAGTTTAATGGGAGTGAAATGGAAGGAGAAAAAAGTTACCAAGGAAAGTAATTTGAATTCAGATTTTGGAAGAGACCCAAGATGATCATTTCTAAAGTGTGGAATATTTACCTGCTATGGATAACAGAAGTTGAGTAAAAAGTGTCATTTGAATTGAGAAGTTCAAAGAAATTTAAAGGTCGCAGTATGAAAAGTGATTAACATGAATTACCAAAGGGGGACTATGGAAGAGCTTGCAAAAGAAATTTTAGTCACTACAGAAAGTCAAAATGTTCTATAAATCCAAGGATAACTTTATGGGGGAGGATGAGATGGACGACGAGAGAGGAGCACTTGAGAAATGGCAATGAAACAAAGGTCAAGATAAACTAAAGGCCATATGACTCAGCAATTACTCACCTAGGTATATACCCAAAAGAAGTGAAAACATATGTTCACACAGAAACTTGTACAACCATGTTCACAGCAGCATTATTCATAGTTGCTAAAAAGTGGAAACAACCCAGATTGTCCATCAACGGATGAATGAATAAACAAAATGTGGTACATCCATTTGATGAAATATTATTCAGCCATAAAAGGAAATTAATTACTGACACATGCTGAAACATGAAGTGTAAAAACATTGTGCTAAGTGAAAGAAGCCAGACACAAAAAGCCACATATTGCATAATTCCATTTATATAAAATGGCCAGAATCGGTAAATTCATGGTAAGTAGATTAATAGTTTCTAGGGGATGGGGGAAGAGAGGAATGAAAGTGACTTTTTTTTACATGAGAGTTTCTTTTTAGAATTTTTCCTGGAATTAGTGCTGATAGTTGTACAACCATGTAAACTTTTACAAGGTTTTGTAAATATACTAAAAAGTACTGAATGGTTCACTTTAAAATAGGTGAATCTTATATGTGAATTATATCTCAATAAAAAATACACTACAGGGGAGCAAGACTTATACAGCCATTCTGGAATTCTTTTTCGATAAATTTAAATATTTTAGCTAGACTAGCCCCATTCTCTGAATCATCCCTTAAATGGCTCTGGACAACAATCATGCTTTAAATATCATGGCATCCCAAAACAGTGTGCTTAAGCCAGTTTAAAGCCTTTCACTTAGGTTCTATGAGATCCTGCAGGTTGCATGTGATTCTGATGCATGTGAGTCCTTAGCATCATCTCAAACTGAGTCACCAAGTGAATGGAAGGTCCATAAAATCTTCAGACTACAAAAAGTAAGGTTCTTTATTAGTAGCATACTATAGAGCATGCAACAATGAATACATCTCAGTATTCTATTAAGAAAATGAACTAATTTTGATGAATTTTTGTTCTTTGAGGAAAGACCATTGCCATAGAAGAGTTATTTCTATTCTCAAGCTTGTAGTTTATTAATGGCTTCATTACTACATTAAAAAGTCATAAAGACAATTAGATTTGGAAACCTAATTGTATAATTACCTAAAACCTAAGTGTATAATTTACCACTTATTTTGCTAAGTTCAACGTACACCTTGATCTGATTTGTGCATCACCAACACACTATCATATTGGTGAGAACATGGGAATCTATTTTGCGAATCTTTAAAAAAAGTATATATTGTTTGCACTGTAAACACACCTCTTATTAAAACGCTCTCTTGACATCTCATGTCCCTCTAACTTTTTCTCCATTCCTCCTTTCTCTTCACAGCAAAACTACAGAAATAGTCTGTGTTCATCAGTTCCATTTTTTACATCCAGTCGTCTGTTAGGTGTTTGTCCTTTCACTTGGTTGAAATAGTTCTTATCAAAAGCCAGTATGACCTACATCTTGCCAAAGCCATCTATAGCAGAGATAACTAGCCATCTCTATATATCACCTCACAATAAGCTTGTACCTCTTTTTCCTGTTTGTAAGAGTTGTTTACTCTTGCAACCTCTGTTGCAGTAGGGGGTGGAGTGGCCTGTGACTAAATTTAAATTCAAGTCAATAGAATATGAGAAGTGATTCCTATCCTGGCCCATAAAAATGTCCCATTCGGGAAACAAATGGAAATTTTAGATTGTGTATAAGTCACCACACATGCACACATGTACCCATAGAGCTTAACAACATGAGTGAACCTTAGTGTAAACAGCATGCTAAAGTTAATAGCATAATCATAATATTGCTTCATAAATCGTAACTAAAGGACCACAGCCCAAGTATCCATCAACAGATGAATGGATAAACAAAATGTGGTATACATACAATGGAGTATTATTCAACTGTTAAAAGTAAAGCTGGGGGTGGGAGGTGGAAGAGTTCAGTGATAGAATTCTCGCCTGCCATGCAGGAGACCTAGGTTCAATTCAGATCCATGCGCTTCCCAAAAAAACAAAAAATTCAATAAAATGGTACTGCAGTAACAGGATACTCACATAGAAAAATAATGAAATGAGACTGTGCCATACAGCAAACAGAAAAAAAAAAAAAAAGGAAAGCTGGGGTGAGTGTAGGGAATGGGGAATTGATGCTTAAGGGATAAAGAACTTGTTTGGGTTGTTGGAAAAATTTTGGGAATGGATGGTGATGATGATAGCACAACATTGTGATGGAATTAATGCCACGGAATCGTACTTCAAAGTGGTTCAAATGGAAATTTTTATAGGTCATATGTTAACAGAATAAAAACTTTCTAAAACCATAGAACTGAACAAAACAAAGGGTTAACCCTAATGTAAACTAGACATAATTATAACATTGTTTCATCACTTGTAACAAAGGTGTCATACAAATGCAAAATGTTAGGGAAAACAATGTTTGAGAGGGGTATATAGGAACTCTGCACTTTCTCATGATTTTTCTGTGAACCTTCAACTACTCTAATAAAAAAAAAATGAGGAAAAATTATGTCCCATTCAAAATCCTCCATGTTTATTCTTTACCCTTTCTGGCAGTAATGGAGATGACTCCAGTGTGCTCTTGAAGCCACACACTGAATTGATAGAGCTGCTATTCATCTGTGTCCCTAAATAACTAAGGGGGAAGGGTCTGGCCACGGACTATCACTCTCCTAGTATTTTACATGAGGGGAAAGAAAACCACCTATTGTGTTTGTGCCATTATATATTTTGGGGTTTATTTATTTTAGCAGCTAGCCCATCCTAATCAATTTACCATCATACTTGACCTCTCAGTAGCATTTGGCCCAGCTGCCTATTCTTTCCTTCCAAGAGTCTTGAAACTTATCTTTCTATAACACTATTATTTGCCAGGTTTTGTCTCACTCAGTTTTCTCTGCAGGTTCATGTACCAGAACCCTAAATGCTGGGAGTAATTCATCGCACATTTTTGTCTCTTCTCTTGTATACTCTTCCGAGGTGAATTCATCTAGTCCAATAACTGTAAAGAACTGGCCACTCATAGGACTGATTTCTTTCTCCCCCAGAACTCCGAAATCATACATTTAACTGCTTAACATTTCTTTTAATTAATCCAATAGGCATATTAAACTTAACATGGCTGAATCAGAACTGTTGCTTTTCCCTCCATAATTCACTCCTGCTCCTTCTCTATCTTTCCTGAATCCTTTCCCTCATGTTCTAAATGCAATCCCTAAGCAAGTTTTCTAAGTACTATCTCACAAATCTATTAGAAATAAATTTAGATTGAAATGCTAGTGATCAGTGAAAGGGAGGGGTAAGGGGTATGGTATGTATGAATTTTTTTTGTTGTCTTTTTTTTTCTGAATTGATGCAAATGTTCTAAGAAATGATTATGAGGATGAATATGCAACTATGTGATATTGTGAATTGATTATATATGTAGAACTGAATGATCATGTTTGTGTTTGTTGCTGTATTTTTTTAAAAAATTTTTTAATTAAAAAAAAAACCCTATTAGTTGACCACTTATCATCTTCATTGCTATAACCGTAATCTAAGCCACTGTCACCTATCACCTGACACCTCTCTCCAAACAGATCACATATCCTAAATACTAGGGAAGGCTGGGTAACACCTCTGCAAAGTTGCCACTCAGTTGCTTTGTATTCTTACTTAAATGCTTTGCATAGCATTTACAACTACCTTTTCATGATCAAGTTCAGAGAAACCAAGGGCCTTGTCTATTCACTCTGGTATACCTAGCATGTAGAATAGTGCTGGCACAGAGGTGCTCAAAGACCACTCGCTAAACGTTGTTAAATGGGTTATCTTCATTCAAAGTGCTTGAAGGAAAAAAAAAAAAACATGCGCCATGGTATTTATGAGAACCGTTTATGGACTGGATTAAGGGAGGATATCCTTTTGGATCATCAGTATTTCTTGTAATTGGCAGAGCAAGTATTGTTTTGGAAATGAAAAGGTACAAGCCAAAGGGAGCACATAAGAAAACAATATACAAAACAGCACAATCCTAGATAAACTGATCTTCCCAGATCAAGCTCACATCAAAACCCAGGACTACCTAGCACTCCTGCCTCCCGACCCTGAAAGCCTATTTTTCCCTTTTGTTCTTACCACCCATATTACTTATCCAAATAAACCAGTGAGAAACTTCAGATTCTTCAACACTATCCTTTACACCTCCTCAAGAACTGGTCATTTTACCCCTTTTCAAAGTTGTCAAATTGTTTAGGTTTCTAGCACCACTACTCTAGTCCAAGCTATCATAGCTCTGACTATAATACCACCACCATCTTTTTTCCTGGTTTACTCTAATTCATTGATGACATCTCCAAATTTGTTTACTCTATAGCCTAGCATTTCAAAATAGATTATCTTGTCACTCGTTGCCCGCTCCACCCCAACTCCATTCCCCTTTTAATACCTTCCCATTGCTCTTGGGATAAAAAACAGTCCTTAAAGCCTTCGTGGTCTGTCCCTACCTACCTTCTTAACTAAACACTCATTTGTACTCCCCCATAGGACTTCAGTCCCTTCCAATGTCTAAGAACAGCATTTATTTAATTCATCATTTAACAGTATTCTCACACTTAAATGCTCAAATATTTGATGAATGAGCCAGTGGAAGTAAATGAGTAACATGAAGGAGTCTTCTTATAGCCTTGAAAATGGATTGGGGGTGGAAGAGGGAGACAAAAAAGAGATATTCAGTGGAAGAGACTCCAAAAGTTTCTAGGTTGATTAAATAGGTTAGAAAAATGGGTGTTCCTTATCAGAGAGCCAGCTATATATACAAGTCATTTAGAGAAATACACTGCTTTGGACTTCCCAATTTTGAATTATCTGTGTAGGATATCCAAGAGGATATATATGGCCACTGAATGATAAGAGGGAGCACAGAAAACAGTTAAGGCTAATTAGTCATGCTACAAAAGTGAAAGAATTTCAAGCAGGCAACAAACTTTATCAGAAATTGAGGGACCAAGGACAAGAGATCAGTTAATTTGGCAATTAATAGAAGGCTGGTAATCTCTCAGTAAATGTTTAATTTTAAATCTGCATTTATTTATAGTATTTTGCCCAGTATTTGATAATGCTAAAAATGGACTTATAATTGCAAAGCAGGTTAAACAGGATGTCATATAATACATAAATAGCTTTGAATGTTCAGTCTCAATTGTTCAAGAATACCCAGAAACTTCAATATTTAAGAATAATTTGGCTGAGCTTTGCAAATTTTTAAACACTATTTTTTTTAAAACTAGACAGATATTGAAGTCTATCACAACAAGGAACTTCTAACATGACTTAACAGGTGTTCATTTATTCAGTAATCGAAATAATTTAGAACTCTAATATCAAGGTGACCAAAATACAGTCTGCTACTAAATAATTAGAAACGTTATGAACAGAGAATTGAAAAAAAAGAAATCAAAAGTTTTTAATATGTACTAAAAATAAAAATTAGGATGACCAAATCTTCCCAATTTAAAGGAAAAATATAAATAGTCTGCCAATTTTTCATTCACTTCCTACAAAGAATATACT
This sequence comes from Tamandua tetradactyla, assembly GCF_023851605.1. NCBI lineage: Eukaryota > Metazoa > Chordata > Mammalia > Pilosa > Myrmecophagidae > Tamandua > Tamandua tetradactyla. The sequence continues at coordinate 53,862,576 of NC_135350.1, read as the reverse complement.
ATATTATATAGTATAATGGAAATGAAACATCTTGAGTGGCTAAATTTCATATATTTTGTTCCATATAAATTTCCTATACCAAATGATGATTTGGGTCTTCAAATTTGAGTCTATTTTCAACATAGTGTGGGATATACATTTTACCTCTTCTTAAAAAAAAGAAAAGGCTTTCCACAGCCATAAAGTCAGGTAATAAAAGTGAGCTTGAAATATATATATAAAAATTTTAAGTCCTTTCTTAAGATTTAAGAGCTTTTCTGGCTTCTCTCCATTACACACTTGTGAAGTCTGAGTTAGGAATCTTCATAAACAGTGCTATGAATATATCACCAGGGAAAGTTAATCTATATCATCCCCTTTGAGGAAGGAAAAGTCTCAAGTTCTGAAATCCCATATGCCTTAGGACCTCATTTTTTATTTTATATATTTACAAATGATTAAATACTTTAATATTCTTATAGAGCTTAACAAATTTGTTCCAATTTCTGAACTTGAGTCATGTCCATGATTTCAGATTTCATTCTTTCCATCCCTTCTTTTCTCCTTTCCTCCTGTGATATGAGGTAACAAGCCTTTAGCAGTCTGCTTTAGATCATTCTCACCCTCCTTATTACTCCTTATTCTGTTCCAACATTCTTTAACTTATCTCTATATATATGTCAGCCTTCTAACTGGACTGGGTAAGGACACATCTCTAGCAATACTCAAGTCTTACATGGTGTACGTTTTTATACATACAAATATCACATATAATTAGCAGTTTTAGAACACTGCTTGTTTTTGCTTAAGTTGTGTGAAATGCAACTAGAGAAAATATTTTGGAACATAAATCTACAGATTAAATTAGGGACATAGATAAATGCTGCAGACATCAGTAGTTTATTGTATGTTTAGTCCAAACACATTCAAAATGGAAACTCAAAGAATACTTTTCACCTGAAACAAACTAAATTCTACTAGCATATAATGCTTAACACATTACAGCAATAAAGATGGTAATCCATTGTCTTCTATACCTACTAAAGCCAAGATGGTAAACCCAATTTGGTTGCAATAGTGTCTTAAGGATAGAATATTACCATCAAAAATAAAATAAACAGCAAATAACAGTAATGGTAGATGAGTATCTTTACTTCACTGAAAAGGGGACAAAACGTTGAAAGTCCACAGTACTGCAGGTGAACTATCACCATGTAAACCTCTCCACGTGATGTTTTGATGTTTTATTCATGGTATGTAAAGACTGAAGCTGAATGGCTTCTTAATTTAATTTTCTATTCACTTAACTTTTGGTGCCAGATCAGGGCAATATCCTAGACTGTAAATTTTATATATCTAAAATGGGAAGAGAAAAAAAAAAAAAGAGTAGAGGGAAAACATTTTAAAAAAGGGAACACTGACAATAAACCACTTATTTAAAAGCAGTTTGAATAAAGACTTCAAACCTTAAAAGTAATTTTCTGCTAAGAACTTCAAGTACTTACACCTAACATCACAAAGTGTAAAACTGTTTAAAACGGGGGAGAAAAATCCCTAGACACCCCCAGCCCCCCCGCCAATGGAAACTATGAGAAATTTGTGTCCCCCAAAATAAATGCAATAGTGCAAGACATTTCCTCAAACATGGAAGACCTCATTAAGGGGGGAAAAAAAGATAAAAGACATTTAATTTTACTCATACTGCCCAATACATGAACAACAAAATACGAGCGAGTCATCATTTGGTAGTTTACTAGACAGCAACCAGCTGCATAATTTGGAAACAATTTGCTACTATATCAAGTGCATTTTTTGTTTTTACTAAAATCGAATGGAGAAGTCTTCCATGCTAACAAGCAGCTTTTAAGTGGTCACACTTATTTACCCCACTCCTAACCTGAAACATCAGAAACTGGTATGTACTGAATGCTCCAAGCATAAAATTTGATATCCTTTGCCATACTTGCAGTTTACTGGAACTATAAAGACATAATAATCCAGCAGCTACAAACTTTGCTCACAGAATTGTTTAAAGATTCATGTAAAAATAAAAGATATCGTCCCAGACTTAAAATTCAGGGCCACGCGGGTGCTGACATCAGTTCAAGAATTGTGCAAATGAATGACAGTTCCGTGCCCCCCCCAAATAGAAAATGCAAACACTTAAGAGCTGCTGTTCTTTTCTCTGAAAATTGCAGTATCCTCACTTCAGATTTTCTTGCCATTTATGGAATTTGACTGCTTTTAAAATGTCACAAAAAAATGTACATCAAGTTGATTGACTTTTCAAAGCACCTCTCAAGTGATACGCTTCTACATTCACGTTCAGCTTAGAGAAAAGTCAAATACAGACTTACTCAAATAACTGACTCTGACTTCCTCTTTCCCTCTCCCTCCCAAACACACAAGGCTCCCTCCCACAGAGAACATAAAGTTGGTAACTGAAGAACAAGGGAAAATAATATACTAGTCAACTTTACTGATTTTAAGATACTGCAATTTTTATACACTTCAATGATTTTTCAACATTTTGCAGCTGTTTGGCTTTGCAGCACAGCAATTCATACACTACTGTACAAAATTACCAGCAAGACTGGAATGATGTATAATAGAAGGCACCATCATGCTTATTACATTACCAGAGAACAAAAATACAGTAAAGACAATTTTCACTGTACACAAGTTAAAGAAAGAAAAAACAGGAGGAGGAGTGTGTTGAGCAGCCAGCCGTCCCTGTACTGAAGAGGGGCAGGTAGAAAAATCTTAGATATGGAACTACTAAATCTGGTCTAATACTCAAGACCATAGCATTTGAAGTTCTGAATTGTGTTATTTAGTTCATAACTAAATGATTTCCTTCTGGAATATACTTGCAGTCTTGTTAAGGTTTGTGTGTACACACGCTGGTCACAGCAAGCAGATAAAATGCCCTCATCATTTCACAAGCTATTCTCTACTGGAAAAGAGGATGATTTTCTTTTCCCTGTTGCCTCCTGTTGCAGATGTCAATGTTAATGAGGAGTTCAGAGTACCCATTAGTGCATTTTGATGAGTGCATAACAAGTTTCTGTTGGTTTGTATTTTGGGGGGGGGAGTCAAGAAAAAGGCAAGATTCTCCATTTGCACAAATTGCACTATTTGTGTTTCCAACATTAATAAGCAGAAACAGTAACACTTAAACAAAATGTGCAGCAGAGGATTTTTTTTTTGACTCAAAGGACCTGAATTCAGTTGGGCATGTCCTTTTAAGTTCATTTTGTTGTAGACGGTTTAAGATATGGTCATTTCTCAGTCCTTAATTCTCCAAGTCTAGATTTATAAATTAACAGTGTGAATCCTGTTGTGAAATTGGGGAAATAATGTCCACCTCAATTTAACTGATAACCAAAAGATGCTTTTCACATCAAAGAAATGATCAAAAAGGCTGTGTCACATTCCAAAGCCAAAAAAAAAAAAAAAAATTAACAAGAATGCAAACACGATGAATAATGTACTACTGCCCAAACTTTGCCAACAGTGGAGCTTCAGCGACGTTGTCCTGCAAAGCGGCCTTCCATTTGCCCGGTTCCTCTTCCAGAGCCAAGTTTCTGTGCCATGCCACCTCTCGGAGGAGGTCCTCGTCCATCGCGGTCACGCATCATTCCACTACCCACTATTCCACGTGGGCCACCAGGACCTCGATCACTGCGTCTGATATCCCTGCGGTCATCACCACCTCCTCTGGTTTCTCGCTCTCGTGCAGCTCTTGTTTTTTTCTCTTCCACATTTAAACGTACTTCCCCTCGAAACATAATCGGCTTTAAAAGAAGAGAAAATATATGCATGGGCAGGTTAGACAGCAATAGTAATGCATTTCCTTTCACAGGTAAATAAGAAAATCCTAAGAAATGAAAAAAAAATCTTTCATGAAACTCTTAATGTGCCACGTTTTCTAACTTTCTTCAACAGAACAATGAAATTTAGAACAATCTACACCTCAGACTTTAAAACTATGAACAAATATTTATTCTTTGCATAAATACCATTTCATAATGAACTATTTTTAGCTTTACATTAAATAAAGATTCTCTATGGTTTTAAAATGCACCAAATTAATACTATTTACTACAGGAAAAAAGTCTTGAATTATATGCCCTTTGAGTCACTTACTTTTGCAATTAAGATTCTCTGAACTGGTTCAGAGTCATCAAAAACCACAAAACCAAAATTTGGAAGCTTTCCCCCAACACCCTTGGTATTGATGCGAAGTTCCACAACGTTTCCAAAACCTGTGAAAATATACATTACACCAAGGGTTAAGTACTTGAACAGAATATTTTGATGGCTTCAATTGTTCAGAATAACCTTAATGCCTTAATCCATGTGCACATAAAAGTTGCAAGGGGCTACTCTCAGTCACAACTAAAGTGCATTCAACTCATATAAGCCATTAACCTAAGATATCTGGCTGCTGATTTCATTATCCTTTCACATTTTTATTAGTTCTTTTGTAAAGAAAAGTTACCTACCCAGCTTTTGGAGAACAATAAATTTCCTCCTCTTCCTAACTTGTATTTGCCTTATAAGTTAAGTCTCATGTCTAAACTTAAGACTGCTTTCTTCCAGCTTTTGTCCTAACCTCTCCTGAACCAAGCCAAGTTAACCTTAGGCACAGTCATTGGAAAACAGCCAATCTTCTGCTCCCTTCTGATCAATTTGGATAAGAAATGGTGGTAAAAGATACACTAATAGAGAGAGTGATGAAGGCAAAAAAATTTTTGGTTATATTATGGAAAAAGTTCTATACACCTATAGCTAAATTTTAAAATAACATAAAATAAACCACTTACTCATGAAGAATTCCTTCAATTCATTTTCATCAATATCATGTGGCAAGTTACCAACAAAAAGTTGATGACTATCTGGATAGCGAATTATTCTACGGTTGTCAGATTCATTCTGTTCAATATCTCCTCTGCCTGAGAATAAAGAACAGATACTAAGGTTTACAACTTCATATAAAAATTAGTTCAAAACAATGAACATAAAAATCATTTAATTCCTGTTTTAGTTTAATAAGATGGTGCAGTCCTTGAAAAGAGGTGGATGTGTTTATTAGTGGTAGGTTAGAAAACAGCATGACACTAAACTGTGAAGTGAAGGTATTTTACTAGATTGCTAAAGTCTCTTATTCCAGGTCTAATGGCCGGATTATTATCAAAGTTAAGTATTAGTAGTACAGATAATTCCTCCTTAACTAAACTCTTGCCATCACCTAGGAATCAGATTTGTTATGTTTGGATCCTCCCAAGAACACAAGGAACACAATAAGGCATATAAGACAGGTATCACATAAGGAAGAGTTGTGGAATAACTGAGTGGCATAAACATTTATTTTTAAAATAACTACGTACTCTAAATTTGAAGGATACTATGTTCCATCTCCTCCCCAAAGCAATCTAAGCAGACCTACAATCATTCCATATATATGCTAATAATGTAAACAAGTAAAAAATCATGGCAACTTAGTACCTAAGACAATCCAAACAAGAAGTGTCAGGATTCTTGTTTGGAACTGTTCAACTGAGAAAAGTTAAGAGTGCTAACTAAGAAAATAGGTTATTGGCAGGTTGGTTTGCATTCTTAGAACCAGTGACAATAACCAAATAAAATTTGTCTCAAAACCTACTATTACGCATTCCAAATACATGTCTCTATGCTATGTCAACACATACTCCCCTGAAAATTGGTTGTTCTGCCCCAGACTGTATTTCAGCAGGTTATTTGAATCTTTAAACAATCTGGTATTAAAAGGATCTGTATATAAAGCACATTAATATATATATATATGCTTTTAAGTGCAGTCTTTTAAAATCTTTAATTGCTAAATTATAAAAGGAAGCTGACTCACCTGGTCTTGGTCCTCTAGGAGGAAAACCAGGTCGCTCTCTAGGTCGTTGTTCACGCACGCGAGGTGGCTGAGACTGAACTTCTGGTTTAGCTTCAACTCTTGGCTAAAATATAAGGGAAAACACACATTATAAAGAACCACATTCCATAAGAGAAAAGCCAGTTAAAGCAACCAATCACAAGTCATGAACAGACATAATGGTAATTTTAGAATGTTTTTTTAACAGTGTCCTATGCATGTGAAAAATAAATTTTTGTAATATTCTGTACCAATCTAGGACTGTAGGATAAGTTTTATCTTCCCACTCAAAGCTGTGTATCTCATAATAAACTGCTTTTTATTATCACATTTTTTCAATAGTTACAACCATCTCGAGAAAGCAGAAACAACACTGCTCCAAAGTTAGAAAAATGCAAAATGAGCCACACTCCATGTAAATACACAAGCAAAATTAAAGCCACCTTTATCTTAAGACAATGAGTACATGATACATAATATCTAATACCTAGTTTACTATCCTTCAAATATAACAATGATCAGCAATATCTTCTAAGCCTCAACCCCATAAATAAATCTTAAACTCAATATTTTGATTACCTCTAAGTATACAATGTACTAGCTTAGTCCTGCACCCAAAAATGCTACCTTTAAGATTAAATTTAAATGTACATTAAAAAAAAAATGATAGGAACTTGTATAAGAACTATTATGCAGCATTTCAAATAATCAAAGAAATCCTTTAGCTCCCTATTATACTTCCTTATGGAGAAGATGTACATTTACTTAAGTTCTGACTCCAACAGTTTCCTTTAACTGTGTTCTGAGGGTGCCAAGGGGGGATAATAAAATACTTCTAAGATGTCTGCCAAGAGATTCTGCTAATTGCTGAACTGAACACATATAATTGAAGTAAAAGAAAATTCACACCTGCTATTACCTTTTCCTTAATACAATGGCATTTTCAGTATTCTTCAACCTCTTCAGGCCTTCTATCGCCCAAATATTTATAGTCCAAGGAAGAGATAAAATATATGAACCTTCAAAGCATGCTGAAAACCCAACAGGCTATGGAGAATATACCACTTTTCAATCTGAAGACATAACTTCAAGTCCTGTCTTTATTGATAATCATCTTTGAAGCCCTCAGTCCAAGCAGTGGCTCAAACTCTTTAATCATTTTGAATATAATTAGAAAATTATAAATTTGCAAGGACAAATTTTGATATAACTGAGCTTAAAGAACTGTTTCTTTCAAAAATGACTATTTTTTAGAAAATGACAATTTATTGTAATTTTTTCAGCCACTGTAAACAAAAATATATTAACTCCTATCTTTCAAGTTCTTAACAGGTTTGCCCACCTCTTCCCCAAATTCTTTTTCTTCTATGCATATTTCCAATTTTCCTCAAGATGAAATTGCTTCCCATGTTCTAGAATTTCGCTAGTGAAAAAAATCTAACCCTCTTCAGTTTTTTCAATTATTTTAATTTATACCTCCTTATAAGGACCAGTATCTTATTCTGCATCACCCAAAGAGCCAAGCACAGTGCCATTAGATATAGATACTAAGTAACTATTGGCTCATCTTTAATTAAACTACATTTTTTAGTTCTCTGACCCAAAACATATAGAATATTCTATGCCTGACAATGGAACCTAAGTGACAGCTCTGTGACTGTTGCTACCTGTATTTGGAGTTTAATACAATATAATTTGATCCAAAATATGATGCCTGAAAAGAAGTTATTTAAAAATTTCAACTAGGGAGGCCAAAAAGTACACCTAACTTTAGAATGAATGTAAAACATCAGTAAAGAATAGATGTACTCTGTTTTAAACTGATTAACAAAGCTAATGTATTACTGGAAATGCATAAAAATGGAAAATGTACCTTTTATTAAAATTTTTCTGAAAAAAAAAATCTGTTTTCATCCAATCCAAATGTTAACAAAAGCACTTGAGAGTCCCTGGCTGGGTGACTCAAATTCCTTTGAAAACAAATTACTGAAACAAAAGTATTTTTCTACTGCAAAATAGAATACTACTTCTTCCTTATCCCCCCCTAAGGATTTAAAATTAAAACAACAGGTCAATTTAAATAATTTCCAACATCTTACAAATAATTCATGATTTAGGAACCTGTCTTTTAGTAGACTTGATAATGCTAGTAACAAGAAAAATGTGAAAATAGAAAACTAACACTATTCCCTTTAACAACTGATAATACATCGGAACTAAACCAGCTGTTCACTGATAGTTCTCCAGGCATAATTTCATGATTAAAACTAGTAATTCTAAACACATAAAATCACTAATATACCATATACCAATAAAAAGGGCCTTAAACTAACGTCATATAACCAGAAAGTGTGTGCACATAACAAATTCCACAAATGAAGGTCAGAGAATATGAAATAAAAATGGAGCCATCAAAACAAGTTCATAAATGTATGTATAATCACAACTAATAAACAAGTCCTTTAAATACACATAAGCTATTTAAATGAACTAGACAATTTCCAGAAAAAAACCTTTTCACCAAAAAATTAATTTACCTACTTCTAAATTAATGCCTACCAATATCCTAGAATTAGATTTAATTGTTTTATTACAATCTACTATGCTAAAAGTATAAGGAAATGGATACTACACTCAAGTAACAAAATAAAAGGGTTTACTAAATCACATGGAAATACCATGAATCTGTTCTAAAGAAAAGATAGCCTCTAAAGAGATCAGAAAGCTCTTTTAACATTCATATTGTAAATTTTTAAAAGTTTGGTTTAATAAGGGGGATAAGCTGGGAAATACAATCTAACTCACAGTTTGAAAAATAACTTAGAAAATACTCAAAACAAAAACTGAGGCTATACGAACAGTTCCTTTCTTTCCTAGGCAAGAGGCTAGGATCTAATGTAATTTAGACATGCCTTAAACACAGTACTATCCTTCTATGATAGAAATACAGATGCATTCATTCTTCCCTTTCAGCTACAGGCTAGGTACATATTTGTACGTTTTCATTAGCCAGGTATGTATTCTGATGTCTAACTGCATGAATTTAAAACCCAGCCCTACTACTTTATAGCTGTTAGATCTTGCATGAGTTACTTAACTTCACCTAGGTCTCAATTTTCCTACATGTAAAATAGGGATAATAGTACCCCCCTTCACAGGCTCATCATGAAGATTAAGTAAGAATGACTATGAAGTGCTTAGTACAGTATCTGGCATGTATTAAGGGCATTAGTTATTTTAACTTATAATTAAAAGGAAGCTTAAAAAAAAGGTAGCCAACTCTATGAAATGAAGTAACAACCCAAAGAATTCCACAAATCACCAAAGGATCTCAGAAGAAAAGGAATACTAGAAGAAAAGAATACTAGAACCACTAATTTTCTTCATTTAAAATAGAAAATTCTGATCTATGTTCTAAACTCACTGTACAACATTTCCTGAATATCTAATTGAAAATAAAAGGTATCAGGGGGCCATGGATTCTACGATTAGGTGGCTAATTATAATGTATATCAACAACAGAAAAAAAGTTTTAATAATTAGCTAGTTTAGAAACCTCAAATTTTAACTGTATACAACATATAAAAGGTGTATACAAATTAACAATTTTATGTGCACTAACCATTTTAAATGTTAAATTTTCTAATGGAATGAAGTTTGTCTCAAAATGTAGGGAGAGGAATTGGACATATTTTAATTATGCCTAAAAACCTAAACATCTTAGGTAGCCAGTGTCTTATTTCCAACATTTTTTAAAGCTATGAAATGTGTAAGATGACAAACAGACAAAAAAGCAGAATACTCGAATGATCAGTTAAGGTGAACAATACAGTCATAAGTTGGTACAGGCTTCAATTAAATGATAAGAAACAACTTACGGACTGAAAGTTTAGGCAGTATGTTTAAAAAGTTTTCTCTTTTTTTATCAGTGATTCGTTATAATGCCTTTCCAAATTTCTTCCCATGGGTTGAATTATAAGCCCTTTTAAATCATGTTTTTGGTAAGTAAAATTTTAAATTTCGTAAAAGGAACATTTTTTATGAAGCCTTTTAAATAATAGAATATATATTGATAAAACCAACTTAATCTGTATTTCACACACCCAAACCCCAAATACCACCTATATAGATGATGAATGGAGATTTGCCATTTAAAGTGGGTGCATTGACATTTAATACAATTTTTTTTTGTATATTTAATCCATAATTTCTGACTGATTCATTTAAAAAGGTATAAAAAAGTTAAGCAATTGGCAATGTAACAAGGATACAATCCAATGTGTTCACAGATCGGTTACCTGTGAGACTGGTGCTTTAACATGGGGTGGAATTCCAGAGGAAGAAACAGTACCACTAGGAGGCAGGTTTTTACTGGTCACTGAAGCCCAGGAGAAAGCCTGCAGGAAATGCAACAAACCTAGACTACTAATCATGGAAAACCACCAACATTCCTACAGGGAAACTTCCAAATATATATTTTCTTTTCATTTCTAACTATTGCTCTATATTGCAGGACTCCTAAAAGAAAGGCACATACACACATGCCAGTCTATGTGCCAGCTTTTGAACTCTCATATTATGCAAGATTATTAATGACTATGGTTGGTCTGAACTAAGTAAAACTACAAGCAAGTTCCTACATAGATGAGCAAGTGGCAAACAAAACCACTAACAACTACACATGCTAGAAAAATCTGAACCTAAAAGAACCAATTTCTTTCCCCTTTAGTAGAAACATAGGGTGTGTGATGGTGTTGAGGGGAGAGGGGGGAAGCACAGGAAAGAAGAAAGTACTAGCTGGAAACTTTAACAGACATTCACAAATTTAACAAGGAATCTCCTCCTCTCTACCCAAATATACTTTAACCATCTAATTTACAGAGAGATAAAAGAAGTTTTAGGTACGCTTAAATGATACACTATGGGTTTCCTCATCTTTCCAAGACAGTCTAACTGCTGTAGTAAGGAAATTGATCCCATTAAAACCAGAAATACATATACTCTTCTTTTAACAACAGAACAACTTGTTAAAGTTGGGAAATTTTATGACTCCTGATATTACCTTTGTATTTGCATCTGTACTTAAAGAACGTAATACAGAATGGAAGAGCAACTGACAGCTTATACATAGACCTGAATAATTTCATGTAAATTAGTAAACATACCATACAGACAAGGATTAATCTTAAGTTGTAAATTTTGTTCATTTCATTTAAGGGTTTTCTTTGGGGAAAAAATGAAATTTCCTCAGGATAACAAAAAATCCACAGCTTCTTTCATATACATAAAAAGAGTAGTTTACTATATTAAACAATTTAACATAATCAACAGCACCAAATATCAAAGTATGATGTTCTAGATCTAAAGAGTTTCCTTTGATCTAACCTTTGGTGGTTCTTGTGGCAGAGAAACAGGTTCTGCAGGAGGAGGAGAGGTAGACTTCTCCTCTAATTCTTCCAAGTTCTTTTCCTCCACTTGAGGTTTCAGCTCTTCAGTCTTTGCTTCAGATTCTGGCTCAGGTTCAGGCTCATGTGAAGATTCTTCCAAAGGCTCCTCTATGCCATTACTACAATAAAATATTTTGTTAACTTTTCAATGAGTGAAATGAGCAATTCAAAGATAAAATTTCTCTCTGCTCCAAAGAGCATAACTGGTTATATGCCAATAACCTATTTTATAATTATAAGGACTTCTGAAGCAAAAGTCCAACAAGAACTAAAAGGCAGAAAGGACTTAAATTCTTAAAGCAGTATTTCTTTAAATCTATCATTTTAAAACACTGGATTGCTTTAGTTTTAATTATAATCCCCATATTTTATAGAATTAAAATAAAACTCTCAACCTCTATGCTTTCCTAAGGACTCTGCATTCTCACTAATCATGGTTTTAGGCCAAATTATATTCAACTTTTAAATTATATTAACCAGAAAGGTAGCTTTATTAAAAATCTACTTCCAACAATATTTCTAGAAATGTAAGATCATCTTGCAACTACATTTGAGTTCAAACCAATTTAATTTTTCGAACACTATCCTTACGTCACAGGGTGAGCTTCATAGTAACCACTGTTGGCATTTTCTTGCACAGGTTCAGGAGATGGTTGCCTTTCTTCTTGTTCTTCTTCTACCTCATCTTCTGATTCTGACAATATATAATGAATCACACTCTTATGAGATATAACATACAAGTTATACATTTTTAATATGTTAAAGGAAGTGAAAAAATCACAGGCAGATTTTATAAGGGCATTGTTATCCATTCTCTCAACTGAGTGCAAGCAAGATGAACTTTGATATTTATTATATGTTATTTTTTAAAAACTAAGAGAGAGAAAAGGAAGAGGTAGGAAATAAATGATATTAAAGGCAGACTCAGTTTCCTTTCTCAAATCTATTCAAAAGAACAATGAAAAAGAAAAGGAAACAAAGCAATGCATATCAGTGGAGAGCCAATTAAATTATTCTGGTCAAGCCACAAATGGACAACAAACAAAAATATATTTAGCATAAAAAAACACCAAGCTTGGCACAGGTGTGTTTACAGCAGCATTATTTACAATGGCCAAGAGATGGAAAGAGGCCAAACGTCCATTAATGGATGAGTGGCTAAACAAGCTGCGGTATATACATACAATGGAATATTACACAGCTGTAAGACAGAATAAAGTCATGAAGCATGTAACAACATGGATGGATCTTTAAGACATTATGCTGAATGAAATCAGCCAGAAACAAAAGGACAAATACTGTATAGTCTCACGGATAGGAACTAACATTATTAATGAGTGAACTTGGAGAATTGCAGTTAAGAATATAGGTTATCAGGTGATAGAGGAGAGACTGGGTAATCGGTGCTGAAGGGATACAAATTGTGCAACAGGACTGATTGTAAAAATTCAGAAATGGATAGCACAACACTACCTGACTGTAGCACAATAATGTAAGTTCAATGAATGAAGCTGAATATGAGAATGACAGAGGAAGAAGGGCTGAGGCCACATATGAAACCAGAAAGAAAGACAATAAAGACTGAGATGGTATAATTTAGGAATGCCAAGAGTGTACAATGATGGTAATTAAATGTACAAATTAAAAAATGTTTTTGCATGAAGAAGAACTAAGAAATGTAAGTACTGCAGGGTGTTGAAAATAAATGCCCATTCATATTTTAAAACTTCAACTTCTGTGTAAGACTAAGGGAGAAATGCTTTATTTGGTACAAAATTTCTATTTTGACTACTGCATTTCCTAATTTAACTTGTATGGTTAGTTTAATTGAACACCATAAGTACATGGACCCTTGAATAGGCCATGAGATTTCGTTGGTTCGTCCAGGTTAGTGTGATGCCCCAATAAATCCCAGAGTGATTTGACCAGTGAATAAAGAAGTATTTGCAAAGTTCCCTTGGGGGAATGGAAGAAAGGGGGAGAATTCAACTTATTCTTGCAAGCACTGGGGACAAACGAATCAATAAGCCAAGCTCATGATCTCGGGGTTTACCCCTATGAAACTTATCCCTGCAAAGGACAAGCTAAGCCAACTTAAAGTTAGGCCTAACAGTCACCCCCAGAGAATGTTTTGTTGCTGAGATGTGGCCTCTCTCAGCCAATATGGAAGGTGAACTCAGTGCCCTCCCCTCTCTACATGGGACATGACTCCCAGGGGTCTAAACCTCCCTGGCAGCATGGAACAGAAATCCTGGGATGAGCTGGGACTCAGCATCACCTTCTTGACCAAAAGGGGGAAGAGAGAAATGAGACAAAACAAAGTTGCAGTGGCTAAGAGAATTCAGAGTCTAGAGGTCATCTGGAGGTTATTCTTACGCATATAGAGAAATCCCCTTTTTAGTTTTTATCGTGTATTAGAGTGACTAGAGGGAAGTACTTGAAACTGTACAGCTGTGTTCCAATAACCATGTTCCTTCAAGTTGATTGTATAATGAAACAGCTTTTACAATGTGACTGCCTGATTGTGAAAACCTTGTGTCTGATGCTCCTTTTATCTAAGATATGGACAGGTGAGTAAAAAAATTGGACAAAAAATTAATAATAATGGGAACAAAGGTTAAAATAAATTGAGGAGATTGAAATACTAGTGGTCAATGAGAGGGAGGGGTAAGAGGTATGAATTTTTTTTTTCTTTTGCAAATGTCCAAACAAAAATGATCATGGTGATGAATACACAACTATGTGATGATATTGTGAGCCACTGGTTGTACACCACGTATAGAATGTTTGCATGTCAAGAATGTTTGTATGTTAAGGTTTACAATAAAAATATTTTTTTAAAAAAGCAAGCTTGGAATCGGTATTATTTCATTTTTTAAAAACAAGTGTTGGTAAATACAGAATAAAAAACTTCTAATCATAAGGATCAAACTCTTGGTTATCTAAAGAGGATGAGATGAAGGGATCTTTTTTAGTTTGTATGTTATATAATTTCCATAATCTTATTTTTGTATAATTTCATATTATGAACATCTATTTCTTTGTAACTAAAAAACAGAGAAAAAATAGAGAACAGGAATTTTGACTCAAATACAATAACAAAGCAAATTACTATAAGTTTCATATTGTCCAAGTCCTTACGAATATTGAAAGAACCCTTTCATCTTGACAGTATTCCTCACCTTCATCAAGTTCTGGTTCGGAATCACCAAACACTTCATCTTCATAACGAAACATATCATTGTGAACATAAAACTTATTTGGAACAGATCCCTATAGAAAAACAACATCCAATATTCCATAAGTATCCGTACATTTAATACTACATAAATAATTACATTGCATATACAATTTTAACACTAGAGAAATGTAATTCAAAATAATTTTCCAAAGCTGTAACATGCTATGTTAATATAAAGACTAAAAGATTACTCAAAGACTGTAACTCAAGAAATGGCTACTCCCATGCTTCTTGAAGATGACTATATGATATAGCTTTCACAATGCTGCTTGTGTGATTGTGAAAACCTTGTGTCCGATGCTCCTTATATCTGCAGTATGGATAGATGAGTAAAAAATATGGATTAAAAATAAATAAATAATAGGGGGAGCAAATGTTAAAATAAATTGAATAGATTGAAATACCTGTGATCAATGAAAGGGAGTGGTAAGGGGTATAGAAAAAAAATACGTGGAACAAAAAGTCAAAATATATTGGGCAGACAGAAATACTAGTAGTCAATGAGAGAGAAGAGTAAGGGGTAATGGCATGTGTGAGTTTTTTCTTTCCATTTCTTTTTCTGGAGTGATGCGAATGTTCTAAGAAATGATTACGATGATGAATATACAACTATGTAATGACACTGTGAAAAACTCACAATTGTACACCAAGAATGGAATGTCCATATGTGAAGAATGTTTATGTTTGTATGTTGTTTTGTTGTGTCAATAAAAATTAAAAAAAAAAAAAAAAACGGTGACTCAATATTTAGATGAGGACCAGAACCAATAAATAGTACTCTTCCATTCTGTTTTCACTGTGTAACCTACTAAATACAGCAAAAAAGGTCTGTATTATTTCTGTAAATAATCGTCCATTTACATGTTTGTACCAGAATCCTTTACTCTCAATAATCAAAACACATGCATGTGCACACACACACACACAGATGAGATTTTATCAATAGATCCAAATCATATGCCTCAAAAATTGCAAAATGCAAATCTGAGCCTATTAGAAGAAACTTTTGGACATGTCATTCAACTATTAGCAGCCAAATGAAATCACAGAAATTAAAACTAAATGAAATGAAAACTTACTTCAGGAGCCAGAACAAAGGTTTGCATAAATTTCCTCTCTGGCTGTCCACTGTTAGACAGCAAACCCATGACCTGGACAACTACTCCATCACTCAAGGTTGCATGAGCATCCACATGGCGAATTTTAGTATGACATTCACTGAAGTTCAGAGATAATACTTTGTGGTGTATATCCTTTACGAGGAGGAGAGCAGAGAAGAAATACAAACTCTTGTGATACTGCATTAGGTACACAATACTACAGATCTTCACTGACTTCTTCCTGACTCTAGAATGTTTAACAACTTAAATCTTTCTGCCTCATTTAATCCATTCCAGCATCCTTCTATTTCATCCTATGCATCACTACAAGAGACCAATGCTCCTAAATTATCATTTTCAACGTCGCTTCCCTATACAAAAATAAAAAATAAAAATTCACAATGACTCTCTGATTTTATGCAATCTTAGCTTTATATAGCTTTTCCGCACTTTTCTGTATTTAGTATTTAGTCACCCACAAACTATGTTGACTGCTCCTAGACATCACATCTAATTCTACTTCGTGTTTGCTGGTGTCATTTCTTCTACTTTCATTCTCCCCATCTGGTAAGGCCAAATCCTATATTTCAGAGTCCAGCTGCAGTCCCACATCCTTTACAAAATCTTTCTTCCCTATAAGCCATATAGAGCATGTGCTTTTGTGCATTCCTGTAACATAAAACTTAGCCCACAGATTTATACAAATTACATACATTGTCTCAACTGTTTCATGTATGAAATCAAATAAATAAAGCACTGCATCCTCTCTTTTCTATCATCACAATGTAATACTGTGCCACACACAAAAAATGGATGCTTGTTAAGAACCCAAAGCACATTTTGACTATTACTAAAACATATATCCCAGCTACATCTAATGATCACATTCAAGCAGAAATTCAAGGGCAAAGGAAGGCTATTTTTCAAATCTCTACCTTAATAAAAAACCTATCTACAATACATATGAAAGTGATACTCACATTTTGGCCATAAACGGCTTCCTGGGGTTTTCCACTAGCATCTACTCCACCATGAACATAGGAAGAATTCCTGCCATAAAATCTATAAAACCATTTTAATAGTTAATGATTAACAGTGAATTGAAAAAAGAAGTCACAGAGGCAGTAGAGTTCAGGTATCAAATAGACCTAGGTTCCAGTCCTGGTTCTGTCACTATTTAGTTGTATAATCTTGGACAAGGTAGCTTATGCCTTCAAATTCAGTTTCTTTGGTTATAAAAAAGGAACAGTATCTACTCCGTAAGACTGTTGTAAGGATTAAGTGAGATAATGCACAGAAAATGCTTAGTATAGTACCTGACAATGAGTAGACATGAAATCATTACCTAGTCTCAACTAATTCTTATCACATCTATTTTTTGTTTAATGGAAAAACAAACAGTACTCACACTTATACTAAACATTATAGTAATTACCAATTTTTTTCTTTAGATAAAAAAACTCAGTTATCTAGATTTGTTTGGGAATTGAATTTTCTGTTTAAAATTATGTTCTGATCTCCAAATGTTTGTTAATTCTAAGGCTTAGATTAAAATGTTAAATTAGATTTAAAATAACTGAAATAATTCAGAGACCAAGCAGAAAAATCTAGATTACTTCAGCATCAAATTTCTCATTAATATTTTTATACTGTCAAAAGTGCATGATATATTTGCTTCCCAGTGCCTGTCCATGCAACAACAACAAAAAGGTACATGATATAGTTTAGTGTTTCTGTGACATTATCAAAAGCAGTAAGAATTAGTATCTTTCTAGATTAAAGTTTTTGGATTTTTTAACAGTTAATTCTGTCACAGAGAGTACTTAGTTAAAAGAGCTTGCTTTATCCCAAGCATTGTGGCACATAACATCTATTGATTCATTTAACCCTCCTAATTCATGAAATTAGAGTTATTATCCTTATTTTAAAATAAGGTTCAGAAGAGGTTAAAATAACCCACTTATAGTCACATATGTAGAAAGTTGGGGAGCTAAGTATGGCTCCACAGTCCATGCTTTTAATCACTACCCTACCAGGATATTTTAAAGTTTCTGTTATCTTTTCTCATATACTACAGGCAACCATTTCAACTGGCATTACTTTTCTAGAGGACAACTTGGCTGTGTGTGTGTGTATATGTGTGTGTATGTGTGTGTATGTGTGCGCACGCACATGTATATAGATACAGAGATATAGAAATTATCGCACCTTTGATGCAACAATTCCACTTGTAGGTACTTATTCTAAGGAAATAACTAGAGAGGTGCACAAAATGCTATTTTAAGGATATTCAATAGTGTTATTTATAAACAAGTGACACTTCAAATATCCTGTATTTCCATTAATATGGACATTGGTTAAATAAGCTAAGTATAAAACAAAATTCTGTGCTATTATTTAAAATGATGGCGCACAGCCTTGTTTTAATTTTTTTTTGCATGTGTGTAACTAAAAAAATATATATTCCTGAAGATTTACTGCACTACAAAATATAATACAGTGATGTAAGAAGGGTTGAGGGATGGAGACATTTATGGTGTGGTGGTATATAAGAGCTAAATCCCTATCCTCCACTGCAGAAATGCAATAGGTATTGTTAGAATGGAAAACAAGAAATAACAGTAAAACACATCAGTCAGAAATATGGTAATAAATAATCAAAGAAATAGCTAAAAATAGCTAAAATAATTGAAAATGGTAACTTCAGAAAGAAGGACTTTAGGGTCAGGGAAATATGGAGCAAGGGAGTTCTGCTCTTCTGATATTATGACATCCGTGCTGCTGTTGAATTTTCTAAACTAGGGCACATGTTCTATTAGGTTGGATTCTATAAAACTGCCAATATTTATTTCTGACCTGCAAAAATGGCAATTTCATATAGTTCATATGTCAACCTAAAACTTTAATTATAATTATAGTGGTTAATTTCATGTCAACTTAGCTAGGTTATGGTACCCAGTTGTTTGGTCAACAAAGTACTGGCATGACTGTTTCTGTAAGAGTATTTATAGATGGATTTAAATCATTAGTCAGTTATTTACACCTTTGGTTGATTATATCTACAATCAGGAAGACTGCCTTCAGTAATGAAATATATATATATGTGTGTGTGTGTGTGTGTGTGTGTGTATATATATATACTTCTTGTAAACAAAAAGTTTAATACCTATATTGTGAAAAAGACTGTCAATTCATTCTCCCTAACACATACTGTCAAACAAGGACGTCCTGCTTTTTTACAATTAGAAAATTGTAAAGCTATTCATTTATGTGTGCAGGTGGCAGGGGTGGGGAGAGGGGGAGGAAGGTACATTAGTTCTACTTCATATATTCTGCATTCCAGTGTAGCATGGTTGGGCTCTGGAGTCAGAATGGGTCTGAATACTGTGCCTATGGCTACTTCATTTACTTATTAGGATCTTAGATGAATTGCTAACCTCTCTGTGCCTCAGGTATCCTATAATACACCTTTCAAAATTGTCTTACGAGTTCACATAAGATAATAAATATATGTAGAATACTTAGAAAGAGAGCCTAGCAAATAGTAAATATAAAACGTACCCTAACCTTCCTGGCAACGTGGGACCGAGATCCTAGAGCGAGCTGAGACTCAGCATCAAGGGATTGAGAAAAACCCTAGAATGAGCTGAGACCTGGCATCAAGGGATTGAGAAAACCTTCTAGACCAAAAGGGGGAAGAATGAAAGGAGACAAAGTGTTAATGGCCGAGAGATTCCAGACAGAGTCAAGAGGTTATCCTGGAGGTTATTCTTATGCATTAACTAGATATCATCTTGTTATTCAAGATATAATGGAGAGGCTGGAGGGAACTGCCTGAAAATGTAGAGCTGTGTTCCAGTAGCCATGTTTCTTGAGGATGATTGAATAATGATTTAGCTTTCACAATGTGACTGTGTGATTGTGAAAACCTTGTGTCTGATGCTCCTTTTATCTACTTGTCAACAAACGAGCAGAACATATGGAATAAAAATAAATAATAGGGGGAACAAATGTTAAAATAAATTTAGTTTGAAATGCTAGTGATCAATGAAAGTGAGGGGTAAGGGGTATGGTAGGTACAGTCTTTTTTTTTCTTTTCTGTGTTCATTTTCTTTTTCTATTGCCTTTTTATTTCTTTTTCTGAATTAATGCAAATGTTCTAAGAAATGATGAATATGCAACTATGTGATGATACTGTGGAATTACTGATTATATATGTTGATGTTTTATTTGGTTTGTTAATTTTTTTAATTAATAAATAAATTTAAAAAAAACGTATCCTAGAATGAGGCAGAGAACATTACACTATCTAATGTTAGAATGTCTAGCATGCTTATAAAGCCTTATAGATAAAGGAATATGTCCTCTTAACAGTGTTTTTCCACAATGATGTATTTACAGCAACGATATATTCATCCTTAACTGACTTAGCCAGTGTGTTCTACAAGTAATCACAAAGCCTAATTCTTTTAAGAGTCTCACCTAACTTCTACTTGCTAAGATATATCTAAAAGAACAAAAATTAATATCACTTTTTACAACAGAATATAAATCAATTTCATTTCTATCTCTGGAAAGAATTAAGCTTGCAGATGTCTAACTCTTGCCAAGACAGTAAACAAAGCTACTGTTGTTTTTACCAAGGAATACGATTTTGCAGGTCAATTAGAAGAAACACAAATTTCATATGCACAATCATTTTGGGAGGGAAGCAGGGGGAGGTTATACAGTCCGGGAATCAAACCCAGGTCTCCCACATGGAAAGCGCGCATTCTACCACTGAAACACCCGTATACCCCCATAAGCACAATCTTTTAACGGACACATTTTCCAAACAGTTTCAGAGAACTTAAAAAGACAATTTAAGCCAGCAGTTTCAAACTGCAAATTCCAACTCATTAGTTGGCTAAGCCTAAGATTTTTTTAAAAATGGAATATTAAGTCCCACAGTATATATTAGCAAATTGCAACTCAGTTGGTCAAGCCTAAGATTTAAAAAAAAAAGGAATATTAAATCCCACAGTACATATTACTAAGAGTGTGTGTATATATAAATATATTAAAGGACAAATACTGTTCCATGAATCAGTTTCAGATACGGATAAATATGTATAGTTGTGGATGTGTTATATACTCAGACATGCTGTGAAGTGTTTTTTGTTGTTGTTTTTTGTTTGTTTCTTTTTAGCTGTGGATTGCAGTAAAAAAAAAACTTAAAAAACACTGGTTTAACCCATGAGATGGTTAACATTGGACATGGTTTAGGGAAGTATGCAAAGATATTACCAAGGATATGAGCTACAGAAAAGACAAATACAGTCATATTTAATGAAAAAGTCCTAAATAATCATTCTAAAATTTACCTGTGTAAATATTCAGGAGCTTTATTCAGCAAAGTATAATATTGCCTCACAAACTCCCGCCCTACAAGCAGCGGACTGGGCTTCTCCATAACCATTTCTTTGCTGCACAATGTCAAATGCTGAGGGAACAAAAAACACAAGAATAACTATTAAAAAGTCATCTTTGCAACTACCATAAAATACATCTTCTTGGAAATGGAAAACTTATTAAATCATAATTTATAACAACAAAAATAATAAATTCTTAACTAGCAATAAACTCCAAGATTTGAATCTCCCTTTTATTTCTATTTCTTGATCTTCCCAACCCTCAACATAGGGGGAATTAGTACCTTGTTCTTTTTCTTAGTCCCAAGAAATACTCCCTCAGACTAAAAAAGCCACAGTCAAAGCCATCCATTCACGAAGTGTTTTTCCAGTTGTGGAACATAACCCCTTATCTTCCTGGATTCCAAAGGTTTATTTTGAAAAAATAGGCAGAGGGCAGAAGTCAGGATTTGGAAATTACACTCATCATGGGAAAAGCACTGTAAATTGTCTTTATTCTTGTATACCTTCTTGGAATTAATTTCATTGCTTTTAAGATGTTAATAATGATGACTATTAATCGGCCATAACCTCAATACTCAGAGATATCCAATCTTTCTTTTGTTAATCTCACTACATGGCAGGTATAGTTTATGATAAACATGATACTCTGGTGAACAAGATAAATTCCTAAAACTCAAGGCGTTTATAATCTTTCAAGAAATAAAAACAAGCAAACAGGGAACCTGACACGAGTTTGAAGGGATAATAGAAAAAATCTCTAATCCAAAACCTCAAAGATAAAGATCAAGAAAACTAAGTACAGTACAAAATAAAAACAGAAACAACTTATTTACTGTATGCTTACAGCCAGCCCCTAGAAGAGTTAAAATTTTAACATTAGGAAAATGGGGTGTAGAAAAGAAAAAAAAGTATGAAAATTTGTTTTTTCTTTAAATAATCATGCACGCTTTCTGCTACATCTAAAACTATTTAATTTACAATATTTATGTATTTGTTGAATAAATCAGGAAAGTTTATATTCCTGTTTAACAAACACTCAAAAAATTTTACAGCCCACCACAATCATTACAATTATGATTCTATTTTTAATAAAAGCAGGACCAAACTACACACACTTCTAGTGGCTCCCAATCCAGTTATTACACCATGCTCAATTAGTTTCTGTTTCTCCCTTTGCAACTGTCCTTCTGAAACTCTCAAATTTCATCTACGAAAACCCCAAAACCTGTTTAAATTTTTATACAATGCCTCACTTGCTTTCAAAAAGTTAATTCACAAAACAGAATCAGATACTGCCATTTTCCAGGTGTCACTTGGTTTTTTTCAAAACTAAAAATTTCCAACTGAGATAATACAACCAAGATGCATAAAAGGTTTCTCATTTACGGCATTTAAAGTAGCAAAGCTAAGCAACATAGTTCAATTTTGGAAAATGAGGTAAAGGGAAAGAACAGTAGATTTATCTAGCAAAATTCTGCAGGATTGCTAAAATGTGAAAATCATACAGTTAAATACACTGTTTAACAACTGATGCTAAAATAATATTAAAACATGGGAAGTATTACCCTTTGAATCAAAGAATTAAATTATGTACAAAATAATATGTTTACACTGTTAATGAAAGAAATGCTATTAGTGATTGTTTCTAGGGTTTTGGGATTATCAGTTTTTTTCTTCTCTCCCCCCTCCCTATTTCCAACTTTTCTATAGTGGCACATTGTCATTTAATGCCCAATCTCCTGTCACATTCATCAAGTATATATTCACCTATATTTTTGCCACTTATCTACTTCTTTCTCAAAAATAGTAAAAATGGTAAGGAATATATTTACCTCATAAAGTATAAGTCAAAGTATTTTGAAGAGTCATTATAATAAAGTTCAAGAGAGGTTTCAAAATGCTCATCACCTATACACTAAAGTATCATGGCCATGATAATGTAGAATGGAGAGAAGGAAGGGCAGGGGAAGAAAACTATTCATTATTCAATAAATTATTATCTATTACGATAAGGTTAACTGTGGAAGTGAATCTCAAAGAGCAAATTATTTAGAGTAATGATAATCTGTTAGAAGGCCAAACTAATGGCCATAACACAACTGGTTTTGGTTCTGCAGAATTCACTTTTTTGTTTAAGGGGAAGTGAGCAGAGAGAAGACTCAGACTGCAGCTAATAAAATGGAATGAAGGGCAGACCACAGGGGCTCAGCAGGCAGAGTTCTCACCTGCCATGCCGGAGACCCGGGTTCAATTCCCGGTGCCTGCCCATGCAAAAAGAAAAAAAAAAAAAAGATGTTAGAGGATACTGTTTCAATTAATTATGCTTAGGAGATCAGTTACTTCTCTCTCTTTTTTTTTTCCTTTTGTATGCTGTATGGTGGGGTCACATTTCATTCTTTTCCCATGTGAGTATCCCATTATTGCAGCACCATTTGTTGAATTTTTGTCTGTTTGGTTTTTTGTTTGTTTTGCTAGTTTGTTTGTTTTGGGAGGAAGTGCATGGGTCCAACCCGGGTCTTCTGCATGGCAGGCAAGAATTCTACCGCTGAACTACCCCTGCATCCCCATCAGTTACTTCTTGACCATACCTGATTTCAAGTGACTCAGAATTTAAAGAGAGCAAAATATAGCTGACTGATGGATATCAACCACATTAACCAAAATGTGATAGCATTTATTAGGGGGAAGAAAAAAATTACCTGACTTACCTATTAAAAATTCCAGGCTAATTTAGATGTTATACATAACAAATAACTGCTGCCTAACCATCTTCCAATTCTCTGCCCATTTTCCCACTCTCTCTCCTCAAGTAGGAAGATTAACAATTCAATAAATAAGGAATGACAAAGAAGTATTTTGACTAGATTACAGATGAACCACCAAATAAGGTACTTCAGATAGTTACAGTAAATAAGACAATACTTGGAAAACTGAATGATACAAAGTTTATGTTTATAATTCATGCACAGCCAGTTTGTATAAGGTCAAGAGAAAAGAAACCCCACCCTACCCTCAAAAAAAGACAAAGGAAGAAAGCCAAATCACATATTCAGAAAATGTGATCATAAGAATAAAGAATTGTGCCATTTCCTTTCTTCACAGCAAAGTATGGAACTAATAGGTCAGAAACTCTAAAGAGGCAAGGGGGACAAAATTTTAACTGGCTACCTATGGCCATGAAAAAGTCATGACATTCTAATTTACAGTACATGATTTCCTAATTTATAAACTGAAAAGTGATCTCTAGGTCAAGTTTACAAATTAAACAGTTCTAGGAAGATGAACAAGATTAAAGGATACTTATGTGTTTATATTTTTTAAAAAGCATCTTCAGAAGGTTGTTAGCGTCTAACAATTTCAAAGGTAAGAGCAGTTATCATCTACCACCTCTTAGAGAAAATGTAATTCCTTGTATTAAACCCCAATTCTCCCAATGACATTTAAAATTGAGAATATGTTACGCCAGAATGTACAAAGTACAAATTTCTCTCACATACTACCTCTATATAGACCTAGACCCTCTTATGAACAAATTTTTTACTTCTCAATTATGAACTATTTACTCTCTCAGATCCCAACTAGACTGCTTAGATTTCCTCTATTTCAAAATAACTTAAAAAAATTAAAATAAAAACCTGTTGCAACTAAAGTTATTACCCTCTTTTTCTCCCATGACTAAAACTTCAATTTTTAGGAAAAAAGACTTAATTTTTAAAATTTTTATTTACTTTACTTAAAAGTAAGTTCGGCAGTGAATATATTTGCAAAGAATAAATATATATATATTTGCAGTGAATATATGTGTGTGTGTGTATATATATATATATATATTCAAAATGATGAGAAAGGGGGAAAATTCAACTTCCCCATGTGGAGAATTCCTGATATTCTCACAAGCAATGGGAACAACCAAAGCAATAGGCCGAACCCCCAATCTTGGGGTTTGTTCATATGAAACTTAACCCTGCAAAGGATAGGTTAAGCCTACTTAAAATTAGGCCTAAGAGTCACCCCCAAGAGAACCTCTTTTGTTGCT
The DNA here is from genome assembly GCF_023851605.1 of Tamandua tetradactyla. Lineage (NCBI taxonomy): Eukaryota > Metazoa > Chordata > Mammalia > Pilosa > Myrmecophagidae > Tamandua > Tamandua tetradactyla. Next base: position 53,837,451 of record NC_135350.1, on the reverse strand, counting down.
CAGATGGGGCCTCTCTCTCCAGCCAACACAAGCAAACTCACTGCCCTCCCCCTGTCTATGTGGGACATGACTCGTAGGGGTGTGGATCTTCCTGGTAACATGGGACAGAAATCCTAGAATGAGCTGGGACTGAACATCAAGGGACTGAGTAAACCTTCTCAAGAAAAGGGGGAAGTGCAAAATGAGACAAAATAAAATGTCAGTGGCTGAGAGATCCCAACCAGAGTTGACAGGTTATCCTAGAGGTTATTCTTATTCATTAAATAGATATCAACTGTTTAGTTAAGGTGTAATGGAGAGGCTGGAGGGAACTGCCTGAAAATGTGGAGCTGTGCTCCGGTGGCCATGTTTCTGGAAGATAACTGCACAATGATACGGCTGTTGTAGTGTGACTGTGTGGTTGTGAGAGCCTTGTGTCTAATGCTCCTTTTGTCTACCTTATCGATGGACAAGTAAAACATATGGATGAAAAATAGATAAAAAATAGGGAGAACAAATGTTAAAATAAATTTAGTAGATTGAAATGTTGGTGATTAGTGAAGGGGAGGGGTAAGGAGTATGGTATGTATGAATTTTTTTGTTTTCTCTTTATTGCTTTTTCTGAATTGATGCAGATATTCTAAAAAATGATCATGATGATAAATATACCACTATGTGATGACAGTGTGAGTTACTGATTATATAACAAGAACAGAATGATATGATAAGAATGTTTGTTTGTACGTAGCTTTGTATCATAAATAATAAATTTAAAAAAGAAATAAATAAAACTTTTTTTAAAAAGTAGATATCACCTTGTTAGTTAAGATGTAATGGAGAGGCTGGAGGGAACTGCCTGAAAATGTAGAGCTGTGTTGCAGTAGCCATGTTTCTTGAAGATGACTGTATAATGTGACTGTGTGATTGTGAAAACCTTGTGTCTGATGCTTCTTTTATCTACCTTATTGACAGATGAATGAAATATATGGATTAAAAATAAATAATGGGGGAACAAATGTTAAATTTAGTAGATTGAAATGCTAGTGATCAATGAAAGGGAGTGATAAGGTGTATATAAAAAATAGGGAAACAAAGGCTAAAATATATTGGGTAGATGGAAATACTAGCAATCAATGAGAGGGAGGGGTAAGGGGTATCATACGTAAGAATTTTTTTCTTTTTACTTCTTTTTCTGAACTGATGCAAATGTTCTAAGAAATGCACATGGTGATAAATAACACAACTATGTGATGATACTGTGAGTTATTGATTATATACCAAGAATGGAATGATCATATGGCAAAAAAAAAAGTAAGTTCAGTAAATCACTAGTGTATGCAGCTGTACCCAAAGCAATTCCAGGCAACATTAATATAGATATAATGTCTAAAATGAGCCAAGAGTTCTGTTCTACTTTGCACAAGTTAAATACTGGTAGAAACAGGGAAGATTGAACTAAAAGCAGTACATGGAAATTCCAGGAAGGTAGATTTGGGTTCAATATTGAAGAATAACTGAAGTTTCTGAACTTAAAATGGAGCTACATCATGAGTTGCTAGTTCCTGGAGGTATTCCAGAAAGACTGAGCAATTCTGCAGAAATAAGCAATAAGAGTCATATATCCAATAAAACTGGACTAGATTGCTCCAACTCTTAAAATTCTACAAGTCTAACAAGAATAATCAGGATGACCTTTTTTTTTTTTGGTTTTTAACAATGGGAATTTATTAAGTTATAAGTTACAATTCCAAGGCCATGGAACACCCAAATTAAAGTAACAACAAGAGGATACCTTCACTGAAGAAAGGGAGATGGCATCTGGGGTTCCTCTGTCACATGGAAGACAGTCTGCTGGTCTTTTGTTCCTGGGTTCCACTGTTTTTAAGAATTGGCCTCTTAAAAAAATCTTTCATAGAATGTAACTGTCTTTCCTCTGAATTCTTAAAGTACTTTGGACCTTTTAAATGGCATGTAATCATATTCTACCTTAAATTACTAACTGTGCTTCTGTCTTATATATTCCCGCCCTGCCCCACCCCACCACAGTAACTGAGTGCAATTCTCTGGAAAGCTGCAATTTTGAACAATCCAATAACATCTTCCCAGTTGTCTACGTTTCTGCATTATTTCTGTTTACTATTTCTTCCCAACTCTTCTAGAATTTCTGTGATGAGACAACTTTCCTTCTTATCAAAACACATAAAGCTCTCAGAGTTCTGTCTTCAAACCCAGCAATTTCAGTTATTCTAATGGCTTTAGCTCTTATCTCTACCTAAACGTGTATCCAGTGCCTCCAACTATAAACTCAAATTTTGCATTTTAACCCCTTGCTGAATACCTCCACATGATCTCATAGGTCATCCAATCTATATATCTTCCATACAGAAGAAGCTGGTTTCCTTATTTCTGTAAATAGCATCACCTTCTCCTCAGCTTGAAAGCTCAATCATGGACGTTTCTCCATTTTAGTTTTGACATTCAAACTGAAATCCTGACAACTCAAAAATATCTTGGAATTTGTCCTCTCCTTTCCACTTCTACGGACTTAACTCAGACTTTATTATTTACCTTACCTGCTGGAAAAAACTCTTCAGTTTCTTCTCAGAAGTCTTCCAAAGCTCCTTTATCATGTGTTGTGTATTTTATACACAGTAAAATCCAAACAACTCTACCCAGTTTGGCATCCGAGGTCCTAACTAACCTTTCAAATTTATCCTCACTACTCTTCTCACACCTATAAATAATTCTATGCTCTTAGATACTATACCAATCATCATCATTCCTTGAACCTATCATTTTCATTCTCTGGTCCTTAGTCTTACTTCATTCAACAAAAGCCAGGAGAAGGTGTGGGGCAACACAAACTCACTCAACATTTACTAAATGCCTGCTACATGAAGGCCAGAAACTATGCAAAGGAAAAACAATGGTGAACATAACAGACAAAAGCTGCTGCCTCAAAGAAATTTAAAGTCTAATAGAAGACAGAATTATTAAACAGTTATTTTACTATACGATAAATGCTTCAAGCCCTACCACAAAGTATGTACCATTTGAACTGAAGTAGTAGAAATGTGACATGCTGAAAACAAGAAGTGATTCTTTCAAGCCAAAGGTGAAGACAAAATAATTCTTAGGGAATGAATATCTCCTCAAAACCTCACACCAACCAAACTCTCCCCCATCCACTCTCCAAAAACCTACTCAAGGTCTTATTTCCAGTTCTACCTGACTTTCCTAACTAGATATAAATCACTTCTTCCTCTTGATATTATCTTCTTCAGCTCTTATTAATGCACACAGTCCTAGTAACTTGTAAGTGCATATGTGTGCCCATGGCCTCATCTCCTATACTGTAAACCATTTCATGCCAACACTGAGTAAAGAGTATAACTCTAACAGTGTTATGTTCCTAGGAGATGCTCAAGACACAATTTCCCTGTAGTATCGTCACTAATTTGCCCACAATAGGATTAGAAAAATTTCTTGATGGAATCTCTCGTACTAAAAATCTCAAAAGACACTCAACCTATTAAAATATAAAAATTTTCAATAATTAATGAATAAAGTTGCTATGGTGGAATGCTAATGAATAAACAATGAGATCACTACCCAGACAATTTCAAAATGTTTTTAAAGAAATTATCAATCCTCAAACTCCTGTGCTTATATATAAATGGACATATGTACATCTATTTACATGAATGTGTAGTAGTCCCGTAATATGTTAGATTTCATAGTTTTTAAAGGTCCAAACAAATCAAGTACAGTCATTTTAACTAAAATAATTTTAAGAACTTTTAGACCTCATGAAATTTCAAAAATTTAGCATTACAATAGACCCACACATACACATTCATATATTTTTTTAACTCAATTCATTTTGTCTCTCAACAAAATGAGTTGGGAAGAACTAGAAATCCATAGCTTTTTTAAAAAAAAGTTTGACCCATACTTTGCACTATATACAAAAATAAATCTGAAATAAAACCACAGACTGCTAGGCTTCTAGAATAAAATACAAAAGAAAATTTCTGTGAACCTGGCTTAAACAAATTTTTAGAATGATAAAAGGCATAAATAATTTTTTTTTAAAAAAAGGACAAAGTGAACCTCATCAAAATCTAAAACTGCTGCTCATTTAAAGACATTAAGAAAGGAAAAGACAAGCCATAGACTTGGAAAAAATATTTGTAAAACAAATATCTGATAAAGGACTTGTAACCAGAGCATACAAAGATTTTCATAGCTTAATAATAAGAAAACAAGAAAGACAATTTTAACAGTTGGCAAAAGTTTTGAATATATACGTCATTAGCATACATTGATGGCAAACAGACACATGAAAAGATGCTCAATATCCCTAGTCATTAATGAAATGTGAAACAAAAATACATGACATACACTTACAATAATAGCTAACATTAAAATCTAAGAATACCAAGTACTAAGAAGAATGGGGAAGGCTGGTGGGAACAAAAAAATGGTCCACTTTGGAAAATAATATGCAGTTTCTTATAAAATTAAAGATATATTTCCAATATTACCCAACTCCACACCTACGTATTTAACAGACAGCAATGAAAGTGTATGTCTAAAAAGATCTGTATGTTGTTTACAGCAGCTTTACTGATAAACAACCCCAAACTAGAAACAACCGAAATGTCCATTAGGCAGGTCAATAAATAAATTATGGTAAATCTATACAACAGAATAGGGCTCAGCAATCAAAAGGAATTACTGATACATACAACACCACAGATGAGTTCTGAAAGCACTATTTTAAGCGAAAGAAATCAGACACAATAGGCTAATAATATTGTTTGATTCTACGTATGACATTCTGGAAAAGGCAAAACTATAGGGACAAAAATAAAGGGCTAGCAACTTGGCAGGTGAACTCACTGCCCTATCTCCTACGCGGGACATGACTCCCAGGGGTGTAAATCTCCCTGGCAACGTGGGACAGAAACCCCGGGATGAGTTAGGACCCGGCATCAAGGGATTGAGGAACACTTCTTGACCAAAAGGGGCAAGAGAGAAACAAATCAAAACAAAGTTTCAGGAGCTGAGAGATTTCAGAGTCGAGAGGTTATCATGGAGGCTATTCTTATGCATTAGACAGATATTCCTTTTTAGGTTATGGTATATTGGAATGGCTGGAGAAAAGTACCTGAAACTGCTGAGTTGTGTTCCAGTAGCCTTGATTCTTGAACACAATTGTACAAAGATACAACATTTACAACATGACTGTGGGATTGTGAAAACCTTGTATTTGATGCTCCCTCCATCCAGGGTACGGACAGATTTTATCCATAAAAATATATGGATTAAAAAAAATAAGTAATAGAGGGGACAAAGGATAAAACAAATTGGGTAGATGGAAATACTAGTGGTCAATGAGAGGGAGATGTAAGGGGCATGGTATGTACGATATTTCTTCTCTTTTTTTAAATTTCTTTTTCTGGAGTGATACAAATGTTCTAGAAAATAATCATGATGATGAATACACAGTTATGTGATGATATTGTGAGCCATTGACTGTATACTGCGTTTGGAATGTATGTGTATGAAAATTTGTAATAACATTAAAAACAAAAAAATAAATGGCTGGAAGTAGAAAGACAATGACCACAAGGGGTACGAGAAGACTTCTGGGATGATGGAAATCTATGATGATTGTGGTGATTTCAAGACTGTAAATTTGTCTCATGCAAATACACACCTGAAAAAAATGGTTTTTACTGTGTGTAATTATAAAATCAATTTTTCTTAATTTAGCAATACAATTATGCTTCATTATGTTAAGCATTTCACAAGCATTTATGGAGACTCAACTGTATACCAAAAGCCATTTGTAAGGGAAAAGGTGGCACCCAATAGTGGAAAATATTTAATAGACCATCCCCAAAGCAATTTTTTCAGAGACACCACCTTTCATCTATTAGCTTAACAAAATAAGGGAAAAAAAGGAAAAAGGGTTCTTTCACTTACAGTGGTGATAGAAATATCAATTGTTGCAAGCTTTTGGATATGTAAATTTGGCAGTTTTAATTCCACTTCTAAGATATATAACAAAGAAATACTTGCACAAGTGCACAAAGATGGATATTAAAAGTTATTCACTGCCAAAAATGGATTAAAAAATAGGAACAATCTAAATATCCATCAATTATGTCTTATGGAGCAGCCATAAAATATAATACCATGCGTTCATTAGAAATAGGAATTATAAATGTAGCCAGGAAATACTGTCCATAAAAATAAAAACCCAGTTGGGCGGGCCACAGTGGCTCAGCAGGCAAGAACGCTCGCCTGCCATGCCAGAGGACCCGGGTTCAATTCCTGGTGCCCGCCCATGTAAAAATAAATAAATAAATAAATAAATAAATAAAAAATAAAAACCACAAATTGTAGAACAATGTGTTAGAAGCCTCATCTTTGGGGAAAAAAAACCCATGATATATAAACAAATTATTATATACAATATACACAAACAATATATATATATATGTTATAATTCTAGGGGAAAAAAAGGAAGACTACAAACCAAACTCTTAATACCACTGAGGAGTAAGATACATATTGTCCAAAAGTTATGAAGAACATATTTAACCTTTGTAATTTTTAAAATCATATTTTTCTATTTTCATTTGTTTTTTATTTATCTTTATGCCACCACATAACCATCTAACATACACGTTACTCATCAGAAAATAGAGCTCTAGAATAAAGGTCACAAAGTGTGAAAATGCATTTAGCATTACTAGTACAACTAAACAGGAATCCCTAACATTATGCCTACGCTAGTAAATAATTTTTTTGACAGTATTTTTAATGGCTAAAACTGGATGTATTTAATTACCAACTAATTAAAGACAGAATTGAGAAGGTTGAGATGGGGGTACACCCTAGGCATAAAATCACGCCAGATGTGAAAATGAGAATAGAAAGTATTAAAGAAAAACTTAGTGCCTAAATCTTCAGGTGTACTCCTCCCACTACATTAATGCTTCAGAAAGAGGTGTTTGGAAGAAAAAAAAAAATCGATATGCTTACTTGATACAATACTATTTTTTGATACTCTGCTATTAAATTAATGGTCTTAGAAACAGGAAATAGCCTATGGTTCATACGCAACCTTTAAAATACTGTTAGAGTACTGTACCATAAAAATGCTCATAAACACTGAAAACAGCATAAAAACTGTAAGGTATGGTTTCGATAATGTAAAGACAATGTGCGCACTTGGACAAGAAAACGAAGAAATTAAATTTTTAAGTATTAATATTAGATAAAGAAAAAATTAAATTTTTAAGTATTAATATTAGATAAAGTATCAGAGGAGATTACAACAGAAAACAGGGTACTGATCCTATCAGTTCTCTTGAATCACAGGGATCTCAAATGAAATTTCTCTACCTTCTTATTATTCCTAATAGTGATAAAATTGCTGGTTTTATAGATAATCAGAAAAACTAATTTTAACTGTTAATTTCAAACACCTGCATGCAACCACCTCCATTACAAATGACATAAGCATCACAGTGCACAATAAAACTTCTCATTGCAAATTACTGACACGAAATTTTAGATTACTCTTTGGTAGCAATTTCAGTGTTTGGAGAAAACGGCCCAAATGGTGGCTGGTAAAAAGTCAAGAAAACATATTTTTATTGAAAAAAAGCCAAGAAAACCAAACAAAATGGCATCTGGAAAACAGGAAAAAAAAAACCTAGAAAAAATAATTTTTCAGCACTATAAAGTTATATGTACTGTATCTTGCTTCTTATAAAACAAACAAGATCTCTAATGACAGGATGCAGTTTTCCTTACTAGAAACTGTTAACAAGACTCCAAATCTCTAGTATGGGATACTTGTTCTTTCCCCTCTAGAGCCCCTCACTTATGACTGGGTGGGGGGCTCACACTAAGACAGGCCCAGACCCTTCCTCATTGAGCTGGACTATCCATTCAAAGGTAAGAAGGAGCATTATTTTCTCTGTCTCGTATTAAAACTGAAACTTTCTGAATTCCAGGTGATGTCTGTTTATTTAAAGCGACTTCATCAACAATATAGCACTGTGTATCTTTTACAGCAGTGATTTCCAGCACGTGGCAGACCACAGAACAAAAGCTTCACAGGTACTATAGTGGTAGAAATAAAATAAAAGGCTAATTGTGGGTTAAACCTTTTCTTTCCTCAAGCACTAAAGGTAAGGAGGCATGTTTTGACTTTCAAAAGCTATAAAAAGTGGCCAAGCATAAAGAAATAGAAATGTTATCCCACAAAAATTTAAAATATGTATTTATATCATGCTTTAAAGTTTAACAAGTAACCTACATGTTTCTTTTTCTCCTTGAAATAGATAGGGTAGGGTATTGACTTCATTTACAGAAACAGAAACTGATACTTCAAGAACTTAAGGGAGGTCCCTGGGCAAAAGTTGCTGGTGAGCAAATTTGAAATAAGTCTCCCACTAATATTTTCATCACACCAGGTTAAGAACAACCCCTCTGGAAGAGAATTCAAAGATACAACCACAGATGTTTTTTTTTAAAAATGCAGTTTTTAGCTTACATGAAACTGTTGGGAGTAGCTAAAAAGCAGAGGCAATGTAGAACTGTAACATAAAAGGAAATCCAAAACCATCCCAATACACTCTACTATGGTATCAAAATAGGGTAAAATATCTTAAACGAAAAGATAAAAATAAGCTGAGACAGCTGTCAAGAAACTGATTCTATTGTTTCTGAAGTCAGGCCAGAGGTTCTGGGAGAAGAACCAAATTTTTTCTACCACCTAGTAAACAAGTGTCAACCGGTGGCGAGAACCGGGTCTGCTCTGTTCATTAACTTTAAGCTAGAAACCATACAAGTCTGTGCCTACCAAAACCAGCCTTGAAAAGGGGTCATTCACCACCCCCATGCCCATGCAGCATAAAATGTGTGAGGAAAAATTCTTTCTAGAGCGACCTAGGAAGATTCTCAATACTGATAACAGCAGTAATTATGCAAGATAAGGAAGCTATTAAGAATTTAAAGATACAAATAAATGTATTGATTTTTAGCAGCTGATACAGAAATTTCGAGGTTTATCTTTTACAAGTCAAACAGAGATAACGAATAAGTCCTGCTACCAAAAGTGCCAACACTTTATTCAAACCAGGATTGCCTGCAAACGGAACGCTCAAATGATTTACTTTCTGTCTTCTACCTCCGATCTCCATCAACCCTACAAGCATTCCAGTTCTCTCCACTGATACTTGTCCACCATCACTAACATTTCAACCTGAATACTCAACAGTCTGAATCATGGCAGATCTTAGAAAGCAATCCATTTGAGGTGTTTACAATTCTTTGATACTTTTCAGAATTAAACAGCCTTTGAAGATCATCACTCATGCACACAAAAACGTAAAGATACACAAGACTAATCCTAATATATAAAAGTTAAGGCATTTATCGCCAAAGAAAAAACACACAATCCAATCCTAAGAATTTCTAACTGATCGTATCTTATTATTTTTTTAAGACCAGGAATCTTGCATATGGGGACCACGGAACACTAACAGGGCCAAATGTTTACTCGGAATCCTTGTTAACATATCTGAGACGATAATAACTGCCAAATACGGAGCTGGATAAAGAATTTCCATCTTTCCCTCGCGCACACGCGGCGCTCCCTTAACCGCAGCCAATGGTTCATAGATCCAGGTTAGGTGCAACGCTAGTATTTGGAATGTTAGTAGGAAACGTGGAGCCTCGAACCTAAAAACTAGTTCTATACCAAGTTAATACCACAACCATCACACAGGAGGGGAAGGGTAACTTCGCTCTTACCCCAGCTTCGACACACGTGTTTAGTTTTCTTTTTTTTCTCAAGAAAACAAGGGGACCCCAGCCTAAATCTACTAAGAAACTAGGTATCCCTTGTGAGGAAAAAATTTCATACACGTGGAAAATGGAAGATGTACATAATTCGCAGAAAAGTGGCTCATTGAAATTTTAAAGAAACGTTTAGAGAAAAATTCAATTAGATTCGATAAACAAAATTAACTAGCTCTAGGGAGTCTTATACTCTGCCCGACCTTCCCTCTGTAAAGATGGGGAGCAGGAAGAAAGCCATTCCTCAAAGTACTCAACGCTCTCTCCTATTCCCGGGTCACTACCGATCGCCTGCATAAAAAGGACACGAAGCAGGCGCACCTTACAGCCTAGGTAGCCGAACACATGCCGGCTAAACCTGACGGAGCCAAACTCGGCAGAACACTAGGTACTGGATAGGCTAAACCGACGCAGCCTTTAAACCCGGATTTTATTTCCGTCTACAGAAATGGTGCCCGGAGGCCGCTACTTTCGCATCTGCGTCGCTTCTGCCTCCGCCGACACAGCCTCTTTCCCCTCCCCCACGGGCGGGGCGTCGCCGGCCTCCCAGCTCGGATGGAACCGGGAATAGGAACCTCCAATGAGTCGGAGACTACGCCGTCGGTTCCCCACCCTGAAACACCCGCTCCCCTTCCGGTAATGAGGCTCCATCAGCGCGCATTCGGGAACCACTGCGCCCCCTTCCCACCTCGCCGCCTCATCCCCAACAAACCCCAGCCCCACCTGTGCCCTCAGAGGCCTCCGTCAGCAGAAGGCGCGCCGGTCAGTTCCCTTCGCACGCGGCCTCCCATCCCTCACCTGAGAGGAAAAGCTCGGCTTATCTCACACACCAGCTGCAGCCGAGGCAGTCCACAAGAACAATGTCTCTCTCTGCCGCGACACCGCGGACACCGAGGCTCACGCACAAGACGGTTGCCTCGAGCCACGGCGCGCGAAGGGAATGTCCCCTCCCGACCACCACACCGATCTCCCCTCCCGGCCCCCGTACACACCGGCGGGTACGTCGCGCGGAGGTCAGCAAGAAAGTCGCCGAGACGCGACTGCAATGGATTCTTCTCGTTAGCCGCCTCCTTTCTCCAACAAGCCTCAAGCCTCGAAAGCCAAAGAGCCGCGAGGTCGTTTCCCTCACAACCTTCCCAGGCGCCAGGCGCTGCGGCGAGCAACAAGGAACACGGACGTCCCGCCCCCTTTGCCACCGCCCCCTCTTATTGTTTTACCCCTGTCGAAAGGGGCAGGGAACCCCCCAGCACGGCATCAACCAATCCCGCATCTCCTTCGTGAGCCGATCCAACCTTCTCGAGTCACTCTGCGGAGCACGCGCAGAACGCCGCCGCGCTCGCGTACGCTCGCGCCCGGAAAGCCGGGAACCGGAACCGGCCCGAAGCCGCGGCCGGAGTCCGCTGATTTGACGTCACAAGGAGGCCGCCTGGTCTCAGCTGCGCCGCTCTTCTACGTAGCTCCGGAACAAGAGCGGGCTTGCTGTAGCTGGGTCTTTTGCATTCGAGATTGATATTCTCGACCCCTTTTAATTTTTTTTATGTTTAGAGGAAGTGATTTTAGTAATTTTCTTTCTGATCCAGGTGCGTGTAGGTTGCTGCTCTAGACAAGCATAAAATGCAGTCAGTAGTTGTAGCTGTTTGCACCTTAAACCCATCTATATTGTTTAGTAACCCATCCTAGGAAATGGAGAGTAAGACGACAGAGAAGATCGTATTCTTCGAAGATCTTTGAACTGTACCTAATAGTTCAAAGCAATGTATATTTCAGGGCTACCGGGTGCTAGACCCAAGGGTATAGTAAAAGTATATGGATTCTACAGTGGAGGAAAGATCTATTTCTTTCTGTGTCTGTTGTGTATTTAGCCACTGTTGCCATTGTTAAACATTTTACATAGTAGGAATAAAAGGCTGCAGTCTCAGGAGATGTCAGGATTGTAGTCCTGCCCCAAATCTAGACGTAGGTTTATCCCCCCGGTAAGCAGACTAGACACTGGCTTGTATCTGACCTTGATTCATGGAAAAACCCAAATCTTGCAGTCAAGGAGCCACTTTGCACATTAGGTCTGGCAGTGTTTCTCAGAGAATATCAAGATCGCAGAGGCAATTTTAAGGTATTGTGCACATGTGTAAAAGGATCACAAAGGCAGAGCCGATGTTTATACCTAAGGTTCCAAAGTCTACACCACCTTTAAGTTGCTTAATCATTTTTTATATGCAACATTGAAGGGCAAACCGTTACTCTCATAAAATTGGCATTTTTTTCTTAAAACATCATAATATGTTACGTGCAGATTTCCTGTTAAATACTTATGTAGCACTCTTCTAACAACGATAATTGCTTAAACCTCACAAAAGCCTATGATGTGGTTACTATTTTTATGTTCCTTTAATAGATAAAGAAAACGGAATCTTTAAAGAGGTGAAGTAACTTGCCCTAGGTTAATACAACTAGTGTTCAGTTGGGATTCAAAGAAAAGCAGTGTGCCTCCAAAGTCCACGCCCTTAACCCTTAACCACAAGATATAGAATATTACCATTATGTGAATGTGCCCTGATTTATTCATGTTCTCAGCTGTTGATTGACATTGCAGTTGTTTCCAATTTGGGGCTAGTCTGCACAATGCTGCTATAAATATTCTTGAATGTGCATCCTGGTGCACAGGTGCAAACGTTTCTCTAACAGTGGTTTTCCAGCCTTAAATGGGCATCAGAATCACCTGGAGGGCTTGTTAAAACACTGATTGCTGGGCCCAACTCCTACAGTTTCTGATCCAGAGGGTCTATAATGAGGTCTGATAATCTGTATTTCTAACAAGTTCCAGGGTGATGCTGCTACTGCTCTTGGAACCTCACTTTAAGAATCACGGACGTACAGTTGGATTGGCAAACTTTCCCTGTAAAGGGCCAGATAGTATTTTAGGTTTTGAAGGCCACATATAGTCGCTGTTGCATATCCGCCTTTGAAAATATATATATATAACTCAGGTAATCCCTGTTCTAGGATATATAGGAATGAGTGGAATTATTGGGGGGAAAAACGTCCAACTCTTCAGTTTTAGTAAATAACCCTAAGCTGTTTTCCTAAGTGGCAGTTTTTCCCTCCTAAATATGTCAAGTCTCTCCCCACGGAATACCTCTCCATATTTAAAGTCACTGCCCAGGACAGGCCCCTTTCATTTTTTCAGTGGACCATTGCAGTAACCTCCTAACTAAACCCCTGGGCCCTCAAACGCAGCCTCCAGGAAGCACACATCTCTCTGCCCCACCCCATCCCCCAAATAGACTAAAATCCTAGAGGGCAAGGAGACCAGTAAGGATTGTATTCAATCAGTGGATTGCGCCAAAAATTAAGTCACCCTTGACTCCTCTCTCACGCCATATATCCAATCAACAGTAAGTTTCTGTCCCCTCTACCTTCAACATAAATTCTGGATTACTACTACTGCTGCAGTCCAGGCCACCATCACTCACTACAATAGCTTTCAATTCAGTCAATTTGGTCCCTGTTCCATTCTTATTTCACTGTAAACTATTCTCATAGCAGCCAGAATCTTTACAGCTATAAATCAGGTGCCATTCTCAAAACCTTCCAAAGACGACACAATAAAAGCCCAAATCCTTACCATGGCCTAGATGATCTACCTTTTCTAGTCCTTGCCTACCACTTCCTCAACTTCTCTTACCTCTTTTTCTATCATGCCATCCCCAGCTCTTCCTTGACTCCTCCAATCTCATTCTCACCCCAAGGCTTTGAATATTAATCTTTCTCAAAAATCTGTAAAAAAAATCCAAGTAAATTACATCTACTAATTCCTCGTAGTAGCCACATTGAAATACCACACTCTGGCATTCTAAAGGTGAGTTAGGTATGATTATCCGTTACACAAATGACTCTTCCTTACTTCCAGAGGACCTCTTTTGTTGCTCAGATGTGGCCTCTATCTCTCTAAGCCCAACTCTGCAAGTGAAACAATCGCCCTACCCCCTACATGGGACAATACATCCAGGGGTGAAAGTCTCCCTGGCAGCATGTGAAATGACTTCCAGGAATGAGCCTGCCCCTGGCACTATGGTAGCAACAATGCCATTCTGACCAAAAGTGGGGAAAGAAGTGTAACAAATAAGGTATCAATACTGAGAGAGTTCAAATAGAGTTGAGAGGCTACTCTGGAGGTCACTCTTACATACACTTCAGTTAGACATTATGTATCATAACTTGCCAAACCCCAACCAAAACCATTCCTCCCAATCCTAAAGAACACCTAGAGCAATATATAAAATTCTACAAAGATTTCATGCAATGGGGTAACTTTCCAGAAACCTACTACCTCCAGATTGGACCCCAGACCAAGCCAGCCTCCCTAGAACATCTACTAGTTCCATCCCCCTATCCCATATTACTGACAGCCCCTTCCAACATGAAAAAGTTAGAATGGGCATAGCCCAAATACCCCTAAAGAGTGGGAGAAAGATCAAAGGTGATGGTAGTGTTATAAAGAGAAGGTAGGGTATGACAAATGAGTATGAATGCTGAATCATTAAATTGATATATGTCTTTTAGACTCCAGTATCTTAGAGGAGCTAAAAGTGAAAACCTAAAATTGTGGAATTGTGACCCATACAAAACTCTGAAATCTGTTCTACAACTAATTGTCACAATGTGGTTTGAAATGTATTGCTTTTTTGTATAGATGTTATTTTTCACAAAAAAAGAAAAAAGTTGATTGTGAGGAAAATGCACAGCTACGTGATGATAATGTGAACCATTAATTGTACATATTGGATGATTACATAGTATGTAAATGTAATATATATGCCAATAAAAATAAATAATTAAAACAAGATTAAAGGAGAAGGTGGAATTAGAAAGAAGAAAATTGGATTTAACAACAACAAAAACCGCTTCTTAGAATTTCTATCATTCAAGTACTGCTTGAATAGTCTACTAGCTTGTGTAAACTGTATTCTTTGGTTATTTTGTATTCGCTATATTTCCTAGGTGTTCTAGAGTTTTGTTTTTGTTTTGTTTTAATAAATAGAACTCAAATGAAAATCTATGGGTTATCTAGCACAGCATCTGTTTAATAGTAGCTTACAAGATCTTTAAAATTCTTGGATTCATTCATTCATTAACTACCACAGAGTAACAATATATTAAGCAGAGTAGGTGCCAAATGAAGCAAAAATAATTAAAATACAGCATCCTCAGGTGAGAGAGAAAGAGAATGATGAAAGGAGATGAGAGAGAATCAGAGCAAAAAAAGAGCAGAAGAGAGTAAAAGAGGGAGAGCCTGAGCAAGGCTGTAGGGAGATAGTTATAGTAGTTTTTACACTAAGAATACTGAATAGTACTTGTACTACTTCTTTATAACAATGATTAAATTTATAGAATAATGTCTGACATCACCCTCCCCTGCCCCTACCACCCCCCCACACACATGCACAAAATAAGTTCCATTAGGGTAGCACTCTCTGGTTCACCTCTTGATCCAGCATCTGGTACTGGTTTTCAGAAAATGCTCTCTGGGCATACATTGGCTGACTGAACATTGTGAGAGCACAGAGGGAGGGACCACAGTTTCTCCTGGGTTTTTAGTATTTTGAATGTTTTTGCCCTGACTTCTAGAAGAATATGATTTATTTTATTCTAATCTGATTAAAAATAATGGCCTTACAACTCTGCAAATGAAATCATTGCCCTCTCCCCTACGTGGGACATGACATCCAAGGGTGAAAATCTCCCTGGCAACGTCAGAGATGACTCCCAGGGATGAATCCAGACCTGGCACCATGGGATCAACAATTCCATCCTGACCAAAAGGGGGAAAAGAAGTGTAATTAATAAGGTGTCAGTGGCAGAGAGAGTTCAAATAGAGTCGAGAGGCTGCTCTGGAGGTTGCTCTTATGCAAACTTCAGTTAGACCTTGCTTACCTATCATAACCTGCCAACCCCAACCAGGACCATTCCAGCCAATCCTAAAGAACACCTAGGACAATATATAAGATTCCACAAGAGTTCCAGGCACTAGAATAACTTTCCAGAAACCTACAACCTCCAGATGGGTCCCTGGTCCAGATAAGTCCTGAAACCTAGAGGGCCCGACCTCACCAGAACATCAGATAATTCCATCTCCCTACCCCATATTAGTGACAGTCCCTTCCAATTGAGAAATTTAGAATTGCCATAGCCCAAACACCCCTAAAGAGAGGGATAGAGAGAGCAAAGGTGATGGTGGAGTTGTACAGAGAAGATAGGATTTAACAAATGAATATGAATGCTGAATCATTAAATTCGTATCTCTTTTAGTCCCCAGTATCTTAGAGCAGCTAGAAGTAAAAATCTAAAATTGTGGAATTGTAATCCATGTCAAACTCTAAAATCTGTTCTATAACTAATTGTTGTGCTGTGCATCGAAATTTATCGGGGTTTTTTCTGTATATTTGTTCTTTTTCACAAAAAAAGAAGGCAAAAAAAGTCGATTGTAATGATAAAATAAATTTTTTTTCGCTCTTCTCTATATTCTGGAGCAGCTAGAAGGAAAGATCTGAGAGGATCGTATGGTAGCCCATGACAACCTCTGGGATCTGTCCTCTAACTACTTGTTGAAGAGCACTTTAAAATTGTTGCTTTTTTATTTTTTTGGTTTATATATATGTTATACTATAGAATAAAAAAGGTAAAAAATTAAAAAAAAGCATTATGCCATTTCACACATAATAAAAAAACAATACTAAGAGTATATTTTGATGTCCGCCTTTTATCCTTTATGCTATTGGTTTTAATCATTGCCTCTCTATGTTTGTAAACCTCAAGAATATTGTTATTCTTTTTGCTTTCAAATTATCATAGGTAAATTAAAAAATGAAAAAAAAGTGGCTTTAATGGATTTAAGGCCATGAATTTGCCCCACTATAGATTAGTCCACATCTCATTAGTTTGACTTGCTCTTTTTGCTTTTTAAGTAGTTTGGAAGTATACTTTGAGATTTCTTCTTTAATTCATATGGTTTAAGTGAGTTGTTTAAGAATGTCTTAATTTGGATTTTTAAACCTAAACTTTCCATTTCTACTTGTCAGTTTTAGGGCCAAAACTGGTCTGTGAGTGTGGCATGGACATATTTCTATTTCTTGAGATTTTTTTTCTTTGTGGCTTAATGTAGGTACAAGTTTTTTACTTGTTTGTAAAACTGTACCTATTGAAACACCCTTCTTCTACTGTCTTCTAATTTCCTTTGATCCTTCTAGTGTTTTTTACATTACACATTATTAACTCTTTATTTTGAAGTAATTTTACAGATCCTGAAAAAGAGCAAAATAGTAAAATATTTCTCATAAATCTTCACCTACATTTGTCAGATATTAATATTTACTATCTTTTTTAATTTTTTTTATTGTATAGTATAACATATATACAAAACAAAGAAATAAAAAAAGCAATAGTTTTCAAAGCACCCTTCAACAAGTAGCTACAGGAAAGATTCCAGAGTTTGTCATGGGCTACCATACAATCCTCTCAGATTTTTCTTTCTAGCGGCTCCAGAATATAGGTTAGAGGGCTTAAATATTTTTTATCATCACAATAGACTTTTCCTCCTTCTTTCCTTATGAAACATAGATACAAAAAAAGCTATAAATTTCAAAGCACAACACAACAATTAGTTGTAGAATGTATTTCAGAATTTGACATGGGTTACAATTTCACAATTTTAGGTTTTTACTTCTAGCTGCTCTAAGATACTAGAGACTAAAAGAAATATCAATTTAATGATTCAGCATTCATATTCATTTGTTAAATTCTACCTTTTATGTATAATTCCACCATCACCTTTGCTCTCTCTATCCCTCTCTTTAGGGGTGTTTGGGCTATGGCAATTCTAAATTTCTCGTATTGGAAAGTTCTGTCACTAATATGGGGTAGGGAGATGGAATTATTTGATGTTCTGGTGAGGTCGGGCCCTCTAGGTTTCAGGACTTATCTGGACCAGGGACCCATCTGGAGGTTGTAGGTTTCTGGAAAGTTATTCTAGTGCATGGAACACTTGTGGAATCTTATATATTGCCCTAGGTGTTCTTTAGGATTGGCTGGAATGGTCCTGGTTGGGGTTGGCAGGTTATGATAGGTAAGCAAGGTCTAACTGAAGTTTGCATAAGAGCAACCTCCAGAGTAGCCTCTCGACTCTATTTGAACTCTCTCTGCCACGGACACCTTATTAATTACACTTCCTTTCCCCCTTTTGGTCAGGATGGAATTGTTGATCCCATGGTGCCAGGTCTGGATTCATCCCTGGGAGTCATCTCTGACATTGCCAGGGAGACTTTCACCTTGGATGTCATGTCCCACGTAGTGGGTAGGACAATGATTTCACTTGCAGAGTTGGGCTTAGAGAGACTGAGGCCACATCTGAGCAACAAAAGAGGTCCTCCAGAAGTAACTCTTAGGTATGCCTATTGGTAGTCTAAGCTTTTCTGCTGCTTGCATAAGCTTCACAAGAGTAAGCCTCCTGAGCAAGCCTATTGATTTGGGTGTCCCTAAAGTTTGACACAGTATCAGGGGATTGCCTGATGGTAAGGTTTAACAGTTTCATATCTTTCTCCCATCCCTCAGGGGACTTTGTCAATACTTTTTGATTATCTGCTCAATATATTCTAGGATGTATCCAGACATTACAATAAGCTATACAGGATTAAAGGACCTTTTTCTTATTCTGTGCTCCCTGTGTTTCAATTGTTCAAATAAGCCATACAGATAGGTTGAATTAGATTATGCACTACAGGAGATTTCAGTTCCAGACCAAATAAAACTTTCTTCCATTGGTCTCAAAGAGAATGTGTGGTTCTAAAATATAGACACTGTCATCCTTACTCCTGTGTTCTGAATTACTTTAACCACAATCTGTTCAACTTCATTCTTATCTCTAAATATCAGGTTAAATATATAAAACAGCCTCTTAGAATCCAGAAATAATAATCACCGTTCCGGACTTAATGTGTCTGCTCTAAAAGCTTACGTTCTAGGCCCTTGTTTTCTTATAAGCATTTTCTAAAGGTGACCATACCATTGTTAATTTGTTCGTTTGTTTCTGGCTTATTTTGTCTCATCAAATGTCCCACATATTCATTCACATCATTGCATGCCTCACAACTTTGTTCCTTTTTGTAGCAGCACAACCTTCGTTCACTTCTCTGTCAGTGCATCCTTCAGCCATCTGCATTTATTGGGCAACAAGTAGAGGACCCAAAGTCCACAGTCCATCAACATTCTCAATTTTAGATAATTTCATCGTTCCCAAGAGACAGAAAACCAATAAACACACCATGGCCAAATAGAAAATCTAAATCTCCTCCTAAGTCTTGTCCCTCCCCCCATTATTTACCTCTGCTGTTGCTGTGGTAGTGCTGAGGTTTCCTTTTGAACATAGCTCATAGCATGCAATAGCAGTTTCCCCCCTGTACCCTGTGCTTAAACACTCTTCATACAAGAATCATATCTTTGAAGTAATTATTGTGAGACTTCATATTTCTAGTGTTAATCAATGGAATATGTAGTCTGTACAACTCCTTTCAATCTTGTTCATCTTCAATATGGTAATATTACTTACAGACCCACAAAGAACCACCTTCACTCCTATCTGTTCCCTTACACTGGAGTTCAACCTCATTAGCTATGTATTTCTAAGTCCCCTATATTCTGTATTAAAGCCTTGATTATACCTTTATGCTGGTCATAAAAGTGGAATCATACAGTATCTATTCTTTTGTGTCTGGCTAACTTCAGCATTATGTCTTCAAGGCTCAGTCATCTTGTCATGTGCTTCAGGATGTCATTTTGTCTTACTGCTGCATAATATTCCATCATATGTATATACCACATTTTGTTGAACCACTCATCTACTGATGAGCTTTGATTTGTTTCTATCTTTTGGCGATTGTGAATAATATTGCTATGAACATTGGTGTGCAAATGTCTGGCTGTGTTGTTGCTTTCAGCTCTTCTGGGTATATACCAAGTAGTGCTACTACTGGGTCAGGGGGCAACTCGGTATTTAGTTTCCTAAGGAGCCACCAAACAGTCTTCCATAGTGGTTGCACCATTATACATTCACACCAGCAGTGCATAAGTATCCCAGTTTCTCCACATCCTCTACAGCATTTATAGTTTCCTGTTTGTTTAATAACAGCCATTCTTATAGGTGTGAGGTGGTATCTCAATTTAGTCTTGATCTGCATTTCCTTTATAGCCAATGAAAAAGAGCATCTTCTCATGTGCTTTTGAGCCATCTGTATTTGCTCTTCAGAAAAATGCCTATTCAAATCTTTAGCCCATTTTATTATTGGATTGTTTGTTCTTTTGTTACTGAGTTGTATGATTTCTTTGTATATACAGGAAATCAAACCTTTGTCTGATATGTGATTTCCAAATATTCTTTTCCATTGAATTGGCTGCCTCTTCACCTATTTGGCAAAGTCTTTGAGGTGCAGAAGCATTTGATTTTGAGGAGTTCCCATTTATCTATTTTATCTTTTGTTGCTTGTGCTTTGGGTGTAAAGTTTAGGAAGATACCTCCTATTACTAGGTCTTAAAGATGTTTCCCTACATTTTCTTCTAGAAGCTTTATGGTGGTAGTTCTTATATTTAGGTGTTTGATCCACTTTAAGTTAATTTTTATGTAGGGTATAAGATGGGGGTCCTCTTTCATTCCTTTGGCTATTGATATCCAGTTCTTCCATGCCAATTATTGAAAAGACTATTTTGTCCCAGTTCAGAGGACTTGGGGGCCTTGTCAAAAATCAGTTGACCATAGATTTGGTGGTCTATTTCTGCACTCTCAATTCAATTCCATTGGTCAATGCTTCTGTCTTTGTGCCAGTACCATGCTGTTTTCACCACTGTGGCTTTATAATAGGTTTTAAAGTCAGGGATTGTTACTCCTCCCACTTTGTTCTTCTTTTTTAGGATGCTTTTTGCTATTTGGGGTCTCTTTCCCTTCCAGATGAATTTAGTACTTAGTTTTTCCAAATCTTCAAAGTAGGTTGTTGGAATTTTGATTGGTACTGTGTTGAATCTGTAGATCAGTTTGGGGGGAATTGACATCTTAATTATATTTAACCTTCCTATCCATGAGCAGGGAATATCTTTCCACCTATTTAAATCTCCTTTGATTTCTTTTAGCAGTGTTATGTAATCTTCTGTGTACAAATCCTTTTCATTCCTACTTAGGTTCATTCCTAAGTACTTGATTCTTTTAGTAGCTATCTTGAATGGAATTTTTTCTTTAACTGCCTCCTCAGCTAGGTCATTGCTTGTGTATAGAAATGTTACTGATTTTTGCACATTAATTTTATATCCCGCCACCTTGCTGAATTTGTTTGTTAGCTCAAGTAACTTTGTTGTAGATTTCTCCAAATCTTCCAAGTATAGTTATCACATCATCTGCAGAAAATGAGAGCTTTACTTTTTCCTTTCCAATCTGGATGCCTTTTATTTCTTTGTCCTTCTCGATTGCACTAGCTAGAACTTCTAGCACAATGTTGAATAATAGTGGTGACTGGGCATCCTTGTCTTGTACCTGATCTTAGGGGGAAAGCTTTCATCCTCTCTCCATTGAGATGATGCTGGCTATTGGTTTTTCATTTATTTCCTTTACAGATTGAGGTAGTTACCTTTGATTCCTACTTTTGGAGTGTTTTTATCAGAAAAGGATGCTGAACTTTGTCGAATGCTTTTTAAGCATCAATCGAGATGATCATGTGATTTTTCCCTTTCGATCTGTTAATGTGCTGTATTACATTAATTGATTGAATAATTACTACATCTTGCTTCATCATTCTCTAATTTCTCTCTTTCTCTGTTGCTCTCAACTCTGTCAATTCCCTGAGAACACTACAATTCAATTGTTTTCACCTCATCCTGTACCTAGTATTATGCTTGATGCATTGGCACAAAATAGTAGTTACTGAATGAATGCATCCAAGATTTTCTTACTTTGGGTTATTATAAGCACTCTGCCAGGCAACTAGTAGATTGCCATGTGACTTCTATCCATATGAAAGCATAACAGAAGACACCCTTTGAAATGTTTTTCTGACTTGATATCCGTTTACCCTAAACATTTTAGTGTGTATTTCTTAAAAAACAAAGATATCCTCTTATATAACCACAAACAATTATCAGCATCAAGAAATTATCAATGACATATTATAATTTAATCTACATTCCAATTACATCATTATCCAACTCATGTCCTTAAGAACACAAGGAAAAAAATATTTTCTGGTCCAGGATTACCCTAGTTTCCCAGGTCTAAACAAATACCGCACAATAGTTGGCTTGAACAAGAAGAAGTATTGATTCACGGTTTAGAGACTGGAAGTCCAAAATCAACATGTCAGCAAGTTCATACCTTATCCAGAGCAGATACTCTGTTTATGGCAATCCTCCACTATATGATCATCTCTCTCTCTCTGGCTTCTGATTTTAGGCTTCTAGTGACTGGCTGTGTCCAAATTTCCTCTCCTTAAAAAGTCTCCAGTTATACAGATTAGATACACCCTAATACAATGTGGCTACACCATAACTAATATCTTCATAAGGTCCTATTTAGAAATGGTTTCACAGGCATGAGAACAGGGATTAAGATTTGAGCCTGTCTTTTATTGAGGACATACACAAAGATGCAGTTCAGGACAGCAGACTGTATTTAGTGATCATGTCACTTTAGTCTTCTGAGGTTTGAAACAATTCCTCAGTCTTTCTTTTTCTTTCATGTCCTTGATATTTTTGAAGGGTGAATTCGTTTGTTGAACTGCCAGAATGCAATATATCAGAAATGGAACAGCTTTTAGAGGGGGAATTTAATGTTACAAGTTTATAGTTCTAAGGCCATATAAATGTCCTAAGGCATTCAGAAAAAGATGCCTTGGCTCAAGGAAGGGTGATCGGGGAGTGCACGTGACTGGCGTTTCCTGGTCCTTATTCTTGGTTTCGTGCTTCCTGCTTCTGATGCCAATGGCTTCCTCTCTAAGCATCTGTGGGCATTCACTTAGCTGCCTTGGAACATAACTCTGGTTCATCTCTTAGCTTAGCAACTGCTAAAATTTCTTCTTTTCAGGTTCTGGCTATTTCTGTGAGTCCTTGCTTAGCACCTGGGCTATTTCTGTCTCCCATCTCTAAATGTCTACATCGGCTCTGCCGTTTATGCAAAATGTTTCTTCCTTTAAAGGACTCCAGTAAACTAATCAGGACCCACTTAGAATCTGTGGAGTCACATCTCCGTCTGTTCAAAAGGTCATATCCATAATTGGGTGTGCCACATCTCTATGGAGGTAATCTAATCAAAAGTTTCCACCCTACAGTATTGAATCAGGATTAAAAGAAACAGCTGCCCCCACAAGATTAAATCAGGATTAAAACATGGCTTTTCTGGGGTATATAGTAGCTTCAAACTGGCACAAAGAATATTGAAAATCATTTGAAGACACCCCTCAGTTTAGTTTTTTCTTAAATTTCCTTATAATTAGATCTAAGTTATGTATTTTTGGCAAAGACACCAGAAGAGTGCTATTACTTCCTGCTCAGTGCATCATATCAAGAGTCATATGATGTCAATTTTTCCACCACTTGCTTAGCATTGTCTGCCAGAACACTCTACTGTAAACCTATCATTCCCTTTGTAATTGATCTTCTGGAAACATACTTTGAGAATATATACAGATCATGTTTCTCATCATAGTTTAACCACCAATGTTAGTATACAATCCACCAATGTTAATACTCATTAATGATTCTTGCCTGAATCATTTTTTTTGCTAGGTTTTTACCAAATCATGAGTTTTCTAATTTTACTCATCTTTCTACATTTATTAGCTGGAATTCTACTATAAAGAAAACCTTCCCTTCTTTCCCATTCAATTTTTTCTCCATTTATTTTTATCAATATGGGCTCATGAATTCCTATGTTATACTGTATTTCATCACTATCAATATTTATTTTCTTCTTTCAGTTGTCCAAGATTTGTCCACTGGGAGCCCATTAAAATGGCTCTTATACATTATACATTCCTTTTTTTTTTGGCATGTGTAGGTTCTGCAATCGAACCCAGGTCTCCAGCATGACAGGCAAAAATTCATACACTGAGGTATCCTTGCACTGCCACAGTATACATTTTAACTTTTTATTATTGAACACATAAAGATGAATTAATACATCTTTTTAAAACAGTGATAAAGGGGGAAAAAAGGAGCCTAAGAGAACACAATGGCAAGTGTTATGGATTGAACTGTGTGCCCCAAAAAGATATGTTAAAGTCCTATTCGCCAGTACTTAAATAAGACCTTATTTGAAAATAGGATGTTTACAAATGGAATTAGGCAAAATTAAAATGAGGTCATACTGGAGTAGAATGGGTCCTTAATCCAGTGTAACTGTTGTCCTTATATGAACAGGACACTAGGACACAGACAGATACAGATTAGAACATCATGTGACAAAGGAGACAGAGAGTGCCACAGACTGACCCGCAAGCTAGAAGCCAGAGAGGCATGGAACATTATTCTCTGCAGACATCAGCGGAAGCATGGCCCAGACATGACATCTTGATTTTGGACTTCTAGCCTCCAGAACTTTGAGACAATAAATTTCGGTTTTAAGCTACCCAGTTTGTGTTACTGTGTAATGGTAGCCCTGGGAAACTAAGACCGAAAGGAAAAAAGAGATTTGAGAATTACACAGGTAGCAAAAATCATGATTAATTAATTAGATGTGGGTAGTAAGGGTGAAGTCTAATATAGGATGTTTTGCTTGTTTTGGTCTGGGTGACAAAATAACCTTAAGTACTATTCACTGAGAAAGATTATAGAACTTTGAAGAAAATTCTTCAAACGATTTTCTATTCATATGCTAATAAAAAATAAATAATATACTAACTTCATTTCATTCATTACTATGAAATGCTAACTTAAAATGGTCACCTCTGACCACTGAACCAAAAGGAGCCATAGTTACTCTCCATTCCTTACCCTACTCTACCACTTTGTTTACAGTATTTATCACCACCTGACATTATATATCAGCTGGTGTTTTAATTGTTGATCTCCCCAGTAGATTGTAAATTCCATAAGGCCTTGGATTTTGTCTCTTTCATCTATTTACCACAAAGGAGATACTCAAAAAATAACAGGTACAGGTACACAGAGCAGGGTCCCAACTAAGTTCTGGTGTGATCAGAGCTTCTGCTGCAGGTGAGAAAGGCATGCCCCGGGAAGGGGCCACAACTAGTATGTGAAGTAGAAGGGGAAAGGGGCAAAGCGGGTGCTGGGAGGAGAGCTCTGCAAATGAAGTCAGGTTGATTCTCCAGGTTCATTTCCAAAGCTCCCTGCAGCCCCTGCCTCTGGGAGATATATATGGTTACTGAGATCAGTACTACCAAATTGCAAGGCTGATTTGGGGCATAGGAATTTCTCATTCTACTGTAGAGACACTGACTTTTTTTAAAGCAGGATTTTAGGTGATGGGTAGGTCAGAAAGTCAGATAGATATAATCGCTATTAACACCCCAAAAACAAAGAAGAAACAGTGAAGGGCCCCACTGGAGATTACTCCCTTGGTCCTCGTCTTGCTCCTCACTGTTGTAGCTGTGACCATGATACCACTCTGTAGAATTTAGGATGATGGTATTTGCAAGTCATAACCCACATGAAATCAGCCAAAAGGTAGAAGCAACCCAAGTGTCCATGAACAGATGAACGGTGTCATGGTTAGGGACAGGTGTCAACTTGGCCAAGTTGTGGTACCTGTTCATCTGATTGGGCAAGCACTGGCCTGTCTGTTGCAATGAGGACATTTCATAGGATTAGGTCATGATCACATCAGCTACATCCACAGCTGATTCCATTTGTAATCAGCCAAAGGGGAGTGTCTTCTGCAATTAGTGATGCTAAATCCAATCATGGGAAGCCTTTTAAGGAGGACTCAGAGGAGACAGGTTGCATTCCTGCTTTGGCTGGTGAGCCTCTCCTGTGGAGTTCGTCCAGGCCATCCATCGGAGTCATCGGCTTTGCAGCCTGCCCTGTGGATTTTGGACTCTGCGTTCCTACGGTCACGTGAGACACTTTCATAAATTTTATATTTGCAAGTGTTTCCTGTTGGTTCTGTTTCTCTAGAGAACCCTAACTAATACAAACGGATAAATAAAATGTAGTAGGACTGGAATCAAGATGGCAGGTTGGAATCAAGATGGCAGAGTGAGATATGTCAGTGCTCTGTCACCCCATTAGAAGATTTGGCCAATCACCAAGAACTGACAGAAACATGTTTCTCAAAGCTCCATTAAACAGTTAACAGGGCAAGTGCCAAATAAAGAGGCTACCTGAAAGCGGTAGAACCTCATAGCACCCTGGCTGGCCCTATCCCAACTCATCAGCTCAGCACTGATACAGTCTACACTCCACTGTGGATCACAGATCCTGGTCCCAAAGGGAGCAGTGTAATCATAACCCTCTTGCACATACTGGGAATATGTGTGTTTGGCCCAATCTGTCTGGTGGTGGGCTGAAGGGCTCATCATCCCAGAACTTGCCTGCATGTAAAGGGCAGCTCCCAGAGCACTCCTACAGAATGCTGCAGGAGAGCAATCAAGTGGCTGCCTGAAGCAAAGGATTGTTGGTTGTAGGTCACAGAATACAGTGCCAGGCTCTGTGAGGAAACTATTTCCTAGGGAAAAGAGGACATATTAAAAAAGGAATATATACCAGAAGCTTTATATCAATGTTAAATTTCTTGAACTTGATAAATGCACTTAAGGTGATTTCATAAGTAGATCTCTTTCTTTCTAGGAAATGTACATGGTAGTATTAAGTGCTCTACAGGCATAACATACAAACTTACACTCAAGTTCTAGAAAATAGATTGACAGGATAAGCAGATGGATGAATGGTCAGGTAGACAGCCTGACAGACAGATATATAGATGGATTGTCAGATCGATAGATGAATAGATAGAATGCTATGGCAAATGTGACAAAATGTTAACATTGTTGGATCTGGGTTTCTGGGGATAGGGGTATGTTAGAGTTCTCTGTGTGGCTTTTGTATTATTTTTGTAACTGTCTTGTAAGTCTAAAAGTATTAAAATAATGAAAAGGTGGTAGAATGGTTTGAAACTTCTTTCTGATTACCAAAAAACCCCATACAGAAATTATGCATCAATAGATACATTGAACTCAGAGCGGCTTTATTCTATTTTGTCCATTTTAGAGCAGAGCACAGTCAATCCCTCATGCATTGTCAGCATTAACCTTTATTTTCCACCCACACATTTCCTCTAGCAAATGTAATCAATTCCTCCTAGAGTGTAGGCTGGCTAAACTCTGGTTTGGGCCCTACCCCAACAGAATACATTTCTGAGTGTTACCTCACCAGGAAGCATATAAGGGATTACCATTATGGTAGAATTTTCCTCAGAATCTAGATTTGCCCTACATTTTTGTTAGACCATAAATGTGGCTTTTGTTTTTTCTTTTTTAACCTTTCTCTTTCAGGGCTATCTGCTCTGACCTACGCCTCGTTGACTCACGTTCTCTTGGGTGAGGCTAGATTTGGAAAGAAACTGCTTGGCTGCTGATAGCCTGCTCAGAGCAGACTGGAACTCTCGCTCAGGTCCCTGTACCCAGCTGGGTTCTGGTAATCCCAGGCCTGATCCCTAACTCCAGAATCATAACCCCCAAATTACCCAAGTTCTTGCTATTAATCTAAAAAGAGAAGGAGAATGGAAAGTTAGTAACCAAAGCCATTTTGTGCACAAGAAGGCAGTCCCAGATAGAGTGTGTTTATTAGGACAATAATGTTGGAAGCAGAGTGTTTTTTCCTCTAAGTAACCAAGAGCTGCAGTGCATCCAAGGGGCTTTTGACCCCTTAAGTACAGGAGTAAAAAGAGAATTTGGGGCTTTTCTATAAGCAGAGTAAGGAAAAGATATAAAAAGCACCACAAGGATTAGAGAGTTTCCAGATTTATTTGAGTAAACATATCTCTTTAAATCTCACTCTAAACCAGAAGTTTTAACCTGAGGTGTATGCATATTTGGGGGGATAGAACTAGGGAATGTTTATAAAACCATGAATACTTTGCCTATTTATTGGTTATATAGGACTCTTACTGTTGAAACGAATGTGTGTTCCCTTCATAAAGGATAAAAACTAATGATCTAAACCACATTTTTCTTCAATGCATGTCATAATATAATTAGTTATTTATTGAAAAGAAGGCTTTATAGTATCAAATGCTATTTTTACTCAAAAAACATATTTAACTAAAATTGTGGACTATTATTGACCTCAGTTTAGCATACCTATATGATGCTGAGCTATTTAGAGCTTTGGTTTTCTAGGTGGAGCATCTGTATCGTGAATTGTTGAAGAACATTAGCTTTCCTGGAACATCCTGTCTTACATCAAAAGGTCTCAGGATCCAAGGTGGAGAGGCTTTCACTGGCCAAAGATGAGAGATGTTGAGCTCAATAAAATTAATAATTGCAAGAAATTAAAACACAACAAATATGTTTAAATCCTAACACTTACATTGATCTAAAAATAAAATTACTTGGCCAGTTTTAGAGGATACAAGATAATTGACTCAGTTTGAAAACTGCTAAATAAAGAGAAACAAGCCTATATACTGCCTTCCCTACACAAATTGAATTGTCAAGTATACAAATGAAGGTGAGAAGTTTTGTCAAATGGTGCAACTGCTGTGGAAGGCAGTTTGGGGGTTCCTCAAAAAGCTGAATATAGAATTGCCATACGACCCGGCAATACCATTGCTAGATATCTACTCAGAGGACTTAAGGGCAAAGACACAAACGGACATTTGCACACCAATGTTTATAGCAGCATTATTTACAATTGCAAAGAGATGGAAACAGCCAAAGTTGTCCATCAACAGACAAGTGGCTACACAAACTGTGGTACATACATATGATGGAATATTATGCAGCTTTAAGACAGAATAAACTTAATGAAGTATGTAACAACATGGATGGACCTTGGAAACATTATGCTGAGTGAGACTAGCCAAAAACTAAAGGACAAATACTGTATGGTCTCACTGATATGAACTGACATTAGTGAATAAACTTGGAATATGTCGTTGGTAACAGAGATCATCAGGAGATAGAAATAGGGTAAGATATTGGGTTATTGGAGCTGAAGGGATACAGACTGTGCAACAGGACTGGATACAAAAACTCAGAAATGGACAGCACAATACTACCTAACTATAATACAATTATGTTAAAACACTGAATGAAGCTTCATATGAGAATGATAGAAGGAGGAGGGCTGGGGACATAAATGAAATCAGAAAGAAAGATAGATGGTAAAGATCAAGATGGTATAATCTAGGAATGCCTAGAGTGTATAATAATAGTGAAATGTACAATGTACAAATTTTTACAATGTTTTTGCATGAGGAAGAACAAAGGAATATCATTATTGCAGGGTGCTGAAAATAGATGGTAATTAATATTTTAAAATGTCACCTTAGGTGTGAGACTAAAGCAAAAAATGTTTATTTGTTACAAAATTTATATTTTGACTAGTGCATTTCCTGATATAACTTATGTAGGTAGTCTGATTGAACGCTGTAAGTACTTGAAATCTCAGGTAGGACATGAGATTTTGTTGGCTTGTCCAGAGTGATGCCCTGATGAATCCCAGAGTAATTCGATCAGTGACTGGAAAAGTATTTGCAAAGCCCCCTTCCGGGAATGGTGAGAATGGGGGGAAATTTAACTTCCCCAAGTTGAATTCTTGATATTCTCACAAGCAGTGTGGACAACCAAAGCTACAGGCTGAGCCTCCAATCTTGGGGTTTGTTCATATGAAACTTAACCCCACAAAGGATAGGCAAGTCTACTTAAAATTTAGGCCTAAGAGTCACCCCCAAGAGAGCCTCTTCTGTTGCTCAGATGTGGCCTCTCTCTCCAGCCAACGTGATGAGCAGTCTCACTACCTAGCCCTCTGTGCGTGGGACATGACTCTCAGGGGTGTGGACCTTCCTGGCAACGTGGGACAGAAATACTGGAATGAGCTGAGACTCAGCATCAAGAGACTGAGAAAAACCCTAGAATGAGCCGAGACTTAGCATCAAGGGATTGAGAGAACCTTCTCGACCAAAGGGGGAAGAGTGAAATGAGACTAAGTGTCAATGGCTGAGAGATTCCAAACAGAGTCGAGAGGTTATCCTGTAGGTTATTCTTACGCATTAAGTATATATCACCTTGTTGTTCAAGATGTAGTGGAGAGGCTGGAGGGAACTGCCTGAAAATGTAGTGCTGTGTTCCAGTAGCCATGTTTCTTAATGATGATTGAACAATGATATAGCTTTCACAATGTGATTCTGTGATTGTGAAAACCTTGTGTCTGATGCTCCTTTTAGCTACTATATCAACAGACGAGTAGAACATATGGAATAAAAATAAATAATAGGGGGAACAAATGTTAAAATAAATTTAGTTTGAAATGCTAGTGATAAATGAAAGTGAGGGGTAAGGGGTATGGTATATATAATCTTTTTTTTCTGTTACTGTTTTATTTCTTTTTCTGTTACTGTTTTATTTCTTTTTCTGTTGTCTTTTTATTTCTTTTTCTAAATCGATACATATGCAACTATGTGATGATATTAAGAATTACTGATTATATATGTAGAATGGAATGATATGTTAATGTTATTTGTTTGTTGTTAATTTTTTAAATTAATAAATAAAAAAAAATTATTCCAACTATTAAGTGAAGAAGTGATGTTAGAATGAGAATATCGCCATTTTGTAACCAATAACAATTTGAGAGATCTGATCATCAGCTGCTACTATCACAAAAATAGACAACTAGATATTACTTCTGATAGAAGTAGCAACACCATGTATCAAAGTCTTGCTAACCATATCAAACTTAAAACTGATCAAATGTCTAGATCCAATTGCCAATTTAAAAAAATACTGAAAACATATGTATGTATTCCAAGACACCAAAGGAATGAACTAAGTAATATCCAGAGAATGAGAAAGTCTAGAGAGGACAAAGGAGGTGGTTTCTGCAAAAAACTGAACCCACACCCACAAAAAATGACACCCCCACCCCCACAGAAAAGAGACTTGACTGAGACACTAACCAACTGCAATGTGTAGCTCTTATATGGATGCTGATACAAAGAAACAAACTATAACTGAAATGTGACATTTTAGAGACAATCAGAGATTTGAACTAGATATTTGCTGATACTAAGAAATTTTAATTAATGTTTTTAGGTATGATAATAGATTGTTGTTATGTTTAATTTCATTTCATTTTGTTTAAAGAGTCCTTCACTTTTAGAGATACATATTGAAATATTTGCAGGTAAAATGATATGATCTCTGGACTTTGCTTCAACAAAATACAAAAGAGTATGGAGTAAATGGGGACAAAGATGAAAACAATTCTACTTACAATTGCTCCAAAAAATCAAATACTTGGGTATAAACTTAACAAAACATTTATGTATAATCTAAAATTACAAAAGGCCAATGAGAGAAAACATAGACCTAAATAAATAGAGTAACATACCATGTTCATGGATTGGAAAATTCAATATAGTAAAGATGTCAATTTTCCCCAAATTTATAAGTTTAATGCAATTTCTATCAAAATCCTAGGAAGGTTTTTGTTTGCTTGCTTGTTTTTTTGGACCTAGACCAATTTATTCTAAAAGTTATATGTAAAGGCAAAGTGATTAGCTAAAACAACTTTGAAAAAGAAGATTTATGGGAGGAATCACTCTAACCAAAGCAGAGTCTTATTATATAGCTACAGTAATCAAGACAGTGTGGTACAGATGGAGGGATAGTCACAGGGATCAATGAAACAGAATGGAGAACTCCGAAATGCTCATACAAAGATGCCCAAGTGATTGACAAAGGTTCAAAAGTATTCAATGGTCCCTGGCGGCATGGGGGATGACCTCCAGGGATGAGTCTGGCCTTGGCGCCCTGGGATCACAATTCCATCCTGACCAAAAGGGGGAAAAGAAATGTAACTAATAAAGTACTGGTGATTGAGAGAGTACAAACAGAGTCGACAGACTACTCTGGATGTCACTCTTACGCAAGCTTCAATTAGACCTTGCTACATATCAAGCTTGTCAATCCCAATCAGGACCATTCCAGTCAATCCTAAAGAACACCTGGGGCAATATATAAGATTCTACAAAGGTTCCATGCACTAGGGTAACTTCCCAGAAACCTACAACCTCCAGATGGGTCCCTGGACCAGATAAGTCCTGACACCTAGCCCAGCCTCTCCAGAACATCAGCTAGTTTCATCTCACTACCCATATTAGTGACAGCCCTTTCCAACATAAAAAAGTTAGAATGAACATAGCTCAAATACCCCTAAAGAGTGGGATAGAAAGATCAAAGGTGATAGTGGAGTTGTACAGAGAAGGTAGAATTTAACAAATGAACATGATTGCTGAATCATTAAATTGGTATTTCTTTTAGTCTCCAGCATCTTAGAGCAGCTAAAAGTAAAAACCTAAAAATGCGTAATTGTAACCCATACCAAACTCTGAAATCTGTTGGTGTGTTGTGCTTTGAAATTTATTCTTTTTTTGTATCTATGTTATTTTTCACACACACACACACACAAAAGTCGATTGTGATGATAAAGAAATCTTTATTTCTTCTAGCCTCCTATGTTCTGGAGCAGCTAGAAGGAAAAATCTGAGATGATGGAATGGTAGCCCAGGACAAACTCTGGGATCTGTCCTGTACTAAAGAGTGCTTTGAAAGCTACTGCTTTTTACTTTGCTTGTTTTTTAGATATGTTATAGTATACAATTAAATAAAAGTTTTAAAAAAAGTATTCGATGGAGGAAAAATCACCTTTCCAACAAATGGTATTGGAATAATTGGACATCATCATGGTGGAGGGAGGTGGTGTTGTGAAGAACCTTGACTTAAACCTCACCTGTTATATAAAATGAACTCAAAACGGATCGTGGACCTAACTATAAAGCATAAAACTATAAATAGTTAAAAACAATGAAGAAAAATAAAGTGGGGCAGGGGAGGAGTTCTTAAACTCTAAACCAAAAGCATGCTCCATAAAAAGGAAAATTGATAAATGGGACATAATCAAAATTTAAAACTTTTGCTTGGCAAAAGACCCTATTAAAAGGATGAAAAGACAAATTACAAAATAAAATAGCAAACTATGTATTCAACAAAGAACTTTTATCTAGACTATATAAAGTCTCAAAACTCAACATTAAAAAACAAATATCCAATTACAAAATGGGCAAAAGGCAGAAATTTCACTGAAGAGGATGTACTAGATGGCAAATAAGCACATCAGAAGATATTCAAGCTCATTAGCCACCAGGGAAATGCAAATTAAAACCACAATGAGATACCACTACATACCTATTAGAATGTTTGAAACAAAAAATAGTGCTACCACCAAATGCTGAAGCAGATGCAGAAATACTGGATCATTCATGCAGCACTGGTGGAAATAAAAATGGCACACACTCTCTAGAAAAAGTTCGATAGTTTTTTTTTAAAACTAAAAATGTGCTTACCATATGACCAATTGCACTCTTGTACATTTATTGCAAAGGAATGAAAATTCCTGTTCATGCAAAAACACAAACATGGATGCTTTATTCATAATAGCCCAAGCCTGGAAACAACCCAAATGTCCTTCAATGGGTGAATGTTAAAGAAACTAGTACATCCATACCATTTAATACTACTCAGCAATAAAAACGAATATAGGGCGGGCCATGGTGGTTCAGCAGGCAGAGTTCTCGCCTGCTGTGCCAAAGACCGGGGTTCAATTCCCAGTGCCTGCCCATACAAAAAAAAAAAAAAGACAGAAAAAGGAATAAAGTACTGATTCACAAAACAACTTGGACAGATCTCAAAGGAATTATGCTGAGTGAAAAAGGACGATTTGAAAAAGTTACATATTGTATGAGCCCAATTATATAACATTCTGGAAATAACAAAATTATTGAGTTACAGAATAAATGATTGATTGCAGAGGTTAGAGATGGATGGCAGGGGGAAGAGGTAAGTGCAGTATAAAACAGTAGCAGGAGGAAACCTTGTGGTGGTGGAAGTTATTACTTCCTCAGTTGTGGTAGTGTTTTAGTTTGCTAGCTGCCTGAATGCAATATACCAGAAATGGAATGGCTCTTAAAAGGGGGAATTTTGGGAGATAATATTTGGAAATGACATATCAGATAAAGGTCTAGTATCCAGAATATATAAAGAGATTGTTCAACTCAACAACAAAAAGACAGCCAACCCAATTACAAAATGGGAAAAAGACTTGAACAGACACCTACCAGAAGAGGAAATACGGATGGCCAAGAGGCACATGAAGAGATGCTCAATGTCCCTGGCCATTAGAGAAATGCAAATCAAAACCACAGTAAGATATCATCTCACACCCACCAGAATGGCCATTATCAACAAAACAGAAAATGACAAGTGCTGGAGAGGATGCGGAGAAAGAGGCACACTTATCCACTGTTGGTGGGAATGTCAAAGGGTGCAACCACTGTGGAAGGCAGTTTGGCGGTTCCTCAAAAAGCTGAATATAGAATTGCCATACGACCCAGCAATACCATTGCTAGGTATCTACTCAAAGGACTTAAGGGCAAAGACACAAACGGACATTTGCACACCAATGTTTATAGCAGCGTTATTTACAATTGCAAAGAGATGGAAACAGCCAAAATGTCCATCAACAGAAGAATGGCTAAACAAACTGTGGTATATACATACGATGGAATATTATGCAGCTTTAAGACAAGATAAACTTATGAAGCATGTAATAACATGGATGGACCTAGAGAATATTATGCTGAGTGAGTCCAGCCAAAAACTAAAGGACAAATACTGTATGGTCCCACTGATGTGAACGGACATTCGAGAATAAACTTGAAATATGTCATTGGTAACAGAGTCCAGCAGGAGTTAGAAACAGGGTAAGATAATAGGTAATTGGATCGGAAGGGATACAGACTGTGCAACAGGACTAGATACAAAAACTCAAAAATGGACAGCACAATAATACCTAATTGTAAAGTAATCATGTTAAAACACTGAATGAAGCTGCATCTGAGCTATAGGGTTTTTTTTTTTTGTTTTGTTTTTTACTATTATTACTACTTTTATTTCTTTTCTCTACATTAACATTTTATATCTTTTTCTGTTGTGTTGCTAGTTCCTCTAAACCGATGCAAATGTACTAAGAAACGATGATCATGCATCTATGTGATGATGTTAAGAATTACTGAGTGCATATGTAGAACGGTATGATTTCTAAATGTTGTGTTAATTTCTTTTTTTTTTTCTTTCTTTCCGTTAATAAAAAAAAAAGGGGGGGGGAATTTAATGAGTTGCTAGTTTACAGTCCTAAGGCTGAGAAAATGTCCCAATTAAAACAAGTCTATAGAAATGTCCAATCTAAGGCATCCATCCAGGGAAAGATACCTTGGTTCAAGAAGGCCAATGAAATTCAGGGTTTCTGTCTCAAGTGAGAAGGTACATGGCAAACACAGTCAGGGCTTCTCTCTCGGCTGGAAGGGCACATGGCAGACATGGCGTCATCTGCTAGCTTTCTCTCCTGGTTTCCAGTTTCATGAAACTCCCCAGGAGGTGTTTTCCTTCTTCATCTCCAAATGTCTCTGGCTGGTGGACTCTCTGCTTTGTGGTGCTGCAGCATTCTCAGCTCTCTTTGAACCTCTTTCATTCTCCAAAATGTTTCCTCTTTTATAGGGACTCCAGAAACTTCTCAAGACCCATCCAAATGGGTGGAGACATGCCATCACCTAATCCAGTTTAACAACCACTCTTGATTAAATCACATCTCCAGGGAGATGATCTGATTACAAATTCAAACGTACAGTATTGATAGTGATTATTTTACCTTTATGAAATGGGATTTTTATTAAAACATGGCTTTTCTAGGGTCCATACATCCTTTCAAACCAGCACAGGTAGTAATTACACAAAGTTATACGTATGATAAAACTACATAGGCCTTTTTACACACATATATTCACACACACACACACACACACGCAAATGAGTGCACAGTATAACTGTGTAAAATCTGAATAAATTCTGTGGATTGTACTAGTGTATATCTCCTGGTCTTCATGTTGTACTATAGTTATGCAAGATGTCAACATTAGAAGAGGCAGGGCGAAGGTAGCATGGGAACAACCTATACATTTCTTTGTAGCTTCCTATGAATCTATACTTGTTTTATTTCAAAATAATTTTTTTTTAAGTTTCTTAAAAACGAAAGGTTTTGGAATCTGGTGGAACTTAGTTCGTAATCCCAGCTTTGCATTTAAAAGTTGTACTTTGCTGGGTAAGTTATTAAATTCTCTCAGTCTGTTTCCTCATCTGTAAAAAGGCACAATTGCAATTTCTATCTCATAGAACTGCTATATAAAAAGCTCCTGGCACAGGGCCTGGCACATATAAGCCTCATATATCAATGCAAGCTATAGTGATTATTGTTAGGTCATGTGGTCAGAGCCAGACAGCAGTCTTCAGTGGGTGACAGGTACACGGCTTTCAGACATGGCTCCTAAGGGGAAAGAAACAGTCTCCTCTGGACTAGTTTCGGAAACCCAAATCTATAAAATAACAGCAAACCTTATAAACATGACACGCGTTTTGAAAATGAGAGGATAGAGATCTAGTGTAACAGAGTACAATGAGGGGTTAATAAAGGAAGAAGGGAAGGAAGAAAGTAAGGGAAGCACACGCACACACACAACAGAAATAGCAAAAGCAGGGAATGAGTCTGTCTTTAAAAAACGTTTATTTCGGTTCATATTTGCTCAGCACCAATAGTGTGCTTAAGGACCCTGAAATTTAGATATAATCTTCATCTAAATTATTTCTTTTTAATAGTAGATGATGATAGAGTGCATTTCACAAAGCTGCATATATTTTCCATGAAAGATTACTTAACCCTGAAGTATGGAAAAGAGATAATATTGGTTTTAAGTTTTTTTTTTCATGTGTGGTAACTACTTTATTCTTCACAAATCTATGAGATGGCCACTACTATTGCTTTTATCATAAAGACAAGGAGAACTTAGGCACATGGAGGTTTGTCTGCATTCACATGATGATGAGGGGCAGAGTGGAGACTTGACCTGGGCTTGGCAGTTAACATGGTGCTCTACTAGCAAAACTAGTTAGCTGTGTTACTGCACTCATCCAGATACAGATCGAGTTTTGTTTTTAACCCTTATAGTTTAATTTTTTTTAACTTTGTTAATTGCATAATATAACATATATGCAAAGCAAAAAAAGAAAAAAGTAATAGTTTTCAAAGCACTCTTCAACAAGTAGTTATAGGACAGATCCCATGAGCTACCATACCGTAATCTCAGATTTTTCTTCTAGCAGCTCCAGAATATTGAAGGCTAGAGGAATAAATATTTTTAATCATCACAATCAACTTTTTTTGAAAAATAACATATATACATAAAAGCAATAACCATCAAAGCACAATTAGTTGTAGAACAGATTTCAGAGCTTGGCATGGGTTACAATTCCACAATTTCAGGTTTTTACTTCTAGCTGCTCTAAGATACCGGAGACTGAAAGAAATATCGGTGTAATGATTCAGCATTCATACTCAATTGTTAAACCCTACCTTCTTGGTATAACTCCGCCATAACCTTTGCTCTTTCTCCCACTTTTTAGGTGTATTTGGGTATGTCCATTTTTTTTTCATGTTGGGAGGGAATGCCAATAATATGGGGTAGGGAGACAGAACTCGCTGATAATGGGAAGATAATCATTTTTAATAATTTTCTTTCAAGGAGCATATATGCCAATGGGAGAGACACAGGTAAAGAAGAATTTTTTAAAACTTTTTTATTGTATAGTATAGCAAATATACAAAGCAAAGAAATAAAAAGGCAATAGTTTTCAAGGCACTCTTCAACAAGTAGTTACAGGAAAGATCCCAAAATTTGTCATGGGCTACCATCCAATCCTCTCAGATTTTTGCTTCTAGCTGCTCCAGAATATAGGAGGCTAGAAGGCTTAAATATTTTTTTATCACCACAATCAACTTTTTTCTTTCGTTTTTGTGAAGCATAACATATATACAAAAAAAGCAATAAGTTTCAAAGCACAGCACCACAATTAGTTGTAGAATGTATTTCAGAGTTTGACATGGGTTACAATTCCACAATTTTATGTTTTTACTTCTAGCTGTTCTAAGATACAGGAGACTAAAAGAGACATCAATTTAATGATTCAACAATTATATTCATTTGTTAAATCCTATCCTCTCTGTATAACTCCACCATCACCTTTCTATCCCCCTCTTTAGGGGTGTTGGCAAAGAAGAATTTAATATCACTGTACAAGATAAGGTTAAAGACAGAGATCCACACAGGGTGCAGTGACAGCAGAGAGAAGGGGCAGTTATGCCAAACTAGAGGTTCAGATTTCCTAGAGAAGGGACACCTGAGCTGAGTCTTGAAGGTGGAGGAAGTATGAGCCAGAGAAGGAAGTGTAATGGTTGAACAACGCTGTGCCAGGCAGTAGAAACAGCAAGCACAAAGGTGAGACAGCAGTAATGTGCTGGCATCTACAAACATTTCGGTATTAATACAACATCAATGCCAAAGCAGGGCATGACCTATAAGAATATAATATCTCAAAAAGGAGAAAAATGACGTTTAAATAAAATTTTCTTTTCATGCTTACGCACTTACCCACTGTGTATGAATCCAAAAAATATATATTTGTGTAAGTAAGCACTTTCATCATAACACACCTATTTCTGCAATAAGCAAAGACGATGCGACATCTCTTTGAAAACTAAACTTAATTTCCATGAATAAATTCTGCATTTCCTCCATACTTTTTGCTGCAAACTGTGAAAATACACATTTTCTAAGCTTTCAAGTGCAATATTTTTTTCTTGGAATTAGCTATGGTCTGATGACCTTTCTTATAAAATGTAGGATCTTAAGGGAATCGCGGAGGAAGCTGGAGAAACCGTCATAGAAACCTGTGGAGCTGATTACTGGTTTCTACCTGTTTGCTTGGGGATACATTTTCACATCATTTGCTGGAGAATTCTGGTCTGGGGACCAAACATCATTGCTACGTTAATGAGCACAGAGAAAAAGTATCCAAAGGAGGAAGCACATTTATTGGTTTTATTGTTGTGTGTATTTTAAATGCCACAAAAGCTTTTTTCAACGCTTCTGTTCTGGTTCACCTCAAACCAAGATTCTGAACACATACCCCAATCACTCTGTGTGTGCAACTGAGGTTTACTTGGGGGAAGAGAGCACAGAACAAGGCCTGTCCCCACTTGTAGAACCACCCCCTACCAAAGCACCTGAACGTTCAAATATATTAACAAAGACTTAATTCACAAAGACCTTCCTTGTGCTTTATTCTGAAAAGCAAACCTTATTGGTCTGTAAAAAGAAATTCCATAGGGTTAAACTTGTGTGAAAAGTTCTTTGCCATGTTAAGCAAGCATCCCACCAACTTGTTTGAGAATGTGAGTGTGCAGGTAGAAAATAAATTGCTAAAGCAAATTTTTTACTAGGAGTAAATTTTATGTCATTTTTCTAACACTTCATTTGTTTTAAAAGCATGACAATCTATGCTGATGTAAATAAATCAGAAGGCATTTTCTTACATTTTCAGGTAGGTATAAAACCACAACTTCATCCCCAGTTATATATTTATGTGTAAATATTTCCAGGAAAATAAAGAGGTTAGCCTACAATATTGGATATTAGAAGTAAAAGAGAAAATAAAGTTTTAAATAGGAGGAAAAATCATAAACAGTTCCCAAATACACACCAAAGTAAAAATATCCCAGGAAGAAAGATCCAGATAAGGAATTCAATCTCTAATATTTGTGAAAATTTTATAACTTATTTGTGATTCTTAGTCAACCATTATAAGTTTAATACTGTCAATCTCATTTGAAAAGCTCTGATTTAATCAATTATGTTCTGCTCAAGACCAAGATGCTATCTATTACTTGTCCTCAACAATTGCAGTCTTCTGAATCTAAATTCCCAAACAAATTCTTTAGAAATGGACTATTGGTATTAATGCAACATCATGACCAAGGGAAATTGGCTTATGATTAAATCATATAAAGTACTCTAAGAATAAATTTAGTTTGAAATGCTAGTGATCAATGCAAGAGTATGGTATGTATAATTTTTTTTCTGTTTTCATTTTATTTCTTTTTCTGAATAGATGCAAATGTTCCAAGAAATGATCATGATGATGAAATGCAACTATGTGATGATATTGTGAATTACTGATTATACATGTAGAATGGAATGATCAAAATAGGAATGTTTGCATTTGCTTGGTGTTTTTTGGTATTTAAAAAATAAAAATAAATAAAAAAAACAACTTTAAGGTCTTAGCAAATCCTTCCAACTAATTTTTTCTGAAGGAAACTGGATAAATTTAATATCAAAAGATTGTCATGTCTACAGGCAATAGCATGGATGACTCTTCCAAACATAATGTTGAGTAAAAGAAGCCAAATGCCAAAGAGTAAATATTGTATAATTCCATTGGTACAAAGCTCAAAAGGAGACAAAACATGTCTGTACTTTTAGAAGTGAGAAGGGTAGTTATCCTTAAGGAGTGGGGCACGAGGAAAGCCGCTGTGTGTCAATAAAATTTGGCTTCTTGATCCAGGTGCAAGTTACAAAGGTGAGTTCAGTTTGCCAAATTTCATTGAGCAGTACATTTATGGTTTAGGTTTTTTTCTGTACATACGTTATGCTTCAGTAAAAAGTAAAAAATAAATAAAAAATAAACATCATCATGGGTTCTGCATCAATGAAGTGCCTGGGTTAAAAACCAACATTTGGAGAACTATCATTTTATAATCTTCACGGCTCTGTCCCCTTGACTGGTCCCTAGACTCAGATTGGGTATCTGACTCTTTGTGGAATGAAAGAAAGGGCTAATTAAAATAGTATTACCTGAGTTCCACTGACCTCCATGACCCATTTATTACACAACGTTTACTCTCTCTATGAGTGCTGCTCATTAGGAGTCAGTATTGTGGGATGCATGCAGTGATTCTCAGCCTTCGCTGCACGATGAAATCACCCAGGGAACTGTGAAGACTGTTAGCCTGAGTCCATTCCCAGAGATTCTAATTTAATTATATGTTGGGAGTGAATCATATACCCCACAGAAGATGTGGTCAAATCTTAACTCATGTTTCTGTGGGTATGATCCATTTGTAAATAGGATATTTTAAAGATGTTATTTTTAGTTAAGGTATGGTCAAATCAAATCAGAGTAGGCTTTAATCCTTATGACTAGAGGTTTTATAGAGAAGATATTTGGAAGAAGCCAGAAAGCAGAAGAAGCCAGAGAGAAAGAGAAATTGCCATGAGACAGAGGGCTGCTATCACCAGAAGGCTACTAACTTCAGAAGAAAGCATGGCCTTACAGATATCTTGATTTTGGACTTTTAGCCTTCAAAACTGTGAGACAATAAATGCTTTGTTGTTTAAGCCAATCAGAGTGTGGTATTTGTCATAGCAGCTCTGGCAAACTAAGACCGAGTACAAACTAGGTAGCTGAATTTATTTAAAGCTCCCCAGGGACCAAACTCTGGATACCCTGATCTTAAACACATAAACTCCCCAGGTAATTCTAATATGCAGCCAAAGTTGAGTACCACTGGTAGAATGGTTTACACAAAGACTTAAAAATCTAAATTCTTATTCTGCCATTTATTAGCTATGTGACCATGAATAAGCT
This sequence comes from Tamandua tetradactyla, assembly GCF_023851605.1. Taxonomy (NCBI): domain Eukaryota; kingdom Metazoa; phylum Chordata; class Mammalia; order Pilosa; family Myrmecophagidae; genus Tamandua; species Tamandua tetradactyla. The sequence goes on along the minus strand of NC_135350.1, from coordinate 53,795,728 downwards.
CTTTGATCTTGCTGAACTTCGGGTATGACTTTGACATACTCATAGCAAATAGGTTTTTTTTAAATGTTAGTTTCCATTCCTTTTCTCTTCCAAAATCGGAGAATTCTCTTTATTTTAAAAAAAGGTGGGGGGAGTTGCTGTTTTGTGACTTTTATCAAGTTCATTCTGTTCTTTGGTGTCTGTGCCTAATACTTGCTCAGCCCTCTTAACCCAAGTTACTGAACCTCCTGTCCTCTGAATCCCTGTTTCCTAGACTTGGAGGTTGGGTATCTGATCTCTGCCTTGGCTGGCCTCCTGGGATTTGGATCTAGACCACCTGTTAACCTATTTTTGATTTTGGCTTCCCCTACTTATCCTCGCTCTGTCTTTACTGCTGCTGAATAGCCACACATGTAACAGGCTTTGAATTGGATCTCAAAAATCAGGTAGGAGTTAGGATTTGGATGGGGTTGGCCCACCCAGATAATGGAAAATCATAATGGAACACAGGGTCACAGGAATTTCTAAAAATCAGAGGTTGCAGCCTGAAGGCCAGATCCAGCCCACAGTTGTTCCATTTAACCCTTAGGGTGTTGAAAATATTTGGATTAGTTACCAACATTTACAGTTGGAAGACTTTATATCAAAATCCAGATGCCCAGCTTCTCTAGAAAAAGGACAATCTGGCAACATTGGGTCTACCTTTCCACATGGCAACGATGTACTGGAGATCAATAACTGCTTCTCCCTTTGGATGGGACATCCACGCTTCAATTTTCTGACGCCATCAACCCCCACCCTCATCCTACCGCCAGTGTTATCAGCCTGCCTCTCTAGATATCTAAGCCTTCACCCATGCTAGAGGGAGGCCTTACCTGAACTGCTGTTAAATAATTGAAGGAATTGGAAAGGGAGGGAGGAGGAGAAAGAAAGGGACCTCTTATCAATAATATGTAAGGGAGTAATTGTGGAAGACCTTGAATGGTAGACTGTGCCCGGAATGCACAGTACATTTAGGCATATTCAAATGCATCAAATAATCAAGGTGAGTGTTTGAAAATATTTTTGGCACAACTTTGGCTAGTGCACATGTCAAAACAGAGTTTGCCTGACTTTATGGGAGAGTGGCAAAGCTAAGCCCTCCAACCTTTCATATGATACCTAATTGAGAGTAAATACTTAAAAAAGGCGGGGGGTGGGTATTATTAAAATTACTAATTAGAAAACATCTGTCTCAGAGGTAAATACGTCTTTATATCCCACCAAGTTCCAGCAAGGATTTAAGATGGCACTACTAAGGCAGCATGGGAAGAGTGAGATACCATATTCAGAAATAACAGTTGGAGGGTTTTTATGTAGTTTTGAGAATGAAGTGATAAAGGCATTGGGGAAGTTATAATGGCAGCAGGACACAGAGAAGAGGAGGGCTGTAAGAAGGCATAATGGTTAAAAGCAAGTGAATGTCCAGGAGAATGGATGGCCCTATGGCTTAAGGCAAGTGTAGGCGGGGACACAGCATCAACAAGGGTGGAGAGCAAAACAAAAAAACAGAAAGGATTTAATCAGGTGGGAAGGGACATGGAAAAGCTAATCAGGGTTTTAGGACCTTAGTCAAAAAGGCTTCAGACCTAGGAGAGTGAAATGACTGAGAAGAAAAAATCAGCAGCAAAGACAAGCTGTACCAGGTCCCCAGGAGAGAAGGCTGTGACTTCAGCCCCTCAAGGTGCATGGGCTCACTTCCAGCCCTCCTGATTAAAAGCAATCAGACTCAATTCTAAGATCCATCAGACTGTGATTCTTTGAGGTTCCTGCACTGCAAAGTGCAGATTTGAGCACGGAAGAGATGGGTTCTCATGTCTGGGGCCTGAGGATCAAGGTAGAGGTTGGACCAGAAAATCTCAGGTGAGCAAATTCAACCTGGACATCCCCAGAACTTAGCTGGAGACATGGAGCACAGAAAATAGCTTAGGCATTGAAACAGAGATTTGGGAGCCATAGGGTTGAAGAGAGTGCTGAAACAAGTATAGGTGATTATCAAAGCATACAAGAAGAGCTACTGTAAGGAATGAAGTAGGAAGCAGTTATCTCAAGAGTCATAGATGCATACAGAAGAACCTGAATAGAGCAGAATTATTTAGAATCACAGAAGTTAAGAAAGCAAGATTGAAGAAAGGAAGAGTTTTTCCATTAAGGGGTGGAAACCAGATGGCAAGGGGTTAAAACAGTGAGTGGTGAGGAAGTTACAGACAGTGTCAAACAAATCCTTGGCATTTATGGTAGTTAAGGTTTGTGTTGTGTTTGTTTTGGCTGTGGAGTTGCTAGGCTAAGACAAGTACACACTGAACTCCTACCCTGCTGTCCCCTTTTATGCCTGGAACTCTAAGAAATCACCTGGATCACCTATTCTTACCAAGTCCTACATAATAACTGTACTTGACGTATTTCTTCTTTTTCAGAGTGGAAGCCAAGGGTTTCACGATCCCACCTGTCATTGCCAACACTTCATCACAGTGTGGGTTGGTATTAAACAAAAGATCAGGCGCCTATTCCTTTGGAAGTATGGAAGTGTCACCAAACATCTCCTGGTGTTGTGTTCTTCCCAGTTTTTTAGCTTTTTATTTTGAAATAATTTCAAACATATAAGACAATTACAAAGAGAAAAAAATAATTTCTCTTTGCCCACACAGAGAACTCCAACATACACTTATCCCCTCTTCCTTCTTTTTGCATATTTGTGCTTTCTCCCCAGTGCCCACTGGCCTTGGCATAGACTATTTAAATGTGTAAACAGTGCGGGTGTGGCAGACAATTTGCAGTCTTCTAGCCATTGTTCCCAATCATCAGACTGTCATCATGGAAAGAGGACTAAATCGGTCCTCCCTTCTACCAACGGACAGAACGCTAATTTTATCACTGTAATCCTTTTATACAGTTGCCTGTTCACAGACATGAAAAGGTAGCCTCAAGTTAAACTCACAGCATTTTCCACATGATAGGTGCACAAATATACTTATTTAAGCAATTAGTAAATAGTCATTCTAATCAAGGCAAATTGAACACAAAGGAACATCATCTTTCTTAAAATGTGCAGGAACTTAAGATTCAGACTTTATTTGCATCTCCTTTAAAAAGATAAGTGAGTTAGGCTTTTTTGTGCATGGCACCACAAACAGAGATCACAAGCAATTGAGAGACATAAATCATTACATTAATGTATTTTGTTGAAATATTTAAGGATGACATAATAAGGATGAAATGTCTGGGAGTTGCTTCAAAGTAAATAAATAATACATGAAGAGTTGGTAAGAGTATAGATAAAATACGATCAGCCTTAGGTAGATAATTATTTAAACTTGGTGCTGAGTATAAGGAGATTTAATGTAGTATTCTCTCTACTTGTAGTTGAAATTTTTTATAATAAAAAGTTTTTTAAATTAATCTATTAATACAAGTTAACATCTTGAAAATAAAATTTGAAAGGCAAGCAGTAAATTAGGGGATGGAGCAATAATGCAAAATGTAGCACTGCTTGAGTTTATATACTTAAAAGAGAAAGAGTTCTCATAAATGAATTAGAAAGACTAATAGCTAATAGAAAAAATAGTCATGAATGGGTAATTCACAAAATAAAAAATACAAAAAAAAATAATCATTTGAAAACATATTCCATTTTACTAATTGTGGAAGATGAGTAATGGCCATGTGCTAATCCCCACATCTGTGAGTATGTTATCTTACCCGGTAAAATGGGACTTTGCAGTTGTAATTAAATTAAAGATCTACAGATAGGGATATTATCCTAGATTATCTGAGTAGGCCCAATGCAATCATAAGGATTCTTATAAAATGGAGGCAAGGGTGCATGGGTGGTTCAGTGGTAGAATACTTGCTTTCCATGTGGGAGACCTGGGTTCAATTCCCAGGCCATGCACCTAAAAAAAAAAAAATAAAGAAGGCAAGAGGTTCAAAATTAGAAGGCTATGTGAGGAAAGAAGCAGAGTCAGCAAAGAAAATGTACTCACATTGCGCTGCTCGCTTTGGAAATGGAGGAAGGGGCCACAAGCCAAGAAACACGGGTGGCCTCCAAAAGCTGGCAAAGGCAAAGAAACTAATTCTCCCCTAGAGCCTCCAGAAAGAACCAGCCCTGCTGATACCTTGAGTTTAGTCCAAAGACTACGCCTGGAGGAAAACACTTAACAGTGTCATTTGATCTCACTTTAAATTCTCACTTACTGACTTCAGTGGGCCCTCAGGGCCACAATGATTAAGCAACATTTCTTATGAATCAATTCTGTTACTCTCCTAAATAAGTGTTTCACAGCATCTGCACTTTCCCCAAGTCTCCCAACAACCTCTCCCCACTGATCTTCCAAATGCATTCCCTTTAGTCATGCTATTTGCTGGAGGGAGGGACTTGATCACTTGCCCTCAAGAGAGTCAAGAACAATCAGAACATTTTCAAACTTTCCCACCTCTACATCTATACCCACCCACTCTTGTGTCCCACCTGCTACTTTCAATACACTGTACTCCTATCTCAAGCTAATTCCTTCCCTCTTGCTTATTCAGAAACAAGACGTCTGCAGTTCTCCATCATCAACTTTTCCCTCTCCTCTGGCTCATTCCTATCAAAATATAAACAGCTCTGAAATAGCCCATCTTAACCACCACAACAAACTTTCCCTAAAATATATGCCTCTTGAAATGCAAGTCAAAACCACAAAGAGATATCATCTTACACCTACAAGAGTGGCTGCCATTAAACAAACAGAAGACTACAAATGGAGAGGATGTAGAGAAACTGGAACACTTATTCATTGCTGGTGGGAATGTATAATGGTATAGCTGCAGTGGAAGACAGTTTGGCAGCTCCTCAGAAAACTAAATATCAAGTTGCCCTACGTCCCTACAATACCAATACTCAGTATATACCCAGAAGAGCTAAAGCAGTGTCACAACAGACATTTACACACTGATGTTCATAGCAGCATTATTCACAATTGCCAAAAGATGGAAATAATCCAAGTGTCCATCAGCAGAGAAGTGGATAAACAAAATGTGGTATGTTCATATGATGGAATATTATGCAGCAGTAAGAAGAAATGAGGTCCTGAAGCATATAACGTGGATGAAACTTGAGGATATAATGCTGAGTAAAATAAGCCAGACCCATAGACACTATATGACATCACTACAATGAATCCCCTGGAAAATGTAAGCTGAGTGTTCTAGTTTGCTAGCTGCCAGAATGTAATATATCAGAAACAGAATGGCTTTTAAAAGGGAATTTAAAGAGTTGCTAGTTTACAGTTCTAAGGCCGAGAAAATGTCCCAATTAAAACAAGTCTACAGAAATGTCTAATTTAAAGCATCCAGGGAAAGATACCTTGGTTCAAGAAGGCCGATGAAGTTTGGGGTTTCTCTTTCAATTGAAAGGGCATATGGCAAACACAGTCAGAGTTTCTCTCTCATCTGAAAGGTACATAGTGAACACGGTCAAGGTTCCTCTCTCATCTGGAAGGGCACATGGCGAACACGGGTCATCTGTTAGCTTCTCCTGGCTTCCTGTTTCATGAAGCTTCCTGGGAGGCATTTTCCTTCATCTCCAAAGCCCTGGCTGGTGGACTCGGTTTCTTGTGGCTATGTCATTCTCTGCTCTCTCAGGATCTCTCTCATCCTCCAAAATGCTTCCTCTTTTATAGGACTTTAGAAACTAATCATGACCCACCCTAATGGGTGGAGACATGCCTCCAGCTAATCCAGTTTAACAACCACTCTTGATTAAATCACATCTCCAGGGAAACGATCTAATTACAGTTTCAAACATACAATAGGGATTAGAAGAAACAGCTGCCTTTACAAACTGGGATTAGGATTAAAACATGGCTTTCCTAGGGTACATACATCATTTCAAACCAGCACACTAAGAGTCTTAAAATGTAGAGTATAGGGTACCTAGAAATGGAAAGAAGCTAGAGAAGGGGGAACGGTTATCTAATATGTACAGACTAGTTAACGAGGTTGAACCGAAATGTATGGAAATGGATAGAGGCGATGGTAGTTCATTTGTGGGTTTATATTGAAGGTGAAGATGATTGAAAGCGGTTGTTTAGAGTCATGTACCTATTAGAATTAAAAATATAAATAAGTTCTTGCATGGGCTACTTTAAAGGTATGATACATAAAGAGTTAATAACAGGGGGTATATGGAAAAACTATTTATTGCATGCTAAGGTCTATATTTAACAGGAATATATCACTAGTACAACAACAACACTAGGGGTAAATAATTGGGAGGGGGGAGAGAGTTTTGGATTTTCTCTTTGGTGTGGGTGTGTCTATCTGCTATTTTTCTCTTTGGAGCAATGAAAATTGTCTAAAATTGACAGTGATGATGATTGTACAACTAAGTCAGGATATTGTGAAACACTGTTTATTTTCGATAGAATATATGCTATACCTCAACTAAGTATGCAGAGTGGAAATAAATGAATAAGCAGAAAGATTCAAGTGCTAAAGAAAATGCAGAGAGAGAGGTATACCTACTCAATGTTAGTAGGGTAGCAGAATGGGGCAGCTCCTCTGGAGGGTAATGTAGTGGCTCCACAGGAGGCTAAATATAGGGTCATCATATGAGTAGGCAATCATGCTACTGGGAATGTACTTGAAAGAACTGAAAGCAGGGATGCAAATAGACCCTTGCACACTGATGTTTATAGCAACATTATTCATGATACTCAATGAATAGAGGTGGCCAAAGGTATATACACCACCTTTAGTGTACACCCATTTACACCCTATGTAAAGAAAGGCAAACTGTGGTATATACATATGATAGAATACTGTGTGGCTACAGAAAGGAATGGAATCATGAGGCATGCAACGAGATGAATGAACCATGAGGGCATTATACTGAGCAAAATAAACCAGAAACAAAAGGACAAATATAGTATGGTCTCTTTTGAAAGCTACATATAAGAAAATTGGAGCCTAGATTTGTAAGCTTTTATAAAGGTCACATTTATTTCTGAGCTTTAAATATTATTTCTAAATTCTGAGATGCTATGCTGTATATGTATTGCCTATCTTCCTGGAACTTTGGTTACCTGTGTGACAACTAAGACTCAGAGTTGGAGTTCTGCAGCTCTGCAAGTCAGCATTGCTACATATGGCAACTGTTAAAGAAGCAAAAAAAGCAATCAGGCTGCAATAAGAAATAACAAAAAAGCCAATTTCGTTAGGACTAAGGTAAATCAGAATATAGGGTAAAGGATGATATTGTCTGTATTTTAGAACTTTACCTACTGTTTGAGACAAAAGGAAGAGAAGTTTACTTTGTCCAAAATCTAAATCTTTTGTAGCACACAATCTAACTTAACCCATCTGGCCAATTCACTTAAACAACCTAAACACCTGGAGCCTAGAATTGATAATGAGGTCTTCCATTTCTGCATAGCTTAATGTAATACCCAGATACATTCCAGAGTATGTTGGGCAGATAATTAAAAAGTATTGGCAAAGTCCCTTGAGGAATTAGAAAAAAAAAGTATGGAACAATTAAACTTCCCCACCTGGGAAACCCCTGATATTGTCTCTAACATTAGGGACTCCCAAGTTAATAGGCCAAGCCCTTGCTCTTATGAAACTTATTTCTGTAAAGAAGAAGCTAAACCTACCTATAATCATGTCTAAGAGTCACTTCCAGAGAAACTCTTTTGTTGCTCAAAGTGGTCTCTCTCTCTCTCTCTCTCTCTCTCTCTCTCTCTCTCTCTCTCTCTCTCTCTCTCAGCCCAATTCTGCAAATAAAATAATTACACCACCCCCTACATGGGACATAATGTCCAGGGTTGTAAGTCTCCCTGGGAAGATGTGACATGACTCCCAGGGATGAACCTGGCCCTGGCACCATTAGATCAACAATGTTTACCTGACCAGAAGGGTGAAAAGAAATGTAACAAATAAGGTGCCGATGGCTAAGAGATTCCAAATGGTGTTATGCAAACTTCAGCTAGATACTGCTGATTGCCATGGTACACTAAGCCCCAAACAAGAACAAACCCCATAAACCCTAAAGAATACCCAACGTTGTATCTGAGACTTTATAAAAGTTTCACTCACTAAATTTATTTTTCAGAAACCTATAACCTTCAGATGGTTCCTAGGCCAGATAAGCCCTGAAACCCAGAGCTACGAGTCTCCAAGAGGATCAACCAGTTGCATCCCCCTACCCCATAATGTGGACACCCTTTTTCAACATGAAGAAGTTAGAATGGTCATTGCCCAAATATGCCTAAAGATTGGGAGAAGGATCGAAGGAGCAGTTGTAGCAGAGAAGATAGGATTTAACAAAGGAGTAAACTACTGAATCATTACATTGACATTTCTTTTTAGTCTCTAGTGTCTTAGAACAGCTAGAAAGAAATACCTGAAAGAGTGGAACTGCATCCCATACCATACTGAAATTTGCTCTATAACTACTTGTTAAGATGCACTTTGATATTTATCACTTTTTTGTATATATTTCTCAATAAAAAATGTTTATATATACACATATACCCCTCTAACTGCCTTGTTTATACTTGCTGTCTCTACTTCTCCAACCCTCTTGGAAACCACTCCAAATAGCTGTTGATCCATCCTTAGCACTGTTCTACACAGTGGGGATCATTATTTTCATGTATAAAAGATGAAGTGGAGGCTAAGAGAGGTTGGGCAACTTGACAAAACTACATATTATGTATTTCTTAAAAAAAAAACAACCCACACACATTAGTAAGCAGCTGATGATAAAGTCTGTGCCCTTTCTACTCAGTACATCAGCCTAGTTCTCAAATCTTAGTTTCTTATTTTCACTGCCAGCCAGCCACCTGTAACATTGGTCTTGTTTACTAACTACCGTTAGCACTTTATCTCCTCACAGGTTTTCATATGCATGTTCTTTCCAGTTACAGTCATAGCAAATATGGAAAAATAATCTTGTACATCTATTAATATGCAAATAAATCAACAAAAATAAAAGCACTGCATGTAAGGATATGATATGAATGTTTAATTCTAATTCAGCATAGAAAAAAATAGGAAATAAATGTTCATCAATAAAAGAACAGTTATATACCTTGTGGTATCTTCATACTGTGAAAGACATGCAGGATGTGTAATTCTAAATTAAAAAACAAACACGTTTTAATAGTAAAATGCACATATAACATACTTTTTATTTTAAAAAGTGCATGTGTGAGAGGCCAATATATGTGTTTGTAAAAGCATAGAGAAAAGTACAGAAGAACACACACCAAACTGAAAAAATAGTAACATAATTACTATATATACCTCATCCAGATTCCCTAAATGTTACTATTTACTGTATTTGTTTGTCATAGGAAAAAGTCTGTAAGGATACGTTTTTAAAAGATTATCAAAATTTTTTTCAAAGTACCAGGAAAAGAAAAAAAAAAGACTATTAGTAGTCTGAATAGAATATGCTGGCAATCTTCATTTTTTCTGTTTAGTTTACTTATAGCCTATTTTCCACTGTGAACATGAGTTATTCATTTGATTTTTTAAAAATTATACAAGTCATGTCCAAATACATTATAACTATACAAAATTCAAGCAATACAAAGACATAAAGAGCAAAAATCCACCTTCCTACTCCTACTTCACTCTGCAGGGGTTTTCTCAGTCAAGAGAGTGATGCACATTCTTACAGCACCATTACTGTTTGGCTTCAGTCGGCCAGATTTAGATCCTTTGCCTGCAGCGAAGATCAGGTCCTAACAGAAAGAGCCCTCTGCTGTGTTCCGATCCTGAGGAAATAGCACATTGAATGACTTTCTAGGAGGGTCATTGTCTGTCTTGACTCTAGTCTATCATAGAACCATGATCTGACTTCAAATGTCCCCCAAAAGTCACCTTCTGACTTGTGACCTGAAAGGAGACCAGATGGCCCCAAAGACTTCTGAAGAAATTAATAATTGAGGCAGCCATGTTGGAGAAGAGTGGGATGTATCCAGTAGTATAATGCAAATCACATGCTTAGCTACACGTCTTTGATTTAGAACTAGAGGTATCTTTTCTGGTATACTGTCACTGATCTACCTAACTTGCTGCAAGAGTTTCTTTATGATAACATACTGTATTGACCTACTCAAAACACACTGTGTCTGAGAAAACTCTGCATTCATCTCTGTCACCACCATGTGGCATGATGTTTAAGATAGATTGCTTGTGTTTGAATTTACTGTGTGGACTTGAATAACTTGCTTAAACACTCTGTACTTCAGTTTTCTCAACTATAAAATGAGGGAAAGAGTAATATCTACCTCGACGTTTGAATTAATTTACATAAAGCACTTAGATGAGTTCCTGGCACATAAAAATAAAAGTTTACTTTTCGTTTTCCTACATTATTGATATCCAGTTGACCAGTCAATATCTGGGTACGCCATGGGCCTTTGAAAAAGATCTCCAGGGATTCAACGACTGGCTCAGGACTCTAGAGGGATCTAAGTTCCTTCTAGCTCTCCCCTAGCATATATACTATTCTCCAGTGACTTGAGGAATGCTATGTGGGATCTCAAAAGGTGTTGTGGGGTGCACAGGTGGTTCAGTAGTAGAATGCATGCTTCGCATGCAGGAAACCTGGGTTCCATTCCCAGACAATGTACCCAACACCCCAAAAAAGGGTATTGTGATTTCATGTTCTCTTTCATTTTTGTCTACCCCATTTTTTACAACTAACTGCTATAAAAGCTCAGAAACCAATGACAAGGATGACAAATCAAATACAGCATCATAGCTGATCCATAGGAAACAGGCATGGGATTATAACTCAAAAATGCACAGGAAAATAGTTTGGGAAGGGGAAAGTACATAGTCAAAGACAAAAACATAAAGGTCTAAGTTCAGGCTATATAAACCTTAAATCCATCAAAAAGTTCAATTTAAAAAGTGGAAAGGAAAACAAATTAGAGAATTCTTTTGTTGTATATAAGATAAAGCATTTATACTATCATTAATAAAGATCTCTTACAAATCAATACTGAAACTGCATGCCAATGGAAAAACAAAGCATAGAAAGTTAACAATCATCTGAAAAAAAAGTTCAACCTCATTAAATAGTCATAAAAATGAAAATTAATATTTTTTAACACTTCAAATTGGCAAACATTTTAAAAATGATTACCTAGAGTTGGAAAGAAGGATATAGAGAAATATGTACTCTTATACTTTTCTGGTGGGCAGGTAAAGAAGTATACTTTTCTTGGAGGGCAATTTAGCAATATTTCAAAAGCTATGAAAGGATACAATTTTTTCAACATGGCAATATAATTTCTAGGAATATATGATTATATGATTATTTCCTAAGCATTAGTTATTAGGCTATTAACCAAAGAAATACTTATTCTGGCAAGTTTGAAACAACTCAAATGTTCATCAATAAGAGACTGGTTAAATAATTATGATATAATCATACAGGGTGTTATTTTGCCCTCTCTGAAGATTTGTGGAAAAAGAAGTTTAAAATTTTGGTTTTAAAAGATATATATTGATGCACACACACACACAAATTTTGGAAGCAATACTTGTACAGTGACTACTTCTAGATACTAGAATTATGAATTTTTACTTTCTTTTGGTTTCCATGCACTTTCTAAAATCTTTGCCATGAATATCACCTACTTTTGTACTGAAAAGAAAATAGTTGCATTAGAAAAGATGTACCAGAGCACCTTAAGAAATCCACTAAAAGAAATAATTATGATCCTCATTCCCCATCAGAATGGGTATGCCTAAGGGAACCAATTAGTGACAAGCACAGAAGTTTAGAAGTCAGTAGTTGTTTTAGTTTGCTGGGTTGCTCAAGCAAATACCACGAAATGGGGTAGGTTAAACAATAGGAATTTATTAGTTTAGCGTTTTGAGGCTAAAACAAAGTCCAACTCAATGTATCAAGGTGATGCTTTCCTTAAAACTGTTGTTCCAGGACTGGCTGCTGGTGATTTGGTCCTTAGATTGTCACATGATAAAGCACATGGTGGCATCTCCTGATCTCTTCTTTCGGATTCTGTTGATGTTCAGCTTCTGGCCGCTCCCTGTGTCTTTCTCTGTCTGAATTTCATTCTGCTTCTAAAGGACTCCAGTAATAGGATTAAACCAATCTCAGCTGGGCGAGACACATTTTAACAGAAGTTACCTCATCAAAAGTCCTACTAACAATGGGTTAACACCCACAGGAATGAATTAAATTTAAGAAAGTATTTTTCTGAGGTACATACAGCCTCAAACCACCACAATTGTTTAGAATTAACTGCATTAATTCAAAGCACAGGTTTGCCAATTACCCGTTGGATAAACTTGAAACAGTTGTCTAATCTCTTTAAGATTGATTTTCCTCTTCTGTAAAATGGGGATAATATCAGTACTGCATTGGGTTGTTGTAATAAATAAATTAGATAATGCATGTAAAGCAGATAGTATATGTTCTAGTTTGCTAGCTGCCGGAATGCAATATACCAGAAATGAATGGCTTTTAAAAAGGGGAGTTTAATAAGTTGCTAGTGTACAGTTCTAAGGCCAAGAAAATGTCCCAATTTAAAAAGTCTATAGAAATGTCCAATTTAAGGCATCCCGGGAAAGATACCATGATTCAAGAAAGCTGATGAAGTTCAGGGTTTCTTTCTCAAGTGAAAGGGCACATAGCGAACACAATCAGAGTTTCTCTCTCATCTGGAAAGGCACATGGTGAACATGGTCAGGGTTCCACTCTCATCTGGAAGGGAATATGGCAAACACAGCATCATCTGCTAGCTTCTTCTCCTGGCTTCCTGTTTCATGAAGCTCCCCGGGAGGCATTTTCCTTTTTCATCTCCAAAGGTCACTGGCTGGTGGACTCTGCTTCTCCTAGCTGCATTGTTCTCTGCTCTCTCAGAATCTCCCTCATTCTCCAAAATGTTTCCTCTTTTATAGGACTCCAGAAACTTATCAAGACCCACACAAATGGGTGGAGACATGTTGTCACGTAATCCAGTTTAACAACCACTCTTGATTAAATCACATCTCCAGGGAGATGATCTGATTACAGTTTCAAACATACAGTATTGAATAGAGATTATTCTACCTTTATGAAATGGGATTTTGATTAAAACATGGCCTTTCTAGGGTCATACATCCTTTCAAACCAGCACACTCCACACTCTGGACCCTTAAAAAGACATGCTTTCCCCAAATACAAAATTCATTAATTTCATAATGATATCAGAAATCCTTAAACCATTTCAGTAGCAATACAAATGGAATACGAAGTTAGAAACAGTACAAACTCCTATCATAATTACAGGCATGGTCTGTTCTAGGGCAAGGTTCTCCTCTGGCTCTGGCCCTATAAAAGCTCAAAACAAGTTATTTGCTGCCAACATACAAAGGAGGAACATTCATAGGATACATATACCCATTTCCATAGGGAGGAAGAAACGCGGGGGTCACTGGACCTGTGCTGTTTTGAAAATCTGCAGAGCAAAGTCCATTAGGTTTCAAAGTCTGCGAGTCATTCATCCTCCAGGCTTTTGAAAGCCACAGTCCCACCCTTCCCAAGGGCCTACACAGAGGCCTGCCCCTCTCTGAATGCAACTTTGGGGGACACTGGGGAGACCACCTTTTCTCAGCTCCACCCTCTCCAAGCACTGGGGCCACACCCGGGCTCTCTGCCATCTCTGGGGCACACACTCAACCCCTCCATGTGGTGGCAGCCAGGCTTTCTCCAAACCCCAAGGAATGTGCTTTGCCCTCTCCAAGGCCTGAGGTGGCATGACTCTTCCACTGCAACGAGGTAGAAGGCCCATTCTCTGTCTTTGGGGCAAACTCACTCTCTTCACGGGCTTGGGTGGGTCCGCTCTCCTGGCCCAAGGCTTCTTGACTTCAGACCTCAGCCTCCATGGTTTTGCCTCTGAAGTTATTTTCCCTCCAATGTGTCCCTTCGCTGAATCCCCCAGTCCAGACTGGCAGCAGGTCTGTTTATACAGGTCCCAGAGCACTCTCATTGGCTTTCTATGCAGTAGTGCTGGATTATTCCCATCAGACATAAGGGGTTTCCACAAATCCTTCCTGGATAACTCCATGTCTGATCCTGGCTTTCTCTGAAATGGCTGACTGGTTCCACATCTGGCGAAATCCTCACATGGAGCACTACTTTCTGGGGTCTCCCTTCCTGGAAGCCCAGAATTTTCCAAGACCTCAATTTCTGATTTCTTTGTACTCAAGAGTTCAGTTTTCAGCTTCTCTCTCTCCTGTCACATTTCACTATAAGCCGTGAGGAGAAACCTGGCTGCACTTCCCATATTTAATTTGGAGATCTCTTCTGCTAAATATCCAAGTTCATGGCTTTTAAAATCTACCTTCCAGCTGAAGCCACTAGTCAGTTTTGCCAGATTAGCTGCCATTTTAAAACAAGGCTCATCTTCCTTCCAGTCTATAATGACACACATCTCATTTCTGTCTAAGGCTTTGTCAGAAGTGCCTTTAGAGTCCACATTTCTACCAACAGTCTCTTCAGAGCATTCTAGGCCTTCTCTATCAAGCTTCTCACGACTTTTCCAGAATCTTCCCCGTATCCATTTAAAAAGCCGTTCCAACATGTTTGGTATTTGCAAACCACAGAAGCACCGCACTTCTCTGGTACCAAAATCTGTTGATAACTGTTTAGTAAGTATACTACAATTAAAACAGATTATCTTCTCAATCCTGTATTCTCTAAATTCATCCTTTTCCAATTCAGGTCAGAATTCTCTAACTTAGCAACACTATATTAGAAAGTCTCTAAGTTCCAACCAGATGAGGCCATCCCATCAACCAAACACATAGCAATGAAATTTATTCCTGTGTCCACCCTCCACCAAAGATGAGTTTTGCTAAGTTATTTGTAGATTTGTAGTTATTTGTAGACACTGTTGGAGTCTATTAATGCCATCCTTAAAAACAGGAGGAAAAAAGTTAAATAAAATCTGACATACTTTTAAACCATTTGGTTTAAATAAAATCTTATATCCCTCAATTTGCTAAAAGGAATCTTGTTCAGTAAGCAATAGTTTACACTTGGAACAACAGTGTTACCTGGTTCAGTAAGTGCTATCCTAATCACCATGTTTGTTTATATTTCTTTTATAATTTAGTCACTTGTTTGAAGGCTTCTGGGCTCAAATACAAACACTGCCATAATTTGGGAGAGCAGTTTCATCCAATTATCTTGTACCCCCTGGAATGCTCTAGAGTGAAAAGATTTTCTGAAGTGAGCCTAGACCCTTAAAATAATTTCTTTGCAAACGTTGAATTTACATTTTCCTATGTACCCTGCTATAAGAAATGTTTATTCTTATATGTATATTCTTAATAAATGTTTATTTATTAGGTTACATTAGTAATACCATATAAGGAAGCTACAGGAAGGAAATTACTGCTCTGGATGGCCGTGCCTCCCTCCTCCCCACAGCCCCTTAATTTGGAAGTCAGATTGAAGGCAGAGATAGTGACAAATGGGTTGAGTAGTGGAGAAGAAACTTCCAAATAACCTCTATGAGATAAACCTGATCTCTAACCTGACTGAATATGTAAATATATTCAGAAGGGAAGCTCATCAGTCTTGGGAGGATAAAAAAAAGGGGCCTAGGAAACAACCTTTGGGTAATTTCTGCATTATCCAGGGTCTGTATGGAGTCCATAGGGTGGAAGAGAAGGATTTCCTAAACTCTCTTAGCAGGACAGTCCTAAAAATCACCCACATTCTTTTGTTCCATTGCTAAGTAGGCACCCAGAAAATGCAAAGAAAGAAAAGGGATGGAGGAAGGAAGCTCCCAAATATGCAACCTCTGATTGTAATCTGTCTAGAGCTTTAATAAATAAATAAATAAATAAATAAATAAATAAATAAAAGACTTCCAGCCCTACAATATGGTAGTGTAGGACATTCATCTTCCCCTAAACCTTGTTTGATAGGCTGTTTCTATTTGGACAAGCACCAAATGAAAAAAAATGAAGCTTTAAAAATGGTAGGAGAGAGTGATGTAATCAGCATGGTGGCAAAAGACATCCCCTGAAAAAGCCTCCAAAGATTTAGCGAATAAGAAGGGGTCATTGGAGCTGAAGGGATACAGACTGTACAACGGGACTGGATATAAAAACTCAGAAATGGACAGCACAATACTACCCAATTGTAATGCAATTATGTTAAAACACTGAATGAAGCTGCATGTGAGGTATAGGGTTTTTTTTTTCTTTTCTTTCTATTAATGTTTTAATTCTTATTCTGTTGTCTTTTTATTTCTTTTTCTAAATCGATGCAAATGTACTAAGAAATGATGAATATGCAACTATGTGATGTTATTAAGAATTACTGATTGTACATGTAGAATGGAATGATTTCTAAATTGTTTTGTTAATTCTTTTTTTAATTAATAAAAAAACTATTAAAAAAAAAAGATTTAGCGAATAAAAGAACAAATCCCATTTGCTCATAACTCAGAAGAACAGTAGAGATTGGAGAAGGACTCCAAGCACTTGGAACACGACTCCCAGGGATGAGCCTGGCCCTGGCACCATGGGATCAACAATGCCTTCCTGATCAAAAAGGGGGTGGTAAAAATGTAACAAAATAAGGTATCAGTGACTGAGACAGTTTAAAAGGAGTCAAGAGGCTATTCGGGAGGTTAATCTTACGTAAGCTTCAGGTAAATATTGCTGATTATCACGATTTGCCAAACCTCAACCAAAACCATTCCTGTTAACCCTAAAGAAACCTCTAGGGCTCTGAGAGTCTACAAAGGTTTCACACACTAAGATTACTTTCCAGAAACCTACAACCTCCAGAAGATTCCTAGGTGAGGTAAGTCCTGAAACCCAGAGGGGCCAGCCTCTCCAAGAATATCAACTAGTTCTATCTGCCTATTCCATATTGTCAACACCCGTTTCCAACATGAAAAGGTTAGAATGGCCAGAGCGCAAATACCCCTAAAGACTGGGAGAAAGATCAAAAGAGAAGGAGTTATAGCAGAGAAGACAGGATTTAACAAATGAATATGACTGCTGAACCATTCTACTGACATTTCTTTTAGTCTCCAGTATCTTGGAGGAGCTAGAAGGATAAACTTACACTGTGGAACTGTAAACTATAGAAAACTCTGAAATCTGTTCTACTACTACTTCTTACAGTGTATTTTGACATTTATTGCTTTTTTGATTATATATGTCACAATAAAAAATGTTAAAAAAAAAAAAAAAAGGAGATCTAGACATCTTAGGGTGGCTGCAGAAAGAGAGGCCCAAGAAGAATGTTTTAACTGTTGGATATGAGAAAAATGTCCTGTACTTACGAACACTTATTTGCACTGCATTGAAATTCTTCTTCTATCATTTTTCTTTCAGATAAAATACAGATTGGAAAGTAGAGGGACAAACAACTAGGAAGGTCTGCACATGCTCTCTCCTGTCTTCTCCCTCACTCCTCTGAATGACACTTTACCCAGCACATCCCTCAGATGGAAGTATGGGGTGATACATTGTAAATAATTTCCTATTCACAACTTCCTCCTTTCACTCCATTGGTTATAGGACTGTGGTGGTGTTTCTTCTTCTTTTTTTAAATTTAAAATCTTGCTATCTGACTCTTTTTTTCTTTGTAATTACATTACTTGCTTTCAATTTTTTTTTCTTAGGAGTATACCCATCTTACAGGATATGGCTATTAAATCCTGAAAAAACCTTATTAAGCTTCAAATTAGCCCTTGGAAATAAAATTTTTTTCAGCTCACACACACACAAGGGTGCCCAAGAGAAAAAAAAAAAAAAGAAAGAAAGACGGTGATAGAAATACTGGCAAGAACTGCTGTGCCTCACTCAAGGTAGTTTCTGTTGTTGTTGTTGTTTTTATTGTAAAAGCTATATCTTTATACAATCATCTTCAAGAATCAAGGTTACCAGAACACAGCTCAACAGTTTCAGATATTTCAATCCTGCCACTCCAGTACACCATAAACTAAGAAGGGATATCTATATAATATGTAAGAATAACCTCCAGGATAACCTCTCAACTCTCAGTCTAATTTTAATCAACTGTAACTTAGAGGCAAAATGGACTTATCTCACAAAAAAACGGGGGGGGGGGGGAGGGCTTGGGGACTAGTGAACAGTTGCAAGAAAGAATGAAGCTGTGAGACATGCAACTAGGTGAATAAACTTGGAGGACAGTATGTTGAGTAAAATGGCAGAAACAAAAATACAAATATTATCATGCCTCACTCATATCAACTAATTATAACATACAAACTTGGAGAATTGAAGTCGAGAACATGGGTTATTAGTTTGGGACCTATTGCAAAGGGTCCTAGATTGTAAGCTTCTACAGCAATCACATCTATTCCGGAGATGTAACTTATTTCCAAATTCTGAGATACTGAGCTATTTGTGTATAATCTCTTTGTTCTCTGAAGCTTCAGGTATTTGTGTGATACCGGAGACTTAGAGTTAGAGCTTTGAAGCTATGAAAGTCAGCATTATGCCATTCAGCAATTGTTTAAAAAGCTGGAAAGGTGATCAGACTTCAACTAGAGATATGAATAAAGGAATCTGGATATGACTAAGGTAAAGCAGAAGACAGGGTAAAGGATGATATGGTCCATATTTTAAAACTTCAACTTCTATGTAAGACCAAAGGAAGAGATATTTATTTGGTGTAAAATTTATATTTTGGGTAATGCATTATCTAATTTAACTTGTATGGTCAGTTTATCCCAGCACCATAATTACATGAAATCTTGAATAGGGAGTGAGATCTTATTGGTTTCTACAGGTTAGTGTAATGCCCTGATATATCCCAGAGTAATTTGGGCAGAGAATAAAAAAGTATTTGCAAATACCCTTGGGGGACTGGGGAGAAAGAGGGAAATATTAAACTTTTCCATTTGGGGCATTCCTGATATTTTTGCAAGCAGTGGAGACAACCAATTCAATAGGCTGAGCCCTTGATCTTGGGGTTTGACCCTATGAAACTTATTCCCACAAAGAAGAAGCTAAGCCTACTTATAATTGTGCCTAAGAGTCACCTCTAGAGAACCTCTTTTGTTGCTCGGATATGGCCTCTTTCTCTAAGCCAACTCAGCAGGTGACCTTACTGCCCTCCCCACTAAATGGGACATGACTTCCAGGGGTGTAAGTCTCCCTGGCAACGTGGGACAGGACTCCTGGGTTGAGCTGGGATCCAGCATCACAGAATTGTGAAAACCTTCTTGAACAGAAAGGAGAAGAGAGAAATGAGCCAAAACAAAAGTTTCAGTGGCTGAGAGATTTGAAACAGTTGAGAAGTTATCCTGGAGGTTACTCTTATGCATTACATAATATCCCTTTTTAGTTTATGGTATATGGGAGTGGCTAGATGGAAGTACCTGAAACTGTTGAACTGTATTCCAGTAGCCTTGATTCTTGAAGATGATTGTATAATGATATAGCTTTTACATGTGACTGGCTGATTGTGAAACCTTGTGGCTGATGCTTCCTTTATCCAGGGTATAGTCAGATGATTAAAAAAATGACAAATAAATAAGTAGTGGGGGGAATAAGGAGGGAAAAAATAGGTAGATTGCAATACTAATGGTCAATGAGGGAGAGGGGTAAAGCATATGGGATTTATTGGTTTTTCTTTTTACTTTGTATTTGTTTTTCTGGAGTTATGCAAATGTTCTAAAAATGATCATGGTGATGAATACACAATTATGTGACATTGTGAGCCACTGACTTTGTGCTTTGAATGGAATTTATGTACATGAAGATATCTCAATAAGAATATTTTTTAAAAAATGAGTACATTCATGATGAATTTTAGACACGAACTCCACAGAAGGAACGTTGTGTCCTTCTAATTTGTCATATGAAGAGGTACATAATGTGTATTTGTAGCATCAATAGTGATGCTAATTTTGGTCACTTGATGAAGGAGGTGCATGCCATGTTCCTGCACTGAAATGTTATTTTTTTTCCTTTCTAATTAATAAGAATTTTGTGAAGAAGCATTTTGAGATTATGTAAATATCAAGTTCTTCATAAACTACTAGTATCAAAAAAAAAAAGGGAGGGTTTGAGGAATGGTTAAGCTGAATTGCAATAAGATAGGATGGGTCTCAGAGCTGAAAAGTGTAAGAAAAATAGGGCACTGGGTGAGGGGGGGAAGTATAAACAAATCACAGGAGCTGGAGAGAAAAGTCTGCACAAAATAGAATGAATCCAGATTCCCAGAGAAGGAAGAGAGGAAAGGAAGCTCTACCCTGAAGTTAAAACAATTGCACAAAAGTGCAATTTTCAAGATTGCATCATATATTCATGGCAAGAATCAGATAAAGAAGATTTTTGAGAAAATCTGAACAGTTAAACACAGGTTATTCTAAAGATCTGGAATAAGTTAGACCAAGCATCAAAGAAGAACTGTAGCACAAAGTCAATCAATGATAAAAACCTAGACAACAAGGAGAAACAGACCTTCAGAGTTAAGTCATCAAGATAATCAGATGCCTAGGTATCAGCAAAAAAATGACAAGCCATACTAAGAAACAGGAAGATATGGCTCAGTTAAGGGAACAAATTAAAACTTCAGAATAGCCTCAGAAGTTGGAACAATTAATCAAAGATATTCAAACAAACATCCTAAATCAATTCATATCTGCAGATGACCTGATCATAAATATACAAAGAATCCTGAAAATCCACAACAAAACTACTAAAGCTAATAAATTAGTTCAGAAAAGTGTTAGGGTACAAGATCAACATGCAAAAATCAGTAGTGTTTCTATATACTAGTAATGAACAATCTGAAAGATATCAAGAAAGATAACCTACTTACAACAGCAAATAAAAGATATCTCACTTACAATAGTAAATAAAAGAATCAAATTGTTAGGAATAAGTCTAACCAAGGATATAAGGGACTTGTACACAGAAAAATACAAGTTGCTAAAAGAAATAAAAAAAAGACCTATGTAAATGGAAGGATATTCTGTGTTCATGAACTGGTAGGTTAAATATTATTAATATGGTAATTCTGCCAAATGCAATTTACAGATTCAACACAATTCCAATAAAAATTCCAACAGCCTTCTTTGCAGAAATGGAAATGTCAATCATAAAATTTATATGGAAGGGTAAGTGTCCCAAATAGCTAAAACCATCTTGAAAAAGGAGAATGAGGTTGGAGGACTCACACTTTCCAATTTTAAAATTTATTACAATGCTACTTTAATGAAAATATCTTGGTACTGGCTCAAGGACAGGCATATAGACTAATGGAATAAGTTGACAGTTCAGAAATAAACCCTCACTTCTATTGCTAAGTGATTTTTAACAGAGTTGTCAAGTTCACTCAACTGGGAAAGAACAGTCGCTTCAACAAATGGTGCTGGGAAAATTGGATACCCATATGTAAAAGAATGAAGGTAGATCCCAAACTCACCATATACAAAAATGAACTTGAACATCAAAGACCTTAAAATGAGAACCAGAACTAGAAAATTCCTAGAAGAAAACATAGGGAATCATCTTTAGGAACTTCATGTTAGGGAATGGTTTCTTAGACTTTTCACCCAAAGGACAAGCAACAAAAGAAAAAAATAAATAGGACTTCATCAAAATTAGATACTTTTGTATATCAAAGAACTTCATGAAAGCAAAATGACAACCTACAAAATGGGAGAAAATATTTGGAAACAACTTATCCGATAAGGGTTTAATATCCAGAATACATAAAGAACTCGAATAAGAATAGAGAAGCAACCTAATTTAAAAATGGGCAAAAGACTTGAATAGACATTTCTCCAAAGAAGATATACAAACGTCCAAGAAGCACATGTAAAGAGGCTCAACATCATTAGCCATAGGGGAAATGCAAATCAAAACCACAGTGAGATACCGTTTTACATTCACAGCAAGGCTACTACCAAAAAAAATGGAAAAAAGCAAACGTTGGAGACAACGTGGAGGAATAGGAACATATTCATTGCTGGTGGGAATCTACAATGGGGCTGCCCCTGTTGAAAACAGCCTGGCAATTCCTCAGAACGGTAAGTGTAGAATCAGCGTCTACTCGGCAATTCCATTTCTAGGCATCTATCCAAAAGAACTAAAAACCAAACTCAATCGGACATTTGGATACCAACGGTCATATTAGCATTGTTTACATTTGCCAAAAGATGGAACAACACGTTTCCGTCAACAGAGGAATGGACAGTAAAATACGGTACACACAACGGAATATTATTCAGCTATAAAAAGGAATGAAGTTTTGATATATGAGACAACATTAATGAACTGTGAAGGCATCATGCTGCGTGAAATAAGCCATATTCCAAAGGACACATATTTCATATTTCTAATATAAAATATTAGAATACGTAAATTCATAGTAAAAAAGCTGAATACAGATTTTCAGATGTGCATGTGTGTGTGTAGGGAACAGGGAGTCATGCTTAACGAGTACAGAGTTTCTATTTGGGGTGATGGAAAA
The DNA here is from genome assembly GCF_023851605.1 of Tamandua tetradactyla. NCBI lineage: Eukaryota > Metazoa > Chordata > Mammalia > Pilosa > Myrmecophagidae > Tamandua > Tamandua tetradactyla. The sequence goes on along the minus strand of NC_135350.1, from coordinate 53,773,218 downwards.
GTTTGATAATGGGTGATGGTGATGGTAACACAACATTGTAAATGTCATTAACACCACTGATTATATATCTCTTTGTGGTTAAAAGGGAGATTTTAAGTTATATATATATAACTAGAATAAAAATTAAAAAAATAAATAAACCAAAGGTCAGTACAACAAAAACATGAACCCTAATGTAAACTATGGAGTTTGGTTAATAGTATAATTATAATAAATATTGTTGTATCTTTTGTAACAAAAATACCACACTAATGCAAAATGTAAATAATAGGGAAAGTTGCATAAGTGAGGAGGGATCTAGAAGACACTGTATTTTCTGCATGATTTTTCTGTAAACCTACAGCTTCTCTAATAAAATAATTTTGTTAAAGTTTCTTCATAGGAGTTACAGACTACACATTTTGCATAAAATACAAAACTGTAACTTCCTGTAGCAAGAAAAATTGCTGAGTCTCTCTGTGTTGGCAGTTATATTTCTTCTTACATATTAACAAATGGGCAAATTTGATTCTTTGGAAGTTTAGGTTAGCAGACGCTGGTTTCACAGTGTCAAGTAGTTTATGGAGTTGTGAAGCTGACACCCAGGCTCAGTCTGCACTCAGGGATCTGACATAGTGCTGAAGGAGCAGCCAGCACCCTGGAAGGCTCCACCTCTCAGAATTCTTCAATCCACAGCACTTTACTGTTAGCCAATTTTGCAACTTCCACTGTTCTCCCCACCCTCCCCCACCCCCAATCCTTTCATTCAATAAGCATTTACTAAGTGTCTAGAAAGTGACAAGCACTAAACTGTACTATAGGATTGTAGGGCTTTTGGCCTCATAAAGATTGAGGTCTGTTTAGTCACAGATACGGATAAGCCAGTAGGCAATTACACACAGTGGGATAAAAGCTGTGGTAGAGGCAGTAATGACAGCACAAGATCTGATGGGGATGGGAAGTTGTCTTTTAAACTGAAAACTGCAGGATGAGTAGGAACCAGTTTTGTGGGTTTAGGTGGGATGTGATATCCTACCTAAAGATAAGGATATTTAGGAGCTGAAAGCTGGAGTTTACTTGTTGCAGTTAGGGGTGTGGGGTGGAGAGTGGAGGGACAAGGCAAAATTTGAAACTGAACGTTGAAGAATCAAACATTCTGAATTTTATCCTATGGGTGTTAGTCAAGAGAAAAACCAGCTAAGATTTTCTTTAAAATATCACACAGGCTACAGCAAGAAGAAGCAGGCGAGGGGAAGGAAGACAGGAGGCAGGGAGCCCACTTAGCTATAATATCTTACACAGCGCCATAATAACTTCCCTTTCATTCATAATTTTCTCATCTGTTTTGCTCTTCATTTGATTTATAAGATGTTTTCAAGGTCATTTCATTCTCTTTCATGAGTTTAATTAAAAGATCATATTTTAACCTTAGTATAATTTCATTTTATGACAATTTTTCTTGTTTATCTCAGAGTAAATGCTTCTCTTGATAAATTTTGGATCTTTTGCAAAATGCATAGACCTCTGTAAATTCTTTCAATGTAAGAACTCACTCCCTGACCCCTCTCCCCCTCCCCCTGACCCCCCCACTTCTCATCCCAGCCTGAGTTACCTGAAACTCAGTACGAAACTCAGGGAGGAAATGGCTAGAAGGGATAACCCCCAGTGGGTCTGGGCTCGCTGAACTGCCTGATGTTCCTGCAGGGGGTTCCTCAGAGATGTAAATTGCTCATTTGAGGAAGCAGAACACCACAGTTTAGCCAGGATTGCACCTTCAGGCTACCTGGGAGGTAAGGGCCCACCTACAAAAAGTAAGTGGCAGAAGCCTAAAATAAATAGTCTTTATTCTCAAAAGTAAAAGTGCAGAGCCAGGGCCCAACAAGGATTCTATTTTACCATTTCAACACCAATCAGGAAGTATAGATCAGAGTCAGATTAAGTCACCTTTATATTTTCCTATGTACTTTCCCGTTTATTTTCTCCACAGATCTTATAAAAACTTTTTTTAAAGAACAGCTTATAAAATAAACCTAAAAGTTCTTGCCTGCCATGCCAAAGATCCAGGTTCGATTCCCGGAGCCTGCCCATGCCAAAATAAAATAAAATAAAATAAACCTAAAAGGCCTATGTTGGTCAGGAAGGGAAGCAAGGTCAGGAGAACCAGAAAGTACATTCCATCCAGCACTTAACGTAGTAGAGAGAGGCCTTCTTAGGAGGGCCAAGCAGTGTGGAAGGCAGTGGGGGAGAAAGTCGAGTAGGAAGCTAAGGAATAGAAAGGCTCCTCTATAGCCACTTACAGGATCTCCTACAGGGCCCTTACAAAGAGATGGGGTGCCATCTCCCTACTCCACATTATTGACAGAACCTTCCAATATCAAAAACTAAGAATGGCCATAGCCCAAACATCCCCAATGAGAGGTATGGTGGAATTATACATAGAAGAAAGGATTTAATAAATGAATATGAATCATTAAATTGATATCTCTTTTAGTTTTCAGTATTTTAGAGCAGCTAGAAGTAAAAACCTAAAATTGTGAAATTGTAACCCATGTCAAAGTCTGAAATATGTTCTACAACTGATTGTGGTGCTGTGCTCGAAAATTATAGCTTTTTTTTTGTATATATGTCATTGTTCACAAGAAAAGAAGGAAAAAAAGTTTATTATGGTGGTAAAAAAAGTATTTAAGCCTGCTAGCCTCCTATATTCTGGAGCAGCTAGAAGAAAAATATGAGAGGATCATATGGTAGCCCATGACAAACTCTGGGATGTATCCTGTAACGACTTTTTGAAGAGTGCTTTGAAAACTATTGCTTTTTTATTTCTTTGCTTTGTATATATGTTATACTATACAATAAAAAAAGTTAAAAAAAAATGAGATGGGGTGGTGGGGTGTGAAAATCTCAGTGGAAGAGGGCACAGAAGAATTAATCATAACAAAGTCCTTTCAACATTTGAATAACAGTAGATGATGCAATGTTTTATTGTCGTAAAGCTCACAGATAACAGTAATAATTACCATTTATGAGCACAGGGAAAGCGTTTAGAACAATGAGCACTTGCTACAAGTCAGACACTGTTTCAGGTGCTTTATATATACATTTAGTCCTCACAACAATCCTCCCACAGGGAATTGGTTCTAGTATTATTTCCATTTTATAGATGAGGTAGTAGAACAGCTTAGAAGTAAGATGTAACTCGCAGGTGAATCCTTTGGAAACTCTACTAAGATCCCATCTATTCTTTAACTTCAGCCATTCTAATAAACACAGATATTGAGGAATTATTGTATATTCTTATACAGTGTCCTGGACTCTGGAGCCAGACTGGGTTTGGATCCAAGTTCTGCCACTTGCTAAGGATGTGACCTTGGCCAAATGATCACAGAATGTGCATAATAATAGGACCCACTGCACAGGATGGCTATGAGGATTTTATTACGTTCAACATGCAAACTCCTTAGAACAATGCCTGGAACATAGTAAGTGTGCAATAAAAGTTGATAACTATTTGAAGTCCACATTAGATGAGGAGCAGCAAATTAGGGTGGAAAAATCTATTATTAAGCGTAGCAATGAGAACTGAAAGCTAATGCTCTAACAGAAAAAGGGAAATATAAAAATATGCATAAAAAACATAAGTGGAAATGTTTTTTTATGGGAGAAGACGGTAGTAAGACAGGTATGCACACGACATATAAGACTTTCCAGTCCCCAGATAAAAGCTACACATTCACAACCAGGTAAGGACAAAGGAATGGACCCAAAGCTGTGTCTATAACATTGAATATAATTACCAAACTGATAAATGAGATGCTATTCACATGTCTTCCAAAAAAGGTTCTTTATTGCTTAACTTAATTATAATTCTATCGTTTAACAATAAATGGTAATTGAACCTCAGACCTGTCAAATATAAATTTTATGAAATGAAAATGAACTTATATATTCCAAACTTTATGGCAATTTTTTCACAGCAGACTTAGATTTAATGAGGCAAGCAGCTATTATTCAATATTAAATATTAATCTTGAGAATAAAAATGTAAACATAATCCTTATTTAGTGAATGGCAAATTGGTTTTCTTAGCTACTATTACTATTAATTGCTGCTTTTCAGCTAATGTATACATACAATAGAAATTTATTTCATAATAAATTAAAATGTATACGTAACAAATAGGCCCTCATATTTGTTGAGGGTGTACACGGCCAGAATAAGTGTGAGAATTATGCTGCGCACTGAAATGACTACCCTCCCCTGCTAGGTGTTGCCTGAGGGAAATATCCTTCTCAATTGAAATATCCTTTCAATTTCTCAAAAATCTCCTTTGTCCTTAAGGACGTCTTGAAGAGTCTAGGTGACTAACCCTTTCCCCCACTAGATTTGGCTCTGAGAAGAGCCCTTGTTTTGTTCTGCCCCTGCCCCTAGAACCAAACCTAGCAAATGAATCCTGAGTAATGGGAGTAAAGAGCACCCAGACACTAGATCCTCTTAACCAGTTAAAAAAAAAAAAAAGAGGGCCCAGTGTGTATGGAAAGTCCAAGAACTAAGAAAGGATCCCCGAGTCAGCCAGAAACTGAGGGATAAATAAACTCAGATTCTCTAGAGTGACATCACTCTCACTGTTGGTTTCCCTTTAGTATCTCCCAGCAGCCAGCACCCAGCTTTAATAAAGCTCTGCTGTAGACTGGTTACTGGCCCACAGCGTTTAAGGGGGAAAGCAGTGCCTCCTAGAGGCCAATGTGTCGGTGGTGGCAATAATTAGTGAGAGATGCCAGAAGGTGCATCTTGGGGAACAGAATGATACTGCTATGATGCAATTGATATCTCCAACGTGAAGTTTGAAAGTTTATGTTTTAATTTGTATTTTAAAAGTGCATTTTTTTTTTACAGTACTACCTATTCCAAAGATTGTAGGCTGTTAATGACTAACTCCCTTTAACTCTATCAGCTCATCTTCAACTCTAACTTGTGTAACAACAAACCAATTCTGATGACATGTGTCTTCAATTGTATGAGAGACTATAGCCTAACATCAGCTAGTTAGCGTAATTTAAAAAAAAGTTTATTGACTAGCTCATTATGTAGAGGTATTGGTCAGGATTTCAATGCCTTGCTGGTACTGAACACTACCTATAAGGTATAAAAAGGACAAAGCATGGGGTGCATTTGGACTGCTTCTTGAGTAGATAGATGACTTAGCAGGAGAAACCAAGGAGGGGGTCTCTCCTTGATTTCATGTGTTCTGGCAAGATCACAGCTTTGTCAAAAGACTGAAAACTAGGAAACAACACTAGAGTGGTTAACTCGTTTGAACATCTGCAACCTCTGTGTTCCCAGTCTCACACATTTATCTCCTTTCCCAAAGACAGTTTAGCTGGGGGAAGTAAGTACTATGACCAGTGTAAAGATACTACATCTGTCAGGCGGATCCAATAACTTAAGACCAGGGACAGGTGTGGAAAAGCAAGAGCAGGCATAGGCTCTGCAGACAGAAAAATCTCAGATCAAATTCCAGGTTGTCACTGAGCTTTATGACCTTTGGCAAATTACTTATCTTCTCTGCCTGAATGGTTTTGTCATACATAATAAAAAGATGAAACTGTGGGGGTTGGGACAGTTAATGGAGAAAAGTTCTGTAAACTGCTTAGCAGTGTACTTGCTCAAACTGTCAACAGTAACAGCTGCTGTTGTTAGAAACTAATACAACCACCACGACACTCAGGTAAAACTGATTACTCTTCACAATTAGATACACCAGATCTTTGCTTCCCACCCCAGCCCTTAAACCAAGATAAGAGAGTATAAAATAGGAAAGGGTGCTAGGGCACAGCAGATAACAGCAGCAATGTTTATGAAGCACAGCTGTTGTTTGAGCAGGATGGAAACCTGATCCAAACTGAGCCAGTCAGATTCCCCATGTTATATTCAGTCAGTTATGGGGAGTTGAGCAGTGAGTTTGGGTTTGGGCTGGGGACAGTGCAGTGGCAAGCCAAAACCACTTACAAGCTTAAAGTATGTGGCAGCAGAGAAACCGTGAATCAGCAGAGAAAGCTGGTCTCCGACGGAACTATAGAATGGAACAGACTCTTACAAGAGACTCTGAAGCCTGACAAACACAGACAGAGAGACACACACACTACAACAGTAGCTGCACGTTGGACTCCAGTTCTCATAAGGCCAGACTGTACTTCTGCATCATTTCCTGGAAGATTCTCCTGTCTCCTTGCAGACTCTCCTTCAACCTCAGTTCCTCTGTAGGACTTTCTGGTCCTTTAAACAGGAGGGGCCATAGAGTCTCAGAAAACTTCAAGATCTTAAATGATGCAATTTCAGAATGGCAGGGAGAGAAGTGCAACTGAGATGAAATGAAGAGTGATCTAGAGGAAGGATATAGAGATGCAAGTATAAATGACAGCAAAACCTCAGCATCTACATATTTAAAATTTTGTTTATTTCCCAGAGACTCAGGGGTGAAACTTAGTTGCTAAGTTTTACAGTGGCTCAGCAGGCAGAATTCTCGCCTGCCACGCTGAAGACCTGGGTTTGATGTCTGGTATCTGCCCATGCAAAAAAAAAAAACTTAGCAGGCAAGCTACTGGATGAGGAGAATGCCTGCATTTGCACCTCAATGGGGTTCTGTTGCTGATTCTTACTCATTTCTTCCACATTTTATGAGGGAAATTATACATTCTATGAGGCATTTGGTGCAAGTAAGCACAGATATATCCCTTAGGAATATACAGGTTCTAAGGCACTCTTTCAAGAAACTTGGCTATGAAGGAAAGGAGGAAGGGTTGTGCCTAACCCTGAGAAAGCTTCTGGATTTTCTCCAAAGCAAATTTATATATTAAAGGTGAAATCTGTTCCCAGAATCCTACCACTCATCTTTTTGCATCCTTCTTGCCCTTCCTAGGTCATCTCTTCCACATACTGCTGACTCAGAAATTATTAAAATTTCAATGTTGCAAAAACTTCTACAACTTTGACTCCTTCTGACATCAGCTGTAAATATTGCAATAACTCAATTTTATTCTGATTTTAGCTCCCCAGAGTTAGGCCAGAGTCCACAGGTTCAGGACAATCCTCTACGATTACCTGGAAAGCACCAGCCACAAGTTTAAGGGCCCAGGCCACCAGCACTTCTGACCAAGTGGCTACAAATTCAAGGGTCCCCATCCACTCCCTTGAGTTTGCTAATTCACTGGAATGACATGCAGAAGTCACCAAATGTTCTATACGTACGATTATAATAGCTTTATTAGTGAAAGGCTGCAAATAAGCAAAAAGAAAAGACACAAAGAGCAAGATCTGGGAGGATCTCAAATGTAAACCTCCGTGTCCTTTTGCTTCACCCTCTGGGCACAGCAACATCATTATCAATCACGGAACCTCATGTGAGCTTCACGTGTCCCAAGTTTATATGTGGTCTCGTTACACAGGCGTGATTGAGAGAATCAATGTCCACGTGGTTGTATTCTAGGCCCCCTCCTCTCCCAGTGGTTGGGAAGGTTGGGTTGACAAGACTAGCTCAAAGCCTAACCCCCCTAATCTCATGGTTGGTGTTTCTAGCGTGGGCAGCCCCAATCCTAAGACTACAGGTGTGGCTGACCCCACCTATCAGGTGTGCACTGGGCACAACAAAAGATACTCCTATCACCGGAATTTACAAAGATGTTGAGGTTACCTCACCAGGAATGGGGACAAAGACCAGCCAAGATTTTATTATGTTATTGAAACCACACAAGTCTATCATTTCTGGATAATACCTAAGGGTCCTTTATTCAATTAAAATGTTTATTCTTTCACAGCATGGCTCTCACATAGCTCTTGAAGTATATGATTAAATTGATTCACACTTAAATATAAAGGACCATTAAACCTAATGATGTACTCTTTACACTTTTGTCAACACCTTAAAAGACGCCTGTTGATGCAAAAAAATTAAGTCCTTCAGGGCATAATTTTGGATATTGTAATCCTCTGGTTGGGCAGATATGTTCGCATCAAGAGCTTTTTTCCAGGACCTCTTAAATCACAGCCTCCTCCCACTCGAATATAAATTTCACAAAGGCAGACATTTTTGCCCGTTTTAATCACTGCTGAATCCCAGTGCCTAGGACAGTGCATGGGATAGCAGCTATTCAATTAATATTTGTTGAATGAATATATGATGAAGTCAGGCTCAAATCCAAGTCTGTCTGGTTTCAAAGAGTAATATTCTTTTCACTATAGCAAACTGTATCTCTCTTAGAGTAATATTGTCCTCTGTCTTACAGTGAGAGGAAAAGAGGGAAAAAATTAAGGACACAAAGGAAGGCTAGAAGGAAGAGAGAGAAAGAGATGATACCAAAGTGGATGGGATGAAATTCTGGTTCAGGCATCAGCTGCAGTGTGGAGTCTCTTGGGCTTCTCCTCCCAGGCAAACTAATAATTTGTCAGGGCTCCAGATGCTTTCTTCTGCAACTGTTTCCATCTAATATATTTTTCTAAGTCTGCTATGATTTGTGATTTTTAAAGAGATACATACCTGTTTGAAAAATAACGCTAAAATTAATCAAAGAACAAAACATCACCCAGGATCCTTCCATACAAACAGAATCACCCTTAATAAACATCTTGATATATTTCCTTTTAGGATTTTTCCTATGCATATACTTTAAACTTAGCTGTGATTATTCAGTATATGAGTTTGTATCCTGATTTTCTACCATCACTTAAAAATTTCTGTCTTGCATTTATCTTTTTCTTTGAGGCTAAAGGTAAAATTCTCAGTTAGATGAAGTGAGATTTTGCTGCCAATTGGTATTAAATTTTCATGTACTTTCGTACTGAATTTGTGACAAGGGAATCTTAAAATTCAATTCCTATAATTGGCAGGAGAAGAATGATTTCTTATAGCTCCCTTTCTCATTGTTAAATATTTTTGAAACATCAAAAAAAATCAATAAAATACACAAATGTGTTTATAAGGCTGGGCAAATGTCATTACTCTCTGACCAATGTTCCTTCCCAGTGTCTTTCCAGATTGTGATTACTGGGGAATGAATGGCCACTGCCCCAAAAGACAACAATTAGTCTTAGACTATATAGAGGTAAAACTGCCCAAATAGAAAGAAATTTGAATCAAATTTTTAGTTAACACATAACACTGTTTTCATCTATAAATAGGACTATTCCACAAACAGTTCTGTAGATTAATAGACATTTAGGTAGTTTTAGTTGTCTAGCTAAACAGAAGCCCAAAGAGAATTTAGAGTTTTTAAGACCAGTACAAAGATGCTATGGTATAGTGCCTAGACTAAGATTTGCAGACCTGTTTTGCCATTTATTAGCTGTATGACCCAAAGTGATCAAAAACAAAACCAAACAAAATCACAAACCCTGTTTCCACAGATGGGAAGAAAGATATTTTTAAGTATCAACCATGTTACAGGCTCTGTAATAGAAGTTTTACAACATTATTTAATTTAATCCTTACAACGATGTTATTACCTTGGCAAGTTATTACCTAGTTTTCATTTTTCCTTCTTTACTAACAGGACCCCAGTTTCACTGAGGGTAGCAATGTGCCCACACCAAAGCAAGACAAAATAACGGTACATTTCCCAACCACTCTTGCAACTAGGTGTGCCCATAGCTATTAACAGAATAGGTCGAAAGCCTTTTATAAGGGAGGCAGACTGGCAATCACCATTGATTCAGACAAGGATGACCAATGAGAACCAAAACTCTACAGTGGAGAAGACTGGCAGACATCTTAACAAATGATCAAAACTAACATCACTAGTAATGGGACAAATAGATGTCATGTGCCTCATGAGAGACTACATTGTCAGAAGGCACTAACAGCACTTCTGTCATATTCCTGCTAGAGATGCAAAGGCTGAACCTAATCATGAAGAAAGAGCAAACCAACCAAACTGAGGAAAATTCTACAAAATAGCTGATGTGTACCGCACTATACATTCAAAATGTCAAGCTCATGAAAGATGGAGGAGCTGTTCCAGATTAAAGGAGACTAAAGAGACAGGACATGGAAATGCAATGTGTAATCCTGGCTTGGATCCTGGGTTAGAAAAAGAAAAATTTTTCCTATAAAGAAAATCAGTGGGACTACTGGCAAAAGTTAATAAGGTCTGTAGATTAGATGATAGTACTGTATCAATAAAATGCATATATTTAAAGAGAAAGGAATGATAAAGCAATGGGAGTAAAAATGTTGATGTTTGTACTGGATAAAGGGTATACAGGATTTCTTTGTTCAATTGCTGCAACCTTTCTGTAATTCTGAAATTAGCTCAAATTAAAAGGTGGGGGCAGACTCAGTTGGTAGATACCTTTTGCCCCTCACATCTCTCCTTTTCCTGCCTAGAATAAGGCTGCAATGCTGGAGAAGAAGCAGTCAGTTTGTAACCATAAAGATGAACGCTTCATTCTAAGATGGTTGAGCAGAAAGATTCCAGCTTGGATCCCAGATGGCATCCCCAAGCCTACTTCCTTCTTCCTTTGTTAAAAGTACTGTTTAGTTGTGTTTTCTCTTGCAGTGGATGGTACCATAACTGATTCAGTAAGGTTAAGTAACTTGCGCAAGGCTTCACAATCCAAAAGAGGCAGGATTAGAATGAAAACCTAGGTCTGTCTGTGTTTGGAAAGAAAACATAACTTTCTGGTCTATCTTATGCTTCTCTCTATGAAATGGGAATAATTTCCAACACTCCAAAATGAGACACATACAGGAGAATGCCTATGGCAAGACCTGGTACAAATGAGAACTATTCAAGCACATCTGTTTTCAGTATTTCCCTATACCGAGTTATTTTCAGGTACTGAAAAAATTGTAGGTGTAGTATTATTTTCTGCTATTAATTCGCAATTTCATTCACTTTCTTGCGCCCGCTCTTGTCCATCCTCTCCCTCTTTGTCCCCTCTCTCCTTCATCAGAAGCTCTTTCAGGCCTGACTTTGTCACTCAGCAACTTGCAATTCCGCTATCCCCCGACCCCAGCCTCGCCCCAAAAGAGGGAACGCCTGAGTGTGGATTAGGTGAGAAAAGCTCTCTGGATGAAGTGGCTCATTCTGCTGGGGAAGGCAGAAGTTACAGAAAGGATCCTTCTTCACACATTGGCAGAGAAAGAAATAAAAACTGCTGTACCTAGGATCTCAAGTTCTGGCTAGAGTTGAACAGCTCCCCTGCAAAGGAGGTGCTGTAAACTCCAAGCAGGCATTGAATCTGGACCAGACCAACCCATTAGAGGTGCCCCAGGACTCTTCGGAGGTTGAAGGAAGCCGCAGAGCTAGTAATCACTAATGTTTGTTAAAATGAATTTATTAAATATGTAGTTTCAGTGATCTGTTTTAAATGGTGTGAATTCTAAACTTTGAAAAACAAAACCCCAATTAGAGTACAAAATAAATACCAAAATATCAATATAGTCAATTTGCTCTTAAACAGATACTAGAACTAGAGCAGACAGCAACACCTCACTGCAGGGAGCCTGGCTGTTGCAGGGCCCATGGAGACCTCGGATTCTGTGCTATTTAGGAGTCACTATTCATATACTTGGGAGACAAGGGAACACTTCTAGAACTACCATCTGGGTCACTGTAGGTTTCTGAAGGCCTTTACAGCCCTGCTCTAGAAAGACCATGTGTGTATTTGAGTATTGGAGATGGGGAGAGGGTAGTGAGGAGGGGAGGTCGGAGCTATTCCAGATCTTAGTACTACCTACAACTAGCATGTGTTTGCGAAATCCTGGGTAAGGCAGCATCAGGGAACAGAGTCAGGCCAAAGAGAAACTTTTCTCCTTTGCTATTCATCTTCTCATCTTCCATCCCTCTGACCATGGACTCCTGAGCTGCTGGCAGAGAATTATGTCCACACCCAATTTCCCTCTTTTGCAAACCACCTGCCTATTCCAGTTCTGGATCTACTGCCTAGCATCTGTGAACCCATCTCAATTATCTGCGCTGTGTACTCTCCAATGACAGCTCACTGGTACCTTATAGTCAACTTCATGAAAGAGATGGAATTGGGGGAGAGCTGGGCCTTGGAGGTGACAGTTCACTCTGAAAAGTTCTGGTACAGGTCAGCTACCATCCTTCTAGCTAGGGGCCCAGTCCACCTTGGCAGACTACTCTGATTTCAAATTCAGCATATAGAATACCCTGCCACCCCTTCCTACACACTTGGGTCAAAGACTCAGGCAAATAAGATGGACCAGCTGCAACTTGCTCTGGGACTGTAACCGTTGAAGGTGGCACTGACTCCATAATAAATCATCTTAAGCCTCCATGGAGTCCTGGCAGCAGCCAGTCATGTGAATTTCAAAGGTTTTGGCTTAGCTGTGGAATGGAGCAATGAAAACTTCAGCTCCATCCTAGCTATTCAGGACTTGCGTGTCCAACTACCAGGAAGGTGGGGAGGGGCAGTGGGTGTGGAAATGTCAACTGCTCTACCAGGTCAAGAATGTAGTGACCTGGATCTAGTAAATGTATCACTTGATAAATAGTTTCATAAAAATTCCTTTGGAATAGAAAATGGAATTTCCTAACCAGGTGTTTCACAAATACACCTGAAATGGAAACACACCTGAACTGCACTTCAAAAAAAACAGTAGATGTAGCTTTGTTTGCATATACAAATACAATGCAATGTAAATTTACTTTTATTAACTCAGGCAGCATATTTTGAACCTTTTGCACAGCAACATCAGTGGTGCTAGGAATATGCTAGAAGCACTTACTGTTGGAAATATATTTTTCAAAAACTGGCAGTCAAATATATTGTGGGATATAATGGGCATGTGTTTTTTACTATCCTGCACAAACTCACTCCTGGCACAGTATTCCAGCTTTTCGTTGAATAATGTCCCTGCTCCCCTGCTTTTATGCCATATGCTTTGAGTTAACCCTACATGTCCCTTTCCATACTTTAGAAGTGAGCATGTGACTCACAGCCAAAGAGAGCATCTCAAATCCTCAACTTCAGGAACTGGCTGAACACATGAGTATAGGACTCAATTAAATCCATTCAGACATACAAAGGTTATTCTGTGGACAGTTAGAAGAGAGTTTGGGAGTCTTTCTTGATGAACTTGTACCTGGACAATTGTAGAATTGAGGGTACTGGCAGTTATCTTGCAACGATATGGAGCCAGAGAAAGAAACCAGTAAGGAGAGCAGAGTCCAGACATAGCGAAAGCCCAGATCCTGGGAACAGTGTCTGATATGCCCAAGATTAAGCTACATCTAAAGTAAGAAACTTTACAGTTACTTAAGCCAATTAAGTTTGTGTTGTGATATTACGGGGTGATTTCATTAAATGTTTGGTTGTAAAGAAATTGAGAACATACAGCAAAGGTTATCTGGGTCTCTTTCAGCTTTCTTTCATTGAGTACTTACTATGTTTCAAGTACTGAGTACTAAATTGTAAGAACGTTAAACATATTATCTAATAAAATTCTCACACCAAACACATGAAGCAGGTGTTACTATTGTCCTTGTCTTATATTCGAGGTAATGGAAGCTTAGAAAGTTGAAAAACTTACTATAAGATAAACTGCTAAAAAAAAAAAAAAACAAAAAAAGGTAGTGCAAGAATTTGAGCTTTGTACTCTAGAACATGTGTTCTTACCCACCCATTTAAAATCCTTGTATTGGTCACTGTTATGGGATGCACTGTGTCCCACAGAAAGATATGCTGATATCCCAGCCCCTCCAAAACCATGAGTGTGACCTTATTTAGAAACAGGGTGGCTGGGAATGTGATTAGTTAAGATGAGGTCACACTAGAGTAGGGAGAGTCCTTACCCCAATAGGACTGATGTTCTTTTAAGAGGAGAAGAGACACAGACACACACAGACATACACACAGGGCAGAAGGGCACGTAAAGGCAGAGAGAGGCCGGAGTTACACAGCTACAAGCCATGGAACACCAAGGATTGCTGGCTGCCACCAGAAGCTTAGAAGAGGCAAGAAAAGATTCCTCTCCAAGTGCCACCAGGGAGAGCATGGTCATGCCATTACCCTGATTTCATCTTCTAGACTTCAGTTCTGTGGAAGAATAAATTCCAATTGTTTTAAGTTACCAAGTTGGTGGGAGTTTGTGGGAATTTGTTACAGCAACCCTAGGAAACTAATAGTAATGTTCTACATTCTTTACGAGAAGTGGTTGTCCATCATTTTCATCTTTTGGATCTTTTTGTTCAAATGAAATAGCAAGTATAGACAAATGAAACTGATAACATGAAACAGGATGGGGGTCCAGAACCCTCTTTGTTGCAATCTCCTCCCACAAGGATTTCCTAGGATTAAAAAAAAAGATTTTGAAAGGCACTTCATGGAACACAGTAAGAAAGGATAAAGAAGCCCTCTATGTATTGATATGGAACAATTTCCAAGATATATTAAGAAAAAGCAACATGTAGAACATTGTGTACAAAGTGCTACATTTGTGTTAAAAAAAAAAGAACAAGAAAGAGAGAAAGGGATTCTACATACATATTTGTATATCTGGAAGAATATACAAAAATCGTTCACATTGATTGCCTGGGTGGCCAAGGAAGGATAATGAGATTTTTCACTGTATACTCTTTTGCAGTTGAAGAGAATATTAATATTAAGACGAGGAAAACATTGTATTAGCACACTGAATCATAAAGCAGAGTGAGCTGACCACTTGCAGGGTGAGATGGTTCTCCCAATGGCCTGACATTTGATCCTAAAAATATAAGTTCTTCCTTTCCACAGACTCTCATTTTTACATATGACTAAACGTTAATTACTAAGTTAATCATTAAGGACCACTAAACTGGTGTTCATAAACTAATGACCATGTTAATAAGATTTTCTGAGGACTCTGATTCAAACTGTATTTGAATTTGGTCAATGTTAGCGACACTGTAGAATTTCTATTCTCATGTACACAAGCCTGTAGTGGTAATTTCCCCATTTGGGGAATTCATTCACCCGGTAAAGAGTTACCAAGTGCCTTCTGTGTGCCTGACACTGTGGTAAGCACTAGGGGCAAAGTGGTTTACAGAAGGACCAAGATCTCCACCCTTAGGAGTTTACATTCTGATGGTGGGGATTAGACAATAAACAAGATAAATATGTAAAACATATATTGTATTTCGTTAACCCCACAATGTGCGTTTTTTTCATATTCTGCTGTGTGGTAGAGTAGCAAGCAGCACAAGCAAAAGTAAGAGCAAATGTAAAAGGCCATGACCAGGGAGCAAGTTTTAAGAACATGAAGGATGCCTGTGTGGCTGATGTGGAATGAAGGAGAGGGATTGTAGTAGGAGATGAGTAGGAGATTGTCAAAGAGACAATAGGGGGATAAGAATATGTAGGCACTTACAGGCTACCTTTTTTAGTTTTATTTTAAATTACATATTTATTTATTTCACAAAGACTGACCACATAATTTATTGTTCCAACATGGACATCTTTGAAAATGAAAGGGCTCACAATATTTATGCCTGGAAAACAGATATAATCCAGGACTGTCTTGATGACATTAGCACATACGTTCAATGTATATGTATACATTTCTCTTTCTCTTTCTATTTGAAAACATCTTATCTTTAATTAGGTTTTAGAAATTGTAAAATTTTTATTGTTTCTAGAACCCACATTCTTCTTGGGAAATTTGGCGTGCCTTGCAATTGATTCTTTTAAGATAATGGCTTTAAAATATCATGATATTTTATTTGGCTCAGAAAATACATATGAATGGAATTGAGTATTATTATTCTTTCATAATATGCTACTCTTCCTTTGTAAAAGGTAAAATCAAACAATTTAAAAAATGAAGTTCTCTCAGGGATAGACAACACCATTTTTCCAATTTCTTTTTCCCTTTTTCCCGGTTGTGAAAATTATTTTTTGATGGTTATGAACTCATTTGCAGTGTGCCTTCTATTCTTTTTGTTATTATTTTGAGAAGTTGTAGGTTTACAGAAAAACCATGCCTAAAATTCAGGATCCCATAAACCTCCCTATTATTAACACCTTACCTTGGAGTGGTACATTTGTTACAACTGATGAAAGCATAGTATTATTCTTGTACTATTAACTATAATCCATGGTTTAAGGTTCACTGTGTTATAAGGCTCCAAGGACTTTTAAAAACTTTTTATTCTACTACATATACACAACCTAAAATTTCCCCTTTGAGTCACATTCAAATGTATGTTCATTGCTGTTAATTACATTCATAGTGTTGTGCTATCAACACCACCATCCATTACCAAAACTTTTCCATTGTTCCAAATAGTCTCTACATTTTAAGCATTAATGCCCTATTTCCTGCACCCATTCAATCTCCTAGCAAACTGTATTCTAGATTCTGACTCTATGAGCTTGCTTATTCTAATTATTTCGTAACAGTGAGAACATACAACATCTGTCCTTTTGTGCCTGGCTTATTCCACTTAATATGATATCTTCAAGGTTCATCCATGTTGTCATATGAATCAAAATTTCATTCCTTCTTACAACTGAGTAACATTCCATTATGTATATATATCACATTTTATTTATCCACTCATCAATTGATAGGCACTTGTGTTATTATGTATTTTGGCAATTGTGAATAATGTCGCTATGAAAACCAGTGTGCGAATAGCTGTTTGAGTTCCTGATTTCAATTCTTTTCGGTATATATCTAGAAATGAAATTACCAGGTCTTATGGTAATTCTTAACTTTCTGAGCAACTGCCAAACTGACCTTCACAGCAATTGCACCATTTTACATTCCCACTACAAATGAATGAGTGTTCCTATTTCTCCATATCCTCTCCAACACTTGTAATTTTGTTTTTGTGCTTTCTTTTTGCGTACCTTTTTCAAGGTACAGGGTACCTTTTTTTCTCTCTTTTTTTTTTTTCTCATGGGCAGGCACTGGGAATTGAACCAGCATGGCAGGCAGGAATTATGCCACTGAGCCACCTTCACACTGCCCAATACAGGGTACATTTTTACTTAGTGTGTGATCATTGTCTTGAGTCTAGTGAGGTAGGATAACATAGCACATAAGAGCACAGCTTTGGCATCAGATTACCATGTTTACATCCCAGTTTTACTGATTCCTAGGGTGTGCAACCCCAGGCAAATTCCTCTATTCCTATTTTCCTGTCCTAAAACAGGGCTAATAACACCATTCACCTCAAGATTGTTGTGAGGATTAACCAATTAGTCAATTCTCATTATTTTCAGATTCTGTATTAGCAAACTCATCAAATAGCTAAAATTTATTTGTAACCTTCAAACCAATACTGGTGGTTTGCAGTCATTCATAGACACATGTAAAGTGCCAAAAAATTTTATTTGTTCAAAGTGCAGGTTCCAAGCTGAGGTTGAGCAAGGTGATGGATGCGCAGCTTTCTTGTTTCAGCTGTCATACTAGTAAACAACTGTCTTTTTGCGATATTTTAAATGCCATGTTTTTCATAGCTTTTTATTGGTGATTTTCCTGTTCAAAATGGCCCTCAAGCATTGTGCTGAAGTGCTGCCTGATATTCCTTGTGCAGGAAGGCTGTGCTGGGCCATTTGTTGAAAACACAGGCATCAGTTAAAGGCTGTTGAATTCAATGAGTCAACAATATAAATTAAATAGGTCTTTAAACAGAATTTCACATAAAACAAGTTTATGTATTGATCAGTTGATGAAAATATGATCAGAGGCACTCTGGAAACTAACCCTGTCATTCTCCTAGGAGCAATGGCTCAGTATTCACCAATTCAGTTTGCAACTACTTTAGAAAACATCACCATGAATAATGAATATGAGGGGACTTCGAATAAAGCCTGGCTAATAAGGAGAACTAGCTATGCATTTGCTATTGTTATTATTGTTTTGGTTTTTGTATTTTTTTTATTGTTATTACTGATTGTTCATGAATGCCTATTGCTGTTAGTTCTGTTCTTTAATTATAAATGACTGCTAGTTTAGCTTAATCACTATCAATTTATTTTGTTGTGTGTTATCTGGTTAGTGGAAAATAATGCATAATTGTATCAACAATGTTTTTGGATACTGATTTTCCCGTAACTAGTATTTAAAACCTCTATATGACATATTTCAAGCTAAAATTATCATCTCTACGAGTGCTCCTTAAGTAGGTATGCAAAACACTCTACCCCATCCCACTAACCAAAATATAATCTTGTGCAATTACATTTTATTGTTACTGCTAAATTTTCCACTAGAAAGTAAGAGAGGATCAAGAGTGGGCCATTTTCCACTAGAAAGTAAGAAAGAGGGCCAGTGAAGAGATCTTAAGGAAGCAATAAAAAAATCATAAATTTCAAACCAATAAATTTTGTTAGTTACTGTGTTGTCAGGGTTGGCTTAGGGGGATTAAAAATCCCAACATTTGTATTTACCCAAATTAAAAATCTGGAGTATCTGTGTATTTTAATGATTCATGGCATTCTTATTCTGAATTCTTATATTTATGAACACCAAAAGTATAACAGTGTAAGTCAGGCAGTCACAATTTCCTCATGCTTTCTCTTCTATTTATTTAACAAACAGATTTTCAGCATCTACCACTTACAGAAATTATGCTAGAAAACTGAAGGATACAATGAGTAATAAGACATGGCCCTCGACTTCTCCATAAAATCAGTGGAAGTGAATTAATATGTAATGCCCTTTCTCTTAAGTATGGAGCCCATTTCATAGCTTCCTTATGATGCTTCTGCTCCCCTTTCAGAGCCTGATCTAGGGACAAATTTGCCACTGCACCCTCTCTGCTTCCTCTTGAGGCTGGAGGTACTGAACAATCTCACCCCTTTCAGACACCAGGACAGACAGACAAGTCTGTGAGGCCAGGGAACTCAGATGTCTGGGCCCCATTCTCATTTTCTCTGCACCTAAAAGTCCATCCTTCCTGCCCATCGTCCTTCCTGCCCAGGGGATTCCCAGGGAAGAAAACAGGTCAAAGGAAGGGAAAACTCGTATTTAGCTGCTAATGACCTACTATACTCACTAATGTTTAAAACAAAGCAGGACATTTTGACAAGGGTGGTACCTTAAAACAACCTTGTTAAAATGACAAAGCACAGTTTTTTGTTTTTGGCTTTTTTTTTTTTAACCACATAATATACATAGTGGAGATCTGTGCATTCCACTCCATCTGGCAGCCTCACCCCTTATGATTGGGTAGTGTGAGGCTCAGGCTTAGGTGAGACTTAAGCAGGGGTGAGGCTGTTTTTGCACACATTACTAGGTAACAAAAATGCTGAGCATTTAATTAGTTATTTTTTTTTAGGCCACAACAAAATGATCCGGTGGAAAACGTCTGAAGCAAAATGTCAACTATCTAGTTTTAAAGCAGAGGACAATGCTTAGCATACAGTGTTTTTGGCAGTGAATCCTGGCACTAGGAAAGGAACTTTCACCATAGCCTTTGTGATATGTTTATCTACAGTTCCACTTTATAGATGAAAAAAGGATCCTTTTTTCATCTATAAAAAGGATCTTCTACTCAGTATAATATTCATATATTCTTTCAATGATTTATTCATCCATCCATCAATATCACCTTCTACAAGACAGTGCTAAGCAACAGAGATACAAAAATGAGTAACATAATCCCTGCCCTTAAGTTTGGTTTAACAAGCATTTGTTGAGTGTCTACTACATATTAAAACCATATAGATATGCATTTGGACTTCAGGGAATTCTTTCAGGAGGTGATGTTAGTGTTGAGTCTTAAAGAAGTAAAAGGAGTTTGCTTGATGAAGAGGAGAAAGGGAAGGGTATACCCAGACACAAGAATACTGTCCTGAGAACGTGGGGAAGTAGAAGCTGGAAAGGTACGCAGGAGCCAGATCACAACAGGCTTGTTTACCAAGCTAAGGAGTCTGAAGTTTATTATGGAAGGAATGTGGAGACACTGTATAATTTAAAAAGGAGTGACGTGATCAGATGTTTTGTTGTTGTTAGGCTTGCTCACGGTGGACTGGACTGGAGAGAAGCCAGGGCTGAATGCAGACAGACGAGTTGGGAGGCTATTGCTGTAATCTAGGTGAGAAATGATAAGAACATAAACTATGTCAGAGGCAGAGAGGATGGAGGGCAGATGACTGATTACTGGACAAGTAGGGGTAAAAGTCAGAGTCTAAGATTCCTTCCAGTTTCCTCCATCTGGCTTAGGCAATCGTTGCACAGCGGTAATATTGACCACGGCAGGGCACACAGTAGAAGCATATTGATTTTTTTTTTTTAATTTAAGGGAGGATGGGGAAGATAATGAGTTCAATTTTAAATGCTGAATCTGAGATCTGCTGGCAACCCAAAGGGTGAGAGGTACAGGAAGCAATGAACTAACAAGACCGTGTGCTTTTTTAGCCTCAAAAATTTTACAATGCTAGAAGCATATGTGCAGGGCAACTTCATTTCGAAAGGAACATTTGAAAAAAATGACATTTTGAATTTTTAAAAAAGCACTGGAAATGTTGGGGGAAAAAAAAAAAAACATTTGGCTACTGGCTGCCAGATC
Organism: Tamandua tetradactyla; assembly: GCF_023851605.1. Lineage (NCBI taxonomy): Eukaryota > Metazoa > Chordata > Mammalia > Pilosa > Myrmecophagidae > Tamandua > Tamandua tetradactyla. The sequence continues at coordinate 53,752,723 of NC_135350.1, read as the reverse complement.
TAAAAAGCTAAATGCAAGGTTCACAATACTTCAAAATACCGGTGTTTAGATCTAGGAATTTCTTTTAGCACGTTTGAAGGGGAAGAGCTTAGAAACGCGCCCTCCAGTGGCATTGGAATGAAGGGGTTCTAGCACCTTTTTTTTTTATTTTTTATCAACAAACAAAGCCCTGTAAAGAAATACAATTTGCTGGCATCAGAAAGCCACAACGCTCATACTCCTAAACCGCAAAATCAAACAAACCCTCCCGGGGACATTACCTCCCTTACCTGTCACGTCGGCAGAAGCAAAATTTCAATTTCGACTCAACAAAATACGACCCCAGATTTGTGAGCTTGCAATAAGTCCCGCTCCAAGACAATTAAGGACCCTACAAGCCAAAACACGAAGACTGTTCGGATCCTCACAGGTCTACTGGGCCGGGCTCCGACCACGTGGGTGGCTGGAACTAGCCCGTGGGGTCCGCGATGGGCTGGAGTAGGAGGCGTGCCCCTGCGGCAGGAGGCGGGACGTGTGCGCCGGGCGGAGCTTGAACTGACGCCCGCGGCGGGCCTCCCCTACCTACTCTTTCCAGCTCCCCCCCTTTGCCTTCGCCCTTGGAGCCGCCACGTAATGCCACGTTCCCGCGCATGCGCATCTCGGGCAGTGGTGGAGGCTGTTTCCGGGCTTAGGGGGCTGGGGCGGCCGCCGAGTTGGAGGCAGCGGCGGTGGCTGGGGGGTACTGAGTGCGAGTTTAGGGGTCTGACCCTGCGGAGGGCGGGGGAAGTAATTCTTTCCCGAAGGGGCCGGTAGTACCGGTAACCGAGCGGCAAGATGAATTTTCTCCGCGGGGTCATGGGGGGTCAGAGTGCCGGACCCCAGCACACAGAAGCCGAGACGGTGAGAGGAGTGGCGGGTCGGACGTGGGAAGGAGTCCGGACAGGGAAGGGGTCCGGGCAGGGAAGGAGTCCGGGCAGGGAAGGAGTCCGGGCAGGGAAGGGATCCGGGCTGGGAAGGGGTCCGGGCAGGGAAGGGGTCCGGGCTGGGAAGGGGTCCGGGCTGGGAAGGGGTCCGGGCTGGGAAGGGGTCCGGGCTGGGAAGGGGTCCGGGCAGGGAAGGGGTCCGGGCAGGGAAGGGGTCCGGGCAGGGAAGGGGGTCGGAGCACCCGGGGTCTAGAGGTCATCTTCCGCGCTCTTAGTGGGTTGGGGTCCGCATGCCGTCTTCCGCTTTTACTGCCCTTCCTCTCCTGAAACCTCGAGCAGTCCCCTTACACACCCAACACAGTCCCCACCGCCGCGGCTCGGTGGGGCTGATAGCACACGCACCCCGGAGCTCCGCAGGCCCGGCGAGGAGGGTGGTTTTGGAGTGGTACCGCCCGGGAAGGGACGCGTCCTGATTAGTGATTGCAGGACCTGACTCCCACGCCCCTCGGAGCCCCGGCATCCTCCTTTCCTTTTTGCGCGTGTCTCCACCGCCGGAGAGGGACTTGAAGTCCTGTTCCCTCCCTCGCGGTCTTGAATTGGGACTTTGGGGTTGATTGCAAGAAGCTTTAAAACCCAGCTGTTGACGAGAGCGTGTGGCTAAGAATAAAATGATAATTTGGGGCACAAAGCCACCTGCTCCTGTCCCTTCCAACTTAAAGGAAGGTCGTTCTGCCAAGTATTACTAGTTTAAATGCCGCTTTTCGGTCTCACCCAAATATATGCCATTTGGCAAATACTCGCTTGGATGTTAGTGGTGATCTTTCGCACATCTCTCGCTTGCACTCCCACCCATCCCATTTAGAAGTCACTGGGTCTGAATTCGTGATAATACCATTTGTATTATTGTCATTTAAAAAATATTGTTAGCGAATGAGAAAGGGTTTGATGGTTGCTGAGGTTTTAGGTTTAGGATAATCTTGTTTTGAAGGTTGGTTCGTTTGTCTGGGAAATGAGTGTAAGACACTTTTAAAAATAAACTTAATTTCTGAATAATTTTGGATTTAGTGACAAAAGATGATATTTTAAAGGTAAACCTGGAGTAACATTCACAGGCATAACTTTGTTCTGGGGTCCTGAAGAGTAATAGTAGCTTTCACTTTACCAGAGCACTGAAGGGTAATAATAGTTTTCATTTGTCAAGCTCTTACCTGTGCTAAATACTGTGCTGAGCTTTTTATACTCCACATTTTCCAAACTGGCAGGGTAAGTGATAGTATCTTCACTTTACAAATGAAGAAATGAGGCTTAGAGAGGTGAAGAACTTAACCAAAGTCGTATTGCTAGTAATAGAGCCAGGATTCAACCCAAGTTCGCCTTACTTAAAAGCCTAGGCTTTACTGGCTGATGCCCATATTTTAATAACTTATCTGAGAATTTTGGAAATTTATGTAATACTATTACAATTAACTTCACAGGTCTCTGTTAAAACTCTCTAAAGCAGAGTTGGAAGCTGGTGACTCTGTTTCCTTCTTCTGAAAGTCAGGAGATTTTTACCCATACACACAATTGATGTGACTTCTCTTGTCCATTCTCACGTGCCAGCAAGGCAGCTGAGCTGCTCTATGAGAAGAACATACTTTTTCCTGATTACCATAGCCATTACCCTGTCTGGCTTTTGCTTGAGTCAGTAAATTATAAGTGTGGTTTATTAGAGCTTGCTTTGGAATTAAGTCTTGATTTGAATTGTCACCTTCCACCTGTGATTGCTAGACAGGCAGAAGGTGGCTCTGTGAGTAAAAGAAAAATGTCTGTTCTTCATGGTTGTAATGAGGCTTAAGTTAAATATGTAGAAAGAGCCTGGCACTTAGTAGGTAGTCACTAATGAGTAGTTGTTGTTACATGTGGGTTATGGGAAGAATACCCTGTTTCTTTTGTTTTTGTTGGTAGTTGTCCTTGTCACAGTGTCTTCTGTAGAAAAGGTGGTGTATGACTTACAGAGTATAGGATTTTAAAGATGAAAGGGCCCTTGCACATTGTTCAGGTGTAAACCTCTCATTTTACAGTTTGGGAAACTAAGGCACAGGATACTAAAGCAACTTGCATAATATTGCAGTTGGGACTAGAACACTTTGACCTTGCCACAGTGAAGGTCATAAATATGCCATGATTCCAAAATGAGGGTTAAGTCTGTGTGTGTTATATATATATATAAATCTATAGGAGAATGAAGATATTTGTTTTTGTCTAGTTTTGAGCATGTACAATTCAAAATTAGAAAAGTAATTTGTCTTCCAAAGGGATGAGATGTGTATGAATAAAACTTGTTTCACCATGTCATTCCATCAGATAGTACAACAGGTATAAGGATCACGGGCTAGTAATTTAGAAGTATTTATAGAGCATCATTAGAGTGTATATGGTACAAAATGAGACTTTTTATTGATGGTTTGATTTGACCTGGATATTTGAGTTGCCAGAGCCTGGAAACTCTGATTGTATTATCGTGTAGTATTGTCTAGTCTTTTTCACATTTTTGCCAGTTTTAATGATTTTCATTGTGACTTCCCAAGATGCTGTTTCTCATCTTTTTCCAATGAAAGGCTTCTTTTCTTACCTGTCCTTCAAATCCTATCATCAATGCCTTCCTTAATCTGAATCCTTTCTTCCCATCAAACTGCAGATAACCTCTCTCCCCTCTGAGCTGTCTTTGCATTTTAACTGGATTGCACATTTCTTATACTTTCTACCACTTTCCACCATTTGTGTATGTCTCATCTCTTCTAGATTCTTAAATTTCTTGAGGGCAGGGCTTACATACATTTTTTTAAACATACATTTTAATATTTGTTTTTCCACAGTAGTAGATGCTCAATAAATACTTGCTAAATGAATTTAGTTCTATATGAAATAAATCACAGGTCTGTAATCATAGTTTACAAATTACTAGGTGCTAAAACAATATTTTGTAAAGATTGAAGAATCAAAGTTCTGGAATGAGTGAATCTATTACATCAAACTTTTTACTTTAAGGAATTTTCCAGATTAACTGAGCTTTGTTTTCCTGCTTTTTGTTATTGAACTTAAATATCTTCTAAATGTGTGAGAGTATGATTTTTGGTTGCCTACTACTAATGTTTTCATACCTTCAGTTAAGAGTACTTTCAAGTGAAATCAACTTTAATGTTCTTTGGAACTAATAAACTAGTAAATATTTGTATTTGTGTCGTATGATAGTCAATAATGGTATAAAGTACTGAATATTTTAAGCCCAAATTTTATATGTTAAAATTTTAGAGTCAAGTACTTTAAGAGTTTATTCCTTTTTTTTTTAACTTGTGCTAGAGAAAAACACTGATTTCTGTGGTTGAAGCCCCCTAAGCCTTGGAACTTTGCTGTGTACATGTAAACAGTATCGTTATAAGACTCCTCCTAATGCTTTTGAATGCTCATACATGCTTAATTTTCCATATGCCTTCCATTAGCACCTTTTAAGAAAGCTAATTTCTTGAAAATATCAAGATAGATGTTAACATCTGACAACAAATCGTAGGGTCATTTTGTGTTCTCCGGTTGGATCCTTGAATATGAAAGTGGCTAATGTGCAGAATTACGGTACTTTCATTGTGTTTCTTTTTAGATCAAACTTTGACCAGCTGGCTCAGAAAGCAAAAGGCTAACCATATAGACACAGCTGTATTTTTTCTTAATAAAAACTGTTAGTAAGGGGTATTGGCTTAAATGTCGATGTAGCTTTGCTTTGGCCTAGCACATTTTAAACTGCATTACTATAAAGGTATAGTCAAACTATTTGGGTTGATGGTTCATTAATATCAGGTCAATGTCATAATCGATATATTTTCTTTCATGACCTATCTTGCAATAATTATTCCTGAGAAACCATAATTTGTGTTCTATATCCAACCAAAGACATCTCTTACATTCTTTTAGGTAGTGTCTATTAAATACTGTATGGCTTTTTTGAAGGTTTATTATGCAGATTGTTGAGGGTGGTTCAAAAAATCTAGAATCATTTAAATTTTATGCACCCTAACATTACCAGGGCATGCTCCAAGGAACATGAATAGAAAAAATAATTTTGTCAACAAAGAAAACTTTAATATGTATGTAAAATTTATTAGGCAGGTACTATGTTATGTAGGGAACATTTTCATGATGGAGATCTAAAATAAGCAGTGTTTGCCATATTTAATTGATCAATTCCCTTTTTTAACATTTTACTGTAAAATATATTTACTAAAATGCAATAAATTTTAAAGTACATTATAGCAAGTAGTTTTGAAACAGATTTCAGAGTTTGGTGTGGGTTACAGTTCCACAGTTTTAGCCTTTTTCTTGCTTTTCCAGGACATGGAAGACTAAAAGAAATATCAGTATAATGATTCAGCAGTCATACTTAATTGTTAAATCCTTTCTTCTCTGTTATAGCTCCGGCTTCTACTTTGATCCTTCTCCCAATCTTTAGTGGTATTTGGGCTCTGCCCATTCTAACTTTTTCATGCTGTCAAGGAGTGTCGATAATATGGGATAGGGGGATAGTACAAATTGATGCTCTTGGAGAGGCTAGCCGCTCTGAGTTTCAGGATTTATCTGGCCTAGGAACCATCTGGAGGTTGTAGTTCTTGAAAAAAAGTCTTAGTGCTTGAAACTTTTATAGAATCTCAGATAGAGCCCTAGGTGTTCTTTAGGATTGACAGTTAATGGTTTTGGTTGGGATTTGGCAAACCATGGTAATTAGCAATAACTAACTGAATCTTGTGTGAGAGGAGCCTCCAGAATAGCCTCTTGACTCTATTTGAGCAGTCTTAGCCACTGAAACAGTTTTTTTGGTTACATGTATTTTCCGCCTTTTGGTCAGGAAGGCATTGTCGATCCCATGGTGCCAGGGCCAGGCTCATCCCTGGAATCATGTCTGACATTGCCTGGGAGACTTTCGCCCTTGAACATCATTTCCCCCAAATCCTTTTTTTTAATCCCCAAGGAACCTTGTGGGGCTAGTTTTTTGAGATGAATACCTTGTGAAAAATTGTACTGGGGCTGCATTTTTTAAAGAAATGCTATATATTAGAGGTCTTCCATTATCATTATCATTATCATTATCATATCAAATGTATACCATTTGAATACCTGAAAGATAAAATATGGTGTGAGAAGTAATTCTTATTACTCTTGAATCAGATTACCTTTTTGGAGAGAATATCTCAGAATTATGTAAAATTGTTGATAGTTAATACTATTTATCATTCTTTTTTGTTAATTTTTTTTTGTTCTTTATAATTTTTTTAATGTATTATTTATACTACTTTGTGGCTATTATATAGAAAAGGCATGCTTATATTTTTATACCTCAAGCAGAAAAGCCATAAACCTTTGTCTAAAAAACATATTCACCTTTAATGTGAAAGCTTTTGTAGTGTTGGACTTTAACATGCTAGCATTTGTGATGGCTTTTTTGGTAGGTATGTCTCATTAGGAGCCCATGCGAAGAAGTACGTCCTTTTGAAAAGTATAATTCATTTTTCAGAGAAATCATAGAGAATAAAGGAAGACATATATTACCTTGGCTGACTTTATGGATAATTGTAACAGGAATGGATTGTGTTGAACTTACTGGATTCATCTGCAAAGAGGCTGGTGTTTGTCTTTGTAGTATGCCCCTTTTTTTTTAGATTGTAATAATTTAGAACAGAACAGTTTCCATTCCTGGCCTTCATTTTTATATGTCATTTAAGTAGCTACAGCATACTAAAAGAAATGTGGATTTCTATTAGGAATTGTGAGAAAATACTGTGAACTATATACCATGTCCGTATCCTTTAAATTTTAAGTGCACATTCACCATTCTAATTACGTGCTACGTGTTTTTTTTCCTTCTACTTTTCCCTGGTTGTTACATTCACATCCCTCTTCTCAGTTTTCTCTCACCTAGTCTCTTATACCCATTGCTTCTTTTTATCCTCCTTTGTGTATCCTTGAATATAAATAAAGAGCACTATTTAACCAGTAGCACAAAAAGCATTAAATTGACAGGTGATTAGATTGTAATTCTGATTATGCCCAATTTACCAACTGTTAATGAGATTATTTGTCCTTTTCACTTTTTGCTTGATAAGTGGAATTGTGAATCTCACATGGCAATTACTGAAAAGATAGAGGACTTTTGATTCATAATCACCTGCATAAGCTGCATGATGTTATATGTATTATTTTATTAATAGCTTTTTATTAAAGTGATTAAAATTTTTTTTATATATACAAATAATTCATGAGTGTATTCCTGGAGCAAAATGACAAAAAATACTGAAAAAGGTTAAGTGTTCTTTGAATACCATCTCCAATCTCAGGTCCCTTTTCAGAGAGAACAATTGTTACTAGTTTGGTATAAATCCTTCCAGAACTTTTTACATGATCATGCATTTGTGTAATATAGAATTATGTATTTGTATGGACATATTTGTTTCTTTTTTACATAAATGATATACTGTTTAGAGTGTCCTGCTATTGGTATATCTTACAGATCATTTCATGTAAATTTTACTTTATTAGAAATTATTAAAAAAAACAAGTTTTCAGTTATTTTTAATTATACTGTACTCTTCTAATAGACTTTACAAGCTTTTGAAAACACCACATCAAAGTCATTATTGTATTTATGTCACACAACACCTAATACCTAGTTAGCATGATATGAATTAGTTGAAGAATTGCGGTCTCTTGAATTTTTCCATATTATCACCCCTTTCTGATCCTTCTAAATGAAACTAGATTAAATTTTTTTTAATCTTTTTATTTTATTTTTTTTATATACCAAAAAACACAAAGAAAATGCAAACATTCCTACTTTGATCATTCCATTCTACATATATAATCAGTAGTTCACAATATCATCACATAGTTGCATATTCATCATCATAATCATTTCTTGGAACAGTTGCGTCTATTCAGAAAAAGAAACAAAACGAAAACAGAAAAAAAATGTTATGCGTACCATACCCCTTACCCCTCCCTTTCATTGATCACTAGCATTTCAAACTAAATTTATTTTAACATTTGTTCCCCCTATTTTTATTCCATATGTTCTACTTGTCTGTTGACAAGGTAGATAAAAGGAGCATCAGCCACAAGGTTTTCACAATTACACAGTCATATAGTGAAAGCTATATCATTATACAATCATCATCAAGAAACATGGCTACTGGAACACAGCTCTACATTTTCAGGCAGTTCCCTCCAGCCTCTCCATTGCATCTTGAATAACAAGGTGATATCCACTTAATGCATAAGAATAACCTCCAGAATAATCTCTCGACTCTGTTTGGAGTCTCTCAGCCATTGCCACTTTGTCTCATTTCATTCTTCCCTCTTTTGATAGAGAAGGTGTTTTCAATCCCTTGATGCTGAGTCTCAGCTCATTCTAGGGTTTTTCTCAATCCCTTGATGCTGAATCTCAGCTTGTTCTAGGATTTCTGTCCCACATTGCTAGGAAGGTCCATACCCCTGGGAATCATGTCCCATGTAGACAAGGGGAGGGTGGTGAGCTTGGTTGTTGTGTTGGCTGGAGAGAGAGGCCACATCTGAGCAACGAAAGAGTGTGTCTTGGGTGACTCTTTGGCCTAATTTTAAGTACGCTTGACCTATTCTTTGTGGGGTTAAGTTTCATATGAACAAACCCCAAGACTGGGAGCTCAGCTTATAGCTTTGCTTGTCCACACTGCTTGTGAGAATATCAAGAATTCAGAAGTTGAGCATCTCTTCATGTGCCTTTTGGCCGTTTGTATTTCTTCTTTGGAGAAGTGTCTGTTCAAGTCTTTTGCCCGTTTTGTAATTGGATTGGCTGTCTTTTTGTTGTTGAGTTGAACAATCTCGTTATAAATTCTGAATACTAGACCTTTATCTGATATGTCGTTTCCAGATATTGTCTCCCATTGTGTAGGCTGTCTTTTTACTTTCTTGATGAAGTTCTTTGATGCACAGAAATGTTTAATTTTGAGGCGTTCCCATTTATTTATTTATTTCTTCAGTGCTGTTGCTTTGGGTGTAAGGTCTATAAAACCACCTCCAAGTATAAGATTTATAAAATATTTCCCTACATTTTCTCCTAAAAGTTTTATGGTCTTAGACCTAATGTTTAGGTCTTTGATCCATTTTGCGTTAACTTTTGTATAGGATGTGAGATATGGGTCCTCTTTCATTTTTTTTGCGTATGGATATCCAGTTGTCTAGGCACCATTTATTGAAGAGACTGTTCTGTCCCAGGTGAGTTGGCTTGACTGCCTTATCAAAGATCGATTGTCCATAGATGAGAGGGTCTATATCTGAACACTCTATTCGATTCCGTTGGTCAATATATCTATCTTTATGTCAGTACCATGCTGTTTTGACCACTGTAGCTTCATAATATGCGTTAAAGTCAGGTACCATGAGACCTCCAACTTCATTTTTTTTTCTCAGGATACTTTTAGCTCTTCTGGGCACCCTGTCCTTCCAGATAAATTTGGTTTTTCTATTTCTGAAAAGTAATTTGTATTACATTGAATCTGTAAATCAATTTAGGTAGAATTGACGTCTTAACTATATTTAGTCTTCTAATCCATGAACACGGTATGCCCTTCCATCTATTTAGGTCTTCTGTGATTTAACAGTTTCTTGTAGTTTTCTTTGTATAGGTCTTTTGTCTCTTTAGTTAAATTTGTTCCTAAATATTTTATTCTTTTGGGGTTGCAATTGTAAATGGAATTCTTTTTTTGATTTCCCCCTCAGATTGTTCATTACCAGTGTAGAGAAACACTAGAGATTTTTGAGTGTTGATCTTGTAACCAGCCACTTTGCTGTACTCATTTACTACCTCTAGTAGTTTTGCTGTGGATTTTTTTGGAGTATTCGGCATATATTATCATATCATCTGCAGTGAAAGTTTTACTTCTTCCTTTCCAATTTGGGTGCCTTGTATTTCTTTTTCTTGTCTAATAGCTCTGGCTAGAACTTCCAACATGATGTTGAATAAAAGTGGTGATAGTGGACATCCTTGTCTTGTTTCTGATCCTGGGGGGAAAGTTTTCAGTTTTTCCCCATTGAAGATGTTATTAGTTGTGGGTTTTTCATATATTCCCTTTATCATTTTTAAGAAATTCCCTTCTATTTCTATTCTTTGAAGTGTTTTCAGTGGGGAAAGGATGTTGAATTTTGTCAAATGCCTTTTCTGCATCAATCGAGATGATCATGTGGTTTTTCTGCTTTGATTTAGTTGATATGGTGTATTGCATTAATTGATTTTCAAAACTAGATTAAATTTTGCTCAAATATCTATATTTCTCTTTAGAACTGTTTTGTAATATATAGTCTATTGTTTAATACAAGGGTTGCAAACTTAGATTCCCAAAGGGTCAACTTGGTAACAGTTGTTCAGTGAAGCAGTTCATGGAGGGAGAGCAGGACTCTGGTGTGAAACTGGAGCCTGTTTGTTTTGACTTGAGGATGCGAGTGGTATTCTACTCCAGACACATGTTCCTGCTGAAATGTAGTCCCAGAAAGTTATTGTAACATGGTGGATAAGCACTGTAAGCTTGGATTTGAATCCTGTCTCACTAGTGTTTAATTTTGTGAACTTTGGCATATTACTTAACCACTGTGCATTTGTTTCCAGAGCAGGGGATCTGGGGTGAAACTGGGGCCTATTTGTTTTGATTTGAGAATGCGAGTGGTATTCTACTCCAGACATATGTTACCTGCTGAAATATAGGCCCAGAAAGTTAGTGTAACATAGTGGATAAAGCAGTCGAAGCTTGAATTTGAATCCTATCTCACTAGTTTTTAATTTTGTGAACTTTGGCATATTACTTAATGCTGTGTATCTGTTTCCTCATCTCTTGAATGTGAATAATATTAGTGTCTATCTTTTAGGGTTTTTTAAAAGCTTATTTATTTTCGCATGCTGTATGGCAGGGTCACATTTCATTACTTTTCCATGTGAGTATCCCATTATTGCAGCACCGTTTGTTGAATTTTTATTTGTTTGTTTATTTTACTTGTTTGTTTTTTGGAAAGTACATGGACTGAGAATCAAACCTGGGTCTCCTGCATGGCAGGCAAGAATTCTACCACTGAACTACCCTTGCACCCCCCGCAAAATTTTTTTAATTAAAAAAGTTGTAGGTTAACAAAAAATAATGTGTAAGATATAGAGTTCCCATATATTGCCCTGTTATTAACACCTTGTGCCCATGTAGTACATTTATTACAATTGATGAAAGAACATTTTTATAATTGTACTATTAACTAGAGTCTGTGATTTGCATTAGGGTTGACTGTTTGTATTCTACAGGCTTAAGTTTTGTTTTATTAAGTTTTTATTGTGGTAACATTATTACAAACTAAATTTTGTCTTTTAGTCACATTTCAAATATAATTCAGTGCTGTTAATTACATTCGTAATGTTGTGCTACCATCACCATTATCCATTACCATAACTTTTCTATCAACCCGGATAGAGACTCTATACCGTTTAAGCATTAACACCTTATTCTCTACCCCCATCCTAGATGTTTCTGTAGAGTTTCTATAGAGTTTCTGACTCTCTAATAACTCATAGTGTTGAGTGTCTGTGCATTTGCTTTTTTGGCCATTTGTAAATCTTTGGAAAAAAATCTATTCAATAACCCATTTTTTAATTGGGTTATTTCTCTTTTTATGGTTGAGCTGTAGGAGTTCTTTGTATATTCTGCATATTAAGCTCTTATTGGATATGTGTTTTCAAAATATTTTCTCCCATTGTACAGGTTGTCCTTTGAGTAAGAAAAGGTTTTAGTTTTGATGAGGTCTCATTTCTCTATTTTTCTTTTGTTGCATTCGCTTTGGGTGTGAAGTCTAAGAAACCATTACCTAACATGAACTCTTGAAGAGGATTCCCTATGTATTTTTCTAGTAGTTTTATAGTTCTTGTTCTTATATTTAGGTCTGCCATTTTTAGTTGATTTTTGTAGAAGGTGTGAGGTAGGAGTCCACCTTCATTCTTTTTCATATGGAGATTCGGTTTACCCAGCACCATTTGTTAAAGAGATTATTATTCCCTAATTGTGTGGACTTGGCACTCTTGTCGAAAAGCTTTTGGCCATAAATGTGAGGGTTGATTTCTGATCTCTCAGTTAGATTCTATTGGTCATATATGTATGTTTGTATGTCTCCCTTCAAATTTGTTAGTGTTTGTTTCATGTATGTTGAGGCTGTGCTGTTAGTGCATATATATTTTTTTCACGTCTTGCCTCTTTTCTTTTCCTCCTACTCACTTGCCCCAAAGTTTAAACAACTTTTAGATTGTTCTCCCAGCTGTATTTCAGGAAGGATTGCAGGCTGCTCCCTAAAGAATTGGAGGGAGAGGCTGTGGTAACAAAGGTCAGACTTCACCCCCTTTCTTTCAATTCTTGTGTAATGGAAGCAGAGTGGAAGTTAACAGGAAGCAGAGATAGCAGTTTTCAAAGAGAGCAAAATTTGACCAAAGTGCTTAAAATCTCGAATGTTTTGTGAACTTTTTGTTATAAAGAGATATGTGATAATTCAGGAATGACAACTGTATAATGAAACATGCTTTCTAACAAATATCTCTGTCCCAGAATTTTATTTAGAGTGAAATTTAAATTTACTACAGTTTTTTTGAAGCAGTTTTATTAAGATAAATTCACATATCATATAATCTGAATAAAGTGTACAATAATGTCTTCTAGTACATTCACAGAACTGTGCGTTCATCACCACAATCAATTCTAGTACATTTGCACCCTGAAGAGGGTTCACTATGTTATACATGGTTTATCCTCTAGTTTCCTTCTAATGACTTTACCTTTCAACCACAATTGCCCGGTTATACCATCACTGTTAGTTACACTCACATAATATGCTTCCATCACCTGCATTCTTTTCCAAACATTTACAATCAACTTTATTACATACTCCGCACAAATAATTTATCAGCTTTCCATTCTCAGTCCTCATTCTATCTTCTGTTGATTGTGTTTTAGATATGAACACTATGAGTTCATTATTTAGTTTCATGTTAGGTCATAAATGTTTACCCTTTTGTGTCTAATTTATTTCATTCAATATAATGTCCTCAAGCTTCATCCATGTACTCCCATGCATCATGACTTCATTTCTTTTTACACCTGCATAATATTCCATTGTATGCAAATACCATATTTTGTTTATCCATTCATTGGTTGATGGACATGTAGTTGTTTTCTTCTTTTGGCAATCGTAAATAATGCCTCTGTGAACACTGATTTGCAAATGTCTGTTCATGCTCCTGTTTTCAGTTCTTCTGAGTATATACCAAGCAGTGGGATTGCCAGATCACATGGTAGTTCTATATTTAGCTTCCTGAGGAACTGCTAAATGTAGTCCATAGAAGCTGTACCATTCTCCATTCCGACCAGCAGTGAGTAAATGTTTCTGTTTCTCCACATCCTCTCTAATGCTTGCAGTTTTCTTTCTTTAACAGTGGCCATTCTAGTAGGTGTAAAATGATAATCTCATTCTAGTTTTAATTTGCATTTCCCTAATAGCTAGTGATGTTGAACATCTTGTGCTTTTTAGCCATTTGTATATCCTCTTTGGAAAAATGTCTGTCCATGTCTTGTCCATTTTAAAAATTGGTTTGTTTGTCTTTTTATTGTTGAGTTTTAGGATCTCTTTCTTTTTCTTTTTTTTTTTTAACATGGGCAGGCACCGGGAACCGAACCCGGGTCCTCGGGCATGGCAGGCAAGCACTCTTACCTGCTGAGCCACCGTGGCCCGCCCTAGGATCTCTTTCTATATCTGGGCTATTAAACCAATATCAGATATGTTGCTTCCAAATATTTTCTCCCATTGAGTAGGTTGCCTTTTCACCCTCTTGACAAAGTCCTTTGAAGCTCAAGAATACTCAATTTTGAGGAGGTTTCATTTGTCTATTTTTTTGTTGTTGTTACTTGTACTTTGGGTATAAGATGTAAGAAACGTGTGTCCTACAGTAAGCTCTTGAACATGCTTCCTTATGTTTTCTTCTAGTAGTTCTGTGGTTCTGGCTTTTATATTTATGTCTTTGAGGTCATTTTTATGTAAGGTTTAAGATAGGGATCCTCTTTCATTCTTTTGGAGAAAGCTTCAGAATGACGAGAGAACCGTGAGAGCCCACTCAGCCAGAGACCTTTGGAGATGAAGAATGCCCCTGGGGTAGCTTCATGAAACAAGAAGCCAGGAGAGAAAGCTTTCAGATATTGCCATGTTTGTCATGTGCCTTTCCAATTGAGAGAGAAGCCCTGAACTTCGTTGGCCTTCTTGAACGAAGAATGCCTTAGATTGAACATTTTTATAGCCTTGCTTTAATTGGGACATTTTCATGGGCTTAGAACTGTAAACTTGCAACCTATTAAATTCTCCCTTTTTAAAACCCGTTCTTTTCCTGGCATATTGCATTCTGGCAACTAGCAGACTAGAACAGGTGGACTTGGCTGCCTTGTGAAAAATCAGTTGATCATAGGTGTAAGGATCTATTTTTGAACTCTCAATTCAATACCATGGGTCGGTATGTCTATCTTTATGCCAATACCATGCTGTTTTTATCACTGTAGCTATAAATATACTTTATGCCAATACCATTAAAATCAGGAAGTGAGAGTCCTCCAACTTCGTTTTTCTTTTTCAAGATGTTTCTGGCTATTCAGGGCCCTTTACCCTTCCACATAACTTTGGAAATAGGCTGTTGGAATTTTGATTGAGATGGGTTGGATCTGTAATTCCACTAGGGTTGAATTGACATCTTAACAATATTTAGTCTTCCAATCCATGAACACAGGTTGTCCTTTCATATATCTTTGTCTTCTTTGATTTTTTTTCTTTTTTTTTAGCAATGCCTTGTAGCTTTCTGAATACAAGCTCTTTACATCCTAGGTATTTGATATTTTTTAGTTGCTATTGTAAATGGATTTTTTCCCCTGATTTCCTCCTGAGATGCTTATAACTGAATAGATACAGTGTTGAAGTTTTATGTGTTAATCTTGTGTCCCTCCACTTTGCTGAACTCATTTATTAGGTCTAGTAACTTTGTTGTAGTTGTTTGTGGACTTTGTAGGTATAGGATTATGTCATCTGCAAATAATGAAAGTTTTACTACTACTTTTCCACTTTGAGTACCTTTTATTTATTTTCTTGCCTAATTGCTCTAGCTAGAACTACTGGTACAATGTTGAATAACAGTGGTGACAATGGACATCCTTGTCGTATTCCTGATCTCAATGGGAAGGGTTTCAATTTTTCACCACTGAGTATAATATGACCTGTGGATTACTCATATGTGCTCTTTATCGTTTTGAGAATGTTTCCTTCTATTCCTGCCTTTCAGACTGTTTTTATCAAGAAGGGATGTTGGATCTTGTCAAATGCCTTTTCTTCATCAATCGTGATTATCATGTGGTTCTGCTCCTTTGATTTATTGATGTGGTTTATTACATTGATTTTCTTGTGTTGAACCATCCTTGCATACCTGGGATAAAACCTACTTCATCGTGGCATATAATTATTTTAATGTGCAATTGGATTCCATTTGCAAGTGTTTTAATGAGGATTTTTGCATTATTAGAGAGACTGGTCTGTAATTTCCCTTTCTTGTAGTATCTTTATTTGGCTTTGATATTAGTGTGATGTTAGTGTCATAGAATGAGTTGGATAGTGTTCCTCCTCTTCAATTTTCTGAAAGAGTTGGATCATGATTGTAATTCTTCTAGAAATGGTTGGTAGAAATCACCTGTGAAGCCATCTCCTCCTGGACTTTCTTTGTGGGAGGTTTTATGACTGTTTCATTCTCCTTACTTGTGATTGGTTTGTTGAGATCTTCTATTTCTTCTGGAGTCAGTGAGGATTGTTCATGTGTTTCTAGAAAATTGTCCTATTCATCTAAGTTGTCTGGTTTGTTGGCATACAGTTGTTCATAGTATCACAATATAAATGTTCACTTCTGTTGAGTGATGCCCTCCCTCACATTTCTGATTTTACTTATTTGCATCTTCTCTCTTTTTTCTTTGTCAGTCTAAGGGCTTGTCAATTTTGCTGATCATCTCAACGAGCCAACTTTTGATTTTATCAATTCTCTCTATTGTTTTTGCTTTTTTTTGGTTCTCGGTTTCATTTATTTCTGCTCTAAAATATGTGTTATTTCATTCTGCTTGCTTTGAAATTTGTTTACTGTTCTTTATCTAGTTCCTCCAGTTGAGTAGGTAAGTCTTTAATTAGTGCTGTCTTCCTTTTTAATTTAGACATTTTTGGGGTTATAAATTTCCCTCTCAGCACTGCCTTTACTGCATCCCATAAGTTTTGATATGTTGTGTACTTGTTTTTATTCATCTCCAGATATTTACTGATTTCTCTTGTAATTTCTTCTTTGACCCACTGATTGTTTAAGAGTGTGCTGTTTAACCTCAGTGTATTTGTGTATTTTTCCATCCTGCCTCCTGTTGTTGTCTTCCAGCTTCATTTCATTATGATCAGAGACAGTGATTCATATAATTTCAGTTTTTTGAACTTTATTGGGACTTCTTTTGTTACCCAAAATGTGATGTATCTTGGAGAATGATCCATGGGCATTTGAGAAGAATGTATATCCTGCTGTTTTGGGGTGCAAAGTTCCATATGTCTATTAGGTCTACTTCATTTATCAAATTACTCATGTTCTCTGTTTCTTTATTGATCTTCTGTCTAGATGTTCTATCAATATGAGTAATGTATTGAAGTCTCCAACTGTTATTGGAGAGTCATCTGTTTCTCTCTTTGTTGGGCTAGTGCATGCCTCATGTATTTTGGGACATATATTTATGATTGTTATTTCTTCTTGACTGGTTTCCCATTTTATGAATATATAATATCTGTTTCTGTCTCATAACATTTTTGTGTTCAAAGTCTATTTTGCCCAATATTAGTATAGTTGCCCCAGCTTTCTTTTTTCTGGATACTGCTTGTGTGGAATATCTTTTTCCAGCCTTTCACTTTCAGCTATTTGTATCCTTAGACTTGAGGTGAGTCTCTTGTGGACAGCATACAGATGGCTTATATATATATATTTTAATTTTTTATTAATTAAAAAAAACTACAAGAAAGAAACACAAATACTCCCAACACATACACTCAGCAAGTCACAATATCATCACATAGTTGCATATTCATCATCATGATCATTTCCCAGAACATTTGCATCAATTCAGAAAAAGAAATAAAAAGACAACAGAAAAATAAAACAAAAACAGAAAAAAAAATTTTACATACCATACCCCTTACCCCTCTCTTTCATTGATCACTAGCGTTTCAAACTAAATTTATTTTAACATTTGTTCTCCCTATTATTTATTTTTATTCCATATGTTCTACTCGTCCGTTGATAAGGTAGATAAAAGGAGCATCAGACACTAGGTTTTCACAATCACACAGTCACATTGTGAAAGCTATATCATTGTACAGTCATCATCAAGAAACATGGCTACTGGAACACAGCTCTACATTTTCAGGCGCTTCCCTCCAGCCTCTCCATTACATCTTGGTTAACAAGGTGATATCTACTTAATGTGTAAGAATAACCCCCAGGATAACCTCTCAACTCTGTTTGGAATCTCTCAGCCATTGACACTTTTTCTCATTTCACTCTTCCCCCTTTTGGTTGAGAAGGTTTCCTCAATCCCTTGGTGCTGGGTCTCAGCTCATTTCTAGTTTTTTTCTCAATCCCTTGATGCTGAATCTCAGCTCATTCTGGGATTTCTGTCCCACGTTGCCAGGAAGATCCACACCCCTAGGAGTCATGTCCCACGTAGACAGGGGTAGGGTGGTGAGTCTGCTTGCTGTGTTGACTGGAGAGAGAGGCCACATCTGAGCAACAAAACAGGCTCTCTTGGGGGTGACTCTTAGGCCTAAATTTTAAGTAGACTTGACCTATCCTTTGTGGGGTTAAGTTTCATATGAACAAACCCCAAGACTGGGGGCTCAGCCTATAGCTTTGGTTGTCCACACTGCTTGTGAGAATATCAAGAATTCAACTTGGTGAAGTTGAGTTTTCCCCCGTTCTCACCATTCCCCGAAGGGGACTTTGCAAATACTTTTCCACTCAGTGATCAAATCACTCTGGGATTCATCAGGCCATCACCTGGACAAACCAACAAAATCTCATGTCCTATACAAAGTTCCATGTATTAAGGTATTCAACCGACTATCTGCATAAGTTATATTAGGAGATGCACTAGTCAAAGTATAAATTTGTACCAAATAAACAATTTTTGCTTTAGTCTCACACATTAGTTGAAATTTTAAAATATTAATTACTATCTGTTTTCAGCACACTGCAGTAATGACATTCTTTTGTTCTTCCTCATGCAAAAACGTTTTTAAAATTTATACATTTAGTCACTATCATTATACACTCTAGGCATTCCTAGATTATACCATCTCAATCTTTATCGTCTTTCTTTGTGATTTCATTTATGCCCTAGCCCTCCTCCCTCTATCATTCTCATATGCAGCTTCGTTCAGTGTTTTAACATAATTGTATTACAGTTAGGTAATATTGTGCTGTCCATTTCTGAGTTTTTATATTCAGTCCTGTTGCACAATCTGTATCCCTTCAGCTCCAATTACCCAATATCTTACCCTATTTCTATTTCCTGATGGTCTCTGTTACCAGTGAAATATTCCAAGTTTATTCACTAATGTCAGTTCATGTCAGTGAGACCATACAGTATTTGTCCTTTTCTTTCTGGCTAATCACACTCAGCATAATGTCCTTAAGGTCCATTCATTTTGTTACATACTTCATAACTTTATTCTGTCTTACAGCTGCATAATATTCCATCCTATGTAAATGCCACAGTTTGTCGAGCCAACCGCTTGTTGATGGACATTTTGGATGCTTCCATCTCTTGATAATTGTAAATAGTGCTGCTATAAACATTGGTGTGTAAATGTCCATGAGTCCTTGCCCTCATGTCCTTTGGGTAGAGACAGCATATAGATGGGTCCTATTTTTTAATCCATTCTGCCAGACTATGTCTTTTGATTGGAGAGTTTAATCCATTAACATTCAATGTTATTATTGCATGGGTAGTACTTTCTTCTACTATTTTACCTTTTGGATTTTATATGTGATATCTAATTTTCCTTCTTTTTACCTTTACTCATAGTCTTCCTTTCTACACTCTTCTCCACACCTCTCTCTTCTGTGTTCATATCTGTCTCTAGTGTTCCCTTTAGTATTTCTTGCAGAGCTGGTCTCTTGGTCACAAATTCTCTCAGTGATATTTTTGTCTGAAAATGTTTTAATTTCTCCCTCATTTTTGAAGGGCAGTTTTGCTGGATATAGAGTTCTTGGTTGGCAGTTTTCCTCTTTTAATAATTTAAATATATCATCCCACTGTCTTCTTGCCTCCATGGTTTCTGCTGAGAAATCAACACATAGTCTTATTGGGCTTCCCTTGTATTTGGTGGATTGCTTTTCTCTTGCTGCTTTCAAGATTCTCTTTTGCTCTTTGACCTCTGACATTCTGATTAGTAAATGTCTTGGAGTATGTCTATTTAGATCTATTCTCTTTGGGATACGCTGCACTGCTTGGATCTGTAATTTTAAGTCTTTCATAAGAGTTGGGAAATTTTCAGTGATAATTTCCTCCATTAGTTTTTCTACTCCTTTTCCCTTCTCTTCTCCTTCTGGGATACCCACAACACGTATATTTGTGCGCTTCATATTGTCTTTCAATTCCCTGAGTCCCTGCCCATATTTTTCCATTCTTTTCCCTATATTTTCTTTTTCTTGCCGGATTTCAGATGTTCCCTCCTCCAGTTCACTAATCCTATGTTCTGTCACTCAAAATCTACCATTGTAGGTTTCCATTGTTTTTTTTCATCTCTTCTACCTTGCCTTTCATTCTCATAAGTTCTGTGGTTTGTTTTTTCAGACTTTCAATTTCTTCTTTTTGTTCATTCCTTGCCTTCTTCATATCCTCCCTCAATTTCTTGATTTATTTTTTGATGAGGTTTTCCATTTCTGTTCGTATATTCTGAATTAATTGTTTCAGCTCCTGTATCTCATTTGAATTATTGGTTTGTTCCTTTGACTGGGCCATATCTTCAATTTTCATAGCGTGATTTGTTATTTTTTGCTGGCATCTAGGCATCTAATTACCTTAATTAGTTTATTCTGGAGATTGCTTTCACTTCTTTTACCTAGGGTTTTCTTGCTGGATGAACTTGTTGTCTATCTGTTCTTTGACATTCAGTTCAGCTTTATCTGGACCTCTAGCTTAAGTTTTGTTTAGCAGAGGAGAATTTTTCAGTACTTATTTTCTTGTTTCTTGCCCTGCTTGTATGGTGCCTCCCCCCCCACACACACACACCGTTAGGAGGGTTTCCTTAGATATTATAGACCCCAGCCGGATTTTCCCAGACCAAACTGGCCTCCTATCAGGAGGAAAGAGTCAGCAGCATCGGTTTTCCTTGAGGGTCAGACCCAGCAGGTTGAAAGATTTTCATGTGACATCTCTGGGCTCTGTTTTTCTTATCCTGACCAGTATGTGGTGCTTGTCTGCCTGCGGGTCCCACCAGCGTAAGATGATGTGGTACCTTTAACTTTGGTGGACTCTCCCTGCTGGGGGCGTGGTGGAGACAGAGGAGAGGTTGTAGGCTGGTTTTAATGGCTTCAAATTACCAAGCCCTGGTGTCTGAATTCCTTGAGGGAGGGATTCCACCTGAGTTGAGTTTCACCCCTCCCCTGGGGAAGGCACAGGCTCCAAACAGGCCCCCAAACGAGCTCACTTCTGCCTGTGCCTGGGGCAGTTGCAGCCTGAGAAGTCCTGCCACTGCATCCAAAGGCAGCCAAGCCTCCGTAGAAACACAGCCACAAAAACCTCTGTTTCCTTCCTTTTTTTCCCCCTTTTTCCATCAGCCCTGCCCCCTTTGCGCCAGGGCAAAAATGAGCAACCTGGGCTTTGACCAGGTTCACCTAAGCTGGGGGCCTATTTTTAGTAGTCAGAATTTGTTAATTAATTCCACATTTGGCATTTGATTGTGCTCAGTCCCTGCTGCTGGTAAAGTTTCTTTCCTTTCCCCTCTGGGAAGCAGCCTGTGGGGGAGGGGCGCTGCCCACCACAACTTGGGGAACTCATGGTTCTGGGGGCCTCGCAGCTGGTCCAGCTGGTTCAGGCTGGGGTACCCTGTGTGTTTGGTCACTGACGTGGTGCCAGGAGCTGTTCTGTACTATTTCTGGTTATTTAGTAGTTGTTCTGGAGGACGAACTAAAATGCACACATTGTTAAGTCACCATCTTAGAGACCCAGAAGTCTCGGCTTATATTTTTTATGCATTGCCAGTGTCTCTTGATTGGGAAGTTTAATTCATTGACATTCAATGTTATTACTTTAAAGGCACTATTTACTTCAACCCCTTTATTCTTTGGTTTTTATATATCATGTCTTATTTTTGTCTTTTCCTTTTACCATTTTTTTTTTTTGTATTTTTACCTGGTACTTTATTAATCTGAAAACTGTAGAGATCAGCCTTTTTGATATCATTCCAGTCCGAATCTTCAAAATAGTTACAAGTCCAAGTGCCAGAACTAACAGGAGCAGGCAGTCACTATAGGCCTACTGAGGCTAACCACTTCCCAGACGGTAGTAATTGGTAATTCAGTGGGCTGCGTTGTTCGTAATAGTTGCAGACTTCAATTCCCCACTCTCATCAATGGACAGAACATCTCATAGGCTTTTTTGAAGTCAAATGTGTAGATTACATGGAGAGGCTGAAGGGAAGTGCCTGAAAATGTAGAGCTGTGTTTCAGCAGCAGTGCTTCCCAAAGATGGTTGAACAACGATATAGCTTTCACAATGTGAACTGTGTGATTGTAAAACCCTTGTGTCTGATGCTCCTCTTATCCACCTTGTCAACAGACGAGTAGAACATATGGACCCTGATCAGGCACCTCCTGGAATCCTAATGGTGCGTGGGATAGGCTCTTCTGTCACTCATCTCAAATTTCCCATATAACAACTTGCAGGAAAATATTCCCTGTAAATGTAAATGAGCGGGCCATGATGGCTGAGCAGAGAGTTCTCGCCTGCCATGCCGGAGACGCGGGTTCGGTTTCCGGTGCCTGCCTATGCAAAAAAATAATAATAATAAAATAAAATAAAATGTAAAGGATTCCCAGTGTGGCATGTTTTTCCAGGTACTAACCCCTTTGCCTATAGCATATTTCAAGTTCTCAGCTATCCTTCAATACTGAACCATTTGATCAAAAGGTAATCATCAGGGTACAGAATCCTTCAGACACTGAGAGCCTCCTTTTGGCTATGAATTAAATCTTCAGTGTTTTTAGTCCTAAGAAGAGTCACTTCCTAGATTCAGTCACTGGGGTTAGAAGGCCTGTGAAATTCAGATTCTGCTCTGTGGCCTCTCTGTTCAGTAGGACTAAGATGTTAGATCTTTCTAGTTTAGCCATAGAGTGATACTCAGTATTAATGTCAGCCAAAGCTTGTCCCATGAAGGAATTCTTCCTTTGTCCTCAAATGGGAAGACACTTTTGTGGTTTCTATTAGAATCTGAAGATCCTTACGATTCATTAGTGGTCTTTTGTGACTTTAGCTGTTTAATTTCAGTTGAACTCATCCAGCATTTATGGAGTGCCTACTCTGTGCTGCGTAGTGGTAATCCAAAGATGAGTAAATACAAATGTCCTAGGAGTTTATAGTCTAACAGTATAGTCACATGTGAGAAGATTGTTGTAGAATAATATGGTAGGTACTAAGGTGGAGGTACAGAGTCTGGATTCCATCTGGCTCTCATATTTACAACTAAATTTCCCTCCCTTTGCTGTCCTTCTCAGCAGTCCCCTTGGTTTACATCTTGTGTAGACTCCTTCTCTCAGATCTAGGATGTTATCCTGGGATTCTCCACACTTTCGTAAAGTACTGATATTTGATAGGAACTGTCCTCACGTGGAAGATGTTTAACCCTGTGCGATCAGTACTTGTTTTTCCTTTGCTCTCACTGTCTCCGTTCCTGATGGCTCGGTTGCATGACTGCCCACTTTAACAGTTGATAATAGCAGTTCTGTCTTGGAGAAACTGTCCACAGCTAACCAGTGTGATTACTTATGGACAGTTTTAGTACTCCTGGGAGCTGTTTCAAGTTCCCCTCCTTTGACCAAGTTGTGACGTGGCCAGTATCTTCCTTTCCTGCGTGGTCCTCTGAGGAGGACATTGAGGAGCATAACCATGAGGTCAGCACTTACTGGGCGTCTGACAGACGCTAGATGCGTGTCACACCCAGTTCTTACAGCCTCTCTGTGAAGTCAGTAGGCAGGGTACAGAGGAAGGAAACGCGTTCACGGTCAAGCGTTATTAAGCAGTACATCTGGCATTTAAACTGTCTTTCTGATTAAAGCGCCTACATCCCCACAGATCTTCCCTCTTAGAGTTGGAAGTGTACCAAATGGATCATGCAAAAAAATTTTCCAGAAATGCATTAGAACTCTCTTGGTTGTAAGAAAACCACCTCACTCTGGCTTGAGTAAAAGAAGGAAATTTGTTGCTTCCTGCAACGAAAAATTTTAGTAGACCTAAGATTTAGTAGATAGCTACATGCAGGGTCTCAGATGATGCCATCGTGACTGTAGCTCGTTTACAAGCTCCTTCTATGAGGCGGGCAAGGTGGCTACGGAAAGCCCACGTTTAGTAACCCGGGTGGGAGAACGTGGTCAACACCATCGCTGCCGCGGGAAAGTTATGCTTGCGCTCTGGAGGCTTCGTGAGAGAGGCTTCGTGAGGGGCCCGAGCTCTGGGCCGCCTCCCCCGAGAGGCTTCGTGAGGGGCCCGAGCTCTGGGCCCTTACCATTTTTGATTACCCTTACTGTTTTAGTTTGCTAGCTGCTGGAATGCAATATACCAGAAATGGAATGGCTTTTAAAAGGGAGAATTTAATGAGTTGCTAGTTTACAGTTCTAAGGCCGAGAAAATGTCCCAATTAAAACAAGTCTAAAGAAATGTCCAATCAAAGGCATCTAGGGAAAGATACCTTGGTTCAAGAAGGCCGATGAAGTTCAGGGTTTCTCTCTCAAGTGAGAAGGCACATGGCAGACACAGTCAGGGCTTCTCTCTCAGCTGGAAGGGCACATGGCGAACACGGCGTCATCTGCTAGCTATCTCTCCTGGCTTCCTATTTCATGAAGCTCCCCGGGAGGCGTCTTCCTTCTTCATCTCCAAAGGTCGCTGGCTGGTGGACTCTCTGCTTTGTAGTGTTGCTCTCTCTGAATCTTTCATTCTCCAAAATGTTTCCTCTTTTATAGGACTTCAGAAACTAATCAAGACCCACTCAAATGGGTGGAGACATGTCATCCCCTAATCCAGTTTAACAACCATTCTTAACTAAATCACATCAACCAGGAAGATGATCGCATTACAGTTTCAAATATACAGTATTGAATAGGGATTATTCTATCTTTAAGAAATGGGATTTATATTAAAACATGGCTTTTCTTAGGGGGCATACTTCCTTTCAAACCAGCACACTTACCAATAACATTCATTTCTATACTCTCTTCCAAGCATCTCTCTCCTATGCTTTCCATTCAGCCTCCAGGATTCCCTTTAGTATTTTTTGTAGGGCAGGTCTTTTGTTAACAAACTCCCTTAACTTCTGCTTATCTGTGAATATCTTATATACCTCCTCATTTTAGAAGGACAGTTTTGTTGAGAGAGCACTTTTGGCTGGCAACTTTTCCTCTTTTAAGTACCTTGAATATATCTTGTCATTGCCTTCTCGCCTCCTTGATTTCTCTGATGAGAAATCAGCTCCTAGCCTTATTGAGCATCCTTCATATGTAATGAATTGCTTTTCTCTTTCTGCTTTCAGGATTCTCAATTTAACTTTGATATATGACACTGATTAATATGTGTCTTTGCTGCGTCTATTCATATTTAGTTGGTTTGTAGTATGTTATGTTCTTTGGATCTGGATATCAATGCCTTTTTTAAAAATATTTTTATTCACAAATCTTCACACACATGCATTCCATTCATTGTGTACAATTAGTGGCCCATAATCTCATCATATAGTTGTGTATTCATCACTGTGATCATTTTTTTAGAACATTTGCATCACTCCAGAAAAAGAAATAAGAAGAAAAAAGAAAAAAACTCATACATACTATAGCGGTTTTAAAGCTGCCAGAATGCAGTATACCAGAAATGGAATAGCTTTTAAAAGGGGAATTTATTAAGTTGTAAGTTTAGTTCAAAGGCCATGAAAATGTCCAAATTAATGCCTCAAGGGAAAGATAATGTAACTTCAGAAAAAAGGCCAATGAAATTCAGGGTTTCTGTGTCAACTGGGAGGGCACATGGTGACATCTGCTAGCTTTCTCTCCTCATTTTATAAGGCTTCCCAGAGTTCTCTCGGTATGTGGTCTCTGTTGGTTCTGGTGGCTCTCGTGACTCTAAAGCTTTTTCCAAAATGTTTCTCTCTTAAAGGGCTTTAAGCAACTCCGCCTTGAATGGGTAGAGACACATCTCCATGGAAATTATCTAATCAAAAGTTACCACCCAAAATTGGGTATGTCTTATCTCCATAGAAACAGTCAAAAAGCCACAACCAAGCAATATTGAATGAGGATTAAAGAATTTGGCTTTTGTGGGATATACAACAGATTCATACCGGTATAGGGGTCCTCTTTCATCATTTTGCATATGGATAGTCAGTTTTCCCAGCACCATTTTGTTGAAGAGATTATTTTGTCCCAGTTAAGTGGACTTGGCAGCCTTATGAAATATCAGTTGATCATCAATGTGAGAATCTATTTCTGAACCCTCAGTTCTGTTCCATTGGTTGATGTATCTATCTTATTCCAGTACCATGCTGTTTTGGCCACTGTAGCTTTGTAGTATTTTGTTTGCTTGTTTCTATTTTGTAATTAATTTTTAATTTTTTTAAGCGTAACAGACACAAACATTCTTACCATATGATCACAATTTATTTATTTTTTATAATTATTTTTAACTTTTTTATTGTATAGTATAATATATATACAAAGCAAAGAAATAAAAAAGCAATAGTTTTCAAAGCACTCTTCAACAAGTAGTTATGGGACAGATTCCGTAGTTTGTCATGTGCTACCATACAATCCTCACATTTTTCATTCTAGCTGCTCCAGAATATAGGAGGCTAGAGGACTTAAATATTTATTTATCCTCACAATTGACTTTTTTTCCTTTTTTTTAATGTGAAAAATAACATGTATATTATTTCAAAGCCATAAATTTCAAAGCACAGCACTACAATTAGTTGTAGAACATATTTCAGAGTTTGACGTGGGTTACAATTTCACAATTTTAGGTTTTCGCTTCTAGTTGTTCTAAAATACTGGAGACTAAAAGAGATGTCAATGTAATGATTCAGCATTCATATTCATTTGTTAAATCCTATCTTCTCTGTATAGCTCCACCATCACCTTTGATCCTTCCGTCCCTCTCTTTAAGCGTATTTGGACTGTGGCAATTCTAAATTTTTCGTATTGGAAGGTTCTGTCACTAATGTAGGGTAGGGAGATGAAACTGTCTGATGTTCTGGAGAGGCTAAGCTAGGTTTCAGGACTTCTCTGGACCAGGGGCCCATCTGGAGGTTGTAAGTTTCTGAAAAGTTATTCTAGTGCATGGAACCCTTGTGAAATCTTAAACATTGTCCTAGGTGTTCTTTAGAATGAGCTGGAATGGTCCTGGCTGGGATTTGGCAGGTTATGATAGGTAGCAAGGTCTAACTGAAGCTTGCGTAAGAGCAACCTCCAGAGTAGCCTCTCGACTCTATTTGAACTCTCTCTGCTGTTGATACTTTATTAGTTATACTACTTTTCCCTATTTTCGTCAGGATGGAATTGTTGATCCCACGGTGCCAGGTCTGGATTCATCCATTACCCAAGTTATTTTACCCCTTATCCCCTCAATTATTTATTTTTTATCTATATTTTTTACTCGTCTGTCCATACCCTGGATAAAAGGTGTATCACACACAAGGTTTTCACAACCACATAGTCACATTGTAAATTTATGTGTTATACAATCATCTTTAAGAATCAAAGCTATAGGAACACAGCCCAACAGTTTCAGGTACTTCCCTCCATCCACTCTGATATACCATAAACTAAAAAGAGATAACTATGTAATGCGTAAGATAACCTCCAGGCTGATCTCTTGACATTGTTTGAAGTCTCTCAGCCACTGACACTTTATTTTTTCTCATTTCTCTTTCCCCCTTTTGGTCAAGGATTTCTCAATTCCTTGATGCTGGGTCCCAGCATATCCCAGGATTTCTGTCCCATATTGCCAGGGAGATTTACACCCCTAGGAATCATATCCCATATCGGGGACGGCAGTGAGTTCAGCTGTTGAGTTGGCTTAGAGATAGAGGCCACATCTGAGCAACGAAATAGGTTCTCTGGGGGTGACTCTAGGGACTAATTTCAAGTAAGCTTAGACTATCCTTTGCAGGAATAAGTTTCATAGGGACAAAACCCAAAATCGAAAGCTCAGCATATTGATTTGGTTGTCCCCACTGTTTGTGAGAATATCAGAAATTCTCCAAGTAGGGTAGTTGAATATTTCTTCCTTTCTCCCTAGTTCCCCAAGGGGACTTTGCAAATACTTCTTCATTGACTGCCCAAATTACTCTGGGATTTATCGGGACATCACACTAACCTGGACAAACCAACAAGATCTCATGCCCAGTTCAAGATTCCATGTACTTATGATGTTCAACTAAACTGACAATACAAGTTTAATTAGGTAATGTACAATGCAAAATATAACTTTTGTACCAAAAAAGCATCTCTCCTTTTGGTCTCACACGGAAGTTGAAGTTTTAAAATATGGGCAATATCATCCTTTCCCCTGTATTCTACTCTACCTTAGGCCTATCCGGGTCTGCTTCCTTCATACCTCTACTTGACTTCTTGGCCATTATTTTCACCAATATTTCTTCTGCCCTGTTTCCTTTCTCCCCCACTTCTGGACCCCCATGACTCAGATCTTTGTACCCTTTGTCTTGTCAATCAGTTCCCAGAGACCTGCTTATTTTCCTCTCTTCTTTTCTGTATCTGTTCTTCTGTCTGATCAAATTCAAATATTCTGTCTTCTAGCTCGCTAGCTCACTGATCCTTTCTTCTTCCTGTTCAGATCTGCTGTTGTGTCCTTCCAGTGTATTTTTTTTTTTATTAATTAAAAGAAGAATTAACAAAACAATTAGAAATCATTCCAATCTACATGTACAATCAGTAATTCTTAATAACATCACATAGTTGCATATTCATCATTTCTTAGTACATTTGCATCGATTTAGAAAAAGAAATAAAAAACAACAGAATAAGTATTAAGACATTAATAGAAAGAAAAAAACAAAAACAACAAACCTATACCTCACATGCAGCTTCATTCAGTGTTTTAACATAATTGCATTACAATTGGGTAGTATTGTGCTGTCCATTTCTGAGTTTTTATATCCAGTCCCATTGTACAGTCTGTATCCCTTCAGCTCCAATTATCCCTTCTCTTTTTTTTTTTTTTTTAATTAACGGAAAAAAAGAAAGTAACCCAACATTTAGAGATCATACCATTCTACATATGCAATCATTAATTCTTAACATCATCACATAGATGCATGATCATCATTTCTTAGTACATTTGCATTGGTTTAGAAGAACTAGCAACATAACCGAAAAAGATATAGAATGTTAATATAGAGAAAAGAAAAAAAATAAATAAAAGTAATAATAGTAAAATCAAAACAAAACAAAACAAAAACCTATAGCTCAGATGCAGCTTCATTCAGTGTTTTAACAAGATTACTTTACAATTAGGTATTATTGTGCTGTCCATTTTTGAGTTTTTGTATCTAGTCCTGTTACACCGTCTGTATCCCTTCAACTCCAATTGGCCATTATCTTACCCTGTTTCTACCTCCTGCTGGACTCTGTTATCAAGGACATATTCCGAATTTATTCTCGAATGTCTGTTCACATCATTGGGACCATACAGTATTTGTCCTTTAGTTTTTGGCTAGACTCACTCAGCATAATGTTCTCTAGGTCCATCCATGTTATTACATGCTTCATAAGTTTATCCTGTCTTAAACCTGCATAGTATTCCATTGTATGTATATACCACAGTTTGTTTAGCCACTCTTCTGTTGATGGACATTTTGGCTGTTTCCATCTCTTTGCAATTGTAAATAACGCTGCTATAAACATTGGTGTGCA
The DNA here is from genome assembly GCF_023851605.1 of Tamandua tetradactyla. Taxonomy (NCBI): domain Eukaryota; kingdom Metazoa; phylum Chordata; class Mammalia; order Pilosa; family Myrmecophagidae; genus Tamandua; species Tamandua tetradactyla. The sequence continues at coordinate 53,723,512 of NC_135350.1, read as the reverse complement.
AATGTCTGTTTGTGTCTTTGCCCTTAAGTCCTTTGAGTAGATTCCCAGCAATGGTATTGCTGGGTCGTATGGCAATTCTATATTCAGCTTTTCGAGGAACCGCCAAACTGCCTTCCACAGTGGTTGCACCATTTGACATTCCCACCAACAGTGGATAAGTGTGCCTCTTTCTCCGCATTCTCTCCAGCACTTGTCATTTTCTGTTTTGTTGATAATGGCCATTCTGGTGGGTGTGAGATGATATCTCATTGTGGTTTTGATTTGCATTTCTCTAATGGCCAGGAACATTGAGCGTCTCTTCATGTGCCTTTTGGCCATTTGTATTTCCTCTTCTGATAGGTGTCTGTTCAAGTCTTTTTCCCATTTTGTAATTGGGTTGGCTGTCTTTTTGTTGTTGAGATGAACAATCTCTTTATAAATTCTGGATACTAGACCTTTATCTGATATATCATTTCCAAATATTGTCTCCCATTGTGAAGGCTGTCTTTCTACTTTCTTGATGAAGTTCTTTGATGCACAAAAGTGTTAATTTTGAGGAGTTCCCATTTATTTATTTCCTTCTTCAGTGCTCTTGCTTTAGGTTTAAGGTCCATAAAACCGCCTCCAGTTGTAAGATCCATAAGATATCTCCCAACATTTTCCTCTAACTGTTTTATGGTCTTAGACCTAATGTTTAGATCTTTGATCCATTTTGAGTTAATTTTGTATAGGGTGTGAGAGATGGGTCTTCTTTCATTCTTTTGCATATGGATATCCAGTTCTCTAGGCACCATTTATTGAAGAGACTGCTCTGTCCCAGGTGAGTTGGCTTGACTGCCTTATCAAAGATCAAATGTCCATAGATGAGAGGGTCTATATCTGAGCACTCTATTCGATTCCATTGGTCGATATATCTATCTTTATGCCAATACCATGCTGTTTTGACCACTGTGGCTTCATAATATGCCTTAAAGTCAGGCAGCGTGAGACCTCCAGCTTCGTTTTTTTTCCTCAAGATGTTTTTAGCAATTCGGGGCACCCTGCCCTTCCAGATAAATTTGCTTATTGGTTTTTCTATTTCTGAAAAATAAGTTGTTGGGATTTTGATTGGTATTGCATTGAATCTGTAAATCAATTTAGGTAGGATTGACATCTTAACTATATTTAGTCTTCCAATCCATGAACACGGTATGCCCTTCCATCTATTTAGGTCTTCTGTGATTTCTTTTAGCAGTTTTTTGTAGTTTTCTTTATATAGGTTTTTTGTCTCTTTAGTTAAATTTATTCCTAGGTATTTTATTCTTTTAGTTGCAATTGTAAATGGGATTCGTTTCTTGATTTCCCCCTCAGCTTGTTCATTACTAGTGTATAGAAATGCTACAGATTTTTGAATGTTGATCTTGTAACCTGCTACTTTGCTGTACTCATTTATTAGCTCTAGTAGTTTTGTTGTGGATTTTTCCGGGTTTTCGACGTATAGTATCATATCGTCTGCAAACAGTGATAGTTTTACTTCTTCCTTTCCAATTTTGATGCCTTGTATTTCTTTTTCTTGTCTAATTGCTCTGGCTAGAACCTCCAACACAATGTTGAATAATAGTGGTGATAGTGGACATCCTTGTCTTGTTCCTGATCTTAGGGGGAAAGTTTTCAATTTTTCCCCATTGAGGATGATATTAGCTGTGGGTTTTTCATATATTCCCTCTATCATTTTAAGGAAGTTTCCTTGTATTCCTATCTTTTGAAGTGTTTTCAACAGGAAAGGATGTTGAATCTTGTCAAATGTCTTCTCTGCATCAATTGAGATGATCATGTGATTTTTCTGCTTTGATTTGTTGATATGGTGTATTACCTTAATTGATTTTCTTATGTTGAACCATCCTTGCATACCTGGGATGAATCCTACTTGGTCATGATGTATAATTCTTTTAATGTGTTGTTGGATACGATTTGCTAGAATTTTATTGAGGATTTTTGCATCTGTATTCATTAGAGAGATTGGTCTGTAGTTTTCTTTTTTTGTAATATCTTTGCCTGGTTTTGGTATGAGGGTGATGTTGGCTTCATAGAATGAATTAGGCAGTTTTCCCTCCACTTCGATTTTTTTGAAGAGTTTGAGGAGAATTGGTACTAATTCTTTCTGGAACGTTTGGTAAAATTCACATGTGAAGCCATCTGGTCCTGGACTTTTCTTTTTAGGAAGCTTTTGAATGACTAATTCAATTTCTTTACTTGTGATTGGTTTGTTGAGGTCATCTATGTCTTCTTGAGTCAAAGTTGGTTGTTCATGTCTTTCCAGGAACCCGTCCATTTCATCTAAATTGTTGTATTTATTAGCGTAAAGTTGTTCATAGTATCCTGTTATTACCTCCTTTATTTCTGTGAGGTCAGTAGTTATGTCTCCTCTTCCATTTCTGATCTTATTTATTTGCATCCTCTCTCTTCTTCTTTTTGTCAATCTTGATAAGGGCCCATCAATCTTATTGATTTTCTCATAGAACCAACTTCTGGTCTTATTGATTTTCTCTACTGTTTCCATCTTTTCAATTTCATTTATTTCTGCTCTGATCTTTGTTATTTCTTTCCTTTTGCTTGCTTTGGGATTAGTTTGCTGTTCTTTCTCCAGTTCTTCCAAGTGGACAGTTAATTCCTGCATTTTTGCCTTTTCTTTTCTGATATAGGCATTTAGGGCAATAAATTTCCCTCTTAGCACTGCCTTTGCTGCATCCCATAAGTTTTGATATGCTGTGTTTTCATTTTCATTTGCCTCGAGGTATTTGCTAATTTCTCTTGCAATTTCTTCTTTGACCCACTCGTTGTTTAAGAGTGTGTTGTTGAGCCTCCAGGTATTTGTGAATTTTCTGGCATTCCGCCTATGATTGATTTCCAACTTCATTCCTTTATGATCCGAGAAAGTGTTGTGTATGATTTCAATCTTTTTAAATTTGTTAAGACTTTCTTTGTGACCCAGCATATGGTCTATCTTTGAGAATTATCCATGAGCACTTGAGAAAAAGGTGTATCCTGCTGTTGTGGGATGTAATGTCCTATAAATATCTGTTAAGTCTAGCTCCTTTATAGTAATATTCAGATTCTCTATTTCTTTATTGATCCTCTGTCTAGATGTTCTGTCCATTGATGAGAGTGGGGAATTGAAGTCTCCAACTATTATGGTATTTGTGTCTATTTCCCTTTTCAGTGTTTGCAGTGTATTCCTCACGTATTTTGGGGCATTCTGGTTCGGTGCGTAAACATTTATGATTGTTATGTCTTCTTGTTTAATTGTTCCTTTTATTAGTGTATAGTGTCCTTCTTTGTCTCTTTTAACTGTTTTACATTTGAAGTCTAACTTGTTGGATATTAGTATAGCCACTCCTGCTATTTTCTGGTTGTTATTTGCATGAAATATCTTTTCCCAACCTTTCACTTTCAACCTATGTTTATCTTTGGGTCTAAGATGTGTTTCCTGTAGACAGCATATAGAAGGATCCTGTTTTTTAATCCATTCTGCCAATCTATGTCTTTTGATTGGGGAATTCAGTCCATTAACATTTAGTGTTATTACTGTTTGGATAATATTTTCCTCTGCCATTTTGCCTTTTGTATTATATATATCATATCTGACTTTCCTTCTTTCTACACTCTTCTCCATACCTCTCTCTTCTGTCTTTTCAGTTCTGACTCTAGTGCTCCCTTTAGTATTTCTTGCAGAGCTGGTCTCTTGGTCACAAATTCTCTCAGTGACTTTTTGTCTGAGAATGTTTTAATTTCTCCCTCATTTTTGAAGGACAATTTTGCTGGATATAGGAGTCTTGGTTGGCAGTTTTTCTCTTTTAGTAATTTAAATATATCATCCCACTGTCTTCTAGCCTCCATGGTTTCTGTTGAGAAATCTACACATAGTCTTAATGGGTTTCCCTTGTATGTGATGGATTGTTTTTCTCTTGCTGCTTTCAAGATCCTCTCTTTCTCTTTGACCTCTGACATTCTAACTAGTAAGTGTCTTGGAGAACGCCTATTTGTGTCTAATCTCTTTGGGGTGCGCTGCACTTCTTGGATCTGTAATTTTAGGTCTTTCATAAGAGTTGGGAAATTTTCAGTGAAAATTTCTTCCATTAGTTTTTCTCCTCCTTTTCCCTTCTCTTCTCCTTCTGGGACACCCACAACACGTATATTTTTGCGCTTCATATTGTCCTTGAGTTCCCTGATACCCTGTTCAAATTTTTCCATTCTTTTCCCGATAGTTTCTGTTTGTTTTTGTAATTCAGATGTTCCATCCTCCAAATCACTAATTCTATCTTCTGTCTCTTTGAATCTATCATTGTAGGTATCCATTGTTTTTTCTATCTTTTCCACTTTGTCCTTCACTTCCATAAGTTCTGTGATTTGTTTTTTCAGTTTTTCTATTTCTTCTTTATGTTCAGCCCATGTGTTCTTCATGTCCTCCCTCAATTTATTGATTTCGTTTTTGAAGAGGTTTTCCATTTCTGTTCGTATATTCAGCATTAGTTGTCTCAGCTCCTGTATCTCATTTGAACTATTGGTTTGTTCCTTTGACTGGGCCATATTTTCAATTATTTGAGTGTGATCCGTTATCTTCTGTTGGCGTCTGCGCATTTAGACAGATTTCCCTGGGTATTGGATCCAAAAGTTTGGAAGATTTTTCTGTGAAATCTCTGGGTTCTGTTTTTCTTATCCTGCCCAGTAGGTGGCGCTCGTGGCACACGTTTGTCTGCGGGTCCCACCAGTAAAAGGTGCTGTGGGACCTTAAACTTTGGAAAACTCTAGCCGTCCGGGAGGTTCGGTAGCTGAAGCGGCTTGAGCCGGCCCGGGGTCCGAGCGCAGGGAGGGTTGCTGGCCGCCGCAGCCCGGGAAAGCGCCCCTCCGAATTTCCTAGTCGGCCCTGGGCGACAAGCGTGTTGGGAGGGCGCCAGCGGCAGCGGCCCGCCCGGGAAAGTGCACGTTCCCCGGGAGTCACGGGTTTGGAAGGGGCCTCCCCCACCCGTCACCGTTCTCCGCGGCCTGGGGATTTCCGATCCAATTCTGTCAGTTGGTCCGGGGGGCCGTGCGTGGTGTGGGCGCCAGCCGCCTTGGTTTCAGGGGACCGCCTCTCCAATTCTCCCAGCCGGCCCGGGAAGGGGGAAGGGAGTGACTCCGGCCGCTTGCCGCCCCGCCTGGTGAGGCCCGCGCGCCTCGGTGATCTCACCCGAGCTGCTTCTCTCAGCCAGCCAGCCGTTCCAGGATGGGGTACGCTGTCTTTTTTATCTCTGTTGTGGCTTTGGGCGCTTTCTGTATCGTTTCTACTCCCCTAGTAGCTGTCCTGGAGAAGAAACTAAGATCCGCGCGTCTTACTAAGCCGCCATCTTCCAGGAAGTCCCAGTGTATTTTTAATTTCATCTGTTGTGCCTTTTGTTCCCATAAGTTGTGTTTTACTTTGTGTGCTTTCATATTCTTTTCTATGCTCACCCAGTGTCTTCTTAATATACTTTATCTCTTTAGCCATCTCGTTGAATTTGTTTAGAAGATTCTTTCGAACAGCTTTGATTAGTTGTTGTAGATTCTATATCTTCTCCGACTTTTTGATTTGCTGCTTTGACTGGGCCACATTTTCCTGTTTCTTAATATTTTTTTATTCACGTCTCAGCCTCAGATTTTCTTAGTTTACTCTAAATTTCTGATTCTCTCTTGTTAAAGCTTCTATTGCTGATTGGAGTTATATTAATGTTCTTCTTTGACACTTGGTTTGGTAGTATTAACCAAGCAGGGCTGGACCAGGACCCACAAAGGGTACATACCAGTTCTATACAGCCGCAAGGAGAAGATCAGGTCGAGATGCCTTGAAGCCTTTAATTCTACACTCCAAGGATGCACTTTCCTGGCTTGCCTAGCAGATGTACCTGTGCTCAAAAGCATTTTTTTTGTTGTTTTTTTATTAATTTTTTTTTAAATACCAAAAATCACCGAACAAATTCAAACATTCATAACTTTTGATCATTCTGTTCTACATATATAATCAGCAATTCACAATATCATCACATAGTTGCATATTCATCATCATGATCATTTCTGGGAATATTTGCATCTATTCAGAAAAAGAAATAAAAAGACAACAGAAAAATATTCATACATACCATACCCCTCCCCCTCCCCCTCACTGATCACCAGCATTTCACTCTAAATTTATTTTAACATTTGTTCCCCCTATTATTCATCTTTATTCCATACGTTTTACTTGTCTGTTGATAAGATACATAAAAGGAGCATTGGACACAAGGTTTTCACAATCACACAGTCACATTGTGAAAGCTATATCATTATACAGTCATCTTCAAGGAACATGGCTACTGGAACACAGCTCCACATTTTCAGACAGTTCCCTCCAGCCTCTCCATTACATCTTGACTAACAAGGTGATATCTATTTAATGCATAAGAATAACCTCCAGGATAACCTCTCGACTCTGTTTGGAATCTCTCAGACATTGACACTTAATTTGTCTCATTTGACTCTTCCCCCTTGTGGTTGAGAAGGTTTTCTCAATTCCTTGATGCTGGGTCTCAGCTCATTCAAGGATTTCTGTCCCACGTTGCCAGGAGGGTCCACACCCCTGGGAGTCATGTCCCACATAGACAGGGGAAGGGTGATGAGTTTGCTTGTTGTGTTGTCTGGAGAGAGAGGCCACATCTGAGCAACAAAAGAGGCTCTCTTGGGGGTGACACTTAGGCCTATTTTTAAGTAGGCTTGACCTATCTTTTGTGGGGTTGTTTCATATGGACAAACCTCAAGATTGAGGGCTCAGCCTATAGCTTTGGTTGTCCACACTGCTTGTGAGAATATCATGAATTCAACTTGGGGAAGTTGAATTTTCCCCAGTTCTCATCATTCCTCAAAGGGAACTTTGTGAATACTTTTTTATTCACTGTTCAAATCACTCTGGGATTTATCAGGGCACTACTCTGGACAAACTAACAAAATCTCATGTCCTACTCAAGGTTCCATGTACTTATGGTGTTCAGTTAAGCTGTCTACATAAGTTATATTAGGAAATGCACTAGTCAAAATATAAATTTTGTACCAAATAAACGTTTTTTGCTTTAGTCTCACACATAAGTTAAAATTTAAAAAAATTAATTACCATCTGTTTTCAGCACCCTGCAATAATGACATCCTTTTGTTCTTTCTCATGCAAAAACATTTTTAAAATTTGTACATTTAGTCACTATCATTGTACACTATAGGCATTCCTAGATTATACCATCTCAGTCTTTGTCTATCTTTCTTTCTGATTTCATTTGTACCCCCAGCCCTCCTCCCTCTGTCATTCTCACAGTCAGCTTCATTCAGTGTTTTAACATAATTGTATTACAGTTAGGTAGTATTGTCCTGTCCATTTCTGAGTTTTCACAATCAGTCCTGTTGCACAATCTGTATCCCTTCAGCTCCAATTACCCAATATCTTACCCTATTTCTATCTCCTTATGGTCTCTGTTACCAGTGAAATATTCCAAGTTTATTCACTACTGTCAGTTAATATCAGTGAGACCATACAGTATTTGTCCTTTTGTTTCTGGCTAATCTCACTCAGCATAATGTCCTTAAGGTCCATCCATGTTGTTACATACTTCATGAATTTATTCTTACGGTAATATTCCATCGTGTGTATATACCACAGTTTGTTTAGCCACTCTTCTGTTGATGGAAATCTTGGTTGTTTCCGGCTCTTCACAACTATAAGTAATGCTGGTATGAACATGGTGTGCAAATGTCCGTTTGTGTCCTTGCCCTCATGTCCTCTTAGTAAATACCTATCAAAAGCCTTTTTGATGTCTTCCTGGAGGTGCACTTTCCTCACCTGCCAGCAGATGGCGTGCTCTACAACCTTTCTCCCTCAGCCGTTGGAAGGCAGGCTAGCTCATGTGTCCACAGCAGACAATGGAGTAGCTGAGCCAGGCAGGGCAGGTTGAAGCCGCCTGTGGTCTCAGCATTCCAGATTCACTAGCCAAAAGCTGCGTAGTTCTAGATCATGTCCGCCCTGTTCTTGTGAGAATGGATCTCCGCTGCCTTTTCAGTCTGGAGCTGCCTGCCCACCAGGGACTGGAGAGCCAGGCTGAGGGGTGTTACTCATGATCTCTCACTACTGCTTCTTCATTTCTTCATCTTGTACTATGCTGGGTGTTGCAGAACATTCCCACTGTTCTCAGGAGCCCCAGACCCACTGTTGTAAATCGTATCTGCTTGACTCTTAGTTGTTTTTCTGAGAGAGAAGGGAGCCTAGCCTCACCCTAATCAGCTGTCTTGGATCTCCTGTTGAGCATTCTTGTGGTACAAAATTTGCTTAGTAAATAGCAATGAAAATTATAGAGCTTGTTTGGAGTAAAACATGGCTAAGTATAAGGTTTGGAACATATGTAGTGTATTTTCCTTTTCATTTGCTTTCAGTTGGTAAAGAGGAGCAACTCGGTACTTTGTTATGGAGATAACACTTACTCAGAAATTTCAACAATCTGAAATATTACCCAGGAGATAATAAGCCTCCAAATAGCAAAGATACATGTTGTGCAGTCTATGTACTCAATCTCAATTTCAAGCTTATGTAAATTTTGGTTTTAGTCATATTGCTGTCTAGCTTAACTATCAGATTTCTAGGTTGGTAGCAAATTCAAATCTGCAAAATTTGAATGGTAGTCTGCCAGAGAAATATATTATGTTATGGAAATGATAGCCAAAAGCCTGATAGAAAAAGAGAAGTCAGAATAATACAAAGAAGCCATCAGAAGTTTAGCAATAATAATGTTTGCTAACATCTGTTGAACACTCACAGGTAGTGGGTATTATGCAAAGCCTATATTCATTCCATCACTTATGACTAAAACATCCCCATATATGATAAGTGAGAGCACTTAGGTTTATTATTCTAAGAAATCTTATAATAGAATTCTTTTTTTAAGAAGACAAAAAAGTTTGTAGTTAATTTTAGTTTTTTTTTTTAATTTTTTTTATTAATCAAAAAAAAGAAAAGAAATTAACACAACATTTAGAAATCATTCCATTCTACACATGCACTCAGTAATTCTTAGTATCATCACATAGATGTATGATCATCATTTCTTAGTACATTTGCATCGATTTAGGAAAAGAACTAGCAAAACAGCAGAAAAAGATATAGAATGTTAATATAGAGAAGAGAATTAAAATAATAATACTAATAAAAAATATACATATATAAAAAAAGGAAAAAGAAAAAAACAAAAACAAAAGATACAAACAAACAAACAAACAAACAAAAAACTATATTTCAGGTGCAGCTTCATTCAGTGTTCCAACATAGTTACATTACACTTAGGTATTATTGTGCTGTCCATTTTTGAGTTTTTGTTTCTAGTCCTGTTGCACAGTCTGTATCCCTTCAGCTCCAATTACCCATTATCTTACCCTGTTTCTAACTCCTGCTGGTCTCTGTTACCAATGATATATTCCAAGCTGATTCTCGAATGTCGGTTCACATCAGTGGGACCATACAGTATTTGTCCTTTAGTTTTTGGCTAGACTCACTCAGCATAATGTTCTCTAGGTCCATCCATGTTATTACATGCTTCATAAGTTTAGTCTGTCTTAAAGCTGCATAATATTCCATCGTAGGTATACGCCACAGTTTGTTTAGCCACTCGTCTGTTGATGGACATTTTGGCTGTTTCCATCTCTTTGCAGTTGTAGATAATGCTGCTATAAACACTGGTGTGCAAATGTCTGTGTGTGTCTTTGCCCTTAAGTCCTTTGAGTAGATACCTAGCAGTGGTATTGCTGGGTCGTAATCCATTCTGCCATTCTATGTCTTTTGATTGGGAAATTCAGTCCATCAACTTTTAGTGTTATTACTGTTTGGATAATATTTTCCTCTAACATTTTGCCTTTTGTATTATATATATCATATCTGATTTTCCTTCTTTCTACACTTTACTCCATACCTCTCTCTTCTGTCTTTTCGTATCTGACTCTAGTGCTCCCTTTAGTATTTCTTGCAGAGCTGGTCTCTTGGTCACAAATTCTCTCAGTGACTTTTTGTCTATAAATGTTTTAATTTCTCCTTCATTTTTGAAGGACAATTTTGCTGGATATAGGAGTCTTGGTTGGCAGTTTTTCTCTTTTAGTAATTTAAATATATCATCCCACTGTCTTCTAGCTTCCATGGTTTCTGCTGAGAAATCTACACATAGTCTTATTGGGTTTCCCTTGTATGTGACAGATTGTTTTTCTCTTGCTGCTTTCAAGATCCTCTCTTTCTCTTTGACCTCTGACATTCTAACTAGTAAGTGTCTTGGAGAATGCCTATTTGGGTCTATTCTCTTTGGGGTGTGCTGCACTTCTTGGATCTGCAAATTTAGGTCTTTCATAAGAGTTGGGAAATTTTCAGTGATAATTTCTTCCATTAATTTTTCTCCTCCTTTTCCCTTCTCTTCTCCTTCTGGGACACCCACAACACGTATGTTTGTGCGCTTCATATTGTCATTCAGTTCCCTGATCCCCTGCTCAAGTTTTTCCATTCTTTTCCCTATAGTTTCTGTTTCTTTTTGGAATTCAGATGTTCCATCCTCCAGTTCACTAATTGTAGCTTCTGTCTCTTTAGATCTACCACTGTAATTAATTTTAGTTTGCTATCAGAAATCACTAAAATGAAAAGGCCATTTTGGTACCTAACAGAAGGTATCAGAAATAGCTCAATCTGGTGGCACTGATATGTTGGAAAACCATGTTGTTCTAGTTTGCTAGCTGCTGGAATGCAATATACCAGAAATGGAATGGCTTTTAAAAGGGAGAATTTAATGAGTTGCTAGTTTACAGTTCTAAGGCCGAGAAAATGTCCCAATTAAAACAAGTCTAAAGAAATGTCCAATCAAAGGCATCTAGGGAAAGATACCTTGGTTCAAGAAGGCCGATGAAGTTCAGGGTTTCTCTCTCAAGTGAGAAGGCACATGGCAGACACAGTCAGGGCTTCTCTCTCAGCTGGAAGGGCACATGGCGAACACGGCGTCATCTGCTAGCTTTCTCTCCTGGCTTCCTATTTCATGAAGCTCCCCGGGAGGCGTCTTCCTTCTTCATCTCCAAAGGTCGCTGGCTGGTGGACTCTCTGCTTTGTAGTGTTGTTCTCTCTGAATCTTTCATTCTCCAAAATGTTTCCTCTTTTATAGGACTTCAGAAACTAATCAAGACCCACTCAAATGGGTGGATACATGTTATCCCCTAATCCAGTTTAACAACCATTCTTAACTAAATCACATCAACCAGGGAGATGATCGCATTACAGTTTCAAATATACAGTATTGAATAGGGATTATTCTACCTTTAAGAAATGGGATTTATATTAAAACATGGCTTTTCTTAGGGGGCATACTTCCTTTCAAACCAGCACACATGTGGTATGCTTGATGACCCTTCCCCCATCAAGCGAAGTTCAGTGCGTATTCGGCTCGTGATTCCAGTGCTGGTTCCAGAGGGAGCAGAGTAACTCAGATGCGTGTACATCCATGCCAGTTTTCTGGTGGTGGCCTGAACAACTGAATCAGGACATTTGTCACAGGTTTGCTGTCCGAGAGCATTTTGTGCTTTATGTGGAGGTGGCTCTTAGGGCAACTTGAGTGCACTGGTAGTGGCCTCTACCTGTCTTGTTTTAATTGCTATTCATTACAACCTCCATTGTGTTTGTGCCCTTGGACTTGGGAGTGGTCAAGTCTTGACTTCCTGGGACAAAGGAGTGCCAACTTTGGGACATGTAGTATGGTGCCCAGGTCTCCCAGGGAGGAGAGACTGTTTCCCAGAGGAAGGAGGACATTCAGATCCATGTAGGCAGGAGAATTGGACCATACATGCAGCCAAAAAAAATACATACATGCAGAAAAGACCAGGGAAGACTCTGCTTTCACCTTGGTCTGGTGTTTAGATGTGTTGTTAAGAAGTTTAAACTCTGGGTGGGCCATGGTGGCTCAGCAGACAGGAATGCTTGCCTGCAATCCCAGAGGACCTGGGTTCGATTCCCGGTACCTGCCCATGTAAAAAAAAATAAAAGGAAGTTTAAATTCTGAATGAGTGTACTCATACACGCTGATCTGCAAAGTCTGGGAAAGGGGGTTAATATTGTTGTAGTTAGCTCTTGGGATTCAAGAAAATCAACATCATAACAATAGCTGAATACAAACTTTAGGAATAATAACCTTAATGAAATTCCAGAGAGTACGCATTAAAATATTAAAATTTAACTATGTAACAAAAAATTGCTAGGCATTCAAAGAAACAGGAAATGATGGCCCATGCAAAGTAGCAGGAGAAAGTATTTGAAATGATAGACAAGACCAGATTTCGGACATACCAGAAAAATATTTTTTTAAATGGTCGTAAGCTCAAAGAACTAAAGAAAACACAAGCAAAGAGCTAAAAGAAAGCAGGAAAATGGTAGTTGAACAAAAGAATTTCAGTAAAGAGATAGAACTTGTGAAAAGTCATCAAACAGAGCTGAAGACCACAGTTACAGAAATAAAAAATTCTTTACAGTGCCTGAATAACAGATTGGAAATGAGAGAAGAAAGAATCAGTGAACTTGAAAATAAGACGATTGAACTGATCCAGTCTGAGAAGCAGAAAGGAAAAAGAATGAAGAACAGTAAACAGAGCTTGAGAAAATTGTGGGATGCCATCAGGCATACCATTATATGCATTACAAAAATTCTTGAAGGGACGGAAAGAATATTTGAAGCAATAATGGCTGGAAATTTTCTAAGTTTAATGAAAGATATGAATATGTACATCCAAAATGCTCAATAGACTCCAAACAGAATAACTCAAAGAAATCCACACCAAGGCACATTATAATCAAACTGTTGAGTACCACAGACAAAGAGAGAAGTAAAATATCATGTATGAGAGAGCCTCAAGAAAGATTAAATGCTAATTTCTCATCAGGAACTGTGGAGGCAAGAAGGCAACGGAATGACATAATTTTTTGCTTTAAGCACTTTAACTACCAACCAAGAATACTGTACCCAACAAGACTGTCTTTCAAAATGAGGGAGTAACTAAGACATTCTCAAATAAGCAAGAGCTGAGGGAATTTGTCACAACTAGACTGGCCCTACACAAATACTAAAGAGAATTTTTCAGATTGAAAGGAAAGGACACTAGACAATAGCTTAAAACTACATGAAGAAATAAAGACCTCTGGTAAAGTTAACTACATGGGTAATTATAAATGCCAGTACTATGTATTTTTGGTTTGTAACTTCACTTTTTACTTTTTTACAGATCTGAAATGTAATTGTATGAAAAATAATGATCTATCTATGGTTTTGGACACATAAGGTATAAAGATGTAATATGTAAGAAGAACAATGTAAAGAGGGGGAGATGGCAAAATATAGGGCCATACTTTGTGCTATTGAAGTTAACCTAGTAGCAAATCAAACAAGATTGTTATAAATTCAGGAAGTTAAATTTAAGACCCGTGGTTACCATAAAGAAGATATCTGAAAAAATATGTACAGAAGGAAATGAGAAGAAATTCTAAATGTTTCACTACAAAGGATCAACAAAATACAAAAGTTGACATAAATGGAAGACTTGAGGGACAAAAAAAGGTGTAAGACTTAAAAAAAAATAGCAAAATGGTAGAAGTAAATCCTGCGTTATCAGTCAAGTTAAACTCTCTGATTAAAGCCTCCCATGTTGTTTCTTAGAGATTGCAGCCTTGGGTATGCTCATAGTTACTCTGAGATGACAGGTTTTGGCTCTGTGACCATCTCTTTCCCTCAGTGATTGCTCTGTTGTTTCACAGTACCCTGGGGTACAAATTGCTCCACAGTCCATTTAAATTTGGGCTTCCTCCATTATGTTTGTGCCCTTGGGTTTGAATTTCCCCACACTCTGTTGCAAATAAAATCATTTTCTTCGAAAAGAGTTTAGGAGCTCTGTTTTATGGCCTACCTCACCACCTGGGCAAAATTTCTGATCTGTAGCGTTCCAGTTGGAGGCAGGAGCAATGGTGCTTTTCTCTGAGTGACATCTCTACTTTGGGAGCTGGGTGCTAGGTAGTGAGACTGGTTTAGCCTCTAGCCTTTTTGGTTGCCTCTCTGAGCATGAAATCTCTGTCTTGTAAACAAACCAGGGCAAGGACTATTGAAGCGCTGGCATTCTCACAGTGTCACATCCAAGGTAGAGCCTCCATCCTGTAAGTGGGACTGGGCAGAAGCAGGGTGCCCTACTTCTTAGTCATATTCATTAGGAACATAGGCCCTGCAACAAGTAGCTGGGGGACAGGATGAGAAATGCTGGCATCCTGCTCCACCCAGGAAAACACCATAGCCCTCAACTGGGAGCTGTGGATAGAGGGAGTCCTGTGTTCTTCATTGCAACTGCCTAGAGTATAGTTTCCATCGCATTGGGCTAGAATGATGGAGGGAGATAGCAGGTTGTGGTTCAGATACCACAGATTCTCATTGGTCTCAGTAGATTTCTGAATAACTGTTTCTTCATTTGCAATATGCCCTTAGGGTCATTTCTAGAAACTTTAAATGATTGGATTTTGTTTGTTTGTTTTTTGTAATTTTTCACCAGTTTTGCTAGGAAACAGGTCCACTGAGCTCCTCAGATTGCCATTCCAGACATGGTGACTGTAATTTTTCAGTTTTCATGTACTCATATTTAGTGGTAGCCAAAATTCCTATCATTTTGAAGGTAGATTTTGAACAACTGTACTTAAACTAAAAAATAGTAACTATCATCTGAGACATCCTTTAAAAATGACATATATGGTGAAAAGTACAGAAATCTTTTCCAGTCATATGGGTAAAATCTGGATACTTTATCTGAAAATAGAAGTTATTAGTGAAATAACTAGTGCAAAATAGATTTTTACTTGTCAAGAAAACAGTCATTTATGGTAGTTAATTCTAGATAAGAATATAAGTTTATTATGCACCGTTACTCTTTCATTTATTGTATTTTCTTACTATAGCATGTCTACCTAGCAATATCTATTAGCAACTTGTATTATGGAAAAAGGATATTTGACCAGAAGTCAAGAGAATGGCTTCTCATCCTGAGATTGCCACTAAATATTTAGTGACTTTGCTTTTTTAAAAATTTTTTATTAATTTAAAAAAAATTACAAGAAAGAAACACAACATTATTAATATATGCTCATTCCATTCTACATATATAATCAGTAAGTCACAAAATCATCACATAGTTGCATACTCATCATCATGATCATTTCCCAGAGCTTTTGCATCAATTCAGAAAAAGAAATAAAAAGACAACAGAAAAATAAAAACAGAAAAAAGAAAGAATTTTACATACCATACCCCTTACCCCTCCCTCTCATTGATCACTAGCATTTCAAACTAAATTTATTTTAACATTTGTTCCCCTATTTTTATTTTTATTCCATATGTTCTACTCGTCTGTTGACAAGGTAGATAAAAGGAGCATCAGACACAAGGTTTTCACAATCACACAGCCACATTGTAAAAGCTATATCATTATACAATCATCATCAAGAAACATGGCTACTGAAACACAGCTCTACATTTTCAGGCAGTTCCCTTCAGCCTCTCCATTACATCTTGGATAACAAGGTGATATCCACTTAATGCATTAGAATAACCTCCAGAATAACCTCTCGACTCTGGAATCTCTCAGACATTGACACTTTGTCTCATTTCACTCTTCCCCCTTTTGGTGGAGAAGGTTTTCTCAATCCCTTGGTGCTGGGTCTCACCTCATTCTAGGGTTTTTCTCAATCCCTTGATGCTGAATCTCAGCTCATTCTGGGATTTCTGTCCCACGTTGCCAGGAAGATCCACACCCCTCGGAGTCATGTCCCACGTAGACAGGGGGAGGGTGGTGAGTCTGCTTGCTGTGTTGGCTGGAGAGAGAGGCCGCAACTGAGCAACAAAAGAGGTTCTCTTGGGGTGACTCTTAGGCTTAATTTAAGTAGGCTTGACCTATCCCCTGTGGGGTTAAGTTTCATATGAACAAACTCCAAGACTGGGGGCTCAGCCTATAGCTTTGATTGTCCACACTGCTTGTGAGAATATCAAGAATTCAACTTGGGGAGGTTGAATTTTCCCCCGTTCTCACCATTCTTTGGTGAGACTTTGCAAATACTTTTCCACTCACTGATCAAATCACTCTGGGATTCATCGGAGCATCACCCTGGACAAATCAACAAAATCTCATGTCCTACCCAAGGTTCCATGTACTTACAGTGTTCAACCAATTATCTACATAAGTTATTTTAGGAGATGCACTAGTCAAAATATAAATTTTATAGCAAATAAACATTTTTTACTTTAAAGTGACTTTACTTTTAAGGAAGGATTTGAACTAGATATACTCGAAGGTACTGGTTTTCAAAATAATTTTTTTTTTTTGCAATAAAAAGTAATTTCATCCTGAGATTGCCACTAAATACTAAGTGACTTTACTTGTAATGAGGGATTTGAACTAGAAAACCAGTGCTCGAAGGCACTGGTTTTCAAAATAAATTTTTTTTTTTTTGCAATGAAAAGTAAGTTTTATTTAAGGAACAATCTCTGTGATACAGTGGGAGAAAAGGACTAATCTGGCGATGTTCTAGTAATCTGGGTCTGGAGCTAAAATTTTAGGTGCCCTTGGCACTCCAGGGCTCAAAATAATTTTTTGAGCATGAAACTGCTTTCTCCAAAATAATGTCTTGCACCTAACTCAACATGCAAAATAGAAAAAAGGCAGAGCTGTTGGGGT
Organism: Tamandua tetradactyla; assembly: GCF_023851605.1. Classification (NCBI taxonomy): domain Eukaryota; kingdom Metazoa; phylum Chordata; class Mammalia; order Pilosa; family Myrmecophagidae; genus Tamandua; species Tamandua tetradactyla. The sequence goes on along the minus strand of NC_135350.1, from coordinate 53,706,763 downwards.
TGAAACTGGAGTAATGCTCCTGGACTTCTGTTCACTCATGCTCTTCCTAGCTCTGCAGTGCCCCAAAGGCAAAGGTAACCTCTGGGCTCCTCAGAGCATAGTATTTAAAACCATTTATTTTTATTTTTCTAACTTTTTTTTTTGTATACTGTAACATATATACAAAGGGAATAAATAAAAAAACAATAGTTTTCAAAGCACTCTTCAACAAGTAGTTATAGGACAGATCCCAGAGTTTGTCATGCACTACCATATGATCCTCTCATATTTTTCCTTCTAGCTGCTCCAGAATATAGGAGGTTAGAAGACTTAAATACATGTTTTTAATCATCACAAACAGCTTTTTTTCATGTGAAAAATAACGTATGTACAATAAAGCAATTTCAAAGCACAGCACCACACTTAGTTGTAGAACATATTTCAGAGTTTGACATGGGTTACAATTCCACAATTTTAGGTTTTTACTTCTAGCTGCCCTAAGATACTGGAGACTAAAAGAGATTTCAGTTTAATGATTCAGCATTCATATTCATTTATTAAATCCTGTCTTTACTGTATAACTCCACCATCAACTTTGATCTTTCTATCCCTCTCTTTAGGGGTGTTTGGGCTATGGCGATTCTAAATTTTCATACTGGAAGGTCTGTCACTAATGTGGGGTAGGCGGTTGGAACTAGCTGATGTTCTGGAGAGGCTGGGCCCTGTAGGTTTTAGGACTTATCTGGACCCAGGGACCCATCTGGAGGTTGTAGGTCTCTGGAAAGTTACTTTAGTGCATGGAACCCTTGTGGAATCTTATGTATTGCCCTAGGATTGGCAGGAATGGTCCTGGTTGGGGTTTGGCAAGTTGTGATAGGTAGCAAGATCTAACTAAAGCTTGCATAAGAGCAACCTCCAGAGTAGCCTCTTGACTCTATTTAAACTCTCTCAGTGACCAATATTTTATTAGTTACATTTCTTTTTCCCCTTTTGGTCAGGATGGAATTGTTGATCCCACGGTTCCAGGGCCAGGTTCATCCCTGGGTGTCATCTCCCACGTTACCAGGGAGACTTATACCGCTGAATGTCATGTCCCACATAGGGGGGCGGGCAACAATTTCACTTGCAGAGTTGGGCTTAGAGAGAGTGAGGTTACATCTGAGCAACAAAAGAGGTCCTCCAGAAGTAACTCTTAGGCATGCCTACAGGTAGTCTAAGCTTCTCTGCTGCCTACATAAGCTTCACAAGAGTAAGCCTCAGGATTGAGGGTGTGGCCTATTGATTTGGATAAAATCATTTACTTCTACTATTTTATTTTTATAAATTATTTGCATTTTTTGATGTAGTACTTAGGAAGAATCCAGAAGTAAGTTTCAGTGTATCACCCAGCCTCCCCCCCCCATATATGTCTGAGTATGTTTATGTGTATATACTTTCTAAATTATGTTCAGCAGACTTCTATTGTCCTGCAAAATATTTAAAGATTTCCGTTATGTTTCATGAACATAGATACAAAAAATGCTAAACAAAATTTTTTTAACAAATTGATTTCAACAGTAGTTATTTTTTTCTTCTCACTCAAACATTTTTTTTCACTTTTTTCTTTTTTTTGTAAAAAATAGCATATATACAAAAATCAATACATTTCAAAGCACATTGCAGCAATTAGTTGTAGCATGGGTTTCAGAGTTTGGTATGGGTCACAGTTCTACAATTTTAGGTTTTTACTACTAGCTGCTCTAAGATACTGGAGACTAAAAGAAATATGAATATAGTGATTCAACAATCATACTCATTTGTGAATCCCTATGTTCTCTGTATAACTCCACCATCACCTTTGATATTTCTCCCACTCTTCATGGGTATTTAGACCATGCTCTTTCTAACTTTTTCATGTCTAAAGGGGCTGTCAATAAAATGGGGTAGGGGAATGGAACTAGCTGATGTTTTGGAGAGACCTCTCTAGGTTTTAGGACTTATCTGGTCCAGGGACCCATCTTGAGGTTGTAGGTTTCTGGGAAGTTACCCTAGTGTGTGGAACCAGTATAGAATCTTATATATTGCCCTAGCTGTTCTTTAGGATTGGATGGTTTTGATTGGGGTTTGGCGAGTTATGATAGGTAGCAATGTATAACTGAAGTATGCGTTAAGAATGACCTCCAGGGTAGCCTCTCTATTTGAACTCTCTTTAGCCACTGAAACCTTATTTGTTACACTTGTTTTCCCCATTTGGTCAGGATGACATTGTTGATCCCATGGTGCCAGGGTTAGGCTCATCCCTGGGAATCATCTTCCACGCCGCCAGGGAGACTTTCCATCCTTGGATGTCATGTCACATGTAGGGGAGAGGGTGATGGTTTTTCACTTGCAGAGTTGTTTCCAACAGTATATTTGAATGTATCATGTCCATGTGAGATTTATCCCAAAAGAATGCAGGATTGGTTCAACATTCAAACTTCAATCAATTTAACTTACCATATTAACCATTTGATTATCTCAGTAGATACAGAAAAAGTATTTGACAAAATCTAATATCCAAACTTGATTTAAAAATAAAACTCCCAGAAAACTAGGAATAGAATAGAACTTCCTCTATTTCATAGAGTATCTATGGAAAACTTAGAGCTAACATCATATTATGGTCAAAGACTTGAATGCTTTCTGCCTGAAATCAGGAACAGAACAGAAATGTGCACTCTCACCACTTCTATTTGATATTGTAGTGGAAACTTTATTTAGTGTAGTTAGGCAAGAAAATGAAATAAAAGCCATAAAGATTTTAATGAAAAAAGTAAAATTATTTACTTTTATTTATTAGCAGATAACATAATCCTCATTTATGGAGAAAATCCAATTAACTGTATAAAAACACTTTTAAGAAAGAACTAATAGAGCCATGGTGGCTCAGTAGGCAGAGTTCTTGCCTGCCATGCTGGAGACCCGGATTTGTTTCCCAGTGCCTGCCCATGCTGAAAACAAAACAAAAAAACATAAAAGTAGAACAGGAAAGAACTAATAAATGAACTTAGCAAGATTTAGTAAAGTTGAAGGGTACAATATCAGTATATAAAATAATTTGCATTTCTATGCATTAGCATGACAGAAGTTTTTTAAACTTTTAAAAACATACCAATTTCAGTAGCATCAGAAAATATGAAACTCTTAGATCTGACAAAGGATGTACATTGAAAACTACAAAGCATTGCTGAGAGACGCTAACTAACTAAATAAATGGGGACTTATTCTTTGTTCATGGGTTAGAAGACTGCAGATTCCATGCAGTCCCAATCAAAATTCAGGATTTTTCTTTTTTACATAGGATTTGATGAGTGCATTCTAAAATTGATATAGAAATGCAAAGAACCTAGAATAACCAAAATAACTGAAAAAAAAGTTTAAAGGAAGACTAGCACTACTTGATTTTGAGAATTATTTTAAATCAACAGCAATCAATACAGTGTGCCAAAGACAAGACATAAATATCAACAGCAGGAAAGAGTACAGAAACTGGACAACTGATTTTTATTTTTATTTTGTAACAACTTTGTTGAAATACAATTCTCAAACCACACAATTCATCCATTTAAAGTGTACAGTTCAGTAGTTTTTTAGTATATTCACAGAAAGAAACCCCGTACTCAATGAGAAACCTCCACTAGTCAACCACTAATCTATATTTTGTCTCTGTAGATTTGCCTACTCTGGATGTTTCATATAAATGCCGTCATAGAATATGTGGCCTTTTGTTTCTGGCTTTTTCACGTAGCATAATATTAGCATAATATTTTCAAGGTTCATTCACGAACTAATATTTCATTCCTTCTTATGGCTAAATCGTTGTATATAGAAGACCACGTTTTGTTTATTCTTAGACAACTGATTTTTTACAATGGTGTAAGGATAATGAAGTAGGAAAAATATAGCCTTTTCAATAAATTGCTGGAATTGGATATCAATATGCAAAGAAAAAATGTATATCCATATGCATTGAGTTCACACCTCTCTCCATATACTATTATTAATATACTCTCCATATATATTATTAATCTCCATATACTCTCCATATATAATAAGTATTATTAATAATAGATCTAAACGTAAGTGATAAAACTATAAAACTTTTAGAAGAAATTATAGGAGTAAATTTTCATGACCTTTGATTAGGCAGAATGTTAGACACCAAAGGTACAAAAAGAAAAATATAAATAAATTAGATTTTATTAAAATTTAAAAATCATTTGCTTTTGCAGTTTGGTACTTTGCTTCAGTGAGCTTATGATTTAAATATAGTTTAGTTTCCTTTTTTTTTTATTATTTACTAGATCATAGTATTTTCATTTTAAAAACAATTCTTTTACCCCTACTCCGTATTATCGACAGCCCCTTCGAACATGAGAAATTTAGAATGGGCGTAGCCCACATGCCCCTGAAGCATGGGAGAAAGGTCAAAGGTGATGGTGGAATTATACAGAGAAGGTAGCGTTTAACAAACAAGTATGACTGCTAAATCATCGTACTGATATTTCTTTTAGTCTCCACTGTCTTAGAACAGCTAGAAGTAAAAACCTAAAAGATGGAATTATAACCCATACCAAACTCTGAAATCAGTTCTACAACAAATTGTTGTGATATGCTTTGAAATTTATTGCTTTTTTGTGTATATGTTATTTTTCACACACACACACAAATATTTCTTCTAGCCTCCAGTGTTGTGGAGCAGCTAGAAGAAAAAATCTGAAATTAGTAAAATGGTAACCAGTGGACTCTGAAATCTGTACTATATCTATTTGTTGAAGTGTACTTTAAAAATCGTTGCTGCTTCTTCCTTTTCTTTGTATATATGTTGTATTTAACAAGAAAAACTTTTTTTAAGAAAAGGTTCTCTTAAATAGCTACATATACTACCAAAGAATATACTATAATTTACCTACCTTACCCTCTTTTGACGAATATCTGTTTTGTTTTCCCCTATTTAATAATGTTTCAAAATTTATTTTAAAATTGAATTCACATTTTAATTCCTACAACTTAATAAACACCTTTCATAACACAATCATTTCATCCTTCTATATTTTGAGGTATACTTGTAACTGTATATTTTTGATACATATTTCTGACTTTTCATGTGCAAGTATATAATGGAAATTTTAGGGCAAAGTTGTGATGTAAAATATTCTCATTAGAATTTTTAAAAAATAATTTCCTGTCTTCTGTCAGAATCCTACGGGGTTAGTTAGTTCAAATGGTTCTACTGATGATTTCACTTAATTCTTGGATTTGTATTTGACTTCTCCATCCCTTTTCACTTTTCAGATCTCTGAAAAATCTGATTCCTATTATGAGATTTTACTATTACCTAAATAGATACTTAGATATGTGAAAGACTATTTCGGAAACATCGTATTTATTGATTTTTTTTCAAAATTAGATGGTGTAAAATTTGGGGTAAAAACTTCATGTTTTCTTTTTTGTTCTTTTTATTCTCTTAATGTTATTTCATTTTTCCATGACAGATTCAAAAGCTTTGTGATAGAGTAGCTTCATCTACTTTATTGGATGATCGAAGAAATGCTGTGCGTGCGCTGAAATCATTATCTAAGGTATGTAACACTTTACAAGTCATTAACTTTATTAACGTAGATATTAGTTACTTTAATAACATTTTTTCTGTTTTATGTGCAGAAATATCGCTTGGAAGTGGGTATCCAGGCTATGGAACATCTTATCCATGTTTTACAAACAGATCGGTAAGTCTCTGTTTAATGATTTTTTTTTCCCTCTTAATTTTTCTTGAAATTTCAATTAATTTGTTTTAGAGTTAACATCACCATTCCAGAAATAATTAACATATTAAGGTTATTAAGTTGCTTGTTTTTTTTTTTTTTTTTTTTTTTTTAAAGACAGAGAGAAGGAAGGAAGGATAGAAGGAAGGAAAGGAAACATCTTTAAACATTTTCTTGTTTTATTGTATTTTGTTTGTTTGTTTGTTTTTTACATGGGCTGGGGCCGGGAATCGAACCGAGGTCCTCCGGCATAGCAGGCAAGCACTTTGCCCGCTGAGCCACCGCGGCCCGCCCTTGTTTGTTTTTTTTGTATGCTGTATGGCAGGGTCATATTTTATTCTTTTTCCAGCTGAGTATCCCATTATTGCAGCACCATTTGTTGATTATTTGCTTGTTTCTTTGGGTTTTTTTTGGGAAGTACGTGGGCCGGGAATCGAACCTGGGTCTCCCATATGGCAGGGGAGAATTCTAGTATTGAACTACCCTCATACCCCAGCTGTCAAGTTTTTACTTTCAGTTGTCATTTCGGTAAATCTTTAATCACATGTACAAGGTGCAACCCACTATGTTAAGCAGTAGGATACACATGATCACAACTGTCAGGAATTTTATAGCTTCTAGGGCTACCACCCACTGTATAAAAATGGAATGAAATAAATGCTAATTTAATGCTTAAGATTTGGGTTTGAATGAGGCAAATTAGTGCTTTGATATTTATTTAACTATACTATAAAATACTACACCCTAAACTGGTGTATCGTTAATCCAGATTTGCTTTTTTTGGGAAATAAACTACACCAATAAGAGTAAACCATTTAGTTTGAGCATGTCTTCTTTTGTTGTTGTTTTTTAAATATTTTTGATTGATAAGAGTTAACATGCAAACATACATTCTTAACATACAAGTATTCCATACATGGTGTACAGTCAGTGGCTCACAGCATAATCACATAGTTGTGTATTCATCACCGTGATAATTTTTTTGAACATTTTCATCACTCCAGAAAAAGAAATTAAAAAGAAAAAAGAAAAAACTCGTATTTACCTTACCCCTTACCCCTTCTCATTGACCACTAGTATTTCCATCTACCCAATTTATTTTAACCTTTGTTCCCCCTATTATTTGTTTATTTTTTATCCATATTTTTTACTCATCTGCCCATACCCTAGATGAAAGGAGCATCAGACACAAGGTTTTCACAATTGCACAGTCATGTTGTAAAAGCTATAGCATTATACAATCATCTTCTTCAAGAATCAAGGTTATTGGAATACAGCTCTACAGTTTCAGGTACTTCCCTCTAGCCATGCCAATACACCATAAACTTAAAAAGGGTGTATCTGCATAATGCATGAGAATAACATCCAGAATAACCTCTTGATGCTGTTTGAAATTTCTCAGCCACTGACACTTTATTTTGCCTCATTTCTCTCTTCCCCATTTTGGTCAAGAAGTTTTTCTCATTCCCTTCATGCTGTTCCCATCTCATCCTGGGATTTCTGTCCCACGTTGCCAGAGAGATTTGCACCCTTGGGAGTCATGTGTCCATAGAGGGGGAGGGCAGTAAGTTCACTTGCCATGTTGGCTTAGAGAGAGAGAGAGAGAGAGGCCAAATCTGAGCAAAAAAAAAAAGAGGTTCTCTGGTGGTAACTCTTAGGCCTAATTTTAAGTAAGCTGAGCCTATCCTTTGCAAGAATAAGTTTCGTGGGGTGAACCCCAAGATTGAGGGCTCAACCTTTTGATTTTGGTTGTCCCCACTGCTTGCGAGAATATCAGAAATTCTCTAAATGGGGAATGTGAATATTTCCCCTTTTTTCCCCATTTCCCCAGGGACTTTGCAAGTACTTTTTTATTCACTGTCCAAATCACTGTGGGATTTATTGGGGTATCACACTAACTTGGACAAACCAACGAAATCTCATGCCCTTTTCAATATTCCACATACTTATAGTATTCAACTAAACTGACCATGCAAGTTAAATTAGGAAATGCACTACCAAAGTTACAAATTCTGCACCAAATAAACATCTCTCCCTGTAGTCTCTCATAGAAGTTGAAGTTTTAAAATATGATGAAAATCATGCATTACCCAGTCTTCTGATATACCTTAGTCCTATCCATATCAGCTTCATTCATATCTCTACTTGGTGTCTGGTCACTTTTTCAACAGTTCCTGTATGGGGTAGTGCTGACTTTCATAGCTTCAGAGCTCTAACTCTGTGTCTCAGGTGTCACATAAATACCCTAAATTTCTGGGAAAGACATGTTACGTACAAACAGCTCAGTATCTCAGAATTTAGAATTAACAGTTACACCTTCTGAATATATGTGACTATTGTAAGAGCTTATAATCTAGGACCCTTTACAATAAACCCCAACCTCGTAACCCATGCTCTTGACTTTAGTTCACCAAATTTTTATATTATACTTAGTCCATATGATTGAGGCATGACATTATTTGTCTTTTTGTTCTTGACATTTCATTCGACATATGCTCTTTAAGACTCATTTCTCTAGTTGCATGCCTCACAGCTTCATTCCTCCTTGTGGCTGCTCAGTAGTCCGTTGTATGTATATGCCATGCACCCTCTTTCATTCCTTAGTCATTGTACCCTTAGGCCACCTCCATTCATTGGATCATGAACATTGCCATTGAGCATGTCTTAATAGAAAGTACAGTCAACCTATTTTTAGCTCATTTGGATTCTCTTTAAAAAATTGTATCTGCGTCTTTGGTTTTAATGCACAATTCTATGTGGAAAACTTTCAAATCTAACCTCCAGTTGAATATGGCTTCCAATCTTCAGCTTCTCAATGAATATTTCTACCATATGAAAATCTCTCGTAAATACCTCGAATTCAAAATGTTAAATAATGTTTTGTATTTTAAATGAATAGATAGTGGGTACCTCATGAATCCAAATATTAGGAAAGATCTTGGGCAAAAACGTTAGGACAAAAATGAAACTCCTAATTACAATTTTTTAACTTTATTGTGGTAAGAAATATACAACAAAATATCTCCCATTTTAACCATTTGCAAGTATACAATTCATTGTATTAATTACATTCACAGTATTATCCTACCATAAACATCATCCATTGCCAAAACTTTTCAAGTACCCTGAACAGAAACTCTATACTCATTAAGCAGTAATGCCCGTTTCCCTTTTTCCCCGCTCTGGTCCTTGATAACCTGTTATCTACTTCTGTCTCCATAGATTTGCATGGTCTGGGTAATTCCTGTAAGTGGAGTCATACAGTATTTCTCCTTTTGTATCTGGCTTATGATGTTTTCATGGTTTGTCCTTGTTACAGAATGTGTCAGAATTTCATTCTTCTTACAACTGAATAATACTCCATTGTATAAATCTACCACATTTTGTTTATCCATTCATTTATCACTGGCATCTGTATTGGTTCATCCTTTGGCTTTGTGAATAATGCTGTCCTGAATGTTGATGTACAGCTGTTTGTTCAACTCCCTGCTTCCAGATTTTTTCAGTACTTAACTAGATGTGGAATTGCTGGGTTATAGTCTATTTTTAACTTTCAGAGAAACCACCAAACTGTTTTCTGTAGTGGCTGTATGGTTTTATAGTCCCACCAAAAATGTACAGGTGTTCCAATTTTGCCACATCCTCACCAACGCTTGTTTTTTTTTTGTTGTTGTTTTTTAATAGCCATTGTTTTGAGTGTAGGAAGTAGTATCCTCATTGCGGTTTTCATTTGCATCCCTGATGACTAATGATGTTGAGCATTTTTTTATGTGATTATTGATCATCAAAGTGAACTTATCTCCAGTCCCCTGCTCTAAACCCCACCCTTCCCGAATTGCCTTTTCTTCTGAATTCATCCTAGACTGTAGCACCTTTCATTTAAGCCAGAAACTGGAAGAATCAGGCTCAGCTCTGTCTTCTGCTTGACCGAGTATGCTTGCTCAGGCCAAAAAGTAGCTGGAATCCATGATTTTCTCTTCATTTCCACTCTTGGTCTTAGTTTTTACTCTAAATGTCAACCACTTAGACCATTATGATAGCCTATGTTATCTTTTGCTATGTAGAAAATTACAATAATAAACATTTATTATTTCATAGATTCTGTGGGTCAGGAATCCAGGAGGACTTCAGCTAATTGGTTCTGGCTAAGGGTCTTTCATGGGGTTGTATTCAGGATGTCAGGCAGCACTGCTTTCATTGCTCTTGGCAGGAGATCTCAGTTCCTTACTATTTGGTTTACGATTTGGCTGCTTGAGCATCCTTTTCCTATGGCTGCTGGCTTTCCCCAGGTTAAGTGATTCTAGAGTGAGAACAAAGAAAATACCACAATGTCTTTTATGACCTACTCTCAGAAGTCACACACTGTTAATTGTGCCACATTCTATTTATTAGATGCAAGTTACTATGGTGTACCCGTTTTTTTTTTTTCACATGGGCAGGCACCAGGAATCGAAACCGGGTCCTCTGGCATCGCAGGCAAGCATTCTTGCCTGCTGAGCCACCGTGGCCTGCCCTATAGTGTACTCTTTAAGGGCAGGGGAATAGGTTCTACTTTTTGAATGGAGCCTTATCAAAGAATTTTGGGACAGTTTAAAAATCACTGCCTCCAGAACATTTTCATTGTCTCTGATCTTTTAATATTTTTATTGATAAACACAATACAAACACAAGCATTCTTAACATGCAAGCATTCCATACATGGTATACAATCAGTGGCTCACAATATCATCACATAGTTGTGTATTTATCTCCATGACCATTTCTTAGAACATTTACGTCACTCCAGAAAAAAGAAATAAAAACAAAAAACATAAAACTCACACATACCATACCTGTTACCCCTCCTTCTCATTGACCACTTGTATTTCCATCTACCCAATATATTTTAACATTTGTTCCCCATATTATTTGTTTATATTTAATCCATATTTTTTACTCATCTGTCCATACTGTAGATAAAAAGAGCATTAGACACAAGGTTTTCACAATCACACAGTCACATTGTGACAGTTATATCGTTATATAATCATCTTCAAGAAACATGGCTGCTGGAACACATCTCTACAGTTTCAGGGACTTCCCTCTAGCCTCTCTAATATACCTTAAACTAAAAAGGGGATATCTATAAAATGCATAAGTATAACCTCCAGGATAACCTCTCGACTCTGTTTGAAATCTCTTGCCATTGACAATTTATTTTGTCAAGTTTCTCTCTTCCCCCTTTTGATAGAGAAGGTTTTCTCAATTCCTTGATACTGAGTCCCAGCTCATTCTAGGATTTCTGTCCCACATTGCCAGGGAGGTTTACATCTCCGGGAGTCATGTTCCACGTAGACAGGAGGAGGGTGGTGAGTTTGCTGGCCATGCTGGCTGAAACAGAGATAGGCCACATCTGAGCAACAAAAGAAGTTCTCTGGGGCTGACTCTTAGGCTTAATTTTAAGGAATTTTAGTCTGTCCTTTGCAGAGATAAGTTTCATATCAACATCCCCAAGACTGAGGGAGGGCTTGGCCTGTTGATTTGGTTGTCCCCACTGCTTGTGAGAATATCAGTAATTCTCCAAATGGGGCAGTTGAATTTTCCCCTTCTCGCTGTTCCCCCAAGGGACTTTGCAAATACTTCTTTATTTTTCAACCATCTATCTTTCCTTCTGGTTTCATTTGTGCTCCCAGCCCTCCTCTCTCTGTCATTCTCACTTTCACCTTCATTCAGTGTACTAACATTATTGTGCTACAATTAGGTACTATTGTGCTATCCATTTCTGAATTTTTACAATCAGTCCTGGTGGACAATCTGTATCCTTTCAGCTCCAATTACCCAATATTTACCATATTTCTAACTCCTGATGGCCTCTATTCTTAGCTGAAATTCTCCAAGTTCATTCACTAATGTTAGTTCATATCAGTGAGACCATACAGTGTTTGTCCTTTTGTTTCTGACTAATCTCACTATGCATAATGTGCTCAAGGTCCATACATGTTGTTACATACTTTATAACTTTATTCTGTCTTACTGCTGCGTAATATTCCATCGTATGTATATACCACAGTCTGTTTAGCCGCTCTTCTGTTGATGAACATTTTAGCTGTTTCCATCTCTTGGCGATTGTAAATATTGCTGTTATATAAACATTGGTGTGCAAATGTCTGCTTGTGTCCTTGCCCTCATGTCTGCTGAGTAGATACCTAGCAAGGGTATTGCCGGGTCATATGACAATTCTACATTTAGCTTTTTGAGAAACCACCAAACTGCCTTCCACAGCGATTGTACCATTCGACATTCTCACCAACAGTGAATAAATGTGCCTCTTTCTCCACATGCTCTCCGGCACATGTCATTTTCTGTCTTATTGATAATGGCCATTCTGGTGGGTGTGAGATGATATCTCATTGTGGTTTTGATTTGCAGTTCTCTAATAGCCAGGGACGTTGAGCATCTCTTTCTGTGCCTTTTAGCCATTTGTATTTCCTCTTCTGAGAAGTGTCTGTTCAAGTCTTTTGCCCATTATGTAATTAGGTTGGCTGTCTTTTTGTTGTTGAGTTGAACAATCTCTTTATAAACACTGGACACTAGACGTTTATCTGATATATCATTTCCACGTATTGTTTCCCATTGTGTAATCTGTCTTTTTACTTTATTTTTTTTTAAACTTTTTTCCTTTGATTTAACCTTCTAAGGTTCAATTCATTTTTTTTAACTTTTTTTTATTAATTAAAAAAAATTAACAAACAAAACATTAAGATATTCCATTCTACATATACAATCAGTAATTCTTTTTTTATTAATTAAAAAAATTAACTAACACAGCATTTAGAAATCATTCCATTCTACATATGCAATCAGTAATTCTTAATATCATCACATAGGTGCATATTCATCATTTCTTAGAACATTTGCATCAATTTAGAAAAAAAATAAAAAGACAACAGAAAAAAGAAATAAAATGATAATAGAGAAAAAAAAGATGATACATACCATACCCCTTACCCCTCGCTTTCATTTACCACTAGCATTTCAAACTAAATGTATTTTAACATTTGTTCCCCCCTATTATTTATTTTTATTCCATATGTTCTACTCTTCTGTTGATATAGTAGCTAAAAGGAGCATCAGACACAAGGTTTTCACATTCACAGAGTCTCATTGTGTGAAAGCTATATCATTCAATCATCATCAAGAAACATGGCTACTGGAACACAGCACTACATTTTCAGGCAGTTCCCTCCAGCCTCTCCACTACATCTTGAACAACAAGGTGATATATACTTAATGCGTAAGAATAACCTACAGGATAACCTCTCAACTCTGTTTGGAATCTCTCAGCCATTGACACTTAGTCTCATTTCACTCTTCCCCCTTTGGTCGAGAAGGTTCTCTCAATCCCTTGATGCTAAGTCTCAGCTCATTCTAGGGTTTTTCTCAGTCCCTTGATGCTGAGTCTCAGCTCATTCCAGTATTTCTGTCCCACGTTGCCAGGAAGGTCCACACCCCTGGGAGTCATGTCCCACGCACAGAGGGGTAGGTAGTGAGACTGCTCATCACGTTGGCTGGAGAGAGACGCCACATCTGAGCAACAGAAGAGGCTCCCTTGGGGGTGACTCTTAGGCCTAAATTTTAAGTAGACTTGACCTATCCTTTGTGGGGTTAAGTTTCATATGAACAAACCCCAAGACTGAGGGCTCAGCCTATAGCTTTGGTTGTCCACACTGCTTGTGAGAATATCAAGAATTCAACTTGGGGAAGTTGAATTTCTCCCCGCTCTCACCATTCCCCGAAGGGGGCTTGCAAATACTTTTCCACTCACTGATCAAATCACTCTGGGATTCATCGGGGCATCACTCTGGACAAACCAACAAAATCTCATGTCCTACCTGAGATTCCAAGTACTTATGACACTCAATCAAACCATCTACATGAGTTATATTAGAAAATGCTCTAGTCGAAATATAAATTTTGTAACAAATAAACATTTTTTGCTTTAGTCTCACACCTAAGGTGACATTTTAAAGTATTAATTATAATCTATTTTCAGCACCCTGCAATAATGACATTCCTTTGTTCTTCCTCATGCAAAAACATTTTAAAAATTTGTACATTTCACTATTATTATACACTCTAGGCATTCCTAGATTATACCGTCTCAATCTTTAACATCTATCTTTTTTCTGATTTCATTTATGTCCCCAGCCCTCCTCCCTCTATCATTCTCACATGCAGCTTCATTCAGTGTTTTAACATAATTACATTACAATTAGGTAGTATTGTGCTGTCCATTTCTGAGTTTTTGTATCCAGTCCTGTTGCATAGTCTGTATCTCTTCAGCTCCAATTACCCAATATCTTACCCTATTGCTATCTCCTGATGATCTCTGTTACCAACGACATATTCCAAGTTTATTCACTAATGTCAGTTCATATCAGTGAGACCATACAGTATTTGTCCTTTAGTTTTTGGCTAGTCTCACTCAGCATAATGTTCTCTAGGTCCATCCATGTTGTTACATACTTCAAAAGTTTGTTCTGTCTTAAAGCTACATAATATTCCATCGCATGTAGTTTGTTTAGCCACTCGTCTGTTGATGGACATTTTGGCTGTTTCCCTCTCTTTGCAATTGTAAATAATGCTGCTATAAACATTGGTGTGCAAATGTCTGTTTGTGTCTTTGCCCTTAAGTTCCTCTGAGTAGATACCTAGCAATGGTATTCCTGGGTCATACGGCAATTCTATATTCAGCTTTTTGAGGAACCACCAAACTGCCTTCCACAGTGGTTGCACCATTTGACTTTCCCACCAACAGTGGATAAGTGTGCCTCTTTCTCCACATCCTCTCCAGCACTTGTCATTTTCTGTTTTGTTGATGATGGCCATTCTGGTGGGTGTGAGATGATATCTCATTGTGGTTTTGATTTGCATTTCTCTAATGGCCAGGGACGTTGAGCATCTCTTCATGTGTCTTTTGGCCATTTGTATTTCCTCTTCTGAGAAGTGTCTGTTCAAGTCTTTTTCCCATTTTGTAATTGGATTGGCTGTCTTTTTGTTGTTGAGTTGAACAATCTCTTTATAAATTCTGGATACTAGACCTTTATCTGATATGTCGTTTCCAAATATTGTCTCCCATTGTGTAGGCTGTCTTTTTACTTTCTTGATGAAGTTCTTTGATGCACGAAAGTGTTTAATTTTGAGGAGCTGCCATTTATTTATTTATTTCTTCAGTGCTCTTGCTTTAGGTGTAAGGTCTATAAAACCGTCTCCAGTGATAAGATTTATAAGATATCTCCCTACATTTTCCTCTAACTGTTTTATGGTCTTAGACCTAATGTTCAGATCTTTGATTCGAGTTAACTTTTGAATAGGGTGTGAGATATGGGTCTTCTTTCATTCTTTTGCATATGGATATCCAGTTCTCTAGGCACCATTTATTGAAGAGACTGTTCTGTCCCAGGTGAGTTGGCTTGACTGCCTTATCAAAGATCAAATGTCCGTAGATGAGAGGGTCTATATCTGAGCACTCTATTCAATTCCATTGGTCAATATATCTATCTTTATGTCAGTACCATGCTGTTTTGACCACTGTGGCTTCATATTATGCCTTTAAGTCAGGCAGCGTGAGAACTCCAGCTTCGTTTTTTTTCCTCAAGATACTTCTAGCAATTAGGGCACCCTGCCCTTCCAGATAAATTTCCTTATTGGTTTTTCTATTTCTGAAAAGTAAGTTCTTGGGATTTTGATTGGTATTGTGTTGAATCTGTAAATTAATTTAGGTAGAATTGACATCTTAACTATATTTAGTCTTCCAATCCATGAACACGGTATGCCCTTCCATCTTCCATCTGTTTAGGTTTTCTGTGATTTCTTTTAACAGTTTCGTGTAGTTTTCTTTGTATAGGTCTTTTGTCTCTTTAGTTAAATTTATTCCTAAGTATTTTATTCTTTAGTTGCAATTGTAAATGGAATTTATTTCTTGATTTCCCCTTCAGATTGTTCATTACTAGTGTATAGAAACACTACAGATTTTTGAATGTTGATCTTTTAACCTACCACTTTGCTGTACTCGTTTATTAGCTCTAGTAGTTTTGCTGTGGATTTTTCAGGGTTTTCGATGTATAGTATCATATCATCTGCGAACAGTGATAGTTTTACTTCTTCCTTTCCAATTTTGATGCCTTGTATTTCTTTCTCTTGTCTAATTGCTCTGGCTAGAACTTCCATCAAAATGTTGAATAACAGTGATGATAGTTGACATCCTTGTCTTGTTCCTGATCATTCAAGGAGGATGATATTAGCTTTGGGTTTTTCATATATTCCCTTTATCATTTTAAGGAAGTTCCCTTGTATTCCTATCGTTTGAAGTGTTTTCAACAGGAAAAGATGTTGAATCTTGTCAAATGCCTTCTCTGCATCAATTGAGATGATCATGTGGTTTTTCTGCTTTGATTTGTTGATATGGTGTATTACCTTAATTGATTTTCTTATGTTGAACCATCCTTGCATACCTGGGATGAATCCTACTTGGTCATGATGTATAATTCTTTTAATGTGTTGCTGGATTTGATTTGCTAGAATTTTGTTGAGGATTTTTGCATCTATATTCATTAGAGAGATTGGTCTGTAGTTTTCTTTTTTTGTAATATCTTTGCCTGGTTTTTGTATGACGGTGATGTTGGCTTCATAGAATGAATTAGGTAGCTTTCCCTCCACTTCAGTTGTTTTGAAGAGTTTGAGCAGGGTTGGTACTAATTCTTTCTGGAATGTTTGGTAGAATTCACATGTGAAGCCATCTGGTCCTGGACTTTTCTTTTTGAGAAGCTTTTGAATGACTGATTCAATTTCTTCGCTTGTGATTGGTTTGTTGAGGTCATCTATTTCTTCTTGAGTCAAAGTTGGTTGTTCATGCCTTTCTAGGAACTTGTCCATTTCATCTACATTGTTGTATTTATTAGCATAAAGTTGTTCATAGTATCCTGTTATTACCTCCTTTGTTTCTGTGAGGTCAGTGGTTATGTCTCCTCTTCCATTTCTGATCTTATTTATTTGCGTCCTCTCTCTTCTTCTTTTTGTCAGTCTTGCTAAGGGCCCATCTATCTTATTCTTTTTGTCAGTCTTGCTAAGGGCCCATCTATCTTATTGATTTTCTCATAGAACCAACTTCTGGTTTTACTGATTTTCTCAATTGTTTTCATGTTCTCAATTTCATTTATTTCTGCTTTAATCTTTGTTATTTCTTTCCTTTTACTTGCTTTGGGGTTAGTTTGCTGTTCTTTCTCCAGTTCTTCCAAATAGACAGTTAATTCCCTAATTTTTGCCCTTTCTTCTTTTTTGATATAGGCATTTAGGGGAATAAATTTCCCTCTTAGCACTGCCTTTGCTGTGTCCCATATGTTTTGATATGTTGTGTTTTCATTTTCATTCGCCTCGAGATATTTACTGATTTCTCTTGTAATTTCTTCCTTGACCCACTGCTTGTTTAAGAGTGTGTTGTTGAGCTTCCACGTATTTGTGAATTTTCTGGCACTCTGCCTATTATTGATTTCCAACTTCATTCCTTTATGATCTGAGAAAGTGTTGTGTATGATTTCAATCTTTTTAAATTTGTTGAGACTTGCTTTGTGACCCAGCATATGGTCTATCTTTGAGAATGTTCCATGAGCACTTGAGAAAAAGGTGTATCCTGTTGTTGTGGGGTGTAATGTTCTATAAATGTCGGTCAAGTCTACCTTATTTATTGTATTATTCAAATTCACTGTTTCTCTATTGATTCTCTGTCTGGATGTTTTGTCCATTGATGAGAGTGTGGACTTGAAGTGTCCAGCTGTTATGATAGATGTGTCTATTTCTCTGTTCAGTGTTTCAGTGTTTACCTCATGTATTTTGGAGCATTCTGGCTCGGTGCATGAATATTTATGATTGTTATGTCTTCTTGTTGAATTTTTCCTTTTATCAATACATAGTGTCCTTCTTTGTCTCTTTTAACTGTTTTAAATTTGAAGTCTAATTTGTTGGATATTAGTATAACTACTCCTGCTCTTTTCTGATTGTTATTTGCATGAAATATCTTTTCCCAACCTTTCTCTTTCAACCTGTGTTTATCCTTGGGTCTAAGATGTGTTTCCTGTAGACAGCATATAGATGGGTCCTGTTTTTTAATCCATTCTGCCAGTTTGTGTCTTTTGATTGGGGAGTTTAATCCATTAGCATTTAGTGTTATTACTGTATGGGCAGTACTTTCTTCTATCATTTTGCCTTTTGGATTTTAATGTCACATCTCATTTTCCTTCTTTTTACCTTTACTGAAAATCTCCATTTCTACATTCTTCTCCACACCTGTCTCTCCTATCTTTTCCTATCTGTCTCTAGTGCTCCCTTTAGTATTTCTTGCAGAGCCAGTCTCTTGGTCACAGATTCTGTCAGTGAATTTTTGTCTGCAAATGTAATTTCCCCTTCATTTTTGAAGGATAGTTTTGCTGGATATAGAATTCTTGATTGACAGTTTTTCTCTTTTAGTATCTTAAATAAATCATCCCACTGTCTTCTTGCCTCCATGGTTTCTGCAGAGAAATCTACACATAGTTTCATTGGATTTCCCTTGTATGTGATGGATTGTTTTTCTCTTGCTGCATTCAAGATTCTCTCTTCCTCTTTGACCTCTGACATTCTGATTAGTAAGTGTCTTAGAGTACGTCTGTTTGGATCTATTCTCTTTGGGGTACACTGCAGTTCTTGGGTCTGTAATTTTAAGTCTTTCGTAAGAGTTGGCAAATTTTCAGTGATAATTTCCTCTGTTAGTTTTTCTCCTCCTGTTCTAGTTTGCTAGCTTCTGGAATGCAGTATACCAGAAATGGAATGGCTTTTAAAAGGGGTAATTTAATAAATTGTAGTTTACAGTTCTAAGGACAAGAACACATCTCAGTTAAAACAGATCTATAGAAATGTTTAATCAAAGGTATCCACGGAAAGATACCTTGGTTCAAGAAGGCTGATGAAGTACATGTTTTTTTTCTCAAGTGGAAGGGCACATGGCAAACATAGAGTTTCTCTCAGGTGTAAGGCCACATGGCGAACATGGCATCATCTGCTAGCTTCTCCTGGCTTCCTGTTTCATGAAGCTCCCCAGGAGGCATTTTCCTTCTTCATCTCCAAAGGGACTCGGCTTCTCGCGGCTATGTTGTTGTGCAGTGTTCTCTGTGAATCTCCCACTCTCCAAAATGTTTCCTGTTTTATAGTACTTCAGAAACGAATCAAGACCCAAATGGGTGGAGACATGTCATCACTTAATCCAGTTTAACAACCACTCTTGATTAAATCACCTTTCCAGGGGATGATCTGATTACAATTGCAAACATACAATACTGAATAGGGATTAGAAGAAGTGGCTATCTTTACAAAATGGGATTAGGATTAAAACATTGCTTTTCTAGGGTTCATACATATTTCAAACCAGCACACCTCCTTTTCCCTTCTCTTCTCCTTCTGGGACACCCACAACACGTATATTTTTGTGCTTTCTGTTGTCATTCAGTTCCCTGAGTCCCTGCTCATATTTTTCCATTCTTTTCCCTATATTTTCTTTTGCTTGTCAGATTTCAGATGTCCCATTTCCAGTTCACTAATCCTGTCTTCTGCCTCTTGAAATCTGACATTGTAGGTTTCCATTGTTTTTTTCATCCCTCTACTGTGCCTTTCATTCCCATAAGTTCCGTGATTTGTTTTTTCAGACTTTCGATTTCTTCTTTTTGTTCATTCCTTTCCTCCTTTATATCCTTCCTCAATTCATTGATTTGATTTTTGATGAGGTTTTCCATGTCTGTTTGACCATTCTGAATTAGTTGTTTCAACTCCTGTATCTCATTTGAATTGTTTTTTTCCTTTGACTGGGCCATTTCTTCAATTTTCCTAGTATGATTTGTTAGTTTTTGCTGGCGTTTAGGCATTTAATTACCTTAATTAGTTTATTCTGAAGATTGTTTTCACTTTTTTTTCCCTAGGATTTTCTTGCTGGATAATTTGTTGTCTCTCTGTTCTTTGACATTCAGTTCAGTTTATTCTATTCCTCTAGCTTAGGTTTTGTTTAATAGGTCAGAATTTTTCAGTTCTTGTTTTTTTGTTTCTTGCCCTGCCTGTATGGTGCCTTTCCCTCACCCCTTAGGAGGGTCTATTTAGGTATTATAGACCCCAGTCAGATTTTCCCAGACCGAACTGGTTACGTCTCAGGAGGAAAGTGTCATCTGCATCAGTTTTCCCCGGGGGTGTGACCCAGTAGATTAAAAGGTTTTCCCATGAAGTCTTTGGACGCTGCATTTTTCCTACCCTGCCCAGTATGTGGCGCTTTTCTGCCTGCGGGTCCCACCAGCATAAGGTGATGTGGTACCTTTAACTTCAGCAGAGTCTCCCTGCTGGGGACGTGGAGATAGAGGAGAGGTTGTAGGCTGGCTTTAATCGCTTCCCTTTTCCAGACCCTGGTGTCTGAATTCCTTGGGGAAGGGATTCCACCTGAGCTGGGCCCCACCCCTCTCCTGGGGAAGGCACAGGCTCCAGAGAAGCTCTCAGACAAGCCTGTTTCTCCCTGTGCCTGGGGCAGTGGAGCCAGAGAAATCTTGGAGCTGTATCCAAAGAGTAATCAATCCGTAGAAACACAGGCACAAAAGAGAAAAAGAAAAATCCTTTTCAGAGCAGGACCTGTTCCTCGGGTTTGCCAATCAAGAGCTTAAGTTGGTACGTTGCTTTGTGTATCTCCAGGTCCCATGTGCTCCCTTTTTTCTTGCAAGGCCCAGACCTCTTAAGATAAAAAAAAAGCTGTTTTTTTTTTCTTTTTTCTTTTTCTGTCAGGCCTGTCCCCTCTGTGCTGAGGTGAAAACCAGCAACCTCCGCTTTTACTTGAGGTTCAGCAGCCTATTTTTAGTAGTCAGAATTTGTTAATTAATTCCACAGTTGGTGTTTGGTTGTGCTCAGCCCCTGCTGCTAGTAAAGTCTCTTTCTTTTCCGCTCTGGGAAGCAGCCTGTTACCCAATTTATTTTACCCTTTATACACCCTTACTTATTTATTCTTTATCCATATTTTTTTACTTACATGTCCATACCCTGTATAAAAAGAGCATCACACATAAGGTTTTCACAATCACATAGTCATATTGTAAAAGCTATGTCATAATACAGTCTTTTTAAGAATCAGGGCTGCTGGAATACAGTTCAGTAATTTCAGGTATTTCCTTCCCTCTAGCCGTTCCAGTACACCATAAACTAAAAAGGGATATCTGTATAATGTGTAAGAATAGCCACCAGGATAACCTCTTGATTCTGTTTGAAATCTCTCAGTCACTGAGGCTTTATTTTGTCTAATTTCTGTCTTCCTCATTTTGGTCAAGAGAGCTTTCTCAGTTCCTTGATGATGCTAGGTCTTGGCTTATCCCAGGAGTTTTGTTCACGTTGCCAGGGAGATTTACACCCCTGGGAGTCAGGTCCCATGTAGTGGGGGGTGGGGGGGGGCGGCAGTTAATTCACCTGCTGAGTTGGCTTAAAGAGAGAGAGAAAAGTTAGGTTTATTTTACAAATTATTTTTAAGGGATTTTTTCATGTGTATATGAATACATACACACTTATATATTCATGTATTTTGCTGTTGGGGTCATTCTGTACATCAAATTTTGTATTCAGTTTTTTCCCACTTAGCGTTTTTATCATGAGTCTTTATCTTAAAATTACCATGTCATTAAACATTCTTGTAAATAAATGTTTTTCATGGCTGCCTTATATATATGGTTTATGATAATTGAACTGTTTTATTGGATATTTGGCTTGCTTCTAATTTTTCGCAATTATAATTACTCACTTTGAACTCGGATGTTTCCTTGGAGTAGGTTTTTAGATGGAATTAATATTTCTTACAGTGTTGGTAAATAACTGTGTAAAAATGGTTATAACAGTTTATACTCCAACCATCAGTGTTTAAGTCTAATAATTTCTTTTTTGCAGTTCGGATTCTGAAATTATAGGTTATGCTTTGGACACACTATATAATATAATATCTAATGATGAAGAAGAAGAAGTAGGTAAGTTTCCAGTTATTTTTAATGTGTTAACTTTTCTGTACATAAAATTAACTATTGCGGTAATTTTGCCAATTGTAAACTTGGATTTATTTTACAAATTTATTTTAAAGATTTTTTTTTTGGTTTTTAATCAGTAAAGACATAGGTTTTACCTAGAAAATTATTTTTGGGATGTTTGCTTTGCCTATGATTTTGGAACATTGTAATGAGATAGAATAGATTCTTTCCTAAGGAAATATTTTTTCCCCTCTTTGATTTTGGGTTTAATTATACCATGTGAATATGAGAAATTTCTGGATTAAATGTCATTTTTTGCTATACATTGAAAATCATATTATTTTATGTTGCTTCCTATGAAATGGAGCTCGAAGGATATTAAGGAATGATGAGAATGAAAGAAAGAATAAAAGACAAACAAAGATGGGTTCAGGGGGTCTGAAGCTCAGTGATAACAGACCAGAGCCAGCAGACAACTTGATTCTTAACTGGTTCCTGCTTATATGCTGCAGGATTCACATGACAAAGAGTATGCATGCACCTGGTGAGAATACAGAGTGCTTACTTAAGAAGACCACAAAGAACCTGGGGCTAAGACAAAACAAACATTCTCTCTCTCCCAGACTGTTCTTCATTAAGCAAATAACTGTTTCCTCAATTTCTTGCCGCCACTTTGACGCCAGCTGCTCCCAACAAATTCTGCAGGTCTTGTTTAAACCCTTGGCTCCTACAATTTTATGTATATGTCATCTGGTGAGCGGAATGGAGTTGGAGGGTTTTGTTCTAATTCTTAAGCTCTTTACATAGGCCTTGATAATTTATAGAGAGCAACAGCTTATTATACTTAGAAAAAAATTTTATTTTACATCTAGTCCATTTGGTGTTAAATAATGCAAAACAGATTGAAATCTACACATTTCTTTGTATATCTTTCTTTTCATTTCTTGCTTCACAGTACTTGCATACTTGAAAGCAAGGTATTCTGTCAGTATGTCCAATGCTTGATGGAAATCTGTATATATTTTGTTTTATGTATTGCAGAAGCATATGCATTGAATAACATTTTACGGTGCTGTTGAAGAGTGCATTCTTCATAGATTTGGCTGATGCAATAGGACATGGTGGCTTTTTCATTATTCTAGAAAGTCAGAAGAATTGATGTTAATTCATGCATTTTATAAATCTAATTAAAACAAAATATTATGATCTTTCAGAATTCTGAGTAGATAAATTATAAAGAAATGTAAATATGTATTGACCATATACATATTTTATTAAAGTAAAAGTAGAGAAGAAATATACATAGATATTAACTTCTCTGTGTTACAGAGTTCCATTAATAGACACATTCGAACCTGTTCATATTGAATAGTCACAATTCTAGACTTAGATAGCTTTGTCTCAATTTTCATTCCTTCATGATATTTAACATATGACTCAATTTTATTAATTTCTCAGGGGTGAAAAATAATGAGTGAATTTGATTTAGTACTCATAAAAAGAGATTGTCAGTCACATTATAATACTTAGATGTAAACACACTCAAAAACACACTTTAAAGGAAAAGATACTTCTTTCCCTAGTTGCTTCTCAGATGAAAAAGTTAGATGTAGCACACCTTAGTAACACATTAAAGAAAAAGACTTCCCTCCTTCCTTCTTCTCTTCTCTCTTTCCTTCTCTTCCTTTTTTCCTTTTTTTTTTTTTCTTAGCTGTTTCAGATTAGAAATTTAGCTCTTTTTCTAAATAGTTTTTAAGGAATGCTGGGAATAGTTTTTCTATTTTAAAAAAATACATAGCCTTGATATTTTTTAGTTAGGTAGTTTTCTTTCGTTATACACTTAATAATAAATTAATTTAGAGTCCAGTGTTTTAGTTCTCTTTCTAAACTTAGGCTCTTTATTTTTAAATCAGCATCCAAAAAAATGATCCTTTGGATCAAACAGTTCTTTGGATAAACAGTAATAGAATCAGGTTTTCTAGAGGAGATCAAAATAGGAACTTAGAGTTTCTTCTGAAAATTTACTCATTCTGAAATAGTTAAAAAAATCTAGATATTGAAAATGTGTCATTCAGTTCCACTATTGATGCTTTACCTTTCCTGTTTCATCAAAAGGTAACTCTTAGTTGACACAGTGAATTCCATTTTAGAATTCGGCCTTAGGGATATATATATTTTTTCTTTTGTGCTTTTTTATTGAGATATGATCATCCAAAGTGTACAGTCAGTGGCTCACAGTATCATCATAGGCTGTGTATTCATCATTACAATCAATTTTTTAACATTTTCATTACTCCATAAACAGTAAAAATAAGAATAAAAATTAAAATAAAACTGAAAAGGAGCACCCAAAACATCCCATAGCTCCCAGATCCCCTGATACACTATTTATTTTTTGTCTTTTTTTTTTCTTATTCATCTGTCCATACGC
Organism: Tamandua tetradactyla; assembly: GCF_023851605.1. Taxonomy (NCBI): domain Eukaryota; kingdom Metazoa; phylum Chordata; class Mammalia; order Pilosa; family Myrmecophagidae; genus Tamandua; species Tamandua tetradactyla. Next base: position 53,682,530 of record NC_135350.1, on the reverse strand, counting down.
TGGATCAACGACATGTCAGTGACAAGGTTTCACACTCACATGTTCACATCTTAAAAGCTCTATAAGTTATTCAGTCATCTTCGAGAATCAAGGCTGTTATTGGATTACAATTCAAGTTTCAGGTATTTTCCTCTAGCTACACCAATACACCATAAGCCAAAAAGGACAGCTATATATGCATAAGAATAACCTCTGGTAAGACCTCTTGGCTCTGTTTCAAATCTCTCAACCACTGAAACTTTATTTTGTTTAATTTATCTCCCTCCTTTGGTCAAGAAGACTTTCTCATTCCCACGATGCCAAGACCAGGCTCATCCCCATAAGTCATGTCCCATATAGCCAGGAGATTTACATCCCTGGGAGTCATGTCCCAGGTAAGGTGGAGGGCAATGAGTTCACCTGTGTAGTTGGCTTAGAAAGTGAGGCTATATTTGCACAACAAAAGAGGTTCTCTATAGGTGACTCTTAGACATAATCACAAATAGGCTTAGCTTCTCCTTTGCAGGAATAAACTTCATAAGAGCAAGCCCCAAGACTGAGGTCCTATCCCATCAAATTGGCAATCCTCAGTGCTTGCAAGACTAAAGATCTTCCCCAGGCGGGGAAGTTTAATATTATTCTACCCTTTTCACCAGTCCTTCAAGAGGACCCTTAGGATATTTTATAACCCTATAATTTTATAAATCTGTCTCACAGTCCTGAAAATGTAAGGTATACTTTATATCTTTTAGGATATCTCTAATATTTGGCTAGAATGAATATAAGTCCCTTCTGCCAAGAGGAGATATTGTTTATTTCATGTTTTTAGCTCTTATTTATTGTATATGCTAGAACAAAAGGAATTGTTTTCTTTATCAACACTTTTAATTTTTTTGTCTACCTTTTCAGATGATGTTGAAGGTAAAAGATTGCATTTACATATGCATGATGCTTTTAGGCATAATTTCTGATAATATAAAAGGACACTGTCAAGTGATATTTCTTCTGCTGATAAAAAAGATCTGAGATTTTTTCACTATACAAGAATTCTTTAATTGAAGAAGAATATTTGACAATCCTATATTGCTATTTATTATTTCTGTGGCTGCTAAATCTATTAACTTTCCAGAACACAGAAAATATTCTAGTGCATCTTTTAATAAAATTAAAGCTTATTCTCTAGTACTGGGGCAGTCTATATATTCAAAATTACTTTGTTGTACTTCCTGGGAAAATCATTTTTCAGCAGTCTATTTAAAAATAGAAATAATATTTGAATATGTATGCATATACATGTATACATTATATTTTGCCTTTATTCAGGAAGACTGGAAGTTATTCCAGTTCAGAGAATATTTATATTATGTTGATATTGTCCCTTTAAAATAATGCATGCACAATAATATTTTGGTTACTGACATTTTTCTATTAATTCATAGAACTTACCCATGTTTTCTTTCTTTTTTTTTTTGGTGATCTATTTTAAGTTCTGTTTACTTTTAATATTGACATTTCTTTTCCTCATTATTAAAGTAACTGAGTTGTATTTTGTTTTACCAATTTTCCTGAGATGCTTAACTTTTTAAGATGAGGAAGAGAATAGTAAGTTCAAAAGTTATGTAACAAAGTTGCTTATACCTAACAAAACTAACAAAATAAACTAACATTAAGGTACATAGCATAGCCTGTTGTGATGTTTGAATCCCATGTTTTAAACAAACAAATAAATAAATACATAAACCAACCAACTAGAGCATTATGTCTTGGCTCTGTGACATTAAGCTATTTCCTTTCAGGTAGCACAGATTACTAATTCTTGTTTCTATTATTGTTTCATCATATTTATATAGAGCTTTAAAATTTACAGAGTGCTTTCATGCCCATTGTCTTATTTAATCTTCATAGCAGCTTGTGAGGTAGGTGGTATTATTCTCTTTTCTATAAACATTAGAAAATGGAGGCCCAGAGATTGTATAATTTGTAGTGTCATCCAGTAAGTAGAAGAACAATATTTATTGTGATGTATTTTTTTATGTATTCCATAGATTTCTGATTAAATAAATTGTGGCCAATTTTATTTTTATTTTTCTGAATAGATTTTTAAATTAAATTATGTAAATTTATAACTAATTTATAGAAAATACAGAATGATTGGTGCAAACATTAAAAAATATTTGCAGGATAGGCCATGGTGGCTCAGCAGGCAGAGTTCTTGCCTGCCATACTAGAGACCTGGGTTCAATTCCCAGTGCCTGCCCATGCCAAAGAAAAAGTAATTGCAGTATAAAAAAAAATTACTTACTATTCCCTCACTCTGAGTTGGTACTACTTTTATTAGACTATCTCTAGAATAATTTTGCTTTTCATTACGTGGACAATAAACTTGATATGGAATGGGGTTCCGAATGAGAAGACCCAAAAATGTTTTTGAATCTTTAGACCTCTGGAAAAAGTACAATTATAAAAACATTTGAAGAATAAATGTATAATACAAGTTTAATTAAAAGCCATCTGTATAAACAGGCGTGGAAAGTTTACAGAGGTATATCAGGGCTCTCTAAAAAACAGACTTTCATTTACATACATAGGTTTATTTTCACCATGGTAACCTAGGGCCATTTAAATTTCATTGTAATTTTTAATTTATCTTGCATTAAAGGATCATATACTTTTTAAAAAACTGTTTTTATTGTGTAGTATAGCATATATACAAAGCAAAGAAATAAAAAAGCAATAGTTTTCAGAGTACCCTTCCAAAACCGGTTATGGTATAGATCCCAGAGCTTGTCATGCGCTACCATACAATCCTCTCATATTTTTCCTTCTAGCTGCTCAAGAATATAGGAGGTTACAGGTCTTAAATACTTTTTTATCATCACAATCAAATTTTTTTTCCTTCTATTTTTGTGAACAATAACATATATACAAAAAAGCTATAAATTTCTAAGCTCAGCACCACAATTAGTTTTAGAACATATATCAGACTGTGACATGGGTTACAATTTCACACTTTTAGGTTTTTGCTTCTAGCTGTTCTGAAACACTGGAGACATTTTAGATATCAATTTAATGATTTCAGCATTCAACTTCATTTGTTAAGTCCTATCTTATATGTATAATTCCACCATCACCTTTGATCTTTCCACACCTCTTAATGGAGTTGTTTGGGCTATGGCAATTCTATATTTTGATATTGGAAGGGTCTGTCACTAATATGGGGTAGGGAGATGGAACTATCTGATGATCTGGACAGGCTGGGCTAGGTTTCAGGACTTATCTGGTCCAGGGACCAATCTGGAGGTTGTAGTTTCTGGCAAGTTACTCTGGTGCCTGGAACTCTTGTGGAATCTTATAAATTGCCCTTAGTGTTCTTTAGAATTGGTTGGAATGGTCCTGGTTGGGGGTTGGCAGGTCATGATAGGTAGCAAGGTCTACCTGAATCTTGTGTAAGAGCAACCTCCAGAGGAGCCTCTCGACTCTTATTTTAACTCTCTCAGCCACTGATACTTTATTAATTACACTTCTTTTCCCTATTTGGTCAGGATTTAATTGTTGATCCCACATTGCCATGTCTGGATTCATCCCTCTCCCATGTTGCCAGAGGGATTTTCACCCCTGGATATCATGTCCCTTGTAGAGGGAAGGGCAATGATTTCACTTACAGTGTTGGGCTTAAAGAGACTAAGGCCACATCTGAGCAACAAAAGAGGTCCTCCAGAAGTAACTCTTAGGCATGCCTATAGGTAGTCTAAGCTTCTATGCTACCTACGTAAGCTTCACAAGAGTAAGCTTCACAAGAGTAAGCCTCATGATGGAGGACATGGCCTATTGTTTTGGGTGTCCGTAAAGTTTGACACAGTATCAGAGGAGTCCCTGATGGTAAGGTTTAATAGTTCCATATTCTTTCTCCCATCCCTCAAGGGACATTGCCAATACTTTTTGATTATCTGGTCAGTATACTTTAGGCTGTTTCCAGGCATTACAATAATCTATTCTGGATTAAAGGACCTCTTTTTCACTCTCTGTTCTCTGTTTCAGCTGTTCGAATGAGCTATACAGATAGGTTGAATTAGATTATGCACTACACAAAACTTCAGTTCCAGATCAAATAAGCCTTTCTTCTATTGGTCTCATAGAGTATATGTGCTTCTAAAATATAGAACTGTCTTCCTTGCCCTGTGTTCTGAATTACTTTAACCCCAACCTGTTGGCTTCGTTCATATCTCTAAATATAAGGTTATATATATAAAACAGCCTCTCAAAATCCAGAAATAATAATCACCATACCAGACTTAATGTGTCTGCTCTAAAAGCTTACAATATAGGCCCTTGTTTTCTTATAAACATTTTCTAAAGGTGGCCATACCATTGTTTTTTTTGTTTCTGACTGATTTTGTCTAACCAAATGTCCCACATGTTCATTCACATCGTTGTATGTCTCACGACATTATTCCTTTTTGTAGCAGCACGGCCTTCATTCATAAGTATACACCATTGTTTGTCATTCCACTTCTCTGTCAGTGCCTCCTTCAGCCACCTGCTTTCATCAGGCATCACGTAGAGGGCCCAAAGCCCACAGTCCATCAACATTCTCAACTTTGGATACTTTCACTGTTCCCAAGAGACAGGCAACCAATAAATACACCCTCACCAAATAGGAAATCTAAACCTCCTTTTAACTCTTGTTCCTCACCCCATTATTTACCTCTGCTGTTACTGTGATAGTGCTGATGGTTTCCTTTTGAACATAGCTCATAACGTGCAATAGCAGTCATCCCCCTGTATCTTGGACTTAAACACTCTTTATACAAGAATCATATCTTTGAAGTAATTCTTACAAGAACTCATTCATATTTCTAGTGAGTCAGTGGGACATGTAGGTCTATATAACCCCTTTCAATCTTGTTCATCTTCAATTATGGTAATATTACTTACATACCTACTAGAAATCACCTTCACTTCTATCTATTCCCTTGCATTGGAGTTCAACCTCATTAGCTAATGGTTCACCCATCTCTAGCTTCTATGTATTTCTAAGTCACCTGTATTCTGTGTTATAAGTCTCTGATTATACCTTTTTGCTGGTCATAAAAGTCGAGTCATACAGTATCTGTCTTTTTGTATCTGGCTAATTTCGCTCATCCTCGAGGCTGATCCATCTTGTCATGTGCTTCAGGACGTCATTTTGTCTCACTGCTGCATAATATTCCATCGTATGTATATACCACATTTTGTTGATCCACTCGTCTGTTGATGGGCATTTGGTTTGTTTCTATTTTTTAGCAATTGTGAATAATGCTGCTATGAACATCAGTGTGCAAACGTTTATTTGTGTCATTGGTTTCAGCTGTTCTGGGTATATACCAAGTAGTGCTATTGCTGGGTCATAGGGCAGCTCGATATTTAGTTTCCTAAGGAACCACCAAACAGTCTTCCATAGTGGCTGCACTATTGTACGTTCCCATCAGCAATGCATAAGTGTCCCAGTTTCTCCACATCCTCTCCAACATTTATAGTTTCCTTATTGTTTAATAGCAGCCATTCTTATTGGTGTGAGATGGTATCTCATTGTAGTCTTGATCTGCATTTCCCGTATAGCCAGTGAAAATGAGCATCTCTTTATGTGCCTTTGGCTATCTGTATTTGCTCTTCAGAAAAATGTCTATTCATATCTTTAGCCCATTTTATACATTTGGATTGTTTGTTCTTTTATTGTTGAGTTGTATGATTTTTTTTATATATGCAGGAAATTAAACCTTTGTCTGATATGTGATTTCCAAGTATTTTCTCCCACTGAGTTGGCTGCCTCTTTCCCTTTTTGACAGAGTCTTTTGAGGTGCAGAAGCATTTGATTTTGAGGAGTTCCCATTTATCTATATTTTCTTTTGTTGCTTGTGCTTGGGGTGTAAACTTTAAGAAGACCTCCTCCTACTACTAGGTCTTGAAGATGTTTCCCTACATTTTCTTCTAGAAGCTTTATGGTGCTAGTTCTTATATTTAGGTGTTTGATCCACTTTGAGTTAATTTTTGTGTAGGGTGTAAGATAGGGGTCCTCTTTCATTCTCTTGGTTATTGATATCCAGTTCTTCTATGTCCAGTTATTGAAAAGACTATTTTGTCCCAATTCAGAGGATTTGGGGGCCTTGTTAAAAATCAGTTGACCATAGATTTGGTGGTCTATTTCTGCACTCTCAATTCGATTCCATTGGTCAATGCTTCTGTCTTTGTGCCAGTACCATGTTGTTTGACCACTGTGGCTTTATAATAGATTTTAAAGTCAGGGATTGTTACTCCTCCCACTTCGTTCTTCTTTTTTAGGATCCTTTTAGTTATTTGGGATCTCTTTCCCTTCCAGATGAATTTCATAGTTAGCTTTTCCAAATCTTCACAGTAGGTTGTCGGAATTTTGATTGGTACTTTGTTGAATCTGTAGATCAGTTTGGGGAAAATTGATATCTTAACTATATTTAGCCTTACTATCCATGAGCAGGAAATGTCTTTCCACCTATTTAGATCTCCTTTGATTTCTTTTAGCAATATTAATGTCGTTTTCCATGTACAATTCCTTTACATCCCTAGTTAAAGTCATTCCTAAGTATTTCATTGTTTTAGTTGCTATTTTGAATGGAATATTTTCCTTAACTGCACATTAATTTTGTATCTCGCCACCTTGCTGAATTTGTTTATTAGCCCAAGTAACTTTGCTGTAGGTTTCTCAGGATCTTCAAGATCATATCATCTGCAAATAATGGGAGTTTTACTTCTTTTCCAATGTGGATGCCTTTTAATTCTTTTTCCTGCCTGATTGGTCTAGCTAGACTTCTAGTACAATGTTGAATAATAGTGGTAACAGTGAGCATCCTTGTCTTGTACCTGATCCATTGAATATGATGCTGGCTATCGGTTTTTCATATATTCCCTTTATCATATTGAGGTAGTTACCTTTGATTCCTATCTTTTGGAGTGTTTTTATCAGAAAAGGATGCTGAATTTTGTTGAATGCTTTTTCAGCATCAATCAAGATGATCATGTAACTTTTCCCTTTTGATTTGTTAATGTGCTGTATTACATTAATTGATTTTCTTGTGTTGAATCATCCTTGCTTTCCTGGTATAAACCCCACTTGGTCATGGTGTATAATTCTTTTAATGTGTTGTTGAATTAGATTTGCTAATATTTTTTGAGAATTTTTGCATCTATGTTTAGTAGGGAGATTGGTCTGTAGTTTTCCTTTCTTATAGCATCTTTACCCGCTTTTGATATTAAACTGACATTAGCTTCATAAAATGAGTTAAGTAGAATTCCTTTTTCCTCATTTTTTTGTAAAAGTTTGTGCAGGATTGATGTTAGAGCGTTCTGTAATGTTTGATAAAATTCCTCTGTGAAGCCATCTGGCCCTGGGCTTTTCTTTGTAGGAAGGTTTTTATGACTGATTTGAATCTCTTTACTTGTGATTGGTTTGTTAAGATCTTCTATTTCTTCTTGGGTCACTGTAGCTTGTTTGTGTGTCTCCAGGAATTTGTCCATTTTATGTAAGTTGTCTAGTTTGTTGGCGTATAGTTGTTCATAGTATCCTCTTATGATTTCTTTATTTCTTCACGGTCTGTCGTAATGCACCCCTTCTCATTTCTGATGTTGCTTATTTGCATCCTCTCTCTTTCGTTCTTTGTCATCTTGCTAGTGGCCCATCAGTTTTATTGATTTTCTCAAAGAACCAACTTCTGGTTTTATTAATTCTTTCTATTGTTCTTTTCTTCTCCCATTCATTTATTTCTGCCTTATAACTTTGTTTTTTCTCTTCTCCTGTTTTCTTTGTGCTTAGTTTGCTGTTCTTTCTCAAGTTCCTCCAAGTTTGCTGTTAAGTCCTTAATTTTTGCTTTTTCTTGTTTTTTAATATAGACATTTAAGGCAATAAATTTCCCTCTTAGCACAGCCTTTGCCACATCCTATAAATTCTGATAGGTTGTATTCTCATTTTCATTCATCTCTGGGTAGCTGCTGATTTCTCTAGTAATTTCTTCTTTGACCCACTAGTTGTTTAAGAGTGTTATTTAATCTCCATAGATTTGTGAATGTTCTCACTCTTTGGTGGTTATTGAGATCCAGCTTCATCCCATTGTGATCAGAGAAATTGCTTTGAATAATTTCAGTATTTTAAAATTTATAAAGACCTGTTTTGTGCCCCAGCATATGATCTATCCTGGAGAATGTTCCAAGAGCACTAGAGAAGAATGTATAACCTTGTGCTTTGGAGTCCAGTGACCTATATGTGCCTGTTAAGTCTAATTCATTTATCAAGTTATTTAACTTCTCTGTTTCCTTGTTGATCTTTTGTGTGGTTGTTCTGTCTACAGAGAAGAGTGGTGTATTAAAGTCTCCTACTATTATTGTTGAAACATCCATCGCTTCCTTCAGTTTTTCCAATATCTGTCTCATGTACTTTGGAGCTCCTTGATTGGGAGCATAAACATTTGTTATTATGTCTTCTTGGTGAAGTGACCCTTTAGTTAGTATATAATGTTCTTCTTTGTCTCTTATGATGTTTTTACATTTAAAGTCTATTTTGCCTGATATTAGTATAGCTACTCCTGCTTTCTTTTGGTTACAACTTGCGTGGAAGATCTTTTTCCATCCTTTCACTTTCAATCTGTTTGTATCCTTGGGTCTAAGATGAGTCTCTTGTAAGCAGCCTATAGCTGAATTATGTTTCTTAATCTATTCTGCCAATCTGTAACTTTTAATTGGTAAGTTTAGTCCGTTAACATTCAGAGTTATTGCTGAAAAGGTGTTTCTTGATTCCTCCAATTTATCTCTTTTGTTTTATTTGTCGGATCTATATATTCTTTTCCCTCCTTCTCTTTGTATTCTTTAAATTACCCTAGTGGTACTCTTCAATTCTGTGCCCTTCTCCAGACCTCCCTTTTCTGTCTTTTTTTTTTTTTTTTTTTCACCTGGCAGAACTTCTTTAGTATTTCTTGTAGGGCCAGTCTCTTGTTGACAAATTCTTTCAGGACTTCTTTGTCCGGTAAAGCTTTAATCTCTCCCTCAATTTTAAAAGACAATTTGTCTGGGTACAGAATTCTTGGCTGGAAGTCTTTCTCTTTCAGGATCTTGACTATATCATACCACTGCCTTCTCCCATCCAGGGTGCTAGTTGAGTAGTTTGAACTCAGTCTTATTTGGTTTCCCTTGCATGGAGTAGGTTGTTTGCCTCTTGCCACTTTCGGGATTTTCTGCTTCTCTTCAACATTTGACGGACTGATTAGTGTGTGCCTTGAGGAAGGCCTATTTGGATTTCTTCTATTTGGAGTTCTTTGGGTTTCTTTGACTCATATATTTATGTCCTATATGAAGGTTGGGAAGTTTTCCCCCATTATATCCACAACTCTTCTTCCTAGCCCTTTACTCCTCTCTTGTTCTTCTGGGATACCAGTGATTCTTATATTTGTATGCTTTGTTCTGCTTATCATTTCCCTGAGTTCCAATTCAATTTTTTACATCTTTTTTGCCATTTGCTGTTTTAAGCCTTCAAAGTCAGTTATCCTGTCTGCTATATCACTTATTCTTTCTTCTTTCTCTTCAAATCTGATGTTATATGCCTCTAGTACGATTTTTATTTGGTCAATAGAGTCTTTAATCTCTGTAATTTCTACTGTATTTCTATTCTCTCAAATTCATCTTTGTGGTCTTTTACTGTCTTCTTGATCTCCTTTATCTTATTTGCTATCCCACTTATTTTATTAAATAGAGTTTTATGAGCATCTTTGATTAGTTGTTCCAGTGTCTGTGTCTCCTCAGTTGTTTTAATTTTGACATTAGGCAGGGCTATATCTGTATGCATTGTGCTATGCTTATTGATCTTCTGCTGTCTTTGTCGCATGTAGATATCTTAATTGATTTACTTGGGGAATTGATTTCTTTCAGTAGTCTATGGTCTTGTGTTTGTGGGATGTTTGTACAGCAGGGAGCAGGGCACTGGGTGGAGCACTCAGTATGGTGATTTGTTTCAGCGCAGGTATGGGCATAGGGTGGGGATGTTACGCTGCTGCTTGTGAACGTGGGCACCCAGCAGCCAGGGAGAATGTTGCTATGTAGGTGCACCAGTCTGGGGGATATAACCCTGGTGTACACTAGTCTAAGTCATGGGGTTCTTCATGCGTATGCATCGAGCTGTGGCAGCAGGTTGGCATTACTCTTCTGTGGCAGATGTGACCCAGCTGCACAGGTTGGCACTTTCTCGGAGCTGGGAAGTGAGGCTAAGGGCTATGCTCACGTGTGGTTCTAGGACTGCTGTAACACGCAGTTCCCAGAGCTGAATGATGTGATTAGAGACCCACGTGCATGCATGGGCCTGGGAATGCTGTAACCGAATGCACTAAGCTCGGGGTGTGCGGGGTGAATCTGTGTGATACTACGTGTGGTGGGGAGAAGGGCAGGGGTAACCTGTGCATGGAGGTTAGTGTTCGCAACCTTTATGCGCTGGTAACAGCCTGCAGGGATCAGGGAGGGGAGGTAGTACTTGGGAGGGGTATTGGACAGGTGGGTTGGGCTGCACTTGGGGTGGGGTTATGGGGCAGGTACGTGCACTGGGTGCTTTTGGGGTGGGGGCACCTGGAGTGCGGGGAATGGGAGCAGGTGAGGGGATTCAGGTGTATGGGGTGTGGAATGAGTCACCAGTCACGGGGCTGCGCCTAAGAGAGCAGCGTGCCCAAGGAATGCGGCCTGGCTTACTTCCTAGTACCATGTGCCTGTCCGTGCACTCCTGCAGGCTCTGCGGCTCTGTGCCTCCGCTCCAGGCTCTAGCTTTCTGCCTCTCAGTTCCTTGGCCTCTGCAATCAAGCCTGCCACTTGTGGTGCAGAAGGCTCTCCCAGAGAGGTCAGCCACACTTCTGAATTCCTGCCTCAGTCACACACCTGTCCCTTCTCTAACTTTTCCATGGAGCAGGGCTAATCTCAAGTTGCTCTAGTCGACCATCTTCCCAGAAATCAGCCCTGTAACTTCAAGGATCATATACTTTTGCAGGTTATGATAAGTATAGCATATGATATTAAGTATAGCATATGGTATTAATTACAGGATGTAGATAATGAACTTATGCTCTAGAAATTTAGAGGTGGATGGCAGAGGGTGGTTTACTTATATCTTTGCTTGTATACAGAATAGATACAATTTCTCATAGATCTAGTAATGGCTTTCAACTTTTAGATTTGATTGCTGTAAATTATAGTAATTTTAACTTGATTTACTGTCTATACTAAGATAGCTTTGTAAATTACCTTAATCTAATTTTTGCGGAAACTTGATTAAAGTTCAGGAATGCTGTCTGATGACTATAAATTAAAGCTTAAGAGTCTGAGATCTGACATGTGGGCCTGCATTTCTACACAATAGCAGTCAGTTGGAGCTGTAGAATTGCATCTTCTCTTAGGTGAAGCATATATTCTCCATCCTTCTTGTTGTTTTACCCCTAGCCTACTACACACACTTGTCTTGTCCCTATAGTTGAGTTATTTACATTATTCACACAAAACCATGATATAATAAATTAGTTTTCAATATCTTTATTTTAATAATTATATACCCAAATGTTATCTTATAAAATGTGAATATATATATGCAAATGTAATATATTTGCAGTGTATCCAGGATTAGGTCACCATGTTGCTGTGATGTTAATTTCTGGAAAGAGACCATCCTAAATAGGAAAGAATAATTTACTTGCCTTTCTTATGTATTTGGAAAAGCATTCACTTGTCATATTTGTCCTTGGGCCAGTTTTTGTGCAGTTCTCTTTATATGCTTTCTGATCTATAGCATTTCATTTGGATTTTGCTATCTTTCAGTGCCATCCCCCACATAGTCATGATTCATTCGCATTTTGGATTGGCTTAAAGCATGATGAATTTGTAAGGCCACTGAATCTTAGGAATTTTATTGGTGTATTAAAGTTTACCACACCATGGGATTCAAAGCTGCTAGTCATACATGATTCAAAAGAGAGAAATTTTGAGAAGATTTCATTAGCTCCCAAATTCCCATATCTTTTCCAGTTTCTTCACAATCTCCCCTTCCATCATCATGTCAAGTTGCAAATAAAATGGGAGCAGTGTGTGGTTCTTGGTTCAAGTTTTTCAACTCCACTGATAAATTCACCTTTGAGCTTTAAAAATTATAATTTACCAAGAAATATTTAACGATGTACAGGACTGCCTCCTACAACAAAGAATCATGTGGCCCAAAATAGTATCATGACTGAGAAATCCTATGTTAGGAATAATAGGGGTAATGATGTTATTGTTGAGTTCTTACGATTTACCAGGCACTGTACTAGATGTTTTACTTATTGTTTAGAACCTCAGAGAAAACTCAGTGTGAAAAACATTGTTCCCATTTTACAAATAAGAAAGCTAAGGCTTGATGTGGTTTTAGGCTACTTGCCCCAAGTGATTAAATGGTTGAATGTGGATTTAATTGGTCTGACTCTAAAGCCTTTATGAACTTATGTTATGCTGTACTGCTTCTCAGGAAAGTACTACTACTCCATACATTAGTCATTCTGTAGATAAACAGAAATTATCTCTCTAAATTAGTAATATTACTTCATTTCCTGATCATAAGTTACCTCAGAGATAGCACTCAACCTATCAGTGTTATTTGTCAATTGATAGCTCCTTTCTTCTTGCAAGACATTCTTCACTCGGTATTCAGTTTCTGCTATCCCCTGTTTTTCTTCCTTTTTCTTTGGCTTTTCCTGTCTCTCCTTTGCTGTTTACCTCATCTCAACCTCTTAACATTAGAGTGTCCCATCAGTTTCTTTCTTTCCCTGTTCTCTCCCTTTGTGGTCTCATCCAGTCTTGTGACTTTAAATACCATTTATTATGTGGTTACCACTAAGTATGTCCAACCCAGACCTTGCCACCGAACTCCACAACTGCCTATTTAAATATCTACTTGATATTTCCACTTGAATTTCTCCCCCTCACCAACAGCTTTATTGAGGAATGATTGACATACAACTGCCAAATAAAAATTTGATAAGTTTTGACATGTTAAACCCATGAAACTATTTCCATGTCAAAATAATGAGCATATCCAAAGTTTCTTTATGTTCTTTTGTAATCCATTCCTCCTTCTTGCCCACATTTAATCACAGCTCTGCTTTCTGTCATTGTAGGTTAGTTTGTGTTTTTCTAGTATTTTACATAAATTAAATAATATAATAGATATTCTTTTAAAATTTTTTGATCTGGCTTTCTCTCAGCATAACTATTTTGAGTTTCATTCATATAGTGTATCAAATAGTTCATTCCTTTCTGTTGCTGAGTAGTGTTCTATTGTATAGATATACAACAATTTGTTACTCCATCCCTTGTTGATAGGCATTCAGTTTTTGGGCTATTACAAGTAAAGCTGCTCTAAGCATTCATGTACAATACTTTGTGTGACTGACTACATGTTCTGATTTCTTCAGCGTAATAACTAGGAGTAGAATGGCTCAGTGATATAGCAGGTATATGTTTAATTTTTTTAAGAAACTGTCAAATGGTTTTCCAAAGTGGTTGTACCATTTTATATTCCTACCTACCAGCAGTGTATGAGAGTTCTACTTCACCTTCAACAATTTATATGGTCTTTTTTTACATTTTAGCTGTTATAGTAAGTGTGTAGTGATATCTCATTGTGGTTTCAATCTGTATTCTCAAATGATTATGATATTGCAGATTTTTCATGCACTGATTTGTCACTTTTATGTCTTTCTTTTTGTTACAGTGTTTATTCAGATATTTTGCACATTTTTACTGAGTTGTTTTTCTTGTAATTGAGTTGTTTATATATTTTAGATACAAGTCCTTTTCAGTTATATGTCATAATTATTTCCTCCCAGTCTGACTTGATTTATTATTTTCCTAAAATTGCCTATTGAAGAGCAAAAGTTTAAAATTTGTATTAAGGCTAGTTTGATTTTTTTCTTTTATAACTTATACTTTCTGCATCCTATTTATGAAATCTTTGTCGAGCCTAAGATCACTAAGATTTCTTCCTATTTTTCTTTTAAAACTTTAGTAGCTTTAGCTATTAAAATTAGGTCTCTGGTCCATTCCTAACTTTACATTTAGGTCTATGATCCATTTAAAACTAATGCACCTATTTCTGGATATTCTATTCTGTTTATAGATTTATATGTCTATCTTCATTTATCAAACTGTCATGACTTTTGTAGCTTTATAGAAAGTCTTGAAATTAGGTAGTGAAATTCTTCCGACTTTGTTGTGTTTCAAACTTGTTTTGGCTGTTTTAGGTTATTTGCATCTTCCTATCAATTTCAGAATAAGCTTATCAATTTCTACTTAAATGACTGAAATTATGATTAGGATTGCATCGAATCTGTAGATGAATTTGGGGAAAACTGATGTCTTAACAATTTTGGATCTTTCAATGTAAGACCACAGTATCTCTCCATTTATTTTGGTCTTTAATTTCTCTCAGCAGTGTTTTGGATTTTTTGGATATAGGTCTTAGATGTCTTTTGTCAAATTCTTCCCTACATATTTCATATTTTTGGTGCTATTTTAAATGCTGTTTTTAAATTTCAGTTGCTAATTGTTCATTGCTAATATATAGACTTAGAGTTGAATTTGATATATTGACCTTTTATTCTGAAACTTTGCTAGACTCACTTATTCTGATAGCTCTGTTGTAGTAGATACAATAGAATTCTCTAGACAAACAGGTCATCTATAAATAAAGACAGTTTTAGTTCTTCCTTTCCTATCTTTTATTTAATTTTCTTGCACTTTAGCGGTGGCTGGGATCTCTAGTATAATGTTGACTAGAAGTGAAAGTGAAAGATCTTTTCCTCCTTTCTGATCTTAAGGTGAAAGCGTTTAGTCTTTCACCATTAAATGTGATGTTAGTTATAAGTTTTTTGTAGATGCCCTTTATCATCCAGTCTTGTGACTTCACATATCATTAATATGTCTACAACTCTCTGTGTATAAGACCTCTCCACTGACATCCATGTTTGTGTATACGAAACTGCTTACTTGGTATCACCAATTGCATTTCTATGAAATGTCTCAAATATGACGTGTCCAAAACTAAACTTTTAATTCTCTGCTCCCAGCTGGCTTCTCCCACCATGTTAGCTGTCTCAATAAATGACATTTCATCCTCCAGGTATTTAGGTCAAAACCTTGGAAACCTGCTAGCTCTTGGAATCAGCCCTATGTTTTTCTCCTCACTCCCTTATATTGCAATATGTCATGAATTCCTGTTCCCTCTATTTTCATAAAAATTAGACCACTAAGTCTAAGCCACCTTCTTCATTTCTTACTATAAAAAAAATATATACTTTTGTAGTATTGCCTCCTAACTTGTCTGTTTCTTTGCTTCCAGTAGTCTGTTCTCGGCACAGAAGCCGGATTAATCCTTTTAAAATTTTTTGCTTAGTGTATTTTTTGTTTGTTTAAATAGTATAGTTTTAGGGTTCAGAAACAGTGAATTCTGTTAGTGATATAGATGATTAAGTGCAATATTTCTTATTTAAAAATCCTGAAAAAAAAAAGCCACTGAATTTTTTTGGGGGGGGTAATTAATTAAATTTCTAAAGCATAAACCCAACATATTTGAATGCTTAATCAATACTGGAAAGCATTTTTTCCCTACTTTTGGTCTCTTCTTTTTTCTCTTTCCTCTACAGATAATTTAATGGGATTATCACTGTCTGTTAGATTGCTTTACTTCTCCTGTCATCTGCTCGTTTTCCCCTCCCTGTTTCTACACTGTATTAATATTGTCTTACATTTTAAAAATAAAATATTGTTTTATTTAGTCAGTAATAACAATTGGAGGGGTAATAGGTTTAACCTTGACTGCCAGCTCCATTGGCTAACAGTCACTGCCTGGAACTCTATGGAGAAAGAGTCTGATACTCAGCAGACACTGTGATCAGTTAGTCAAATGTGTCTGATATAGGTAAGGGAATGGAGGGTATTGTATTTGGCATCTCTAAATTAATATGGATAATATACACAAATCTTAGATGACAATTTGCTAATGGCAGTTTCTCAGTTTTTAGTGACCTTTTAAATTTTGACAAAGTATACTGAAATAACAAATGGTTAAATCTATATACTTTTAAGCATTAAGAACAAATAAAATCTTTTAAAGAATAAATAAGAAATTAAATTCTGAATCTTTTACCCAATAATTTTATAGGATTTGTACCTTAATTTCATTTGAAAAAAATACTGAAGAATTTATAGGTAATTGATTTAATTTTACAATATTTAATATAGCATTAACAATCAACAAAGACTACCTGCTCAATAAAGATTTTGGGGAGGAGGGTTTTGAGGTATAATTTATACTCTTTCAGGTTGTATAGGCCTGTGAGTTTGGATATATAGTAATGAAATCATTACCACACCTGAGAAAAAATATTCCCATCACCTCAGAAAGTTCCCTCGTACACCAGTTTAACTCAAAAATGTCTTTGAGAAAATGTGGAAATTTACTAACTTTTCTATGAATTTCATATTTAAACATTTAAGGAATAAAAGGTTTATTTAAATGATGTTGAAAATTAAGATAATAACCTTCCATTCATAATTGCGATTTCACTACCAGACACACTGTTGCAATGGTGAATTGCTTAAATTCCAGGAAAATTATTTCTGCTTAGCTCCTTCAACAAAAGAATACTTTAAAATAACGTAGTATCATTTTGAAGTATTTTATCTTTGAATATTGCAGAAGAAAATTCCACAAGACAGAGTGATGATTTGGGAAGCCAGTTTACAGAAATTTTCATTAAGCAGCAAGAAAATGTCACTCTCCTGTTATCTTTATTAGAGGTAAATAGGAATCTTCATATTTTTATCATCTTAATAACCTCTTTTGTTGCCTTTTTCTTGTGTTATTGAAGAAACAGCATATACATACCATTTTAAGGTATGTAAGTTTATTATATCATAGCAAAAGAGTCATGCATGTTTCAAGAAATATATCGACTATTAAAATACTGTGCTTCTCACCTCATTTCTGTTTTATAAAATAACTTTTGAATCTTTTTGATCAGCTTATATTAACTATGTTCTTACTGCTTTTTGTTTCTTCCTAAGTCACTTTTTAAAAGATTGCTAAATTTCAATTCTTTATTCATTAGTTTTTGGTACCACTAGTTGAAGAAAATGTTTTTCTTGCAAATGTGAATTATAGATGTTAAATATTTTCAATGCTTATGTTGCAGGAATTTGATTTCCATGTCCGCTGGCCTGGTGTGAAGCTTCTTACTTCTCTTTTAAAACAACTGGGGCCTCAGGTGCAGCAGATTATTTTAGTCAGTCCCATGGGTAAGTGACTCCCTTCCTTAAATTATTTTGATTAGAAAAAGGAAGATAATTTCCTAGAAAGGAGACTGAAATCGTATGTTAATAAATTATTTATAGTTTGAATCACTATTATGTATTTTTCACATGGTTATTTGTTCTAGGTGTTTCCAGATTGATGGACTTATTAGCGGATTCCAGGGAAGTTATACGTAATGATGTAAGTTGAATTTGAAAAAGGAGTCCAAGAATATGCAGTTTTTTTTTTCTCTGTTTGCAAATGGAATCTTTGTTGACCCTTATTCAAAGCTATAAGAAGTTAAATTTTCAAAGTTGGTTATAGTAATCAGTCATTTAGGCCTTTCAAGTTATGTATGAGGCCATATATTTCTTAGTTTCCTGCTTATCCAGTGTTTTGGATTAGACAAACTATTTCTTTTATGCAGTTATTCTTTGTCCCACCCTCTTCTGAAAGTTTATATTGACTTAACCTCCAGAATTCCCTTTCCTCCCAACGAAGAAAGGAAAGGTTCCTAACGTTGAACTGTATAAACTTAATAAAGCATCATATTTGGAATCCTCTTTCTCAGTTGATTTAATATATTTTTCAAAGACTTTTTCTTGATAATTTTTATTTAACTGGGGAGCATAAGTCACTGTGGACTTAACGGTCCACTCTGATTTAATATAATATTTGCATATGTTTGTAGCTTTCATATTGATGCCCTATTGTTTTGTTTTTTTGAACAATTTTCTTTGCTGTTACCTACAACTTGACTAAAACTCTGTAGTACTTTAGGCAGCAATTGGAAAATCATTTTAAATTCTGTGATTAGGATATCATACCAAGCTGATTAAATCTTCATATTTGCAGTGAGAGGCCCAAGTCCGAAAGAGACCAAGTAACTTGTTCTTTGTTAGCTGTCTTATTTGTCTGTGTTCTTGTGGTGCCTTGTCCTATTTTTCTCATTTTAAGTGCTAGTAAATGTCATTTGGATTGTCTGTATCCCTACAAAACAGAACAAAATTGAAGTACACATAGACAATTCTTAAGTTTATATTCAAAAATTTTTTTGTTTATATGTCAATACCGTATTAAAGGTGGTGAAGTTATCATAGCAATGTAACTTATGAAGACTATTTTTTGTTCCTTAGTATTTAAATTTTATCTTTAAAAAATTGAATTATTTAAATGGGCATGCATCTATAAGAAATTTTGAGCATCTTTCTTTAACTAAAATGTTACTATATATCTTGCAACTAAGTTTCTATTTTGTTCTCTTGGCCCTCAGTTTAAGAGGGTATTGTGTAAACCATTTGATAGATAATTCAAATCTATTAATTTGAATATTTTGTAGATGCTACTGTCAGTTATATTATGTAATTAACTTATTATAATATACACCAATTGACACCAAGCATTAGCAGGCAGAGACAACTGATTGGCACCTCTGGCACTTCTTACTGATTTCCTGGAATGATGTACTACATTTTCTTCTCTTCTGTGACTTTTCTTTATCCTTCTTTGAAAATTCTTTTTCTCTCTCTTTTTAATCAACTTTTAATTGCACTTAATAACAACTGGAGACATTGATTAGCCTCCCTAGAAGCAAGCACATGGCAATGCTTCTTAAACCTACTTTTTTGAATATTTGAACATTGATTTTAAATTGGATTTAGAGAATTAGTTGGACATTTATTGTAGGTGCACTGACACTTTCATTTATATTTTTGTTACTCAATGTTTAGAAAGCAAGTTACATTAGAACAATTGAAAAAACCTTAGGCAGTAACCACCAGCTCACTTCCATGAAATGGACTATTTGTACTTCCATCCTTTTATTTTTAATCTTTTATTATGATAAATATAAACATCTGTACAAAAGCGGAGAGAGCACTCATAAACACAGCACCCAAACCCGACAGTTATCAAGTTTTTGTAATACTTCTTTCTTCTGCCTCCATCTCTTTATTTTTGGATAGATTATTTAAAAGCGACCAGGCAATTAATATATTTTAACCCTTTATGTGCTCCAGTATGCATGTTCTAAAATTATGATTTTAAAGTGATTTTCAAGTGTCTTGTAAAGGTTATATTCACTAAACTTCATCTTTCTTCTCCACAAGGGTGTCTTACTACTACAGGCACTAACAAGAAGCAATGGAGCAATCCAGAAAATTGTTGCTTTTGAAAATGCTTTTGAGAGACTATTGGACATTATTACAGATGAGGGGAACAGTGATGGAGGTATAGTATGAAGAGATTATTTTAAAGAGATTCCTTTTGTACTTAACTAAATTGATAACTTCTAGGGAGTGCAACTGGAAAATGAGATGGGAACCCATACTTTATACTCTTTCTTTAACTATGGTATGTTGAAGTAAAGGTTTCTTTTTTATTTATTTTGTTTATATTTGTGGGGTTTCTGGAATCTAGGTGGATGTCTTTCTTCCATTCTGGACAGTCTTAAGCTTTATCTCTTCAATAAAATCTGCTTCTGCTACATTTTCTCTCTTCCATCTTCCTGAACTTAGATTCAATTCATGGTTATCTGGTTTGACTCTTACTCTGTCTTCTTACTTTCTCTTCTGTGTTTTCTTTTTATCTTTCCAGTCTACATTTGGATTATTTCTTCTGGACTATTGTCCATTTCACTGATTCTCTCTTCACCTGTTTGATCTATTCAACCTGATCACCCAGTTTTAATTTTTCTTTTTAGAAGTTTTGTTTGATTCTTTGGCACACCAGCTATGTAAATTTAATAATCTGTTGCCTGCAGATATTTTTAATTTTACCTTCTGTTTCTTTGAACTTAGGAAGTATAATTATTTCTTAGTCTCTGTTTAATAATTTCAATATCCTAAGGTTTTGGGTATTGTTTTGCTCTACTGGTTTTTGCAAGTGGTACTGTGTTGTTTTTGCACTTAGTTATCTTTGCCTGTGCTTTAATCATTGTGATAAGCAGAATTATTTAAAGGAATTTAGTCTAGGATGAAGGCACTTACTTTCCAAGAAAATATATGTTTGTTTCTGCCAAGCCCTGTAGTTGGAGTTTGTTTGGGACAACCTTAATTCAGAATCAAGGTTTGGGATTTCTTGATAAAACCCAGGCTGCAGACTTGTGAGGACTGACTAACTTTTGATTAAGTCTCACCCTAAGGGTATAGCCATTTGAGGTCCCAGATTACTGGATAGAGAGTTTTCTAATGGACTCTCCACCTTGTATAAGCCCTTGGCTTTAATTTATTTTCCTTTTCCTCAATGTGACTGTCAGTAAGAAAGTTTCAATTTAGTCAAGAAACGTACCCCTGCCAAAGCTACTTTTTATGCTTATTTACCTGTCTGGATATCCATTTTCACTTCAGTTTTAGCCTGCTGAACCATCAGCTCTTCATTGCTTTTAAGCTTCTTTTTTTAAGTTCAGTATTTTGTTTTTAATGAGAGTTGACCCAGAAACCTAGCACTAGGCTAGCAGGAGAAAATGAGATCTGTTTGCACCAGTGAAACCGTCTGATCCTGGTCTTTTTTATTCATTCATTCATTTATTCATTTATTTTGGCATGGGCAGGCTCTGGGAATCAAACCCAGGTCTCCAGCATGGCAGGTGAGAATTCTGCCACTGAGCCACCATTATACCACCCACCCTGGTCTTTTTGTTGTTGGGAAGATTGTGATTACTGATTCAAACTTTTGTTAAAAGTCTGTGGAGGTTTTCTGTTTCTTCTAAGTCAGTTTAGGTAATTTGTATATTTGTAGTAATTTGTCCATTTCATCTAGATTACTTGATTTTTTTGGTGTACAACTATTCATAGTATTCTCTTATAATACTTTTAATTTCTGCAAGATTGATAATAATGTCCCCCTTTTCATTTCTGATTTTAGTTATTTTGATCTACTCTTTCTTTTTCTTTGTCAATCTAACTAAAGGTTGTAAATTTCATTGATTTTTCCAGATAGTCAACTTTTGGTTTTGTTGAATCTCTCAGTAGCATTTCTGTTTTTTGTTGCATTTATCTCTGCTGACATCTTTCCTTTTTAAATCAGATGTGGATAAACTGACCTTTTTATTTGTTTGTTTCTCTTCGTTCATTTTTTGTGTGTTTTTTTTAATTTAACTTTTTTATTGTATAATATAACATACATACAAAGCAAAGAAAGAGAAAGCAATAATTTTCAAAGCACTTTTCCATAAGTAGTTATAAGACAGAGCCCATTCCATCATCTTAGATTTTTTCCTTCTACCTGCAGTCGAACATTGGAGGCAAGAAGTAATTTTTTTTTATCATCATAATTGACTTTTTTTCTTTTTTGTAAAATAACATATATACAAAAAGGGAATAAATTTCAAAGTACATCATAACAGTTGTAGAACAGATTTCAGAGTTTGGTATGGGTTATGGTTCCACAATTTTAGGTTTTTATTTCTAGTTCCCTTAAGATACTAGAGACTAAAATAAATATCAGTATAATGATTCAGCAATCATAGTCATGTGTTAAACCCTACCTTCTCTATATAACTCCACCATCATGCTTGATCTTTCTGTACTGCTCTTTAGGGGTATTTGGGCTGTACCCAGTCTAACCTTTTCATGTTCGAAAATATGGGGTAGAAAGATGGAACTAGCTGATTTTTTGGAGAGGCCTTTCCTGTCTAGGTTTCAGGACTTATCTGGTCCTGGGACCCATATGAAGGTTTTAGGTTTCTGGAAAGTTACCCTAGTGCATGGAATCTTTGTAGAATCTTATATATATTACCCTAGGTGTTCTTTAGGATTGGCTGGAAGGGTTTTGATTAGGGTTTGGCAAGTTATGATTGGTAGCAATGTCTAAGTGAAGCTTGCATGAGTGATGTCCAGAGTAAACTCTCTGTACTACTGATACCTTATTTGTTATACTTCTTTTACCCCATGGTGCCAGAGCCGGACTCATCCCTGGGAGTCATCTCCCACACCGCCAAGAAGACTTCTACCCCTAGATGTCATGTCCCACATAGTGAGGAAAACCATGATTTCACTTACAGAGTTGACTTAAGGAGAGTAAGGCCACATTTGAGCAACAATAGAAGTCCACCAGAAGTAACTGTTAGGTATACCTATAGATAAGGTATGTTTCTTCGCTACATACATTAGCTTCACAAAAGTAAACCTGAAGATCAAGGGCTTGACCTATTGATTTGGGTAGTTCCTCATATTTGACCCAGTATCAGGGGTTTCCCTGGTGATGAAGTTCAGTTGTTCCATATTTTTTCTCCCATCCTTCGAGGGACTTTGCCAATACTTTCTGATTAGCTGCTTCATTTTTTTCTAGGGTGTATCCAGGCATTATATTAAACTATGTAGGATTAAAAGCCCTCATTCTTACTCTGGGTCCCTGTGTTTTGAGTTTAAATGAGCTATCCAAACAGGTTGAGTTAGATTATGGAAAATTTAGGTTCCAAACAGGTTGAGTTAGATTATGGAAAATTTAGGTTCCGAACAAAATAACCCTTTCTTCCTTTGGTCTCAAAGAGTGTGTGAGGTTCTAGAATATAGATTATGTCTTCCTTAACCTTATCTTGTGAATTACCTTAATCCTGACCTGATCAGCTTCATTCTTATCTCTAAATACCAGGTTATATTTACATAAAACAGTCTCTCAGAATCCAGAAATAATAATTACCACTCTAGGCTTAATGTGACTGGCACCCTCAGCACAGGTGTGGCCACTTTGCAATCATTCCATTCCTCACTCAGGAAATACTGGTAATGAGTTGACCGTCACCACCAGTGGAATCAAGAAACCTGAAAACAAGGCCATGGTGGCTCAAAGGTTCAATTCCTGGTGCCTGCCCATGTAAAAAAAAAAAAGAAACCTGAAACAGCTGTGAACGGCAGGTGGTCTCCCATCCAAGCCCGAATCTCACCTGACCCTGCTGCCCAGATGTGAAGTCTGTAGAGCCATAAGGGGCCTCAGTCTTCTTCACTTGCTGCAGGCAGGGCTCTGGGGACTGTCCCACCTCCCCATCCCCATTTGGGAGATAGTGCAGTTCCGGGGCCCAGTCCCATGTTAGTGGCACTGGGTCTTGAGATTGAGAATTGTCATGAGTTTTCTGACATGATCTCTGCCAGTGACCCTCTGATCCACAGTTTAAGCAAGGCCCTTCAGGGATACAATTTGGGTGATCTCAAGGAGACAGGATGCTTTTAACAGCAAGTGCAATAAGCTGAGCCTATTCTCTCATTTTCTGCTTACCTCTCTTTGCTTTCTCCTCCTCCTGGCCTTGTCCTTAATGTTAAAGACAGAAAAGGCAGTTTTGATAGGTCATTACTTGTGGGCCCATGGAGAACTTATGCAGCTTTCTCTGAATATCAGAGGCAGACTGGCCTAACAAAATCTGAGTCCCTGGAATCTAGCTTATAGTAGTGTACCTATTGGATTTCTAGTAACACTCTCTGGAACATGGCCAGGTTTTTCTCTTTCTTGTGAGTGATCTCCCTTTGCTTATTATAATTAACTGGCTTGGTGATATATTTTCTCATGCCTTGTAGCAAACAAGTTTTAGAAGAGATCATCAAGAAGATTTTTTCCTCTAACAGGAATTGAAACATAGACATAACAAAAGCAATAAGTCCTTCTCAGGTTCTTGTGCTTATAGAGAGCTATAAACATCTGGGCATAGGGAATTTCTGACTACTTTCCCTGTGTTTTACAGACTGGAGAATGGTATTGTAATTGAGAATCCATTGGAGGGCTATGCTTCCCCGTCTTTCAGCTTATATTGATGGTTGGCATTTCCCATTTTCTCTGGAAAAGAAAAAAGAGGAGCCTCGCTTATACCAGTGTGTCTGTGTGGTGTCCCAGTTCACATCAGAGCTGGGTGTTTCCCTCTCCACCAGCCCAGTCACTTGTGAAGATGGGTAGTATAGTCGCCAGGCGTCCCCAGGATGCCTTTCCACAAATGTCTGGACCTATGCTTCCAGGGGGTTTTCTGGGCCTTGCCTGGAAGAATTCCAAGACAGCGTTCTTGAGGAGTCCTTCCTCTCCACTGGTCCAGTCTCTTGGGAACATGGGGAGGGTAGTAAAGTCACTGAGTGTCCCTGGGACAAGTTGACAAGTGTCCCCATCAGACATTCCTCACTGGGAGATGTCTAGACCTACAGTCTTAAAGTGGGGGCACTTGCCCCACCTGAGAGAAATCCAGGACAACACTCCCAGGAATATCTTTGTCCTCTAGGTTTCTTGTTTCCTGAAGGCTACAAAGAGCATGCTTTAGAAGATGGGGTCTCAATAGAGGCTGAGCAATCAGTCTGAAGGGGGGACACTCCCCTTGGGAAGTATCTAGTTCTCTTGGGCCTAAACCAGAGGTGTCTCCCTAGAATGTTAAAGGCAACACCTTCTTTAGTATAAGAATCCTTAGCCTAGAATCCTGTTTTGCAAAAGATGGACTGTTTCACAGGGCATTGAAAAGCAGAGGAGAAAAGAGATTTTCATGGAGGTAGGGGAGAGGACCTTTGTGAGGAGGTGAAAAGAGGAACTGAATCCTGCTGGAAGGAGGGTCTAGGTCCTCAGAGGGGAGGAAAAGAGAGAGTGTAGGGAAGTTTCAGGGAGCTGAGGAGAGAGAAAGAGAGACAGAGAGAAAGAGACAGACAGTTAGACAGCGGGGCTTGATTTAGCTCCCATTGAACTCCTATTTGACATGGTGAGAAGCCCCCAGTCAGGCCCAAAGGACGGTATCACCTGCTGCCCTGAGCCTCCTTGAATCTATGTGGCATAGAGATGGGCTTCTGTCCTGGGGGAGTTGGATCAGAGCCCCGAGATTCCTAGAGACACAAAGTTTTATGAGCACATAGGAGACAATATTAATGAGTCAAGCAAGAAGAAAAAGCAAAATCACATGGCCAAGCCTCCTGGTTGGTACCCTTGACTTCTCAGTTCGGACAGTTGGAGAGAAATGTCTCCTGGCTGGCTCGCCAAAATATGTTGCCAGATTTTGACTTCATATTCTTAGCCATGTGGCAAGAAATAATTCAAGGGCATAGCACAACACAGAATAAACAGGCAAAAAACTTACTGAGAATGCATGTGAGAGGACATGTGTGCACTATTGCAAAGACAGGTGAGAGAGGTGAGAGGCCTCTGCCCTAATTTTTATTATTTCCTTCATTCTGTTAACTTTAGTTTCAGTCTCCTCTTCATTTTCTAATTCTCCAAAACATGCAGTTAGGTTGCTGATTTGAGATCTTTCTTTTGAAATGTAGGCAATTACAGCAATGATTTTTTTCCTCAGCACTGCCTTTGGTTGCATCTTGTAAGTTTTGGTATGTTGTGTTTTCATTTTCATTCATCTCTTAGAATGTTCTCATTTCCCTTATGATTTCTTCTTTTATCTATTGTTTGTTTATAAGTGTGTTTAATTTCCACATATTTATAAATTTTCCAGTTTTCCTTCTGTACTAATTTCTAGTTTCATTCCATTGTGATTGAAGAAGAAATAAATTTTGAGATATGACCTCAGATATGGTCTGTCCTGGAGGATGATCCATGTGCACTTAAGAGGAATGTATAAACTGCTGCTGTTGGGTGAAGTACTCTGTGTATGCTGTTAGACCTAGTATTGTTCAGGTCATCTGTTTCCTTATTGATCTGTATCTAAATGTTCTATATATTCATTATTGAAAGTAGTATATTGGAGTTTCTGGTCAATCATATCGAACTATTTCTCCCCTCAATTTGGTCAGTACTTGCTTCATATATTTTGTTTCTGTTATTCAATGCATTTAAGTTTATAATTGTGATATCTTCTTGATGAATTGACCTTTCATCAACAAATAATGTTCTTCCCATCTCTAGTTTGACTTCTGTCTCAGCTTTTGACTTAAAGTCTTATTTAATCTGATAATACTTAGGCCACCCCAGCTTTTTTGGTTTCTGTTGACATTGGATATATTTTTTCATCCTTGCACTTTCATCCTTTTTGTATTTTTGAATCTAAGATGAACTCCCATTAACAGCATAGTTGGATCATGCTTTTTTACCCGTTCTGTCACTCGGTCTTTTAGAGAGTTTAATCCATTTTGTAACTTATGCTTTTTCCTCCTCATTTCCTCCATGGCTACCTTCTTTTGTGTTTAGTTGATCTTTTGAAGTAAACCATTTTGAGTCTCTTCTCATTTCTTTTTCTGTTTACTTTTTACATTTTTATGGGGGTGTGGTTACTGTGAGCTTTCCTTTTTTTTTTAACCTTTTTTTTTTAATTATATAGTATAACATATATACAAAGCAAAGAAATAATACAATAGTTTACAGAGCACTCTCCAACAAGTAGTTACAGGACAGATCCCAGAGTTTGTCATGGGCTACCATACAATCCTCTCATATTTTTTCTGCTAGCTGCTCCAGAATATAGCAGACTGGAAGGCTTAAATGTTTTTTTATCATCACAATCGACTTTTTTTCCTTCTTTTTCTGTGAAAAATAAATTATATACAAAAACCTATAAATTTCAGAGCACAGCACAACAATTAGAACATATTTCAGAGTTTGACATGGGTTACAATTCCGCAGTATTAGTTTTTTACTTCTAGCTGCTGTAAAATACTGGAGACTAAAAGAGATATCAATTTGATGGTTCAGCATTCATATTCATTTGTTAAATCCTGTCTTCTCTGTATAACTCCACCATCACCTTTCATCTTTCCATCCCTCTCTTAAGGGGTGTTTGGGCTATGGCAAATCTAAATTTTTCATATTGGAAAGGTCTACCATTAATGTGGGGTAGGGAGATGAAACTATATGATGTTCTGGAGAGACTGAGCTAAGTTTTAGGATTTATCTGGACCAGGAACTCATCTGGAGGTTGTAGGTTTCTGGAAGGTTACTCTAGTACCTGGAACCCTTGTGGAATCTTATATATTGCCCTAGGTGTTCTTTAGGATTGGCTGGAATGGGCACGTAGTGGAAGTGACACGGGGCGTAGTGGAAGTCCCTCCAGCGGCAGTGTTGTGCTGTGGGGAAGAGAGACAAATTTGTAAACCCCGGAGCAAGGTTCTGCTTGCCCCAGGTTGCTGCTGCGCGGAGACCCCGGGGTGAAGACACTTCACCATGTCTGACTAGGCACCATTCTAGGCCTTACAGTTGGAAGATTGTCTCAAAAGCATGAAACATCAGGAGGCAGAACCTTCAACTGAAGACGTGGGGAATAAGAAAGAAGGGAAATACATTAAACGGAGTCATTGGACAGAATAGCAGTGAGATTCACTTCGAGGTGAAAATGACAACACATCTCAAGAAACTCAAAGAGTCATACTGTCAAAGAACTGGCTGGAATGGTCCTGGTTCGGGGTTGGCAGATAATGATAGGTAGCAAGGTCTATTTGAAGCTTACATGAGAGCAATGTCCAGAGTACTCCTCACTCTATTTGAAGTCTCTCTGCCACTGATACTTTGTTAACGCTTCTTTTCCCCTTGTTGGTTGGAATGTAATTGATCCCACAGTGCCAGGTCTGGATTCATCCCTGGGAGTCATCTTCCACATCACCAGGAAGACTTTCACCCCTGGATGTCATGTTCCACATAGTGGGGAGGGCAATGATTTCACTTGCAGAGTTGGGCTTAGAGAGACTGAGGCCACATCTGAGCAACAGAAGAGGTCCTCCAGAAGTAACTCTTAGGCATGCCTATATATAGTCTAAGTTTCTCCTCTACCTACAGAAGCTTCTCAAGAGTAAGCCTCCTGATCAAGGACATGGCCTGCTGATTTGGGTGTACCTAAAGTTTGACACAGTATCTGGATTTCCTGATGATAAGGTTTAATAGTTCCATGTTCTTTCTCCTAACCTTTAAGGGACTTTGTCAATACTTTTTGAATATCTGCTTGATATACTCTAGCATGTTTCCAGGTATTACAATAATCTACACAGTATTAAAGGACCTCTTTCTTATTCTCTGCTCCCTGTGTTTCAGTTGTTCAAATGAGCTATACAGATAGGTTGAATTAGATTATGCACTGTAGAAAATTTCAGTTCCAGACCAAATAAACCTTTCTTCCAATGGTCTCAAAGAGTATGTGTGGTTCTAAAATACAGACACTGTCTTCCTTACCCCTATGTTCTGAATTACTTTAACCCCAATCTGTTTGGCTTCATTCTTATCTCTAAATATCAGTTTGGGCTTTACATTTGAGAGCCTAAATCCACAACGATCCTGTTTGAATTTATATTAACTTCAATAGCATACACATTTCCTGTTCTTACACCACTCTGCCCCATTTATGTTCTTAAAACAGATTACATCATTGTACTTTGTGCCCCCCCAGAAACATGGATTTTTGAGTATTTTATGCATTTTTTATCACATATGAAATAAAAAGTAGAGTTATAAGCCAAGAATACAATAATCCTGGCATTTGTATTTACTCATGTAGTTACATTTGTCATGGATCTTTATGTTTTATAGCTTCAAGTGATTGTCTAGTGTCTATTCCTTTTATCATGAAGTACTCATTTTAGCATTTCTTATTGGGCAGATCCAGTGTTAACAAACTCCTTCACCTTTTGTTTATCTGGAAAAGTCTTGAGTTCACTGTCTTTTTTAAAAATATTTTTATTGAGAAATCTTCACACAAATACATTCCATACAATCAGTAGCTCACAGTATCATCACATAGTTGTTTATTCATCACCATGATCATTTTTGAACATTTGCATCACTTTAGGAAAAGAAAAAAGGAAAAACTCATACATACCATACCCCTTATTCATCCCTCTAACTGACCACTAGTATTTCCATCTACCCAATTTATTTTACCCCTTGTCTCCCCTATTATTATTAATTTTTTTTATCCTTTTTTATTTTTTTAGTTTTTTTACCCATCTGTCCATACCCTGGGTAAAAGGAGCATCACGCCCAAGGTTTTCACAATCACACAGTCATATTGTAAATATTGTATCTTTATGTAATCATCTTTAAGAATCAAGGCTACTGGAACAGAGCTGAACAGTTTCAGCTGCTTCCCTCCAACCACTCCAGTGCACCACAAACTAAAAAGGAATATTTATATAGTACGTAAAAATAACCTCCAGAATAACCTCTCAGCTCTGTTTGAAATCTCTCAGCCACTGAAACTCTTTCATAGTCTTACACAAGTTGGTTTTGTGTTGTCACTCTCCTTCAGCACTTAGCCTGGCCTATGATATACTGAGCCTATAGATCATCCCAAGGTGAGTCGTTAGGGTTGTCTCAGGTCTTTTCTGTGCATGAGTCTTGCCCTGGTCATGTGCATGGCCTTCAAAATTCCTCAGTATGCACAAATGTTCATGAATGTCCTCATTTCCCCAGAAAGCTCTCTTTGTACCTTTTTCTCTATTTTATGTCTCACCTACAATCTCATCCCAGATAGCTATCATTTGCTTATGTCTTAGCCACTTTTCCACACTGCTTTTCTGTCCCGATTGTGCTCCAGGTTAGGCAGATTAGAGGAGCTTCTTGAGTTATGCTTTCGGGTTGACACCAGATGTTGTAGAACAGACATACATAAACACTAAAATTGCTCATTTGGTGTGCTCTGCTCCTCCCATAACCAGATACCCAGGACGTGCACTGGGGTCCCAGAGTGCTGTCCCATAGCGGACAGCCAAGCCAGGAAGGCATGGAATCAGGGAAGGTAATTGTGCACTAATCTGTTCTACTAGTTTTAGGTTGTCCTTTCCTTGATTCAGCATTGATTTAGTTGCTGTCTACCTTTGACTGTTTTGTAGAGTTCTGGGGGATTCTCTGAAATCTGGAACATTCTCTAGATTGAGTTCTAGGGTTGATTGTTACAGCTTCTGCTCATTTTTCAATGTTTCTATGGGCCTGAGTGCATTTCGAGCTTCTTTTCTTGCTAGTATCACTCCTCCTTTTCAGTTCTTACACCACTTCTTTCTTTTCCTTTTGGTTTTATTGCATTTAGTAGAGTATGTAGTACATATATACATGCTTTCTGGTTTTGTTTTTTTTTTGGTGGGGTGGGGGTGGGTGGGTGCATGGCCAGGCCCTGGGAATCGAACCCGGGTCTCTGGCATGGCAGGCAAGAATTATGACACTGAGCCACTGTTATACCGCCCTATAGTACAATATATAATAGTGACTTTAACAACAATGGTGATAATGTTTTAAGATTAAGTATGATATGATTTTTGCTAAGAGTTTTTAATCACCAATAAATGTTAAATTTTAGTAAATTTTTCTGCTTCTGTAGAGATTATTAGATGTTTTTTTTCTCCTTTAGTCTTTGAGGACTTTTTCTTTAAAATGGTAGAAACTGAAACTCATGTAAATTATATATAGAGAGAAGATTAAAAAATATAGGATAGTAGACATTAGTTAGTGGTACATAATTCCTGAAAAGAGCAAGAAGGAATGAAATCTACAGTAGAGATGCAGAAATGACTTTAGATAGAAGCATGTCTTTCATCCTAACACAGGGAAGGAAGGCATAGGGAAGTTGCAGGTAGGTTTTAGTGTATTTCCTGACAGGGAGATGAGTTGAAGGCAGATCATATGCTAACAATGAATGGGGGAAGATATACAACTGAGGATTATGGAGAAGGTTTCAGATAGTCATTTGAAGAATAAGAGAGCTGGCTGACTGTTATAATTGGTATGATTTCCAGGCAGAGATGAGCTTACCCCATTGAGGATATTCATCATGATTTTACAGTAGTGCAGAGTGCTTGATTATGTGAATTTTTCCCCCACAGAGGTACTCTGCTGCCTAGGTACAGATATGGAGAAGTCAGGCGGTTTTTCATAAGGTTGGGCCTTTTCCAGAAAAATTCTGTGAAAAAGCAATGAGATAACAGGGCTTAGGATATTATGTGTAGAGTGGAGGAAATGATGATCTAAATTTTAACTAGACAGGGAAGGAAGTAAAGGCAGATTTTCAGAAAAAGGTTAATGGGTTGAAAGTCTCAAGGAAATCATTGAACAGGTATGTTGAGAATGCTTGAGCCAGAAAGGTGGTTTTTAATAAAGAGTTGAGGTCAAGGAACTGAAAGGTCTAGGTATTAGATTCTGAGTTGTCACTGAAGTTGAAATCATCAAGAGTAACAGCAGAACTTGGAGAAAGATGAAAGACTTCAGTGAACAAAGAGTAGTGGCCAATAATTTGTTACATAACTGCAATGTGAAGTGGTAGGAGGTGGTAGAGCCAAGTGGCTTGAACCTCAAGGGAAAAGGAAGTTCTTAAAGGGGGGGTCTGAGAACTATGGTCTCCAGAAAGTACATTGGGCTGGGAGGATCATAGATTAAACATCCTGCCTCTAAGATATATCATATGGAGAGAATGAACTTATTTCATTTGAAAAGGTTCCAAGATAAGGAAGGTTCTTTAAAGAAAAGGAAGTAATTGCAAGTATGGCAAGTTTTATTAACCATTATTTGGGTGTTTGAGATGGTATAATGAAAAGGTTTAAAAGAAGATTAAATAGGGGAGAGGAAGTTCAAAGCATTAAGAGATGAGAAAATGGAATGTCAATATCATAAATAACCAAAGAAGTGTAAATTTTCAAAAGAAAATGAGATTTAAGGCAAGATAGAATTAGCTAGTCTTTAGGGTTGCTGAGACAAGTTACAATGGTTCCCTCTAGGAGATTGGATCATTAAAAGTCACTTTGCACACTGGAAGAAAGACCTAACTGTGTTGTGAAAGCTTTAACATTTTTTTTCCTAGAGACTTCAGATAGCCCTAATAGCAGATGTTATTTAATGGATATTTATGATCTGCATAAGAGGCAGAGGTGAGGATCCATGTGGTTTAGTAATATGAGTTAAAGAAACCTCTAATTTGAAGAGCTCAGGACTGATTAAATAAAGCAGGGATTCCTTTTTTTTAAAAATATTTTTATTGTGATATCATCACACACATCTAAAGTGTACAATCAATGCCTCATCATGTAGTTGTGCACTCATCACCATGATCATTTTTAGAACATTTGCATCACTCCAGAAAAAAAAAATACATAAAAAGAAAAAACTCATATGTCCCATACCCCTTACCCCTCCCTCTCATTGACCACTAGTCAATTTTTATTTAGTCTACCAATAAAAAAATCTACCCAACTTTTATTTAGTCACTTATCCCCCCTATTATTTGTTTGTTTTTTTACCCATATTCTTTTACTCGTCTGGCCATACCCTGCATAAAAGAAACATCAGACAAAAGGTTTTCACAATCACATAGTCAGGTTGTAAACATTTTATCTTTATACAGTCATCTTCAAGAATCAAGGCTACTGGAATACAGTTCAGTAGTTTTAGGTACTTCCCTACAGCCACTCCAATACACCATAAACTAAAAAGTGATATATATAGTGCCTAAGAATAACCTGTAGGATAACTTCTACTGTTTGGGTAGTACTTTCCTTTTCCGTTTTGCCTTTTGTATTTTATGTGTCATATCTAATTCTCCTTCTTTCTACACTCTTCTCCACACCTCTCTCTTCTGTCTTTTTGAGTGCTCCGTTTAGTATTTCTTGCAGAGCTGGTCTCTTGGTCACAAATTCTCTCAGTGATTTTTTTGTCTGAAAATGTTTTAATTTCTCCCTCATTTTTGAAAGACAATTTTGCTGGGTATAGAATTCTTGGTTGGCAGTTTTTCTCTTTTAGTAATTTAAATATATCACCCCACTGTCTTCTCGCCTCCATGGTTTCTGCTGAGAAATCTACCCATAGTCTTATTGGGTTTCCCTTGTATGTGATGGATTGTTTTTCTCCTGTTGCTTTCAAGATCCTCTCTTTCTCTTTGACCTCTGGCATTCTGACTAGTACGTGTCTTGGAGAACGTCTATTTGGATCTGTTTTCTTTGGGGTGTACTGCACTTCTTGGATCTGTAATTTTAGGTCTTTCATAAGAGTTGGGAAATTTTCAGTGATAATTTCTTTCATTAGTTTTTCTCCTCCTTTTCCCTTCTCTTCTCCTTCCGGGACACCCATAACATGTATATTTGTGCGCTTCATATTATCATTCAGTTCCCTGAGTCCCTGCCCATATTTTTCCATTTTTTTCCCTATAGTTTCTTTATCTTGTCGGATTTCAGATGTTCCGCCCTCCTGTTCACTAATCCTAACCTCTGTCTCTTGAAATTTACCATTGTAGGTTTCCATTGTTTTTTTTCATCTCTTCTACTGTACCTTTCATCCCCATAAGTTCCGTGATTTGTTTTTTCTGACTTTCTATTTCTTCTTTTTGTTCATTCCTTGCCTTCTTCATATCCTCCCTCAATTCATTGATTTGGTTTTTGATGAGGTTTTCCATGTCTGTTCGTACATTCTGAATTAGTTGTTTCAGCTCTTGTATCTCATTTGAATTATTGGTTTGTTCCTTTGACTGGGCCATATCTTCAATTTTCCTGATGTGATTTGTTATTTTTTTTGCTGGCATCTAAACGTTTAATTACCTTAATTAGTTTATTCTGGAGATTGCTTTCACTTCTCTTACCTAGGGTTTTCTTGCTAGATGAATTTGTTGTCCATCTGTTCTTTGACCTTCAGTTCCGCTTTTTCAGACCTCTAGCTTAGGTTTTGTATAACAGAGGATAATTTTCAGTTCTTGTTTTCTTGTTTCTTGCCCTGCTTGTATGGTGCCTTTTCCCTCCCCACCCTTAGGAAGGTCTACGTAGGTATTATAGACTCCAGCCTGGTTTTCCTGGACTAAACTGGCCTCCTATCAGAGGGAAGGAGTCACCTGCATCAGTTTTCCCTGGGGGTGAGACCCAGCAGGTTAAATGACTTTCCTGTGAAGTCTCTGGGCTCTGTTTTTCTTATCCTGCCCAGTATGTGGCGCATCTGCCTGCAGGTACCACCAGCAAAAGATGTTGCGGCACTTTTAACTTTGGAAGACTCTCCCTGCTGGGGGCATGGTGGAGACGGAGGAGAGGTTGTAGGCTGGTTTTAATGGCTTCAAATTGCCCAGTCCTGGGGTCTGAATTCCTTGAGAGAGGGATTCCACCTGAGTTGGGTCCACCCCTCCCCTGGGGAAGGCACAGGTGGGAGACAGCCCTGAAAGCAGCCCGTTTCTGCCTATGCCTGGGGCAGTTACAGCCCGAGAAGTCCCACCGCTGAATCCAGAGGCTGCCAAGTCTCCGTAGAAATACAGCCACTAAAACCTCCGTTTTCTCCCCTTTCCTCTTTTTCCATGAGCCCAGTGAGCGACCTCTGCCTTGACTAGATTTAGAGTCTCTTTCCCTTCCCTCTGGGAAGCCGCCTGTGGGGGAGGGGCGTAAGGCACTGACCACCGCGGCTTGGGGAACTCACAGTTTTGGGGGTGCTCGTAGCCGGTCCAGCTGGTCCAGACTGGGGTATGCTGTGTGTCTGGTCACTGATGTAGCCCCGAGAGCTGTTCTGTACTGTTTCTGGTTATTTAGTAGTTGTTCTGGAGGACGAACTAGAACGCGCACATTGCTAAGCCGCCATCTTGGCCCCTCTCAGGATAACTTCTAGACTCAGTTTGAAGTCTCTCAGCCACTGAAACTTCATTTTGTCTCATTTCTGTCTTCCCCCCTTTTGGTGAAGAAGGCTTTCTAAATCCCTTGATGCCAGGTTCCAGCTCATCCCCGGGAGTCATGTTCCACATTGCCAGGCAGATTTACACCCCTGGGAGTCATATTCAATGTAGTAGAGAGGGCAGTGAGTTCACCTGCCAAGTTGGCTTAGAGAGAGAGGCCACGTCTGAGCAACAAAAGAGGTTTTCTGGGGGTGACTCTTGGGCATAATCATAAGCAGGCCTAGCTTCTCCTTTGCAGGAATAAGTTTCATAGGGGTAAACCCCAGGATCGATGGCTCAGCCTATTGAATGGGTTGTCCCTACTGCTTGTGAAAATATCAAGAATTCCCCAGATGGGGAAGTTTAATATTTCCTCCTTTCTCCCCTGTCTCCAAGGGAACTCAAAGCAGGGATTCTTAAAATTTATTTTAAATGTACACTTTAAGCTTTTTATTTTAACATTTTGCATTGTACATTTATGTACTAATCTTTTTATTTAGGGCCAGAACCTTTTTTTTGAATAAGGATATTTCCCATCATGTACAAATTTATCACATTGCATTTTGGGGGGGCTTATACAGTTACTCTTCTTATTTTTAGAATCATATGTCCTGTACTTAATAGGACAGCTGTTTTTGATAACTTGCTTTCGTTTTATGTTTTCCAAAAACTTTAACTTGGTTTCATAAATATAACTTTTTGTACATACTTTTGATCATTTACATGATATTTAACTACTAACAAGTGCAAATAGCATGGTAGATTTGTAAACAGAAGTAATTAATTCTTGTAAACATACAACTCAATTAGGAAAAGAAAAATTGTGTATGTACCTGAGGAGCCTATCAGCTATAAGCTTCCAGTATCAGTCATTATGCTTTACAGGGGAAGTGACGGTCATTGGTTAATCCAGCATTTCATAACAGTAGAAATCAGTGGGAAAGCTTTAACGGTGATAATACTGGCAGCTGTAGTGTTGGTAAAACTGCCCTGGAGAGTGGTATGATGTAAATGGAGAAGAGAAAGTAGGATGAAATACTAGAGAGTAAGGAACCATGAAAGCAAGAGCAACTGGGAGGAATGGCCAGAGAGCTATAAGGAAAAGCAGGAGAGAGTAGTTTTAAGAAAGTGCCAAAGAAGAGACAAAGAAACAACATTGGCAGATGCTTCTTAGAGATCATACTTCTTAGAAATCAAATAAGAATATGATTCATTCAACAAATGTGTACCTGAAACTTTGTCTCTGTCCAGGATAAAGCAGCAAGTAGGACATTCACAAGTTCCTGTTTTCATGAAGTATAAACTAGTGGAGAAGACAAATACTGCATCATAGTAAAAGGAGCAGGGTACTCTAGCCTGGTCACTGGGTCAGGGTAGTCAGTCCTAAAGGTTAAACATTACTGAGGTGAATAAATAGTGGAAGACAGATGTCATTAGAGGGACCTGAGAAAGAGCATGCAGGTGTAGGTTGTAGCCAAAGGAGTGGCAATCAAGGTTCAGAACAGCCAGTCTGCCCTGCCATCCTGAAGAAGTGCTGAGCTTGGAGATTGATTGATCTTTTTAAGAAAGTTTGGGAATTGAATTCTCCTTCAGATTTTATCAGCATTAACACTTCCATTTTATATTCTTTCTCCAGGTATAGTAGTGGAAGATTGTTTGATTTTGCTCCAAAACTTGTTAAAAAACAACAATTCCAATCAAAATTTTTTTAAAGAAGGCTCATATATTCAGCGTATGAAACCTTGGTTCGAAGTTGGAGATGAAAATTCTGGCTGGTCTGCACAGAAAGTGACTAATCTGCATCTAATGCTACAGGTATACTCCCCCTAGGTAGAAATGTGATACGAACTTTGACAGTGATCCTTTCAAAGAAAAGAAAATTGCTCATGTTTAATAAATCCAGTATGTTCAGTTAGTTTCAGGTGGACTTAAAAAAATTTTTTAGTATGGAAATTTGCAATCATACACAAAAATAGAGATTATCCCCACCAAACACACACCCATCCTCACTGAACTTCAGTAGTTATTAACATTTGACTATTTTATTTAATCTTTTGTACGCTTCTCTTATCATACAGTATTATTTTAAAGCAAGTTCAGATATACAGTTTTCTGATGGTTTTTACATTAGGGAGTAGTGGGTTAGATTATTAATTTGCATTTTTGAAATCTGCCTTTAACAATATAGGCTCTAATATTATAAATTTTAATATTCAAAATATTAAGTTCAACAGATAAATTCATTCAATAAACATGTATTTAGAGCCAGGTTCTGCATGCTAGAAAATAAACAATACTGTCACTATCCTTAAGAGTAATAGTCTGAGTCTTAAGTCCAATACAAAAGTTAATTTGACAAATTGATCTGTAATTTTATTCATTTTATGGCAAAAAGCCAAGTTTTAGAAGATAGTAGAAGCAAGAATAGTAGGATCCAAAACAATTTCTGCATCAGAGAAACTTTCAAATTCTTTTAAGTATTTTGCTTATTTACTCCTTTATTGAGTACTCCTCCAAATCTCTTGTTTGTATCACCCTCCTGCTTTTTATATTAACCCTTTAGTGATTTTTGTGGACCTTTGAATATCTCTGAATTGAACTGCATCTCTGAAGTTGTGGACCTCAAAACTGGATGGTTCATCTCGTAATTATACTTTGACTATTGCTATATGCCCTGGGAGTTTCTGTATAGAGTTTGTTGCTAATTAGGGTCACCATATGCCTCAGTTTGCCAGGTAACTATTCATTTTGTAATTACTAATAGCGTACTGCTTTTACTTCAGAAGTATCCTAGGATGATAAATTATATAGTTATCCTATTTAGAATATATCTGAAAGCTGTTAAGAAAGTATTTTGTAGAAGAACATGGTTACAGAGTCTTCTTTCTATTTATACTCCTAGGACTTCATCATTTTTACTTTCGCATGCCAGTTTTGCACATTTCAATAATCTTTTTTTTTTTATATTTTAAAAATAGCATCACCAAGTAGTAAACTTGATATCTTTGCTCAGTACCACTGTCAGAACAATGCAAATTCCTCTAAAAAAGTCATTGCAAAGTTGTGGTTAGAGAGAGTGAGGGGATCTAATGATATCCAAAAACTTACCTATTTCCTCCCAAACAGTGAAAAATTTATTTATTTATTTTTTAATTTTTTAAAAATATAACAACAAACAAAAACATTCTTTACATATGATCATTCCGTTCTACATATATAATCAGTAATTCACAGTATCATCACACAGTTGCATATTCATCATCATGATCATTTCTTAGAGCATTTGCATCAATTCGGAAAAAGAAATAAAAAGAAAACAGAAAAAAATTCATACATACCATACCCCTTATCCCTCCCTTTCATTGATCACTAGCATTTCAATCTACTAAATTTATTTTAACATTTGTTCCCCCTGTTGTTTACTTTTATTCCATATCTTTTACTCGTCTGTCGATAAGGTAGATAAGAGGAGCA
Source organism: Tamandua tetradactyla (assembly GCF_023851605.1). NCBI lineage: Eukaryota > Metazoa > Chordata > Mammalia > Pilosa > Myrmecophagidae > Tamandua > Tamandua tetradactyla. Next base: position 53,644,245 of record NC_135350.1, on the reverse strand, counting down.
TCAGACGCAAGGTTTTCACAATCACACTGTCACATTGCAAAAGCTATATCATACAGTCATCTTCAAGAACATGGCTACTGGAACATAGCTCTACATTTCAGGCACTTCCTCCAGCCTCCCCATTACATCTTAACTAGCAAAGTGATATCTATTTAGTGTGTAAGAATAACCTCCAGAGTAACCTCTTGACTCTGTTTGAAATCCGCCACTGACACTTTATTTTGTCTCATTTTGCTCTTCCCCCTTTCAGTTGAGAAGGTTTTCTCAATCCCTTGGTGCTGAGTCCCAGCTTATTCTAGGATTTCTGTCCCACATTGCCAGGAAGGTCCACACCCCTGGGAATCATGTCCCACATAGAGAGGGGAAGGGCTGTGAGTTTGCTTGTTGTGCTGACTGGGAGAGAGAGGCCACATCTGAGCATCAAAAGATATTATCTTGGGGGTGACTCTTAGGCCTAATTTTAAGTAGGCTTGCCCTATCATTTGCGGGGTTAAATTTCGTATGAACAAACCCCAGGATTGGGGGCTCAGTCTGTTGCTTTGGTTGTCTCCACTGCTTGTGAGAACATCAAGAATTCTCCACTTGGGGAAGTTGAATTTTCCCCCTTTCTCACCATTCACCCAAGGTGACTTTGCAAATACTTTTTGATTCACTGTTCATATCACTCTGGGATTTATTGGGGCATCACTGTGGACAAACCTACAAAATCTTATGCCCTACTCAAGGTTCCATGTATTTAAGGTGTTCAGTTAAGCTGTCCACATAAGTTATATTAGGAACTGTACTAGTCAAAATATGAATTTTGTACCAAATAAACATTTTTGTTTTAGTCTCACATGTAAGTTAAAATTTTAAAATATTAATTACCATCTGTTTTCAACACTCTGCTATATTGAATTGTTCTTCCTCATGCAAAAGCAGTTTTAAATTTGTACATTTAGTCACTATCATTATACATTCTAGGCATTCCTAGATTATACCATCTCAGTCTTTATCGTCTATCTTTCTTTCTGATTTTATTTGTGCCCCCAGTCCTCCTCCCTCTATCATTCTCACATTCAGCTTCATTCAGTGTTCTAACATAATTGTATTACGGTTAGGTTGTATTGTACGATCCATTTCTGAGTTTTTACATTCAGTCGTGTTGCACAATCTGTATCCCTTCAGCTCCAATTACCGAATATCTTACTCTATTTCTATCTCCTGATGGTCTCTGTTAACCAATGAAATTCTCCAAGTTTATTCACTAATGTCAGTTCATATCAGTGAGACCATACAGTGTTTGTCCTTTGTTTCTGGCTAATGTCACTCAGCATAATGTCCTTGTTGTTGCATACTTCATAACTTTATTCTGTCTTACAGCTGCATAATATTCCATCGTATGTATATACCACAGCTGTTTAGCCACTCGTCTTTTGATGGACATTTTGCCTGTTTCCATCTCTTCACAATCAAACAGTGAAAATTTTAATTGCTTAAAGAATTTACTCTGTAAATTATTTTGAAGAAGGTGTCACTTTTAAAAAGTAATGTACTATTTTACCAAATAGTTGGTTATGTATTCTCTACTTTTAAAATGTGAGTAAAATAACTTGCTTTGCCTCTCTTGGTAAAGCTTTTCTCTCTCTGACATGTCTTAAAGAGTGTAAATTTCAAAGCAAAGGAACTGAATTTAATTCATTTTAATACGTCTTCACCTCAGAGGTTGAGTGGTTAGTGCATTCATGACTTCAGAGGTCACAGATAATCTTCTCAACCTGTTAGAATGTTCTTTCTTCATATTTTTCTTTAGGTTTGCTTGTTTTCATATTCTCTGTTATGTACCAAATGAGAGTATATCATTGTTTTCCAGTTTAGATACATACATCTTGTGGTAGCTTGGAAATATGTGCCCCAGAAAAATTGTTCTTAATCTTTTTTTTTAATTAATTTTTTAATTTTTTAAAAAAATAAACACAAACATTCTTAACTTATTGTTCCATTCTACATGTATGATCAGTAATTCACAATATCATCACATAGTTGCATATTCATCATCAGGATCATTTCTTAGATCATTTGCATCAATTCAGAAAAAGAAATAAAAAGACAACAGAAAAAAATTCATATATACCATACATGGTATTTTCAACACTGTACTGTATTGAGTTGTTCTTCTTCATGCAAAAACATTTTTAAACTTGTGCATTCAGTCACTATTGTTACATATTCTAGGCATTCCTAGATTATACCATCTCAGTTTTTATTGTCTATCTTTCTTTATGATTTCATTTGTGTCCCCAGCCCTCCTCCCTCTATCATTCTCACATTCAGCTTCTTTCAGTGTTCTAACATTATTGTATTACAGTTAGGTAGTATTGTGCTATCCATTTCTGAATTTTTACAATCAGTCCTGTTGTACAATCTGTATCCCTTCAGCTCCAGTCACCCGATATCTTACCCTATTACCTCCCTTTTATTGATCACTAGCATTTCAATCTAAATTTATTTTAACATTTGTTCCCCCTATTATTTATTTTTATTCCATTTATTTTACTCGTCTGTTGATAAGGTAAATAAAAGGAGCATCAGACACAGGGTTTTCACAGTCACACAGTCACATTATAAAAGCGATGTCATTATACAGTCATCTTCAAGAAACATGGCTGCTGGAACACAGCTCTACATTTTCAGGCAGTTCCCTCCAGCCTCTCCATTACATCTTGAATAACAAGGTGATATCTACTTAATGCGTAAGAATAACCTCCTTTTTTTTTTCTTCTGAATCATTTATTTAAGAAAATTTTTACATGATACAATGAAGTGTGGTAGGAATAAATCCAGCATCTAAGCATTTCCAATCACCCTCTTTACAGTTTACTTTTGGATGTTACGGTATCCATGGGAACAATGCACGATGGGCTCTGAAAGAATTACACTTGAGTGCTGTAAAGGGACCATGGCTCCAGTTTTTCAGTGAACTCACATTGAATTGTATGCTCTGGTCGAGTCTGCTATCTCAAATTACAAAAACCCCAAGCATGTGGATGACTGCTATTAGAAAGTCTAGCACAAAAAATCATGACCTCAAACTGTCCTCTTCAAAAAAACACCAGTGATTTGTTATTTGAGTATATGAACTAGTATACAGATTTAAAGTCCTGGTACTAAAAATCTGCACTTCAAGAAAACAGTCTGTATTGTTTGTCTTTTTGTAAATTGACATAATATTTTTACTTAAAATATGAAAATACTTCACTAGGAGTCACTGTGAAGTATTTCTGTCACGCCTGGATGACAAAACATGGATCCATGAATCTCAGACCTTGAAATCTAATATATTTATCCTACTGGATTTCAGACTTCTTTGAGACCCATAACTCCTGTTTTCTTTCCAGTTTCTCCCTTCTGGAGTGGGAATGTTTAGCCTGTGCCAGTACCTTCTTGAATATTGGAAGCAGATAACTTGTGTTCTAGGCTCCGTAAGTTCATCAGACAGAGGATTCCCCAGGACAGACCATACCCATAACTGCTTTTGATGAGACTTTGGATTTAGCATTTATTCTGAATGGCTTAAGGCTTTGTGAATGTTGTGATGGAATGAATTTATTTTGCATATTGGAAGAACATGAGTTTTGGGGGTCCAGAGAGTGACTCTGGTGGGGTTTTTTTTGTTGTTGTTTGTTTGTTTTTTACATGGGCAGGTACCGGGAATTGAACCCGGGTCCTGTGGCATGGCAGGCAAGCATTCTTGCTTGCTGAGCCACCATGGCCCGCCCCGTGTTCTTAATCTTAATCCTTTTTGATGGGTGTGAACCCAATGTAAATTGGACCTTTTGATGAGGTTACTTTAGCTAGCTGTTGTTAGTCAACCCACTGTATTTGTTTTAGCAATCAGGGAAACTAAGACACATCCTAGCTGAAATTACTCTTGGTGGCATTTATAATCATAGTTGATTTCTAAGTCACTGAAATTGAAATTGATCTGCTTGGGGATTTTGCACCCAGATTTTACGTATTAAATTTAGGGGAAACATCTTTTTTTAAATTTTTTTATTGTAAACAACAAACATACATACAAATATTTTTGACATGGTTTCAATCACTGGCTCACAATATCATCACATATATTCATCACCATGATCATTTTTTTGAACATTGGCATCTCTCCAGCAAAAGAAATTAAAAAAGAGACAAGAAAAAATTCATACATGCCATACTCCTTATCCTACTCTCTCATTGACCACTAGTGTTTCCATCTACCCAATTTACTTCAAGCTTTGTTCCCCCTATTATTTGTTTATTTCTTATCCATATTTTTTACTCATCTGTCCATACTGTAGATAAAAGGAGCATCAGACACAAGGTTTTCACAATCATACCGTTTCATTGCAAAAACTTTATCGTTATACAGTCATCTTCAAGAAACGTGACCACTGGAACACAGCTATGCAGTTTCAGGCGCTTTGCTCTAGCCACTCTAATTATACCGTAAACTAAAAAAAGGGATATCTCTGTAATGCATAAGAATAACCTCCAGGATTACCTCTCAACTCTGTTTGAAATCTCTCAGCCACTGACACTTTATTTGTCTCATTTCTCTCTTCCCCCTTTTGGTCAAGAAGGTTTTCTTAATCCCTTGATGCTGAGTCCCAGCTCATCCTAGGATTTCTGTCCCACGTTGCCAGGGAGGTTTACACACCTGGGAGTCATGTCTCATGAAGAAGGGGTAGGGCAGTGAGTTTGCTTACTTTTTCAGCTGAGAGAGAGAAGCTACATCTGAGCAACAAAAGAGGTTCTCTGGGGCTGACTCTTAGGACTAATTTTAAGTAGGCCTAGCCTATCCCTTGCAAGGATAAGTTTTATAAAGGCAGACCCCAAGATCAAGGGCTTGGCCTGTTAATTAGATTGTCCCCACTGCTTGGGAGAATATCAGGAATTTTCCAAATGGGGAAGTTGAATTTTTCCCCCTTTCTCCGATTCCCCCAAGGAGACTTTGCAAATACTAATTTATTCACTGTTCAGTTCAAATCACTCTGGGATTCATCCGGTCATCATACTAACCTGGACAAACCAGCAAAATCTCATGCCCTATTCCAGGTCCATGTACTTCATGGTGTTAGCTGTCCATATAAGGGTAACATCTTTTTGAAAGATTTTTTAGTTATGAAACAATTCCATTTTTTTCAAGGAATTACAGTTTTGTAACTAGTCTACTTCCTGTCCCTCTAGGAATCCCTTCTCTGCCATTTTGGACAGATACTGTCAGTGAATCTCAGAAAGCTCATTTTTTATTGTCAGAATTTTCTAATTTTTAACAACTTAATCATATATTATGTTAAAATCTACTTTGATAAGCTTCTATAAATTTCTGCTAGCTTTGTTCTCTCAGATATTACAGGTCTGTTCCTTGTGAGAGTATCTTATATATTTGATTGTTCTCAGTCGTTCTTCCCTGCCTTTTTCTTCAACAAGCTTTCCCACTTCTCTGTCACCTAGAAATTTCATAATTACTTTTTCTTTATTCACATCATCAGTGAAGATATTCAGTTGATATTAGATGATATCAAGGAATTGTTCATTTTTGTCACAATAATGGCATTGTGATTATGTTTTTTAAAAATCCTTATCAGTTAGAGATGCATACAGAAGTATTTATGGGAAAAATGACACATTGCCTGGTATTTGCCTTAGATACTCAAAAAAAAAAAAAAAAGCGTGTGTGTGTGTGAAAGGGTAATATTTTTAAAAAATAAAGCCAAAAAATACCCACCAAAGTATAGCTTGTATTCTAAGGACAGGAATCAGTGGTATATTCATCAGGTCTTTCTCTAGTGACATCAATTTATTAATCACCCCTTTCTAAGAATAGCTGTTAAGCCACACATGAAAACATCTTGTGTTTTGTCCTTACTCAAGGATATAACTATTACCAGTGGTTTTTTTTACCCAAATTCCAGTGATTCCTGGTCACCTTTTTTATTTAGCCAACAATAATAATATTACTTTCAAACCCATCATTTCTTGTTATATTAACTCTCACATGCAGTTCTCTTTCTTAGTGAAGTCACTATCCATGATATACATCAAGTAGATAAATGAAATATTTTAGTTTAGTCTGTTGTATTGTTGATTTCTCAGTTTACTATAAAATAATGGGTATGTTTGTGTAGCACTTTGTCATTAACACAGCATTATCATAAGTATTTCATTTGCTCTTGATATCCCATGGTTTTTTTGGGGGGGAGGGGCTTTTAAAATGGAGAATTTATTAAGTTGCAAGTTTATATGTTCTAAGGTGGTGAAAATGTCCAAATTAAAGCAAGGCTATAGAAATGTCCAATCTAAGGCACCCAGGGAAAGATACCTTGGTTCAAGAAGGCCAATGAGTTTCAGGGTTTCTCTATCAACTGGAAATGCACATGACAACATCTACTAGCTTTCCAGGCTTTTTGTTTCATGAAGTTTCCCTAGGTGTGTTTTCCTTCTTCATTTCCAAAGGTCTCTGGCTGTTTGATCTCTCATGTTTCTCAGGGTGCTTTCTGAAATGTTTTCTCTTTTAAAGGATTTTAGAAGATGGATCAGAATTAAAACATGACTTTTCTAGGGCACAGAATCCCTTGAAACCAGCACAGTTATCAAAAGGAGTGAGTTTGTCACACAGATGCTTAGGAGAAAAGTTGCCTAAATACCCCCTTGTTCTTATGGGGAAGTATCATGGTGGGCATCAGGAACTCCAGTTCAGCCATTAGGTTTATGAAAATCACAAGAAGCTCAGTTGTGCCCTGGCCGTGCTCTGATTAACACAAGAAGTTACAGTGATAGATGCTGATGGGAACAGAGTCCACCAAATGTCTAAATTTCTAGAGAACACTTTCTCTAGGAGCTTCTGGGGGTCCCTCCTGCTCCTGCAAACATGGACTTTGAGTGACTTTCCAGTTTCTAGTCTTCCCATTTTCAAAAAGCAGATTACTGCTTTTCTCTGCCCAAGGCTGTCTTAGAGTTCATTTGAAAGATTTCGTTTTGTTTTATTTTTTAATAGCATAGGTGAAGTGATAAAATGCAAAGTCAAAGTAGATTGAGAAAATTTTTAAATATTGTAATTCCTAGAGTCATCACTAAAAAATAAGAGGAGGCATGTTTAAAATTTCAAGATAGGAGGCAAGAGTACTAAAATATACTCAATCCAGAAGAAAGCAGGAAAGAAGGGACAAAAAGCAGAGAGGACATACAGATCCAAAGAGCAAGGTAGAAGGCTTATTAGTACATTACATGTAAACAGACTAAACACTCCAATTAAAAGACAGAGGTTGTCACATTGGACCAAAACAAGAAGTAAATATTTGCTATTAAAAAGAAACATACTCAAAATATAAGAACATAGAGAAGTTGAAATTAAAAAGATGAAAAAAGGTGTGCCCTATCAACACTGTCATAAGAAAGTTGGAGTGGCTGGCAAACAAAGTAAATTTCAAGATGAGTGATCACCAGAGATAAAAAGGGATATTTCATAAGGATAAATGGGTCAATTCATTAAGAAAATATAACAATTCTTAATGTATCACAAGGTTTTGTACACACAAACATAATTCTGTTTTGAAGTGCAAGATATGCTTAAAATTATTTTGAAGATTTAAGTGCACTAAACAGTTTGGGATTACTCTTCTAGTGTTTCAAAATTTCATGTTCAATTTCAGATAATAGAGTCATAGAATCTTAGATATTTATTAGCATTAAGAATTAATAGAGAAAAAAAACCAATGAGGCAGTTCCTTGTCTAATGTACGAATGTTCTTTCATATCTGCAGTTAGTTGTAGCCTCTCTAAAATTTCTAGTTTAGAACTAGTTTATCATACCCAAGCCATTCTATTTTCAGACTTGTTCTGTTACAAGATGGTTTATCTTTACTTTGATAAAAAATCTACCACCATGCAACTTCTTCATTTGTTCATTTATTGTACATGTACCATGTTATCAATACTGTGCTTGTTGTTTGGGATACAGCTGTGACCAAGACAGTATCCACTCTCTAGGAGTTCACAGTCACCTCAGGGAGACAAAAACTTAAATAGCATAATACTATGTACCATGACAGAACTAGTGCCATGGGAACACAAAAGAAAGAACACCTACATTTGGCTGGCTAGGTGAGGGGTTTCTTCACTAAGTCTTCTTGTTCATGTAGATCAAATTTGCTTCAAGCCTTGATGAATCTTTAAAAGACGAATTTTGCTTTTTGTTCCTCTCGCAGCTGGTTCGTGTATTGGTATCTCCCAACAATCCTCCTGGGGCTACCAGTAGCTGCCAAAAGGCGATGTTCCAGTGTGGGTTATTGCAGCAACTTTGTACCATCCTCATGGCTACTGGGGTTCCTGCGGATATCCTGACTGAGGTAAACCAAATTAAGACAGAGACTGCTCTGTGGAAATTGAAATCAGGAATCTCGGAAGAATTAAGAACTGAAAGAAAAGCATAATAGTTAACCATTTTATATATTAAATTCCTTATTATCTTACTAAAATGTAAATTGACATATAGATAGTATCATTTCTAAAAGGTGTATTCATTCCTCAAATTTTATAGTAGATAAATAATGTTGAAGTTTAGCAGATCCATCCAGGAAGATTTCTCATTAATTCTGTTGTTTTCAAGAGGGTTCACAGTATGGTTTAGGTTTTTAATTTTATGAACAGTTTCATTTAGTCTTATTCACAGTAGTAAATTCTTCCCTGACACATGGTTTTTCTTGTTTCCTACTTAGTTTGTGGAAAAGAAAAGTTTGGTCTATTTAAATTATTTTTTTCTTTTTCTCACATTAACACATGCACATTAAAAGTACAAATAATAGTAAAAATTACTGTTTTCATTTTCACTCTTCCTTAAGTCCCACTCTTCAGAGACATTCTTAGCTCTTCTGTTTTTTACAGCTTTTACTGCTGTTTGTTGATCTATCAAATTTTTTAAAACTTTTTTTTTATTATTAAGCATATATACAAAGTAAAGCAAAGAAAAAAGCAATAATTTTCAAAGCACACTTCAACAAGTAGTTACAGAACAGATCCCAGAGTTTGTCATAGGCTCCCATTCCACTATTTCAGATTTTTCTTTTTTACTGCTCCAAAACATTAGAGGTTAGAAGGAATATTAATATAGTGATTTAGCAGTCATACTTGTTTGTTAAATCCTACCTTCTCTGTTATAACTCCTCTTTCTCCTTTGATCCTTCTTTCACTCTGTAGGGATCTTTGAGCAATGTCCCTTCGGACTTTTTAGAATAGGATGGGGGATGTAATTCATTGATAATCTTGGAGAGGCTGGTCCCTCTGGGCTTCAGGATTTATCTGACCTAGGAACCCTGCGGGAATTACATGTTCCAGGAGAGCAAACTCCGTGTATGAAACCTTTACGGAGTCCTAGTAGGTGTTCTTAGGTATCAACAAGCCTGGCATTGGTTGGGGTTTAGCAGACCGTGGCGATTAGCACTGTCTAACTGAAGCTTACGTAAGAGTAGCCTCCAGAAGAGCCTCTTGACTCCATTTGATCTCTCTTGGCCACTGATGCCTTATTTTTTTTTAACTTTTTATTTTTAAATTTTTTGGGGGTACATGTTCCGGGAATCAAACCCGGGTCTCCCGCATGGAAGGTGAGCATTCTATCGCTGAACTACCCATGCCCCCTGATGCCTTATTTTAATATACTTCTTTTTCCCCTTTTGATCCAGAAGCTGTTTTCAATCCCACCGTGCCAGGGCCAGACTCATCTCCAGGATTCACACCCCATATTGTCAGGAAGATTTTCACTGCTGAATGTTAGTCCTATATCAGGGAAGGGGTAACAATTCTCCTTGCAGAGTTGGTCTTAGAGAAAGAGAAGCCACATCTGAGCAGCAAAGAGGAAGCAGCTGTTAGGCCTCGTTTCCCTACAGAAATAAGTTTTGTGTGACAAGCTTCAAAATCTACAGCTTGTCTTGTCTTCTTGGGAGTCTCCAATGGTTAAGAGGGTACCTGGGGTTTCCCAGATGGGAAGGTTTAATAGTTCCATATATATATATATATCTCCCTTCGGACCCTCAAGGGACTCTACTAGTAGCTTTTAATTATCAGCCCTCCACAATCTGAGATGTATACTGATATTATATTAACCTAAACAGAAGCACAAGACCTCATTCCTGTTCTGGACTCCAGGGATTTGGGTTGTTTAAATGAGCTATCTAGTCAGATTGATTTAGATTGTGTTACAGAAAATTTAGGTTCTAGACATAATAACTTCTCTATTGTGGTCTCATACAGTAGGTGAAAGTCTCTGGTATGTGCACTATCATCTTTTACCCTATATTCTAAATTACCTTAGACCCAGCCATATTGACGTTATTTAAAATTCTAATTGAGGCCTAATCTCTTTTTGGTTATTTTAACTGTTATTACATATAGCTATGCTAATATTCAGGGCTGTAGCACTTCATTTCTGGGTCTTGAGTGTCACAGAGTTACTCAAAGTTCCAGGAAAATACCAGCCCAGTGTTTCAGAATCTAGAAATACATTTATAATTAAAGACTAGGTGTGGCTGCTATAAGGGCTTAACTAGACTCCCATTTTCTGAGTCTTTTCTGAGGGAGACCTTAGCATATTTGTCCTTTTGTTTCTGGCTTATTTTGTATACACGTTATTCCCAAGGTTTATTCAGTTTGTTGTGGGCTTCTTGAAGTAGATATGTTGTCTGGGGTCTTTGAGTTTTTCCAGAGAAGACTTCTCCATTCCTTTGCCTTCCAGTAAGTCAGGAAAGGGACCTGAGTGTTCCACAGTATTTCTTCTGGTTTTGTCTCTCTTTTACTTCACCTTCCTGATACTTGGTGCTTAAAATTGTTGAGCCTGTCATAATTCTATGTGGACAAAATGGCTCACTTCCCACTGATTTTCCTATTTGTGGGCATTTAGGTTATCTTTCCCACTCTGATAAATTGATTACCTCTATCTGCTTTCTGTCTGATTTTTGCTGCAATATCACCTCATTTTCCTTTTGCCCTTATGGTTTAAGGCAAAAAAATCCTTCACTATTATTTTGACAAATTTTGGTAGGAAAAAAGAACTAAATGCGTGTGGTGTTACTTTTAATTGGAAGTCTTAGCTTAATGTTTTAATTTTTATCTTGAGAAAGTGTTAGCAAGTTGGTAATGCTATCACTATTTTTTGTGTGTGTATTGCATTTTTGGCATTATAAACAAAAAACAGAAATTTCTTCTTGGGAAACATGTTTCCTTCCTTGACTTACTTTCCCTAAAAGTTTTTTTTTAACCTTAACAGACCATTAATACTGTATCAGAAGTTATTCGAGGCAGCGAAGTAAACCAAGACTACTTTGCTTCTGTAAATGCACCTTCACACCCACCAAGGTAGGAAAAGGGAAGTATCAAGATTCTTCTGAGGAAGTTAAAAATTTCTTTGGATTGTTAGTATATCTCATATACATATCTATCTTAGTCTTTTAGAAGGTCACTTACGTGGTTTGAAACTAGAAATTATCTGACAACATAAATATGTTGGTATTTAAAAGTGTTGTTTTTGGAACTTAGATATTTTAAAACTTTAGATAACACCTCTTCCACTTTTTAGCTTTGTGCCTTACGTAAGCAAATTACTTCTCTGGCTACAGTTTCCGTTTCTTTGAAATGGGGATGAAAATCCTTAACTTGCTGGTATATTAATTATGATTCTTCAGTCAACCAAAATGACCAATTATTGATTTGTGTACTTGGGTTGTAATGTTTCATTTTGTTCTTTTCTCTTTAACTGCAACAGACCAGCAATTGTAGTACTTCTCATGTCCATGGTTAATGAAAGGCAACCATTTGTATTGCGTTGTGCTGTTCTCTATTGTTTCCAGTGTTTCTTATATAAAAATCAAAAAGGACAAGGAGAAATTGTGTCAACACTTCTGCCATCCACCATTGATGGTAAATAATTTAGTTCTAATTTCTATTTTTTAAAGTAAATAATTGCCAATAAAGTTTTTAACTTGGATCTTTCTATGCTTTAGCCTAAAATACTTTATAGGCTTAAAAAAAAAATCTGCATTCCAAAACCTAAAGAAAAATTTAAAGAACAAGTTTTGGAGTCAGACCAGAGTTTACATTGTAGAATTTCCATTTTTCTTGTAGTGAATCTTTCATTTCTATGTAGGGATAATACTTACTTAATTAGAGATATTGTGAAGATTAATACAATTACCTATATAAAGCATTCATCTCAGTATCTGGCATATAATAGATACATATTAAATAGAAGCTGCTGTTAATTGTAATTCCCACTCTGAAGATAAATTTTATTAAATCATACTTAACATTTTGATGAAGATAAATTTTGTTAAATCATACTTAACATTTTGATTTTACATTCCAGTATAGGTTCGAATTATTAACCCTTTATGGACTCTATTACATTTTATCAGAAATTAGTTCTTTAAATATTTACCTTTTGTAACTTAAACAGCAGTTTGGCAAAAGTAATTGGAAATATCAATAGGCTCATTTTAATTACATAAATCATGGGTTTTTTTGTCAAAAATTTAAAAGTATTTAATTCTATTTTACTAAAATCCATTTTGAAAATAAGGCCCTGGAGATAGTGGAATTATTTAAAATGTGGCATTTCCTTGAATTTGATTTATAAATACAGTTTTCAGTCAAATTAATAATTTTCTGGAGTATCACCAACATCAGTTTGATGCCTAAAGTGTTCTAGTATTTCTTTGTTCTTCTCTTTTTTCTACCAAGATAATCATTCTATTTTTTAAATTTTGTTTTGTGAAGAGCTTTATTGTTTTGAAAGTATTACTTAACACTATTAATTAACAGGTTTAAAAGTATTTTATATTTCATACTATTTGTGTGTTTAGGAAACAACCTGATTAATTTTTTATTTGGCCTACTCTCATGCAGTAGAAATCTAATACATGATTATCATCTTCTTGCCATGTTTGTAGCAACAGGTAATTCAGTCTCAGCTGGTCAGTTATTATGTGGAGGTTTGTTTTCCACTGATTCACTTTCAAACTGGTGTGCTGCAGTAGCCCTTGCCCATGCCTTGCAAGAAAATCCTACCCAGAAAGAACAGTTGCTCAGGGTTCAACTTGCTACAAGTATCGGCAACCCTCCTGTTTCTTTACTGCAACAGTGTACCAACATCCTTTCACAGGTAAAGTATTCTTACTTCTTTCTCTAAGGGGAAGAGAAGTTTCAGCTGTACGTTTTGGTTATGGTCATAAATACATTTAAGAATGTTCTTAGTAGATTTAGATGGAAAGGTAAGAGAGAAGGGCTTATCAAGTTCATTGTAACCAGAAACAGTTGTGTAGAGAGAAAGCAATAAATATTGTTAGAACGACAAGCTTACCAAATAGTTCTTAAGTATGCATCTTGATGGAAACACATGTTCTTTCCAGAAAGATACTGTTTTTGTTTCCTTTTTAAGTCATCCTTGGTGTCCTTGATGTCATTTTCTCTTTTCAGTAGCTGAAATCAGTTTATAATAGTTAGTTTATAAATAGGGAATAGAATAACCTGGTTCACAACTGTATACCTCCCTTTTCCTTTTTCTCTTTCCTTAGAGCAGTTGATTATCAAAAAACAAAGAATACCAATCTATTGCTTAAGTATGCCCTTTGATATTTGTGAGGTTTCAAATACTGTAGCCCCCAAGGCATATAGTTTCCCAGGAGAATGTAGAAAAACATGACTAAAAGGTTTTGCATTCCTGGAGACTCTTAATGAGAACTACAAAGCTTTGTGGAATTGTGAATGCTAGGCATTTAGAAATGTCACTTACTATTAGATGATTTGTCCGCACTTACCATGACTTGCTATTGAACAATTCAGGTTCCGGCTTTAGTAAAACTATATAGTCATCACCATTCAGTGTTACTTAGGGAGAGTAAAAATTGCTCTGCCCAAGGCTTTAGCAGTAGAATTATCCTGTTCCTTTCCATGATAAGATATCACGTCCATCTTTAGTTTTTAATTTTGCCATGGTCATTCACTGGATTCTTCCTTATTCTGAACTTTTATCAGTACACTCCTTCAAGAAACATCAGACTCACAACTTCTGTAATTAAAAAAACAACATTGGTATCATCCATAGGAAGTTATAAATAAAAATTTAAAAATTAATTGTAGTGAAAAGGTAGTTGAATCTTGTTTAAAGTAAGTTGACTTTTATTGAAAGCTTATTTTATCTTTGATTTATCATTTATAACTTAGTGATTATAAAAATATGCCCTCTGTGACCCATGCCAAACTCTGAAATCTGTTGTACAACTAATTGTTGTGCTGTGCATTGAAATTTATTGCTTTTTTGTATACATGTTATTTTTCACAAAAAAGGAGAAAAAAAGTGATGATAAAAAAATAAATGTTCTTTCTAGCCTCCAGTGTTCTGGAGCAGCTAGAAAGAAAAATCTGAGATGATCGTATGATAGCCTATTACGCACTCTGTAACTGTTGAAAAGTGCTTTGAACACTATTGCTTCTTTCTTTGCTTTGTATATATGTAACATTATACAATAAAAAAGTAAAAACATATATATACCCCCAAATAGTCATATTCTTACTTAATACTTGGCATTGTAGATTCTCATTTTGCAGTCTGTTGAAAAAAGCTTTTTTTAAACCAAACAGTAATTAACTGCCTGACCACCATCACCATAGTCTTCTCTTAAACATTGTAATTAAAATTAATAGAGTATTAATTAAACATCATAATTAAGCATTGCAATTAAACATTGTAATTAAAATAAATACATAGAGTGAGAAATCCTCAGGTAGTGGTGTCTTCCCCACTCTAAGTAACTGTGGTACATAAAGTTATCTTTACCTCCTAAAATGTGTGAACATTTACATACAATAAGAAATTAGAACTGTCCTGTCCCAAATTATTAGTTTGGGTGTTTTAGAGATATTGTGAAAAAGCATGTGAGAGATTTTTCTAGATTTAGTGTTTTCTGAAGTAGTAATACTTATGAATATTTTCTAATGTATAATTTGCAGGGTGATAAGATCGACAGACGGGTATGTATCCCCTGATTAAGCCTAGGCATTTTACCTCTTATAAACAAGGCTTTTCCTTTGTCTTGGGTTTTGCTGATTGGGTTTTTTTAACTGCTTTGTGTGAAGTTACATTTTACTTACACTTTCACGTGGTCAGCAAGTTTACTTCTATCATGAGTGGCTTTCCATTTTTTCTCCATGGTGCACTGGAGTGGTGTTACTAAGAACTGCGGGGATGAGAATCTGAAGCTGTACTTTTGCTTCTTCTGGGGATGCTTGCACTCTCTGGATTTCCTTGGTTTGGGTTTTTTGTGTGTTGTTTCCAAACTTACTTCTTTATTTTCCCAGGAGCCTTTTCAAAGGAAATAAAATTTAGGGTTAAGAATTTTGTCTTTGTTTAACAGTATGTAAGAGGATGTGATGTATGACTTTTGTTATTGAAAATGCATAATAATAGTAAGTATACTTTCATAATTGGAAAGATTTTAAATTAAATATATATTTTCCTGGATGTAACCTGTAGCCTACAGCTACATTGAGGATTAGATTTTTTTGTTTGTCTGCTTTTTGGGTGCACGGTCTGGGAATCAAACCCTAGTCTCCTGCAGGAGAGTTTTGGATGTGTGCGTGTGTGTGACTGGGGATGGAAAGAGAGTTAATGTTATCTGTTTTGTTTTGGTTGTTTGGGTTGATTTCTTTCCTCTCTCCTTCTCTCCCTCCCTCCCTCCTTCCCTTCCTTCCTTCCATGTTTGGGCATGTGTTTTAATTGTAGTGTGAGTGATAATAACAACCAAAGTCCTGTTAGAAATGGTTTCATTTTGCCTGGGCACAATTTAACATGGTATTAATAATTCGCACACCCATGTTTGTCTGCTTGAGACTACAGAAATTTTTATATTAGGAAAAGTATAAGTATGTATGTCAACCATTTAAAATGGAATATTTTTGAGATATAAATCACGCACAGTAAAATTCACAGACCTTATGCATTCAATCCAGTGAGTTTTGCGTGGGCAGACACCAGGAATTGAACCTCAATCTGATGAGTCCTAATGGCTAACTACCTTCCTAACCACAGCCCAAAACTAGATATACATCATTTTCATAATCCTAGAAAGTAAATCTGATGAAAATATTCTAGAACCTCATTTTAATACCTGAGCACTACAAATTTAAGATATTAGTTTCCTTGTGTCTGATGCTCCTTTTATCTATAGTATATGGACAGATGAGTTAAAAATATGGATAAAAAATAAACAAATAATAGGGGAAACAAAGGTTAAAATATATTGAGTAGATTGAAATATTAGTGGTCAATGAGAGGGAAGGGTAAGGAATATGGCATGCATGAGATTTTTCTTCTTTCTTTTGCTGGAGAGATACAAATGTTAAAAAAATTTGATCATGGTGATGAATATACAACTATGTGATGATATTGTGAGCCACTGATTGTAACCATGTCAAGAATGTTTGTATGTCAAGAATGTTTGTATGTTTGTTGTTTACAATAAAAATATTTTTTAAAAAAATACTAGTTTCAATTTTTTTTTCGGGGGGCTGCATGGTCCGGGATTTGAACCCAGGTCTCCCACATGTAAGGCAAGCGTTCTTCAATATTTTTTGATAGTGCAAAAATACTAAAATGGGAAATTCACAGAGTAGGAATAGGAGGAATTTTTATTTAGGAAATGCAATAGAAGAATAGAAGCTTATATCAAAGATAAGATGATTCAGCTTCAGTTATTTTTTTATGGTTTTCCTCCGTCATGTAAAATCTGTGGTTTCTACTAATTAAACCTTCAGAATGCTCTGGAACTATAATTTCAATCTCCACTTGTTTTTTTTCCAAGTCATCTCCATGGTCCACACACTTAAACATCTAAATAATTGAATGTAGTTTTAGGAAGGAAATGGGCTTTCTTTTAAGTGTTCTAAGTGTTTCTCTTGCAAGTTTCCATCAGATGATTAGAGAGCAGTGATATAGACTATTTTGATAACCTAATGCACAATTTCTAATTTTATTTTTTGGATGGATAGAGTAGCTTGATCAGGAGTTTATTGAATTGATCTTATTAACATTTCATCATGGTACACTGGCCAAATACCTAACAGTATTTATATTCTCTTAAAGCTTTTTTCATATGTTCATCTTTGTCATTTGCTAACAGTTTATTTTTCTGTTCATGTTGGAAAATTTAGAAAAATAAAAAGTAGAAAGAGGATAATATTCATCATGGTCTACCAAAACTACTACCACTGTTAAAATTTCAGTATTTTTCCCATACTTTTATTTACATGGCAGTAACCATACAGTAGATTCCATTTATTTCTACATTTTTATAAGTATTTTCCATGATATTAAAATCTAAATCAACATCACATACATGATTGCATAATATTTTGCTAAATGTATATATACCATGTATTAAGCATTTCCTTATTTTTGAATATTTTATCTCTCATTTATAAATCATGATTTATAAATAATGATTTGAACACCAAAATAATATAGTCCATACAAAAGAGCATTACAAACAGTTCTCATTTTTTGTAGTTCCAGTAAAGTCTCTGTTAATTTAGTAACACAAGGAGTGCTTATATTTCACTGAGATAAAAAAGAATTATCCCAGTAATTAAGCTATGTATTTTTATTTTCCCTAGTCAAACTGTATTCTGCCTTTGATTTTAAATTCAGAACATCAATTCTGCTTTTAATATGCTAGTATGTGGAATCATATATATGCAGAGCTAGAAGGGATTATAATAATAGTTTATAACATTGGACTACTTTCTGTGTGCCGTGTTCTGTTCTAAGCTTTTTATGTATTTTTACCCATTTAATCCACTAATAACCTTGTGAGGTGTAGGTATTAACTTGTATCCAATTGAGAAATGAGAAGACAAGTTAAGTAAATTGCTTACACTTTCATGACTGTTAAGTTATAGAACCAGGATATAAATCCAGGCATTCTGTCTTCAGAGTTGATGCTCATAACCTCTCTATTTGAGATCATTTTATCCAACTGTGCCTCTCTTTACTAAATGAGGAAGGTAGGGCTTCAGTATATTGAATTTGTACAATGTAGGGCAGTATACATTTTGGTTTCTTATAACTCCCAACAAAATGTCCTTTCCGCTGATACCATACTGTGTCTCTTAGAATTAAATTTTTAGTTCATTTAAAAATATATTTGTTTTCAAACACAGAAACATAGTTTAGAAATCAAAATAATATAAAGAGGTATACAATAAGCAATCTTGTTCCCACCTCTGTCCCAGTGCATCTCCTATTCATTTCTTCTGTAGTCCTCAAGTGCTTTCTTTAAGTACATATCCACTGTTCTGTACCTTTTTCTCTCTCCCTTAATACCTTTTGTACTTCTACCAACAATTTTTAAGATTGCTGTATACTAGAGTACCTGTTTCCCCACAACCTCAGCAATGATGTATTGTCAAACTTTTGTATTTTAGCCAATCTGCTGAGGTGAAAAATGATCTCAGTGAGTTTAAATTTTCATTTTTCTGACTAACATGTTCAATAGCTTTTGTATATTTAAGTCATTTTGTATGTTTAGGCCATTTTAAGTTTTTCCATAAACTCTCCTTTCTTCTAGTTCATATCCTTTGCCCACATTTCTGTTGGGTTGTTAATTGTCTCTTGTTTTATAGAAACTTGTTTTATATTAGGAAGTTTAACCCTTTGTTAAACATGTTACAATTTTTCCTGGTGTGTCATTTGTCTTTTGACAGTGTTTTATTTTGTTTTGGTGATGTGTAGTCAACTGTATCAGACCTTTTTTTTAATGGCTTCTGCATTTTAAGTCCTACTTAGGCCTTCCTCTCTTCAAGATTTTCATCTCCTAATTTCTGGTTTTATTTTTTACATTTGAGTCTTCCATTTTTCTGAATGAACTGTATGCAATATGGGTCAGCTGATCTGTTTTTTAGTTAGCTATCTAGTTGTCCCAATACTCTTTTTAAGTCCATCTGTAACCTATTGATGGTTGCTTATATGCTCCCTTTTTCAGATATTAAATTTCCATTTGCTTATGGGTCCATTTCTGGTATTTCCATTCTATCCCTTGATTATTGTCTGTCCTAATGGTATCCCCTCATTACTCTTATCTTTTTTCAGAATTCCCTGATTATTCAAACTTGTTTTTTTCCCATATGAACTTGAGAATCAGGCTAGTTGCTTCAAGAAAAAGTCTGTTATTTTAGGAAAGTCTTATTTTATTTGCATCAATTAATTCTATAAATTAACATCTTTTTTTCTCTAACTAGATTTTATTTTTCTATCATAATATTGTACCAGCTATAGTCCCATTCAAACTTCCTTCTTAATACCCCACATCAGAGAACTTATTCTGAAGTAATATTTAATTCCATCTATTTCAGATTTTTTTTTAAGATTTAAACTATTTTATTTATTTATTTTTATTAATTAACGGAAAAAAGAAAAAAAAGAAATTAACCCAACATTTAGAAATCATACCATTCTACATATGCAATCAGTAATTCTTAACATCATCACATAGATGCATGATCATCGTTTCTTAGTACATTTGCATCGGTTTAGAAGAACTAGCAACACAACAGAAAAAGATATAGAATGTTAATATAGAGAAAAAAATAAAAGTAATAATAATAGTAAAAACAAAACAACAACAACAAAAACAACCAGACAGACAAAAGCAAACAAAAAACAAAAAAACAACAACAACAACAAAAAAAACCTATAGCTCAGATGCAGCTTCATTCAGTGTTTTAACATGATTACTTTACAATTAGGTATTATTGTGCTGTCCATTTTTGAGTTTTTGTATCTAGTCCTGCTGCACGGTCTGTATCCCTTCAGCTCCAATTACCCATTATCTTACCCTGTTTCTAACTCCTGCTGGACTCTGTTACCAATGACATATTCCAAGTTTATTCTCGAATGTCAGTTCACATCAGTGGGACCATACAGTATTTGTCTTTTAGTTTTTGGCTAGACTCACTCAGCATAATGTTCTCTAGGTCCATCCATGTTATTACATGCTTCATAAGTTTATCCTGTCTTAAAGCTGCATAATATTCCATCGTATGTATATACCACAGTTTGTTTAGCCACTCTTCTGTTGATGGACATTTTGGCTGTTTCCATCTCTTTGCAATTGTAAATAACACTGCTATAAACATTGGTGTGCAAATGTCCGTTTGTGTCTTTGCCCTTAAGTCCTTTGAATAGATTCCCAGCAATAGTATTGCTGGGTCGTATGGCGATTCTATATTCAGCTTTTTGAGGAACCGCCAAACTGCCTTCCACTAAATTAACATCTTTATGATGTTGAATCTTCCTGTCCAAAATGGTGTCTTTCTTATAGATGTATGTCTACTTTTGTATCCTTTAGGCATTTATGTCTGCTTCTGTGGTTTAAAATTTTCCACGTTTCAGTTTTGTACCTTTTGGATTATGTTATTCCTGAGTACACTTTATCATTTTTTGTTGCTATTTTAAATGGGTGTTTCATTCTGTCTTCTAATTATTTTTTACTTTGCTCTTCTTATCCTTCAGTTAGACCTAAAAGAGGACATTTCCATTTTTATTTACTTAGATATTAGCCAGTTATCGATAGGATGCACTTATGTATATGATGTTTGCATATACCCTATTTGGTACCTGCAAATGGTTATTCCATATAATAATAAACATAGATAACTTGAGATAAAGTTATAGAAACATAAGTACTTATAACTTGAGTGCCTAGTTATTAAGTTCTGTATGGCAGGTTAATTGAGAATAATTGTGTATTTTTTAACTTTGTAGTTTTCATGGGTAACATGAAGATATATTGTGGGCACCAAGTGATAGAGGCAAGGAAAAGTAAAAATATAACATGTAAAAAGTAAATTCATACTAAGTAATGCTTACTTGGCAAATCATTTGAATAAGTTTAATTTGAACTTATTTACTTCAATAGTAATATCTCTGAAAATATATTATAGAAAGTTTAGTGTGTTGACATAAAGGTTCCTGAAATTAGAGTCTGTGTCATAGAAATTTTCAAAATATGATGAAGGTTACTTTGAATCCATTCTTTGTCTGTCTTTGAATGATTTTTTTGTATTTCCCAAAATTGCCTCAAAATGATGCATTACTGTACAAATTTTCATTATTTTATTTCAAACAAGCTTTGTTTTTTCTTCAAGCTGTTTTCCTTGTTCATTTTTATGAGTTTTCATGATCTGTCCTGTTGTTACTGAGTTCATAGCATGGTTTATTTATTTTCTTGGCAAAGAATATATATATTCTCTCATGGAATTTGGCTATATGGTTCAGGAGATTAGTGTTTTATTTGGGGGGGGGTGTAGTGCATGTGCTGGGACTCAAACCTGAGACTCCCATATCTTAGGCGAGCATTTTACCAGGGAACCACCGGGGCACTCCCATATTTCTTTGTATTCTGCTTGATATTTTTTGAAGGAGGTAGAATTTGTCCGTTTTTCAAGAACTTATTTTTAAATTCTGATTAAACCATCACCAAATTTTGCAGGTAAATTTATGTTACCGTAAAGTATTTTAGGATTGATATATTCTTTATGTACTCACATCATAAATTCTTTAATTGGCAGACTAAGTTTTTCCTACTAATACTATTTTTAGATAAGGCCGCATATGCTTACGAACATGAATTTATTTTAATTTCTACTCTTCATATTTTGTAAAGAATAGCCTATGTAGGATACAAAAATGCATTCTCTTATTAACTTTTTTCTGGATTCCTGGCACATTTTTATAAGCGGGATCCTACTGCAACTATATGAAAAAATAAAATGAATCGAAATTGATTTATGCCAACTTATCTATTGCAGGGAAGCAAAATACAGACAAGAGTTGGATTATTAATGTTGCTTTGTACCTGGTTAAGCAACTGTCCTATTGCAGTAACACATTTTCTTCACAACTCAGCCAATGTTCCATTTGTATCCTTCATATTTTAGTAAGATACTTGTAAGTATTTATCTTTTAATTCCTTTTCCTCTCCATTGGTAGTAGCACTACATCTGACAAATTTGAAATCTCCACCATCTTACCGGTCTTGCAGTTGTTTCAGTTGTTAAACTGGTAAGTTGCTTGTTTAAGCCTGTGTGTGTGAATGTGCACACGCATGCACACTGCCTGAACTATATGTAGGATTTCTAATATGAAGTATATGTCAAATTCAAATTGCAAAAGAAAGTATTGTAGATACATTATGAATCATTAGTTTCCTTAACAAAGATTTCAGCTTACAGGACAAATTGCAGAAAATCTTGGAGAGGAAGAACAGTTGGTCCAAGGCTTATGTGCCCTTTTGTTGGGCATTTCAATTTACTTCAATGATAACTCACTCGAGAACTACAGGAAGTAAGTAAAAGGAAAATGGTAGGGTGAAATGACTTGCTAATATTATCAAGAGATGATAACTTTTTTCTGCCAAAGTATAATTTATACCAAACTTTTATGTTTTGTTAGAGTCTTCACATTGTTTCTAAACATCTCAATATGTGTTTTTCTGTAGAGAAAAACTAAAACAACTAATAGAGAAGCGGATTGGCAAAGAGAATTTCATAGAGAAACTAGGGTTTATTAGCAAACATGAATTGTATTCCAGAGCATCTCAGAAACCACAGCCAAACTTCCCTACTCCAGAGTACATGATATTTGATCATGAGTTTACGAAACTGGTAAAAGAACTTGAAGGTAAGACAAACAGCTTTAAATTGATAATCATTAGAAAATGCATATTATTTTATTGTATGTGTATATCCTGGACACATTCAGATTATGTTTAGACTAACAGTAGGTTTTTTAGTATCTCTTTGTCTATAGCCCATTATAGCACCTTCAGCTTTCAGTAAGATTGGAAAGATTATCTCTTACCTGTTATGGAGTTAGACCGTATGTGTTTACTGATTAAGTTATAATAAAATAGCATTTAAAACATTTTAAATAAGCTTTCATCTATAGGTGTTATAACTAAGGCTATTTATAAGTCCAATGAAGAAGATATGAAAGAAGAAGAGGTGAAGAAAACATTAGAACAACATGACAGCATTGTGACTCACTACAAAAATATGATCCGAGAGCAGGTAGGTACTAATGAATTGTATATACTCTCTGAAATACTGATAGATGGTTTTATACTATAAGGGAGAAAATTTCTTGGCATTTCAAATGAAGGTGGATACAGAATGTAAAATGCATTTTTTTCCTTAAATAATTAAAAATCATCTGCGTATTCAACAGAGTGAGCCCTTCATATGCGCTAAGCACTGTGCAGTGAGTTGTTGATACAGGTGTGAATTAGACATATTCCCATATCACAGTCTGATGGGGAGATAAACTCATAAATAGATTATTGTAACACAGCATAATAGTATATCATAGTCCAGTGATAGAGATAGTTGATGGTCTTATGGCAGCACTGAGAAGTGTTTGATTTAGCTAGCTAGGGGCACAGGCTTAGAGAAAATAGGGAAGCAGAATCCTAAAAAGATGAATAGGAGTAAACTGGACAAAAGGAGAGATGGGGAAAAGAGGCAGGAGGTAAAAGCTACATGATATGTTTGAATACGGTGTTACATGGTTGCTGTTTAATGGAGAAATTCGAGGGACAAGGCTGGAGGTAGAAAGCCCAGAAGGAGATTATTGTGGTGGACATAGGGAGAAAAATAGGGCACTGGTGGTGGTGATGATGATGATGATGGTAATGGCAACTGTTTATTGCTTACTGTGTTCCAGGTGCTCACTAAGCACATTTAAACACTATCTCATTTAAGTATTATCTTTAGTTTTGAATAAATGAATAGTTATTATCTTTAGTGTAGAATAAATGAATCTCAGACTTAGAGAATTTAAACTTGTCCAAGATCACTCAGTAACTGGTGAACAGGAATTCAAATACAGGTAGGTAATTGGGACTCTAGAGCCCATGCTGTGTGTCATATAGGGGACGAATTTGAGAGATATGACACCTAGATATGGTAAAAGTGGTAGGACTCTGTAGTGATCGGATCTGGGTATGAGGGAGCAAAAGGAGTCAAATAGGATCCCTAGATTTCTCTCTTAGATGATTGAATAGATGATATTGAGTTAGTACAGAGAAGGAGCTGGTTTATTAGAATGGATAATGAGTTAAGTTGAAACTGCCTTTTCAAAATGATCAGTTGACATTTTTTTGCAGGTTACTGGTGAACCTCCATTACTTACATTATGTTGAGCTCTTTAAACGTTCCACTATGTTCCTTCAAAGTGTGTTTCTTGTTTTTCTAACTCTCCATAATGGTATATACCTGTTCTAGTCTACCAAAGCTGCCAGAATGCAACACACCAGAGCTAGATTGGCTTTTAATAAAAGGGGATTTATTTAGTTAAAAATGTATAGTTCTTCAGAGGAGAGACAGCTGACTTTCAACTGAGGTTCTTTCTTACATGGGAAGCCACAGGGTGATCTCTGCTGGGTTCCAACAGCTTTCCCTGGGGTGATTCCTTTCTGTATCTCCAAAGGCCTGGGCTGAGCTGCGAGTGCCGAGAGGAGGTATGCTGAGCTGCTTGGGCTGTGCTACGTTGAGCTCTCTCATTTAAGCATTCAGCCAATTAAACATCATTCATTGCAGCAGGCCCACGTCCTAGCCAACTGCAGATGTAATCAGCGACAGATGACATGCCGTTGGCTCATGTCCACAGCAGTAGAACTAGGCACCTTCACCTGGCCACGTTGACACCTGAACCTAACTACCACAATACCTTTATGTGAATTCCAGCAAGTGCTATAGTATTATCTGGAAAATGAGATGATTAATGTTGTTGAAATTCCAGTGTCATAAAAAAATACATTGATGGCAGTCCATGTGGGGCAGACTGTTTTCCCTTCCCTGTACTGCCTGCCCTACCTGCTGAATATCCACAGCTTGTACAGGTGCTTTATGTTAGAATTATATAAGCAGAATTGTAAATTGCGGAATTGTCAGGTTTTTTTACAATCTATATTATTGAGATCAAAATTCTAAGGAAGAATAAAAACGTAGTAGAATATTTAGCATTCAGTCCTAACTTTTTATTAGAGATTAGCATCATCTTTGAATGATCAAAATTTGTGTCATCAAACTACCCATGGTATTTAGGATTCATCTCTGTATCTTAGTTACAAATATGAAGTCATTTCCAGTTAGTAAAATATAATATCTTTGGATAAATCTAATAAATGCAGATGATTTGGAGGAAGAAAAGAATGATATGACATATTATAATGACTCTTCTTCAGAAATATTAATTTTAAATATCTTCACTATTTAAATGCTATTTGGCAATTCGGCAAGAAGCTCCAAGATACAAAAATGTTTTATAGCCTTTGAAGGACATCTGAGACTATCTTTAGTAAGTTACCCAAAATTCAGGGGGTAAAAAACCATATGAACTAAGATATGTATTGTAGTGATATTAATCATTTTAATCATCTACTCAGATATTATAAATAAATTATAATTATGAGAACTATGAATATGGGAAAATGATATAATAGTAGATATAAATTGATTATGACAAGCGTAAAAGTTACGGATTCGGGAAAAAACAAGAAGAAAGAAATATATCAAATTCCAGTTGTAGTTAGATTAGGATGCTAAGAGTTGGAAGTTTTTTTCCTTTTTTCAGTTTTGTAAATATTCTGTGAAAAATAATATATTTGTGTGTACATATATATGCTAACTTTCTTAAATAGTTTGGTATAAGTTTCTTAAATGATTTGGTAGACCATACATAGATTTTTTTATTTGATTTTTTAATTACAGTGAAATTGCAGTCTGTGCCATAGTGCTTATTAAAATGGGACCTTCGGGTGGGCAACAGTGACTCAGTGGCAGAGTTCTTGCCTGCCATGCTGGAGACCTGGGTTTGTTCTCGGTGCCTGCCCATGTGAAAAAAAAAAAAGGAGGGGGTACCTTACTTAAAATCTTACAATTTTGCTGCTTGTTAATTGGCTTTAGTGTGTATATTAAAGCATTACTGATTAACTATTGGATGATTTTTGGAAGTGTTTAATACTTGAACATCCTGACCCAAAGTAATCTCTTAAATTTTAATTTGTTCATCTTCCTAATGTTAATTAATTAGTATGATTTTAAAACTGAATTATGTCTTGGTTTCACAGGATCTGCAACTTGAGGAATTAAAGCAGCAGGTTTCTACATTAAAATGTCAAAATGAACAACTCCAGACAGCAGTCACACAGCAAGTATCTCAGATTCAGCAACACAAGGATCAGTATAATCTTCTTAAAATACAACTTGGTAAGTGTAGTATCACTTCATTGATCAGCCTGCTGGTTGATTTTTATCTAAATCTATATATCTATCTAGTTATCTAATCTGAATTATGTATATGTGTGTGTTTATATATATGAGATACTAAAGTGAATTTTGCTTCTTGAAATCCCTTTGGGAAAAGGTGATATAAATTTGTTAAACTGATTCAGATAACTTTTCCCGTCTTGCAGAATAATATAAAAAAGTTATATAATAAACATAAATAAAATTAAATGAGTGAAAAAGGTAAAAAAAATTAAATGAGTGAAAAAGGCCACAAAATTGTGGTTAATCATGATGACTCAAATGAGATAGGTCTGTTCTATAAGCTGCAGTATTTCTCCTAATCACATCTTTTTTTTGGAGTAACATTTAGATAATACTCATATATACACTTAAAAAAATTTTTTTTATTAATAAATCTTAATATACAAGCATTCCATACATGGTTTACAAACAGTGGCTCACGATAGCATCACATAGTTATATATTCATCACCATGATAATTTTTTAGAACATTTCCATCACTCCAGAAAAAGAAATTAAAAAAAAAAGAAAAAAAAAGAGAAAACTCATATACACCATACACCTTACCCCTCCCTCTCATTGACCACTAATATTTCTATTTACCCAATTTATTTTAACCTTTGTCCCCCCTATTGTTTGTTCATTCTCCATCCTTATTTTTTGCTCATCTATCCATATCCTAGATAAAAGGATCATCTGACACAAAGTTTTCACAATCACACATTGTAAAAGCCATATCATTATACAATCATCTTCAAGAATGAAGGCTACCAGAACATAGTTCAACAGTTTAAGGTATTTCCCTCTAGCCACTCTAATACGCCATATCCAAAAATGGATATCTATGTAATGTGTAAAAATAACCTCCAAGATAACTTCTTGACTGTTTGAAATCTCTTAGCCACTGAAACTTTATTTTTTCTCCGTTCTCTCTTCCCCCTTCTGGTCAAGAAGCCTCTCTCAATCACTTGACGCCAAATCCTGGCTCATCCTGGGATTTCTGTTCCATGTTGAGGAGATTTACACCCCTGGCAGTCATACCCCACATCGGGGAGGAAGGCAGTGAGCTCACCTGACACATTGTCTTAGAGAGAAAAGCCATATCTGAGATAACAAAAGAGGTTCTCTTGGTGTGAAGATAGGCCCAACTTTAAGTAGGCCTAGCCTATCCTTTGCAGGAATAAGTACCACAGAGGCAAACCCCAAGATCGAAGCCGAGCGGCCTATTGACTTGGTTGTCCCCACTGCTTGTGAGAATATCAGAAATTCTACAAATGGTAAAGTTGAACACTTCCTCCTTTCTCCCCAGTTCTCCAAGGGGGCCTTGCAAATATTTCTTTTTTCACTGCCTAAATTATTCTGGCATATATCGGGGCATCATACTAACCTGGACAAACCAACAAAGTCTCACACCCTATTCGAGATTCCATGTACTTATGGTGTTCAACTAAAGTGACCATACAAGTTAAATTAAGAAGTGCACTACCCAAAATATAAATATTACACCAAGTAAACATCTCTCCCTTTGGTCTCACACAGAAGTTGAAGTTTTAAAATATGAACGAAATCATCCTTTACCCTGTATTCTAATTTAACTTAGTCTTATCCAGATCAGTTTCATTCGTGTCTCTAGTTGAAGTCAGATCCCTTTTTCAGCTTTTTAAACAGTTCCTGTCTGGGGTACTACTGACTTTCATAGCTTCAGACCTCTAACTCTGAGTCTCAGGTGTCCCATAAATACGCAAAGTTTCTGGGAACAATCAGGTTATATACAAACATCTCAGTATCTAAAAATTTTGAAGTAACAGTTACAACTCTTGAATGTATGTGGATGCTGTAAGAGCTTACACTCTAGGACCCTTTACAGTAGATCCCAACCTGATAACCCCTGCTTATGACTTCAGAGAAATCCCTTTGTACTTCCTTTATTTATGGCAATAATTTGCCAGTTATTTTCGTCCATACAGATATTCGTGACAGTTTTTTTAAGGGATTTATTTTCCCGCATATTACCTGACAAGATTGGCATCGGAAATGCTTTTCTTTTTGTTCTTACTAGAGAAGTTTTGGGTTTACGAAACAATTGTGCATAAGATACAGAATTCCCATATATCGCCCCACCATCAACACCTTGGGTTGGTGTGGAGCATTTGTTACAGTTGATAAAAGCACATTTTTTATGATTGTACTATTAATTACAGTCTACTTCACTTAGAGTCTACTGTGTATTATAGCTCAATGGATTTTGTGTTTTTAAAATATTTTCATTCTGTTACCATATATATACAATCTAACATTTTCCCTTTTAATCAAATTCATTTATATATGTCAGTGCTGTTAATTGCATTCACAGTGTTTTATCACCATCACCTCCAAAACTACGTATTTCCTAATCATGAATCACTAACCTTGCAATTCATGTTTAGTAAGATTATGGTGTTTTTCCTCCCAGAAGCCTTGATAGTTCAGCTTACTATTTTTATCAGCACACTATTTTGCAAAGATGAAATGTGCTTGCAAAAGTACTGCCCAAGTAATTAAATTAAGGAAATTATATGTTTATGCTTTTATTTGAATCTTCTAGTTGAAAAATGAGAAACTTAAGTTTCCTGCTGACTTTTCACATGTTATGCCTGTGTAATAGGAAAAGACAATCAGCATCAAGGTTCTCACAGTGATGGGGCTCAGATGAATGGCATTCAGCCAGAAGAAGTTGGTAGGTTGAGAGAAGAAATAGAAGAACTAAAAAGTAAGCAGGAATTTTTACAAAGCCAACTGGCTGAAAAGGATTCTTTGATTGAAGAATTGGTAAGAAATAAATGTTTAAACAATTTATAATAAGAGCTCAAAAGTAATTCTCAGTATCTCATTTGTTTTGCTGGTTCCCCTTAATTTCTCCCTCAAGCCAGAATATAATATTAAGATTTTTAGATATGGGCTTTAGACTCTGATTTCATAAGGTCCAGTGCCTTCTTACTTACTAAATAACTTTGAGCAACTTAGTTAACCTCTTTAAATTTGTTTCCTGTCATATAAAATGGTGGTGGTGATTTCTATTTCTGTTGAGAGAATTAAAATTTTTTGGTAAAAATTCATAAGATATAGCTTATAATATTTATAATTCTATCCTTAAATGTATGTTTTTTCCCGTCTTTTTGGACTTAATTTATTTCATAGTTTATTTCCATATTTGTAGAAATCTTCCCAAACATCACCTGAGACAAATGAAGACTCTTCAGAGACAGATGCAGCTAGAGATTCTAAACAAGTTGCTCAGTTAAAACAGGTAAGTAAACTAGAACAACTTAGTCAAATGTAAGCATGATTTGATAGTTATGACGTACTTGAAATATCCAGAGCTTTTTGAAATTGTATATTAGTGTATTTTTTTTATCTTGTTATTTCAATAACATGTTTTTTAATAGATCTGGGATCTCACATTATTTGTGGATTATTAGTGAATAATAATTAAAGAAATTTTAAGATGTATTTATAAGCTGTAAGCATGAAGACATAGAATCTTATGCCTAATTTTCATATACTATGATAATTGCTTGGCTGAATGTATCAGGTATTTAAACCATTCTGTCCAAAAATTAATAAACTTGTACATCTCAATTAGATGACTCCAGCTGAAAATAAAGAAACTCTTCTGTTGTGTTAATGTATAATTTCTCTAAAAAAGCAATTCACCTTTTTCCTACTTGGTTTATTAATAATATTTATAAATTTCTATTAAACCAGATAGTACAAATTTGTCTTTAGCCAATGAGAAACTTAAATATATTTGCTCAGTGAAAGAACCAGAAAAGAGAGAAAGGAGCAAATTGTGTATAGAATCATGTACTGTAGTTAATAATTGAAAGAAAGA
The DNA here is from genome assembly GCF_023851605.1 of Tamandua tetradactyla. Classification (NCBI taxonomy): domain Eukaryota; kingdom Metazoa; phylum Chordata; class Mammalia; order Pilosa; family Myrmecophagidae; genus Tamandua; species Tamandua tetradactyla. Next base: position 53,614,001 of record NC_135350.1, on the reverse strand, counting down.
CCTAGAAAAGTAGCAGATTACTCATTAATATACTATCCATAAACATGTATTTATTTCTTTTAAAAATCTTTCTTTCCTTCCCTCTTTTCATCCTTTCTTCCATCTTTCTCTCTTTTCTTCCTTTCTTATTATAAAAGGAAATCATGCTTTTGTTAAAAAAAAAAAAAAAAAAGCAATACAGAAGTAAGGACTGAATGTTATAGTAGGTCTTAACCAGCATAGGATTTCTTCCTTCTCTCTCCATTAGTCTACAGGTCTTGGCCCATAGATTTGGATGAATTGAGAGAGCAATGACTTACACAGGAAAACTAAGTTTTACTTTGACAGTTTTTGTGCAACTCAAAATACATTATAAAATTACACATTAAAAAAATCGTCACTCATTACTAAGCATTTCAAACATGTAACCATAATGTTTTTTTAAAAGCAGTAGTTTCAAAGCACTCTTCAAAAAGTGGTTACAGGACAGATCCCAGAGTTTGTCATGGGCTACCATATGATCCTCTCATTTTTTTCCTTCTAGCTGCTCCAGAATATAGGAGCCTAGCAGGCTTAAGTAATTTTTTATCATCACAGTCGACTTTTTTTTCCTTCTTTTTTTTTGTGATAAAAACATATATACAAAAAAGCTATAAATTTCTAAGCATAGCATAATTAGTTGTAGAACATATTTCAGATGTTGACGTGGATTACAGTTTCTCAATTTTAGGTTTTTACTTTTAGCTGTTCTAAAAGAGATAATTTAATTCATCATTCATGTTCCTTTGTTAAGGCCTATCTTCTATGTATAATTCCACCATCACCTTTGATCTTTCCATACCCCTCTTTGGGGATGTTTGGGCTATGGCAGTTGTAAATTTTTTATATTGGAAGGGTCTGTCACTAATATGGGGCATGGAGATGAAACTATCTGATGTTCTGGAGAGGCTGGGCTAGGTTTCAGGACTTATCTAGACCAGTGAACCATTTGGAGGTTGTAGGTTTCTGGAAAGTTACTCTAGTGCCTGGAACCCTTGTGGAAGCTTATAAATTGCCCTTGGTGTTCTTTAGGATTGGCTGGAATGGTCCTGGTTGGGGGTTGGCAGGTTATGATAGGTAGCAAGGTCTACCTGAAGCTTGTGTAAGAGCAACCTCCAGAGTAGCCTCTCAGCTCTATTTGAACTCTCTCTGGCTCTGATATTTTATTAATTACACTTCTTTCCCCCCATTTGGTCAGGATGTAATTGTTGATCCCACGGTGCCAGGTCTGGATTCATCCCTCGGAGTCCTCTCCCACGTCGCCAGGGAGACTTTCACCCCTGGATGTCATGCCCCATGTAGCAGGGAGGACAATGATTTCACTTGCAGAGTTGGGCTTAGAGAAACTAAGGCCACATCTCAGCAACAATAGAGGTCCTCCAGAGATAACTCTTAGGCATGCCTATAGGTAATCTAAGCTTCTATGCTACCTACATAAGCTTCACAATAGTCAGCCTCATGATCAAGGACATGGCCTATTGATTTTGTGTCCCTAAAGTTTAACACAGTATCAGGGGATTGATTCTGTGATGGTAAGGTTTAGTAGTTCCATAGTCTTATCCCCTCCCTCGGGGGACTTTGCCGATACTTTTTGATTATCTGATTAATATACTCTAGGATGTTTCCAGGCATTACAATGATCTATACAGGATTAAAGGACTTCTGGATTAAAGGACCGCTTTCTCATTCTATGCTCTCTGTGTTTCATCTGTTCAAATGAACTCTACAGATAGGTTAAATTAGATTAAGCACTACAAAAAACTTCAGTTCCAAATCAAATAAACCTTTCTTCCATGGATCTCATGGAGTATGTGTGGTTCTAAAGTATAGACACTGTCTTCCTTACTCCTGTGTTCTGAATTACTTTACCCCCAACCTGTTGGCTTTGTTTGTATCTCTAAATATAAGGTTATATATATATATGTATAACATCCTCTCAAAATCCAGAAATAATAATCACCATGCCAGACTTAATGTGTCTGCTCTAAAAGCTTACAATCTAGGCCCTTGTTTTCTTATAAGCATTTTCTAAAGGTGACCATACCATTGTTCTTGTTTTTGTTTCTGGCTTGTTTTGTCTAACCAAATGTCCCACATGTTCATTCACATCATGGCATGTGTCACGACTTTGTTCCTTTTTGTAGCAGCACAGTCTTCATTCATAAGCATACACCATCGTTCGCCAGTCTACTTCTCTGTCAGTGCATCCTTCAGCCACCTGCATTCATCGGGCATCATGTAGAGGGCCCAAAGTCCACAGTCCATCAACATTCTCAATTTTAGAAAATTTCATTGTTCCCAAGAGAAAGTAAACCAATAAACACACCCTTACCAAATAGGAAATCTAAACCTCCTCTTAACTCTTGTCCCTCACCCCATTATTTACTTCTGTTGTTACTGTGGTAGTGCTGATGGTTTCCTTTTGAACATAGCTCATAGCATGCGATAGCAGTTATCCCCCTGTATTTTGGACTTAAACACTCTATACAAGAATCATATCTTTGAAGTAATTCTTATAAGAAATCATTCATATTTCTATGTGAGTGAAACACATAGGTCTATACAACCGCTTTCAATCTTGTTCATCTTCAATATGGTAATATTACTTATAGACCTACTATCACCTTCGCTCCTATCTCTTCCCTTACATTGTAAGTTATCCTCATTAGCTAATGGTTCAGCCATCTTTAGCGTCTATGTATCTCTAAGTCCCCTGTGTTCAGTATTATAAGTCTCTGATTATACCTTTTTGCTAGTCATAAAAATTGAATCATACAGTATCTGTCCTTTTGTGTCTGGCTAGTTTCACTCAACATTATGTTGTCAAGACTCTTCCATCTTGTCATGTGCTTCAGGACGTCATTTGGTCTTACCGCTGCATAATATTCCATCATATGTATATACCACATATTTTGATCCACTCATCTATTGATAGGCATTTGATTTGTTTCCATCTTTTGACGATTGTGAATAATGCTGCTATGAACATCAGTGTGCAAATGTCTGTTTCTTCATTGCTTTTAGCTGTTCTGGGTATATACCAAGTAGTGCTATTGCTGGGTCATAGGGCAGCTCGATATTTAGTTTCCTAAGGAACCACCAAACAGTCTTCCATAGTGGCTGCACTATTGTACACTCCCATCAGCAATGCATAAGAGTCCCAGTTTCTTCACATCCTCTCCAACATTTATAGTTTCCTGATTGTTTAAGCAGCCATTCTTACTGGTGTGAGATGGTATCTAATTGTAGTCTTGATCTGCATTTCCCTTATAGCCAGTGAAAATGAGCATCTTTTCATGTGCTTTTGAACCATCTGTATTTGCTCTTTAGAAAATGCCTATTCATATCTTTAGCCCATTTTGTAATTGGATTATTTGTTCTTTTGTTGTTGAGTTGTATGATTCTTTTGTATATACAAAAGATTCTTTTGTATATATCAAACCTTTGTCTGATATGTGATTTCCAAATATTGTCTCCCATTGAGTTGGCTGCCTCTTCACCTTTTTGACAGTTTTTTTGAGGTGCAGAAACATTTGATTTTGAGGAGTTCCCATTTATCTGTATTTTCTTTTGTTGTTTGTGCTTGGGGTGTAAATTTTAGGAAGCTACCTTCTATTACTAGATGTTTGATCAATTTGAGTTAATTTTTGTGTAGGGTGTAAGATAGTGATCCTCTTTCATTCTCTTGGCTGTTGATACCCAGTTCTCCCTTGTCCAATTATTGTAAAGACTGTTTTGTCCCAGTTCAGAGGATTTGGGGGGGGTCTTGTCATTTATCAGTTGACCATAGATTTGGTGGTCTGTTTCTGCACTCTCGATTTGATTCCGTTGGTCAATGCTTCTGTCTTTGTACAGTACCATGCTGTTTTTTGTTTTGTTTTGTTTTAATTAATTAATTTAAAAAAATTAAGAACAAACAAAAACATTAGCACATCATTCCGTTCTACATATATAATCAGTAATTCTCAATATTATCAACCATGCTGTTTTGACCATTGTAGCTGTTCTAGTTTGCTAGCTGCTAGAATGCAATATACCAGAAATGGAATGGCTTTTAACAAGGGGAATTTAATGAGTTGCAACTTTACAGTTCTAGTGCCGAGAAAATGTCCCAATTAAAACAAATCTATAAATATGTCCACTCAAAGTCATCCCAGGAAAGATATCTTGGTTCAAGAAGGCCGATAAAGTTCAGGGTTTCTCTCTCAAGTGAGAAGGCACATGGCAAACACAGTGAGGGCTTCTCTCTCAGCTGGAAGGGCACATGGCAAACACAGCATCATCTGCTAGCTTTCTCTCCTGGCTTCCAGTTTCATGAAGCTCCCTGGGAGGCGTTTTCTTTCTTCATTTCCAAAGGTCGCTGGCTGGTGGACTCTCTGCTTCATGGTGCTGCAGCATTCTCTGCCCTCTCTGAACCTCCCATTCTCCAAAATGTTTCCTCTTATATAGGACTCCAGTAAACCAATCAAGACCCACCCAAATGGGTGAAGACATGTCTTCACCTAATCCAGTTTAAGAACCATCTTGACTAAATCACATCATCCAGGGAAATGATCTGATTACAGTTTCAAACATACAGTATTGAATAGGAATTATTCTACCTTATGAAATGGGATTTTGATTAAAACATGGCTTTTCTAGGGGACATACATCCTTTCAGACCAGCACAGTGGCTTTGTAATAGGTTTTAAAGTCAGGGAGTGTTACTCCTCCCACTTCGTTCTTCTTTTTTAGGATGCTTCTGTCTATTTGGGGTCTCCTTCCCTTCCAGATGAATTAGGTAGTTAGCTTTACCAAATCTTCAAAGTAGGGTTGTTGGAATTTTGATTGGTACTATGTTGAATCTGTAGATCAATTTGGGGAGAATTGACATCGTAACTATATTTAATTTTCCTATCCATGAGCAGGGAATGTCTTTCCACCTATTTAGATCTCCATTGATTTCTTTCAGCAATGTTATGTCGTTTTCTGTTACAAGTCCTTTATGTCCCTAGTTAAGTTCATTCCTAAGTATTTCATTCTTTTAGTTGCTTGTTTGAATGAAATTTTTTCCTTGGCTGACTCCTCAGCTAGCTCATTGCTTGTGTATGGAAATGTTACTGATTTTTGCACATTAATTTTATATCCCGCCACCTTGCTGAATTTGTTTATTAGCACGAGTAACTTTGCTGTAGATTTCTCAGGATCTTCCAAGTATAGTATCATATCATCTGCAGATAATGAGAGTTTTACTTCTTCCTTTCCAGTCTGGATACCTTTTATTTCTTTTTCCTACCTGATTGCTGTAGCTAGAACTTCTAGCACAATGTTGAATAATAGTGGTGACAGTTGGCCTCCTTGTCTTGTACCTGATCTTAGGGGGAAGGCTTTCAGTCTCTCTCCATTGAGTACAATGCTGGCTGTCAGTTTTTCATATATCCCCTTTATCTTATTGAGGTAGTTACCTTTGATTCCTATTTTTGTAATGTTTTTATCAGAAAAGGATGCTGAATTTTGTCAAATGCTTTTTCAGCATCAATCGAGATGATCATTTTTCTTTTTTATTTGTTAATGTGCTGTATTACATTAATTGATTTTCTTATGTTGAACCGTCCTTGCCTTCCTGGTATAAACCCACTTGCTCATGGTGTATAATTTTTTCAGTGTGCTGTTGAATTCAATTTACTAGTATTTTATTGAGAATTTTTACATCTATCTTCATTAGGAAGATTGGACTGAAGGTTTCCTTTCTTATAGCATCTTTACCCAGTTTTGGTATAAAAATGGTATTAACTTCTTAAAATGAGTTAAATAGAGTTCCTTTTTCCTCAGTGTTTTGGAAAAGTTTGAGCAGGATTGGTGTTAGTCCTTTCTGGGATGTTTGATAAAATTCCCCTGTGAAATCATCTGGCCCAGGGTTTTTCTTTGTTGAAAGATTTTCGATGACAGACTCAATCTCTTTACTTGTGACTGGTTTGTTGAGATCTTCTATTTCTTCCTGAGTCACTGTAGCCTGTTTGTGGGTCTTCAGGAATTTGTCCAATTCATCTAAGTTGTCTAGTTTGTTGGTTAATGGTTGTTCGTAGCATCCTCTTATGATTTCTTTTATTTCTTCATGGTCTGTGGTAACGAACCCCTTCTTATTTCTGATTTTGTTTATTTGCATCCTCCCTCTTTTTTCCTTTGTCAGTCTTGCTAGTGGCCCATGAGTTTTATTGATTTTCTCAAAGAACCAACTTTTGGTTTTATTGATTCTTTCTATTGTTCTTTTGTTCTCCCATTCATTTACCTCTGCTTTAATCTTTGTTATTTTTTTCTCCCATTTTCTTTGGGCTTCGTTTGCTGTTCTTTCTCAAGTTCTTCCAGTTTGTTATTAAGTCCTTGATTTTTGCTTTTATTGTTTTTGGATATTGGCATTTAAGGCAATAAATGTCCCTCTCAGCACAGCCTTTGCCACATACCATAAGTTCTGATAAGTTGCATTCTCATTTTCATTCATCTTCAGGTAGCTGCTGATTTCTCTAGCAATTTCTTCTTTGACCCACTGGTTGTTACAAGAGTTTGTTATTCAGTTTCCATCTATCTGTAAATGTTCTCATTCTTTGGTGGTTATTGATATCTAGGTTAATCCTACTGTGATCAGAGAAATTACTTTGAATAATTTCAGTATTTTTAAATTGATAAAGACCTGTTTTGTGCCCCATCATATGATCTATCCTGGAAAGTGTTCCAAGAGCACTAGAGAAGAATGTAAATATAAATTTGTGCTTTGGGATGCAATAACCTGTATATGTCTATTAGGTCTAATTTTATTCATCAAGTTATATAAGTTCTCTATTTCCTTGTTGATCTTTTGTCTGGTTGTTCTTTCTGTAGAGGAGAGTTGTGTATTGACGTCTCCTACGAATATTGTTGAAAAATCTATCAGTCCCTTCAGTTTTGCCAAATCTGTCTCATGTACTTCGGAGCTCTTTGATTGAGAGCATAAACATTTAGGATTGCTGTATCTTCTTGTTGAATTGACCAAGAATTAGTATATAGTGTCCTTGTCTCTTATGATGTCTTTAATTAGTATATAGTGTCCTTCTTTGTCTCTTATATCTTTGCATTTAAAGTCTATTTGTCCGATATTAGTATAGCTACTCCTGTTTTCTTTTGGTTACAATTTGCGTGGAAGATCTTTTTCCTTCTTTCACTTTCAATCTATTTGTATCCTTGTGTCTAAGATGAGTCTCTTTTAAGCAGCCTATAGCTAGATTATGTTTCTTAATCCATTCTGCCAATCTTTACCTTTTTTTAAAAATTTTTAGAAATTCTTTATTAATTAAAAAAATTACAGGAGAAAAACATGTTCTTAATATATATGCTCATTCCATTCTACATATATAATCAGTAATTCACAATATCATCACATAGTTGCATACTCATCATGATCACATCCTAGAACATTTGTATCAATTCAGCAAAAGAAATAAAAAGACAGCAGAAAAATAAAACAAAAACAGAAAAAAAATTTTACGTACCTTACCCCTCCCTCTCATTGATCACCAGCATTTCAAACTCATTTTAACATTTGTTCCCCCTATTGTTTATTTTTATTCCATATGTTCTACTTGTTGACAAGGTAGCTAAAAGGAGCATCAGACACAAGGTTTTCACAATCACCCAGTCACATTGTTAAAGCTCTATCATTATACAGTCATCATCAAGAAACATGGCTACTGGAACACAGCTCTACATTTTCAGGCAGTTCCCTCCAGCCTCTCCATTACATCATTTTTTTTTTTAGAATAAAGGAGATAGAATTTATTGTATATACTCATATATATATATATATATTTTTTTTATGGAATCAGTAATTCTTAACATCATCACATAGATGCATGATCATCGTTTCTTAGTACATTTGCATTGGTTTAGAAGAACTAGCAACACAACAGAAAAAGATATAGAATGTTACTATAGAGAAAAAAATAAAAGTAATAATAATAGTAAAAGTAAACCTATAGCTCAGATGCAGCTTCATTCAGTGTTTTAACATGATTACTTTACAATTAGGTATTATTGTGCTGTCCATTTTTGAGTTTTTGTATCTAGTCCTGTTGCATAGTCTGTATCCCTTCAGCTCCAATTACCCATTATCTTACCCTGTTTCTAACTCCTGCTGGACTCTGTTACCAGTGACATATTCCAAGTTTATTCTTGAATGTCCGTTCACATCAGTGGGACCATACAGTATTTGTCCTTTAGTTTTTGGCTAGACTCACTCAGCATAATGTTCTCTAGGTCCATCCATGTTATTACATGCTTCATAAGTTTATCCTATCTTAAAGCTGCATAATATTCCATCGTATGTATATACCACAGTTTGTTTAGCCACTCTTCTGTTGATGGACATTTTGGCTGTTTCCATCTCTTTGCGATTGTAAATAATGCTGCTATAAACATTGGTGTGCAAATGTCCGTTTGTGTCTTTGCCCTTAAGTCGTTTGAGTAGATTCCCAGCAACAGTATTGCTGGGTCGTATGGCAATTCTATATTCAGCTTTTTGAGGAACCGCCAAACTGCCTTCCACAGTGGTTGCACCATTTGACATTCCCACCAACAGTGGATAAGTGTGCCTCTTTCTCCGCATCCTCTCCAGCACTTGTCATTTTCTGTTTTGTTGATAATGGCCATTCTGGTGGGTGTGAGATGATATCTCATTGTGGTTTTGATTTGCATTTCTCTAATGGCCAGGGACATTGAGCATCTCTTCATGTGCCTTTTGGCCATTTGTATTTCCTCTTCTGGTAGGTGTCTGTTCAAGTCTTTTTCCCATTTTGTAATTGGGTTGGCTGTCTTTTTGTTGTTGAGATGAACAATCTCTTTATAAATTCTGGATACTAGACCTTTATCTGATATGTCATTTCCAAATATTGTCTCCCATTGTGTAGGCTGTCTTTCTACTTTCTTGATGAAGTTCTTTGATGCACAAAAGTGTTTAATTTTTTCTTTTATTAATTAAAAAAAGAATTAACAAAACAATTAGAAATCATTCCAATCTACATGTACAATCAGTAATTCTTAATAACATCCCATAGTTGCATATTCATCATTTCTTAGTACATTTGCATCGATTTAGAAAAAGAAATAAAAAGACAACAGAATAAGAATTAAAACAATAATAGAAAGAAAAAAAAAGCAAAAAAAAACAAAAAACCTATACCTCACATGCAGCTTCGTTCAGTGTTTTAACATAATTGCATTACAATTGGGTAGTATTGTTCTGTCCATTTCTGAGTTTTTATATCCAGTCCTGTTGTACAGTCTGTATCCCTTCAGCTCCAATTACCCCTTCTCTCTCTTTTTTTTTTTTTTAATTAACGGAAAAAAGGAAATTAACCCAACATTTAGAAATCATACCATTCTACATATGCAATCAGTAATTCTTAACATCATCACTTAGATGCATGATCAACATTACTTAGTACATTTGCATCGGTTTAGAAGAACTAGCAACATAACCGAAAAAGATATAGAATGTTAATATAGAGAAAAAAATAAAAGTAATAATAGTAAAATCAAAACAAAACAAAACAAAACAAAACAAAACCTATAGCTCAGATGCAGCTTCATTCAGTGTTTTAACATGATCACTTTACAATTAGGTATTACTGTGCTGTCCATTTTTGAGTTTTTGTATCTAGTCCTGTTACACCGTCTATATCCCTTCAACTCCAATTGCCCATTATCTTACCCTGTTTCTACCTCCTGCTGGACTCTGTTACCAATGACCATTCCAAATTTATTCTCGAATGTCTGTTCACATCAGCGGGACCATACAGTATTTGTCCTTTAGTTTTTGGCTAGACTCACTCAGCATAATGTTCTCTAGGTCCATCCATGTTATTACATGCTTCATAAGTTTATCCTGTCTTAAAGCTGCATAATATTCCATCGTATGTATATACCACAGTTTGTTTAGCCACTCTTCTGTTGATGGAGACTTCGGCTGTTTCCATCTCTTTGCAATTGTAAATAACGCTGCTATAAACATTGGTGTGCAAATGTCCGTTTGTGTCATTGCCCTTAAGTCCTTTGAGTAGATTCCCAGCAATGGTATTGCTGGGTCGTATGGCAATTCTATATTCAGCTTTTTGAGGAACCGCCAAACTGCCTTCCACAGTGGTTGCACCATTTGACATTCCAACCAACAGTAGATAAGTGTGCCTCTTTCTCCGCATCCTCTCCAGCACTTGTCATTTTCTGTTTTGTTGATAATGGCCATTCTGGTGGGTGTGAGATGATATCTCATTGTGGTTTTGATTTGCATTTCTCTAATGGCCAGGGACATTGAGCATCTCTTCATGTGCCTTTTGGCCATTTGTATTTCCTCTTCTGGTAGGTGTCTGTTCAAGTCTTTTTCCCATTTTGTAATTGGGTTGGCTGTCTTTTTGTTGTTGAGATGAACAATCTCTTTATAAATTCTGGATACTAGACCTTTATCAGATATATCATTTCCAAATATTGTCTCCCATTGTGTAGGCTGTCTTTCTACTTTCTTGATGAAGTTCTTTGATGCACAAAAGTGTTTAATTTTGAGGAGCTCCCATTTATTTATTTCCTTCTTCAGTGCTCTTGCTTTAGGTTGAAGGTCCATAAAAGAGCCTCCAATTGTAAGTTTCATAAGATATCTCCCTACATTTTCCTCTAACTGTTTTATGGTCTTAGACCTAATGTTTAGATCTTTGATCCATTTTGAGTTAACTTTTGTATAGGGTGTGAGATATGGGTCTTCTTTCATTCTTTTACATATGGATATCCAGTTCTCTAGGCACCATTTATTGAAGAGACTGTTCTGTCCCAGGTGAGTTGGCTTGACTGCCTTATCAAAGATCAAATGTCCATAGATGAGAGAGTCTTTATCTGAGCACTCTATTCGATTCCATTGGTCGACATATCTATCTTTATGCCAATACCATGCTGTTTTGACCACTGTCGCTTCATAATATGCCTTAAAGTCAGGCAGCACGAGACCTCCAGCTTCGTTTTTTTCCCTCAAGATGTTTTTAGCAATTCGGGGCACCCTGCCCTTCCAGATAAATTTGCTTATTGGTTTTTCTATTTCTGAAAAATAAGTTGTTGGGATTTTGATTGATATTGCATTGAATCTGTAAATCAATTTAGGTAGGATTGACATCTTAACTATATTTAGTCTTCCAATCCATGAACACGGTATGCCCTTCCATCTATTTAGGTCTTCTGTGATCTCTTTTAACAGTTTTTTGTAGTTATCTTTGTATAGGTTTTTTGTCTCTTTAGTTAAATTTATTCCTAGGTGTTTTATTCTTTTAGTTGCACTTGTAAATGGGATTCATTTCTTGATTTCCCCCTCAGCTTGTTCATTGCTAGTGTATAGAAACACTACAGATTTTTGAATGTTGATCTTGTAACTTGCTACTTTGCTGTGCTCATTTATTAGCTTTAGTAGTTTTGTTGTGGATTTTTCCGGGTTTTCGACGTATAGTATCATATCGTCTGCAAACAGTGATAGTTTTACTTCTTCCTTTCCAATTTTGATGCCTTGTATTTCTTTTTCTTGTCTAATTGCTCTGGCTAGAACCTCCAACACAATGTTGAATAATAGTGGTGATAGTGGACATCCTTGTCTTTTTCCTGATCTTAGGGGGAAAGTTTTCAATTTTTCCCCATTGAGGATGATATTAGCTGTGGGTTTTTCATACATTCCCTCTATCATTTTAAGGAAGTTCCCTTGTATTCCTATCTTTTGAGGTGTTTTCAACAGGAAAGGATGTTGAATCTTGTCAAATGCCTTCTCTGCATCAATTCAGATGATCATGTGATTTCTCTGCTTTGATTTGTTGATATGGTGTCTTACCTTAATTGATTTTCTTATGTTGAACCAGCCTTGCATACCTGGGATGAATCCTACTTGGTCATGATGTATAATTCTTTTAATGTGTTGTTGGATACGATTTGCTAGAATTTTATTGAGGATTTTTGCATCTATATTCACTAGAGAGATTGGTCTGTAGTTTTCTTTTTTTGTAATATCTTTGCCTGGTTTTGGTATGAGGGTGATGTTGGCTTCATAGAATGAATTAGGTAGTTTTCCCTCTACTTCGATTTTTTTGAAGAGTTTGAGGAGAGTTGGTACTAATTCTTTCTGGAATGTTTGATAAAATTCACATGTGAAGCCGTCTGGTCCTGGACTTTTCTTTTTAGGAAGCTTTTGAATGACTAATTCAATTTCTTTACTTGTGATTGGTTTGTTGAGGTCATCTATTTCTTCTTGAGTCAAAGTTGGTTGTTCATGTCTTTCCAGGAACCCGTCCATTTCATCTAAATTGTTGTATTTATTAGCATAAAGTTGTTCATAGTATCCTGTTATTACTTCCTTCATTTCTGTGAGGTCAGTAGTTATGTCTCCTCTTCCATTTCTGATCTTATTTATTTGCATCCTCTCTCTTCTTCTTTTTGTCAATCTTGCTAAGGGCCCATCAATCTTATTGATTTTCTCATAGAACCAACTTCTGGCCTTATTGATTTTCTCTATTGTTTTCATGTTTTCAATTTCATTTATTTCTGCTCTAATCTTTGTTATTTCTTTCCTTTTGCTTGCTTTGGGATTAGTTTGCTGTTCTTTCTCCAGTTCTTCCAAGTGGACAGTTAATTCCTGCATTTTTGCCTTTTCTTCTTTTCTGATATAGACATTTAGGACAATAAATTTCCCTCTTAGCACTGCCTTTGCTGCGTCCCATAAGTTTTAATATGTTGTGTTTTCATTTTCATTCGCCTCAAGGTATTTGCTAATTTCTCTAGCAATTTCTTCTTTGACCCACTCGTTGTTTAAGAGTGTGTTGTTGAGCCTCCATGTATTTGTGAATTTTCTGGCACTCGGCCTATTATTGATTTCCAACTTCATTCCTTTATGATCCGAGAAAGTGTTGTGTATGATTTCAGTCTTTTTAAATTTGTTAAGACTTGCTTTGTGACCCAGCATATGGTCTATCTTTGAGAATGATCCATGAGCGCTTGAGAAAAAGGTGTATCCTGCTGTTGTGGGATGTAATGTCCTATAAATGTCTGCTAAGTCTAGCTCATTTACAGTAATATTCAGATTCTCTATTTCTTTATTGATCCTCTGTCTAAATGTTCTGTCCATTGATGAGAGTGGTGAATTGAAGTCTCCAACTATTATGGTATATGAGTCTATTTCCCTTTTCATTGTTTGCAGTGTGTTCCTCACGTATTTTGGGGCATTCTGGTTCGGTGCGTAAATATTTATGATTGTTATGTCTTCTTGTTTAATTGTTCCTTTTATTAGTATATAGTGTCCTTCTTTGTCTCTTTTAACTGTTTTACATTTGAAGTCTAATTTGTTGGATATTAGTATAGCCACTCCTGCTTTTTTCTGGTTGTATTTGCATGAAATATCTTTTCCCAACCTTTCACTTTCAACCTATGTTTATCTTTGGGTCTAAGATGTGTTTCCTGTAGACAGCATATAGAAGGGTCCTGTTTTTAATCCATTCTGCCAGTCTATGTCTTTTGATTGGGGAATTCAGTCCATTAACATTTAGTGTTATTACTGTTTGGATAATATTTTCCTCTACCATTTTGCCTTTTGTATTATATATATCATATCTGACTTTCCTTCTTTCTACACTCTTCTCCATACCTCTCTCTTCTGTCTTTTCGTATCTGACTCTAGTGCTCTCTTTAGTATTTTTTGCAGAGCTGGCCTCTTGGCCACAAATTCTCTCAGTGACTTTTTGTCTGAGAATGTTTTAATTTCTCCCTCATTTTTGAAGGACAATTTTGCTGGATATAGGAGTCTTGGTTGGCAGTTTTTCTCTTTTAGTAATTTAAATATATCATCCCACTGTCTTCTAGCTTCCATGGTTTCTGCTGAGAAATCTACACATAGTCTTATTGGGTTTCCCTTGTATGTGATGGATTGTTTTTCTCTTGCTGCTTTCAAGTTCCTCTCTTTCTCTTTGACCTCTGACATTCTAACTAGTGAGTGTCTTGGAGAACGCTTATTTGGGTCTAATCTCTTTGGGGTGCGCTACACTTCTTGGATCTGTAATTTTAGGTCTTTCATAAGAGTTGGGAAATTTTCCGTGATAATTTCTTCGGTTAGTTTTTCTCCTCCTTTTCCCTTCTCTTCTCCTTCTGGGACACCCACAAGACGTATATTTGTATGGTTCATATTGTCCTTGAGTTCCCTGATACCCTGTTCAAATTTTTCCATTCTTTTCCCAATAGTTTCTGTTTCTTTTTGGAATTCAGATGTTCCATCCTCCAAATCACTAATTCTATCTTCTGTCTCTTTAAATCTATCATTGTAGGTATCCATTGTTTTTTCCATCTTTTCTACTTTATCCTTCACTTCCATAAGTTCTGTGATTTGTTTTTTCAGTTTTTCTATTTCTTCTTTTTGTTCAGCCCATGTGTTCTTCATGTCCTCCCTCAATTTATCGATTTCATTTTTGAAGAGGTTTTCCATTTCTGTTCGTATATTCAGCATTAGTTGTCTCAGCTCCTGTATCTCATTTGAACTATTGGTTTGTTCCTTTGACTGGGCCATAATTTCAATTTTCTGAGCGTGATCCGCTATCTTCTGCTGGCATCTGGGCATTTAGTCAGATTTCCCTGGGTGTTGGACCCAACAGGTTCGAAGATTTTTCTGTGAAATTTCTGGGTTGTTTTTCTTATCCTGCCCAGTAGGTGGCGCTCGTGGCACACGTTTCTCTGTGGGTCCCACCAGTAAAAGGTGCTGTGGGTCCTTTAACTTTGGAAAACTCTCGCCGTGGGGGAGGTTCGCCAGCCAAAGCGGCTTGGAAGAGTGCCAGCTGGTCCGGGGGTCCGAATGCAGGGAGGGTCGCCAGCCGCCGCGGCCCGGGAGAGTGCACCGTACCCAGCCGGACCGAGGAGTCACGTGTTTGGAAGGGACCCGCCCCGGTCACCGTTCTCCGCGACCTGGGGATTTCCGATCCAATTCTCTCAGTTGGTCTGCGGGGCCGCGCGTGGTGGGGGCGCCAGCCGCCGCGGCTTGAGGGGATTGCCTGCCCAATTCTGCCAGCTGGCTTGGGAAGGAGGAAGGGAGGGACTCCGTGACCGCTTGCCGCCCCGCCCGGTGAAGCCCGCGCCCCTCGGCGATCTCACCAGAGCGGGTTCTCTCAGCCAGTCAGCCGTTCCAGGATGGGGTACGCTGTCTTTTTGATCTCTGTCATGGCTCCGGCAGCTGTTCTGTATCGTTTCTACTTCTCTAGTAGCTGTTCATGTGAAAGGTACAGTGCCAGGTCCCAGAGATAGAGATGCAAATATACAGTGGTCTCTGCTCTCTCAGCATAAGGAAGGAACTGAAATACTCAGTCTCTAGCGCTGATCAGAGCCTCTGCAGAAGGGGTCAGCGCTGGGCCCGCTACTGCCGTCAGACTCGGGCGCAGCCTGAGAAGCCGACCCGCATCCGCCCCACCCTCCACCCGCGGCCCCGCCTCCAACACCCGCAGTGCCGCGCCCTCTCCATTACATCTTGACTAGCAAGGTGATATCTACTTAATGTGTAAGAATAACCTCCAGGATAACTTCTCGACTCTGTTTGAAATCTCTCAACCATTGACATTTTATCACATTTCACTCTTCCCCCTTTTGGTTGAGAAGGTTTTCTCAATCCCTTGATGCTGAGTCTCAGCTCATTCTGGGATTTCTGTCCCACATTGCGAGGAAGATCACACCCCTGGGAGTCATGTCCCACATAGACAGGGGGAGGGTGGTGAGTTTGCTTGTTGTGTTGGCTGGAGAAAGAGGCCACATCTGAGCAACAAAAGAGATTCTCTTGGGGGTGACTCTTAGGCCTAATTTTAAGTAGGCTTGACCTATACTTTGTGGGGTTAAGTTTTATATGAACAAACCCGAAGACTGGGGGCTCAGCCTGTGGCTTTACTTGTCCCCACTGCTTGTGAGAATATCAAGAATTCAACTTGGGGAGGTTAAATTTTCCCCCATTCTCACCATTTCCCGAAGGGGGTTTTGCAAATACTTTTCCACTCACTGATCAAATCACTCTGGGATTCATTTGGGCATCACCTGGACAAACCAAGAAAATCTCGTGTCCTACCCAAGGTTCCATGCACTTATGTTATTCACCCAACTATCTACATATGTTATATTAGGAGATGCACTAGTCAAAATTTAAATTTTGTACCAAATAAACATTTTTTGCTTTAGTCTTGCACATTAGTTGAAATTTTAAAATATTAATTACCATCTATTTTCATTACCCTACAGTAATGACATTCTTTTGTTCTTCCTCATGCAAAAGCATTTTTTAAATTTGTACATTTAGTCACTATCATTATACACTCTAGGCATTCCTAGATTATACCATCTCAATCTTTATCATCTATCTGTCTTTGTGATTTCATTTATGTCCCCAGCCCTCCTCCCTTATCATTCTCATATTCAGCTTCATTCAGTGTTTTAACACAATTGTATTACAGTTAGGTAGTATTGTGCTGTCCATTTCTGAGATTTTACATTCAGTCCTGTTGCATAATCTGTATCCCTTCAGCTCCAGTTACCCAATATCTTACCCTGTTTCTATCTCCTGATGGTCTCTGTTACCAACACAATATTCCAAGTTTATTCACTAATGTCAGTTCATATCAGTGAAACCATACATTATTTGTCCTTTTGTTTTTGGCTAATCGCACTCAGCATAATGTCCTTAAGGTCCATCCATGTTGTTACATACTTCATAACTTTATTCTGTCTTACAGCTGCGTAATATTCCATCTTATATATATGCTGTGGTTTGTTTAGCCACCTGTCTGTTGATGGACATTTTGGCTGTTTCAATCTCTTGGTAATTGTAACTAATGCTGCTATAAACATTGGTGTGCAAATGTCTGTTTGTGTCCTTGCTCTCATGTCCTTTGAATAGAGACATCATATAGATGGGTCCTGTTTTTTAATCCATTCTACTAATCTATGTCTTTTGATTTGTTTAATCCATTAACATTTAGTGTTATTACTGCACGGGTAGTACTTTCTTCTACTATTTTGCCTTCTGGATTTTATATATCATATCTAATTTTCCTTCTTTTTACCTTTACTCATAGTCTTCCTTTCTACACTCTTCTCCACACCTCTCTCTTCTGTTTTTTCATATCAGTCTCTAGTGCTCCCTTTAGTATTTCTTGCAGAGCTGGTCTCTTGGTCACAAATTCTCTCAGTGATTTTTTGTCTGAAAATGTTTTAATTTCACCCTCATTTTTGAAGGACAATCTTGCTGGATATAGAATTCTTGGTTGGCAATTTTTGCCTTTGAATAATTTAAATATATCATCCCACTGTCTTCTCACCTCCATGGTTTCTGCTGAGAAATCTACACATAGTCTTATTGGGCTTCCCTTGTACATAATGGATTGCTTTTCTCTTGCTGCTGTTAAGATTCTCTTTTAATCTTTGACCTCTGACATTCTGATTAGTAAATGTCTTCGAGTACGTCTATTTGGCTCTATTCTTTTTGGGGCACGCTGTACTTCTTGGATCTGTAATTTTAAGTCTTTCATAAGAGTAGGGAAATTTTCAGTGATAATTTCCTCCATTAGTTTTTCTCCTTTTCCCTTCTCTTCTCCTTCTGGGACACCTACAACACATATATTTGTGTGCTTCATATTATCTTTCAATTCCCTGAGTCCCTGCTCATATTTTTCCATTTTTTCCTTCTATTTTCTTTTTCTTGCCGGATTTCAGATGTTCCATCCTCCAGTTCACTAATCCTATGTTCTGTCTCTTGAAATCTACCATTGTAGGTTTCCATTGTTTTTTTCATCTCTTCTACCTTGCGTTTCCTTCCCATAAGTTCTGTGATTCATTTTTTCAGACTTCGATTTCTTCTTTTTGTTCTTTCCTTGCCTTCGTTATATCCTCCCCCAATTCATTGATTTGGTTTTTTGATGAGGTTTCCCATGTCTGTTCGTATATTCTGAATTAATTGTTTCAGCTCCTGTATCTCATTTGAACTATTGGTTTGTTCCTTTGACTGGGCCATATCTTCAATTTCCCTAGCGTGATGTTATTTTTTGCTGGCATCTAGGCATTTAATTACCTTAATTAGTTTATTCTGGAGATTGCTTTCACTTCTTTTACTTAGGGTTTTCTTGCTGGATGACTTTGTTGTCTGTTCTTTGACATTCAATTCAGCTTTATCTGGACCTCTAGCTTAAGTTTTGTTTAACTAAGGATAATTTTTCAGTACTTGTTTTCTTGTTTCTTGCCCTGCTTGTATGGTGCCTTACCCCCACACACTTAGGAGGGTCTACTTAGGTGTTATAGACCCAGCCGGATTTTCCCAGACCAAACTGGCCTCCTATCAGGCAGAAAGAGTCACCAGCATCGGTTTTCCCTGAGGGTGAGACCCAGGAGTTTGAAAGATTTTCCTGTGACGTCTCTGGGCTCTGTTTTTCTTATCCTGACCAGTATGTGGTGCTTGTCTGCCTTTAGGTCCCACCAGCATAAGATGATGCAGTACCTTTAGCTTTGGCAGACTCTCCCTGTTGGGGGCATCGTGGAGACAGAGGAGAGGTTTTAGGCTGGTTTTAATGGCTTCAAATTACCAAGCCCTGGTGTCTGAATTCCTTGAGGGAGGGATTCCACCTGAGTTGGGCTTCACCCTTTCCCTGGGGAAGGTACAGCCTCCAGACAAGCCCTCAAACCAGCTTGTTTCTGCCTGTGCCGGGAAAGTTGCAGCCTGAAAAGCCCTGCCACTGTATCCACAGGCAGTCAAGCCTTTGTAGAAACACAGCCATAAAAACCTCTGTTTCTTTTCTTTTTTTTTTTCTTTTTCTGTCAGCCCCCTGTTCCCTTGGCGCTGGGGCAAAAATGAGTAATATCCACTTTGACCAGGTTCACTTGAGCTGGGGGCCTATTTTTAGTAGTCAGAATTTGTTAATTAATTCCACAATTGACATTTGATTGTGCTCAGCCCCTGCTGCTGGTAAAGTCTCTTTTCTTTCCCCTCTGGGAAGCAGCCTGTAGGAGAGGGGCACCGGCTAACATGGCTTGGGGAACTCAAGGTTCTGGGGAGGCTCACAGCTGGTCCAGCTGGTCCAGACTGGGGTACCCTGTGTGTCCGGTCACTGATGTGGCCCTAGGAGCTCTTCTGTACTGTTTCTGGTTATTTAGTAGTTGTTCTGGAAGACGAACTAAAATATGCACATTGTTAAGCCGCCATCTGGGCCCGGAAGTCCAATCTTTACCTTTTAATTGGTAAGTTTAGTCCATTAACATTCAAATTTATTTCTGAACAGGTGCTTCTTGATTCCACCATCTTATGTTTTTTTTTTCATTTGTCAGATCTATATATTCTTTCTTCGTATTCTTTAAATTATCCTTAGTGGTACTCTGCAGTTCTGTGCCCTCTTCTAGACCTCCCTCTCCTGTCTTATTTTTTCAGCAAGCAGAACTTTTACTATTTCTTGTGGGATTGGTCTCTTGGTGACAAATTCTTCCAGGACCTCTTTGCCTGTGAAGGCTTTAATCTCTCCCTCAGTTTTAAAGGACAGTTTGGCCGGGTATAGAATTCTTGGCTGGAAGTGTTTCTCTTTTCAGGATCTTGAATATATCATACCACTGCCTTCTCGCCTCCAAGGTGCTAGGTGAGTAGTCTGAACTCAGTCTTATTTGATTTCTCTTGTATAATTGATGTTGTTTCTCTTGCCACTTTCAGGATTTTCTACTTCTCTTCAACATTTGACAGACTGATTAGTATGTGCCTTGGGGAAGATGTGTTTGGATTTATTCTGTTTGGACATCTTTGGGCTTCTGTGACTTATATATTTATTTCCTTTATGAAGGTTGTGAAGCTTTCCCTCATTATATCCTCAGCTTCTCTTCCTAGCACATTATGCCTCTCTTCTCCTTCTGGGACTCCTATGATTCTTATATCTGTGCGCTTTGTTTTGTCTATCATTTCCCTGAGTTCCCATTTAATTTTTTCCATCTTTTTTGCCATTTGCTGTTATGAGTCTTCAGAGTCAATTATTTTGTTATATTCTGTATGATATATCTTGAATATATCATACCACTCAGGGTGCTAGTTGAGTAGTATGAACTCAGTCTTATTTGGTTTCCCTTGTGGGTAGTAAATTGTTTTCTGTTGCCTCTATCAGGATTTTCTGCTGCTCTTCAACATTTGACATACTGATTAGCATGTGCCTTGGGGAAGGCCTATTTGGATTTATTCTGTTTGGAGTTTCTTGGGCTTTTTTGACTTTGTATATTTATGTCCTTAATAAGGGTTGGGAAGTTTCCCCCCATTATATCCTCAACTATTCTTCATAGCCCTTTACTCCTCTCTTCTCCTTCTGGGACACCAATGATTCTCATATTGTGTGTGTTTTGTTTTGTCTATCATTTCTCTGAGATCCAATTCAATTTTTTTCATCTTTTTTGCCATTTGCTGTTTTGAGTCTTTGAAATCAATTATTCTGTCCTCTATATCACTTATTCTTTCTTCTGTCTCTTCAAGTCTGGTGTTGTGTGCCTGTAGTATGTTTTTTATTTGGTCAACAGCATCTTTAATCTCTGCGATTTCCACTTCTTTTCTGTTTATTCTTTCAAATCCTCTTTGTGCTCTTCTCTTGCCTTCCTGATTTCCTTATGTCATTCGTTATCCCACTTATTTTATTAAGTAGAGTTGTATGAACATCTTTGATTAGTTGTTCCAAAGTCTGTGTCTCCTCAGGTGTTTTAATTTGGTCATTAGGTAGGGCTATGTCTGTCTTCATTGTCATATGCTTAGTGATCTTCTGCTGTCTTCATCACATGAAAATATCTTTTTTCTATTTTTGAAATTTTAAAAAAAATTATAACAAACGCAAATGTCTTAACTTATGATCATTCCATTCTACATATATAATCAATAATTCACAATATCATCACATAGTTGCATATTCGTCATCCTAATCATTTCTTAGAACATTTGTATCAATTCAGAAAAAGAAATAAAAAGAAAACAAAAAAATTCATACATACCATACCCCTTACCCCTCTCTTTCATTGATCACTAGCATTTCAATCTAAATTTATTTTAACATTTGTTCCCCCTATTATTTATTTTTATTCCATATGTTTTACTCGTCTGTTGATAAGGTAGATAAAAGGAGCATCAGACACAAGGTTTTCACAATCACACAGTCACATTGTGAAAGCTATATCATTATACAATCATCTTCAAGAAACATGGCCGCTGGAACACAGCTCTACATTATCAGGCAGTTTCTTCCAGCCTCTCCATTACATCTTGATTAATAAACTGATATCTATTTAATACATAAGAATAACCTCCAGGAAAACGTCTCGACTCTGTTTGGAATTGCTCAGCCATTAACACTTTATTTTGTCTCATTTCACTCTTCACCCTTTTGGTTGAGAAGATCTTCTCAATCCCTTGATGCTAAGTCTCAGCTCATTCTAGTATTTCTGTCCCGTGTTTCCAGGAAGGTCCACACCCCTGGGAGTCCTGTCCCATGTAGACAGGAGGAGGGCAGTGAGTTTGCTTCTTGTGTTGGCTGAAGAGAGAGGCCACATCTGAGCAACAAAAGAAGTTCTCTTGGGGGTGACTCTTAGGCCTAAATGTTAAGTAGACTTGACCTATTATTTATGGGATTAAGTTTCATATGAACAAACCCCAAGATTGGGGTCTCAGCCTATTGCTTTTGTTTTCTGCACTGCTTGTCAGAATATCAAGAATTCAACTTGAGAAAGTTGAATTTTCCCCCTTTCTCACTATTCCCCGAAGGATACTTTGCAAATACTTTTTTATTCACTGTTCAAATCACTCTGGGATTTATTGGGGCATCACTCTGGACAAACCAGCAAGATCGCATGAAGATATCTTCATTGATTTACTTTGGAAATTGATTTCTTTCAGTAGTCTAAGACTTTGTGTTTGCGAGGGGGTTGTGGCACAGGGTGGTGCACTCAGTATGGTGATTTGTTTCAGAGCGGTTGTGGGCACAGGTTGGTGATGTTATGCTGCTGCTTGTGAACGTGGGTGCCCAGCGGCCAGGGAGGATGTACCTGTGTGGGTGCACCAGTTTTGGAAACAAACTC
This sequence comes from Tamandua tetradactyla, assembly GCF_023851605.1. Taxonomy (NCBI): domain Eukaryota; kingdom Metazoa; phylum Chordata; class Mammalia; order Pilosa; family Myrmecophagidae; genus Tamandua; species Tamandua tetradactyla. Next base: position 53,591,873 of record NC_135350.1, on the reverse strand, counting down.
TGGTGTGCGCTGGTCTAAGACATGGGGTACTTTGTGCACATGCGTAGAACTGTGGTGGCAGGTCGGCATTATGCCTTCATGGATTGGGGGCAGATGTGACCCGGCTGTGCAAGTCAGCACTTTCCCAACGCTGGGAAGTGAGGCTAAGGGCTCTGTCCCTGTGCGCTCCTAGGACTGCTGTAACATGCAATTCCTAGAGCTGAATGACGTGATTGGGGGCTTTTGCGCATGCGTGGGTCTGAGAGTGCTGTAAATGGATGTGCTGAGCTCAGGGAGCGCTGGGTGAGGCTGTGCAACACTATGGGTGGGGAGGAGGGGGCACGGTGCAGTAACCTTAGGTATGGAGGTTTGTGCTTACAACCTTTATGCGCTGGTAACAGCCTGCAGGGAACACAGAGGGGGAGTAGTGCTAGGGAGGGGGTTAGGAGAGGTGAATTGGGCTGCACTTGGGGTGGGGGTGTGGGGCAGATACGTGCACTGGGGGCTGGTGGGGTGGGGGCACCTGGAGAGCAGGAAATAGGAGTGGGTGAGGGGATTCAGGTGCGTGGGATGAGGAGTGAGTCGCTAGTCAAGGGGCTGTGCTGCTGAGGGTAGCGCACCTAAGGAATGCAGCCTGCTTTATTCCTAGTCCCGTGTACCTGTCCATGCACTCCCATGGGCTCCTCTCCATGCCCCCCCACACGGCTCCAGCTGTCTGCCTCTCCATTCCTTAGCCCCTGCAGCCAAGACTGCCACATGTGGTGCAGGTTCTTCCAAGTTAGCCGAACTCCCAAATTGCTGCCTCAGTCACCCTCCTGTCCCTTCTCTAACTTTTCCTTGGATCAGGCCTAATCTCAAGCTGCTCTAGTCGACCATCCCCCAGAAGTCCTCCATAATATTTTGTTTATGTAGGGAAGATTAATATGCCCTTTAAATCAGCCTATACTATAACTATATTAAAATTAAAGGGGACTAAATCATTAATATATAACCTTAGTTTGTAAATCCTCAGTAAAAGTTTTTACTCTTTTTTTTGTTCCCCAATAAAACTTGTTAGTTTTTAATGGAAGATACTTACCTTTTATTTTCTTTTATAAATTTTTAATATAGATTTTAGAGTTTTAAAGGAATATTTTAAATGACAGTTTTTAAAAATACATTTATATCCATATTTATACTTTTATACTACATATTTTTTAAATATATAGGATATACTCTGTACGGTATAGTGAAGAAAATCAAAATGGCACTTAATCTTACTGATTTTTTTTCGATACATCTACAGTTTTATTACAAAACTATTCTTTTGGCATTAGTTGGTCACAGTGATAGCAACATACTGTCAGTGTTGCAGAGAAGCTGTAAAGTAACAATTGCATTCCCTGCTTACTGAACCTAAATTTAAGTTCCTTACATACAGGTTACCTGCAATCTTTAGTGCCACAAATCTTTACTCATACCATATTGGGGAGGAGTTGATGTTAACAGATTAGATTAAATGTTCAAAAAACTAGAAAAGTTCCATTATGAGATTTTCTTTCCCTTTTCCCTTCCAAAATTACTTTACAGTAAAATGTAGATCATTTAAGAATCAAATTACTTAGTGCTTGTCTGAATAGCAGCAGAGCCCAAGAAGCATTGAACTTAGTTCTTGTTAACAAGCAGTACCTATGCAATGCATGTTTAAGCCAATAGAGGCAAAGGGAGTGATCATTCTAATTTTAAACTCCCACGTTAGATCCCTTAAAAAAATAAAAGCATTGAGGGCGGGCTGCGGTGGCTCAGCGGGCAAAGTGCTTGCCTGCTATGCCGGAGGACCTCGGTTCGATTCCCGGCCCCAGCCCATGTAACAAAAACGGAGAAACAGAATACAATAAAACAAGAAAATGTTTAAAAATGTTTCCCTTTCTTCCTTCCTTCCTTCCTTCTATCCTTCCTTCCTTCTCTCTGTCTTTCCTTTAAAAAAAATAAATAAATAAAAGCATTGAATCAAGTTTTTATTAATGGTATTATTGCTCTGCATTTGTTGGTGCTGCATTTGTTGGTCACTTTCTGTGCTGTTTGCTTTGACGGAATCTTCCAGTGTTTCACCAATATTCCTTTCTTATAGTGTCCTTTTCTTTCACTAGGAGTTCACATAATTCTAATGCTTTATTAAGAATGTCCTTGTTGTCACATTGGTTTTCTAGCATGTCTTCATAGATATCCACAAGAAAGGCAATTAGGTAGGGAGAAATATGACTTTGTTCTAAATCAACTAATTGATTTAACAGATTAGGATATTTGGAAAGACCACAATCTTGTAAAATCCCTTTTTAATAGTTCCATGCACTTCCGTTAGTTATGTGGTACTAGTTCGATCATTTTTAGGGTGTACTGGACTTCTCTCTCCAATATAGTAGAGTCATTGTAGCCAGTGGTGTTAGAAATTACAGAGTGTGTTTGGTTCCAGACAGTTATTTCTCACACATCTTCTATGAGAAGTTTATCTACATATTGCAGCTCATTATCCCAAAGTTTTTAATTCCTGGATAATCCATTGTTGATGCTGCCATGCATGGTAATTCTTTGCATCCTCATTAAGAATATCAGCAATAAACTCAAGCTCCTGAAATGGATCTTTCAGCCATTCCGCGAAGTCTTGCCTGTGATGCCAAACTTCTTAGTTTTGGGGCTGTTCCTCACTTATTGCAGTGATGTAGTTCATTTCATCATGTAGATCCTTTTGAAGTGACTTTGAGAACTCTCCGAAAATGCCACACTGTATAATTGGCTGCATTTAACTCAATGGTATATTGGGTTAGTTTAAAAGCTTGTTTACTTCTTTCATCATGCTGCAGAACAGTACAGAAATAATCATAACCATCTCCAAATTTTTTACTATAAATGATTTGGACCACTGGATTGGGGCCATCGTTCTCTGGTACTGGATCTGTATCAGCCTATTCTGCTCTTTCCCTCTACAGAACATAGGTGAGCAAGTCCAGGCTCATAGGGGATGCCATCGCTCCTCCGGCCTCAGCTGTCATCTCTTCTTTCAGCTGCTGCTCCTGGGGCGGCAGTGGGTGCAGCTGGGGCAGTGTCTGCTCGGGCTGCCCAGGCTCACTGCCTTGTGCAGTCTCCCCGACCCCCTCAGTGATCGCCATCTTACCTCAATCCTACTGCTTTTACAGAACTCATTTTGATAACCAAAAAAATCAAAACAGAAGCCATATGTGTACAAGATAGGCTTTTTAAAACAACAAAAGAAAAGAGCCCTTTACATGGAACCATCCCAGTAACTTATCCCAAGATAATAATTTTCAACAATAGGCATGTCTTTTAACAGAAATAATTTTTGCAGTTCATAGTAGCATTGTACGGGTATTTCTGTTCTTCGTTTGAGGTATGTTTGCATTAGAGGGTCTTAAAAGTCCTCGCTGACTGTCAGACGTTAAATGTACTATTGTTCTATATGCCTGCAAATTTGTGTTGCAAATGCCTCCTGCCATAAGCAATAGAAAACTGGATGAGTTATTTAAGATATCTGTTTACAGACATTACAGGACCTTGATCCTTGAGAGAGAAGGGAAACAGCAAGATGAAAGTTGTGTGAACACTTTGGCTTTTTGTTGGAAGCATTTTCTGAACTGTGATATAGGGGAATCCAAGCCAATCAAATGGTCCCCCAGTGCTGAATACAGAGTTAGTTGGAGTTCTGGGGAAGTTGAGGTAGATGGAATTTGTGTGGCCAAGTAATGGATAACAGAGTAAGTGACATACCAGCCTACATGAAAAGACCTCATTAAATACCTAGCATTCACTAGAGATTCAAAAAAGTTATTTGGTTAAACTAGCCCTAGTATAAAGACTTCCCAAGGCTTGATCTAACAAACCTGAAAAAATTCAAGCTGTTCTACAACTAAATTGACTGCTGCTGAAAATGAAACTTACTCAAGCATTGTGTCCTATTTTATATAGAGAGGTAGTATCATACCTAACAAATTCAGGATACATTATTTTTTTATTGCACATGGTACATTCAGTAAAATAAATTACATGGTAGAGCATAAGACACATCTCAATACACCTTAAAGAATTGAAATTATAGAGTATGTTCTCTACCACAACAGAATTAAACTAGTAATGAGCAAACGAAAGATATCAAGGAAATCCCCCATATTTGGTCATTAAAGAATGCACTTTTAAACAACCCATGAGTCAGAACAGGAATCATAGGGAAATTAGAAAATATTTTCTATTTAATGAAAATTCCAAGCACCATCTATCAAAATTTGTGGGGTGCAGTTGATGCCGTACGTACCTAAAGGAAAATTATAGCTTTAAGTACTTACAAAAGAAGATGTAAAAATCAATGATCTAAGCTTACATCTTAAGAAGCTAGAAAAAGAAGAGCAAATTAAATGCAGACTAAGTAAATTGAAGGAAATGATAAAGATAAAAACATGAACCAATAAAATAGAAAGTGAACAAACAAAAGAGAAAATCTGTGAAACCAAAAGTTCATTCTTTGAATAGATAAATAAAATTGATAACACAGATGAAGACTAAAAGAGAAAATACAAATGCCTAATATCAGAAAAAAAGAAAGTGTATCACTAAAGACACTACAGACATTGAAGAGGATAATAAGGGGATATTCAAGCTATTTTGTTCCAGTAAAATAAAACACTTAGGTAAAAAGTTAAATTCCTTGAAAAATACAAATTATCAAAACTGGCAAAATAAAAAGTCGAAAATCTAAATAGCTCTATATCTATTAAAGATAATGAATTTGTAATTAAAAACTTTCTCACAGACAGAAATCCTAGGATGAGCTGGGACTCAGTACCAAGGAATTGAGAAAACCTTGACCAAAAGAGGGAAGAGAGAAATGAGACAAAATAAAGTATCGATGGCTGAGAGATTCCAGAGTCAAGAGAAATAATATCACTTTTTTAGTTAAGGCATAATGGAGAGGCTGGAGGGAACTGAAAATGTAGAGCTGTGTTCCAGTAGCCATGTTTCTTGAAGATGATTGTATAATGATATAGCTTTCGCAACATTACTAGGTGATTGTGAAAAAAAAAACACAACTTTCCTACAAAGAAAAACTTTATATCCAATGGTGGAGTCTCTTAAATATTTAAGAAATGTATAATATAAACTGTTTCTGAAAATAGGAGGCAATGCTTTCCAACTTATTTTATGATGCCAGCATTACCTTTCACCAAAATCATACAAAGACATTACAAACATATATATACACAAGGAAACTGTGGATTAATAACCATATTATACATGAATGCAGAAATCTTTAACAAAATATTATTATATCAAATCTGCAGGATGAAAAGGATAATGCGTCATAGCAAAGGGAATTATCAGAGAAATACAGGTTGGTTTAACATTTGAAAACCCATCAGTGCAACTCACTACACAAGTAGAATAAAGGAGAAAATTTGTGTGATCATCTCAATAGATGCTGAATAAGCATTTGATAAAATTCAGTGCCCGTTCATGATTTTTAAAAAACCTCAGAAAAGTATAAATAGAAGGAATTTTTCTCACCCTGATAAAAGGCATCTATGAAAAACTTGGAACTAACATTATTCTTTATGGTGTATGCTTTCCCCATAAATTGGAAAAAATGCAATCATTGCTCTCATCCCTTCTTTTCAACATTTTACTTTAAGTTCTAACCAGGGCAATAAGGAAAGAAAAAGCAAGAAAAGCATACAGACTAGAAAGGAATCAGTAATAGATATGATTGTAAATAAATTTTCTAAAATTTATAGAAAATAAATTTGCATAATGCCCTTGAAAGTTGTTGCATTTATTAATAGTTCATTCTTACTTATTGCCGAGTAGTATCTGATGGTCAATTGTATTATTGTAAGGTTACCAAGCTGTAATACAAAGGTTGAAAGATAGTCTTCTCAATAAATGGTGCTGAAATATCTGGGTATTCACATGGGGGGGAAATGAACCTTTGTCCAATCTTTCAACATAACATGCAGGCTAATTCCAAATGAATAGTTAGCCTAAACTTTAAAATTTGTATAAGATCACATTGGAGAAAATCTTCTTGACCGTGGTATAGGCAAAGATTTCTTAGGTAGGACACAAAAAGCACTAAGCATTAAAGAAAGAATAAAGTGGACTTCATCAAAATTGAAAATAGTATCAAAAGATACCATTTTTAAAAAGGTGAAAAGGCAAGCCACAGACGGGGAGGAAATATTATCAAAGCATATATTTGACAAAGGATTTGTTTTCATAACTCAGTGAAAAAAAAGGGTACCTAATAATTCAATGCGCAAAAGATACAAGACACTTCACAGAAGAAAATATACAAATGACCAATAACACATGCAAAGATGGTTAACATCATTAGTCATCAGGAAATGACAAATTAAACTACAATGACCACTCCACACTTAGTAAAATTGCCAAAAGTAAAAAGACTAGTAATACTGAACATTGACATGGATTTAGAACAACTGGAACCTCTCACACACTGCTGTTGAAATATGAAATTTCACAAGAAAAGAAATGAAAACATGTCCAGAGAAAGACTTATAGTACTCATAATAATCAAAATATAGAAACAGTCCCGGTGTAGAAAAAAGTTTGTACCATATTTGTACAGTGGAATATTCCTCAGCAATAAAGGGAAGAATTATTGACACACATAGTATATGAATGATTCTCAAAAATATTCTGACTAAATGAAACTAGATACAAAAGAATAAACATATGGTTCTATTTATATGAAATGTTAAAACAGAAAAACTCATCTGTAACCATAAAAATCAGATCAAGAGATAAGTTGGATTCATAAAATTTATGACTTTATTCCCTAAAGAATGGGAAAAAAATAATTAGAAGCCAAATAAGGCACTTGTATTCAGAATATATTTAAAAACTCTTACATCTCAACAGTAAAATGGCAGCCCAATTTTGAAAACGGGCAAAGTATTTGAACAGACATTTCTCGAAAAAAAAAAAAGATATGCAGATTGCCAGTAAGCACATGACAAGATGTATCATTAGTTATTTAGAGAAAGCAACAAAGACATATCAATTCTACCCACTAGGAAGGTTACAGTCAAGAAGACGGACAATAGCAGGTGTTGGCAAGGATGTGGAGGAATAGCTTGTGGGATATAAAATGGGGCAGCCAATTGGAAAACAGTCGGGCAGTAGTACCTCAGAGAGTTAAACATAGAGTTACCATATGACTCAGCAATTGTACTCCTAGTTATATATATCCAAGAAAATTAAAAACATATGTCCGCACAAAAACTTACACACATGTTCATAGCAGCATTATTTGTAATAGCCAGAAAGTAGAAATAACCTAAAGGTTCATCAGCTGATAAATGTCTTAACACAATCTGGTATATCCATAAAATGGAATATTATTCAACTATAAAAAGGAATGAAGTACTGACACATGCTACAATATATATGACCCTTGAAATACTACACTAAATGGATGAAGTCAGATAAAAAAAACATATATTGTATGATTCCATTTATATGAAATGCCAAAACAGATAAATCTGTTGACACACAGAGTAGATTAGTGGTCACTGAAGTTGCATGGGAGATGTGGGAAGTGATTACTAATAGATGTGGGGTTCCTTTAAGGCATGGTGAAGATGTTCTAGAATTTAGATAGGGGTGATCAGAGCACAACTTTGAGAATATACTAAGAACCACTGGATTGTACACTTTCAAAGGGTGAACATCACAGATTGTTGTTTATATCCCAAAATATTTGGTACTTAAATCAGGTTAACAAGTAGTGCTGGGGTAGACAAGAAAACTTTTTTGGGTAATGAAAATGTTCTGTATCTTGATCAGGATGGTTAGATGGTATATACTTTTATCAAAACTCATCTAACTGTAATCTTAAAGTAAGTGCTCTTAAAACTAGGCTTTTAAAAAAGTGTTCTATGAATAATCCTTTCAACCAACATACATTTTATATTGAAATCACTAAGAGACCTAAGCAAGCATCCCCTCCATCTATTGTAGGAATCTTTTCTACAGTCCTTTATGGATTGCATCAACCATTAAGATTTTGACCACGGATTTTTTATTAAAGTGCTCTTTCTATTTTGAACTGAAATCTTCCTCCTAACTTTCATGTGTTTCTCCTATTCTCTGCTCAGAGCTGTATCACTAACATAATTGTGCATGTAATACTCAGACACTGTGTGAGCACTTTCCAGTAGTATTAGAGGCTCAGCACCTGGATTTGAAACCAGGTCTGACTGAATCCAGTCTTCCTACTGTATTTACTGTGTCTGTCTTGTGGAAGGAACGTAAGTCCTTCCACAAGATAGCCCTTCAGATTTGAAGACATCCCTTATTGTGCTGGTTTGAAAGGATGTATGTCCCCTAGAAAAGCCATGTTTTAATCTAAATCCCATTTCATGAAGGCAGAATAATCCCTAAATACTGTGTGTTTGAAACTGTAATCAGATCCTCTCCCTGAAGGTGTGATTTAATCAAGAATGGTTGTTAAGCTGAATTAGATGATGACATGTCTCTACCCATTTGGGTGGGTCTTGAGATGTTTCTGGAGTCCTATAAAAGAGGAAACATTTTGGAGAATGAAGGAGATTCAGAGAGAGCAGACCAGAATGACCAAGCCATGAGAAGCAAAGTCCACCAGCCAGCGACCTTTGGAGATGAAGGAAAATGCCTCCCGGGGAGCTTCATGAAACAGAAAGCCAGAAGAAGCAGCTAACAGATGATGCTGTGTTCACCATGCGCCCTTCCAGATGAGAAAGGAACCCTGACCGGGTTCACCATGTGCCTTTCCAGATGAGAGAGAAACACTGACTGTGTTCGCCATGTGCCTTCTCACTTAAGAGAGAGAAACACCCTGGACTTTCATTGGCCTTCTTGAACCAAGGTTTCTTGAACCAAGGTATCTTTCATTGGATGGATGCCTTTCGTTGGACATTTTCTTGGCCTTAGAATGTAAACTAGCAACTCATTAAATTCTCCTTTTGAAAAGCCATTCTGTTCCTGATATATTGCATTCGGCAGCTAGCAAACTGGAACAGATTTTGGTACCAGAGAGTGGGGTGCTGCTGCTGCATTTTGCAAATACTGAACATGTTTGGAACGGCTTTTTAAATGGATAAGGGGAAGATTCTGGAAGAGTTGTGAGAAGCTTGATAGAGAAGGCCTAAAACGCTTTGAAGAGACTTGTCAGTAGAAATGTGGACTCTAAAGCTACCTGTGACAAAGCTCTAGACAGAAATGAGGCATGTGTTATTTCAAACTGGAAGAAAGGTGATCCTTGTTTTAAAATGGCAAATAATTTGGCAAAATTGACTAGTGGTTTGGCTGGAAGGCAGATTTTAAAAGCCATGAACTTAGATATTTAGCAGAAGAGATCTCCATATTAAATGTTGAAAGTACAGCCTGGTTTCTCCTCACAGCTTATAGTGAAATGTGACAGGAGAGAGAGAATCTGAAAACTGAACTCTTCAGTATGAAGAAACCAGAAATTGATGTCCTGGAAAATTCTGGGCCTCCAGAAACAGAGACCCCCAGATAATAGTGCTCCATGTGAGGGTTTGACCAGATGTGGAACCAGTCAGCCATCTCAGAAAGCCAGGATTGGACATGGAGTTATCCAGGAAGGATTTGTGGAAACTCCTTATGTCCGATGAGCATGATCTAGCACCACTGCATAGAAAGCCAATGAGAGTGCTGTGGGACCCGTATAAACAGAGCTGCTGCTGCCAGTCTGGACTGGGGGTTTCAGAGAAGGGACACATTGGAGGAAAAATAACTTCAGAGGCAAAACCATGGAGGCTGAGGTCTGAAGTTAAGAAACCTAGGGCCAGGAGAGCAGACCCACCCAAGCCCATGGAGAGGATGAATTTGCCCCAGAGGCAGAAGGTGGGCCTTCCACCTCATTGCAGTGGAAGTGTCATGTTGCTTCAGGCCTTGGAGAGAATGAAGCACATTCCTTGGGGTTTGGGCAGAACCTGGCTGCCACCACATGGAGGGGTTGAGTGTGTACCCCAGAGATGGCAGAGAGCCCAGGTGCAGCCCTGATGCTTGGAGAAGGTGGAGCCTGGAAAAAAAGTGGCCTCCCCAATGTCCCCCAAGGTTGCATTCGAAGAGGCTTTCAGAAGCCGTGAGGATAAGTGACTCTCAGACTTTGAAATCTAATGGACTTTGCCTTGAAGGTTTTCAAAACTGTATGGGTCCGGTGACCCCTATGTTCCTTCCTCCCTATGGAAATGTGTATATGTATCCTATGAATGTTCCTCCTTTGTATGTTGGCAGCAAATAACTTGTTATGAGTTTTCAAAGGTTCAGAGCAAATGGAGAAAATTTTACCTTAGGACTGCCCATGCTTTTAACTTTGTATTTCATGTATATTGCTACTGAAATGGTTTGAGTTTCTCTGATATTGTTATGGAATGAATGTATTTTGTATATGGGGAAAACATGTCTTTTTTAGGGTCTAGAGGATAGAATGTGCTGGTTTGAAAGGATGTATGTCCCCCAGAAAAGCCATGTTTTAGTCTAAGTCCCATTTCATAAGGGCAGAATAATCCCTATTCAATACTGTATGTTTGAAACTGTAATCAGATCCTCTCCCTGGAGGTGTGATTTAATCAAGAATGGTTGTTAAACTGGATTAGGTGACAACATGTCTCCACCCATTTGGGTGGGTCTTCAGACGTTTCTGGAGTCCTATAAAAGAGGAAACATTTTGGAGAATGAGGGAGATTCAGAGAAAGCAGAGAACAAGGCAGCCACGAGAAGCAGAGTCCACCAGCCAGTGACGTTTGGAGATGTAGAAGGAAATGCTTCCCGGGGAGCTTCATGAAACAGCTTAGGTTTCAGCCTTCACAGGTCTACTGAGCCAATTATCATTTTCATGTGCTTTTTGAAATTTCCCCAATTTTATTACTCTTGTCTTTTCTATTCTTTTTATCCTTCTGGGTTTCCTTCTTCCTCTCTTCTCTTTCTCTTTCTTTCCTTTTTTTTTCTGTGTGAATGTTTGTCTTTCTCTCTTTATGATTGTTTATATGGTGTATTGGGAGAAAGTAGAGGTAAATGAATGTGTAACTCCATTTTTTTCTTTTTCTTTTTCTTTTTTTAACTCTATCTTGAACCTGAAATTCTAGGAATAGTTTTTTACAGTTAGATTTTAAGACTTGGAAGTTGGGATTGCAGGAAACGCTGAGAAAGGAAATAAATCTTTGATTTCTTCCTGTACATAAACATTTTCTTGATGAAATTAATACTATTTAATGTTGCAGCTTAGCAATTTTTGTTTCTTAGGAACTGGAAACGTTAAAGTCTCAATTAAACTTACAATCTGCAGAGATCATCAGACTACAGACAGAAAAGCAGGACCTGTTACAGAAAACAGAAGCATTTGTAAGTTATTTCTCTTTTTCTCCTGAAAGGTAGTAAACATAGGATTGGCATATTATTTTTCAGTCACTATGGAAAAGAAGAAAATTTGCCAGATAGTATTTTCTCTTCAGATTACTTACCAGCCAATGTGCTAGTTGTACAGGTTGCAGTTGGATTTACCAGGTCAATTTATTCAGTTACTCAGTAGTCCCTTCTGCAGCAAAATAATCCTGGCACAACCCTTGGCAATTTATCATATTCAAAATCAGATGCCAAAAAGTAGCTAAACTGAAATTCTTTTATAGTTGGTGTAATCAAAAATGTTTCATAGTCATGTTTGTTACCCTCATACCCTGTGAGATAGAATTTGGAGTATCAAATGAATAATTTATCTAAGCTCTAATATAGATGCAGTGCAAATTTTTAGGGAAATAATTTGTTCTTCCCTCATATATTCCTATACATCTCCTTTTGATAGGAATGGATGATAGTTGAAGCAAGAAAAAAATCAAACTCCTTAATTTCCTTAATAAAATACCAATTTTCTCAAATATTCTCATTTTTAGGGAGCTCCCTTCACTGAATGATAGTGATTTGCTATAGTTATTTTTTATATCACTTCTAAAGAAAGACTTGTTTGTTCATTCATTTGCTCATATCAAAAAATTTATATTGAGTGCCTTCTCTGAATAAGATACTGTTCTAAGTGTTGAGGCTATGACAATAAACTAGATAAAGGAAAAGACAATAAATTGGTGGTCAAATAATACTATAATTTCATATAAAGACTTCCTTGGAAATAATAAAATATAGCAATGAGATAGAATAACTAGTGGATATGAGAAAAGCTCTTTTAGATATGGTGGCCAAGAGATGCCTATATTGAGGCAGTTGATACTTGAGAAGGATAACCTAAAAAGAAAACTGACTTTCCATTTGTCTAAGCTTTTAATCTCTGATCACTGTCATCACATTAGTAGGGGAGTAATCTGCAAAGTGGGGTAAAGACATCTTTTTGGGGATGGAAAATGAAATAGCCTCCAATAAATTATACTCATTTTTATAAACCTTTACAATTTCGATTTTTGTGTGCATGTTGTGTGTAATAGTCAATTGGAGTAGTTCCATGTATGTAATTTATATATTAAAACTGTATTGAAAGTACATGGTCAATTTTATTTTAACGTAAAAGTGTGTACCATCAAAAAATTAGGGGGCCTCACCCCAATCAAGATGGTAGAGTGAAAACCTCCAAGGCCTTGCACTCCCACAGAAATTTTGAACAGCCAACAAGAACTGACAGAAGCATCTTTCTCAAAGCTCTAGAAAACAGTTATAGGATTGCAGTAACTGTTCTGCAAGTTCTGAATCAAGAAAAAGGCAACAAGAAATAGTAGGTAATTGTGGCTCCCTTGCTGGCCCTACCCATGTCCCCTCAGCATATCTGCACAGACCAGCCCATGCTCCCAGTACAGATTGTGTTTCCCTGGTTTTGGAGTGAGCAGAATAACACTTGTGCAAATATTGGGAGTATATATGCTTGAAACAGTCTGTCTAGTGGCAGCCTGAGGAACAAAATTAGGTCATTTATCTCAGGCTCACTCTCCCAGAAGTTGGCATGAGTGTAAAAGACAGCACACAGGCTCTTCTATAGTATACTATAAAAGAACATGCAAATCACAGCTACCCAAGGCAAAGATTTGCTGGCTCTGTGATGTCCAGTCCGGTGCCTGGGAGTGTGACAAAATGCTCTTCCCTAGGGAAAGGGGACATTCAGATCCCTGTAAACAGGGAAATACCTAGAGCTATGCATGCTTGCCCAGGACAAGATAAAAACAGAGAAAGGACAAGGAAGGACACTACACTTTTGCCTTGACCTATTCCCTAAACTTACTGTATGGATAAGCCCTGAAGGAGAACATTCCCCCAGGCCAATCTGCAAAGACCGAAAAGTTGTTTGTTTTATTTCTTTTGTCTTTTTTTCTTAGCTCTTGGATTATAGAGGAACCTTGTCACAATGCAAGTTGGATGGAAATTTAAGGATCAGACACCCCAGATTCTAAATTCCATTATAATACATTAAAACATCAAAATATCCAGGTTTCAACAAAAGATTACAAAACATCCAAACAACACGAAGTGATGACCTAGGCAGAAGAGAAGATTAAAGCAACCATTAATGTGGAGGACCGGACACTTTAAAAAATGCCCCTAAATGTGCTCAAAGAGCTAAAGGAAAACATAGAGAAAGAACTAAAGGATATCAGGAAAACAATATGAATGCAAAGAGAATATCTGTAGAAAAGTGGAAATTATGAAAAGGAACCTAATAACAGAGCTGAAGACCACTGTAATTTAAAATTCCATTGGAAGATTCATCCACAGATTGGAGGTAGCAGAATAACCAGTGAAGTTGAAGTTAAGACAATTAAAATCATCTAGTCTGATAAGCAGAGAGAAAAAATGATGAAGAAAAATAAACAAAGCCTGAGAGACCTGTGGGACACCATCAGGCATACCAGTATCAGTATATGCATTGTGAAAGTCCCAGGAGAAGAGAGATAAGGTCACAGAAAATATTTAAAGAAATAATGCCTGAAAGCTTTCCAAATTTAACAGGTCATGAATATATACATCCAAGATGTATATCCAAGATCCCCAAATAGAATAAACAGGAAGAGAACTACACCTTGAAACATTGCAGTTAAATTGTGGAATGCTGAAGACAGGAAATTCTGAAAACTGCAAGAAGAAAGCAATGTCTTATATACAGAGGAGCCCCAAGAAGATGAAGTGCCAATTTCTCAACAGAAACGTTAGAGACAAGAAGGCAATGGAATGAAATACTTAAAGTGTTGAAAGAAGATAATTCCCAATCAAGGATTTTATATCCAGCAAAGACTGTCTTTCAAAAATGTGGGAGAGATTAATTTATTCCCAGTTAAACAAAAGCTGAGGAAGTTCATCACCACTAGATGGGACCTACAAACAATACTAAAGGGTGCTCTTCATGTTGAAGGGAAAGGACACTGGGCAGTAGATAAAAATGGATTAAAGAAATATAGATCTCCAGTAAAGGTAACCACATGGGTAATTATATATGTTAGTGCTATTTTATTCTATTTTTGTCATATAACTCTACTTTTTACTTCTAACAGATTCTGAAATGTGGATGCATAAAAAGTAATGATAAATTTGTACTATTGGACAAAGGATGCATAAAGATAAAATTTGTAACAAATATAACACAGTGCTGGTGGGGGACACAGAGTGGATGGAGATGTTTGTGTTTGTTATTAAAGTTAAGTTGGTATCAGATCAAACATGATTATTATAGATTTAGGGTGTTAAGCTTAAGCCCAATGGTAATCACAAAAAAAAAAAAAAAAAAAACCTGAGTAAGTATACAGAAAAGGAAATAAGAAGGAACTCAATGTTTAACTTAAAAAATCAAATAAATATTAAAGTAGTCAGTAGTGGAAGAATTAACACCAGTCCTGCTCAAACTCTTCCAAAAAATTGAAGAGAAAAGAACACTTCCTAAGTCATTCTGTGAAGCCAGCATCACCCTAATATCAAAGCCAGAAAGATATATCAGAAGGAAACAAAATTACAAATCAATATCCCTCAACAATATGGAAGCAAACCTCCTTAACAAAAATACTAGCAAACCAAATCCCCAACACATTAAAAGATCTATACACCATGATCGGTTGGAATTTATCCCAAGAATGCAATGGTGGTTCAACATAAAGCCAATTAATGTCATATACCACGTTAGTAGAACAAAGAAAACAACTACATCATCTCAGTTGATGCAGAAAAGGTATTCAACATAATCCAGCACCACTTAATAAAAATTTTCAGAAAACCAGGAAAAGAAGGAAATCTCTTTAACATGACAACGGACGTACATCTAAAGCCCATAGCTATGGGGAAAGATAGAATGCTCTCCCTCTAAGACAAGGATGCCTATTGTCACTATTGTTCAACATTGTATTGAGAGTTCTAGTCAGAGGAGTTAGGCAAGAAAAGGAAATAAAAGGTATTCTGATTGGAAAGGAAGAAATAAAGCTTTCACTATTTGAAGATGACATGATCCTTTATATAGAAAATCCTGAAGAATCCACAACAAAGCTACTAGAGCTAATAAGCAAATTCAGCAAAGTGGCATGATAATCAACATGCAAAAATCAGTGGTGCTTCTGTACAGCAGTAATGAGCAATCTGAACCAATAATCAAGAAAAAATGCCATTTACAATTTCAACTAAAAGAATCAAATATCTAGGAATAAAATTTAGTCAAGGTTGTGAGGACTTGTCCATAGAAAACTACAAAGCATTGCTGAAATAAATAAGACTTAAATAAATAGGGCATTACATGTTCACGGATTGGGAGACCAAAGATTGTTAAGATGTCAGCTCTATCCAGAGCTACTTATAGATTCCACACAATCTCAGTCAAAATTCCAACACCCTTTTTCTACAGAAATGGAAAAGTGAATCACCAGATTCATATGTTTTTAGCCCCGAATTGCTAAAAACATCTTGAGGGCAAAAAACGAAGCTGGAGGTCTCGCACTGCCAGACTTTAAGGCATATTATGAAGCCACAGTGGTCAAAACAGCATGGTATTGGCATAAAGATAGATATATCGACCAATGGAATCGAATAGAGTGCTCAGATATAGACCCTCTCATCTATGGACATTTGATCTTTGATAAGGCAGTCAAGCCAACTCACCTGGGACAGAACAGTCTCTTCAATAAATGGTGCCTAGAGAACTGGATATCCATATGTAAAAGAATGAAAGAAGACCCATATCTCACACCCTATACAAAAGTTAACTCAAAATGGATCAAAGATCTAAACATTAGGTCTAAGACCAGGAGGAAAATGTAGGGAGATATCTTATGAAACTTACAATTGGAGGCGGTTTTATGGACCTTAAACCTAAAGCAAGAGCACTGAAGAAGGAAATAAATAAATGGGAGCTCCTCAAAATTAAACACTTTTGTGCATCAAAGAACTTCATCAAGAAAGTAGAAAGACAGCCTACACAATGGGAGACAATATTTGGAAATGACATATCAGATAAAGGTCTAGTATCCAGAATTTATAAAGAGATTGTTCATCTCAACAACAAAAAGACAGCCAACCCAATTACAAAATGGGAAAAAGACTTGAACAGACACCTACCAGAAGAGGAAATACAAATGGCCAAAAGGCACATGAAGAGATGCTCAATGTCCCTGGCCATTAGAGAAATGCAAATCAAAACCACAATGAGATATCATCTCACACCCACCAGAATGGCCATTATCAACAAAACAGAAAATGACAAGTGCTGGAGAGGATGCAGAGAAAGAGGCACACTTATCCACTGTTGGTGGGAATGTCAAATGGTGCAACCACTGTGGAAGGCAGTTTGGCGGTTCCTCAAAAAGCTGAATATAGAATTGCCATACGACCCAGCAATACCATTGCTGGGAATCTACTCAAAGGACTTAAGGGCAAGACACAAACGGACATTTGCACACCAATGTTTATAGCAGCATTATTTACAATTGCAAAGAGATGGAAACAGCCAAAATGTCCATCAACAGAGAGTGGCTAAACAAACTGTGGTATATACATACGATGGAATATTATGCAGCTTTAAGACAGGATAAACTTATGAAGCATGTAATAACATGGATGGACCTAGAGAACATTATGCTGAGTGAGTCTAGCCAAAAACTAAAAGACAAATACTGTATGGTCCCACTGATGTGAACCGACATTCGAGAATAAACTTGGAATATGTCATTGGTAACAGAGTCCAGCAGGAGTTAGAAACAGGGTAAGATAATGGGTAATTGGAGCTGAAGGGATACAGACTGTGCAGCAGGACTAGATACAAAAACTCAAAAATGGACAGCACAATAATACCTAATTGTAAAGTAATCATGTTAAAACACTGAATGAAGCTGCATCTGAGCTATAGGCTTTTGTTTTGTTTTGTTTTGTTTTTACTATTATCATTACTTTTATTTTTTTCTCTATATTAACATTCTATATCTTTTTCTGTTGTGTTGCTAGTTCTAAACTGATGCAAATGTACTAAGAAACGATGATCATGCATCTATGTGATGTTGTTAAGAATTACTGATTGCATATGTAGAATGGTATGATTTCTAAAAAAAAAATGCAGTTGGACGGCTCACACTTCCACACTTTAGAACTTAGAAAGCCACTGTAACCAAAATGGCATGGTACTGGCACGGAACAGACATAGAGAACAATAAAATTGAACTGAGAGTTGAGACATAAGCCCACACATCTGTGCAAGCACCGGGAATCAAACCCGGGTCCTCTGGCATGGCATGCAAGCATTCTTGCCTGCTGAGCCACCGTGACCTGCCCACCAACTGATTTTTGACAAGGGTGCGAAATCCACTAATTGGGAGAAGAATAGTCTCTTCCAAGAAACGGTGCTGGAAAAACTGGATAGCTGTATCAAAAGGATGAATGTGGACCCTGTTTTCATCCTGTATACCAAAATTAATCGAAAAGATCAAAGATCAAAGTACAAAAGAACCAAAACTATAAAACTCTGAGAAGAAACTGTAAGGGAGCATCTTCAGGACATTTTGTTATGCAGTAGTTTCTTACGCTTTACACCGAAAGCTGAGCAACGAAAGAAACAATAGATAATTGGGATATCATCAGAATTAAAAACTTGTGCATGAAGGATTTAATCAAGAAAGTATAAAGGCAATATTTGGAAACCACATACCCAATAAGGGTTTATTATAAAGAACTCCTACAACTGAGCAACAAGAAGCTAACCTATTTTTAAAGTGGGCAAAAGGCTTGAATAAACATTTCTCCAAAAAATATATGCAAACAGCCAATAAGGACATGAAGAGAGGCTCAGCATCATTAATCATAAGGGAACTGCAAATCAAAATCACAAGATACCATTTTATACCCACTAGGATGGCTACTATTTAAAAACTGGAAAATTAAATCCTTAGGGAGGATGTGGAGAAATAGGAACACTCACTTATTGTTAATGGGAATGTAAAATCATGTTGTCACTGTGGAAAACAGTTTGGTGGTTCCTCAGGAAGTTAAGAATAGAATTACCATTGTTTCCCTGAAATCCCACTTCTAGGTATATATCCAAAAGAATTGAAAGCAGTGACTTGAACAGACATTGGCTCACCGATATTCATAATAGCATTATTTACAATTGCCAAAAGGTAGAAGCAAGCCAACTGTCCATGAACAGTTGGATGGATAAACAAAATGTGTCTTATACATGCAATGGGAATTATTCAGCTATAAAAGGAATGCCATTCTTATACATGCGACAACATGGGTGAACCTTGACACTATCCTGTTGAATGAAATAAACTAGACACAAAAGGATAAATATTGTATGATCTCACTGATATGAAATAATTGGAATAAGCAATTTCATAGAGTCAGAAACTAGAAACTAGCAATGGCTGGGTAGGTGTAAGAAATGGGAAGTTAAGTCGAATGGGTACAGAATTTCTGCTTGGGATGATTAAAACATTTTGGTTCTGGACTGGGTGATGGTAACACAGCATTGTGAATATAATTAACACCACTGAATTGTATATTTAAAAGTGGTTAAAATGGGAAATTTTGTGTTGTATGTATATTACCAGGATTAAAAAAGCATAAAACTGTGAAACACAGTTGTGACGGTTTGAAGCTGTATGTACCCCAGAAAAGATCATATTCAAAAATATGAGCTAATCCATTCCTGTAGGTGTAGACCTGCTGTGGGTGGGACCTTTTGATTAGGTTATTTCAATTGCTGTAAGCCCTACACGCGTCTTAATTCTCTTATTGGAGTCCTTTATAAAAGGATAAAAGACAGAGAGAAGACCCAGCAAAAAGACCCCAGAGAAGGTAAGAGACAGGATCTAACAGAGAGGAGACACAGAAAACAGAGGGAAGCCACTGAAGCCAGATGCTGGGAACAGCAAAATCCAGGAGAGAAGGGAGAAACCAGCAGGCTTCACCCTGAACCTAGCCATGTGACTGTGGAGCTGAGGATCACTGGTAGCCAGTCTTCAGGGAGGAGGTATCGTCCTGTTGATACCTTAATTTGGACATTTTCAAGTCCTTAAGAACTGTAAATGTGCAAGCTAATAAATCCCTATAGTTAAAAGCCTTTCCATTTCTGCTATATTGCATTTTATCAACTTTAGCTGACTAAAACAACGGTGAACCCTAATGTAAACTATGGAGTATGGTTAATGGTATAATTATAATAATATTGTTTTATCAGTTGAAACAAAGGTACCATGCTAATGCAAAATGTTAATAGGGAAAACTGTGTGTATGGAGGGTTGTATGGGAACTCTACTCTTTGCATGATTTTTCTGTAAACCTACAACTGTTTTTTTAGGAACATTATTGGAACATAAGAAAAACTGGAATATAGACTACCCACTTTATATCAATGTTAAATTTTTAACTTGATAACTGTACTTAGAGTCGTTGCATAGCAAATATTTTTGTTCTTATGAAAGGTACATGGAAATATTAAGTATTCAGCAAGCATGATGTATATAACCAAAGATGTTCAAAAATTAGACTGATAAATAGATACGTAGATGGATGGATTGATGCACAGATAGAATGGTTCAGCAAATGTGGCAAAATGTTACAACTGAGGTGTTTGGGGTATATTGGAATTCTCTTTACGGAATTTATATTATTTTTGTAAATATTGCATAAGTTTGAAATTATTTCGGAATAAAAGCCTCAGGAAAAACAATTAGAGGACCAGAGAGTTATGTAATGTAAATGACATGAACTGATCTTTCTGTAGAAATGGCTTCACTAGATTAAAATTCAGCATTACCTTCTTTCCTTTTATTTATGATTGTTTGGTAAAGATCTTTTCTATGTTTTAGATAAACCACTATTGAAGGCATTGTCAGCATCCTCTGTGACAGGGATTCATAGAAAAAAATCCTTATTATTTATTGATTAGGAAAAATTATCTTTCTTAATGAAATGAATTGCTTCTCTTTTTTTCAAATAATGAGATTTATATGACATTGACTTTTCCTTTCTTTCCTGTGTCAGAAAGCTCAGAGCTACATTAAATGCCTAGTTGGAGAAATCCTAATGACAGTGTTGGTATTTTCAGCCATAATCATCTTGGTATCTCCCACCCCAACATCTTTTTCTTACCTTAACTTGTTATTTTTATTTTAATAAATTTGCTGGCATATCTGTCTCGTTGTAAACATTTTCTAGCCCATTTTGAAAGTACACAACATGTGAAGGCTTCCTTTTTCAGTACTAGATTGGAAATACACATTTAATTTATACCTACTCTAAACTTTAACTCTTTCTCTTCCATTTGTGAAATTGTAGGTGAGCTCCTTACTCTGATGTTGAAGTTTAATTCAGACATGTGGTTCAAAAACCCATGTAGAAAAAAGATGAAGAAAGATTGAAAATTGTGACTTAGAAGTACCTCCTATAGCACTTAAGGAATGATATTTGCCTCAGTGTCCCCACCTATCTGAGATAACAGCATGAACTTAACTTGCAGTCATATTATGAGGAAAAGGCTTTGAAAAACATTTTCTGCTTGTTGCTTCCTGTGTTATAGCTATGTTTGAGCTGCTTGTTGATTATTTTCTAGGGTAAACTTGAGGCAGCTTAGCCCAGCCTTCTTCATTCTCTGATGGGTTTGATACAGCTTCATTCATCTTTGAAGTACATATAAATATGTAAGGAGTTATATTTTCTGTGCAAGGAATTACAGTTTCTATTATTGAGAATAAAATTTCAAAATAGCCAGACAATTAAACCACTATTCTGTGAGTTCATGTTGATCATTTGGAATTTTTTAATTTTAAAGAAACTTTTTTCTTACAATTTCTACTTCCAGGCAAAATCGGTTCCTGTATCAGGAGAGAATGAAACTGAAAGCACCGTAAAAAGTGCTGATGTAGACGAAAGACTGTCAGCATTATTACAAGAGACTAAAGAATTAAAGGTTAGTTTTGGGTGAAACTTTTATTTACTATGTATTTTCTCAAATATCAGGAAATTTGATTTTATTTCTTTTAATCTCTCGGATCCTTATGAAGGAAGCTAATGGCATATAATTTTATCTCACTCCATTTCCATTTCTATTTTGATGACTTAGATCAAGATTTTTAGTGCCATTTCAAATAATGGCATCACCTATGTAATATAAGAATGTATATGAATATATTTTAAAAGTAAAAATCATTAAAAATACTTGTTTTCTTTTGAACACCAATATGTAATTGCAATAAGAAAACAAGGGGTACAGATTTGTCTAACACACAAGCCAAGGTGGACTGAGGGACATGGGTAAATCCTGCAGAAGTCTCCTTGGGGGACTGGTGAGAAAGGGGAAAGATTCAACTTCCCCAAGTGGAGAATTCTTGATATTCTCACAAGCAGTGGGGACAACCAAAGCAATAGGCTGAACCCCCAGTCTTGGGGTTTGTTCATACAAAACTTAACTTCACAAAGGATAGGTCAAGCCTACTTAAAATTAGGCCTAAGAGTCACCCCCCAAAAGAACCTCTTTTGTTGCTCAAATGTGGCCTCTCTCTCCAGCTATCACAACAAGCATAGTCACCGCCGCGCCCCCCCCCCCCGGTCTATGTGGAACATGATTCCCAAGGTGTCAACCTTCTGGCAATGTGGGACAGAAATCCTAGAATGAGCTGAGACTCAGCATCAAAGGATTGAGAAAACCTTCTCAACCAAAAGGGAGGAAGAGTGAAATGAGACAAAATAAAGTGTCAGTGGCTAAGAGATTCCAAACAGAGTCTAGAGGTTATCCTGGAGGTTATTCTTATGCATTAAATAGATATCACCTTGTTAGTCAAGATGTAATAGAGAGACTGGAGGGAATTGCCTGAAAATGTAGAGCTGTGTTCCAGTAGCCATGTTTCTTGAAGATGATTGTATAATGATAAAGATTTCACAGTGTAACTGTGTGATTGTGAAAACCGTATGTCTGATGCTCTTTTTATCTGCCTTACCAACAGACGAGTAAAACATACGGAATAAAAATAAATAATAGGGGTAACAAATGTTAAAATAAATTTAGTAGATTGAAATGTTAGTGACCAATGAAAGGGAGGGGTAAGGGGTATTGTATTTATGAATTTTTTTCTATTGTCCTTTTATTTCTTTTTCTGAATTGATCAAGTGTTCTAAGAAATGATCATGATGATGAATATGCAACTATGTGATATTGTGAATTACTGATTATGTATGTAGAACGGAATGATCATATGTTAAGAATGTTTTTGTTTGTTTGTTATTAAAAAAATTAATAAAAAAATTAAATCCTGCAAGCCTATTAAGTGACAGACACATAAGAAAAAAATAAGACAAAAGGAATAAGGTAACTTAAATAAAAATAAAATGCATGAAAAAAATGGTGAAATGAAGATAATATATAATTGTGCTTTTAAATTGTGGCCATATTGTTTATTTCATGGATTTTTTTTTAACTCATTGCTCTGTCCACTTTAATTGTATCTATGAAGTTGGGATAAAGAAATGTAAAAACTTGTATTTTGCTTTCTAATTCTAACACTAATCAAACTTCTGCTATATGGTGTTCCATGTCTTTATCGACTCCTCTGATTATCTGAGGTGGCATTACTGTTTTCTCTCTTAGGATTTTCTGAACAGTAGCTAATTTATTTTCGCTGTTACACTATTTTTCTCAATAATTATCTTTGGTGGATAGTCTATAAAATAAATTCTCATGTTACCATTTCTGTTTGTTTGTATCTGTCTGTGTGACCTTCAGCCCCCAAGCCCCACCCCCTACTCCCTCAGATTGAGCAAGTATACTGATTTTTCATAGAAAAATTATTTATTTACTTATTTATTTATTTATTTATTTATTTATTTTTACATGGGCAGGCACTGGGGAAAAAATCTATTTTTTAAACCCTAGGACAGTGAATACCAATTCTAGATTAGTCAACTTTCCCTTTCTTTTCCTAGAATGAAATTAAAGCTGTGTCTGACGAAAGAACTGCTATTAAAGAGCAGTTGGATTCATCTAACAGTACCATTGCCATTTTACAAAATGAGAAAAATAAGCTAGAGGAGAAACTTACAGATTCTAAAAAAGAACAAGATGATCTCTTGGTGCTGTTGGCTGATCAAGATCAACAAGTATTTTCACTGAAGAATAAACTAAAGGAACTTGGTCATCCAGTAAGATTAATATGTTTTTTTAAAATTATTCTAATGTAATTATTTGAATGTAGCAGGGAGAATGTTTCTATTTCTATATATATCACAGACATAGACATGACAGATAATAAGGGGTCATCTACATTGCTTTCACTAAAAATTGACAAGATACAGTTTTAAGTTCAGTTTCTATCACTTTTAGTTGTTATGTTTTAAGCTTTGACCCTAGAAAGTGAATTGATTTGATTGCTTCTGTGCCAATAAGACTCTCACCATCCAAGTGTGCCATTATCTTTTGCCATGTTTAATTCAGATGTGTGTGTGTAGTGAGGTAGTGCCATCCATCCCTCAGCAAAGTTAACCAATATATCTCATCTCATATTAAAAACAACACAAGAGGAAGGTCGATTGTGGTGATGAAAAGGTTTTGTTCCTTCTGGCCTTCTATATTCTGGAGTAGCTAGAGGGAGGAATCTGAGATGATGGTATGGTAGCCCATGGCGGACTCTGGGATCTGTCCTGTAACTGTTTGTTGAAGAGTGCTTTAAAAACTATTGCTTTTTTCTTTCTTTGCTTTGTATATATGTTATATTATACAATTATATATATATATATGTATATACGATGATGAAAACAGCATGGAGCCTTAAGCATTGAATCAAGAAAATCAGATGCATTGTATTCTATTAGAATTGCTAGAATATGGGATTTATCAACAGAGTATATATTAGAATGTGGAGTGAATAAATCTTCCTAATGTTTAATGTATATTTTCCCTTAAGATTGAAGAAGAGGATGAACTTGAACCTGGAGACCAAGCTGATGAGGAGGATGAAGATGAAGATGATGGAGAGGACGAAGATCATATCTAGCTTTAAAATCTCTAGAGATGATGAGGATTATATTGTAATTGTGCAGATGTGGACTTAAGGCTATGCTTTGGTCTACCTCCACAGAAAATAAAGTTTTAGAAAGCAAGTGGAAAACATTCACTAATAAGACTATCAATGTATTTTTTTAAAAGATGCCACCCATACTGTAAACACTAGAAGTCTTATGTGGAACACACTTCTTTTAAATTAATCTGAACTGTCCCAAAATACAATTTGCAAAGAGTTTGACACCAAAAAATATACCATTTTAAAGCATGTGGTGGCAGTGCTATTTGCCTTAGTTCATTTGTTGTTTACATAAGTTCTGTATTTGTCTATCATTTTCACTTTTCAGAATATGTGATTTTAAGTACTAGCATTTGATTTAATGTGTATTGAATTGGAATCATTGTTTCTAAATTCACCATTGGAGTTCTTAGCTAATGATTTCCTTTTAAAGAAATATCACTTAAAAGGCAAGATAGCATGGGTCAAAGAATAATGTCTATCATCAGCCTTCCATCCAATGGGATTTCTAAGATGAGCCAGCTAGAACAGTTTAGACTGAGAGTACCTTGACATCTGATATGACGGTGTGCTGTACCTCAGTGAAGAAACAGAAGGTTACTGATACACCGTGATGAGGAGAGCGTATCTGAGAAACTTTTGCAACAATGTATTAGCATGTGGATGGTTTTGTTTTTGTTTTTAAGCTAGAAGTCTAAAAACAAATTGCAAGTTAACAGCTCATGCAGCTCATTTAGCATCGTTGATTATGATAAAACATTGTATTTAGTTTTAAAAAGACCCACAATATGATTTATATAATTTATTGACATTTTTGCTGAATAGGTTTAAGTCAGATAATAGATTTTTAAAAAGCAAATGATGCAATGTGTCAAAATTTAATGTTTTGGTAATAAAAATAGATATTATGTTCACTTAATCCCTTATCATGTTTCCCTTATTTTATATTTTGAGGGAAGTATTTTATTCTTAATAAAAAGTGAGGTAAGTGAAAGTGATGAAGGGCATTCTTCTCTTACTGGGTGTCATTATTATACCTGAGTATTAAAAGCTGATTTATAGGGGGTGCAAGAGTAGTGCAATGGTAGAATTCTCACCTGCCATGCAGGAGACCTGGGTTGTTTCTGGCCCATGCACTTCCCAAACGAACAAAAAACCAAACAAAAATTCAACAAATGGTGCTGCAGTAAGGGGATACTCATGGAAAAAGAATGAAATGTGACCCCTGCCATACAGCATACAAAAAAGCATAACTGTATGGTTTAGATATAATGATTTAATATTGGAGGGGTTAATTGGAGTAGTTGCAGGGTGGAAGAGGTCAAAGAAAGAATTGAATATTTGTAGTTCAGCATTGGAATTTTATCTAGTAATTTATTTTAATGAAATATATTTACTTAAAGGCAAGGAGGGATGATGATTATCATATGCCTTTTGGGTTCAGGCATAGTTCGAGCAGTCCACTAAGGCACAGACTTCTTAAGGAGGAGGAGTATTCTTCAATGTCCTGAAAGAGAAGATGGCTGAATTTTATGGAGCACCCATGAACACTGCACCCTGCGGTCCCCATCCCACACTATCACCACCATCCTAAGGTGGCACTTGGCATCAGTGAACTATATTACAGGACCTAGCTGAGATTACATGAAGTCTTCCTAAAGCTGACAACAGATAAAGAACAACTGGCTAATGACTACATTTCAGGCTAAGAGTAAAGAAAAAGGTCAGGAATAAGAATAAAACTTCCAAGTCTTCGTAAATAAAGAAATACCAAAGTCCTTCAGAAAGAAAAAACTCAAAATCAGTGCTGTTTGCCAAAATTTAGTCATTCACGATGGCTTGGAATAGAGATGATGCAAGGAATCCAGAAGATTGATAAGATGTGATTTCTGTTTCATAGAATATTCTGCCATTTTGAGAAACGTCTGTGGGGAGAAGACTAAGAGATAAAGCCAGGAGGCCGGGTTGAAGGAAGGCTAGTGCAGTAGAAAAGCGAAAGTAGATACAGTTCAGACTGTTAACGGGGATAGAAGTTTGGGGATCTATTTTACCGGTAGAACATGCGTAAAGAGTAAGGACAAGCAAAGTCAAGGGTAGCTCCTGGAGATCAGCAAAGGCCTTGCAGGCTGAGTGTGCAGGGGACACAATGGCCCAGGTCATCCAGACACTGAAATCCGGGATAGAAAGGAGAGTAGAAGTTCTACTGACTGGAAGATGGGGAAGAAGGCTTGCTTTGCTTTTTTGCAGAAGATTCACAGAATGTGAAGGTGTATGGGTGAGAGAAAAGGCTGAGTGAGGTTTTTGTCCATTCTCCTTGCACTTCTGAACTTCCAAGCTTTCTACCTATAGTTTCCCTGCATCCACAGCGTAACCCTAAATTGTCTCTTGCTTTCAACCCAAGACCTGAGCAATCCAGAAACAACTGGAATTTGCATTTTCAGTGTCTGAACCCAACCCCTGAAAGTGACAGACATGTGATTTTTATCTTCATCTTGAGGTTTTTACCATGGTAACAGAATTTGTTTTGATAAACATTAAACTTTGCTTTCTCATCAGTTTCACTTCATTGGGGATTTTTATTTAATCCTCACTGCCAGT
Organism: Tamandua tetradactyla; assembly: GCF_023851605.1. Lineage (NCBI taxonomy): Eukaryota > Metazoa > Chordata > Mammalia > Pilosa > Myrmecophagidae > Tamandua > Tamandua tetradactyla. The sequence goes on along the minus strand of NC_135350.1, from coordinate 53,564,760 downwards.
GACCACATCTTTGCAGTTTAAATAAGACCCATCAAAGTGAATTGTCAGTGCAGAGTGAGAGTCTGGCATAGTGGGTCAGTGGTGGAGGTGTCTGAGAGGAAAAAGAAAGTACCCGTAGAGCTGGTCAACAGCCACATAATAGCCCTTAATGTCCTTATTTATTATTAGCTACTTTTTAAACCATAGATATTGGAGCCACAAAAGTCTTAGTAAGTTAGACCTCTCATCGAATTCACTCTTGTTGCATTCAGGTCTTCTGAATAGTCAAGGAATTAACCTTTCATCCTTCCCAGCATCTCAGAAGTAACTGCAGGGGAGTGAAGAGGAAACTTTGAAACACTGAGCCACTAAAATAAGGACTGATCTTTTAGACCAATCTTCAAATGGGCTGTGCTACTGTTTTTGTCTCAAAGCTACAAAGTTTGTGCAATATTAGTGTAAGGGATGTCGTCCCACTTCAATCAAAGTTGGATGACATTTAAGCTTATTTTCTAGACCACTGAGAAAATGTTTGTTTAGAATAAGATTTAATAATTTATTTAAATTTCAATAAAATTTGCATAAATATATATTTTTTAAAATAGTAACTTTTAAAAATGGTGATATCATTTAATGAGTTGAAGGTTTGAGAAGCAGGTTTGGGGTTGTAATCCAGAGTTGTGTTTTAGGCATGCTAAATCTGAGATCCAAGTACGTACATTCATGCAAGTAGATATGTTCAGTATTCAGATGAATATAGCAATTTGAAGCTCATTGGGGCTGGAAAATAGAATATAAATGGTATTTAAATCCATATAGTAGGATAAGATCTTTTAGGGAGTGAATGTAGAGAGAAGGCAGCCAAGAACAGAGCATTGGGGCAATGTAATCTAAAGAAGTGAAAAAGAGATCTGAAGTGATATTAAATGAGTAATGAAATCAGTCATGTCCCAAAGCAAATTTGAGTTTTGGAATTAGAGTAAAACTGAGAAATTATAGCCTTTAAATTCTGCTTGCCTGCTGCAATTTTAGAAAATGAAGACATAATTCTTCCCAAACTGCTATAATGAAATGTTATTTTATTGATGCACAATAGTTCCTTTATTTTATTAGAGAGCTTGTGAGTTTACAAAACTATCATGCATGAAATACAGGATTCCTGTACACCATCCCACCACCAACACCTTGCATTGGTATGGAACCTTTGTTACTATTAATGATAGTGCTATTTAAATAAATTGTACTATTTTTTAACAGTAGTTACCTTTGTTATGTGATGGAAGATTTTTAAAATAGTTCTATCGTCCATTATTTACATCAAGTGTGTTTTTCCTATATGCCACCCTATTATTATCACCTTGTATTAATATTTATTATAATTAATGAAAGAATATTCTTATATTTGTACTGTTAACTAATAGTCAATCTTCTACAGTAGCATTCATTGTATTGTATAGTCCTATGTTTTATCTTTAAATTATTACTCTAATAATAGTTTAAATGTTATTCTAGTTGTATATACATCTTAAAGTTTCCTCTTTTAACTACATATACTTGTATGGTTCAATACTATTGATTACACTGACAACAATGTGCTACTATCACAACCATCCATTTCCAAACCTTTATCATCAGCATAGTTGGAAATTCTGTACAAGTTAAGCATCAACTCCCCATTCTCTAACCCCAATCTATCTCCTGGTAATCTGTATTCTACATTCTAATTCTATGAGTTTGCTTATTATAGTTAATTCATAACAATGAACTAGTACAATATTTGTCCTTTTGTGTCTGGCTTATTTCACTCAGCATAATGTCCTCAAGCTTCATCCATTCATTGGTTGATGGACACTTAGGTTGCTTCCATCTTTTGGCAATTGTAAATAATACCACTATGAACATAGGTAGGCAAATATCTGTTCTAATCTATGCTTTCAGTTCTTCTGGGTTTATACCTACTAATGGGATTGCTGGATCATATGGTAATTCTATTTTTATCTTCCTGAGGAACTGCCAAGCTATCTTCCACAGTGGGTGCCATCAGCAATGAATAAGTGTTCCTATTCTCCACATCCTCTCCAACACTTGCAGTTTTCTGTTTTTTAAGTAGTGGCGAATCAGATATGTGTGAAATGATATCTCATTGTGGTTTTGATTTGTGTTTCCTTAATAGCTAGAGATGTTGAGAATTTTTTCATGTGGTTTTTAGCCATGTGTATTTCCTTTTTGGAGAATGTCTATTCAGGTCTCGTACACGTTTTTCATTTGTTGTCTACCTTTTAATTGTTGAGTTGTGGGATCTTTTATATATAGTCTGCATATTAAACCCTTAACGGAAATTTGGTATCCAAATATTTTCTCCTCCTGAGTAGGTTACTTTTTCACTTTCTTGACAAAGTCCTTTGATGAACAAAAGTTTTTAATTTTGAGGATGTCCCATTTATTTTTTTCTTTCATTGCTTGTTCTTTAGCTGAAAAGACTAAAAAACCATTGCCTACCACAAGGTCCTGAAGATGCTTCTTTACATTTTCTTCTCGCAGGTTCACAATCTTCATTCTTACATTTAGGTCTTTGATCCATTTTGAGTTAATGTTTTATAAGGTATGAGATAAGGGGACCCCTTATATTCTTTTGCATATGGCTATCCAGTTCTCCCAGCACCATTTTTTTTTGTAAACCTTAAAAAACAAACATACAAACAGTCTTGACATACAAACATTCTATACATGATGTACAATCAATGACTCACAATATCATCACATAGTTGTCAGCACCATTTCTTGAAGAGACTATTCTTAACCAGTTGAGTGGACTTGACAACTTTGTCAAAAATTAATTGACCTTAGATGTCAGGGTCTATTTTTAGAGTCTCAATTCAATTCCATTGGTCAATATATATATATATATATATATATATCCTTATGCCAAAACCATGCTATTTTGATTTTACATGTAGCTTTGTAAAATGCTTTAAAGTCAGGAAGTAAGAATGCTCCAACTTCATTTTTCTTTTTCAATATATTTTGGTCTATTTGGTTCCCTTACTCTTCTAAATGAATTTGATAATTGGCTTTTCCATTTGTGCAACTAGTTTGTTGGAATTTTTATTCGGATTATATTAAATACATAAATCAATATAGTTGACATATTAATGATATTTAGTCTTTCAATCCATGCACAGAGTATGACCTTCCATTTATTTAGGTCTTCTTTGTTTTCTTTTGGTATTATTTTGTAGTTTTCTGTGTACAAGTCTTACATACTTACTATTTATTCCAAAATAGTTTATTCTTTTATTTGCTATTGTAAATGAATTCTTTTCTTAATTTTCTCCTCAGATTGCTCAATATAGAAACATTACTGAATGTTTCAATATAGAAACATTACTGAATGTTTCAATATAGAAACATTACTGAATTTTGCATGTTGATTTTGTATCCTGCCACTTTGCTGAACTAGTTTATTAGCTCTAGTAGCTTTGTTGTAGGTTTTCCAGGTTTTTCTAAATATAGAATCATGTCATCTGTAAATAGTGAAAGTTTTACATCTTCTTTTCCACCTTGAGTGCCTTTTATTTCTTTTCCTTGCCTACCTGCCCTGGGTAGAACTTCTGTACAATGTTGAATAGCAGTTGCAACTGTGGGCATCCTTGTCTTGTTCCAGATCTTTGAAAGCTGTCAGTCTTTCACCATTGACTGTGACGTAATAGAGGTGTCCTGGAGGCCAGCAGCCTGTTTTCAGAGTGCAGATATCACCTTGTTGCTGTCGTCAATTGGGCATTTTCATGGCCTAAGAAATGATGTTAGCTGTGGGTTTTTCCTGTATACCCTTTATCACGTTGAGGAAGTTTCCTTCTAATCCTATTTTTTTTAAGTGTATTTAATCAAGAAAGGTTGCTGCATTTTTCTGTATGCTGTAAGGAGGGGTCACATTTCATTATTTTTCCATGTGAGTATCCCGTTATTGCAGCACCATTTCTTGAATTTTTTTGTTTATTTCAGTTTGTTTTGCTTGCTTTTTGGGGAAGTGCATGGACCAGGAATTGAACCCGGGTCTTCCACATGGCAGATGAGAATTCTACCATTGAACTACCACTGCACCCCCAGGATGCTGCATTTTGTCAAATGCCTTTTCTGCATCAATCAAGATGCTCATGCAGTTTTTCCACTTCGTATTCTTCATGTGGTGTGTTACATTAATTGATTTTCTTGTGTTGAACCACTCTTGCATACTTTAGGTATAAACACACTTGATCATGGTGCATAATTCTTTTAATGTGCTGTTGGATTCAGTTTGCTAATATATTGAGGGTTTTTTGTATCTATATTCATTAGAGAGATTGGTCCATAACTTTATTTTCTTGTATTACCTTTATCTGGCTTTGATATTAGGCTTTGATATTGACCTCTGTTTTGGTTTGGAAAAGCTGCCAGAATGTAATATACCAGAAATGGGCTGTCTTTTACAATGGAGATTTATTAACTTAACAATTAACAGGTCTTAGGCCATGAAAATGCCCAATTGAAGACACCAACAGGGTGATATCTGCACTCTGAAAACAGGCTGCTGGCCTCCAGGACACCTCTATTACGTGAAAGGCACATGGCCGACATCTGCTGGTTCTTCACCCCCCAGATTTTGTTGCTTTCAGCTTCATGTGAATCAGCTTCTGATTCCAGTAATTTCCTCTCTGAGCTTCTCTGGGTCGTTTCTTAACTTCTGTGGGGCTTTTCTTTATAACAGTTTTTTCTCTTGGTTTGTATACGTGTTTTATCCTCTTATAAAGGCCTCCAGCTAGAGGATCAAGTCCCATCCTGACTTGAGGTGGGTCACATCTTAATGGAAATAACCTAGTTAAAAGGTCCCACCCACAATACCTCTTCACCCATAGGAATGGATAAAGAGCATGACCTTTTGGGGGATGCATGACAGCTCAAACCAACACGGCCTCATAGAATGAATTAGGAAATGTTCCCTCATCTTCACTTTTTTAGAAGAGTTTTAGCAGGATCGTTTAATTCTTCTTAGAATGATTGGTAGAATTCACCTGTGAAGCCATCTGGTCCTGCACTTTTCTTTATTAGGAGATATCTGATGACTAGTTCAATCTCTTGCAATTGTTCTGTTGAGGTCTTCTATTTCTTCATGAGCCAATGTGGGGTTTTCTGTGTTTCTAAGTTGTCCATTTCATCTAAGTTGTCTAATTTGTTAGCATACAGCTGTCCATAGTATCCTCTTATGATCCTTTTTATTTCTGTATGGTGAATATTAATGTCCACTCTCTCATTTCTGATTTATTTGTATCTTCCTGTTGTCTTTGTCAGTCTAGGTAAGGGGTTGTCAATTTCATTGATCTTTTCAGAGAACACATGTTTTGTTTTGTTAATTCTCCCTATTGTTTTCAATTCTCAATTTCATTTATTTTGTGCTAATCTTTGTTCTTTCTTTTTTCTTGCCTTGGGATTAGTTTGCTCTTTCTTTCTAATTCCTCAAGGTATGCAGTAAGATCTTTGTTTTAGCTGTTTCTTTCTTAATATAGGTGTTAAGGACTATGAATTTCCCTCTCAGCACTGCCTTCACTGCAACACGTTTTAATGGATTGTGTTCTCATTTTCATTCATCTCAAGATATTTACTGATGTGTGTGTGTTTGTGTGTGTGTATATATATGTATATATGAAATATATAGTGTCCTTTGCCTCAGCAGTTTTGCGTGTAAAGTCTATTTTGCCTGCTGTTAGTATAGCTACTCATTATTTTTTGGTTACTATTTGCAGGGAATGTCATTGTCCTACCTTTCACTTTCAACTTATTTGTATCTTTGGGTCTAAGGTGAGTCTCTTATATATAGTAGAATCATGATTTTAAAAAATCCATTCTGTCAATCTGCATCTTTTGACTGGGGAGTTTAATCCATTAACATTCACTGTGATTACTGTAAAGACAGGATTTACATCAGCTATTTTTTTTAGTTCACTGAATTTTTAAATTACAGTTAGTCCATATGATTGAGGCATGATAGTATTTGTCTTTTTTTCCTGACATTTCATTCAACATGCAGCTCTTAAGTTTCCTTCACCCAGTTGCATGCCTCACAACTTCATTCCTTTTTGTGGCTGCTCAGTAGTCCATAGTACGTATACACCATAGTTCCCCTTTCCATTCCTCAAGTGTTGTACCCTTAGGACACCTCCATTCATTGTGGATCAGGAACACTGCCACCATAAACACCAGTATGCAAATATCCATTCGTGTCTGAGCAGTGGGGTTTCAGGATCATATGGCAAACCTACCTCTAGGCTCCTGTGTAACCACCACATTGCCTTCCAAGGGGCTGCACCTCTCATTTCCCTAATGACACTGAATAGGAACATCTCTTTCTCCACATTTTATTCACACATCATACAAGCCAGACTAAGTGTGTAGACGTGCCTTCACCCCATACTCTGTCTGAAGACATCTCCTTCAGCCATTTTATTCTTTGTTTTTTGTATGTAATATCTCTTTTTTGTCTTTTTTTTTTTTTAATGCTTTTAGTTACCCTTCCTGATGATCTTCATTTCTTCACACTACTCCAAGCCTCTCTCTCTTGTTTTTCTCTTCAGTCTGCAGAACTCCCTTTAGTATCTGTTGCAGGGCAGGTCTCTTGTTGATGATCTCACTCAGTTACTGCTTATCTGTGAATATTTTAAACTCTCCCTCATGTTTGAAAGACAGTTTTTTTCAGGTAAAGAATTTTTGGCTAGCAACTTCACTCTTTCAGTACCTTAAATGTGTCATACTACTGCCTTCTCACCTCCATGGTTTCTGATGAGAAATGGGCAGCTAATCTATTGTAGTTCCCTTGTATGTGACATAACACTTTTCTCTTACTGTTTTCTGAGTTCTCTCTTATCTTTGTCATTTGACATTCTGATTAGTATGTGTCTTGGAGTAGATCTAGTCAGATTTATGTTTGGAATATGCTGCACTACTTCAACATGTATGTTTATGTCTTTCATGAGAGTTGGGAAATTTCAGCCATTATTTCCTCAAATATTCTTTTTCCTTCTTTTCTCCTTTTGGGGATACTCATGACATGTTTGCATGCTTTGTGCTGTCATCCAGATCGCTGAGACTGTCCTTAATTTTTTCCATTCTTTTCTCTATCTGTTCTTTTTGTAAGATTTCGATTGTCCTGTTCTAGTTCACTGATTCTTTCTTCTGCCTGTTCAAATCTGCTCTTATATGTCTCTAATGTATTTTTAATCTTGTCTATTGAGACTTTCATCCCTTTATGTTCTGTTATGTTTCCTTTTATAATTTCAAATTCTTCTTTATGCTTACACAGTGCCTTCTTAATATCCTTTATTTCTTTAGCCATATTTTCCTTCATCTCCTTGAACTGATTTGCGATTTGTTTGAACATCTTTCATTAGTTGTTCCAAATTTTGTGTCTTCTGTGAAGTTTTAATTGGTTGCCTTAACTTAGCATATCTTCCTGTTCTTAGAATGGCTGAATATTTTGCTGATGTCTAGGCATCTAATTATCTTGATGAATTTACTCTGAAGGTCAGTTTCTCTCTTGCCTAGCATTTTACTGTTGTTTGGCTTTGTATTAGGGCTCTTCTTTGACACTTGGTTCAATTTAGAATATTCTGTGTTTGAGAAAATTTTTTCAACTCTTCATCTGATTCTTGCTGAGTGAATTTTTAAGATTGCACTTTTTGTGCAATTATTTCATCTTCTGGAGAAAGCTTTCTTTTCTCTCTTCATTCTCCAAGAATCTTGATCTGTTTTGTTTGTTTTATTTTGCCTCTATAGTATGTTGCACTTCTTTCATTTGTCTCTAGCTGCTTTTGCCTGGGGGGCAGATTCTGGGAGGAGTGTCACCCCAAAGAGGACCCTCTCTTGTCAGTATTTCCAGCCAAAACAGGGCCAGGGACCAATGAAGTGGACACAGATAGGCTCCAAAGTGCCCTGTGGAGGGGATCAGGTAGGAGGCCAAAAGCCTCTTTGAAGGCTCCCAAAAGCTGTCCTTTCCTGGCTAGCCTACCAGATGCTACCATTTGGAAGAACATTTCCTGTAGCTCTAAGGAGGCACTGTGTCCCTAAATCTCCATTGCCTCTCTCCCTTTCAGGGGCAGGGTTGAGCAATATACTGCCACCTTTTTCCAGAGTAGGTTGAAACAGTAGCTCAGAGCTGGAATCCAGCAATCCAAATTCACTAATCAACACCTTGACCAGCACTCAGCCATGACCACTCCTGTTTATGTCCCTTTCAAACAGCAACAGGCAGCCTGGGACTGGATCCCAACATGGCTTGCCGTGAGAGTGGGGGTTGGGCACCAGCAGCTGCCGCCAGGAGAGAGCTACTTACTGTTCTTTCATGGATTTACTTAGTCCAAGAGCTCTCTACTCTACCATCTTCCCTGGAACTCCCAGAATAGTTTTTTATTAGTGAACTTAATTAAACCTACTTTTTGAGAAATCTGCCTGTTAATCAAATAGAAGATGAGGATCTGAGAAAGTAATAATTTTACAATTACATTATATCATTTAAAAAGTTTTTATTAGGGGTACACAGGTAGTTTATTGGTAGTATTCTCACTTGCCATGCATGAGAACCTGGGTTCAATTCCCAGCCCATGTATCAAAATAAACAAACAAGCAAAAAACAAAAAATGGTGCTGCAATAATGGAATATTCATATGGAAAAGAATGAAATGTGACCCCCACCGCATGGCATACAAAAAAAAATTTTTTTTAATTAAATACAAGTTCGTTGATCATGTTACCCTTTTCTTGTGGATTAATGACCAACTTCCATGACAGTACCTCTAAAGAGAAGTTATTCTTATAGTTATAATATGTCTGCAACTCAGAATCTTTAGGATTTTCTATGACCTTTAAAATGAAAATCAAACCACAGGGAAACATTAACATGACACATTAAAATGTGGTTTCCCTTCTTGGCAAATTAATTCAGTTGTCCAGACATAAGTTTTTTCCATATCCACTGTAAGCAATTGTGACTGGTTGTTTTAGTTTGAAAAAGCTTTAAATATTGGCCTTAGTACATCTTGCTTTTGATAGCTGATTACAAAAATTTGAGACCACTTTATAATTACATTTTTCCACCAATGATAATATAAGCATATTAAATTCTAATACCTGATTTGCTAGACTTTTTCCAGCTCTGGTTTTTAAATCTAGATTTATTTAAATAAAGTTATTATTTTGCAAAACTATTTTATCTTGCCTAAAATATTGGTAAAGCTTGCCATTTTGTGGCTCTTTTCACTTGTCAAAACTCCTTCATCTGTCTGATATTTTATACTTCTAATGCCTCTGCAAGGCAGCTTTTCCCCCATATCATACAGAAGGTGAGACGCATTAGTTACTGTGGAAGGCATGGGGTACACTTCCTGATGCTTTTTTACCCTAGAGTTCTCTGACCCAAATGGGTTTGCTTTTAAAAAGCCTATAAAACAGCAAGCAACTATTTTATAGTCAACAAACTCAATTGCTTAGAAGTAGGGTGAACTGAGTAAAAGCTTAAATATTACTTGTATTATTTTTTTAATGCTGCACAACAAATCACCAAAAACTTATTGGTTTAAACGAGTGAGCATTTATTATCTCACCATTTTTTTGAGTCAGAAGTCAGGGAACACTTTAACTGGGTCCTCTGCCCTTGGCCACACAAGGCTGAAATTAAGGTGTCAACTGAGCTGTGTTCTCATCGCTGGAAGAGAATATGCTTCCAAAGCTCACTTAGGTTGTGGGCAGAATTCATTTTCTGGTAGCTCTAGAACTGAGAGCTTCAATTTCTTGCTGGCTGTTGGGTGGAGTACACCTCCAACTCCTACTGGCCACCCACAGTTTCTTGCCTCTGGTTCTTTCCACCATGTTCGCATGCTTCATCAAGTCAGTAAGGAGAACCTCTAGTTTCGCCAGCTAGAGAGACTGAATCTTACATAATGTAACAAATCACAGGGGTTGCATCCTATCACCTATGCCAAATAAACTAATCAGGAGTGACACCTCAACTTTTGCCATATTCTATTGGTTAAGAGTAAGTCAGGTTCAGCCCACACTCAAAGGGAAGGAATTACACAAAAACATGAAGATCAGGAGGCAGAGATCATGGGGTGCCACATACTATTTTTTTTATTATTTATTTATTTTGGGTGCGTGGTCAGGGAATCGAACCTGGGTCTCTCACATGGAAGGCGAGAATTCTACCACTGAACCACCCATGTACTGGGGTGCCACATACTTTTATTTCCTTGAGCTCACATTCATATTCCTTCTCTCCCCAAAATGTGGATTTGGACACAAAATCTCAGACTCTTCATTTATACCTCCCTCTCCCTTTTAGCTTTAATCCTTAAAGATTTCTTCTTTCTCTCTATTCTCTTCCACCTAGCTGGCATATTACCCTCGCTTTTCTTGTGTGCTTGCTCTAATGGAGAGGGCCAGTTGGCAAAGAACTGAGAGTAGTCTCCAGTGAACACCCAGCAAGGAACTGAGGCCTAACTTTGAGCCACAAAGAACTTAACTAATCCTGCCAACAACCACTGAGTGAGCTTTGAAGCAGTTTGTGCTGGTTTGAATCTGTTGTGTAGCCCAAAAAAGCCATGTCCTTTAACCCTCAGTCAATACTGCTGGGTGGGAGCTTTTTGATTATCCATGGAGATGTGACCTATCCAATTGTGGGTGTTAACTTTTGATTAAATGGTTTCCATGGAGATGTGTCTCCACCTATTCAAGGTAGGGTTGCTTACCGGAGCCCTTTAAGAGGGAACTATTTTGGAAAAAGCTTTAGTGCCCATGCAGCCAGAGACCTTTGGAAATGAAGAAGAAAATGCCCTGGGGGAGCTTCATAAAACAGGAAGCTTGGAGAGAAAGCTAGGAGATGTTGCCGTGTTCACCATGTGCTTTTCCAGTTGAGAGAGAAACCCTGATTGTCATCGGCCTTCTTAAACAAGGGTATCTTTCCCTGGATGCCTTAGATTGAACATTTCTATACCCTTGCTTTAATGTGGACATTTTCACAGCCTTAGAACATATAAACTCGCAACTTAATAAATTCCCTCTTCATCCTTTTTTAAAAACTATTTTTAAAAAAAACTTTTGTTTAGATAACAACATACAAGCACATACATTCTTAACATACAAACATTCAATACATGGTGTACAATCAATGGTTCACGATATCATCACATAGTTGTATAATCATCACCATGATCATTTTTTAGAACATTTGCATCACTCCAGAAAAAGAAACAAAAAAAGAAAAAACTCATACATACCATAACCCTTACCCCTCCCTCTCACTGACCACTAGTATTTCTGTCTATCCAATATATATATATTTTAACTTTAACGTCTGTTCCCCCCTATTATTTATTTATTTTTAATCCATATGTTTCACTCATCTGTCCATACCATAGATAAAAGGAGCATCAGACACAAGGTTTTCACAATCACATAGTCACATTGCGAGCACCATATCATTATACAATCATCTTCAAGAAACATGGCTACTGGAACACAGCTCTCCAGTTTCAGGCAATTCCCTCTAGCCTAATACACCTTTATCTAAAAAGGGGTTATCTATATAATGTGTGAGAATAACCTCCAGGATAACCTCTCGACTCTGTTTGAAATCTCTCAGCCATTGACACTTTATATTGTTTCATTTCTCTCTTCCCCCTTTCAGTCAAGAAAGCTTTCTCAATCGCTTGATGCTGAGTCCCAGCTCATTCTGGGATTTCTGTCCCACGTTTCCAGGGAGGTCCACACCCCTGGGAGTCATGTCCCACATAGACAGGGGGAGAGCAGTGAGTTTGCTTGCCATGTTGGCTGAGAGAAAGATAAGTCACATTTGAGCAGCAAAAGAGGTTCTCAGGGGGTGACTCTTAGGCCTAATTTTAAGTAAGCTTAGTCTGTCCTTTGTGGGGATAAGTTCCATAGGGGCAAACCCCAAGATAGAGGAATTGGCCTATTCATTTAGATGTCCCCACCGCTTATGAGAATATAAGGAGTTCTCCAAGTGGGGAAGTTGAATTTTCCCCCTTTCTCACCATTCCCCCAAGAGGACTTCACAAACATTTTTTATTCACTGTTCAAATAACTCCTGACATTTATTGGGGCATCACTCTGGACAAACCTACAAAATCTCGTGCCGTATTCAAGGTTCCATGTACTTATGGTGTTCAATTAAACTGTCCATATAGGTTATATTAGGAAATGCACTAGTAAATATATAAATTTTGTACCAAATAAACATTTTTTGCTTTAGTCTCAAGCATAAGTTGAAGTGTTAAAATATGAATTAACATTTATTTTCAACACCCTGCAATACTGACATACCTTTGTTCTTCCTCATGCAAAAACGTTTTTTAATTTGTACATTTAATCACTATCATTCCATACTCTAGGCATTCCTAGATTATACAATCTGTCTTTATCATCTATCTTTCCTTCTGGTTTCATTTGTGCCCCCAGCCCTCCTCCCTCTATCATTCTCACATTTAGCTTCATTCGGTGTACTAATATTATTGTGCTACAATTAGGTAGTATTGTGCTATGCATTTCTGAATTTTTATAATCAGTCCTGTTGCACAATCTGTATCCCTTCAGCTCCGATCACCCAATATCTTACCCTATTTCTATCTCCTGACGGTCTCTATTACCAACTGAAATTCTCCAAGTTCACTCACTAATGTCAGTTCATATCAGTGAGAACATATAGTATTTGTCCTTTTGTTCCTGGCTAATCTCACTCAGCATAATGTCCTCAAGGTCTATCCATGTTGCTACATGCTTCATGACTTTATTCTGTCTTACAGCTGCACAATATTCCATCTTATATATATACCACAGCTTGTTTAGGCACTCATCTGTTGATGGACATTTGGGCTGTTTCCATCTCTTGGCAATTGTGAATACTGCTGCTATAAACATTGGTGTGCAAATGTCCGTTTGTGTCCTTGCCCTCATGTCCTCTGAGCAGATACCTTGAAATGGTAATGCCAGATCATATGGTAATCCTATACTTAGCTTCCTGAGGAACTGCCAAACTGCCTTCCACAGCAGTTGTACCATTTTACATTCCCACCAACAGTCGATAAATGTGCCTCTTTCTCTATTGTCGTTTTCTGTTTTATTGATAATGGCCATTCTGTTGGGTGTGAGATGATATCTCATTTTGGTTTTGATTTGTATTTCCCTAATAGCCAAGGAAGTTGAGTATCTTTTCATGGGCCTTTTAGCCATTTGTATTTCCTCTTCTGAGATGTGTCTGTTCATGTATTTTGTCCATTTTGTAATTGGGTTGTTTGACTTTTTGTTGTTGAGTTGAACAATCTCTTTATATATTCTGGATACTAGACCCTTATCTGATAAATCATTTCCAAATATTGATTCCCATTGTTTAGGCTGTCTTTTTACTTTCTTGAGAAAGTTCTTTGATGCACAAAAGTGTTTAATTTTGAGGAGTTCCCATTTATCTGTTTCTTTCCTCAATGCTCATGCCTTGGGTGTAAGATCTAGGAAACCACCCCCTATTATAAGATTTATAAGATATTTCCCTACATTTTCTTCTAAAAGTTTTATGGTCTTAGATCTAATTTTTAGGTCTTTGATCCATTTTGAGTTAATTTTTGTATATGGCATGAGATATGGATCCTTTTTCATTCTTTTGCATGCGGATATCCAGTTCTCTAGTCACCATTTATGGAAGAGAATGTTCTGTCCCAGGTGAGTTGGCTTGACTGCCTTATCAAAGATGAGAAGGTCTGTATCTGAACACTATTGGATTCCATTGGTCAGTATATCTATCTTTATACCAGTACCATGCTGTTTTGATCACTGTAGTTTCATAAAATGCCTTAAAGTCAGGTATTGTGAGACCTCTGACTTCATTTTTCTTTCTCAGGATATTTTTAGCTATTCTGGGCACCCTGCCCTTCCAAATAAATTTGGTTTTTGGTTTTTCTATTTCTGAAAAGTAGGTTTTGGGGATTTTAATTGGTATTGCATTGAATCTATAAATCAATTTAGGTAGAATTGACATCTTAACTATTTTTAGTCTTCCAATCCATGAACATGATATGCCTTTCCATTTATTTAGGTCTTCTGTGATTTCTTTTAGCAATTTCTTGTAGTTTTCTTTGTATAGGTCTTTTCTATCCTTAGTTAATTTTATTCCTAAATATTTTATTCTTTTGATTGCAATTGTAAATGGAATTTTTTTTTCTTGATTTCCCCCTCAAATTGCTCATTGCTAGTGTATAGAAACACTACAGATTCTTGAGTGTTGATCTTGTAAACTGCCACTTTGCTGTGTACATCATTTTTTAGCTCTAATAGTTTTGCTGTGGATTTTTCAGGGTTTTTGACATATGATATCATCTCATCTGCAAACAGTGAGAGCTTTACTTCTTTTTTGGTTTTGATGCCTTGTATTTTTTTTTCTTGTCTAATTGCTCTGGCTAGAACTTCCAACACAATGTTGAATAACAATAGTGATAGTGGACATCCTTGCCTTGTTCCTGATCTTAGGGGGAAAGTTTTCAGTTTTCCCCCATTGAGGATGGTGCTAGCGGTGGTTTTTTCATATATTCCCTTTATCATTTTGAGGAAGATCCCTTCTATTCCTATCTTTTGAAGTGTTTTCAACAAGAAAGATGTTGAATTTTGTCAAATGCCTTTCCTGCATCAATCGAGATGATCATGCGGTTTTTCTGCTTTGATTTGTCAATATGGTGTATTACATTAATTGATTTTCTTACACTGAATCATCCTTGCATGCCTGGGATGAATCCTACTTGATCATGGTGTATAACTCTTTTAATGTGCTGCTGGATTCAATTTGCAAGAATTTTGTTGAGGAATTTTGCATCTATATTCATTGGAGAAATTGGTCTGTAATTCTCTTTTCTTGTAGTATCTTTGTCTGGCTTTGGTATGAGGGTGATGTTGGCTTCATAGACTGTGTTAGGTAGCCTTCTGTCCTATTCAATTTTTTTGAAGAGTGTGAGCAGAATTGGTACTAATTCTTTCTTGAATGTTTGTAGAATTCACATGTGAAACCATCTGGTCCTGGATTTTTCTTTTCTGGGAGCTTCTTAATGACTAATTCAATTTCTTTATTTGTGATTGGTGTGTTGAGATTGTCTATTTCTTCTTGAGTCAATGTTGGTTGTTTATGTCTTTCTAGGAAGTTGTCCATTTCATCTACATTGTCTGGTTTATTAGCATGAAGTTGTTCATAGTATCCTTTCATTACCTCCTTTTTTCCTGCAGGAGTTAGTGGTTATGTCCTCTCTCCCATTTCTGATTTTATTTATTTGCATCCTCTCTCTTCTTTTTGTCAACCTTGCTAAGGGTCCATCAATCTTATTGATTTTCTCATAGAACCAACTTCTCTTTTTTTTTTATTTTCTTGATAATTTTCTTGTTCCCAATTTCATTTATTTCTGCTCTAATCTTTGTTATTTCTTTCCTTTCTTGCTTGCTTTGGGTTTAATTTACTGTTCTTTCTCTAGTTCTTCCAAGTGAACAGTTAATTCATCAATTTTTGCTCTATGTTCTTTTCTGATATAGGCATTTAGGGCAATAAATTTCCCTCTTAGCTCTGCCTTTTCTGCATCCCATAAACTTTGATATATTGTGTTTTCATTTTCATTTGCATCGAGATACTTACTAATCTCTTGTAATTTCTTCTTTGACCCACTGGTTGTTTAAGAGTGTGTTGTTGAGCCTCCGTAAATGTGTGCGTTTTCTGGCACTCTGCCTATTACTGATTTCCAACTTCATCCCTTTATGATCTGAGAAAGTGTTTTGTATGATTTCAATCTTTTTAAATTTATTGAAACTTGCTTTGTGACCCAGCATATGGTCTATCCTTGAAAATGATCCATGAGCACTTGAGTAAAAGGTGTATCCTGCTGTTGTGGTGTGTAATGTTCTATAAATGTCTGTTAAGTCTAGTTCATTTATTGCATTATTTAAATTCTCTGTTTCTTTATTGATCCCTTGTCTAGATGGTCTGTCCATTAATGAGAGTGGGGAATTGAAGTTTCTAACTACAATGTTAGATATGTCTATTTCTCTTTTCAGTATTTTCAGTGTTTGCCTCATGTATTTTGGAGCATTCTGGCTCCGTGCATAAATATTTATGATTGTTATGTCTCCTGGTTGAATTGTTCCTTTTTTTTAATACACAGTGTCCTTCTTTGTCTCTTTCAATTATTTTACATTTGAAGTCTAATTTGTTGGATATTAGTATAGCTACTCCTGCTCTTTTTTTATTGCTGTTTGCATGAAATATCTTTTCCCAACCGTCATGGTCAGATTCATGTGTCAACTTGGTGAAGTGTTGGTACCTGTTTGTCAGGTTGGGCAAGTGCTGGCCTGTCTGTTGCAATGAGGACATTTCATAGAATTGAATCATGGTCACATCAGCTGTATCCACAGCTGATTCCATTTGTAATCAGCCAAGTGGAGTGTCTTCTGCAATGAGTGATGATTAATCTAATTACTGGAAGCCTTTTAAGGAGGGTTCAGAAGAGACAGGCTCTCTTCCTGCCTCAGCTGGCAAGCCTCTCCTGTGCAGTTCGTCCAGACCCTCCATTGGAATCGTCAGCTCTGCAGCCTACCCTGTGGATTTTGGAGTCTGCATTCCCATGGTCAGGTGGGACAATTTTATAAATTTTATATTTGCGAGTGTTCCCTGTTGATTCTGTTTCTTTAGAAAACTCTAACTAATACACCAACCTTTCATTTTCAACCTATGTTTATCCTTGGGTCTAAAATATGTCTCCTGTAAACAGCATATAGATGGGTCCTGTTTTTTAATCCATTCTGCCAGTCTATGTCTTTTGATTGGGGAATTCAGTCCATTAACATTAATGGCAGTAATGTTAGGCAGTAATGTAAGGGCAGTACTTTTGTCTACCATTTTGCCTTTTGGATTTTATATGTCACATCTAATTTTTCTTCTTTTTACCTTTACTGATAATCTTCTTTCTACACTCTTCTCCACACTTTTCTCTCCTAACTTTTCATATCTGTCTCTAGTGCTCCCTTTAGTATTTCTTACAGAGCTGGTCTCTTGGTCACAAATTCTGTCAGTGATTTTTTGTCTGAAAATGTTTTAATTTCCCCCTTATTTTTGAAGGACAATTTTGCTGGATATAGAATCCTTGGTTGGCAGTTTTTCTCTTTTATTATCTTAAATATATGAGACCACTGTCTTCTCTCCTCCTTGGTTTCTGCTGAGAAGTCTATGTATAGTTTTATTGGGCTTCCCTTGTATATGATGGATTGGTTTTCTCTTGCTGCTTTCAAAATCTCTCTTTCTCTTTGACATCTGACATTCTGATTAGTAAGTGTCTTGGAGTACGTCTATTTGGATCTATTATGTTTGGGGTTCCCTGCACTTCTTGGATCTGTTGTTTTAAGTCTTTCTAAGAATTGGGTAAACTCCAATAATAATTTCCTCTATTAGTTTTTCTCTTCCTTTTCCCTTCTCTTCTCCTTCTAGGAAACCCACAACATGTATATTCATGTGCTTCATGTTGTCATTCAATTCCCTGAGTTCTTGCTCATGTTTTCCCATTCTTTTCCCTATATTTTCTTTTGCTTGTTGGATTTCAGATGTCCTGTCCTCCAGTTCACTAATCCTATCTTCCACCTCTTGAAATCTAACATTGTAGGCTTCCATTGTTTTTTTCATCTCTTCTACTGAGCCTTTCATTCCCATAAGTTCTGTGATTTGTTTTCTCAGCCTTTTGATTTCTTCTTTTTGTTCATCCCTTGCCTTCTTTATATCCTCCCTCAATTCATTGATTTGATTTTTGATGAGATTTTCCATGTCTGTTCAAACATCCTGAATTAATTGTTTCCACTCCTGTATCTCATTTGAATTGTTGTTTTTTTTCCTTTGAAAAGGAAAATGGGCCATATCTTCAATTTTTCTAGTGTGATCTGTTATTTTTTGCTGGTGTCTAGATATTTAATTTCCTTAATTAGTTTATTCTGGAGATTTTTTTCACTTTTTTACCTAGGATTTTCTTGGTGGATGACTTTGTTGTTTCTGTGTTCTTTGACATTCAGTTTAACTTATTCTAGACCTATAGCATAGGTTTTATTTAACAGATCAGAATTTTTCCATTCTGGTTTTCTTGTTTCTTGCCCTGCCTGTATGTTGCCTCCCCACACCCCACTCTTAGGAGGGTCTACTTAGGTATTATAGACCCCAGTCAGATTTTCCTAGACCAGACTGGCCTCCTCTCAGGAGGAAACAGTCACCTGCATCAGTTTTCCCTGATGGTGAGACTTAGTAGGTTGAAAGACTTTCCTATGAAGCCCCTAGACTCTGTGTTTTTCCTATCCTGCCCAGTATGTAGTGCTTGTCTGCCTGTGGGTCCCACCAGCATAAAATGATGCATTACTTTTAACTTCAGCAGTGTCTCCCTGCTGGAGGCATGGTTGAGGTAGAGGAGAGATTGCAGGCTGGCTTTAGTTGCTTCAGTTTTCCAGTCTCTGGTGTCTGAATTCCTTGAGGAAGGGGTTCCACCTGAGCTGGGCCCCACCCTTCTCCTGGGGAAAGCACAGCCTCCAGGAAATTACTTTCTTTCACCTGACCAGCCTCTTTGTCTCTCAGACAAGCTTAATCCTGCCCTTGCCTGGGACAGTTGGAGCCTGAGAAGTGGTTCTGGGTGCGATCACAACTGGTTCAGCTTGTCCAGACTGGTGTATGCTGTGTGTCTGGTCACTGATGTGTCCTCAGCAGTTGTTCTGTACTGTTCCTGGCTATTTACTACTGCTCTGCAGGACAAACTAAATTCCACACCTTACTAAGCTACCATCTTGGACCTCCTGATCAATAATTTCCCCTTTTTAAAAGCCTTTCCATTTCTGGTATATCACATTCCAGCAGCTTGCAAACTAGTACATAGGTTTTGCCCCACTGACCCTTGAGATGATAGCTGCCCTGGCTGATACCTTCATTGCTTCCTTGTGAGAGACCCTGAAGCAGAGGACCCAGTTGAGTCATGCCTGGATTCCTGATGCACCAGAACCTGGGAGATGATAAATGTGTATTGCTGAAGCCACTAAATTTTAGGAAAATTTGTTATGCAGCAATACATCATTCAAACATGTAATAATGCACATAGAGTCTATTTTTCTTTCCTTTCTAATGAACCCATTCCAATTTTGGCAGTTTTTACCATTACAACTCTCTATTTTTGTATTGGGATGAAATCTATTATGTAACCCTATTCATTGATCATGTAGGAACATACACTCTTAAGTAACAAATACACATTCTCCTTAAATCAATTTTGTCTATATACATGGTACCCACACTAAATGGAAAAAAAAATCACCTCCATGATCTGAGTACTTTCCTTTTTTTTTTTTTTTTTTTTACAACTGTTTACAATGCTTTGTGAATGTTAAAATCATGTTTTCAATTCAGTCCAAGATTTTAGTAGCTTTTTGGGAGATAACCATTACATCCTCACTGCCCTACTTGTTTGCTTGCTTGTTTTCCATGAGTTCAGTTGTTAAGCCATTCTGTGTCTGTGCTGTTTTTCCTTTGAACTTACTAAAACAAGACCTTTTCCATCTGTTTGGATTTCAGCTGTAGATTCCTCTATATCTTTACAGCACATCAGGATTTTTTTTAGATTCTGATTATATCACAAATACTTGATTTTTCCATATATATAAAAAATAGAGGAATTTTTTTACCTTTCTGACTTCATCAGGTTATTAATCATGTGCTCAATATGCTCATTCATGGGAATACATCATAAAATTTCTATTTTATATTTTATTTAAGTTAAATGACAACATACCATGCAATTGAGGTTGCTTATGGATTGTAGCAGCTATTAAATGTGTAATGAAGACATGTGATAAATATGTAATAAAGACAATATTTTGAAACTCATTTCAGGATATCTTATTTTATGTATGACTTGTATCTATATAATGTTTAAATTTCTTAATCTTGTATAATTAGAATTTTTCCTGATAAATTCTTTGAAAATGTCTAGTGTTCAAAAAAATGAAAAAGTGTATACTTGGGTTGCAAAGATAATATTTTACTTTTCCATGAATAATAACTTTTCACAACATACCATATTAAAACAAGTAAGTGAATAAATTATGAAAAATTTATATATATATTAGGTGCAAATAAATAATGAGCATTTCCTAAAACCTGTTTGGTCACATCTGAAAGATGCTTTAATATACTGCTATTTAAGTGACGAATTTTTCATTGAGATTTTCTTTTTCCCAATTTAATAATCTTCAGTCATAATAACTGCCCAGTATTCAATAGGAGAAAAATTTGATGAGTTTTTTATAAGTTCAAGTAGGAATAATTTAAAATCCAATTCAAAATAAATAAGAATAGAGGAATTGGGGGCAATAAGCACAGAAAACTCTTTTGAGATGTTTTGGTATAATAAAGAGTACAGAAATGGACCATGTTAGAGCAGGAAGTAGGGTAGAGCAAGAGAATTACTAAGGGATATATTTATGTGTGTATACATGATACATGTAGATAGAAAGAACAGATTAGAAAAGTGGATGTGTATGGTTGCTAGAGTGATATATTTGAATAGATGAATGGGGGTGGAATCTAAAGCACAACGCAGGAGGTTGGCCATAGATTGGAATATGGATAATAGAGCCCTAGTAACAAAAGCAGAGGTGGAAAATATGGGTAAAAGAAGGAAGTCATTTGGTATGTGATGGTGGGGATGTGTAGAAATTCTCCTCTTACTGCTTTTGTTTTCGTAGTGAAGCAGGAAGCCAGGTATCAGTTGAGTGAGAACTGGGAAAAAGGTTTGATAAGTGAGATGTTATGAAAATAAATGTCTTAATGTGTGGGAAATTAAATGGACCAGAAAAATGTAGTTCCTAGCATCAAATCCAAACACAAAAATGTCCAGAAGAATGAAACTATGCCTTCTGTGTCTCTTTTTAAAAACCCAGAAGCCTTTCTTTGAATCTTCTAGCAGACTTCCTATTGTAAAAATCAAACTAAGTTTAGCTCTCACAATGGTGATGCAAGCAAGGAAGCGGGGTGGGGGGGTGCTCTGATGCTAGCTTAGAACTGATGCCAAATCCTTAATTCCAGGGTCATTAAAGATGTAAAACATAATCAAAGGGGGAACATTCGATGGGAAGTTCAATAGTTAGATTTCCAGAATAGGCTGCAACCTCTGGAGTATGCAAGTGGAGGAACGGGAGGAATTGTGGGTCAGGCACAGGTATAACTGTCTTGGTAGTCTATTGTTCGGTGCACCAGCCACCATTTTGTGTTCAGCTAGGAGCCCATTCCTGCAAGATCATGAATAAATTTTTCTCTACTCCACAATCAGATGAGCGTTTGTTCTCCTTCAGGTACAGTGTTCTTCCTAACACTGTGAGTAAGGGTGAACATCAGTCCTGGGCTCCTAACAGGTTTAGGCCTACCTGGGAAGATGACTTTGGGTATGCCTTCTCACAGAACTGTTCCCTTGGCAACTACCAGGTTGAGATAGATGAAGAATGTTTTGTACTAGGAACTGTCTAATGTGTTTGTTGTGAAATCCCTGATCTCTGGAACTGCACCTGGACTGAGAGAGCTGTTGAGTTAGCACCCAGTAAGAAATCAACCTAGGTGAACCCATGCACCTTAATCTCTTCCTTAGCATCTATGCATGCTATGGTTGTCTTAAGGGGACCAAGAAACTGTATATATTGATAGTCTCTGAGCTTCTTCATGGCATGAAGATACTATGCATGCAGTATTTCTGTCTTGTATCCCTTTATAAAGTTAGAAAATGAAATACTGTATTAAAGTCTATTATGTCTTATGAATTTGACAATTCAAAAATGTGACCATTGCAGATGTGGGACAGAATGGTGTTTGAACTAGGATTGGTTTTCAAATCTTCAACTGACTGTGCTCCTCCTGTTTCATGGCCATAATTGATTCACATATCCCTTTACTGACAGACTTATTACTGTCAAAGCAAATGGGACCACTGTGATTGCCTTGACTAATCCCCTGAAATGCAATGGGTGAATGGGCAGCACCCCTTGAAGCACACAGCTTTGTAGGAGTGACTGATACTTTGAACGAAATTAGGGTCATATTAGGAAGAAGGAAAGATAGGGGCCAGGGACTGACAGTGAAAGGATACAGGGTGGGCAACCAGCTGTGTTTTCTGTGTATATATAAGGTGTATACACAGGACAAAATAGAACCTTTCTCTCGGTTCTCTATAGCTCTTTGCTGAGACATAAGGATTGTGTCAAAAATCCTACTGAAAGGTTGACTGTTTCATGTTAGAGATCACAGACCAGATAAGTAACTCAAACGTCAAAGTAACTTTTTTTTCTATTTTCTGTTAAAATTTTCTCAGACACATTTTTATGGTTTTAAAGATATTTTTGACTTCCGGAGAAGATGGCGGCTTAGTAAAACGCGCGGGTCTTAGTTCTTCCTCCAGAAAAGCAACTAAAGAAACAGAAACAATACGAAACAGCTCCCGGAGTCACGACAGAGACCAAAAAGACAGCGTACCCCATTCTGGAACAGCTGAACGGGCAGGGAGAATCTGCTGCGGTGAGATACCCGAGGCGCGCGCGTTTTCCCGGCCCGGGCGGCTGGCGACTGGGGTCCCCTCCACGCACGTGGCTCCCCGGTCTGACTGGGAACGTTGGATAGCAGGGCCCTCCCGTCACGCTTGGCGTTTCGGGCCAGCTGGGCAATTAGGACCAGCACTCTCCCAAGCCGCGGTGGCCAGCGACCCCCGCCTCCACGCGCGGTTTCCCGGGCCGACTGCCGTGCAGACAGACGAGCGCCACGAGCGCCACCTACTGGGCAGGAAAAGAAAAACAGAGCCCAGAGATTTCACAGAAAAAGCTTTCAACCAGCTGGGTCCCACACCCAGGGAAATCTGATCAAATGCCCAGACACCAGCAGAAAATAATGGATGACGCTCGGAAAATTGAAGATATGGCCCAGTCAAAGGAACAAACCAATAGTTCAAATGAGATACAGGAGCTGAGACAACTAATGCTGAATATACGAACAGAAATGGAAAAACTCTTCAAAAACCAAATCAATAAATTGAGGGAGGACATGAAGAAGACATGGGCTGAACAAAAAGAAGAAATAGAAAATCTGAAAAAACAAATCACAGAACTTATGGGAGTGAAGGACAAAGAAGAAAAAATGGAAAAAACAATGGATACCTACAATGGTAGATCTAAAGAGACAGAAGCTACAATTAGTGAACTGGAGGATGGAACATCTGAATTCCAAAAAGAAACAGAAACTATAGGGAAAAGAATGGAAAAACTTGAGCAGGGGATCAGGGAACTGAATGACAATATGAAGCGCACAAATATACGTGTTGTGGGTGTCCCAGAAGGAGAAGAGAAGGGAAAAGGAGGAGAAAAACTAATGGAAGAAATTATCACTGAAAATTTCCCAACTCTTATGAAAGACCTAAATTTGCAGATCCAAGAAGTGCAGCGCACCCCAAAGAGAATAGACCCAAATAGGCGTTCTCCAAGACACTTACTAGTTAGAATGTCAGAGGTCAAAGAGAAAGAGAGGATCTTGAAAGCAGCAAGAGAAAAACAATCTGTCACATACAAGGGAAACCCAATAAGACTATGTGTAGATTTCTCAGCAGAAACCATGGAAGCTAGAAGACAGTGGGATGATATATTTAAATTACTAAAAGAGAAAAACTGCCAACCAAGACTCCTATATCCAGCAAAATTGTCCTTCAAAAATGAGGGAGAAATTAAAACATTTATAGACAAAAAGTCACTGAGAGAATTTGTGACCAAGAGACCAGCTCTGCAAGAAATACTAAAGGGAGCACTAGAGTCAGATACGAAAAGACAGAAGAGAGAGGTATGGAGTAAAGTGTAGAAAGAAGGAAAATCAGATATGATATATATAATACAAAAGCCAAAATGGTAGAGGAAAATATTATCCAAACAGTAATAATACTAAAAGTTAATGGACTGAATTTCCCAATCAAAAGACATAGAATGGCAGAATGGATTACGACCCAGCAATACCACTGCTAGGTATCTACTCAAAGGACTTAAGGGCAAAGACACAGACGGACATTTGCACACCAGTGTTTATAGCAGCATTATCTACAATTGCAAAGAGATGGAAACAGCCAAAATGTTCATCAACAGACGAGTGGCTAAACAAACTGTGGCATATACCTACGATGGAATATTATGCAGCTTTAAGACAGACTAAACTTATGAAGCATGTAATAACATGGATGGACCTAGAGAACATTATGCTGAGTGAGTCTAGCCCAAAACTAAAGGACAAATACTGTAAGGTCCCACCGATGTGAACCGACATTCGAGAATCAGCTTGGAATATATCATTGGTAACAGAGACCAGCAGGAGTTAGAAACAGGGTAAGATAACGGGTAATTGGAGCTGAAGGGATACAGACTGTGCAACAGGACTAGATACAAAAACTCAAAAATGGACAGCACAATAATACCTAAGTGTAATGTAACTAGGTTGGAACACTGAATGAAGCTGCACCTGAAATATGGTTTTTTTTCTGTTTGTTTGTGTGTTTGTATCTTTTGTTTTTGTTTTTTTTCTTTTTCCTTTTTATACATATATATTATTATTAGTATTATTATTTTAATTCTCTTCTCTATATTAACATTCTATATCTTTTTCTGCTGTTTTGCTAGTTCTTTTCCTAAATCGATGCAAATGTACTAAGAAATGATGATCATACATCTATGTGATGATACTAAGAATTACTGAGTGCGTTTGTAGAATGGAATGATTTCTAAATGTTGTGTTAATTTCTTTTCTTTTTTTGATTAATAAAAAAAAATTTTAAAAAAAAGGAAAAAAAAAAAGATATTTTCAATGCCAAGTCCTATCAAACTTCCATTTAATATATTTTTTTGTGATTGCCTACTCTACTAATTTCTTAGGGCTGCCAAAGCAAATCACCACAAAGTTGATGGCTTAAAACTACAGAAATATATTTTCTCACAGTTCTGGAGGTAGAAGTCTGAAAACAATGTGTCAGCAGGCCACACTCCCTCTGAAGTCTGAAGGGCAGAATCCTTCTTTGCCTCTTCCAGATTCCAGTGGCCACAGGCATTCCTTGATTTATGGTAGCATAATTCCAATCTCTGCTTCCATCCTCACATTGCCCTCTCCTGTGTGTCTCTCTGTCTTCTCTTCTTAAATGGGTACAAGTCACTAGGTTTAGGGCCCAGCCTAACTCAGCATGATGTTATCTTGATCCTTACTTTGATTACATCTGCAAAGATCCTCTTTCCAAATAAGGTCCTGTTCCGAGGTTCCAGATGGACACGAATTGGGGGGAGGGGCACTAGTCAACTCACTAGACCTACTATGCTTAATGTACCTTGAAATTACTAATTTATGAACATTTCTGACATTGCATCAGAGTGTTTTCATAAAATTTACTTTTCACCCATTGGTTTTCACTTAGCAAGCAGCAATCCACCTGCAGATTTAGCCTATTGGAAGCATTGTGTCCCACAACTGGTGACCACTAATGTCAACTTGTTTTCCCATTTACATTATACATTTATTTGTAGATGAAGCAGATGGATTTGATACCTGAAGTCTTGGGCACACGCTCACAGAGGCCATCTCCCAGCCCTTGCTTACCCCCACCTCCTTTTCTAGAAAAGCGTCAACTCTTGTTGGTATTGTTATTGTCATTATTGAAAGAAATTTGGCTTGAAGCTAGAAGATCAGATTTAAAATCTCAGTTTACCATTCTATTAGTGACCTTGGGCAAGTCACTTCATTTCTGAGCACTGATTATTTCTTCATTTGTGAAATCGGACTATTACTCATTTCTAAAGAGGCCATATAGGGCAATGGTTTAAAGTATAGACTCTAGAGCTGGGCTACCCGGAAACAAATTCCAATGATACCACTTTCAAGCTATGTGATTTCAGGCAAGTTACTTAACTCCTGTGTGCCTTAATTTCATAACCTGTAAAATAGGGATGAAATCATACCTTACATTTGTAGGAATGTGGTGAGAATTAAATGAATTCATAGTTAATAGATATAGAGGTGTCAGAACAGTGCGTAGTGCTTAGTAAGTGCTGAGTAACTGCAGGTCCCATGCAGGAGGTATTTAGCAAGTATTATTTTCTCACAAAATTTTGAGGATTGACTGTATGAATAGGTATGAGAGTGTTTTATACAAAGTTCTGGTCAAATGTGGAGACTTAGGGATCTGCAGATTTTCTCTGTGTTATTAACGAGGTTTAATCAGTTTACCACAGCTAAGACACTTTCTTCCGAAGCCTATCCAGTGCATAGTACTCCTGGTAAGTGCCTCCTGTAAGCACTACAGTTTGTACTTTGTGACTTTTAGAAGCAAATGCTGACACTTTGCACTGCTTCCAATATGATTAAGCACTTCTCATATCACCATCAGGTAAAACAAAGCTTTGCATCCTGTGATAAACATAAAATATTGGGGTTACCCGGGTTGGTTCCAATCTCCAAAATAATAAAACCCTGAATATTTCCTATAACCTTGGACTCCCTAACAAAAACATTTTATCCCTCACTTTTGTTATGCTGATGTCTAAAGACACATCTTAACCTTTGTGTATATGATAACCATGGGGGAAAGTTGCTGTTTTCTCAATAACAACAGACTAATTTAATCATCATAGTCTTGCAGTTCTGAGTTTCTTTTCCCTTTAAATACGAATGAGTTTTTGTGTTGTTTATTCTCCCATTTGTCAAGTCTGTTCTGAAACTTGACCCCCTTTCACTCTTTGTAAGTAAACTTTATCTGTTCTTTTTTAGATGTTTCCACCTTGGCTATAGTTGATTGAATTAGGGGTTGCACTGCTGACCCAAAATGGGCACATTCTCTGCTCCAGGAACTTGCATTTGGGACTCAGAGGTTCTTGTTCAGTATGATCTGGCTTCTTAAATGAGGACGATATGAACTGGAGAGCTGTGAAGTCATCATCTTCCCCAGATATGTGGACATCCAGGTGGAGAAAGTTTATTTGCAGAGTAGAATGCCGTAGAGACAAAGTGGGTGGGGAAGGAGACAGGGGCTGGAGGACAATCCTACCACCCAATATCCTCAAGAGCCTGTTTAATTCACTTTATAAAAAGAGACACTCTCTTAAAATGTTTATTTGTTTGTGTTTCCAAATTCATAAGTGCTCTGAGGGCAGAGCAATTATCTTGCTCACCACTGAATTCTTGGCATAGTGTATACTCCATAAATCCTGGCTGCATGAAGGAATTCTATGTACCTGTTCATAATCAAATTAGAAATCTGAAAGCTGCTATCCTGTTGTATCAAAGATCTTGTTACCAGCTCTGAGTTATTAGAAATTTAGCAGAATCAGGGATATTAAACCAAATAATTTTATATAATTACCTTTGAAGTTTGAAACATGAACATTTTTAAGAGCCTCCATCTATTCCATGGAACAGGTTTCACTGTAGCATCCTTTCAAGATGGCTGATAATATGGGAGGACTCACCTATTATCATGCTGACTGGTCTGGGATGATTTCTCCCAGAAGCTGCCTCAGTTTATAATGATGAGCCTTTTCTATAAGGAGAGGGGACAGTCATGTCTTATTTTTGTCTTCACTATGAAATTCAAGAACTTATTATTGCTTGATTTTATGTGTGGCTTATATGGGACATTAACTATCCAAAGGAAATTTCCATCAAATTGCCTTTCCTTCCTAAACACTCAAAAGAATGCCTTTTATAGCAGCTAATTAACATGGGCATTTTGTGCAACTTATAGTAGCGATCTGTAATTGTTCCTATATTACCTGCCAAGTGCATGTACATGATAAGTCTATTTTGATCATAATGAGTACTATTCCTAGTTAGGTATTTAATCTTTGTTAATATGGAGACAATTTCTCATTTTAGTTAAAGAGTAATATGGATCTGTATGTTGCATTACTTTGTTTGCTGTCCACTAACTTTCTTTACCTTCTTCTGAATCAGAAATTTTTCTATAGGCTAAAATCCCATTTAACAAATTTAAGCATTCCTTGAATTTTTTTTACTTCCAGCACCTTTTATTTTTCCTAAAATCTATGTACAATAAACTCATTTACTCAATTATTGATATTGACATAACTACACAAAAATATTCTATATGCAATACATGGCTTTTATTACAGAAGTTGGCCTAAGGAGGCTCATAAATATTACAAATTACCCACTGCTTTTCCATACTAACCAAGGTTGCAACCAACAAACCACTGCATTTTAGTAAATACTTAAAACAGCTTAAGTCATGATCCCTCCTCCTTCGAGATGGAAAAAACCCTTAATTTCTGACCTAACAAAACTTTACCCTGAACTATCAAGTTTCAGCAGATGAAACATCAAAAATAGGTTAAGAGGTTTTTGCCTAAGCAATTCAAAGCTGACCTTTCAAAAAAAGACACACGTTTCTCATTAAACTTTGTTTTAATGGGTCTCAAAATTCTGTGATAGATTTTTGGTTGTTGCCTCCATTTAAAAAGTACTGATTTTAAAAACTAATAACTTAAAACTGCCACATGAAAACAAATGATCCACAAAACATTCTTTTCTTTCTGAAGGTTTTATGATACATTGTTATCATTAACCAGTCTTTTACTGTTAAACTTAAAAAGTCTACCGCACAGGTAGACTGCTGAGATGGAAAAGGTGTCCTTCAAGTATGCCTTGGTCTTGGATAGACTAAAAGCTGAATGTGAGCATGGTATCACCATTGATACCTCCCTGTGGAAATTTGACACCAATTTTTTTAGACCAAATTTGAGGTCTACTTCTGTAATAAAAGCCGTGTGATGGATTTTATTACAGAAGTACTGTGCCTACGGACTAGGTGGAGACTGGTGTTCTCAAACCAGGTGTAGTGTTCACCTTTGCTCCAGTACGTATTACAATTGAAGTCAAGTCTATTGACATGTACCATGAAGCTTTGAGTGAAACTCTTCCTGGGGACAACGTGGGTTTCAATGTCAAGGATGCATCTGTAAATGATTTTCATCATGGCAATGTGGCTGGTGACCACCAATGGAAACAGCTGGCTTCCCTACTCAGGTGGTTATCCTGAACCATCCAGGCCAAATCAGTGCTGGCTATGCACATGTGCTGGATTGTCACACAGTTCACATTGCTTGCAAGTTTGCCAAGATGAAGGAGAAGATTGACCGTTGTCCTGACAAGAAACTGGAAGATGGCCTCAAATTCCTACCTGGTCATGTTGCCATCGTTGAGATGGTTCTTGGCAAGCCCATGTGTGTTGAGAGTTTCTCTGACTGTCCTTGTCTGGGTCGTTTTGCTGTTCATGATATGAGACAGCTGCTGTGGGAATTCCTTCATGCAGCCAGGATTTATGGAATGTACACTATTTCAAGAATTCAGTGGTGAGCAAGACAATTGCTCTGTCCTCTGAGCACTTATGAATTTGGAAACACAAACAAATAAACATTTTAAGAGAGTGTCTCTTTTTATAAAGTGAATTAAACAGGCTCTTGGGGATATTGGGTGGTAGGATTGTCCTCCAGCCCCTGTCTCCTTCCCCACCCACTTTGTCTCTACGGCATTCTACTCTGCAAATAAACTTTCTCCACCTGGATGTCCACATATCTGGGGAAGATGATGACTTCACAGCTCTCCAGTTCATATCGTCCTCATTTAAGAAGCCAGGTCATACTGAACAAGAACCTCTGGGTCCCAAATACAAGTTCCTGGAATTGTCTACCAATTTCATAGACAGCCTAAAGAGGCAGACACAAAGGCTTGTCAGTTGGATGAGTGGATGGCAGGATGCAATCCAGAGCTTCAAGCAGCGTGGGTTCACTGGCATTGCCATGCTTATGAGTGATTTTCCATCCCTTGAACCAAGGCATATTAGCACTTGGCTCCAGCATGTTGTCACCATTCCAACCAAAAATTGGCACAAATGCTGCTGAGTCAGGGTTGTAGCCAATTTTTTAAATGTGGGTGCTGACTTCCTTAACGATTTCTTTATATCTCTTCTGACTGTGAGGTGGTTCAGTGGAATCCATTTTGTAAACACCAACTATTAGTTGTTTCACACCCAGTGTGTAAACCAGAAGGGCATGTTCTCTGGTCTGCCCATTCTTGGATATACCAGATTCAAATTCACCAGCACCAGCAGCAACAATCAGGACTGCACAGTCAGCCTGAGATGTGCCTATGATCATGTTTTAATAAAGTCTCTGTGTTCTGGGGCATCAATGATGGTCACACAATACTTGTGACTTGATATTGACATAACTACACAAAAGTATTCTATATGCAACACATGGCTTTTATTACAGAAGTAGACCTCAAATTTGGTCTAAAAAAATTGGTGTCAAATTTCCACAGGGAGGTATCAATGGTGATACCATGCTCACATTCAGCTTTTAGTCTATCCAAGACCAAGGCATACTTGAAGGACCCCTTTTCCATCTCAGCAGCCTCCTTCTCAAATTTTTCAATGGTTCTTTTGTCAATTCCATCACATTTATAGGTCAGATGGGCAGTCATGATGGACTTGCCCAAATCTACATGTCCAATAATGACAATGTTGATATGACTCTTTTCCTTTCCCATTTTGGCTTAAGATATAGCAATGGTTTTCACAATACCTGTGATGTGGTGGCAAACTCATTGTGAAAAGCCATTCCTTGAATTTTTTTTTTTATTTTACTGTTCAGACCACTCTGGGATTTATCTGGACATCAGTCTGGAACAAAATCTCATGCTCTACTCAAGGTTCCATGTACTTATGGTGTTCAATTAAGCTGTCTACATAAGTTATATTAGCAAATGCACTAGTCAAAATATAAATTTTGTACCGAATAAACATTTTTTGCTTTAGTCTCACACATAATTAAAAAATTTTAAATATTAATTACCTTCTATTTTCAGCACCATGCAGTAATGACATTCCTTTGTTTTTCCTTACGCAAAAACATTTGTTAAATTTGTACATGAAATCAGAAAGAAAGATAGATGATAAAGACTGAGATGGTTTAACCTAGGAATGCCTAGAGTGTATAATGATAGTGACTAAATGTACGTTCCCTGAATTTTTAAAATAAAGGTGCTTAATACGCCCATCTTGTTCCTGGGGTTTCCTTGTTTTTGAGTTTTTAAATGTTTTCTCCAGTTCTTTTTCTTTGTTAAGATAAATGATTTTGTATTTTTACAAAAATAACTTTCAAATGATGTGGCAGAATCATTGTCAATGCTTTATAAGTTCTCTGATATATATATTTAGCTTGGTATGGGGATTTATTAATGATGACAGATCCTTAAAACTCAAGAGTGGGGGTAATCATAGCTCATTCCTGTCTTCATACAAAAACAAGGATCTTTGATTTAAGTGATCTACTGAATTTTCATTTATTTGGGCAAAAGAATAGTTGTCTTAACTCCTCTTTTATGAAAATTCTGTTGTGCTGTCCATACTTTTTCTTCATTCTTTCTGACTTTTATTTGTTTTATGTTAATGTGATAGTATCACCTATATCTCTGTGATAATTTTACATATTTTTCTTTTTCTTTGAGAAAAAGGTCACTTTTATTCAAATCATTTTGAATTTGTGGAACCTTGGATGAAAATGAACCCATTATCAGTTACTGTCTTTGAAAGTTTTACTACTCTCTATCACATACAATTGATTTGTCATGCCACCAAATTGGTTCTTTAACATTCTTTATTTTTAAAAAATCTTGGAAGTTTTGGTCTTTGGTTTCTAACTTCTATCCTGCCTATTTATTGATATAATTGAATTTTCTCCACAGATTAAATTAAAATATAATCAGCTTGTGAGTGAATTATATGACTCCACGAATAAAATATTTTACTCATTGTCAAAAGGTTGTTAAGATAGAAAATGACCTTGGAAGTTGTTGTTTAGATGTCTGAAAACTAATCTTTATTCCTGTTACTAAGGAATTACAGATGAGGATGTTTTATCTATTCAGTATTCATTACTGCATCAAAATCTCACCAATTGTCTATTAACTATGCCTAAATGATGTTAATTTTTAAAGGCTTAAAATGTAAACGTTTCCTGTTGTGCAGAATTACAGAACTGAGCCTTCTGTTAATGGCTTGCGTATCCAATTGACTTTAATGGAGATAAAATAGCCACTGGGATCTTTTCCAAGCCCTTGGGTATTAGATTAAATTTTTTGCAATTAGTGCAGCAGAAACTCTTGGTTCTGAAGTTCCTGTGGCCATGAAGTTTGAGTTTAAGCAGTCAATTACTTTCTGCAGTGTTCTTTTTAAGGTAACTATGTGAATTTTTTTGGTTTTTATCTTTTAGTAGATCTTCATTTCTTCTAGTCTTTTGATAGTTTACTATGGTCAGAATTGGCTAGTAGGTTTTACCTTGTATGACAACTTGGTGCACTGGGTTGAGATTTTTTTTTTCTGTATGCTATATGGCAGGTATCACATTTCATTTTTTTCCATGTGAGTACCCCATTACTGCAGCACCATTTGTTGAATTTTTGTGTTTGATTTTTTGCTTGTTTGTTTATTTTTCGAGGACGTGCATGGGCTGGGGATTGAACCCCAGTCTCCTGCATGGGAGGCAAGAATTCTACCACTGACCTACCCTGGCACCCCCTGAATTGAGAGTTTGAGACCACGGTTTGCTCAGTGGGTCAAGGTGTCCTATGGATAAGTGATTTCTGCCATGGGAAAGACAATGAATATTGGTGATGGGACATGAATCTGCCATCAAGTAAGCATGTTAAGCCCTCTAGGTAACCTTTGAAAACCACTGAATCACCATTATGCTATCCCATTTTTCAGAGTAGAAAATTGCTATGTAAAAAAAAAAAGGGAGAGTAGTTTGTTTTCTGTGCTCTTTTCTAAAAAAAAAAAAATACGTCCATCTTTAAAAATGTTTTCTAGTTTCAAATCGAAGCCTGGAAAGTCAAAGAAACAAGTGAATAAACTTGCATTTTGAATTTCTAAATTTGGCTTCTTACTATGAGAGGTTTTTTTTTTTATGTTTTAAGCATAAAGTACAATGAATTATTCCAAAACACAGAAAAGCCATATTAACAAATTTCTTGGTTTCCCTGTTTTTGCCCAGCTGCATCTTTTCCTCTTTTTCTTGCTATTTATTCATCCCAATCTAACATATGTTTTGATGATGATAGCTCAATGTTTCTTTTTTTTTCTTTTCTTCCTGGGGGTTCTTTATGAATACACATTTCTTTTTTTCCCTTCAAAACAAAAACTAATACTTTCTTATATATTTTTTAAATTGCGGACATCCAGGCTGAATATCATTACAGACAGAGACACCCACACACACCATCACTAATCTCTGAAGTCATCTTCCCATAATGCCTGCAAAATCCCTTAAGGGAATTTTCCAGTCTAACCCTACAGACCAACTTGGGATATATTGAAACACTAAAGTCTTCTGATTCTATTGTTACTGGACAAAGACCATGGATTCTTCAGTCTGATATGCTCAGCAATCAATTCCTGAGACCCCAGGGTTTCAAAGAGAGGAAGAGTTGATTACTACCCATGTAGTAGGAGAGCAGTTGGCCTAATGGCCCAAATCTGTCTCCCCGAGTTAAGGGGATTTGAGGTTTTTAAGAATTCTAGCAAGGGAGATGAGGTCATTTTGTATAGTAAATTCAAAGCAGACAAGAAAACAGTGTTAATAGTAAGTTCAAGGCCGAAAAGAAACACTGTTAAAACACTGTTAACATACATTGAAAGGATGTGAAGCAGAGCTATCTATCTTTCAAAAGCAGAACTAGTGGGAGCCAAAAACTAACCATTTTTAACATAAATTAACATAAGTTGAAAGGAAGGGAGGCAGAGTCTAGTGGATGTGGCTTACAAACGCGAGGGGCTGAGGCTAGCGGATGGCTGTCTTCATTAGCGTTAAGGCCTACAAGAAAATGACCACACAAAGGGTGTGACAGTCACAAAGGCACCAGACAAGAGATAAGGGCTTTTACAATCCTTTCAGATATCCAGACAGCTTAATTATTGTTTAGGACTTTCAGGTTTTCCCCTTTGTCTACTCCAATATCCCCCACAGCAAAAGGAACATCCATCTAATGATTCTGTAATCAAAATCATCCTTTAAATCCTGATTTATCAGTTACACTATCCACAGTGTCAACGTGCTGTGATAGGTAGACTCTCTCTTGTAGGATATTTTTGCTGGACTAGAATACAGTTAAGAATAAGAAGTCTGCATGTAGACCTCTGACTGTGGTCAAATTTGAATTTGTCCTTCCTGTCCTGCAAGCCTCGTTCTCTTTCCCCTTCATTGTTTTGTTTTGTCTCTTTGTAGAGGTTACTTTACACTCTGTCTGCAAGAAAACTATCTCTTCTAATCAGAATCACACTGGATAAGTGGTCATTCAAATCAATACTAATGTAACATCTTAAATAACTGAATCTACATTTGAGAAATCTAAACTCATCTTTCAATTCAAAATAAATCTTATTTCGAGGTAAGTAAAAAATTTGGCAGGATAACACAATGCTGAATTCTTTCTAAAATCATAATTGTAATGTGGGATTTTGCCTCATGTTGTACCCCAAGATGAAAATCAGGTGACCTACATTTCCAAAATGATTCACAGAACATCCTCTCTCCTATTTCCCTGCCTCAGTGCCTAGAAGTTGTAATATTGAGGTAGTTCATAAGAGATGCCCCAGTATTATTGCTGTATTTCCTTACTAAAATGGCTTTATGAATTAGTGTACTCTCAAGAATGTGTAAAAACATGCTTTCTGAAAGAGGGAGTGAAACCAAATGTCTGCTGCATCTGCCTAGCCATGTCCAGGCCCACCTGCATTCCAGACACAAGAAATCAGCTACGAGCCAGAGCTTATAGCACCACCCCTGTCCGTTCCCATCTTAACCCACACCCTGCTTGCTAGCCTATATAATCTGGAGACAAAGGATATTCAGGGCTCAGATTTTGGACAGAAGTCCTCTGAGTCTGCTGCAGCAGTAAAAGCTTGTTCACTTCTCAGAGGCTTCAGTGCTTTCTTGGGTGGCGTTAAGAGTTTTCCCTACTTCAATATATGTCTTGGGTTGGTTGGTGCTCAGGTAAAGACTCCCACAAGGCCCAACCTTTATTAACACAGATTATTTTTTGTTTGTTTGTTTGTTTGTTTGCATGGGCAGGCACTGGGAATCGAACCCGGATCTCTGGCATGGTGGGCGAGAACTGCCTGCTGAGCCACTGTAGCCCACCCTATTTTTTTTAAATATGGCAGCACTAAGAGGCTAGGACAAACTGAAAAAGCCTGAGGATCACAAGCTGATCAACTGTGACCACACAATGGTACATGAAAATTGGAAGCCAGCAATGCTGAAAATACCACTATCATC
Source organism: Tamandua tetradactyla (assembly GCF_023851605.1). Classification (NCBI taxonomy): domain Eukaryota; kingdom Metazoa; phylum Chordata; class Mammalia; order Pilosa; family Myrmecophagidae; genus Tamandua; species Tamandua tetradactyla. The sequence continues at coordinate 53,529,303 of NC_135350.1, read as the reverse complement.
TTCAAACTCATAAGCTTCTTTTTTCTAATCAGGAAATCAGGTGTATGTGTGGGGAGCATTCACATATATTGCTCACCAACACATTCTTTTTAACACAGCAGAAGATATTTTAAGACATTATGAAAAGCTTTTCAAAATGTCTGTTTTCAGGGGAAGGCCACATTAACATAAATAACTTTTCAGAGTTGGCTCTTTCTAAAGCCTAACTCAAGAACAAAGTCAGCCAACTTCCATGAGGTACCCAGAGATGGTCCGGCAAAAATATTTTCACTTTCCTAACATTATATGCTGTCTTCAAGTCCAACTACATATCTATAATATTTCAAGTCCAATTACATCTCTCTCTCTCTCTCTCTCTCTATCTATATCTATCTATATATGTGCTGGTTTGAAAGGAAGTATGCCCTCTAAGAAAAGCCATGTTTTAATATAAATCCCATTTCATAAAGGTATAATAATCTCTATTCAATACTGTATGTTTGAAACTGTAATGAGATCATCTCCCTGGATGATGTGATTTAGTTAAGAATGGTTGTTAAACTGGATTAAGGGATGACATGTCTCCACCCATTTAGGTGGATCTTGATTGGTTTACTGGAGTCCTATAAAAGAGGAAACATTTTGGAGAAAGAGATTCAGAGAGAGCAGAACAATGTAGCCATGAGATACAGAGAGTCCACGAGCCAGCAACCTTTGGAGATGAAGAAGGAAAATGCCTTCCAGGGAGCTTCATGAAACCAGAAGCCAGGAGAGAAAACTAGCAGCTGATGCTGTATTCGCCATGTGCCCTTCCAGCCGAGAGAGAAGCCCTGACTGTGTTCGCCATGTGCCTTTCCAGATGAGAGAGAAACCCTGAACTTCATTGGCCTTCTTGAATCAAGGTATCTTTCCCTGGATGCCTGCGACTGGACATTTCTATAGACTTGAAATTGGGACATTTTCTTGGCCTTAGAACTGTAAACTGGCAACTCATTAAATTCACCTTTTTAAAAGCTGTTCTGATTCTGGTATATTGCATTCCAGCAGCTAGCAAACTAGAACAATATATATGTATGATCATTTTCTGACAGCAAAAAAGGGGACTTAAAAAAATCTCTGAAATCAATATCTATGTAGAATGAAGGCAGAATTTTGGCTGGATTGTTTTTTTGTAATTCAGACCATAGCTGAAATAAAAACATATGCAATGGTCCCTAAATTCACATTTTTAAAAGGTCCTTTTCTCCATTCACATGAATTCAACTGAATCTTTGCTTTCCTAATTTGAAGACATATTCTCAACTTTAATTAGGGATGAATAGCTTCTAAGTTCATCCATTTGCCTCTTCATCTTCATTTCTTCTTTTTCTCTCCTTTTTATTTCCTCAGTTTGGGCTTATTTTTCATTCCTCTCTTTATGATATCAGCATTCTTTCTCTGCTGCTAGATCTGGGAACCACTCCATTTTGGTCTTTTCTAATTGATTTAGTCTCTCATTCGCTTTCTTCTCCACTGTCACAATTTTAACATACTTTTGCCTGATAAAGTCTATCTGTCCCACAACCATGTCAGCTGTTTTCTTCAGGTGAGACCACTGTATATACACTACATTAATGCTGCTCATCTTGCAGCTTGGATGCTGTTGGCCTTCACACGATGTGCACAGCCCATCAGCAATTCCTCTGGAATGTCTTCTGTCTTCTCCCCCTTATGTAAGCAAAGGTGTACATGAGCCAAAGAGAGTTTTTCCATGTGAAACCAAATATCTTCAGGCCAGCCATACTTTATTAGTTCATCATCTTGAATATGATATTTATTTCATATTTACCCTTTCCCATGTAGATAGTATAAGTAGATGGATTAAGGCTGCTGCTGGTAGGACACCGTGATCCCATTGGCCGCATGGCAATTCCTGCAGGAGCTGCAGCACTCAACTCTGGAAGCTCAAGATCATGGTTACTTTTAACATAAAGCACAGCTTAGAAAAGTCCCAGTGGCACTTTACAATTACATTGTATCAGAATTTCTCTTATTTCTCTTGTTTTAGAACTTTTCTTAATGCTTCCATGCTATGCTTAGAAATGCAATGTAATACTCATTCTGGTATTGTAAGGTTCCCTTGTGTCTGCCTCTTTTTGTCTATTGACTTTAATCTTTATGCTTCATGGCATGCTTGAGCAAGGGATAATTTTTCAGTTTTGTAAGCTGGTTGTTAAACACAGCCATTATTAAAAATGAAATTATGTAAACTTATAGTTAAGTAAATTATATTTTAAAAAAGGTAAAAATACTCAAAACTCATCACTTCCTAATTATTTTACTATTCTCTATGCTCTTGGGATATGGGATATTTATGTCAATTGTATCTGTATGAAGAAAATACTCTACAAGGTGAGTAGCTTCACAGCTCTTCCCAACTCCGTTCAGTGATGTCACGATAAATAGTACAATTTAGGGCTTTATTCCCCTGAATAAAATTATAAAACTTCACGTTTTTCCCTGCTAAAAAGGTCCCTTTCTTTAAGCAAGTCGTTAAATATTTGGCAGCACACCACATTATAAGCCCACCATAATGCTGCTTGATCATATGTTAAGGTTTGATAGCCAAACCCTTATTTCTACTGTACTTATCATCATTTCTTTGTTCTAATTTTAAGATTTCTGCAACCAGTTCATAGGAAGTTTCCTTTTGAATCTTATGCTTCTTCTTTCAACCTTAACTAAATAGGACAGTTTTATCTCCATTTTTTCTCAACATTAAGGGTAGATCACTTTCATTTTTCTTCAAGTTAGTTGTCTTCCTATTTTGAATCCACCCTAAATTGTTTATTTCATTTGCTGCACACAAGACACCACTAAAATCTTAGAGTAATTTCTAAGTTGTATCATAATCAAATTGAGTAGCTGCTGAAGCTTTTCAATAACTATAGTCTGCCTTAATTAGCTATCATTTTAGTTTCTAATTTGTGCTGAAGCTTCTATTATCCTCTCTCTCAATTCTTTCTCTGAAGACATTTTTTTTGTCAGTGCAGCTCTTTTCTACTTGACGACAATCTGTTTGATTATCTGTGAAGAAAACTGGATTAAAAAATTTTAATTGTGAAATATAAGGTATACACAAAAAGCCCCCAATAAATTTCCAAGTACATTTTAACAAGTAGTTTTTATAGAATGGATTTTAAAGTTTGGATGGGTTATAGTTGCACAATTTTTCTTTTTTTCTTCTAGCTGCTCTAAGACACTGGAGACCAAAAGACATATCAATATAATGATTCAGCAGTCACACTCATTTGTTAAATCCTGTCTTCTTTGTTATATTCCTCTTTCTTTTTTTTTCTTTTTTTGTGAAAAATATGTATAAAAAGCAGTAAATTTCAAAGTACATCACAACAATTAGTTTTAGAACAGATTTCAGAATTTGGTATGGGTTACAGTTCCACAATTTTAGATTTTTACTTCTAGCTGCTCTAAGATACTGGAGACTAAAAGAAATATCAATATAATGATTCAGCACTCATACTCATTTGTCAGACCCTACCTTGTCTTATAACTCCACCATCAACTTTGATCTGCTTCCCACTCTTTAGGGATAGTTGGACTAAGCCCATTCTAACTTTTTCCTGTTGGAAGGGGCTGTTGATAATATGGAATAGGGAGATGGAACTAGCTGATGTTCTGGAGAGGCTGTCCCTTCTGCATTTCAGGTCTTATCTGGTCCAAAGACCCATCTAGAAGTTGTAGGTGTCTGGAAAGTTACCCTAGTGCATGGAACCTTTGTAGAATCTTATACAATGCCTGCCCTAGGTGTTCTTTAGGATTGGCAGGAATAGTTTTGACTGGGGTTTGGAAAGTTATGATAGTAGTTATTTCTAACCGAAGTTTGCATTATAGTGACCTCCAGACTCTTGACTTGATTTGGACTCTCTCAGCCACTGATACCTTATCTGTTACATGAAGAAAACACGATTAAAAAATTTTTTTTTCCTGATGAAATGGTCCCTTTTTAGCCTTTTTCTTTAAGAATTTTTCAATTTGGAATTATTCTGTGACAACCTGGGTGATCATTTTCCCTCTGGAAGCTGCAGCTCAAGTGTTGGAAATCAATGACATCAGTGATATACAGTAAGAAGAGTACTGAAGGAATTAAAAATGTAAATGACCAACATCAAAACCTTTCAGACTTGGTAGGAAGAGTTCAAGAATAAGAAATTCTAGTTCCTAGGCCAGGAAGAAAATGCAAAAATGCCAGGATGGGAGGTGGGGCAAGATGGCAGTGCAGGGTGTATGGAATTTAGTTTGTCCTCGAGAGCAGCTAGCAAATAGCCAGGAACTGTCTGGAGCAATGGTTTGGGGGACATCCATGACCGGACATACATTGTACACCAGTGTGGAAAGGGTGGAAGAGCCAATATCTAACCACAGAACTGTAAGTAAAGCCCCTAAAATCCAGAGACCAACACAGCAGGCTCAGGTGGAAACAACTCCCCTATGGGAAAAAGAAGAGGTCTCTGATGGGAGCAAGAGAGAGGAGCCCAGCCAAGCTCCAGGGTCGGGGTGGCGGGGGTGGGGGGTTGCACATGGTCCAGGAATTGAACCCAGGTCTCCCACATGGAAAGCAAACATTCTACCATTGAACCAACCACATGTGCAACCTCAATTGCATTTTAATTAACAAATTTGGACTGCTGAATACAAGCTCTAAGCACAGATAAACTGAGAGCAAGTAGGAAAGGAATCCTGAGGCTTCTCCCTGCAGACAGGAAGTGGGCTTGATGAAAAAAAAACACCGAGTAGACCGAACTCCGAACTCTGAACTCCAGACTCCAAACTCGGAAAAGGCCTGTGTCTCAAGGCACACAGAGCCAGGTACCAACTCTGGCTCTTGGCAGGCAAGCCTTGTCTGGGAAGCTGGGGATTGGCTCTGAAAAGAGATTTCTTTCTATTAAAACCAAACAAAACTATTTTAATAGCTCATTAGAGAAAGCCTCAGGCATTTTCAATTGTCAGCCCTGATCCCGGCAAGGGTAAAGTTACGATAGGTCTGAGAGATGAAATAAGAAGTCAAGAAAAGGACACACTTCCCTAATGGGCTTGTCTTCCCCAAGAAAAGGGGGTGGGGACCCAGCTCCTGTGGTGGCCTTCAATCAGAGAATTCAGACCCCAGGGTCTAAGCCCTAAACCTACCTTCTACCTCAACCTATGTCCCACATGACTCTGGAAGCTATAGGGTCAGCTTAGAATTAAAGGCACCTCACTGGTAGGGAGCTGCGTGCTGACAAGCACCACCTGTTGGGAAAGATAGGAAAAGCATAGAGTCTAGAGGCTCCATGGGAATCTCTAACAATCTGCCTGCCTTGTCTGGGAAAATCTGGCTGGGTGAATCATATCTGGGGAGACTATGCTAAAAAGAGCTCCATTTAGGTAGGGCAAGAACCAGAAAGACAAGAGCTGAAAAATTTTGAAGTTAAATAGAAGCTATGCTAGAGATGAAGAATAAGTTGAACTGAATGCCAAAACAACAACAACAACAAAAAACCAGATAAAGAAAAGAGCCAACCAACAAGAAAACCTTAGGTAAAAGAGTGCAAATGACCTCCAAAATAAACTAATCAAAGGAATCAGATGCCAAAACACCAAGAAGAATTGAGTCATACTAGGAAAATCGAAGATATGGTTCAGTCAAATGAATAAACTAACATTTCAATGAGATACAGGAGTATAGTTGAAACAACTAATTAATGTTCAATCAAACATGCCAAATCAAGTCAAAGCTCAATGAGTTGAGGGAAGATATGGCAAAAGAGATAAAGGACATAAAGAAGACATTGGGTGACCATAAAGAAGACAGGATAGGACACAGAGATGGTAGGCTGGCTTTTTAAAAAATTTATAGTTAGGGATAACTAGAAGTTGTGCTATCTTTACTTTTAAGTAACTTAGTAAGAAATTGCCTCAGAATCACAGAGCATGTGCCAACATCAGTTTCCAATGGTTTGTAAAGCTCCATTTCTAAAGGACTTGGAACTTGAAGTGGCCCCCATAATAAAAATAGTCAGATTTACAGGAGATATATGGAGAATCATAATTTTTCCCAGGCAGTGACTGACCATGAGCTGAAGTTTAAGAATGCCTGGAACTAACTGACATTTCAACTCTTTCCTTAAGAGTTACTTTCTAAATTGGACAGCAGCACAAGCAAGTGTGGGTTTGGGTCTCCTCCCAAGAAATGGGACACTGAGCATGGTCTTCACCTTACACGTCTCCTCAGGGGCCCTTATTTTCAGAGGTGATAGGAAAACTGGTGCTTGCAAGTGTTCCTCTTGTGGGGCGACCTGGAGTAATCAGAACTGGAGGTGCTGGGGTAAAGCTTGCTGACATACTGAAGTAGGGCACCAGGTTTCCAGGTACAGAGGCCTGGATATCTTGGACTGAGTAGAGAGTGTGAGGACAGGCCTCTCACAGCTATGCTCCCCACCAAGCGAAGACCCACAGTAGACTAATTTCTTCTGGGAATGACGGGAGAACTGACTGGAGCTGGATACATGCCATTATGTTGGCAGTGGGTCATCATGTTGGTGTTCCGAAAACTGGAAGCCCACAGAGCTAGCAGGTCAGCCTCCTTCCTGGTAAAAGCATTCTCTGGTTTCCCTTTCAGTCTTTGAGTTGGCTGTAAAGTAGAAGGGCAAAGTTAGAGAAAGTACTTTCTGACTGGAATATATAGACAGCTCCATGTTAGTTGACAGTTTTGACTTAAAATAGCTTGGAGATGGCAGAGGGATAAGCAAATGTAGTGCACCTACAGCAGAAGAAGGATAAATGGGAAGCATGAGGCTGGGGTCGCATCCAATAGGTAGGTATAAGTGAGGGATACTAGTTTCACATTTGCCTGCATTTTGAATGTCATCTGTCCTGCCCAGAGACTAATTCACAGCATGAGGAAGCAAGTCATAGGAATGAGTCTGTATCAATGTACCTAAAAAGAAAGTGTGCTAAAGTGTCCTGCCATCAGATAATAGTTTCCACCTGGAGTGCTTTGACTAGACAGTTGGAATGGCCTAGATATTTCCTGTCCTTTGGGGATTTTTTCCTCTTTATTATCAAATGCAATGTAATGGCATTTTCAACAAAGAAATCTATTTGGCATGATTTTGCTGTACCCCAGGGATGATCAGTGTTCTTTCACTTTTTTTTTTATTGGAGAAGGTGTAGGTTTACAAAACAATCATGCATAAAATACAGGATTCCCATATACCACTTCACCAGCAACACCGTGCGTTAATGTGGAACATTTGTTAAAACTGATGAAAGTACATTTTTATAATTGTACTATTAACTTAAGTCCATGGTTTAACTTAGGGTTCCCTGTTCGTGTAGTGTAGTTCAATGGATTTTTTTTTAACATTTGTTATTCTGTTACCATATATACAACCTAACATTTCCCCCTTTTAATCATATTCTGATATATATATTGCAGTGCTGTTAATTGCATTCATGATGTTGTACTACAATCACCACTATCCATTACCTAAAAATTTCTGTCATTCCAAATAAGAATCATATACATTTGAAGCCTTAATTTCCCATTTTCTTTCTCCACCTTGGTAACCTATGTTCTAGATTCTGCAAACTATGAGTTTGCTTATTCTAATTGTTTCATATCAGTAAGATCATACAATATTTGTCCTTTTGTGTCTGGCTTATTTCACTCAATATGATGGCTACAAAGTTCATCCATGTTGCTGCATGTATAAAGACTTCGTTCCTTTTTACAGCTGAATAATATTCCCGTGTATATATATACCGCACTTTATTTATCCATTCATCAGTTGATGGACACTTAGGTTGCTTCCCTCTTTTGGGAATCATGAATGGTGTCTCCATGAAAATCAGCATGTAAACATCTGTTTGGGTTCCTGCTTACAATTCTTTGGGGTAAATACCTAGTAGTAGAATTGCCAGGTCACATGGCAATTCCATACTTAGCTTTCTGAGGAAATGCCAAGCTCTCTTCTACAGTGGCTGCACCATTTTGCATTCCCACCAGCAACCAATGAGTGTTCCTCTTTTTTCCATGTCCTCTCAAACATTTGTTATTTTCTTTTTTTTTGAAAGCAGCCATTCTAATGGGTGTGAAATATCTCATTGTTGTTTTGATTTACATTTCCCTGATGGCTAAATGTTGTTAAGCATCTTTTCATGTGCTTTTCAGCAATTTCCATTTCCCCTTTGGAGAAATGTCTATTCAAGTCTCTTGTCAATTTTTAAATCGGATTGTTTGTCCTTTTGTTGCTAATTTGAAGGATTTCTTTATATATTCTAGATACTAGACTTTTATCAGATATGTGGTTTCCAAATATTTTCTTCTATTATATAGGTTATCATTTTACTTTTATGATAAAGCCCTTTGAGGTACAAAAATTTTTGTTTTTACAAGATCCCATTTATTTATTTTTTTTCTTTTGTAACTTGTGCTTTGGACATAAAGCCTAAGAAGCCATTATCCCATGCAAAGTCCTGAAGATGCTTCCCTATGTTTTCTTCTAGCAGTTTGATAGTTCTACCTCTTATATTTAGGCCTTTGATCCATTTTCAGTTTATTTTTGTAAATAGCATGAAGTAGGGGTCCTCCTTTTTTTTTCCCTGCAAATGGAATTTCAATTTTCCCAGCAACATTTATTGAACAGACCATTCTTTCCCAATTGAGTGGTCTTTGCCACCTTATCAAAAACCAGTTAACCTTAAATGTGAGGACCGATTTCTGAGTTATTAATTTAATCCCATCGGTCTATATGTTTGTCCTTGTGTCAGTAACATGCTGTTTTGATTACTGTGGCTTTGTGATAAATGTTAAGCTTGGGAAGTGTTAAGTCCTCTAATTTCATTTTTCTTTTTCATGATGCCTTTAGCTATTCAATGCCCCTTACTCTTCCATATTAATTTGATGACTTGCTTTTCAATTTCTGCAAATAAGGTTGGAATTTTGATTGGATCCCATTGAATATACAAATTACTTTGGGTGGTATTGAGATTTCATTGATATTTAGTTTTCCAATTCATGAACACAGAATATCCTTTCATTTATTTGGGTCTTTGATTTCTTTTAGGAATGGTTTATAGTTTTCTGTGTATAAGTTCTTTACATCCTTGGTTAGATTTATTCCTAGATATTTTATTCTTTTAGTTGCTATTATGAATGGAATGATTTTCTTTTTTTTTTTTTTTTTTTTTTTTTTTTAAAGACAGAGAGAAGGAAGGAAGGATAGAAGGAAGGAAGGAAGGAAGAAAGGGAAACATCTTTAAACATTTTCTTGTTTTATTGTATTCCGTTTCTTTGTTTTTGTTACATGGGCTGGGGCCGGGAATCGAACCGAGGTCCTCCGGCATAGCAGGCAAGCACTTTGCCCGCTGAGCCACCGCGGCCCGCCCCTGGAATGATTTTCTTGATTTCTTTTTCTGATTGGTAATTTCTTATGCATAAAAACACTACTCATTTTGGGGTGTTGATCTTGTATTCTGATACTTTTCTTTTTCTTTTTCTTGCCTAATTACTCTGGCAAGAAGTTCTAGTACAATGTTGATTAACGGTAGTGACAGTGGGTATCCTCTTTTGTTCCTGATTTTAGAGGTAAAGTTTCAGTCTTTCATCATTAAGTAGAATGTTAGCTGTGGTCTTTTCATATACACCCTTTATTGTGTTGAGGCACTTTCCTTCTATTCAAGTGTTCTAAGCATTTTTATCAAGAAGGTGTGCCTGTTTTTTCAAATCTCTGCTTCACTTGAGATCATCATGTGGTTTTTCCTTTTATTTTGCCAATGTGGTATATTACATTAGTTGATTTTCTTATGTGGATCCAACCTTGCATACCAGGGATAAATCTCACTTGATCATGGTGCATAATTCTGTTAATATGATGTTGTACTTGTTTTGCTAGTATTTTTTTTTTTGAGGATTTTTGCATCTGTATCATAAGAGGTAGTAGACTGTGGTTTTCTTTTCTTGTTGTTTCTTTATTTGGCTTTGATATGAGGATAATGTTAGCCTCATAGAGTAAGTTAAGGAGTGTTCCATCCCTTTCAATTTTTTTGGAAGAGCTTGATCAGAATTAGAGTTAAGTCTTCCTGGAAGGTTTGGCAGAATTCCCCTGTGAAGCTTTCTGGACCTGGGCTTCTTTATTGGGAAGTTTTTGATTACAGATTCAATCTCTTTACTAGTAACTGGTTTGTTGAGATCTTCTACTTCTTCTTGAGCCAATGTAAGTAATATGTGTGCTTCTAAGAAATAGTCCATTCATCTAGGTTATCTAATTTATTGGCATACAGTTGTTCATAGTATCCTCATATACTAACCCCTTTCAGTGGGGTTGGCAGTAATATCTCTCTTTTCATTTCTGATTTTAGTCATTTTTATCTGCTCTTTCTTTTTTTTTTTTGTCAGTCTAGCTAAAAGTTTGTCAATTTTATTGATCTTTACAAAGAACCAACTTTTGATTTTTTTCCCTCTGCTTTCTTTTTTGTTGTCGTTGTTTACTATTTCATTTATCTCCACACTAATCATTTCATTCCTTCTGCTCGTTTTGGGTTTAATTTGCTTTTCTTTTTCTAGTTCTTCCATTTTGAGGTTAAGTCTCTGATTCTTTTTCTTTTTTAATGTAGGCATTTAGAGCTCTAAATTTCCCTCAGCACTGTCTTTGGTGCATCTCATAAGTTTTTGTATGTTGTATTTTCATTTGCCTCAAGATATTTCCTAACTTGACTTGTGATTTTCTCTTTAACCCATTGGTTGTTTATGAGTATGTTGTTTAATTTCCACATATTTGTGAATTTTCCATTTCTCCCTCTGTTATTGATTTCTGTCTCCATTCCATTGTGGTCAAAGAATATGCATTGCATGATTTCAATTTTTTTGAATTTATTGAGACTCATTTTGTGACCTGGTATATGGTCTCTCTTAGAGAATGATCCCTGTGCACTTGAGAAGAATGCATATTCTGTTTTTCTTTTTTGTTGGGTGAAGTGTTGTATGTATGTCTGTTATTTTAGAATACCTTTCAAGTCTTGTACTTCCTTAATGATCTTCTGACTAGATGTTCTATCCATTATTGGGGGTGGTGTATTAAAGTATCCTACTATGAATGTAGAACCATCAATTTCTCCCTTCAAATCTGTTAATATTTGCTTCATATATTTGGGTGCATATGTATTTATGATTATGACATCTCCCTGTTGAATTACTCCCTTTATCAGTATATAATAACCATCTTTTCCCCTCTTAACTGTTTTTTACTTAGTCTGTTTTATCTAGTATTAGTAGAGCCACCCCAGCTCTCTTCTGATTACCACTTTCACCCTCAACCTATTTGTATCTTTGAATTTATGGTGAGTTTTGCAGACAGCACATAATTAAGTCATGCTTTTTTTTTATCCTTCTTCCAGGCTCTGCCTTTTGACTGTAGAGTTTAATCCATTTAAATTTAAAGTCACTGCTATTAGGACAGGACTTTCTTCTGCCATTTTGCTATTTGCCCATTGTACTGATTTATCCCTCATCTCCACTAATACCTATTTTATATTTATTTCATTTGTTTTGTGTTGTACAATATTGAGTGCCTTTTTATTTCTATCTGGATATATTTTCCATCTATTTTCTTTGTGGTTACCATGGGTTAAATTTAACATCCTAAATATATAAAGGTCTTATTTGGTTTGATACCAACTGTTCTAGTTTGCAAGCTGCTAGAATGTGATATACCTTAAATGGAATGGCTTTTTAAAAAAGGACTTTATTAAGTTGCCTGTTTATAGCACTAAGGCCATGAAAATGTCCAAATTAATGCTAGGCCATAGAAATGTCCAATCTAAAGTATCCAGGAGTAGATACTTTGGTTCAAGCAGGCCAATGATGTTCAAGTTTCTCTCTCAACTAAAAAGGTACATGGAGAACATAGTGATGTCTGCTAGTTTTCTCTCCAGGTTTTTTGTTTCATGAAACAACCCCAGGGGGACTTTCCTTCTTTGCTGCCAAATGTCTCTCGCTGTGTGGGCTTTCGTGGCTCTTTCCAAAATGGTTCCATCTTAAAGTGCTCCAGAAAGCAATCCCACCTTGAATGGGTGGGGACACATCTCTTTGGAAATACTATTGGTCAATGAGAGAGAGGGGAATGGGTATGGCGTATATGAGTTTTTTCTTTTTTCTTTTTCTTCCTTTTTTCTGGAGTGATGCAAATGTTCTAAAAAATGATCATGGTGGTGAATAAACAGCTATGTGATGATATTGTGAGCCATTGATTGTACATTGTGTATAGGATGCTGGTATGTTAAGAATGTTTGTGTTTATATGTTGTTTATCAATAAAAACATTTTAAAATATAAATAAATAAGTATTCATCTAATAAAAAGTTACCACCCACAATTGGGTCAGTTACATCTCCACAGATAATCAAAAAGACCCCATCCAGCAATATTGAATGAGGATTAAAGGACATGGCTCTATATTTTGAAATGATATATCAGATAAAGGTCTAGTATCCAGAATATATAAAAAGATTGTTCAACTCAACAACAAAAAGACAGACAACCCAATTACATAATGGGCAAAAGACTTGAATAGGCATTTCTCAGAAGAGGAAAAATAAATGGCCAAAAGGCACATGAAAAGATGCTCAACTTTCCAGGCTATTAGGGAATTGCAAATCAAAACCACAATGAGATATCATCTCACACCCCCCAGAATGGCCACTATCAACAAAATAGAAAATGACAGTACTGGAGAGGATGCGGAGAAAGAGGCACACTTATCCACTGTTGATGGGAATGTCAAATGGTACAACCCCTATGGAAGGCAGTTTGGCAGCTCCTCAGGAAGCTAAATATAGAATATGCCATATGACATTGTTAGGTATCTACTCAGAGGACATGAGGGCAAGGACACAAATGGACATCTGCACAGCAATATTTATAGCAGCATTATTTTCAGTTGTGAAGAGAAGGAAACAGCGCAAATATCCATCACAGTTGAGTGACTAAACAAACTGTGGTATATACATACAATGGAATATTATGCAGCTGTTAGACAGAATAAAGTTATGAAGTATGTAACAACATGGATGGACCTTAAGGACTGCATTAGTTAAGGTTCTCCAGAGAAACAGAATCAACAGGGAACACTCACAAATATAAAATTTATAAAAATGTCTCATGTGACCCTGGGAACATGGAGTCCAAAATCCACAGGGCAGGCTGTGAAGCTGATGATTACAATGGAGGATCTGGAAGAACTCCACAGGAGAGGCTCGCCAGCCGAAGCAGGAAGGAAGAATCTGTCACTTCTGAATCCTCCTTAAAAGGCTCCCAGTGATTAGATTGAGCATCACTCATTGCAGAAGACACTCCCTTTGGCTGATTATAAATGGAATCAGCTGTGGATACAGCTGATGTGATCATGATCTAATTATATGAAATGTCCTCATTGCAACAGACAGGCCAGCACTTGCCCAACCAGGCAAACAGGTACCACTACTTGGTTAAGTTGACACATGAACCTGACCATGACAGTCTACCCCTTGTTAACTTGGCAGCTATATATATCACCTTAAACCATACTTAATTTCTAAACAAAAAACATTAAAACACAAATTTTTTTTCTTTCACCTAACAATGCTCAACTGTCCTGCATATAACTGGACACACAGAAACTCTCTCCAGAATAGGGTGCAAGTCCTTAGGTAATATTCATTCTTAAACTTGATATCTTACAACTTAAATAGTATAACAGGAACAAAACAGCATCACAGTCCTCGTTTCTATAACTGATCACATGGTCATAGTTCATATTTATCACTACTTTCTTCCACTACCCATTGGATGTTCCCTTTCCCCTCAGCAAGCACTTCAGCTGTCCATGGTTCTTTGCTTGGTGGGGTTACCCAAACCTTCATTCCTGAAGTTTCAGACCCTTTGGTAGTCCTGCCTGGATTGGTCTGTTGCAGTTTTCCATTGATTTTAGTCACAGGGCATGGTAGTACTAAAAGATGCCCTAGGGGATCTCCTATATTCCAAGAAAACTCTTTTTTACCTCCATTATGTAGTTGCAGTACTATTTCCCCCTGGTTGTCAGGGTCAATCACTCCAGACAGTAAAGCAATCCCCTTCTTGGCTTGCTGATCCAGGGGCATGAGTAGCCCAAAGTGACCAGGTGGGAGTCTTAGATTCCAGTTCAATGGAATCATTGTTGTTTCTCCTGGTGGAAGCACCCCCCCTTTTGGAACTAAAACCTGTAGACCAGCAGAGCTCAGGGTCACAGGGACAGGAAGCAAAAATTTTCCTAGTGGATCACTAGAGGTAATAGTGAGTGGTGCCACTCTCATATCCACCCCTTGGTCCTGGACCCATGGATCCTGGCTATGGGAGAAACAGCACTATACAGCAGATGCTGATTCAGAGCATATACAGCTTCCTGGAGAACATTACCCCAGCCTTTCGAGGTATTGCCACCTAATTGGCACTGTAATTGAGTTTTCGAAAGGCCATGTCACCATTCTATCAATCCAGCTGCTTCTGGATGATGGGGAACATGGTAAGACCAGAGAATTCCATGAGCATATGCCCATTCCTGCACTTCATTTGCTGTGAAGTGATCAATTTCACAGCAAATTGATCAGAAGCAATGTTATGTGGAATACCATGATGGTGGATAAGGCATTCTGTAAGCCCACAGATGGGTTTTGGCAGAAGCATTGTGTGCAGAGAAAGCAAACCCATATCTAGAGTATATGTCTATTCCAGTTAGAAAAAATTGCTGCCCTTTCCATGAAGGGAGTGGTCCAATGTAATCAACCTGCCACCATGTAGCTGGTTGGTCACCTCAGGGAATGGTGCTATATCAGGGGCTGAATGTTGATCTCTGCTGCTGGCAGATTGGGCACTCAGCAGTGGCTGTAGCCCAGTCAGCCTTGGTGAGTGGAAGTCTGTGTTGCTGAGTCCATGCATAACCTCCATCCTTACCACCATGACCACTTTGTTCATGAGCCCATTGGGCAATGACAGGAGTTGCTGGGGAAAGAGGCTGACTGGTATCCACAGAATAAGTCATCTTATCCACTTGATTATTAAAACCTTCCTCTGCTGAAGTCACCCTCTGGTATGCATTCACATGGGACACAAATATCTTCATGTTTTTAGCCCACTCAGAAAGGTCTATGCACTTACCTCTTCCCAAGGCCTCTTTGTCACCAATTTTCCAATTATGGTCTTTCAAAGTCCCTGACCATCCAGTCAAACCATTAGCAACAGCCCATGAGTCAGTATACAAATACACCTCTGGCCAGTTCTCCTTCCAAACAAAATGGACAACCCTGTGAACTGCTTGAAGCTCTCCCCACTGGGAAGATTTCCCCTCACCACTGTCTTTCAAGGATACCCCAGAAGGGGGTTGTAGTGCTGCAGCCATCCACTTTTGGGTGGTACCTGCATATCGTACTGAACCATCTGTAAACCAAGCTTGAGTTTTCTCTTCCTCAGTCAACTCACTGTAAGGAACTCCCCAAGAGGCCATAGCTCTGGTCTGGGAAAGAGAAGGTATGTTGCTCTGAATCTGTGGTGGACCCCAGAAAAGCCATGCCCTTTGATTCTCATTCAATATTGATGGGTGGGAGTATTTTGATTGTTTCCATGAAGAGGTGACCCACCCAATTGTGGGTGGTAACTTTTGATTAGATGATTTCCATGGAGGTGTGTCTCCACCCACTGAAGGTGGAGTTGCTTGCTGTATTTTGATTGTTTCCATGAAGAGGTGACCCACCCAATTGTGGGTGGTAACTTTTGATTAGATGATTTCCATGGAGGTGTGTCTCCACCCACTGAAGGTGGAGTTGCTTGCTGGAATCCTTTAAAAGAGGAAACATTAAAAAAAAAAAAGAGGAAACATTTTGGATAGAGTGCCTTTTGGTAGAGCCACGTGAAAGCCAGCAGACGCCTCCATGTTCCCCATTTGCCCTTCCAGCTGAGAGAGAAACATTGAACAACCTCGGCCTTCTTGAACCAAGGTGTCTTTCCCTGGATGCCTTAAATTGGACATTTCTATAGACTTGTTTTAATTGGGACATTTTCTTGACCTTAGAACTGTAAACTAGAAACTCATTAAATTCCCCTTGTTAAAAGTCATTCTGTTTCTGATATATTGCATTTCAGCAGCTAGCAAAACTAGAACAGAAGGTAATGTGGCAGGAGTGGAGACCATGGGCATTTGAGCCACTTCTTCATGTAACTTACTTGTGCCTTCAGGACCTGCTCTGGCCCTATCTTGTATATACGGTTTTCATTTTACAATAGAGTGCTGCTGCACATGCCCAACTTTATGGCTTGGTGGGTCAGACAACACTCAGCCCATGATAGGCAACCCAGGTCTCATGGTAACTTGGTGGCCCATGGTTAAGTGTTCAGTCGCTACAAAGGCCCAGTAGCAGGCCAAAAGCTGTTTCTCAAAAGGAGAGTAGTTATCTGCAGCAGATGGTAAGGCTTTGTTCCAAAATCTTAAGGGCCTGTGTTGTGATTCTCCTGTAGGGCCTGCCAAAGTCTCCAGACAGCATCTGTATTTGCCACTGACACTTCCAGCACCATTGGATCTGCTGGATCATATGGCCGAAGTGGCAGAGCAGCTTGTACAGCAGCCTAGACCTGTCACATAGCCTCCTCTTATTCAGGTCCCCACTCAAAATTAGCAGCTTTTCTGGTCATTCAATAAATGGGCTGGAGTAGCACACCCAAATGGGGAATATGTTGTCACCAAAATCCAAAGAGACCAGCTAGGCATTGTGCTTCTTTTTCAGTCATAGGAGGGGCCAGATGCAGCAACTTATCCTTCACCTTAGAAGGGATATCTCGACATGCCCCACACCACTGGACTCCTAGAAATTTCAGTGAGATGGAAGGCCCCTGTACTTTTGTTGAATTTATCTCCCATCCTCTGATACACAAATGCCTTACCAGTAAGTCTAGAGTAGTTGCTACTTCTTGCTCACTAGGTCCAATCAACATGATATCATCAATATAATGGACTAGTGTGATGTCTTGTTGGAGGGAGAAACGATCAAGGTCCCTGTGGACAAGTTTATAACATACGGCTGGAGAGTTGATATACCTCTGAGTTAGGGCAGTGAAAGTATATTGCTGATCTTGCCAGCTGAAAGCAAACTGTTTCTGGTGGTCCTTAATAATAGATATTGAGAAAAAAGCATTTGCCAGATCAATAGATGCATATCAGGTACCAGGGGATGTATTGATTTGCTCAAGCAATGATAGCACATCTGGAACAGCAGCTGCAATTGGAGTTATCATTTTGTTGAGCTTACGATAATCCACTGTCATCCTCCAAGACCCATCTGTTTTCTGCACAGGCCAAAAGGAGAGTTGAATGGGGATGTGGTGGGAATCATGACCCATGCATCCTTCAAGTCCTTATGCAGTAATCTCTGCTTTCCCTCCAGGAATCCAGTATTGTTTCTGATTTACCAGTTTGCTAGGTAGCAGCAGTTCTAGTGGCTTCCATTTGGCCTTTCCCACCATGATAGCCCTCACTGCACAAGTTAAAGCGCCAATGTGGGGATTCTGCCTATTGCTCAGTATGTCTATACCAATTATACATTCTGGAACTGGGGAATTAGCTACAGAATGCATCCAGGAGCCCAATGGGCCCACTGTGAGATGGACCTAAGCTAAAACTCCATTGATCACTTGGCCTCCATAAGCCCCCACTCTGACTGGTGGACCACAGTGATATTTGGGTCCTCTGGAATTAATGTCACTTCTGAACCAATGTCTAATAACCCCCCAAATGTCTGATCATTTCCTTTTCCTCAGTGCAGTTACCCTGGTAAAAGGCCATCTGTCTCCTTGGGGAAGGCTTGAAGGAAGATTAACAGTATAAATTTGTGGCAGTGTAACAGGGTTGTCCCCCAAAGGGACCCTTCATTCAAGGGTCTTTGGGTCTGTAAACTGTCTCAAGTCTGGAAATTGATTAAGGGGCCATGACTCTGTGTTTTTGTAATTCAGGTTAGACTTCTGTTCACTTGACCTAGAATTCTTTTGTCTATACAGCTCAAACAAGAATTTAGTAGACTTCCCTTCTATTGTATTTCTAGGTACCCCATGATTTTCTAGCCAATGCCACAAATCTCTGTGAGTCATATAATTTTGACTCTTGCTTTGAGTTTGCTGTCTGTTATGATAGCCACGTCTACCCTGTCTTTGGTGATTAAGTGCTGCCACCTGACTTCTGCGAACTTGGGATCCCATCATCCCCATTGTGTTTAAGGATTCCAGCTCAGTAACAGCAGTTCCTACAGTAATATCTGACCTACAGAGAAGTGCAACTACAGAGCTCTTCAGGGATGATGGTGCTAGTCTCACAAATTTATTTCTCACTGTTCTGGTAAAAGGTGCATCCTCCGGACATTCTTGGGATGTAAGAGCAGACTTTGCATGATAAATCCACTCTAACATTCCAATCTCTCTGGATACCTTCATCTATATTATATCAGGGCAGTTCTGGCATTTCAACCTCAGGTAACGTTGGCCACTTTTTGATCCATGTTTCAATCAACCATCCAAACAAATGGTTAATATCTTTTCTAACCCCTTGAGCTATAACACTGAATGCAGAATCTCTGTTTAGTGGGTCCATATCAATAAATTCAGCCTGTTCCAGCCTTTTTCCTCCCACCATTATCCCACACCCTTAAAATCCATTGCTACACGTATTCCCCTGATTTCTGTCTATATAAATTGGAAAACTCACACAGTTCTTTTGGAATATAATGTACCTCCTCATGTGTGATACTTTGTACCTCACCTTAGGGACTTTAGTTATAGGTCTGGAAGAAATGAGGGGTGGTGGGGGAGGGTCATGAAAAGAATTAGAAATATCTTCCAAGCCATTTGCTTCAGGGCATTCATTTGCAGTTTCATCTGGTGAAACAGGATTAATCACTCCAGGGCTAATCCCTTCAGAAGGAGGTTGGGTGGCCAACTCCTCAAGGCAGGCTGAAGGTGGGGTGGCTATGTCCTCAGGGAAGACTATTACAGGGTTATCCAAAGAAGACTCAGCATGACCTAGGGTTTCAACCTCACATTACCAATCCATATATCACTATCCCATTTTTCAGGGTCCCACTCCTTTCCAATCAATGCCCTCACTTTAATGGCAGACACCAGGCAACATTGAGATTTCAGTTTATGTTGTAAAGTTGCTACTCTAACAAAAAGATTCTGAGTCTGATTTTCAGAGATCTCAAGTATATGGCTACAGGAAATAAGATTTCCCTTCAGGATACTCATAGAAACATCTGCATCTGTCAGATGGTGCTTAAACTTCTCGTTTGAAACCATAAGCCCATACCTTTCACTCCTTAATGTAGCCAGTGTATCTAACCACAACCAGCCAATATCTCTATAGCTCTTATTTCCACAAACCCTGTAAAAGTGTCAAAAACATCATCCCCCAGAGCCTGCCTTCGTATAAGTGAAGCATTAGGAGAATCGAATGGTGATATTTTGAGTATCTCTTTTGCCAACTCACTCCATGGATTGGGAGTGTCATTCTGATTATAGGAATCAGAGTCCTTAGTGCTGTTGAGTCCAGTCAGAATAGAAAACCATTCATAAAAACTCATTTTTAAGATTCTATTTCTTAAGAGCCACTCCTGGTACCAAGATGTATTAGTTAGGGTTCTCCAGAGAAACAGAATCAAAAGGGAACACTCGCAAATATAAAATTTATTAAAGTGTCTCTTGTGACTGCAGGAACATTGAGTCCAAAATCCACAGGGCAGGCTGTGAAGCTGACGATTCCAGTGGAGGGTCTGACGAACTCCACTGGAGAGGCTTGCCAGTTGAAGCAGGAAGGAAGAGCCTGTCTCTTCTGAATCCTCCTTAAAAGGCTTCCCATGATCAGATTAAGCATCACTCATTGCAGAAGACACTCCCCTTTGACCGATTACAAATGGAATAAGCTATGGATGCAGCTGACATGATCATGATCTAATTCTATGAAATGTCCTCATTGCAACAGACAGGCAAGCACTTGCCCAACCAGACAAACAGGTACCACCACTTGGCCAAGTTGACACATGAACCTGACCATGACATGGACATTATGCTGAGTGACATGAGCCAGAAACAAAGGACAAATACTGTATGGTCTCACTGATATGAACTGACATTAGTGAATAAACTTGGAGAATTTCATTGGCAACAGAGAACATCAGGAGATAGAAATAGGGTAAGATATTGGGTAATTGGAGCTGAAGGGATGCAGATTGTGCAACAGGACTGATTGTAAAAACTAAGAAATGGATAGCACAATGCTACCTAACTGTAATACAATTATGTTAGAACACTGAATGAAGCTGAATGTGAGAATGATAGAGGGAGGAGGGCTGGGGACACAAATGAAATCAGAAAGAAAGATAGATGATAAAGACTGAGATGGTATAAACTAGCAATGCCTAGAGTGTATAATAATGGTGACTAAATGTACAAATTAAAAAAAATGTTTTTGCATAAGGAAGAACAAAGGAATGTCATTACTTCAGGGTGTTGAAAATAGATGGTAATTAATATTCAAAAATTTTCACTTATGTGTAAGACTAAAGCAAAAAAATGTTAATTTGGTACAAAATAATAAAAAAAAAAAGGGCATGGCTCTTCTGGGGTACACCATGGATTCAAATTGGCACACCAACCTAATTTCAATAGCATACACATATACTTTTCCTATACTTCTTTTCCTATACTCCTCCACCATTTCTTTGTTCTTTTTTTAATTTTTAATTAATTTTTTAAAAAATATAACAACAAGCAGAAACATTCTTAACATATGATCATTCCATTCTACATATATAATCAGTAATTCACAATATCATCATATAGTTGAATATTCATCATCATGATAATTTCTTAGAACATTTGCATCAATTCAGAGAGAAATAAAAAGAAAACAGAAAAAAATTCATACATACCATACCTCATACCCCTCCCTTTCATTGATCACTGGCATTTCAATCTACTAAATTTATTTTAATGTTTGTTCCCCTTATTATTTATTTTTATTCCATATGTTTTACTCGTCTGTTGATAAAGTAGATAACAGGAGCATCAGACACAAGGTTTTCACAATAACAAAGTCACATTGTGAAACCTACATCATTATACAACCATCTTCAAGAAACACGGTTACTGGAACACAGCTCTACATTTTCAGGCAGTTTCCTCCAGCCTCTCCATTACATCTTGACTAACAAGGTGATATCTATTTAATGCATAAGAATAACCTCTAGGATAACCTCTTGACTCTGTTTGGAATCTCTCAGCCACTGACACTATTTTGTCTCATTTCACTCTTCCCCCTTTTGGTCGAGAAAGTTTTCTCAATCCCTTGATGCTGAGTCTCAGCTCATTCTAGGATTTCTGTCCCATGTTGCCAGGAAGGTCCACACCCCTGGGAGTCATGTCCCATGTAGACAGGGGGAGAGTGGTGAGTTTACTTGTTCTGTTGGCTGGAGAGAAAGGCCACATCTGAGCAACAAAAGAGGTTCACTTGGGGGTGACTCTTAGGCCTAATTTTAAGTAGGCTTGACCTATTCCTTGTGGGGATAAGTCTCATATGAACAAACCCCAAGATTGGAGGCTCAGCCTATAGCTTTGGTTGTCCATACTGCTAGTGAGAATATCAAGAATTCAACTTGGGGAAGTTGAATTTTCCCCCTTTCTCACCATTCCCTGAAGGGGACTTTGCAAATACTTTTTTATTCACTATTCAAATCACTCTGGGATTTATTGGGGCATCACTCTGGACAAACATTCAAAATTTTATGCCTTACTCAAAATTCCATGTACTTATGGTGTTCAAATAAGCTGTCCACATAAGTTATATTAGGAACAGCACTAGTGAAAACATAAATTTTGTATCAAATAAACATTTTTTGCTTTAGTCTCACACATAATTTTAAAATATTAATTACCATCTATTTTCAACACCCTGAAGTAATGACATTCCTTTCCTTTGTTCTTTCTCATGCAAAAACATTTTTAAATTTGTACTTTCAGTCACTATCAGTATACATTCTAGGCATTCCTATATTATACCATCTCAGTCCTTATCATCTCTCTTTCTTTCTGATTTCATTTGTGCCCCCAGCCCTCCTCCCTCTATCATTCTCACATTCAGCTCATTCAGCGTTCTAACATAATTGTATTATAGTTAGGTTGTATTGTGCTATCCATTTCTGAGTTTTCACAATCAGTGCTGTTGAACAATCGGTATCCCTTCAGCTCCAATTACTCAATATCTTACCCTATTTCTATCTCCTGATAGTCTCTGTTACCAATGAAATTCTCCAAGTTTATTCACTAATGTCAGTTCATATCAGTGAAGCTATACAGTATTTGTCCTTTTGTTTCTGGCCAATCTCAGCATAATATCCTTAAGTTCCATCCATGTTGTAACATACTTCATAACTTTATTCTGTCTGACAGCTGCACAATATTCCATCATGCGTACATACCACAGTTTGTTTAGCCACTCGTCTGTTGATGACATTTTGGCTGTTTTCATCTTTTCACAATTGAAAACAATGCTGCTATAAACATTGGTGTGCAAATGTCCATTTGTGTCCTTGCCCTCATGTCCTCTGAGTAGATACCTAACAATAGTAATGCTGGTCATATGGCAGTTCTATACTTAGCTTCCTGAGGAACTGCCAAACTGCCTTCCACAGCGGTTGTACCATTTGACAATCCCATCAAGAGTGGATAATTGTGCCTATTTCTCCACATCCTCTCCAGCACTTCCTATTTTCTATTTTTGTTGATAATGGCCATTCTGGTGGGTGTGAGATGATACCTCATTGTGGTTTTGATTTGCATTTCCCTAATAGCCAGGGAAGTTGAGCATTTTTTCATGTGCCTTTTGGCCATTTGTATTTCCTCTTCTGAGAAGTGTCTGTTCAAGTCTTTTGCCTATTATATAATTGGGTTGTCTGTCTTTTTGTTGTTGAGTTGAACAATCTCTTTATACATCCTGGATACTAGTTCTTTATCTGATATATTGTTTTCAAATATTGTCTCCCATTGTGTAGGCTACCTTTTTACTTTACTGACAAAGCTTTTTGATGCACAAAAGTGTTTAATTTTGAGGAGTTCCCATTTCTTTCTTTCTTCAAATTTTGTGCTTTGGGTGTAAGGTCCAGGAAACTGCCTCCTATTATAAGATTTATAAGATATTTTCCTACATTTTATTCTAACAGTTTTAGGGGTCTTATATCTAATGTTTAGGTTTTTGATCCATTTTGAGTTAATTTTTGTATAGGATGTGAGATATGGATACTCTTTCATTCTTTTGTGTATGGAAATCAAGTTCTCTAGACACCATTTATTGAACAGACTGTTCAGTCCCAGGTGAGTTGGCTTGCCTTATCAAAGACAATTGTCCATAGATGAGAGGGTCTGTGTCAGAACATTCTATTCTATTCCGTTGGTCAGTATATCTATCTTTATGCCAGTATCATGCTGTTTTGACCAGTGTAGCTTCAAAATACACCTTAAAGTCAGGTAGTGTGAGATCTCCAAATTCATTTTTCTTTCTTGGGATACTTTTAGCTATTTGGGGCACCTGTAGGACACAGAGTCCAAAATTCACACAACAGGCTGTGAAGCCAAGGATTCTATAGAGGGTCGGTATGAACTCCACAGGAGAGGCTCTCCACCTGAAGCAGGAATAGAACCTGTCTCTTCTGAATCCTCCTTAAAAGGCTTCCCATGATCAGATTAAGCATCACTCATTGCAGAAGACACTCCCCTTAGGCTGATTACAAATGGAATTAGCTGTAGATGCAGCTGATGTGATCATGATCTAATTCTATAAAATGTCCTCATTGCAACAGACAGGCCAGCACTTGCCCAACCAGACAAACAGGTACCACCACTTGGCCAAGTTGACATATGAATCTGACCATGACATTGGTTTTACTATTTCTAAAAAGCAAGTTTTGGGGATTTTAATTGATATTGCATTCAATCGGTAAATCAATTTAGGTAGAATTGACATCTTAACTATATTTAGTCTTCCAATCCATGAATACATTATGCCCTTTCATTTATTTAGGTCTTCTGTGATTTCTTTTAACAATTTCTTGTAATTTTTCTTTGTATAGGTCTTTTGTCTATTTAGTTAAATTTACTCCTAAATATTTTATTCTTTTGGTTGCAATTGTAAATGAATTCTTTTTCTTGATTTCCCCCTCATATTGTTCATTACTAGTGTATAGAAACACTACAGATTTTTGAGTGTTGATCTTGTAACCTGCCACTTTGCTGTACTCATTTATTAGCTCTTGTAGTTTTGTTGTGGATTTTTCGGGGTATTCGACATATAGTATCATATCACCTGCAAACAGTGAGAGTTTTACTTCTTACTTTCCAATTTGGATGCCTTGTATTTCTTTTTCTTGCCTAATTGCTCTGGCTAGAACTTCCAACAAAATGTTGAATAACAATGGTGATAGTGGACATCCTTGTCTTGTTCCTGGTCTTAGGGGCAAAGTTTTCAGTTTTTTCCCATTGACGATGATGTTAGTTGTGAGTTTTTCACAATTTCCCCTTATCATTTTGAGGAAGTTCCCTTCTATTTCTATTCTTTGAAATGTTTTCAGTGGGAAAGGATGTTGAATTTTGTCAAATGCCTTTTTTTGCATCAATAGAAATGACCATGTGGTTTCTCTGCTTTGATTTGTTGATATGGTGTATTACATTAATTGATTTTCTTGTGTTGAGCCATTCTTGCATACCTGGAATGAATCCTATTTGGTCATGGGATAATTCTTTTAGTGTTCTGCTGGATTCGATTTGCTAGAATTTTGTTGAGAATTTTTGCATCTATATTCATTAGATTGAATTCATTAGATTAGATTGGTCTGTAGTTTTCTTTTTTGTAATATCTTTGTCTGGCTTTGGTATGAAGGTGATGTTGGCTTCATAGGTTGAGTTAGGTAGCTTTCCCTCCTCTTCAATTTTTTTTGAAGAGTTTGAGTAGGATTGGTACTAACTCTTTCTGGAATGTTTGGTAGAATTCACATGTGAAGCCATCTGGTCCTGGACTTTTCTTTTTGGGGAGCTTCTTAATGACTGATTCAATTTCTTTACTTGTTATTAGTTTGCTGAGGTTGTCTATTTCTTCTTGAATCAATGTTGGTTGTTCATGCCTTTCTAGAAAGTTGTCCATTTCATTTACATTGTCAGATTTATTAGCATAAAGTTGTTCATAGTATCCTGTCTTTACTTCCTTTATTTCTGTGGGTTCAGTGGTTATGTCTCCTCTTCCATTTCTCATCCTTTCTCTTCTTCTTTTTGTCAACCTCACTAAGGGTCCTTCAATCTTATTGATTTTCTTGTACAGCCAACTTCTGGTTTTGTTGATTTTCTGCCAGTCTATGTCTTTTGATTGGGGAGTTTAATCCATTAACATTTAGTGTTATTACTGTATGGGTAGTACTTTCTTCTACCATTTTGCCTTTTGGATTTTATATGTTACATCTAATTTTTCTTCTTTTTACTTTTACTGATAGCCTTCATTTCTGCACTCTTCTCCATACCTCTTGTTCCTGTCTTTTTGTATCTGCCTGTAGTGCTCCCTTTAGTATTTCTTGCAGAGCCGGTCTCTTGGTCACAAATTCTGTCAGTGATTTTTTGTCTGAAAATGTTTTAATTTCTCCCTCATTTTTGAAGGACAATTTTGCTGGATATAGAATTCTTGGTTGGCAGTTTTTCTCTTTTAGTAATCTAAACATATCATCCCACTGTCTTCTCGCCTCCATGGTTTCTGCTGAGAAATCTACACATAGTCTTATTGGGCTTCCCTTGTATGTGATGGATTTCTTTTCTCTTGCTGCTTTCAAGATTCTCTTTCTCTTTGACATCTGACATTCTGATTAGTCAGTGTCTTATAGTACGTCTATTTAGATCTATTCTGTTTGGGATATGTTGCACTTCTTGGATCTGTTATTTTAAGTCTCTCTAAGAGTTGGGAAATTTTCAGTGATTATTTCCTCCATTAGTTTTTCTCCTCCGTTTCCCTTCTCTTCTCCTTCTGGGATAACCACAACATGTATATTCATGTGCTTCATGTTGCCACTCAATTCCCTGAGTCCCTGCTCATATTTTTCCATTCTTTTCCCTATATTTTCTTTTGCTTGCCATATTTCAGATGTTCCATCCTCCAGTTCACTAATCCTATCTTCTGCCTCTCGAAATCTACCATTGTAGGTTCCCATTGTTTTTTTCATCTCTTCTACTGTGCCTTTCATTCCATAAGTTCTGTGATTTGTTTTTTCAGACTTTTGATTTCTTCTTTTTTTTTTCATTCCCTGCCTCCTTTATATCCTCCCTCAATTCATTGATTTGATTTTTGATGAAATTTTCCATGTCTGCTTGAACATTCTGAATTAATTGTTTCAACTCCTCATCTCATTTGAATTGTAGGTTTGTTTCTTTGAATGGGCCATATCTTCAATTTTCTTAGTGTGATCCGCTATTTTTTGCTTGCATCTAGCATTAATTACCTTAATTAGTTTATTCTGGAGATTGTTTTAACTTCTTTTACCTAGGATTCTTGCTGGATGACTTTATTGTCTATCTGTTCTTTGATATTCAGTTCAACTTATTCTGGACCACTAGCTTAGGTTTTGTTTAACAAAGCAGAATTTTTCAGTTCTTGTTTTCTTGTTTCTTGCCCTGCCTATGTGGTGCCTTATCCCTCCCACCCTTAGGAAGGTCTACTTAGGTATTACAGACCCCAGCCAGATTTTCCCAGACCAAACCTGCCAGGAGGAATGAGTCACCTGCATCAGTTTTCCCTGAGGGTGAGACCCAGCCAGTTGAAAGACTTTCCTGGGAAGTCTCTAGACTCTGTGTTTTTTCTGTCCTGCCCAGTATGTGGCACTTTTCTGCCTGTGTGACCCACAAGCATAAGGTGATGCGTTTCTCTTAACTTCAGCAGACTCTCCCTGCTGGGGGCATGGTGGAGACAAAGGATAGGTTGTAGGCTGGCTTTAATTGCTTCAATTTTCCAGACCCTGGGTTTGAATTCCTTGAGGGAGGGAATCCACCTGACCTGGACCCCACCGTTCTCCTGGGGAAGGCATAGGCTCCAGACAAGCTCTCAAACAAGCTTGTTTCTGCCTATGCCTGGGGCAGTTGCAGCCTGAGTAGCCCTGCCACTGTATTCAAAAGTTGTCAAGCTGTAGAAACACAGTCACAAAAAAAAGAGAAAAAAATCCTTTTTGGAGCTGGACCCCCATTGCTCAGGTTTCCCAATTAAGAGCATAAGTTGGTATGTTGCTTTGTGTATCTTCAGATTTCATGTGCCCCCTCCTTTCCTTCAGGGTGCAGACCGTTTCTATCCAATTTCATGTAATTGGATAGTATTACATGCTATCCAATCCAAAAAAAGCTCTGCTTCTTTTTTTCTTTTTCTGTCAGCCATGCCCCCTTGGCGCCAGGGCAAAAATCAGCAACTTCCACTTTGACTTGAGGTTCAGCTGAGCTGGGGGCCTATTTTTAGTAGTCAGAATTTGTGAATTAATTCCATAATTGGAGCTTAGTTGCACTCAGCCCCTGCTGCTAGTAAAGTCCCTTTCCTTTCTCCTCTGGGAAGCAGACTGTGGGGGAGGTGTGCCAGCCGCTGGGGCTTTGGGAACTCATGGTTCGGGGGGAGGGGGCTCACAGCCAGTCCAGTTGATCCAGACTGTAGTACACTGTGTGTCCAGTCACTGACATGGCCCAGCTGTTATTCTGTACTGTTCTTGGTTATTTAGTAGTTGTTCTGGAGGATGAATTATATCCCACACCTCACTAAGCCACCATCTTGGCACAGGTGGCCATTTCTTTGTTCTTTTTACCATTTATATCTTTGTACATTATATGGCCAAAAACATAGATTTATCATTATTTTTTAGGCATTTGCATTTTAACACTTGTAGGAAGTAAGAGATGGAGTTATGTAACAAAAAATGCACTACAATAATACTGGCATTTATAATTACCCAAATGGTTACCTTTACCAATGCTCTTTACTTCTTTATGCCACTTTAAACCACTGAGTAGTGTCCTTTCATTTCAGTTAGGAGAACTCCCTTTAGAATGGCCTTTAGGGCAGGTCTAGCAATGATGATGAACCTACTGTTTATCTGAGAATGTATTAATCGCTCCCTCATTTTGGAAAGAGAGTCTCACCAGATATAAAATTCTTGGCTGGCAGTTGTTTTCTTTCAGCACTTTAAGTATTTCAACCCACTGCTTTCTTGCTGCCATAGTTTCTGATGAGAAATCATCCCTCAATCTAACTGGGACTCCCTTGTATGTAATACATTGCTTTTCTTTTGCAGCTTTCAGAACTCTGTGCTTCTCCTTTGTGTATGATAGTGTGCTCAATAAATCAAGGGGTGTATTTTCTTCATGTTTACTCTGTTTGATGTTCTCTGGGCTTCTTAGATGTGCATGTTCATGTCTTTTTGCCAATTTTGGGAAGTTCTCTGTCATTATTTTCCACTATTCCTTCTGCCTATTCTTTCTTTCTTCTTTCTGGGAATCCCACAATACATATTCTGGTGTGTATGATGGTGCCCCATAGCTGTTTTAGGCTATTTCTTATTTTACTTTGTTTTTTCTTTCTGCAAGTGTCTTTTCATTTCAAGTGTCTCATCTTCAAGTTCATCAATTATTCTTTCTTCAGCCAGTTCCAATTTGCTCCTGAAACCCTCCTGGGCTTTTTATTATTTCAGTTATTTCACTCTTCAACTCTAGTACTACTGTTTGGTTCATTTTTTAAGTTTCTATCTCTTTACTAAGACTCTTGTGTTTCTCATTCATTGTTTACCTGATATCCTTTGGTTCTCTCCCTGCATTTTCTTTCATCTCCTTGAGCATTTTTAAGATAATTTTTTTCTTTTTAAGTCTTTTATTGTTGTAATATATATATAACTAAAAATTTCACTTTGAGCCACTTTCAAGTGTTAGGCTTAACTGTATTAATTAAATTCATAATGGTGTGCTAACATCAACACCACCCACTACTGAAAAATTTTCATCACCCCAAACAGAAACTCTGTACTCCATTCCCAATCCAGGACTCCAAGCCTGCAGTAACCTGTAATGCTTTCTGGTTATGAATTCATTTACTGACCTAGTTATTTTCTACAAGTAAAACTATACAATATTTTTCCTTTCGTGTCTGGCTAATTTCACTCAGCATGATATCTTCAAGGTTCATCCATCTTGTAGTATGGATCAGAACGTCATTCATTTTTATGGATGAACAGTCTTTCATTGTATTTATATTGTTTATGCTTGTTTTTTTGTTTTGTTTTTCTCATGGGCAGGCACGAGAAATTGAATCTGGGTGTCCCTGGCATGGCAGGCAAGAATTCTGCCACTGACTCATCGTTGCCTGCCCTTTCACTGTATTTATATACCACATTTTGCTTATCCATTCATTTGTTGATGGACATCTGGGTTGCTTCTACCTTTTGAGTATTGTGAATAACGCTGCTATGAACATTGGTGGTATACAAATATCAGTTTGATTCTCTGTTTTCAATTCTTTGGGGTCTATACCTAGGGTGAGATTGCCAGGTTATATGATAATTCTATGTTCAACTTTCTGAGGACAACTAAACTGTTTTCCAAATCAGCTTTACCATTTTACATACTTACCAACAATGTTCAAGAATTCCATTTTCTCTGCCTCCTTAACAACTCTCGTTATTTTTTATTTTTAAAAAAAGAATAGCCATCCTGATGGATGTAAAGTGGTATCATTTTGTGGTATTGATATCCATTTCCCTGATAACTAATGATGCTGAACATCTTTTCGTATTCTTATTGGCCATTCGTTTATCTTTTTTGAGAAATATCTTTATTTAGTTCTTTGGTCCATTTTTTTCCAACAACAAACATTTATTTTCCAAGAACACGTATTATTTGTATAATATAAAAGCAACAATATATGGAATATGATATAAGGCTTTGAAGTTAAACAAAGTCCTGGAACCATGAGAGCTTAAAAACATGGTTTTCCACAATTGATTCCTCATGAGTGTCAACTTTAAAAACTGGTGTTTGGCAAAAGCAAAAGTCTCCCTTTGAGGGAGGTATCTTATCTAGTTTATTCCTATATTCTTCTCAGTGACCCAGGGCATAGGAACACCATTAAACTCATCAGAAGTTATATATGGACTTTCTTTAATATTTCTTTGTTCTTTTGGGGGGCTTCGTTGCGGGTGCACTCTCCTCAACTTTGACTGGGTCTTCAGGTGAAGATCTGATCCTTTAACATTACTCTGGATTACTGTTCCATGAGGCAAATGGGGAGGAACGTTTTATTTGAGATGTTGCACATCTTTATGATCTTCTTCAACAGATTTACAGAATTCCTTGAGTAAATTGTTGGCTTGTTCTTTTCTTCACTACATAAAATTTGTTTATTTTTATTAAAACATGTGTAACGCTGACACCTACATTTTTTTTCACACTACAATAGTTAATCTTATTTGTTCAAGGGCTCCTATTGCAAACATTAAACTGAGCATTTTTTTTTATTCTGTGGGCTCAAATTCACATATTTCAGAAAATAAAAGTAAACTGTGATCCACGTACATGGATGATAACTAATGGCTCAAGGTTAATCACATTGCAGTTTTTAAAATTTCTACAGCATAGAACTCAAATGTCACAGGTCCTTTAGGTCCTTCTGGATGTCCCAGAGGGGTTCTGTACTCTTCTTGAGTTGAACAACTTCATCATCCTTCGGCTTCTGGTTGATAACACTGGTTAATCCTTGAGCATTCAAGATACATGAAAGGCTTAAGAAGACTTCATTCTCAGTGCCATATATCTCCTTCATCGTTGTTGATACTGGATGAATCTTGGATAGATTTTTGACCATGGATTCAATCAGATCAGCCACACTTAATCCAATAGCCCAGGTGATATATTCTTTTAGCTTGATGTCTTCATATACACTTTCAACAGCCATCTTATGCACATCCTGCCAATTTTCACTGTCATTATATGTTCTCGCATCTGGATTTAGCATCTAGAAAGAAATTCCTGCCACATTCACTCCACTTCACACAGCCATGCTTGAGTATCCATGTTGTCCCAAATTCCATCCATGGCAGCTGCTGGGATGAATGCCAAGTTTTTCATCCATGAAATAACAAAATCTAGTAGAATCCAGATTGCACTCACTTTCAATCACATGGTGCTTGGGTAATCCACTTAGTTTCCAGGTAACGTATGTTAGGATACCCACTGGGTTAAAAACCACAATTATGATGCATTTGGGGCTGTACTTAATGATCTAAGGAATAATGAATTTGAAGATATCAATATTCCTCTGAACCAGGTTGCAGTGACTCTCCCGCTCCTGCAGTTACCACCACAATCTTAGAACCAGAAGTCATAGAATAGTCTTTATCTGCCACAATTTCAGGTGTCTGAAGAAACAAGTTACTATGCTGCAGATACATCATTTCTCCTTTGAGTTTATCTTTCAAAACCTCCACAAGGGTAAGTTCATAAGCCAGAGACTTTCCAAGAATGCTGATGGCACATGCCATACTACTTGTCCAACATCCTCTGCAGTGATCTTGGCCGTTGTGCACAGGAGGAGGAGAGGGCT
Organism: Tamandua tetradactyla; assembly: GCF_023851605.1. Taxonomy (NCBI): domain Eukaryota; kingdom Metazoa; phylum Chordata; class Mammalia; order Pilosa; family Myrmecophagidae; genus Tamandua; species Tamandua tetradactyla. The sequence continues at coordinate 53,497,598 of NC_135350.1, read as the reverse complement.
CTCAGGACAACTATGCAAGTTGGGTGGCCAAGAATGACACCTGCTTTTAAATCAATTAATCTATGAAACCACTCCCTTTTGTAGAATACACATAGGTATTGAAATAGTTTAAAGAAATGTAATGGCTAGCTACAAAAAAAAATTAGTTCTGATTGTTGTATTCCCCGTATACTTAATGTGTCTACACACATTAAAGAAAGTCAAATTTCTCAAACAGTTTACATTCAGCAATTTTAAGAAGTACAGTTTTCCACTGCTGTGGTCTTTATAAAGGACTTAAATTTTCAATTAAAAAAACTTGAGGTACAAGGATAAATTTGCTGTATCTTTTAACAGCATTTTTATATAGAACAATGAGTTGGCATGCAAGCAACTTCTTATGTTGTCACATACCTCTATTAAGGGAAAATCACACCCATTTTACAGGAAAATCCCAGGACAAATACTGCAGTAAACTCATCTATGTTAAAAAGGTCAGACTGAATGGCACACAACAATCACATTTTCATGAATTATTAACTGGAATTTCTGATCATAAAGTAGGTACAGGGAGATGCAGTCCTTAGTGCTTTGCTCTCTGGAAGAACACCTTAAAGTAATTTTTTTAAAACTTCAGCATCAGGCTGCTGAAGTTCTTGACAAAACTCCTGAATTATTTCTGGAGTTTCATGTAAGGAGGGCAGGTATTCTTGCTGAAGATACTGAACACATTCTGGGCCCCATTTGAGATAAATTGTTTTCAGTGTCACTGTACACTTAAATAAAGCCAATACTGTTTGTGCATCTGCCAGGTCAAAGGTTTGCTTTAAAGGTGCTAGGAAACATGCAGGAACAATGTGCTTATTATCAAAATCAGCAAATCCAACCTCCCCAGAATTCTACCAACTTTGAGAAGATGATAAAACATGTGATTTTTTTTTTTGTTTGTTTTTTGTGTGCAGTTGGATCTGGGTACTCAATCACTCCTTGAATGACAGTAACCAATATCCATTTTATATTCTCTGCATCTTGATTTGCTATGACTTTGCTTATTCTACTTCCTGTGACTGTTTGCAGGAAAGCAAAGTAACTCCTCTGCAACATTTTCTTATCTAAAGCAGCAGACTGGTCATTTTCTTCTGCTGAATGGAGCAGTACTTCAAAAATTGCATGAAGGAGGGGCATGAATATTGTAAAAATGGGGATAACTGTATCTTAAATTTGGCTGTAATCTGGCTGCTAAGAGGGATAAACCCTTGGAGGTCTTTTGCTTCACAATCATTGAGCATATGCTCAGAGGCAGATGAGATGGATAAAGAACTTCTTCCTCGAGGCATAAAATCATGAGATGAAGGAAGGTATGAACTCTACTCTGAGAATATCCTTCTGTAAGGGACAATTGAGGGCTGGCAAGAATGTCTATAAACAGTCCAGAAAAACTTCAGAACAGACACATTGTTTTACAGTTTACTTGTCACTGAAAGCATTGCTGGTTCGACTGGCAAATCCAACAGCATGGTTGAGGCAGTCTGCTAGAGATGCCTGCCTTTCTTCATCTTGTGCCAGCATTAGTTTTCCCAACAGAATATTTCTTTTTTTCATGGGCAGGCACTGGGAATCGAACCTGGGTCTCCAGTATGGCAGGCGAGAACTCTGCCTGCTGAGCCACTGTGGCCTGCCCTCCAATGGAATTTTAAACTTCTCCATTGGTGGAGTCAATAGACTCCTCATTAATGCTTGCTTCCTTTTTTGCTGGCTGTTCAATATTAACAATTAGCACTTCAGCTGACTCATAAATAAATAACTGATCATCACTACTCAACAAGGACCAGTAACCATTCTCAGGTGGTGAAAACTCTGTAAGTCTTGTATTCTATTCAGAATATCCTTAACAAAAGGATTCATTTAATTATTGAGAGATTTGACAAATATAGAAAACAAGTAAGCACTTCTGCTCTGTGTTTTTGCACTAGAATGTCACAGACCTCTGCTATCTAAGAAAGCCATTAGTACACATGGTATGTGTTGAGATTTAACTGTGAAAACTTTTCATATCTGTGCCGATTTGAATCTATTATGTACCCCAGAAAAGCCATATTTTAATCTTGATTCAATCTTGTGGGGCCGCCATTTCTTTTCATCCTAATTTAATAATTTAGGTTGGAATATTTTGTTTAGACTATCTCCACGAAGATGTGGCATGCCCAATTGTTGATATTAACTTTTGATTAGATGAAGCCACCCATTCCAGGTGGGTCTTGATTAGATTACTAACATCTTAAAAAGGGGAAACATTTTGTAGAACGCCAGAAAGGACAGAGTCTAGAGAAATGACAGAAGCCTCAGAGCTGATAGAAACTTCAGAGCAGAGCTGGCACAGATGTGGACACATGGAGAACAGAGACACAGATGTTTGGAGATTCTGAGAAAGCAGAGAACACTGCAGAACCACGAAGCAGAGAGACCACCAGCCAGCGACCTTTTGAGAATGAAGAGAGAGCCACAGACCCACGACAGAAGGATGAGAGAACCACAGAGCCTACCAGGCAGCCACCATTGGAGATGAAGAAGGAAAATGCCTGCTGGGGAGCTTCAAGAAACAAGAATCCTGGAGGAAGCTAGCAGATGCCACCATGTTCACAATATGTCTTTCCAGTTGAGAGAGAAATCCTAAAAGTCATCGGTCTTCTTGAACCAAGTAACATCAAGGTATCTAAGGTATAATCTGGATACCTTAGATTGGACAGTTCTATAGAATTGTTTTAATTTGGACAATTTCACAGTCTTAGAACTGAAAACTAACAACTCACTAAATTCCCCTTTTTAAAAGCCATTCTGTTTCTAGTATATTGCATTCTGGCAGCTAGCAAACTAGAACAATATCTAACAACAGTTTTAAAGAACTCCAGTTACTGATGTATGCTAATGGGAACAAACTCCTGACGTTACCAAAGTTCATATCATTTCCTGCAAAGCACTAGCTTTTGAAACATCACCTGAGAAGTGAACACCATGAGATACTGAAAGAGCTTCTGCCAATATGCATAGCAATCTTATTGCTACTTCAACTTCCATAAGCCATATAGTCTGCCAATTCTGCAGTGTTGAACTGAACTCTGTGAACAGAAGCCAGCAATGACTCTGGTGAGACTTGAGCAAGCTTGTCCAATGACTTGCTTCATCTTCACCCTCATTTTCAAAGTTATATTCTTCATCACGTCATTTTTTTCATAATGACCAACATGATTACCTCTACATTAGCTTTTTGCTGATCCAAGAGCATTGTAAGCTGTTTAAAATGTGAAGATAGTCATAACAAAACCCAATAATGTTAGAGGAGATGTCATCGTCCTCATGAATTAGTAGCTGCTGCAGCAGTGCTACTTTGGTTTCAATAGCTTGTAGTGCCTCGAGCATTCTTGATATCACCATTATTAATTTAGTCCAGCTAACTATCAATGGCTATCCCATTCCATTCACCAGCTTAGAAAATCTGGCCAGGAAGTCAACATCTTTTTTCTGGTGAAGGCTGAAAAACCCAGCAGACTGCAATACTTGACACAAAGATTCTACAGTTTTATTTTATCAACAGGATGCATGCCTTTATTTACAATTTTAAATAAACTGTCACATGCTTCTTCCTGTCCAACTAACTTATATTGACATATGACCCTGCAGCATATTTATAAACCTATCATTGGCTATAAGGGATAAGTCTATCCAAGAGCATAACCTACAACTACTTCAAGGCGCTGACATGTAACTTCTGAGTTAGCATATTGATAATCTTGTAGGGTGTGGTACCATGATTCCACCAGATTTGGAATGCACTGCTCCCTCGTGGTATCTTTTATTAGTGTATTCCTATGAGCCTCCTCTGATGTATGCACCACATCACGATCCACCAACTCTGAGTCAACACCATGAAGATTCGGAGGTAGATCCACACCCTTGGGTTTAGGTCCACTATTGAGAGAATGTCAAAAAATAAAAATAAAATAAAATAGCTTGGGTCATTTAGTGAGATATTCTGTCACAAAGAGCAAGGTGAAGACTTGGACAGCTTTATTTCACATAAAAGTCTTCTCTGGTTGGGGATTCAGCATCTGAGCTTGAAGCCAAGAAATGAGCATCTCCCTAATTAGCTGTTGTTGACCAGTAGTTAGTTCTGAGTATTTGTATTTAACTTGTTCTAGGATATCAAAGCAGAAAAACTTCATGTGATCATCACTCCATGTCCTCTGGGGTCGAGCTTCTGCACACACCTGCCTGGCATCTGGGGAAATCTTCAACTGCTCTAAATAAGCCAGGGACTTTTGTCTGAAGTCTGAACCAGCATTTGGGTTTAGCCCTAAAAAGAGCCTGTTCATCCATCCCTGCTGCTATACTTGGAGTTTTCTGATTACAATAAACGTGCCTGTAGTAGAGAAACTAAGCCTACCCATAGATATGCCTAAGAGTTACTTTCAGAGGACCTCTTTTGTTGCTCAGATGTGACCACTCTCTCTCTAAGCCCAACTCTGCAAGTGAAATCATTACCCTCCTCCCTACATGGGACATGACATCCAAGGGTAAAAGTCTCTCTGGCAAAGTGGGATATGACTCCCAGGGGTGAGCCTGGCCCTGGTACCATGGGATTGACAATACCTTCCTGACCAAAAGGGGGAAATGAATTGTAAAAAAAATAAGTTATCAGTGGCTGAGAAAGTTCAAATAGTCTCAACGGAGCATTCTGGGGCTACTCTTATGCAATCTTCAGCTAGATATTGCTATTTATCATGGTTTGTGAAATCCCAGGCAAAACCATTCCTGTCAACCCTAAAGAACACTTATGGCTCTATATGAGATTCTACAAAAGATTCATGCACTATAATGACTTTCTAGAAGCCTACAATCTCCAGATGGGTTCCTAGGCCAGGTATGTCCTAAAATGCTGAAGGATGAGCGTCTACAGAACATTAACTAGTTCTATCTCCCTATCCCATATAATCAACAGCCTTTGCAACATGAGAAAATTAGAATGGGCATAGTCCAAATACTCCTAAAGATTAGGAGAAGGCTCAAAGGAAAAGGAAGAGTTATAACTGAGAAGATAAGATCTGGCAAATGAATATGACTGCTAAATCATTATATTGATTATTTCTTTTAATCTCCAGTGTCTTGAGCAGCCAGAAGGAAAAACCTAAAATTGTAGAACTGTAACCCACACCAAACTCTGAAATCTGTCCTATTACTACTTGTTATAATGTACTTTGAATTTAATGCTTTTTTGTATATATGTTTTATTTCACAATTAAAAAAAAAGTTTTAAAAAATAAAAAATAAAATAAATAAAAAATAATAATAATAAACGTGCCTTTGATCCCACAGAAGAATCCACAAACATCTTCCCTATCACTCCGTCCCGCCTCCCAGCCTGCACTCCCGAGGGCTGTTCCCAGAGACGTCTCACGCAGGGAGTGGGCAGGGTGGCCCTCGTCCTTGTCGCCATAGTCCTCCACCACGACGCTGTTCTAACTCCAGGAAAGCGCCCGTCTCGCCGCTCTGCGTCTCTTAGCGCCTTGTCTGGCGTGGTACAGGGCAGCAGGCGAGCCAGCAGCCGGGTAGGGGTGGCGCCGCAGGAAAGGGAAGAGCGCGAGTACCGACTAACGCCGCCGCCTGGGCTGAGTCAGCGCATCCCCGCGGTGGCGCCGCGCTGTCCAACGCCTGCAGCTTCGTGGAGAGCGCAGACCCAGGCCAGGGACCCACAACTCTGTAGGTTTGTTCTTGATACTGAATTTCCAATTCCAGTTTATTTAGAAGTTCATTGACAACGATAAGGATATCTCCTATTTTATTTAGTGTGGTCTCCAAGGTAGGTTCTTGGCCACAGTTTCTTAATGACCGAATTTAAAAAAAAATATCTCCAATCTTTTCATTAATGTGAGAGCATAATTGTTCCCGATCTGAAGAGGTCATCCTTTAGGCTGTAGCTAAACAAGCAGCAGGAATCTCAGCCCTGCTTCTCCACCCTCCGCAAAGCATACCTTCCAGCTGCTTCTGACTCCTCTGCCCATTTTTAAATTAGGTTGTTTGTTTTTTGTTGTTGTTGAGTTGTAGCATTTCTTTATATATTCTGAATATTAAACCTTGATCACATATATCCAACTATTTTCTCCCACTCTGTAGGTTGTCTTTTCACTTTCTTCATAATATTCTTTGATGTACAACAGTTTTTAATTTTGATGAAGTGCATTTTGTTTATTTTTCTTTTGAGGCTCATGCTTGGGTGTCATATTTAAGGAATCACTGCCAAATAAATTCAAGGCTATGAAGTTTTCTCCCTATGTTTTCTCCTAAGAGTTTTATGGTTTTACACATGTTTAGATGCTGGATCTATTTTTGGTTAATTTCTGTATATGATGTGAGGTAGGATCCAATTTCATTTTCTTTACATGTGGGTATCCAGTTTTCCTGGCATCATTCGTTGAAGAAAGTATTCTTTCCTCTTTTAATGTATTTGGTACCCTTGACAAAAATCAGTTGGCTGTAGATGAGTGGGTTCATTTCTGGACTCTCAATTCTACTTCATTGGTCTGTATGTCTCTAAGGCAGTACCACACTCTTTCCAGTACTGTGATTTTGTATTAAATTGTGGTACTGGGGAAAGAAAGTCCTCCAACTTTGTTATTCATTTTCAAGGAAGAATTCAGGAATTCAGGAAATTTAAATTCTGGATATAAAAACTTTCTTCCTTTGGTTTTATAGAGTAGGTGAAGTTCTAAAATATAGGCAATGTCTTCCTTAACCCTGTATTCTGAACTACCTTAATCCAACCCTATCAGCTTCATTCTTATATCTAAATACCAGGTAATACATATATAAAACAGCCCCTCAAAATCCAGAAATAACAATTGCCACTCTCCATAAACATGACTGCTATGAGAGCTTACAATCTAGGCTGCAGTTTTCTTATAAGTATTTTCTAAATGAAATCATACAATATTTGTTTTTTGTTTCTAGCTTATTTTGCCTCACCAAATGTCCCGCAGGTTCATTCACATCATTGTATGCCTCACAGCTTAGTTCCTTTTTGTAGGAGCACCGTGTTCGATCATATATTTACACCGTTGTTTGCCAATCTATTTCTCACTTAGTGCATCTTTCAGCTGCCCCCATCTATTGGGCCTCATACATAATGTCCAAAGTCCACAGTCCATCAACACTCTCAATTTTATATAATTTCATTGTTCCCAAGAGAAAGATTGCCAATAAACACACTTTTGCCAAATAGAAAATCCAAACTTCCCCCTAACTCTTGTCCCACCCCCTATTATGTACCCCTGGCATTGCTGCATTACTTTTGATGTTTTCTTGTTAAACATAGGCCATAGCATGCATTTTCCCCCCATACACCAAAATTATACACTCTTTGTACAAGATTCATACCTTTGCAGTAGTTCATGCAAGAATTCCTTTATATTTGTAGTATTAATTGGTAGGACACATGAGTCTATACAATTCCTTTCAATCATGTTCACCTTCAATATACTAATATTACTTATGGACCCATTAGCGAACTGCCTTCACTTCTATCTATTCCCTTACAATTAAGTTCAACCTCATTAGCAAACTGTTCACCCATCTCAAGCTTCTGTGTATCTCTAGGTCCCCTATATTCTGGATTATAAACCTCTGATTTTACCTTTACCATGGTCTTAAAAGTGGAACTATATTGTATCTATCCTTTTGTGTCTGGCTTATTTCACTCAGCATTATGTCCTCAAGGCTCATCCATCTTGTCATCTGGTTCAGGATGTTATTTCGTCTTACTGCCACATATTATTCCACTGTAAGTATATACTACATTTTGTTAATCCACTTGTCTGTTGATGGGCACTTGGAGTGTTTGCATCTTTTGGCAATTGTTAATAGTGTTCCTATGAACATCAGCGTGCAAATCTCTGCTAGTGTCATTGGTTTCAGTATTTCTGGGTATAAACCAAGTAGTGGTATTGCCAGGTCATAGGGCCACTCGATACTTAGTTTTCTGAAGAACCGCCAGACTATCATCCATAGTGGCTGTAGCATTAAACATTCCCACCAGTAGTGCCTAATTTTCCCAACTTCTCCACATCCTCTCCAACATTTGTAGTTTCCTGTTTGTTTAATAACAGCCATTCTTATAGATGTGAAGTGGTATCTCATTGTAGTCTTGATCTGCATATCCCTTATAATCAGTGAGAATCATCATCTCTTCATGTGCTTTTCTAGCCATTTGTATTTGCTGTATGGAAAAATGTCTATTCATATCTTTAGCCCAATTTATAATTGGGTTGCTTCTTCTTTTGTTGTTGAATTGTATGATTTCTTTATGTATGCGGGATATCAAACCTTTATCTGATGTGTGGTTTCCAAATACTTTCTTCTGTTGAGTTGGCTGCCTCGTCACCTTTTTGACAGTCTGTTGAGGCACATAAATTTGATAACCAACTTTTCCAGATTTTCAAAGTAGGTTGTGAAGATTTTGATTGGTACTGCATTGAATCTGTACATCAATTTGGGTAGAACTGACATCTTAATGATGTTCAACTTTCCTATCCATGAGCATGGAGTGTCTTTCCACCTATTTAGGTCATTTTTTATTGCTTGGAACATTGTTTTGTAATTTTCTGTGTACAAGTCCTTGGCACCCCTGGTTGGTTTATTCCTAGATACCTAGTTCTTTTGGACGCTATTTTGAATGGAATATTTTCCCTTAATCGTCTCCTCAGATAGGTCATTGCTTGTATATAGAAACATTACTAATTTTTGTATATGAATCTTATATCCCACACTGCTGAATTTATTAGCTCAAGTAGCTTTGCTGTAGACTTCTCAGGGTTTTCTAATTATAGGATCATGCCATCTGCAAAAAATGAAAGTTTAACTTCTTCCTTTCCTATTTGAATGCCTTTTATTTCTTTCTCTGGTCTAGTCACTCCAGCTAGGACTTCTAGTACAATGTTGAATACTGGGGTGACACTTGTCTCATGCCCAATCTTAGGGGGAAAGCTTTCAGTCTCTCAACCTTAAGTATGATGCTGGCTATGGGTTTCTCCTTTATGCCCTTTATGACATGGAGAAAGTTTCCTTCGATTCCTAACTTTTCAAGTGTTTTTTTTTTTTTTAATCAGGAAAGGATGCTGAATTTTGTCAAATGCTTTTTTCAGCAGCAATTGATATGATAATGTGATTTTTCCCTTTCAGTTTGTTAATGTGCTGCATTACGTTGAATGATTTTATGTTGAACCACCATGCTTTCCTGGTATAAATCTTATTTGGTCATGATGTATAATTATTTTAATGTGTTGTTGGATTCAATTTGCTACTATTTTGTTAAGACTTTTTTCATCTGTGTTCATTAGGGAGTTTGATCTGTAGTTTTCCTTTCCTGTAGCGTCTTTATCTGGTTTTATTATTAGAGTGATGTTAGCTTCATAAAATGAGTTAGGTAGTGTTCATTTTTTTTGAATAGATTAAGCAGGATTCATGTTAGTTCTTTTTGGAATGCTTGGTAAAATTCACCTGGGAAGCCATCTGGTCCTAAGCTTTTATTTGTGGGAAGATTTTTTATGATAAATTGAATCTCTTTCCTTGTATTTGGTTTGTTGAAATTTTTTATTTCTTCTCAAGTCAGGGTAGGCAATTCATGTGTTTCTAGGAATTTATCTGTTTCACCTAAGTTGTCTATTTTATTGACGTATAGTCGTGCATAATACTCTCTTATGATTTTAGAAATTTCTTCATGATCCTTGGTAATGACCTCCTCTCATTTCTGATTTTCTCGTTACTTTATTAGTGTAGCTAGAGATCCATCGATTTTATTGATTTTCTCAAATAGACTTTTGGTTTTGTTGATTCTTTCTATTGTTTTATTGTTCTCCAGTTTGTTTATTTCTGCTCTAATCTTTGTTATTTCTCTTCTTTTATTTGCTTTGGGGTCAGTTTGCTGTTCTTTCTCTAAATTCTCGAGGTAAGCAGTTAGATCATCAAGTTTTGTTTGTTCTTGTTTTTAAATATAGGCATTTATGGCAATGTATTTCCCTCTCAGCATTGCCTTTGCCACATTCCATAAGTTTTGATATTTTGCATTCACATTATCACTTATCTCCAGATATTTGGTGATTTCTCTAGCAATTTCTTCCTTGACCAACTGATTATTTAAGAGTGTGTTGTTTAATTTCCGTGTATTTGTGAAAGCTCTGGTTCCTTGGTGATGATTAATTTCTGGCTTCATTCCATTGTGGTCAGAAAAATTGCTTTTGATAGTTTCAATCTTATTAAATTTATAAAGGTTTAGTTTGTGTCCCGATATATGATATATTCTAGAGAACATTCCATTTGCACTTGAGAAGAATGTATATCCTGGTGTTTAGGGGTGTAATGATCTGTTTATGTCTATTAGGTCTAATTCATTTATCCCATTGTTTAGGTTCTCTATTTCCTTGTAGATCCTCTGTCTGGTTGGTGTATTGAAGTCTCCCCCACTACTACTGAAACATCTATAGCTCCCTTCAGGGTTTTTTTTTGAATGTTGCATGGTGGGGGCCACATTTCATTCTTTTTTCATGTGACTATCCTGTTACTGCAGCACCATTTGTTGAAAAATTTTTCTGGGGGGAGTGTAGTGCATGGGCTGAGACTCAGACCTGGGTCTCTCACATGGCAGGCAAGAATTCTACCTCTGAACTACTCTTGTACGCTTCAAAGCCTCCTCCAGTTTTGTCAATGTTTGTCTCATGTACTTTGGAGCTCCTTCATTGGGAGCATAAACATTTATGACTGTTATTTCCTCTTGGTGAATTCTCCCTTGTATTAATATATATAGTGTCCTTCTTTCTCTCTTATGGCATCTTTACATTTAAAGTCTATTTTATCTAATAATAGCTATATTAGTATAGCTACTCCTGCTTTCTTTTGGTTACAGCTTGCATAGAAATTTTTTCCCATCTTTTCACTTTCAATCTAATTGTGTCCTAGAATATAAGATATGTCTCTTATAAACAGCATATAGATCGATTATGTTTTTTTTCTTATTTCTTTCTTTTTTTTTTTTTTATCTTAACATGGACAGGCACCAGGAATCAAACCCGGGTCTCCGGCAAGGCAGGCAAGAACTCTGCCTGCTGAGCCACCATTACCCACCCTGGATTGTGTTTTTATAATGCATTCTTCCAGTCTGTATCTTTTAATTGGGAAGTTTATCCATTACATTTCAAACTAATTACTGTAAAATCAGTTCTTAACTCTACCATCTTACCCTTTAGTTTTTATTTGTCAGATCTGTGTATTCTTTTCCTTCTCTCTCTCTTTTTATCCTTTAAATTATCATTATTCATATTGTTCAATTCTGTGCCCTCCTCCAGACCTCCCTCTGTAGAAGCCAAGAGTTTAAAGCAAGACCTACAGAATTTGTTGCAAGCTGCTGGCCTCGGGATGGCAGCGGTAAACTGTGGCGATTGTTATGTAGAGCAGTCTGGGAGGAAGAGAATGTTTACCCAAAACAGTTATGTTAAGTATGAAGAACACTGTGAGATAAGAATCTTGCTCCCTCAGGAAATGCCTGCATATCTATTGACATCCTGTGGTATATAACAAGGATCTGGTTGAGAATAAAGTTGTCTGAAGTCTGTCTAAAGTAAACTCAAGCTTCAGACCCCCTGAGCCCGTCTGTGTCTTTCTTTCTTTCTTCCTTCTTTTTTTCTCATCATTCCTTAATATCCTTCGAGCTCCGTCTCAATAGGAAGCAACATCCCTCTCCTGTCTTTTTTTTTTTTTTTTTTCAGCTGATAGAACTCCTTTTAGTATTTCTTATAGGGTAAGTCTCTTGTTGACTGGTTATCTCAGTCTTTGTCTTTGAAGGTTTGTAATCTCCACCTCAAGTTTGAAGGATAACTTGGCTGGATAAAGAATTCTTGGCTGAAAGTCTTTGTAATTCATGATCTTGAATATATCATACCTGCTTTATTGGTTACAGGGTGCCTATTGGGTAGATCAACGTCAGTCTTATGTGTTTCCTGTTGTGTGTAGTAGATCACTTTTATCCCCCTGCTTTCAGGACTTTCTGTTTCTCTTCAACATTTGACAGATTGATTAGTATGTGTCTTGGAGTAGGCCTATTCTTCTCTTTTTTTCTTTCATTTTGTTTTTCTTTTAGGCCTATTCATTTTTATTCTACTTGGAGTTAGTTGGGCCTCTTTGATTTGTGTATTTATGTCTTTTATAAGGGTTGGAAAGTTTTCCCTGATTATATCTTCAACTAACTTTCTCAGCCCTTTACCCTTCTCTTCCTTCTGGGTCACCAATGATTGTTATATTTGTGCTCTTCTTGTTGTCTATCATTTCCCTAAGATCCAGTTGCATTTTTTTCCATCTTTCCTGCCATTTGTTCTTTTGTGAACTCATTCAATTGTTCTGTTTTCTAGCTCACTTATTCTTCCTTCTGCTTTGACTCTGCTATCATGTCTCTGATATATTTCTAATTTGGTCTACTGCATAATTCATTTCTGTGAGATCTGCCATTTTTCTATTTAATCTTTTGAATTCTTCTTTATGCTCTTCTAGTATCTTCCTGATATCCTTTATTTCTTTATAAATATCCTTGAGTAGTTGTTCCATATTCTTTGTCCCCTCTGGTGTTTTGATTTGATCAATTGGCTAGGCCACTTCTGCTTTGATCTTCATATGCTTTGTGATTTTCTGTTGTGTTCAGGCCATTTGATTATCTTAATATGGTTATTTTGCAAGTTGGTTTCCTTCACTTCTTCAGAGTTTTATATTTACTTGGTTTTGCTTAAAGGCTCCCTTTTGCACTTGGTTTCTCAGTTATTTCCTGCTAAACCAAGGTCTGGATCTCATATAGGGGATACAATTAAACTTGTGGATCTATTAAAAGCTCGGCCAGGGTGCATGGGTACTTCAGTGATAGAACAGCTGCCCATGATGCAGGAGACCCAGGCTGGTTTCCTAGCCCATGCACTCAAAAAAGGAAAAAAATAAAATAAAATAAGAATATAATAATAATATTAAAAAGAACAACAACAAAATATACCTCAACAGTTGTAGGCCCAAATGTTAGGAGATACCACGAGATATATTGGAAGTGAACTCAGACTGGTGCCCACCAAAGGAAGAGAAAATTTAAAATATTAATAATAATAAAATAATTGAAATAGAATAGGATAATAAAAATAATATACAAAATAAGAAATAAAAATAAAGAATCCATAAAAATAAAAAACAATAAAAAATACAATTACAATAACCCTTGGACCACAGACTCAGTCATTTTATCCCTGTCCTGTACCTTGTTCCATAGAGCAGGAGTGAATTCAATCCACTCTATTCCACCATTTTCCTAGAAGTCTTGAGCTCATTTTTGTAAAGGCTTTATTTGCTATGTCCACATTATCATCTTCTTTGTTGGTGTTTTCTTGACTTTTATCCTATTCCTTTTGATGGACTATCATTTCCTTTTTCTATGCTTGTCCTGTACTCTTTTTCTGCACACTATACATTATAATATTTAAAAATATTAACTCTAGGATTTATTTCCTGAGAAGTCTGTTTCTTGGTTTTGGAAATAGCTGGTGATGACAGAGATTTTCTTGAACTTTAGTTCTCCTATCAGGAAGGTCTGTCCAAGGTGAATACAGTGTATAGGTGTTTCCCTGTCTTTCTGTCTTGCTCTGGGTTAATTGTTTTGGAGTTCCCCGTTTATGGGAGTTTGGTTGTCTCCTCCTCTGTTTCCTCCTTCCCCTGGCTGTTTGCAGTGAACAGCTGGGTTTTTTTGTTTTGTTTTTGTTTTTTTTTGTTGACAGGCTTTTGTCCCAGACTATCTGCCTCTATAATTTTTTACTCTTCTTTTGTTGTCTCATGTTGCCTTTTCCTAGAAGTCAAATTCTGAAAGGAGGGCACAATGGAGAGGACTTTCCCAAGTCAGTCTTTTCTGGCCAAAGCGGGATTCGGACTCCACAAAGGGTGCATAGACCAGCTCCAAAGTGCCCTGGGAAAGATATCTGGAAGGATGCCAAAAACCTCTCCCACAGCTCCCCAAAGGTGAGCTTTCCTGGCCTGTCCAGCAACTGCAGCCCTTCTGCTAACTATCCCCTGAAGTTCTGTGGAACCATAGCATCTTTAAGTCTCCATTTTCACCATCTGTATTCAGACTGGGTTGAAACGATGGCTGCCACCAACTTTATCCAAGTTGGATGGAAACGATGACTACCCTCAAAGCTGGACCCCCAGTGAATCAAATTTGCTAATCAACAGCTGTGATCAGTGAACAGCCATACTCACCCTAGTCCTTGGGGAAGAGGATTTTTACATTCTTCTCTGTCACCAGCAGTTATCCAGAGACTGGATTCGATGGCAGCAAAAGTGGGGGATGGGTGCCAGTAGCTGCCATGTAGAGAGAGTAATTTACTGTTCTTTACTTTAATTTACCAGACTCTTTCTCCTGCCCTTTTCTGGATGCTTGCAGTATTCTTCTTGTCTCTAGAGTTTCAAAACAGTTATTTTAGACAGTTCTTATTTACTAGTTGTTTTGGTGGAAGGACTGAGTCCTGGAGCTCCTTTTTCAGCCAATTTCCCACAGTCTTCAATGTCCTTTCATTTGATTTTATGGCAGGTTGTCCCTCCTTCCTGTCTCTGTTCTGTTGATCTATTGATCATCACCAACTGCCTATGAGAATATCTAAATGTTGCAAATTTTTTCTTGGGCTTAAATTCTATTGGACTTGCTTTAGGTACATACCTTGCTAAGCTTTTTAGGCAAGGATTAGAACCTATAAATATCCTACTCATCATGCCTGAATGACCACCCTAAAAAAACACTTTAGAACTCTGACTTGTTATGTTTGGCAGTGGTGCTATTTTAGTTTTAGGATATCCTTCAGGATGTTGAATTTCAACTTCATATCTTCTAGGTCAATACTGAATTTTTCTAGTATGACAAAGGTATTTTATATGAAAAAGGATCTGTTTTTTACTTAATTTAAAATATTCTATTTGGGTTTAGTAAAACCGAAGTTTGAAGAATTCATTTACACCCCAAATTTTCCAGCCCCTCAGATATTACCACTGTACTAGCTTTCTACAATTCAAAGTTAAACATAGGTTCTTAATTGGGAGGCAATTTTGCACTCCTGGGGACATTTGGCAATGGCAGGAGATATTTTGTTTATCACAACTGTGTACAGGGTATCCTACTGATATCTGTCAGGTAAAAGCTGGGGATAATGCTAAGCATCTTACAATGCCCAAGACAGTGCTCACAAAAAGAATAATTCAGCCCCAAAAGTCAATAGTGTCAAGACTGAGAAACTTGACCCAAAATAATAGTTTTTTTTTTAGGGAAGGAAATATATTATTGACTTTCCAGCATCTGAAGTATGTAGTAGCTTTTTCTGTATGCAGTACTGTTGTCACTGCTCTCAGCTGACAAACCAAACAATCCTTTCTATAAACAGAAGCATGAAGTTGCCTTAGAACCCTTTTTTTATTCCAATTTTGGTCCTTCTTTTCCAAATAGATGCATATTATTCAAAACTTTGAGAAGAGCCACTTAAAATAACCACACCAAGTTAGTTGCTCTGACAAAGGTATATAATATTTGGGAAAAAATAGCAAACCTGCAGACAAACTTGAGACAAGCCAAGGGCCAGAGGCTGTCTCTGTCACCATCCTTCCTTTTCAATAGTCCTTGGCCCCACTTTCTTTCTTGTATTGTGTTTGTCTGTCTCAGCTCCACAGCCAGTGCCAACCTCAGCCTCCTTCTTCAAACTCTCTTCTCCCCTGGGGACTCAGAGACAGTGTGCAGTGGTTTACAGGACCAAGTGCAATAATAATCGGAGCCAGGTCCCAAAGAGAAGGAATTATCTTGTTACAGAGAATCAGGAGTCAAGTTTGACTTTCACCTCCACTTTCTCTTTACACTCCCTCACCACACACTTTCCCTTTTGCCAAGTTCATGGGATTTCCACTTAAGTCTTCAAACTGAGGTCCTTTTAATGACATCTTATAATGTTCTAAAAGGTTTTTAGTTTCCTGGATGAATTTAAGTGAATATTGATGAAAGCACCACTTACCAACCCACCTCCCACTGAAGTATCTCCTCCCTTACTGGTTTGAAAAAGTTTTCATTTCTTTTGTTTGAGCTCCCACCTTCTCATGTCTATGCATAAGGAGCTTGCTTCATTGCAAGAAAAATTACCATCTCCTTTCCCTTTGCAACGCCTGCTAAGACTGTTCTAGCATGCACAGTCAGGAGAAGCCCTTTAAAGTCACCTTTGCTTGATTGTAATAGTAAAAGTACTCCCACCGATCATGCCAAGCTGCCATTTTTGAACATATGATGCGTGAAGTAACATGATTTGGAATTGAGCATGCTCCATTTTAGCCCACCCCCTAACCCACATCATCTCACCCATCTTTAGCTGCTCCCTTAAGCCTGCCTTCCCCAGATTTTATAAAATCCCAGATCCCATTTTGATCTGAGACTTTTCTCCTGTCTCCTTGCTGGTCAACTACACAGTTGCTTTGGTTTGCTAAATGCTGCCAGAATGTAATATGCCAGAAATGGAACAGCTTTAAAAAAGGGAATTTTTTAAGTTACAAATTTACAGTTCTAAGGTCATAAAAATCCCCAACTAAGGCATCCAGAAATAGATACCGTGACTCATTAAATGCTGATCTGGGAAAGCATGTGGTTGGTGTCTGCTGGTCTTTTGGCTTCTGGTTTCAAATAGCTTCCCTTGCAGCATTTTTTTTTTCTGCATCTCCAAACCTCTTTCTGTGGGTGAAGCAACTGCTTGCCAAGTGTCTGAGCTTCCTCCGAAATGTTTCCCTTTATAAAGGACTCCAGTAAGACCCTCCAATAAGACCTACCTTGAATAGGCAGAGTCACATCTCCATCTAATCAAAAGATCATACTCACAATGGGGTGTGTCACATCTCCATGGAAACAATCCAATCAAAGTTTCCACCCTAAACAATAGATCTGCCCCACAAGATTGAACTAGGAGAGAAAACATAGCTTTTCTGGAGTACGTAACAATTTCAAACCAGTACATTCTA
This sequence comes from Tamandua tetradactyla, assembly GCF_023851605.1. Classification (NCBI taxonomy): domain Eukaryota; kingdom Metazoa; phylum Chordata; class Mammalia; order Pilosa; family Myrmecophagidae; genus Tamandua; species Tamandua tetradactyla. The sequence continues at coordinate 53,480,522 of NC_135350.1, read as the reverse complement.
TCCTCTGGACCCAAAACAGACATGTTCTTTCCAAATACAAAATACATTCACTCCATCACAATATTGCAAAAGTCTTAAACCATTTCAGTAACAATGCAAATACAATACCAAGTCAAAAACACTACAGAATCTCATCAAAATCCATTACAGCCATGGTTTGTCCTAAGACAACATTCTCTTCTGACTGTGGTATTGTGAAACACAGAAGAAGTTATTTGCTTCTAATGTGCAAAGGAGGAACAGTCATAGAATACATGTTCCCATTTTCATAGGGAGAAATCGAAAGGAAAACAGGGGTCACCAGACCCAAATAATTCTGAAAACCTGCAGGGCCAACTCCATTAGATTTCAAAGTCTGAGAATCACTCATCATCAGGACTTTAGAAAGCAGCAGTCCCACCCTCTCCAAGGGCCCATGCAGTGGCCCTTCTCTCTGCAAATGCTGGGGTGATGGTTGCAACACTGGGGATCATTGAGGACCAAATTTTCTCAGTTCTACCCTTTCCAAACATCAGGATAACCCCTGAGCTCTCTGTCATCTCCAAGGCACATGTTCAACCTTTCCAAAACAATGGCACAATCACCAGGCTCTCCCCAATCCCTGGTTTATGTGCTCCACACTCTCCAAGACCTGGGGCATGAAAACTGTTCCTGAACACTGAGGTGGAAGGCCTGCCCTCTGCTTCCACGAGTATGGGTGGTTCCACTCTCCTAGCCCAAGATTTCCTGACTCCAGACCTTAGCTTCCATGATTCTGCCTCTGAAGTCATTTTTTTTTTTAGTTTGTCCCTTTTCTGTCTATATTAGTCCAGACTAACAATGGTTCCATTTATACAGATTGTTCAAAAAATCTGTTGATTTTCCATGCAGAACACAGGGATCAAAACTATCAGACAGTAGTACTTTCCACAAATCTTTTCTAGATAACTCCAATTCCAATCCTGACTTTTTTGAAATGGTTGCCTGCTTCCATGTTTGGTTAAATCTTCATGTGGGGCCCTATTCTCTGGGGTCTCACTTTCTGGAAGCCCAGAATTTTCCAGACCATTAATTTTCTGGTTTCTTTGTACCTAAGAGTTCAGTTCTCAACCTATCTCTTTCCTATTGCATTTTATTATGTAGGCTTCACCAAAGAGCCAGACTGCCTTCTCCACATTTAGTTTAGAAATCTCTTCAACTAAATATCCAAGTTCATCACTCTCAAATTCTGCCTTCCAACCACAAAGATTGCCTTCCTTCCATTTTGCAATGACACATTCATCATTTCTGTCTAAAGCCTCATCAGAGGTATCTTTAGAGTCCACATTTCTACAGTATCTTCAAAGCATTCTAGGCCTTCTCTCTCAAGATCCTCACAATTCTTCCAAAATCTTCCCCTTATCCACTTAAAAAGGCCATTCTTACATGTTTGGTATTTACAAACCACCGCACTCCACTTCTCTGGTACCAAAATCTGTTTTGGTTTGCTAAATGCTGCTGGAATGTAAGGTACTAGAAATGGAATGGCTTTTAAAAAGGGAATTTACTAAGTTACAAGTTTGCAGTTCTAAGGCAATAAAAATGTCCAACTAAGGCATCCAGAGAAAGATACCTTACTCAAGAAAGGCCTATCTGGGAAGGCATGTGGTTGGCATCTGCTGGTCCTTTGGCTTCTGATTTTAAACAGCTTCTCCAGGGATGTTTTCTTTCTACATCTCCAAACATCTCTGTGTCAGCTCTGAAGCAACTGCTCCCCAAGCATCGGAGCTTCCTCCAAAATATGTCCCCTTTTAAAGGACTCCTGTACACTAATCCAGGCCCATCTTGAATGGGTGTGGTCACATCTCCATCTAATCAAAAGGTCATACCAACAACTAGGTGTTTCATATCTTCATGGAAACAATCTAATTAAAGTTTCTATCCTAAACAATAGATCTGCCCCACAGGATTGGACTAGGAAAAAAAAACATGGCTTTTCTGGGGTACGTAACAATTTCAAACCAAAACAGGAGTAAATCTTTTCTCTTCTCAAAATCATGGTGTCACTGCGTTGACTTCTGTGTGCACCAGCCAACAAGCCCGCTTTGGGTGGCAACAATGATGACAACAGCATATGATAGGAAAATACACGTTCGTAAGCAGAAAACATTGATCTGAATGGGACATTATCAAAATCAGAGGTTAAAAGAATAAATAGGCTCTCAGTTCTGATATCAGTCCCATGAGGAAGGTTACACAGGAAGCACAGATGTCCTTCATCAGGATGGTTAGACCCGTACCAGAAGCGATAACTGAGTTCAGTGGGAAAGAGTTTCAAGTTTGACTAGTAGCATTTACTCTGATCAAGCGAATGTGTGGTAATGGCATGTACACCACAAACTTGCCATAAAGTCTAGATATTAGAGAAGGATATATCCCAAATCCTTACCCGTATATTCAGAAGGAACAGGAATTGGCTCTTTTTTGTTTACTCATGGATCCCCATACTGTTGATCTATAACTATTTGTCAAGAAATCACTTGTACAAATTTTAAAATCCAACCACAACCCTGTGTTTTACCATAACTCCCATGGAATACTCAAGAATCAGAACAACATTGCTGAACCAGAGGCCAAAATTGGGTAACCTGCCATACTAACTTACTAGCTAAGAAATTTGTTCCCATAAAGAAGCCTCATATGATTAAAATTTCCAATGACAGATTCTTACATGTCATTGACTTCTAGAGTTGCATGTGAATATTGGGTGAATGGGAACTATGGATGATAAATCCCAAACTTTCACTCTGAGGTATCCCATCAGCCAAAGACTGAATGTGGTCCTTCTAGAAGCTTTACAAAAAAAGCCACTGCATGGTTCAAAAATGTCCTAGAATCTTCATCTTAAAAATTCATGTAAATTTTGCATTCTATGCCACAATATAATCATGTTTATTTTAATACTCATGTTTTAAATTACCAGTCAAATTACTTTAAAAAAAACTTTCAGAAAATTGATAGTCTCAAAAGATGCAAGTGTTTATCCTGTGGATTGCCCCACACTTGTCAAACCTGCAAGTCCTATGAAGGTGCACGTTATTACAATTAAGAACAGTAAGTATAAAGCAGGCCTAAATGTAACTTGGTCAGTTAGTAGGTTGAATTGTGTCCTCCTGAAATACATGCCCTGGACTTAAACCCCAGTCCCTGTGAATGTGGCTATTTGGAAATATGGACTTGACAGGTATAATCGGGTCTTGGGGTGAGATTATCCTGTAATCCGGGTCCTTATAAGAGAAAGGAAAGGGAGATTTGAGACACAAATACAGAGATACAATGGAGAAGGCTGTGTGAAGATGGTGGCAGAGATTGGTGTTTTGCTGCCATAAGCCATGAAGGTCAAAAGCCACCAGATGTTGGAAGAGGCAAAAATGAGTTCTCTCCTAGAGGCTTCCAAGGGAGCTTGACCATGTCAAAACCTTGATTCAGGACATCTGACCTCCAGAACTGTGACAAAATGAAGTTCTGTTGTCTTAAGCCACCAAGTTTATGATTATTTGTTGGAGCAGCTCTAGGAAACGCAACAGTCAGAAATTGCAAGAGTTCTGCAAATTGAAAGGAAAGGTCAATAGACAATAGATCAAAGCTGCATGAAGAATAAAGACTCCTGGTGAGCATAACAACAAAGGCAACTATGAATGCCAGGCATTGGATCCTATAGGGTAACCATTAGTTTTGGACTAATAATGTATAAACATGTGATTTGTGACAAGAACTACTTAAGGTGGGGGAATGGAAAGGTATGGAAACATAGTTTGTGTGTACATTTGAAGTTAAGTTAGTATCAAGACAGATGAGATTATTATAGATTTAGCATGTTAAATTAAGCCCCATGGTACAGAGAAAATATTGGAGAATATACAAGCTCACAGAGACAAAAATTAGAATACAGTTTGCCAAGGGTGAGGGCAGGGGAAATGGGGAGTTAATACATAATGGATTAGGGTTTTTGTTTGGGGAGATGGGAAAATTTAGCAATGAAAAATGGTGGGGGTACCACACTGTGGTGAATGTTCTTGACAAATTAGTGTTAATCTAATTTAATAGTATGCCTAGGAATGGTTGAGTTTGGAAAGTTAATGTTGTATCTATGTTCCCACAATTTAAAAAAAGGGAAGAAAGAGCAACTAAAGAGACAATGATAATTAAATGCAATACATGATCCTGTATGGGATCTAGCAAGGCAATAAAAAAGGCTCAAATGGACATTGTTGGGACAGATGAGAAAATTGGAATATAGACTCTAAGCTTTATATTAATGTTAAATTTCTTGAACTTGATAACTGTACTTAAGGCAGTTGTATAAATGAATATTTTTGTTCTTAGGAAATGTACATGGTAGGATTAGTGTTCTAGATAATATACACAGGGTGGGCCACGGTGGCTCAGTGGCAGATTTCTTGCCTGCCATGCCAGAGACCTAGGTTCGATTCTTGGTGCCTACCCATGCAAAAAAAAAAAAAATCAACCTACACTCAAGTGTTCAGAAAATGGATAGATAGAGAGAAAAAGAGAGATATGCAAATGTGGCAAAATGTTAAAATTGGTGGATCTGGGTGTCTCTGGTATAGGGGCATGTTGGAGTTCTCTGTATGGGGTTTGTATTAATTTTGCAACTGTTGTGTAAGTGTGAAAGTATTTCAAAATAAAAAGTTAAAGAAAATGCCGTTTGTAGACAGGAGTCTTAAAACAATTGATTCTATGGGAAAGAGGGAGTTGGTTGCAGTTTTGTTTTTTTTTTTAAGGAGTTTTAGTTAGCAGAAAGATTTAAGATGTAATTTCCACATTCCGTTCCAGCTCTAATATTGTATGAGGCTATGATTACATTTTCACTGAAGGGTCTCAATTGTAGCCACAAGCAATCAAGAGTCCAAAAACTGTTTTCTTAAGAAAGCAGTAATGCCTAAAAACAATTTAAAAGCAGAGAAGAAAGACTCTATTATGTGTGGGGAGGGTGAAAATGAGGCAGGACTACAGACAAGGAGAAAGCACACAAACTATCATAGCTCTCTTTTTCCAAAAGGAAATAAATCATTTAACTTGATAATATAAATGCCTCCTATTCAGTACCATGGATTAGAACAGAATAGATAGAACACCATTGTATATAGTTAGGATTTTTAAAAGGGACAAAAGCATATATACAATATATATCAATAACATATTTTTTTACTGCATAAATATAAAATACCCCATTTATATAAATTTACAAAAGGGGATAGATATTGAGGATGTTTGGCTTAAAGAACAAGGCATTGGAAAGATATTACAGTCAAGAGTATCACTGAGGTTTGATATTTTCCGGATTCTTGGGATTCTAGGAGGAAAAAGTGTAACAGTGTTTAATGTATTGGCATTGTCCTGATGTGCTAGCATCCTAAGAAAACCAGCATCACTGGATGCTCCATTCCCTATTGCTGCCCCTCTTCTCCCCACACACCCTCTTCTCTTTTCCTTCCTTCCAAGTCTGAATGAGGGAGATCTGATGAAGAAATTCCGACTGCCAGACTCCTCTCCGAGACGAAGCAGCCCTTTGCTGCGATCACTCAGAAGGCTGGCTGGAGGCCCAGAAGGGATTGCTGTGTTTGTCAGCTCAGAGCAGTCAGAGAGAAGGAAACATACACCAATCTAATTTATGTTTCAGAGGGAGGTAAGTTCCTGAGGACTCCCTTCCATAGGCAGCACTCCTAAGTCTGGTGCACGTGGATTTCAACAGAATCTGCTAGAAAGTGAATGCAAAAAGTTGTGCATGTGTCAAGGAAGATCCAGGGTTTTCATCAGACTCTCAAAGTGGTACATGACTCCAGAAGAGGTTAAAACAGTGTCACGGAGCGTGTGAAGCAATCCTGTTGCCACACCATGTTCTTAGACTCCATGTGACAGGTGATGTCCACAAAGCATTCCCTGCTGAGTCTCCCCAGGTACATCACTAGGTTGAAGTGCTGACTCTATACTTGACATTACTGAGGTTTATGGAGTGAGTCCATGAAATAAGAAGTGCTGAACTATCCAACTCTAACTTCTCTACCACTTAACCCTATTTCTTCATCTATCAGAATGAAGACAGGAATCTGTCTTAATTTATTTTATGCTGCCAAAGGAAATTTTAAAAAAGAGTATATGATCATGACTTGTACAAATGCAAAAGAATGAGTGTCAAATAATTCATTTAACTCTCTGATTAATGAAAACTGATAAGATGCTGCAAAGTACCACACATTTATATGCAGGTAAGGAATGCTGAAATTAATTTACAAATGAATGCAGAATTGGTCAATATCCACAAGACAGTAATCAATTGCATGCCAGCAGGTACAATTTACCTTTCTATGCACAGGATTTAATTACATTGCTCTCATTTTTCTACAAATTAATTTCTATCTCTAGGAAGTTGTAAAATAATCAGAGACAAACTGGGCAATAACGGGATGGAGGAACTAGACCAAACACCCAGTACATTTCAGTCTTTCACCATTTTTCCTTATAGTGCCTTTATTCTTAGGATTTTTTCATTGAAGCAGCTACGTGGCCACCAATTTGGTGTGATTGGGGGGGGCATTGAGAAGACCTTTTGTCATCTAAATCATATCTAAATGCTTGCAAGTTATCTGAATAAAGCAATATGTGCTTTATTCTTTGAGCTGTCCTTGATTTATGCCATCCCGAGCCCCCACAAAGAGCAATCTTTATAAGGTGTCATAAGGTTCACAACGCTCTTTCATGTATGTTAACATATCTGATTTTCATATATTTTATAATGATGAGTCCAAGCTTGGAGAACTGCCCAAACTGACACAGGTCAAATGATTGATACATTGTGGTCTTGCACCCAGGTCTCCTCATTTCAGAAGCTGTCCACTTTTGTCTTGCTGACATGCCTTGAAATGCCAAAAGCAGACAAGGGGCACAAAAAGAGGAGTCACACTTACAAGGACCCTGGACACAATCGTCAAAAGTGGGGAGTTCATTCAACATTCATTCCTCACACATTTATTGAGCACCTACTGTGTTCACCTATTGTGAACAAGACAGGTAGAGTCCCTGTCTCAGGATCTTAACTTCTAGTAGGGATAACATACATCAAACACCTAAATACACTATGAATTATTTCTTAGGATTGTTAGAAGTGCTTCAAAAGATAGCAGGGAATGGCATGAGCTTATCCAGAGTGATCTGACTTTAGGTGAGGGTGGGGAAGGAGGGCCAGAGAAGTGACATGTAAGCTGCATGCTCAGGGATCACTAACAATTACATGTGTGTATGTGGTAGCAGGGATGGGACCACTTTAGGCAAGGAGTGGAAGGAAAAAATATTTCAGGCAAACGGAATGTCTTCCTTTTCTATGTCCCTTGGTACCCATGGACTCTCCTCTCTGAATCTTAGAACAAAAACTTCAACCTAAATGTTTAGGAGAACGTGTTGCAGGGACTTTCTTGAGCAGGCGGTACTTCTCCTTATCCAGTCTGGAGCACCTCTCTCCCTCCTTATAAAGAAGTGGAGGGGTGGATGGGAGAGAGGAATGGGGAGTTATTGCTTAATGGTTACAGAGGTTCTGTTTCAGGAGATGGAAAAAGTTTTGGAAATGTTATGGTGATGATTGCATAATATTGTGAATGTAATTAATGATACCAAACTATACACTTTAAAAGCATGATGAAACTTTCATTCATATAAATAAATGTGTTTGTATATATGCACAAATGATGTCCTTATCCGTTTCCTTTATTTATACATCTGACAGGCATTTATTTAGCACCGACTGTGCACCCTGGAAATAGTAGAGCACAGTAGTTCAGAGAACAGGCTGAGGACTCAGATGGTCTGTGTTTGAAATCCTGACTTTTACACTTGTTAGCTGTATTACTTGGGACAAGTCTTTTAACCTCTTTGTGCCTCACTTTCTTGATAACATTGAAACTATTTCATAACGTGATTATAAAATTTTGATGAGGTCGTGCTATAGGACACTTAAGATAGTGCCTGGAGCACAGTCAGCCCTCAATCTGGTACTAGAATCAAGCTCTGAGCTGGGCACCACACTGATACAGAGATAAATAGAACAAAGCAGATTGGCTGTCAAGGAATGGATAGTCTATTTAAGAGATTAAGTAAAAGGAGTAGAATTCTGCCTCTACAAGTTACCACTTTATTCCTACTCACAGTGGTTACCAGTTAAATATTTGCTAAGAGAATGCACGAACTAGACAGAACTTGGGGTAAGTTTGACCTGAACAGCATCTTACACAGCTGTCTAGGTCAGAGGACAGAACTTTCAAAAGCAAAACAAACAAACAAAAGAAAATTAATGCATAAATAATTAATGATTTTATGGGTCCTAGAAAATCAGGTTCCAGTTAAGCATTTGACACCACCATGATCTTGACTGCTTCTTCTTCTTTTCTTTCTTGTTAATTTTTATACTTATGTAACTCAAAATTTCCCTTTTAAACCACTTTCATGTGTACAATTCAGTAATATTTATTGCATTCACAGTATTCTGCTACCATCACCACAATCCAATAACAAAACTTTTCATCACCCCAAACAGAAACTCTGTACCTATTAAACAATAGCACCACATTTCCTTTCCCACTTCTTCTGGCCCCTGGAAGCTTGTAATCTACCTTCTGTTTCTATGAATTTGCTTATTCGAGCTATTTCATATAAATGGAATCAGGAAATATTTGTCCTTTTGCATCTGGCTTCTTTTATTCAACATGCTGTCTCCAAGATTCATCTGTGTTGTAGCATGTATCAGAATTTTATTCTTTTTTATGATTAATAATCCATTTTATATATATGCCACATTTTGTTTATCCATTGATCTGATGATGGACAGCTGTGTTGTTTCCATCTATTGGCTATTGTGAATAATGCTTTATAAAAATTGATACAAATATGTGTCTGAGTTTTTGCTTTCAATTCTTTCATGAACATACCTAGAAATGAATTTCCAGGTCATATGATAATTCTTAATATAACTTTCTGAGGAAAGTTATATTAAGCCAAACTGAGCCAAACTGTTTCCCATAGTGGCGGCCTCAGTTTACATCCCCACCAGCAATGCCTGAGGGTTCCTATTTTCCCTCATCTTTACCACCACTTGTTATTTTCCTTTTTTTTTTAAATAAAATCCATCCTGGTGTGAAGTGGTATCTCATCATGTGAAGTGGTGTCTCATCATTGTTGTGATTTGAATTTCCCTATGGCTAATGATGTTGCGCATCTCTCCATGTATATCTTCTCTCTGAAAAGCATCTATTCGAGTCCTTTCCTGGCTGCCCTGTGATTTGGCATCATTCCACTCACATCATGGGCATTCAGTACTCCACCCCAGGAAGCCATTGAGCATTTTCCAAGAATCCTGACTCACTTCATGGTCGCTCTGCAGACCCAGCATGGCTGATGGGTGATTCAGCATCCTCCTCCATGGGAGTCACCTATAGACTCCCTTGTGCCCTGAAAGTCAGTGATCCTGGTACCAGGAGGTAAAAGAAAACAGCAGCAGCATCCCAATTGGGCTCGTCCTTCTCCTGGGCTGCTTTCCTGTGAAAGGAGACACAGCAGCTCACATCTTTGGAAGCAGGAACCACCCGAATGTGACAAGTCCCTAGTGTAACTATGTCTTGACTATCTCCTGCCTTCAATCCTTTATTGAGAGTGTTCTATGGTCCAGGTCTCATGTACAATACTTTACACACATTATTTCATTTATTCCTCCAAATAAATCCATCAGGTGAGTATTTTTGTGCCAGTCTTATAGATGAGGAAGTTTATGTTTAGGAAGGTTAATGACTTTCCCAAGATCACATTAGGGATGGTTTTCAGTGTCTGTCTGTCTCAAGCTGACTCTTTCAGGGCAGCCTATATTATTGGGCCCCTTTCTTCATTTATTTGTTTTGTACAAGTCTGTTTATTGAAAGGATCTGACAGTAGTAATAAGGCTTTCAACAGCGTTTTTCAGGATATTAACAATATGAAACATAAAGAATTTACATAAAAAATGAAAAGTGTTGTAGATCATTCCAATGTCATGCTGCTTTATGCCTTGTTTAACACTTTTTTTTCGGTCAAAATGAGTGACTGACTGAATTCGTGCTCTTTTGGTTCCAAACCATGGAGGCCAACCCCAGCTCTGTCTCTTGGATCCTCTGAGGCCCACAAATGCTGCAGTGCCCGGATAAGGTGCCGGGGATGTGTGTGCGGTGGGGTGGGAGGGGGTGGGGAGGTGATGTTGAGGGATGCCCCCCACCCCACGTCTTAGGAACCCTCAGAAATCCCAGCTGACTGGCTTCAGCAAAGTGGGTAAAGGGCAGCCACACCCCTGGGGAGTCAGGGAAAGGGCAGGAACCGTTTCTTTTTAACTTGGCCCTTTGGGGTTGAACAACTTAATGGGCATGTGTAAATATTTTATCATTTAAACGGTGCTATTCACAAACCTAGAGCTGTGTCTCTCAGGTAGATCCTAGTACAACTGAACTTTAAATTGTTTGGTACTTTCCCAGGAATTGTCCACCATTTTGGAAAAGCACATTGCAAATGGCCACGTTTCCTGTCTCAGATGTTTATGGCCCTTGTAGTCATGGTGATCTGCTTGGCAGTGCAAGCACTGAGCAAACAGTGCATCTTCTAGCAGAGTCAAGCCTGAACATCTACATATGACGAATGGATTGTTTTATGATAAATTATTTTTAGTTCCCCTGTATTTAGTACAGTGGAAGCATTATATTAGTTTTCTTGAAGTTAGGTGTATAGATAAATGCCTTTCATTACTAGGAGACATTGCACAATATTTGTACTTTAAAGGGGGTGTTGGATTTGCCAGTTCCCTAAAAAGTTAAGCATAGAATTATCATACGACCCAGCAATTCCACCATTAGGTATATACCCAAAAGATTTAAAATAAGATCTTGAACAGGTACTTGTACTAAAATATTCATATAGCATTATTCACAACAGTTTAAAAGTGGAGACAACTCAAGTGTCCAGTTAATAGATGAGTAGATACACAAAATGTAGCATAAACATACAATGGAATATAATTCAGTCACAAAAAGGAATGAAAAATGCTGCAACATAGTTGAACTTTGATGACACTGTGGTGCATGAAATAATCCAAATACAAAAGGACGAGGATTGTACCATTCCACTTATGTGTAAACTAATTCAGAGAAATTTGGTAGATTATCAGTTACAGGAGCTGGGGGGAGGGAAACTGGGGGTTATTGCTTAATAGATACAAAGTTTCTGTTTCCAGTGATGAGAAAGCTTTGGCAATGCTTGGTGGGGATGTCATGGTCAGGTTCATGTGTCAATTTGTCCAGGTGGTTTGTCTGGTTGGGCAAGTGCTGGCCTGTCTGTTGCTATGAGGACATTTCATAGAATTAAATCATGATCAAGTCAGCTGCTTTCACAGCTGATTGCATTTGTAATCAGCCAAGGGGAGTGTCTTAAGCAATGAGTGATGCTTAGTCTAATCACTGGAAGGCTTTTAAGGAGGATTCAGAAGAGACAGTCTCTCTTCCTACTTCTGCTGGTGAGCCTCTCCTGTAGAGTTCATGCAGACCCTTCATCAAAGTCATTAGCTTCACAGCCTGCCCTACAGATTTTGGACTCTATGTTCCCATGGTTACGTGAGACACTTTTATAAATTTTATATCTACAGATAATTCCTGCTGATTCTGTTTCTCTAGAGCACCCTAGCTAATACAGCTTGGTACCAGAATCTTATAAATGGGTTTTTAAGAAACAGAATCTTAAAAATGGTTTTTTACAATTGATTTTCTACTCTGACTGGACTTAGAGGCACTAAGGACTCTGATTCCTGTAATCAGAATGATACTGCCAATCCATGGGGTGAGATGGCAAAAGAAATAGTCAAAATACCACCATTGGATTCTTCTAATGCTTTGCTTGTATGAAGCCAGGCTCTGGGTGATAATGTTTTTTGACACCTTTACAGAGTTTTATGGGAATAGGAGGTGTAGAGATGTTGGCTGGCTGTTAGACACACCGGATACGTTAAGGAGTAAAAGCAATGGTCTTAAGACTTATGAGAAGCTTACACCCTATCTGACAGATGTAAACCTTTCTATGAGTGTCCTGAAGGAAAATCTTATTTCCTGTAGCCATATACTTGAGATCTCCAAAAATCAAACTCAGAATCTTATTGTTAAAGTAGCAACTCTACAACATAAACTGAAATTTCAATCTTGTGTGGTAAGCCGTTAAAGTGAGGGCATTGATTGGAAAAGAGTGGAACCCTGAAAAATAGGATGGTGACATATGGATTGATAATGATGTTGGTGGAGAGGTTAAAACCCTAGGTCATGCTGAGACTTCTCTAGATAACCCTGTAATAGTCTGCTCTGAGGACATAGTTGCCCCACCACCTGCCTGCCCTGAGGAGTTGGCCACCTGACCTCCACCTGAAGGGATTAGCCCTAGAGTGATTAATCCTGTTTCACCAGATGAAACTGCAAATGAATGCCCTGAAGCAAATGGCTTGGAAGATATTTCTAATTTTTTTCATGACCCACCCCCACCATCCCTCATTTCTTCCAGACCTGTAACTAGACTCAAGTCCCAACAGGCCCCAAAAGATGAGAAACAAAGTATCACCCATGAGGAGGTACCTTATATTCCAAAAGAGCTGTGTGAGTTTTCCAATTTACATAGACAGAAATCAGGGTAATATGTGTAGCAATGGATTTTAAGAATGTGGGATAATGGTGGGAGAAATATAAACCGCATCAGGCTGAAATTATTGATATGGACCACTAAGCAGAGACTCTGCATTCAATGTTATAGCTCAAGGGGTTAGAAAAGGCATTAAGAGTGTGTTTGTATGGTTGGCTGAAATATGGATCAAAAGGTGGGTGACATTGCCTGGGTTGATATGCCAGAACTGCCCTGGTATAATGTAGATGAGGGGATCCAGAGGCTTAGAGAGATTGGAATGTTACAATGGATTTATCATGGAATGCCTGCTCTTACACCCCAGGAATGTCCAGAGGATGCACCTTTTACCAGAACTGTGAAAAATAAATTTGTGAGACCATCATCCCTGAAGAGCTCTGTATTTGCACTGCTCTGTAGGTCACATATTACTGTGGGAACAGCTATCACTGAGCTGGAATCCTTAAACACAATGGGGATGACTGGATCCTGAGTTGGCAGAAGCTGGTGGCAGCACTTAATTGCCACAGGTAAGGTAGACATGGCTATCATAATAGACAGCAGACTCAAATCAGGAATCAAAATAATCGGACTCACAGAGACTTGTGGTGTTGGCTAGGAGATCATGAGGTAGCTAGAAGTACAATAGATGGGCAATCTACTAAATTCTTGTTTGAGCTGCATGAAAGAGTTCTATGTCAAATAACCAGGAGTCTAACTTGAATTACAAAAGCAGAGAGTCATGGTCCTCTAATCAATTTCCAGACTTGAGACAGTTTACAGACCCAGAGATCCTTGAATGAGGGGGAGGCCAGGTCCCTTTAGGGGAGGACCCTGTTACACTGCCACAAATTTATACTGTTAATCTTCCTCCAAGCCTTCCCCAAGGAGACCAGCAGACTTTTACCAGGGTAACTGTGCACTGGGGAAAAGGAAATGATCAGATATTTTGGAGATTATTAGACACTGGTTCAGAAGTGACATTAATTCTAGGGGACCCAAAATGCAACTCTGGTCCACCAGTCAGAGAAGGGGCTCATGGAGGTCAGGTGATTGATGGAGTTTTAGTTTAGTTCTGTCTCACAATGGGTCCAGTGGGCCCCTGAACCCATTCTGTAGTTATTTCCCAAGTTCCAGTATGCATAATTGGAATAGACATTCTGAACAACTGGCAAAATCCCCACATTGGCTCTCTAACTCATGCAGTGAGGGCTATTATGGTAGGAAAGGCTAAGTGGAAGCCACTAGAACTGCCCCTACCAAGCAAAATAGTAAATCAGAAGCAATATCGAATTCCTGGAGGTATTGCAGAGATTACTGTCACTCTTAAAGACTTGAAGGATGCATGGGTGGTGATTCCCACCACATCCCCATTCAACTCTCCTATTTGGCCTGTGCAGAAAACAGATGGGTCTCGAAGGATGACAGTGGATTATCGTAAGCTCAACCAGGTAGTAACTCCAATTGCAGCTGCTGTTCCGGATGTGGTATCATTGCCTGAGCAAATCAATACATCCCCTGATACCTGGTATGTAGCTATTGATCTGGCAAATGCTTTTTTCTCAATAGCTATTAGTAAGGACCACCAGAGGCAGTTTGCTTTCAGCTGGCAAGGTCAAATTTCATAATCTTGTCCACAGGGACCTTGATCGTTTCTCCCTCCCACAAGACATCATACTGGTCCATTATATTGATGATATCATGTTAACGGAACCTAATGAGCAAAAAGCAGCAACTACTCTAGACTTATTGGTAAGGCATTTACATGTCAGAAGATGGGAGATAAATCCAACAAAATTACAGGGACCTTCCACTTCAGTGAAATTTCTAGATGTCCAGTGGTGTGGGACATGTCGAGTTATCCCTTCTATGGTGAAGGATAAGTTGCTGCATCTGGCTCCTCCTACGACCAAAAAAGAGACACAATACCTAGTTGGTCTCTTTGGATTTTGGTGACAACATATTCCTCATTTGGGTGTGCTATTCCAGCCCATTTATTGAGTGACCAGAAAAGCTACTAATTTTGAGTGGGGGCCTGAACAAAAGAAGGCTCTACGACAGGTCCAGGCCACTGTACAAGCTGCTCTGCCACTTGGACCATATAATCCATCAGATCCAATGGTGCTGAAAGTGTCAGTGGCAAATAGAGATGCTGTCTGGAGCCTTTGGCAGGCCCCTATAGGAGAATCACAACGCAGACCCTTAGGATTTTGGAGCAAAGCCTTATTATCTGCTGCAGATAACTATTCTACTTTTGAGAAACAGCTTTTGGCCTGCTACTGGGCCTTAGTAGAGACTGAACGCTTAACCATGGGCTACCAAGTTACCATGAGACCTGAGTTGCCTATCATGAGCTGGGTGCTGTCTGACCCACCAAGCCATAAAGTTGGGTGTGCACAGCAGCACTCCATCATAAAATAGAAACGGTATATATGAGATAGGGCCAAAGCAGATCTTGAAGACACAAGTAATTTACATGAGAAAGTGGTCCAAATGCCCATAGTCTCCACACCTGCCACATTACCTTCTCTTTCCCAGACCAGAGCTATGGCCTCTTGGGGAGTTCCTTACAGTGAATTGACTGAGGAAGAGAAAACTCGGACCTGGTTTACAGATGGCTCTGCACAATATGCAAGTACCACCCAAAAGTGGACAGCTGCAGCACTACAACCCTTTTCTGGGATGTCTCTGGACAGTGGTGAGGGGAAATCCTCCCCGTGGGCAAAAATTCTAGCTGTGCACCGTGTCATACATTTTTCTTGGAAGGATAACTGGCCAGAGGTGCGTTTGTACACTGACTCATGGGCTATTGCTAATGGTTTAGCTACATGGTCATGGACTTGGAAAGACCATAATTGGAAAATTGGTGACAAAGAGGTCTGGGGAAGAGGAATGTGAATAGACCTTTCTGAGTGGGCTAAAAACATGAAGATATTTGTCCCATGTGAATGCACACCAGAGGGTGACTTCAGCAGAGGAAGGTTTTAATAATCAAGTGGATAAGATGACCCATTCCATGGATACCAGTCTGCCTCTTTCCCCAGCACTTCTGTCATTTCCCAATGGTCTCTTGAACAAAGTGGCCATGGTGGTAGGGGTGGAGGTTATGCATGGACTCAGCAACACAGACTTCCACTTACCAAGCTGACCTAGCTACATCCACTGCTGATTGCCCAATCTGCTAGCAGCAGAGACCAACACTCAACCTCTGACATGGCACCATTCCATGAAGTGACTAGCCAGCTACATGGTGGCAGGTTGAGTACATTAGATCACTCCCTTCATGGAAGGGGCAGCAATTTGTTCTAACTGGAATAGACACATACTCTCGATATGAGTTTGCTCTCCCTGCACGCAATACTTCTGCCAAAACTACCATTCATGAACGTACAGAATGTCTTATTCATCATCTTGGTATTCCACACAGCATTGCTTCTGGTCAAGGAACACACTTCACAGCAAATGAAGTGTGGGAATAGGCACATGTTCATGGAATTCTCTGGGCTTACCATGTTCTACGTTATCCAGAAGTAGCTGGATTGATAAAACAGTGGAATGTCCTTTTGAAAACTCAATTACAGTGCCAACTAGGTGGCAATACTTTGCAGGGTTGAGGTAATGTTCTCCAGGAACCTCTCTATGTTCCGAATCAGCATCCACTGTATAGTGCTGCTTCTCCCATAGCCAGGATCCATGAGTCCAGGAACCAAGGGGTGGAAATGGGAGTGGCACCAGTCACTATTTTTTTATTGCTACCCCAGCAATCCACTAGGAAAATTTTTGTTTCCTGTCCACACAACCTTGAGCTCTGCTGGTCTACATGTTTTAGTTCCAGAAAGAAGAGTGCTTCCACCAGGAGAAACAATGATT
Source organism: Tamandua tetradactyla (assembly GCF_023851605.1). Taxonomy (NCBI): domain Eukaryota; kingdom Metazoa; phylum Chordata; class Mammalia; order Pilosa; family Myrmecophagidae; genus Tamandua; species Tamandua tetradactyla. The sequence continues at coordinate 53,463,956 of NC_135350.1, read as the reverse complement.
CCATTGAACTGGAATCTAAGGCTGCCACCTGGTCACTTTGGGGTATTCATGCCCCTGGATCAACAAGCCAAGAAAGGGATTACTTTACTGTCTGGGGTGATTGACCTTGTATTAGGGGAAAATAGGATTGCAACTACACAATGGAGGTAAAGAAGAGTTTTCCTGGAATATTCATGATCCCTTAGGGCAACTTTTAGTGCTACCATGCCCTGTGATTAAAACCAATGGAAAAATTGCAACAACCCAATCCAGGCAAGATTACCAATGGCTTTGAAACTTCAGGAATGAAGGTTTGGATACCCCACTAGGCAAAGAACCATGGCTAGCTGAAGTGCTGAGTGTAAAGTGAACATGGAATGGGTAGTGGAAGAAGGTAGTGGTCAATATGAACTATGACCACATGATCAGTTACAGAAATGAGGACTGCAATGCTGTTTTGTTCATGTTAAAAATGTTAGATATTAAGTTTAAGAATATTACCCAAGGATTTGCACCCTATTCTGGGGAGATTTAATGCATTTCCAGTTATACATGGGACTGTTGAGTATTGTTAGGTGAGGAAACAAATGCATCTTTTATTGTTTTCTATTTAGAGCTTAAGTATAGTTAAAGGTGATGTGTATAGCTGCCAAGTTGACAAGGAGTGGACTGTCATGGTCAGGTTCATGTGTCCACTTGGCCATGTCATTTGTCTGGTTAAGCAAGTGCTGGCCTGTCTGTTGCTATGAGGACATTTCATAGAATTAAATCATGATCACATCAGCTGCATCAACAACTGATTGTGTTTGTAATCAACCAAGTGGAGTATCTTCTGCAATGAGTGATGGTTAATCTAATCACTGGAAGGTTTTTAGAAGGATTCAGAAGAGACTGTCTCTTCCTGCTTTAGCTGGTGAGCTTCTCCTGTGGAGTTCATCCAGACCCTTCATTGGAGTCATTAGCTTCACGGCCTGCCCTACGGATTTTGGACTCTACATTTCCACAGTTATGTGAGACACTTTTATAAATTTTATATCTATGGGTATTTCCTGCTGATTCTGTTTCTCTAGAGAACCCTAACCAACACAGGGGACACTCACACAACATTGTGAATGAAATTAACACCACTGAATTATACACTTAAAAATGGTTACAGTAACAAATTATATGTTATATATATTTTACCACAAGTTTTTTAAAAAGGGGGATGTATTGGGTCTGATAGGGGTGAGTACCAAAGGCCTGGAAGAGAAAGAGGGGAAGCTAAGTAGAATCTGGGTGCCTGAAAGGGACATCAGTTTGAGAGCTGTATACTTTTCTCTAACTGTGCTGATAAAGTTTTCCAGTTCTGTACATTTGACTTTGTGAAATTGGTATGTTGGAATGAATATAATGGACAGCCACATGGGCAGCCACAGGTTCTTTCCTGTGCTAACATGCTAAAGTTGAAACAGAATCCAGTGTCTCATGCAGCCACAAAAGGCAAATCCACTACACAAAGGCTTTAGTGAGAAGTGTGTATTTTACTGAAGATTTCTGAGAAAAGAACAAGAGAGTTTATATTAAATGCTACCTAGCAAAAAAAAAAGTCCTGTCTGACTTCCTGTGCCTACAGACAGGTCTTTCTCCAAGACCTCTCCATTCCTCTGGCCTCCCTACTTTGGAGATTGAAGCAGAACCAGGACTGAGTGTCTGCCCGTCAGCTACAGCTAGTCTTGGGCAGCCACAGTAAGGAGGGAGGAGGGACTCTTTGGCTACTGAATAAATAGATGTCAAAAATTCTTAACAATTTTCCTCTTAGAAGTGAGAAAATGAAAGAAGCTGGAAAAGGCTGCAGTGGAGAGTGGCAGGAAACACCCAACAGGCCCAGGTATGGCAGAGGGAGCCTGATGCTCCGCCTGGGAGGTTGAATGTGACTTGGACACACCTTAGCACCTGGGCTGGTTCGGGTAATTTGGTGTCAGTTCCTGAGGTTGCTAGTAAATGATGGCTTATGCAGGGGTAGGGTGAGAGCTCAGTCTGGGTCCAAGTACAGAGATAAGCTTCCACCTGAAATGATTTTTTAAACATTTTTTTTAATTGTGAAATATAACATATATATATATATATATATATATATATATATATATAGCAAAAAATTTCAAAGTACATTGTAACAAGTAGTTATAGAAAAAATTTCAGAATTTGGTATGGGTTACAGTTCCATAATTTTAGGTTTTTCCTAAAGCCTAAAGGCTAAAAGAAAGCTGGAGACTAAAAGAAATACCAATATAATGATTCTGCAGTCATACTCATTTGTTAAATCCTATCTTCTCTGTTAAAACTCCTCCTTCTCTTTTGATCTTTCTCCCAGTCTTTAGGGGCATTTGGGCTGTGCCCATTCTAACTTTTTCATTTTGGAAAGGGCTGTCAATAATATAGGATGCATTTAGTTGATATTATGGAGAGGTTGACCTGAAATTCAGGTCTTATCTGGCCTAGGAAACTTTTGGAGGTAGTATATTTCTGAGAAGTAATCATAGTGCATGGAACTTTTGTAGAATCTCAGATAGAGCATTAAGTGTTCTTTTGGGTTGACAGGAATGGTTTTGGTTAGGGTTTGGCAAACCATGGTATATTCGTTTGTTAAGCTGCCAGAGTGCAATATACCAGAAATGGAACAGCTTTTAAAAAGGGAATTTAACAAGTTACAAGTTTACAGTTCTAGTGTCAAGAAAATGCCCAAACTAAGGCACCAATAAGAGGTTACCTTCACTCAAGAAGGCTGATACAATCTGGAACACCTCTGTCAGCTGGGAAGGCACATGCTAGTCCCTCTGTTTCCTGTGAGATTTCCTCACTTGGCTTCTGAGAGTCTTCACTTAGCTACTCCATGATACAACTCTCTCTTCTGGCTTGCATAGCATCTCATGGGAAAGCATATGGCGACCTCTGCTAGGCTGTACATCTCCAAATACCTGGATCTCATGTTGGTCATGTCAGCTGTGAAGCAACTGTTCTCCAAGCATCTGCTTCTGCTCTGAGGTTTCTCCAAAATGTTTTGTCTTTTATAGGACTCTAGTAAACTAATCAAACCCTCCTAGAGTGGGTGGAATCACATCTCCATCTAATAAAAAGGCCATAGCCACAATCGGGGACACCATTTCTCCATGGAGATAATTCAATAAAAAGTTTATATCCTACAGTATTGAATCAGGATTAAAAGAAATGGCTATCCCAACAAGATTGGATCAGAATTAAAACATGGTTTTTCTGCAGTACATAACTGCTTCACACCAACAACATAGTAAATAGTATTATCTAGCTGAAGCTTGCATAAGAGTAGCCTCCAGAGTAGCCTCTGACTCTATTTGAACTCTCTCAGCCACTGATACCTTATTTTGTTATAATTCTTTTCCCCCATTTGGTCAGGAAGGCATTATTGAGCCCACAATGCCAGGGCCAGGCTTATCCCTGGGATTCACATCCCATATTGCCACGGGGGACTTTCACCCGTGGATGTCATGTCCCACATAGGGGGGAGGGCAATGATTTTATTTCAGAGTTGGGCTTAGAGAGAGGGAGGCCACATCTGAGCAACAAAAGAGGTCCTCTGGAAGTAACTCTTAAGTATAATTATAGGTAAGCTTAGTTTCTGCACTACATAAGTAAACTTTGCAAGAGCAAGCCTCAAGATCAAGGGCTTGGCCTATTGACTTGGGAATCCCTAATATTTGAAACAGTATCAGGGATTTCCCCAGTGGTAAAGCTTAATAGTTCCATATTTTCTCTCCCATCCCTCAAGAGATTTTGCCAATACAATTATCTGCTCAACATGGTTTGGGATGTATCTAGGCATTATATTAAGCAGTAAAGAATTACAAACCCTCATTCCCATTCTGGGCTCTTTCCAGAATGAATTATCTAGAAATGTTGAGTTAGATTATGTGCTACAGAAAATTTAGGTTCTGGACAAAATAAACTTTTCTTTCTTTGGTCTCATACATAGGTGACGTTCTAAAATACAATGTCCTCCTTACCTCTGTATTTTAATTTACCTTAGCCCCAACCCCATCGGCTCACTCTTATCTCTAATTGAAGCCCGATCTCTTTTTCTCAGTTTCTTTAACAGTTGCTGTAGTGGCAATGCTGACTTTCAGACCTGCAGAACTCCTACTCTCAATCTTAGATGTCACACAGGTACCCAAAGTCACAGGAAATGCCAGGTTATGCACATACAGCACAACATCTCAAAATCTAGAAATAACAATTACAGCTCTGGACTAAATGTGACTGCTATAAGAACTTACAATCTAGTCCTCAATTTTTAAGTAAGTATTTCCTAAAAGAGACCATACAATATTTGCTTTTGTTTCTGGCTTACTTTGCATCACATAATGTCCCCCAGGTTCATTCACCTCGTTGCATGCCTCGCAGCTTCATTTCTTTCTGTAGCTGCACAATATTCCATCATATATATACACCACAGTTTGCCATTCTACTTCTCAGTGTATTCTTCAGCCACCTCCATCCATTGGGCAATGTGGATAATGTCTAAAATCAACAGTACCCATCTCATATGACCCTCGTTGAGTTGCACAATCATCAACACTCTCTATTTTAGACAATTTTCAGTGTTCCCAGGAGAAAAATACCTGAGAAATTCTCCCTCACCAAATAGAAAATCCAAAGCTCCCTTAACTCTTGTCCTTCCCCCCACCCCAGCTGTTTACCCCTGGTAATGCTGTGGTACTGCTGATGTCTTCCTTTTAAACATAGACCATAGCATATAATAATAGTTTTCCCCCATGCCTCAATATTATTTTCTGTTTCTACAAGATTCATACCTTTGAAGTAGTTCATGCAAGAAATTATTTATATTTGCAGTATTGATTGGTGTGTTACATAGCTCTATACAATTACTTTCAATTATGTTCACCTTCAATATGGCAATAATACTGATAGACCCACTAATGAACTGCCTTTGCTTCTATCCATTCCCTTACATTTAAGTTCAACCTCATTAGATAACTGTTCTAGTTTGCTACCTGCTTTAATGCAACACACCAGAGATGGATTAGCTTTTAATAAAAGGGGATTTATTTTGTTAATTCTTCATAGGAGAGGGAGCTAACTTTCAACTGAGGTTCTTTCTTATGTGCAAAGGCACAGGGTGATCTCTGCTGGCCTTCTCTCCAGGCCTCTGGGTTCCAGCAACTTTCCCTGGAGTAATTTCTTTCTGCATCTCCAAAGGTCTGGGCTGAGCTGCGAGTGCTGAGATGAGGTATGTTGAGCTGCTTGGGCTGTGCTACGTTGCGCTCTCTCATTTAAGCACCAGCTAATTAAATCAAACATCATTCATTGCAGCAGGCATGCCTCCTAGCCGACTGCAGATGTAATGAGCAACAGATGAGGTTCACGTACCATTGGCTCATATCCACAGCAATAGATCTAGGTGCCTTCACCTGGCCAACTTGACAACTGAATCTAACTACCACAATAACTGTTCACATCTCCACGTATCTCTAGGTTCCCTTATATTCTATATTATGAGCCTCTGAGTTTACCTTTACCAAGGTCATTAAAGTGAAGTCATACAGTATCTATCTTTTTGTGCCTGGCTTCTTCCACTTAGCATTATTTCCTCAAATTTTATCTATATTGTCATGTGCTTCAGGACCTCATTTTGTTGTATGGCGGCACAATATTCCATCATATGTATATACCATATTTTGTTTATCCACTCTGCTGATGGGCACTTGGATTGTTTCCATCTTTTGGCAATTGGAATAATGCTGCTGTGAACCTTGGTGTGCAAATATCTGTTTGTGTCACTGCTTTCGCCTTTTCTGGATATATGATGAGTAGTGATATTGCCAGGTCATGGGCAACCTGATATTTAGTTTTCTAGGGAATCGCAAAATGTCTTCCACAGTGGCTGTACCATTATGCATTCCCACCAACAGTGCATAAGTGTTCCAATTGCTCCACATACTCTCCAACATTTATAGCTTCCTGTTGTTTAATAGCAGTCATTCTTATAGGTATGAGGTGTTATTTCATTGTGGTCTTGATCTACATTTCCCTTATAGTTAATGAAAATGAGCATCTCTTCTTGTGCTTTTTAGCCATCTGTATTTGCTGTATGGAAAAAATGCCTGTTCATATCTTTAGTCCATTTTATAATTGGGTTGTTTGAGTTTGTTCTTTCGTTATTGAGTTGTATGTTTTGTTTTGTTTTTTAATGTACAGAGGATATCCAAACTTTATGTAATATGTGGTTTCTAAATATTTTCTCCTATTGAGTTGGCTGTCTATTCACCTTTTTGACAGTCTTTTAGGCACAGAAGCATTTGATCTTGAGGAGCTCCCACTTATCTATTTTTTCTTTCAATGCCTGTGCTTCAAGTGTAAAGTTAAGGAAGCTAACTCCTATTATTAGGTCTTGAAGATGTTTCCCTATGTTTTCTTCTATGACTTTTATGGTACTGGCTCTTATATTTAGGCCTTTGATCCACTTTGAATTAATTTTTGTATAGGATGAAAGGTAAGCGTCCTTTTTCATTCTTTTGGCTATTGATATCCAGTTCTCCTATGCCCATTTATTGAAAAGACTATTCCACTGCAATTCAGTGGATTTGGGGATCTTGTTGAAGATCAGTTGACCATTGATTTGGTGGTCTATTTCCACATTGTCGATTCAATTCCATTGATCAATGCTTCTATCTTTGTAGCAGACCATGTTTTTTTTTTTTTTTTTTTAACTACTGTGGCTTTATAATAAGCTTTAAAATCAGGAAGTATTCATTGTTCTGCTTTGTTCTTCCTTTTTAGGATTTTTTTTTCTTTTTTTAGCTATTCAAGGTCTCTATCCCTTCCAAATGAATTTGAGAACTAGCTTTTCCAAGTCTTCAAAGTAGGTTGTTTGAATTTTGAATAGTTTTGTTTTGAATCTGTAGATCCATTAGGGTAGAATTGACATCTTAACTACATTTAACCTTCCTATCCATGAGCACAAAATGCTTTTTCACCTAATTATATCTTCTTTGATTTCTTTTAGCAATGTTTGTAGTTTTCTGTTATAGGTCCTTTATATCCCTGGTTACATTTATTCCTAGATACTTGATTCTTTTAATTGCTATTTTGAATGGATTTTTTTCCTTACTTGTCTCCTCATGTATAGAAACAATGCTGATTTTTACACATTAATCTTACATCCCTCCACTTTGCTGAATTTCTTTATTAGCTGAAGAAGCTTTTTCATAGATTTCTCAGGACTTTTTAAAGTATAGCATCATGTCATCTGCAAATAATGAAAGTTTTACTTTTTTCTTTCTGATTTGGGTACCTTTTATTTCTTTTTCCTGCCTGATTGCTCTATAAAGAATTTCTAGTACAATGTTGAATAATAGTTGTTACAGAGGGCATCCTTGTCTCATTCCCAAACTTAGGGGGGTGGCTTTCAGTCTCTCACATTGAGTACAAAGCAGGCTATGGATTTTCATTATATGCCCTTTATCATTATATTGGTTTGCTAGTGCTGCTGGAAAGCAATATACCAGCTATGGAATGGCTTTACAAAGGGAATTTAAAAAGTTACAAGTTTACAGTTCTAAGGCTGTAAATATGTCCACGCTAAGGCATCCATAGAAAGATACCTTGACTCAAGGAAATGCTGATCTAGCAGAGCATGTGGCTGGCATCTGCTTGTCCTTGTTCCCGATTTGTTGCTTCCAGCTTCTGGTGACAGTGGTTTCCTCTGTAAGCATCTGTGGGCCTTCATTTAGTTCCTCCATGACACAACTCTGTTCCTGGATTGTTTAGCATCTCATGAGAAGACATGTGGTGACATCTGTTGGGCTCTTCCCATGTGTACACATCTGCTCTCTCTGTTGACACTCCAAGCATCTCCAAACATTTGTATCTCTGTCAGCTCTGGAGCAACTGCACTCCAAGCATCTGCATCTCCAGCTGTCTCTGTCATTTCTCCAAAATGTTTCACCTTTTAAAGGATGTAGCAAACTAACCAGGATCCACCTTGAATGGGCAGTCACATCTCCATCTAATCAAAAGATCACACCAACAATTGGGTGTGTCACATCTCCATGGAAGTAATCCAATCAAAGTTTAAGCCCTGAACAGTAGGTCTGGCCCTACAAATTGAATCAGTATTAGAACATGGCTTCTCTTGGGTACATAATAGATTCAAACTGGCGCAATCATATTGAGGAAGTTTTCTCTACAAAACACTACTTTTTGAAGTGTTTTCATCAGAAAAGAATGCTGAATTTTGTCAAATGCTTTTTCACCATCAGTCAAGATTATCATATGATTTTTCCCCTTTCTATTTGTTAATGTGCTGTATTACATTGACTGATTTTCTTGTTTTGACCACTTTTGCATTCCGGGTATAAACTCCACCTGCTCTTGGAGTTCTTTCAATGTGTCATTGAATTGTATTTGCTAACATTTTCTTGAGAATTTTTGCATCCATAATCGTTAGGGAGATTGGCCTGTGGTTTTCCTTTCCTACAGCATCTTTATTAACTTCATAAAATGAGTTAGGTAGTGTTCCTTTTTCCTCAGTTGTTTGGAGGAGTTTGAGCATAATTGGTGTTAGTTCTTTTGGGAATGTTTGGTAAAATTTCCTTGTGAAGCCATCTGTCCCTGGCCCTTTTCTTTGTGGGAAGACTTTTGATGACTGATTGAATCTCTTTATTTGTGATTGGTTTGTTGAGATTTTCTATTTCTTCCTGAGTCATTGTAGATTGTGTTTCCAGGAATTTGTCCATTTCATCTAAGTTGTTTAGCTTGTTTGCATATGGTTGTTCATAGTATACTCTTATGATTTTTTTTTTTTAATTTCTCTCAGGGTCTATGGTAATGCCTCTTCAAGTTTCTCATTTTGTTTATTTGCATCCTTTCTCTCTTTCGCTCGCTCTCTCTCTCTCTTTTTTTTTTTTTTTGTCAGCTTAGCTATGGATCCATTGATTTCATTGATTTTCTCAAAGAAGCAACTTTTAGTTTTATTGATTCTTTCTATTCTTCTTTTGCTCTCCAATTCATTTAATTCTGCTTTAATCTTTATTTCTCTTCTCCTATTTGCTTTGGGGCTAGTTTGCTCTTCTTTCTCTAGTTCCTCCAGGTGAACAATTAACTCTTGATTTTTGCTCTTCCTTCTTTTTTTAATATAGGCATTTAGGGCAATGCCTATATATATCAGCACTGCCTTTGCTATATTCCACAAGTTCTGATATGTTGTATTCTCATTTTCATTCATCTCTGGATATTTACTGATTTCTCTAGCCATTTCTTCTTTGACCACTGGTTGCTTCAGAGTGCATTATTTAATCTCCGTATATTTCTGAAAGTCTCATTCTTTGATGGTTATTGACTTCCAGCTTCATCCCAGTGTAATCCAAAAAGTGCTTTGAATAATTTCAATCTTTTTAAATTTATAAAGACCTGGTTTGTGCCCCAATGTGTGGTCTATCCTGGAGAATGTTCCATGAGCACTAGAGAAGAATGTATATCCTGGATTTTTGGTGAGTAATGATCTATATATGTATTCTAGGTCTACTTAATTGATCAAATTGTTTAAGTTCTCTATTTCCTTGTTGATCCTCTGTTTGGTTGTTCTATTTATAGAGAAGAGTGGTCTATTGAAGTCTCCTACTATTATTGTTGAAACTCCTATAGCTCCCTTTGGTTTTGCTAGTGTTTGCCTCATGTTCTTTGGAGCTCCTTGATTGGGAGCATAAACATTTATGATTACTATTTCTTCTTGGTGAATTGTCCATTTTATTAACATGTAGTGTCCTTCTTTGTCTCTTATGATGTCTTTACATTTAAAATCTATTTTGTCCGATATTAGTATAGCTATTCCTGCTTTCTTTTGGTCACAGCTTGTATGAAACATCTTTTTCCATCCTTTCACTTTTAATCCATTTGTATCTTGTGTCTAAGATGAGTCTCTTGCAAGCAGCATATATCTGGGTTAAATTTCTTAATCCATTCTTCCATTCTATGTCTTTTAATTGGTAAGTTTAGTCATTAAGATTCAAAGTTACTACTGAAAAAGCATTTCTTGAATCCACCATCTTATCTTTTGGATTTTGTTTGTCAGATCTATATATTCTTTTCACCCTTTCTCTTTTTATCTTTTAAGTTAACATTACTTGTTCTCTTCAATTCTGTACCCTCCTCCAGATATCCCTCTCCTGTCTTTTTTATTAACTGGTAGAACTCCTTTTAGTAGTTCTTGTAGGGCCCGTCTCTTGTTGACAAATTCTCTCCCTCCCTTTTGAAGGACAATTTGGCTGAATATAGACTTCTTGGCTGGCAGTCTTTTTCTTTCAGGACTTTAAATTTATCATACCACTGCCTTCACCTCCATGGTGCCTGTCAAATAGTCCAAATTCAGTCTTATGTGGTGGATCACTTTCTCTTGCTGCTTTCCAGATTTTCTGCTTCTCTTCAACATTTGATATATTGATTAGTATGTGTCTTGGAGGAAGCCTATTTGGATTTATTCTATTTGGGGTTCATTGGGTATACCATTTTGAAGCTATTGTGTACCCCAGAAAAGCCATGTTCTTTAATCTTCATTCAATATTGCTATGTGGGATCTTTTGATTGTTTCCATGAAGATGTGACTTACCCAATCGTGGGTGGTAACTTTTGATTAGATGGTTTCCATGGAATTGTGCCTCCATCCTTTCAAGGTGGGGTTGCTAACTGGAGCCCTTTAAAAGGGAACCATTTTGGAAAAAACTTGAGAACCAACAGAACCCACACAGCCAGAGGCCATCAGAAATTCAAAAGGAAAATGCCCCTGGGGAAGCCTTGTGAAATGAGGAGAGAAGGCTAGTAGATGTCAACATGTGCCCTCCCAGCTGAGAAAGAAACCTCGAACTACATCAGCTCTTTCTTTGGAGGTAAGGTATCTTTCTCTGGATGCCTTAAATTGGACATTTTCACAGTCTTAGAACTGTAAACTTTCAATTTAATAAATTCCCTTTTTAAAAGCCATTCCATTTCTGGTATATTGCATTCTAGCACTCACAAACTAAAACATTGGGGTTCTTTTGATTTGCATATTTATATCTTTCATAAGATTTGGGAAATTACCCCCCCCCCCAATATCTCTTCAACTAATCTTCCTAGTCCTTTTCTCTTCTCCTTGTTGAACACCAATGATTCTTATATTTGTGCACTTTGTGATGTCCATCATTTCCCTGAGATTCAGTTCAAATGAATTTTTCCATCTTTTTTGGCCATTTCTTCTTTTGTGTGTTCAAATTCAATTGTCCTGTCCTTTAGTTCACCTATTCTTTCTTCTGTTTTTTCAAATATGCTGTTGTGTGTCTCTAGTATATTTTTAATTTGTTCAGAGAGTAACTTTCATCTCTGTGATATCTGCTATTTTTTCACTTATTCTTTCAAATTCTTCTGTGTGCTCTTTTAGTGTCTTCTTTATATCCTTTATGCCATTAGTCAACCTGTTGAATTTATTTAATAGAGTTGTATGAATATCTTTAATTAGTTGTTCCAAAGTTTGTGTCTCCTCCAGTGTTTTGATTTGTTCATTAGGCTGGGCTGTATCTACCTGAATCTTCATATGCTTTGTGATTTTCTGTTGCCTTCGAGGCATTTAATTATCTTATTGGGTTACTTTGAAAGTTGCTTTGCCTCAGTCATCGAAGGTTTATATTGGCAGAACAGGCGTGGAACAAGGGCTGGGTGCTGTGCTGGTGTCTGGGGACATGGGATATGGGGCAAAGGGGTGTGGTAGGCAGTGCAGGGGACCCAGGGGCAGGGTACAGGTACATGGGTCACAGGATACAGGAGCCAGAGGGATGGGGCATGAGGAGCAGGGGGGCGGGGAGGGAGTGCACAGGTATGGATGCATGAGGGGGTGGAAGTACATGTGCATGAGATACAGGGGTTGGGCCACAGACAGGCAGATATGCACATGTGCATGGAATGCAAGAGTGTGGGATGCAGGGGTCAGGGGCATGGGGCAGGTCGTGTTGGAGGTGGGACATGGGTGCAGAATGCAGGGCTGGGTGGCATGCCTGAGCGTGCGGCCATCAAAGGGTACAGCTTGGCTAGCTTCCTCAGGCCCATCTCCCTGTCTGTGTGCTCCTGAGAGCTCAGGGTCTTTGTTTGGAAAGGGGTAGTTTGGAAAGGGGTACTGCAGGCTCAGCGCACTCGTGGGATGATCTCTGTTAGCAGGGAAAGCTCATTTACTGGCTTCTGGGTTCCCCAAGGGAGCCCTGGGCTGCAGAGCTGAGGGGGCTGATATCCCAAGCTAGCTGTGGTGGCAGGCACTTTCTTGAGCATGGCCTCTTGTCCCTGGTGGAGTTTGGATGGAGCCCATTCACCCGGTTCTGTGTCCCAATTCCTCAGCTTTTTCATCCAGGACCTCCCCATGTAGTGTAGAAGACCCCCTAGGTCATTTGTATCCTGGAACTGCTATACTGGCCTTTTTTCTGTCACTTCTCTGTTACTTGGAGCAGGGGTGAACTCAGCCTATCTTATTCCACTATCTTCCCGGAAGTCCTCTAAAGTGATTTTTTTTGCCCACTCCCTACATCATGGTTATAGCTAATAATAATAATAATAATAATAATAATAATAATATGCCGTATTTCACATCTCACACTTACCAGGCTGCAGACACTCTTTCAAATTCATTCACTGATTTCACTCACTCCCTTCTTGCAATAGCACTCTGAGTTAAGAACCATTTCTATTTCCATTTTATAGATGAGGAAACTGAGGCACAAAGAGGTTGAGCAATTTACCCAAGGTCCTGGCTATGAAGGGAAGATCCAGGATTCAAACCCAAACACTCAGATCCACTGCACTAATTCCAAGATGAAAGAATGAAAGATGTTACCTTTTATTGAAAAAGTTTGCTAGGCTTGCCAGTTATGACAGCCCCTTCTGAAGGAAAAGCAAGTGAACTACAAAGAATCTGCTCAATAAGAGTGTTCCACATCAGAGGGAATTTAATGCCCATGTTTGGTCAGGGACCATGGAAAGTGAGACCAGGGCAGTCTAGAAAAGGTGTCAGAGAGAATAGATAATCTTCTCATGTTCCCAAAAGACTTCCAAAAAATCTGGAGGAGCACCTTAAGAAAATTAGGCCAAGTGGAGTTATGCCATGAAATGATATAATAATAATAGCAATAAAGCTAATCCTCATTGAGCTGTCTTTACAGAAAAGACAATAAATTATCTCATTTGATCTTCACAATAATGCTACAAAATAAGTTTTAATAGCTAGTAAATGTTTAAATAAGTATGACTTACTTGCTGTGATAAATATAAAAAATACTTGGCTGGAATGACTTTAGAAAGCTAGAGTAGGTAATTTAAGTAAAATGTTCCTTTGTCCAATAAATTCTAACTTTCAGAAATAGATCTTGGAGGTTTGGAGTTGATTTGTCTTCTTCTCTAGCTCTGCTATTAAACTACACCTTCTCTTCTAGAGGTTCAGCAAAATAGAAATACATATATTGTGACTAGTTTTACCATTCAAAATTTCTTTTATCCTTCAAATTTGAAATGACACAGAAATGTAGCAGGACCTTCTACAACTGTGGAATCCCATCCCCACCCCCCTTTTTTTTAGCCAGCATATCACCAATAAAATTTTTTGAGTGTGCATCTCTATGTCTACTCATTTAGTTATTCAGTTCTATGCGTGCCATACTGTATATGTGGTGGTTTGGGGGCTGTATGTACCTCAAGCAGGAGCATGTCTTCTTTTTTTTTGTACACTGTATGGCATGTGATTATCCTGTTGTTACAGCATCATTTGTTGAATTTTTGTGTTTGTTTTGCTTGTTTGTTTCTTGGGAAGTGCATGGACTGGGAATTGAACCCCGGTCTCCCGCATGGCAGGTGAGAATTCTACCACTGCACTCCCAGATCACATTCCTTTAACCCATTTCTGTGAGTGTCAACCTACTGTAGGTGGTACTTTTTGATTAGGTTATTTCGGCTGAGGCTTGCCCCACAGTGGGTCTTAATCCTCTTGATGGAGTCCATTATAGGAGAATAAAGGACACACAGGAAACAAAGACATGAAATTAAGAAATGGTCACAGAAAAACACTAGAGAAGCTGAGAGGAAGCCACTGAAGCCAGAAGCTGGAAGCAATGAAACCTGGACAAGAAGGACGAGCAGACTGTGTCATGTGCCTTGCTCCCTGAGACAGAAGCCCAAGCTCACTGGTAACCATCTTCAGAGATGGTATCGCCTTGCTGATGCCTTGAGTTGGGACATGTTCTTGGCCTAAGAACTATACATTGTAAGTTAATGAATCCTTGTTGTAAAACTCAACCCACATCTTATTGCATTCCAGCAGCTTTAGCAAACCAAAACAATATATATTATGTACATTATATAATTCACCAAAAAAAGAAGTTTAAAAGTGTAAGATTTAAAAACATAAAAATTCTAAAATATTTTTCTACCTTATTCGATCGCAGTCACTCCAGGGTCCACGGAAGCCTCTCCAGTGGCCCTTTCGTGTTGCATGCCCCACAGGAATTGTTATAAACACCAGCTCTCTTGATGCTTGAAGTGGCCTGTAAACCCAAAATAAATTAGACTTAAGGCTGACCTGCTACCACCGGAGTTTTCTACAACAAGCAGGAGATTCCATCTGAAAGCACCTCAACAAGGCATTCTTTCAACTCATGAAATGCCCCTGGTGAAGAATTAATGTAAAGTGTGTCTTCTAGACAGAAAGCCTTATACAACATGACATCAGATAAGGAGTGATAGTCTTTTTTCAGGGTTTGTTTGCTTTTTACAAATTAAATTAATGATTTATTTTTTAATAATAATTATACTTCAAGTCTCAAATTAAAAGTCATTCCCTCATTTTGTTATTTTTATTTATTTCTTTTATTAAACTTATCACCACTTAGAATTATCTTGTTTATTACTACTCACTTATTCACTTTTTTAATTAACAAGGATCTTGCCAGTTTCGTTTACCATTGTACTTTTAATCTCTTTCTGGTTTATAGAAGAGACAAAACATTTGTTAAAATAATTAAATAAAGTATGTGGTCCCCAAATAAAAGCCATTGCTTTCGGTATATATAAAATATACCAAAATCTTGAAATTACAACATGATGGATGTAGGAGCCAAGGGTTAAAACAAGACCTGCAGAATTTGTGGGAAGCAGCTGGCCTCAGGATGGCAGGCAGTAAACTGTGGAGATTGTTATGTAGAGCAGTCTGGGAGGGAGAGAATGTTTATCCCAAATGGTTATGTTAAGTATGAAGAACACTGAAAGATAAGAACTTTGCTCCCTCAGGAAATGCATGCATGCCTATTGTCATCCTGTGGTATATAACCAGGATCTGATTAAGAATAAAATTGTCTGAAGTCTGTCTGTAGTAAACTCAAGCTTCAGACCCCCTGAGCCCATCTGTGTCTTTCTTTCTTTCTTTCTTTCTTCCTTTCTTCCTTTCTTCCTTTCTTCCTTTCTTCCTTTCTTCCTTCCTTCCTTCCTTCCTTCCTTCCTTCCTTCCTTCCTTCCTTCCTTCCTTCCTTCCTTCCTTCCTTCCTTCTGTCTTTCTTTCTCTCTCCCTCTCTCCCTTTCTCCCTCTCTCCCTCTCTCCCTCTCTCCCTCTCTCCCTCTCTCCCTCTCTCCCTCTCTCCCTCTCTCCCTCTCTCCCTCTCTGTCTCTCTCTTTCTTTTTTTCTCATCATTCCTTAATATCCTTCGAGCTCCGTTTCAATAAGAAGCAACAGATGGAGTCCTCTGTGTTCTCCTATAATTTAAACTGAAATGGAAATCTGTTGAAAGCCCATGTGTCAGAAGCTGAGGGAACCAAGGGCACTCTCTAGTTGATGTGAGGCAAATGCTCAGCCAAGTCCTTGAGCCAAGTCCTTGAGATTCCAAGGCAGTAAGATAGGAAGGCTTCCTGCTTCAACCAGAGTAGCTCGGCATTCATCAGTGTTAACAGGGACTTTTTGCATAAGCTACTGTTTGAAGAAATGTTAGGGAGGTGGTGTGAGTAGAACCACTATTCTGTGGAATTTGGAGCAAAAACCTAAAATTACTGCATTCTAAATTATATTTATACTTCCCTATAAAAATTAATGTACTATATTAGCAATTTTCTAGTATCTCAACAAAAATTTATTCTGCCTCTATATTAAAGCATCAAGCAATAATGTCTGTTTTAAAAATCTTAGGGATGAATGCAGCATTATGGCCGCAGAAAATCTTTAACTTTTAGCTATATAAAAAATTAAAGGTTAAACCTGAAATTGAAGAATTTAAGGATCTTTAGATTCAAAGATTTCTCTTTTCACTGTGTGACTATTATGGTTATATGGATTTATTTCTCTAGAGAAAAAGCATATAAAAACATGATTAGTGTATTACCCTGTACCAGGTCACATTTTTTCTGGAGTAGATTTAAAACTAGATTAACAGTAATAGAGTTTCAAATGTGAGCAGATGTCTACTTGTCATGGACAATCTCTCTTGCAATCAGCTCCTTCATTATTTCATTGGTACTACCATAGATTGGCTGAACTCAGGCATCCACATAAGGTTTTGCAATTGGGTACTACCACATGCATCCCTAGCCTCCAGGGAGCTGTACACAGTCATAAATTACACTGTTTTGTAACTCAGATGCTTAATATTTTGCCATGGAAGCAGTGGCAGAGTCCAGATGTTTCATTTCATGCAGATGGAGACAGCTTTCTGCAAAAGTTCTAGTTACCCAAATATGTGTTTTTAACTCTGCTAGCTTATGCTGCACCATCTGTATATGTGCAACCTGTTTTCCAAAAGCTTTTCTTTGTTTAACGTCGTTTCTGATTTCCTCAAATATGAATTCACTGGCTGAAACTGCTACTCAGCAATCAATAGCCTTTCCTGTGGAAGGTCTTTCATGAGGCAATTGAAGCCTTTATTCTCTTTTCCAAGTAGGGCACTAGCTGGCAATTGTGTACCTTCAAAGAAAAATTCTGCAGTATTCTGGGCTTTTAATCCCATTTTATGTAGCTTTCATCCTTGATAAATCCTTTCATTCCATTTTCCACCAGGGAAAGGCTAATGCCGTGGGCAGGGGAGTGAGCTTCATGAGTGCTCACTGCCACCACAGTCACATCACTCTGCCACCCATTAGTGATGAGCATCTTTTTTTTTTCATTTTTAAATTTTTCTTAAACATAACAACATACAAACACGAACATTCTTACCATATATCATTCCATTCTTGATATATAAACAATAACTCACAATATCATCCCATAGTTGTATATTCATCACCACGATCACCTCTCAGAACATTTGCATCAATCCAAAAAAAGAAATAAAAAGAAAAAAGAAAAAAATTCGTACATAGCATACCCCCTCCCCACTCCCCTCACCCATCACCAGCATTTCAATCTACTAAATTTATTTTAACATTTGTTCCCCCATTATTTATTTATTTTTAATCCATATGTTTTACTCATCTGTTGATAAAGTAGATAAAAGGAGCATCAGACACAGGGTTTTCACAATCACACAGTCACACTGTGAAAGCTCTATCATTATACAATCATCTTCAAGAGACATGGCTATTGGAACACAGCTCTACAGTTTCAGGCGGTTCCTTCCAGCCTTTCCATTACACCTTAACTAAAAAAGGTGATATCTATTTAATGTGTAAGAATAACTTCCAGAATAACCTCTTGACTCTGTTTGGAATCTCTCAGCCATTGGCATTTTATTTTGTCTCATTTCACTCTTCCCCCTTTTTGTCGAGAAGGTTTTCTCAATCCCTTCATGCTGAATCCCAGCTCATTCTAGGATTTCTATCCCACGTTGCCAGGAGGGTCCACACCCCTGGAAGTCGTGTAGATTGTCATGAACATCTTGCTTCCACTGAGAATCCAGTCACTTCCATCCCTTTTAGCATTTGTTTTTACTCCTTGCAAATCATTTCCAGCCCCAGTCACTGTCATTGCTATGGCACCAATACATTCACCTGCAGTCATCTGAGGGATGAAGTGCTGAATCTGTTCTTCTGAGCCATAGTTTGCAATGTGGGGCATAACAAATTCTGAATGAATAGTAAAACCTGGGCCAGTACAGTCTGAATGTGCTTGTTCCTCCGAGACCACGGCTACTGAATAGAAGTCCCCGCCAGTACCACCATGACGTTCTGCGATGTGGACACCAAGCCGTCCTTGTTTTCCAGCTTTTTCCCAAAGCTCCCATGCCAGTTTGAATCTATGGTAGACCCCAGAAAGGCTACATCCTTTAATCCTCATTCAATATTGCTCTCTTGGAGCTTTTTTTTTTTTTTTATTAATTAACGGAAAAAAAGAAATTAATCCAACATTTAAAAATCACACCATTCTACATATGCAATCAGTAATTCTTAACATCATCACATAGATGCATGATCATCGTTTCCTAGTACATTTGCATCGGTTTAGAAGAACTAGCAACACAACCGAAAAAGATATAGAATGTTAATATAGAGAAAAAAATAAAAGTAATAATAGTAAAAAAAAAACCAAAAAAACAAAACAAAAACCTATAGCTCAGATGCAGCTTCATTCAGTGTTTTAACATGATTACTTTACAATTAGGTATTATTGTGCTGTCCGTTTTTGAGTTTTTGGATCTAGTCCTGTTGCACAGTCTGTATCCCTTCAGCTCCAATTACCCATTATCTTACCCTGTTTCTAACTCCTGCTGGACTCTGTTACCAATGACATATTCCAAGTTTATTCTCGAATGTCGATTCACATCATTGGGACCATACAGTATTTGTCTTTTAGTTTTTGGCTAGACTCACTCAGCATAATGTTCTCTAGGTCCATCCATGTTATTACATGCTTCATAAGTTTATCCTGTCTTAAAGCTGCATAATATTCCATCGTATGTATATACCACAGTTTGTTTAGCCACTCGTCTGTTGATGGACATTTTGGCTGTTTCCATCTCTTTGCAATTGTAAATAACGCTGCTATAAACATTGGTGTGCAAATGTCCGTTTGTGTCTTTGCCCTTAAGTCCTTTGAGTAGATTCCCAGCAATGGTATTGCTGGGTCGTATGGCAATTCTATATTCAGCTTTTTGAGGAACCGCCAAACTGCCTTCCACAGGGGTTACACCATTTGACATTCCCACCAACAGTGGATAAGTGTGTCTCTTTCACCGCATCCTCTCCAGCACTTGTCATTTTCTGTTTTGTTGATAATGGCCATTCTGGTGGGTGTGAGATGATATCTCATTGTGGTTTTGATTTGCATTTCTCTAATGGCCAGGGACATTGAGCACCTCTTCATGTGCCTTTTGGCCATTTGTATTTCCTCTTCTGAGAGATGTCTTTTCAAGTCTTTTTCCCATTTTTTAATTGGGTTGGCTGTCTTTTTGTTGTTGAGTTGAACAATCTCTTTATAAATTCTGGATACTAGACCTTTATCTGATCTGTCATTTCCAAATATTGTCTCCCATTGTGTAGGCTGTCTTTCTACTTTCTTGATGAAGTTCTTTGATGCACAAAAGTGTTTAATTTTGAGGAGTTCCCATTTATTTATTTCCTTCTTCAGTGTTCTTGCTTTAGGTTTAAGGTCCATAAAACCACCTCCAATTGTAAGATTCATAAGATATCTCCCTACATTTTCCTCTAACTGTTTTATGGTCTTAGACCTAATGTTTAGATCTTTGATCCATTTTGAGTTAACTTTTGTGTAGGGTGTGAGATATGGGTCTTCTTTCCTTCTTTTGCATATGGATATCCAGTTCTCTAGGCACCATTTATTGAAGAGACTGTTGTGTCCCAGGTGAGTTGACTTGACTGCCTTATCAAAGATCAAATGTCCGTAGATGAGAGGGTCTATATCTGAGCACTCTATTCGATTCCATTGGTCGATATATCTATCTTTATACCAATACCATGCTGTTTTGACCACTGTGGCTTCATAATATGCCTTAAAGTAAGGCAGCGCGAGACCTCCAGCTTCGTTTTTTTTCCTCAAGATGTTTTTAGCAATTCGGGGCACCCTGCCCTTCCAGATAAATTTGCTTATTGGTTTTTCTATTTCTGAGAAATAAGTTGTTGGGATTTTGATTGGTATTGCATTGAATCTGTAAATCAATTTAGGTAGGATTGACATCCTAACTATATTTAGTCTTCCAATCCATGAACACGGTATGCCCTTCCATCTATTTAGGTCTTCTGTGATTTCTTTTAACAGTTTTTTGTAGTTTTCTTTATATAAGTTTTTGGTCTCTTTAGTTAAATTTATTCCTAGGTATTTCATTCTTTTAGTTGCAATTGTAAATGGAATTCATTTCTTGATTTCCCCCTCAGCTTGTTCATTACTAGTGTATAGAAATGCTATAGATTTTTTTTTTTTTTTTTTTTTTTAAAGAGAGAGGGAGGAAAGGAAGGAAAGACAGAGAAGGAAGGAAGGATGGAAGGAAGGAAGGGAGGAAGAAAGGGAAACATTTTTAAACATTTTCTTGTTTTATTATATTTTGTTTGTTTGTTTGTTTTTTACATGGGCTGGGGCCGGGAATCGAACCGGGGTCCTCCGGCACGGCAGGCAAGCACTCTTGCCCGCTGAACCACCGCGGCCCGCCCGAAATGCTATAGATTTTTGAATGTTGATCTTGTAACCTGCTACTTTGCTGTACTCATTTATTAGCTCTAGTAGTTTTGTTGTGGATTTTTCTGGGTTTTCGACGTATAGTATCATATCGTCTGCAAACAGTGATAGTTTTACTTCTTCCTTTCCAATTTTGATGCCTTGTATTTATTTTTCTTGTCTAATTGCTTTGGCTAGAACCTCCAACACAATGTTGAATAACAGTGGTGATAGTGGACATCCTTGTCTTGTTCCTGATCTTAGGGGGAAAGTTTTCAATTTTTCCCCATTGAGGATGATATTAGCTGTGGGTTTTTCATACATTCCCTCTATCATTTTAAGGAAGTTCCCTTGTATTCCTATCTTTTGAAGTGTTTTCAACAGGAAAGGATGTTGAATCTTGTCAAATGCCTTCTCTGCATCAATTGAGATGATCATGTGATTTTTCTGCTTTGATTTGTTGATATGGTGTATTACATTAATTGATTTTCTTATGTTGAACCATCCTTGCATACCTGGGATGAATCCTACTTGGTCATGATGTATAATTCTTTTAATGTGTTGTTGGATACGATTTGCTAGAATTTTATTGAGGATTTTTGCATCTATATTCATTAGGGAGATTGGCCTGTAGTTTTCTTTTTTTGTAATATCTTTGCCTGGATTTGGTATGAGGGTGATGTTGGCTTCATAGAATGAATTAGGTAGTTTTCCCTCCACTTCGATTATTTTGAAGAGTTTGAGGAGAGTTGGTACTAATTCTTTCTGGAATGTTTGATAGAATTCACATGTGAAGCCGTCTGGTCCTGGACTTTTCTTTTTAGGAAGCTTTTGAATGACTAATTCAATTTCTTTACTTGTGATTGGTTTGTTGAGGTCATCTATGTCTTCTTGAGTCAAAGTTGGTTGTTCATGTCTTTCCAGGAACCCGTCCATTTCATCTAAATTGTTGTATTTATTAGCGTAAAGTTGTTCATAGCATCCTGTTATTACCTCCTTTATTTCTGTGAGGTCAGTAGTTATGTCTCCTCTTCCATTTCTGATCTTATTTATTTGCATCCTCTCTCTTCTTCTTTTGTCAATCTTGCTAAGGGCCCATCAATCTTATTGATTTTCTCATAGAACCAACTTCTGGTCTTATTGATTTTCTCTATTGTTTTCATGTTTTCAATTTCATTTATTTCTGCTCTAACCTTTGTTATTTCTTTCCTTTTGCTTGCTTTGGGATTAGTTTGCTGTTCTTTCTCCAGTTCTTCCAAGTGGACAGTTAATTCCTGCATTTTTGCCTTTTCTTCTTTTCTGATATAGGCATTTAGGGCAATAAATTTCCCTCTTAGCACTGCCTTTGCTGCGTCCCATAAGTTTTGATATGTTGTGTTTTCATTTTCATTCGCCTCGAAGTATTTGCTAATTTCTCTTGCAATTTCTTCTTTGACCCACTGGTTGTTTAAGAGTGTGTTGTTGAGCCTCCATGTATTTGTGAATTTTCTGGCACTCGGCCTATTATTGATTTCTAACTTCATTCCTTTATGATCCGAGAAAGTGTTATGTATAATTTCAATCTTTTTAAATTTGTTAAGACTTGCTTTGTGACCCAGTATATGGTCTATCTTTGAGAATGATCCATGAGCACTTGAGAAAAAGGTGTATCCTGCTGTTGTGGGATTTAATGTCCTATAAATGTCTGTTAAGTCTAGCTCATTTATAGTAATATTCAGATTCTCTATTTCTTCATTGATCCTCTGTGTAGATGTTCTGTCCATTGATGAGAGTGGTGAATTGAAGTCTCCAACTATTATGGTATTTGTGTCTATTTCCCTTTTCAGTGTTTGCAGTGTATTCCTCACGTATTTTGGGGCATTCTGGTTCGGTGCGTAAATATTTATGATTGTTATGTCTTCTTGTTTAATTGTTCCTTTTATTAGTATATAGTGTCTTTCTTTGTCTCTTTTAACTGTTTTACATTTGAAGTCTAATTTGTTGGATATTAGTATAGCCACTCCTGCTCTTTTCTGGTTGTTATTTGCATGAAATATCTTTTCCCAACCTTTCACTTTCAACCTATGTTTATCTTTGGGTATAAGATGTGTTTCCTGTAGACAGCATATAGAAGGATCCTGTTTTTAATCCATTCTGCCAGTCTATGTCTTTTGATTGGGGAATTCAGTCCATTGACATTTAGTGTTATTACTGTTTGGATAATATTTTCCTCTACCATTTTGCCTTTTGTATTATATATATCATATCTGATTTTCCTTCTTTCTACACTCTTTTCCATATCTCTCTCTTCTGTCTTTTTGTATCTGACTCTAGTGCTCCCTTTAGTATTTCTTGCAGAGCTGGTCTCTTGGTCACAAATTCTCTCAGTGACTTTTTGTCTGAGAATGTTTTAATTTCTCCCTCATTTTTGAAGGACAATTTTGCTGGATATAGGAGTCTTGGTTGGCAGTTTTTCTCTTTTAGTAATTTAAATATATCGTCCCACTGTCTTCTAGCTTCCATGGTTTCTGCTGAGAAATCTACACATAGTCTTATTGGGTTTCCCTTGTATGTGATGGATTGCTTCTCTCTTGCTGCTTTCAAGATCCTCTCTTTCTCTATGACCTCTGACATTCTAACTAGTAAGTGTCTTGGAGAACACCTATTTGGGTCTAATCTCTTTGGGGTGCGCTGCACTTCTTGGATCTGTAATTTTAGGTCTTTCATAAGAGTTGGGAAGTTTTCAATGATAATTTCTTCCATTAGTTTTTCTCCTCCTTTTCCCTTCTCTTCTCCTTCTGGGACACCCACAACACGTATATTTGTGCGGTTCATATTGTCCTTGAGTTCCCTGATACCCTGTTCAAATTTTTCCATTCTTTTCCCGATAGTTTCTGTTTCTTTTTGGAATTCAGATGTTCCATCCTCCAAATCACTAATTCTATCTTCTGTCTCTTTAAATCTATCATTGTAGGTATCCATTGTTTTTTCCATCTTTTCTACTTTATCCTTCACTTCCATAAGTTCTGTGATTTGTTTTTTCAGTTTTTCTATTTCTTCTTTTTGTTCAGCCCATGTCTTCTTCATGTCCTCCCTCAATTTATCAATTTCGTTTTTGAAGAGGTTTTCCATTTCTGTTCGTATATTCAGCATTAGTTGTCTCAGCTCCTGTATCTCATTTGAACTATTGGTTTGTTCCTTTGACTGGGCCATATTTTTAATCTTCTGAGCATGATCCGTTATCTTCTGCTGCTGGCGTCTGGGCATTTAGTCAGATTTCCCTGGGTGTCGGACCCAACAGGTTGTAAGATTTTTCTGTGAAATCTCTGGGTTCTGTTTTTCTTATCCTGCCCAGTAGGTGGCGCTCGTGGCACACGTTTGTCTCACGTGTTTGGAAGGGATCCCCCCAGTCACTGTTCTCCGCAGCCTGGGGATTTCCGATCCAATTCTCTCAGTTAGTCCGGGGGGCCGTGCATGGTGGGGGCGTCAGCCGCCGCGGCTAGAGGGGACTCTGTGGCTCCTTTATTAATGCCCCTATTGGTGTTTGGTTCGACCCAGTCCCTGCCACTGTCGGAAATTCCCTCCACTCCCTGGAGGGGTGTCGGTTGCCGGCTGCCGCGGCCTGGGGAACTCGCCACCGGACCAGGAAGCCACCCGCGGGGGAGGGGTGCCAGTTGTTGGCCACCGCGGCTTGGGTAGCCCTCTGATCCGAGACTCGTATCCGGTCCAGGAAGCCGCCCGCAAAAGAGGGGCGCCGGCCGCCGCGGCTTGGGAAACTTGCCTCTCCGAGACTCTCAGCCGGCCCGGGAAGGAGGGAGGGAGGAGCTCCAGCCTCCAGCTGCCGCTGCTCAGGGAATCGCGCGCCCTTCGGGGATCTCACCGCAGAAGAGTCTCGCAGTCAGTCTAGCCAGTCCAGAGTGGTGTACGCTGTGTGTCCATTCCCTGCCGTGGCCCCGAGAGCTGTTCTGCACTGTTTCTGTTCACCTAGTAGTTGCTCTGGAGGAGGAACTAAGACGCTCGGACCTTACTAAGCCGCCATCTTGGCCCCACCCTCTGGGAGCTTTTTGATTGTTCCCATGGAGATGTGACTCACTCGATTGTGGGTATTAACTTTTGATTAGAGGGAGATATGACTCCACCATTCCAGGTGGGTCTTGGTTAGTTTGCTGGAATCTTTTAAAACAGGAAACATTTTGGAGAGAGTCTCTTTTGAGAGCCACAGATCCAAAGACAGAGCCTGTGCAACCAGAGACTTTGGAGAGATAGAAGGAAAACACCCCTGAGGAGCTTCATGAAACAAGAAGCCTGGAGAGAAAGCTAGCAGACATCGCCATGTTTGCCATGTGCCTTTCCAGTTGAGAGAGAAACCCTGAACTTCATTGGCCTTTCTTAAGTGAAGGTAACCTCTTGTTGGTGCCTTGATTTGGGCATTTCTATTGACTTGCTTTAATTTGGACAATTTCATGGCCTTAGAACTGTAAAATTGCAACTTAATGAATTCCCCCTTTTAAAAGCTGTTCCATTTCTGGTGTATCGCATTCTGGCAGCTAGCAACCTAGAACAGCTCCCTACTCACTTCTCCAGCTTTCTCCCATTCTGCGTGATGGGGAACCACTTCCTGAAAAAAACTTCATTACACTTTCCCTGAAAATGGGCATTATCTGAAGAAAAGATTCGTCGAATTCACGTATCTGTTCGTTTTTCAGCAGAAGGAGTTTCTAGACGTTCTTCCCCTCCAGAAGGAGAACACAACGGGTTAGCTTAGACAACAGGAATTTATTGGCCCATGGTTTTGAGGCTAGGAGAAGTCCAAAATCAAGGCATCTGCAAGGCAGTGCTTCTGCAGGAAGAACAGGTTGTTCTGGGGCTGGTTGTTTTTCTGTCACAAGGCAGCACACACAGTGGCCTCTCCTGGCTTCTTGGGCTTCTCCCTGTGGCTGTTTCCCATTTCCCCAAGGTTTGTTTTTGGAAAAATTTGCTAAACCCTGGCTTTGCAGCCAACCACACCACCTCTCATTGCACAAAATCATACAGGGTGATAATTCCCTCTGCAAGCGTGAGAGGGGAGATGTAAATTTCAGGAACTTTGTCAGGCCAGAGAACTAAAATTCAGAGAGCCCCTCAAAACAAACAGAACCAAATCCTGTAGACAAGTAAAGTGAAATGTCGTGTGTGCCAGTTTTATTTTTTCCAATAAAAAGTAAAAAATTGTGATAAGAACTCATAATTGTAGCCAGAGAAAATTATAAGGCAGAAGTCAAATTCTAATTAAATGATCTCAGGAGGTATATCTTTTAGGGTGCCCGTCTTTCTCTCACATATAATTTTGCTATATAGAAGTCTAAATCTGGATGATGTTAATTGTAAAAGCTCTTCTGCTTCAGGAGGTAAACAATGCTTGCTTATCTTATTTCCTTAGTTGCTTTCAACAATTATCAGGCAAACAGAAATCTTCTCTGTTATGTTTGATGAGTGGAGAATAAGTGTATACATATGCATATTGCAAGGAATGCATCCAAAAGAGATTTCTAGAGAAAAAACTGGATTAGCACAAATGTGCATGAAAATGTCTCTGGTAGCAGAGGAAGTTGGAGAAACCTGCCCCTTGGCCTTGGCATTAGCAGACCTTGTAATCTAACACACTGGGAAGATGCTGCAAGCTGTAAGAGTTAGGGAGGGCTACAATAATGCCCCACCTCCACCCCACAGCTCTTCACCCAGCTGTGTCTCAGGGTCTGGTGGCTAAGCCCTCCTCTGTGGGAGTCAGGAGCATCCCACAGCTGCACTTCTGAGAATCCATTCTGACCTGTGATTCCCAGCCCTATGGCATTTTATAATATTCACCCCTGGTTCCTTCCACTTCCAGAAATTCAATTTAATTGGTCTCGGATGGGGCCTTAGTATTGTATTTTTAAAAAGATTCTCAGTTGAGTCAAATCTGCAGCCAGGATTGGGAAGTGCTAGGTAGAGATTTCCCTTGAGGCCTCCAGCTTTCAAATGAATGCAACTGTATCCTTTTTTAGCCCTGAAAATATGTTTTACTATGTCTTGTGTTTGTTCTCAGTGCTTTTGTCATGAACCATAATTCATAGTCCTGAAGGTGTCTTGATGCATCTTCAAATATATTTCATTATTTTTTAATAGCACCCTCCCAGGTTATAGTAAATAGTGCTTCAAAACAGTGAGAATCCCATAAAGATAGACCCACCCTGGCTCATTCTCTTCTGTTCTCTCAGTGCTTCAAAATGCGGAGATAGTGGAAAATTGTTGAACAAGCCAGTGAATAAAGAGAGAAAATTAAGACATATGTTTGACACTGAACTCAAATATAGTGAATGATAGAACACGATCCAAAAATATCTCTGCGTATCAGAAGGTTGAATCTAATCACATAAATTCTTACAGAGGTAAATATGAAGTCCTATTCTTTTGAAGAGAACAGGTACAGGAGAAATCAATTATATTTTATCAGCAACATGAGAAAAGAACTTAGTGGTTACTTGAAAAGGCAGTTATAGCCTTAGATCAGATGAATAGACATAGAATGTATGTTTCAGTTTCCTTGGCTGCTCAAACAAATACCACACAAAGGGATAGTTTAAACAATAGGAACGTAATGGCTCACAGTTTTGCGGCCAGGAAAAAGTCCAAAAACAAGACATCATCAAGGTGCTGCTTTCCGGGGCTGGGTGGCAGTGCTCCTCGGTCCTTGGCTCCTCTGTCACAAGGCAATGACTATGGTGGCCTCTCCTTCCTTCTCTCGGCTCCATTGACCTTCAGCTTTTTGCCTTCTGTAGTTTTCTCTCTGTCTGAGTATCGTTCTTCTCATAAAGGACTCCAGTAAGAGAATTAAGACCCATCCTGGGCCACACCATAACTAAAATAACCTCATCAAAAGTCCTACTTACAACGGGCTCACGGGAATGGGTAAAGTTTAAAAACATGCTTTCTAGGTACACAGCTCCAAACCACCATAATCTAGAATGTAGAGGGTAGTCATCCCATTTTTATCGTTTTCCAGATAGCCTCTGTGGGATTATATGCAATTCAGAAAACCACCCTGGGGGTAGCAACAGTACAAAACCTGGAGAATAGTCAGAGAAGACTTCCAAGCTGTTGGGAGAAACCAAACCATGCCACGAAGAGAGGATTGGAGGACTGGGGAATTTTAGTTTAGAAAACTTACAGACTGTGACAATTATCTTCAATTAACTGAAGAGTTATCAATGAGAAGGTAGATTAGATTCATTCATTGTGGCCCCAAAGAGTAAGCCTAGGACAAAATTTTAACTTGTTATAAGAAATAGCTTTCCCAAGGTCAAAGCTATGCAAAAAAGGAATATGGAATGGGCTATGTTGCCTAGAGTGACTTCTCTGCCAATATAGGTGTTCAGGTAGATAACTGCTTTTAAAGAGATTGGGGACAATGTTTAAATGTAGACTCTGCTTCAGTGGAGCCTGATACTGTGCATTTCTAATGAGCTACTAGACGATGCTGATTTAAGGGTCTCTGAGGTCCTTCCAAAGCTCAGACTTTAGTTTCTATGAAATGGATGCATGTCCTCTCCTGCACTAACTCTATTCCTTTTGACTTTTAGGTGTGACCCTATTGCAACCAATTGTAATGAGAGACCTTCGGGAAACTTTCTAAATGATGCTAAAGACCCCATGAATGCCACACAATGACTTGGCATGTAAGCAGAAGGGACAAATAGGCTGTGATCTTGCCCTTAAGTAAGATGTGCCAAGGTTACTGATCACTTTCCTGAAAGGTGGACTGCATATTTATAGAGATGGAGAATGAGTAAACATTTGCAAAATCCTTTCTTTTTCTTTTTACTATGTACGTTTCTATACACAGATTAAGGAGAACATTGTAATTTTGTCTCCCAAAAAAGGCAAAAAGAAATTTTAATTGCATTTCATTAAGGCTTATAAATGTCTCTCCCAGCTAAAAGGTTCAAAACACCATCTTCTCTTGCAGGAGCCATCACAAGTAGTCCAGGATGTAGGTTGAGGATGGAATCTTTCTCTCACCCATCCCCTCCCAAAATATGGCCAATTCAGGCATTGCCCGCCCCATGTCATTCTCCTCCTTTTTTGTTACCCCTGATTCTAAACTAGGCATATGACTGCCCAGAAAATAAGAGGCTCTATTTCCTAGACCCCATGCCTGTGTTTTTAATCCGTCATTCTTCTTTAATGATAGAAAAAACATTTCTCTTAGGAACAATGATAAAACTTTTTTAATGAAGCATTCCCATTAAAACCAGGATATTGGAAAGGACACACTGTGATACATGGAGCAGTAGGATTACATCTTCAATCTTCAACTGTGTATTAAACAAGGCCTGGAGGAGGAAGAAGCTGCTTTTGACTATGAAGTTCCTGAAGAATTTCATTAATCATGAATCTCCTCGTCTGTTTCCGGTAAGAGGGACTGGTGGAGTTAGAGTCAAAGGAGGTTCAGTTTCTACTGTTGGTGGAACTGTTGGCATAGGGCCCACAGTAGTTCTTCTGTTGACCGGTGGTTTTCTCTGATAAAGAAAAAATCAAAACAAGAATGCATGTATATATACTCAACATGTAAAAATTCATTGCGATTACTTGTAAAATATTTTTCTAATCATATAGGGAGGGAGGGAATTATTTTCAACTTATCCCATATATATTTATTTTAGATTCAATAACTTATCACCAATGTTCTCTAATTTCTCTTTATGTATATGGCAAGTAATGACATTTTGAAAGTTTGATTTGGTGTTTAAAAAGAGAATCAAGCATTCTGCTTCTAACCAGATTGTTATAGCTGTTTTTCCTGATGACAATAACTGGAATAATTGGATAAAATATTTTTTTTATTAATTAAAAAAAATTAACTAACACAGGATTTAGAAAAAATCATTCCATTCTACATATGCAATCAGTAATTCTTAATATCATCACATAGATGTATGATCATCATTTCTTAGTACATTTGCAAAATATTTTTTAAAAGCATCTTTTTTTTTTGAAGGTATCAAAATTCTAAGAGAGTGAGGCTTTATGGACCCAAGATTGTGGTAAGGCAAGAATTCCACAGAGGCATTTGGCTCTACTATTCTATTCAAGCCAACTGGCAATTCCAAAGTAGTGGCTGACAGATTGAGAAGCTGAGCAGAGCTTATGACAAACTCTAGGACTGGGGGATAAAATTTAGAGTTAAAGGGCTGCCAGAGAGAAAGGGGCCTAGTAAGTAACCAGTCTTTTGGTTAGAATCCTAGATCTTGCCCTAGGAGTAAGATCTAGGGTGAAAAAGGGACTTATTCAAACCATCTCAGTTTCCGATTGAATTAAGGTGGTCTTGAATGCTGTGAAACAGAAATGAATCCTTTCTGGAGGAAAATAACCTCATCTAGAACCTCAAGGTGCTGGTATGATTTCTCATAAACAATATTCACCACTCAATAAAAAAATAACTAGTCTCTTCCCTCCCCCAAATACAAAGCATACGAAAAGACAAAGCTTAACTGGAAACCAAAAGGAAAAGGTAGACAACAGAAGAAAACCCACAGGAGATCCAAAAACTGGGGTTACCTGACTGGCTTTAAAATCACTGCGATTGAAGTGCTCACGAAATTAAAAAGATAAGATGGAGACTTCGGCAGAGAATTGGAAACGGTGTAAGAGACTTAAACAGAAATTTGAAATGAAAAATTTTTCTAACTAAAATTAGAACTAGTTAAACAGCGGATTAAATAAAACTGAAGACAGATACCGATCTGGAAGATGGTTCAGAAGAAAGTATACACAGTGAAGCCAAGCAAAAAGAAAAGGTGAAAAACGTAGACAAAGCCTAAGAGATATATGACAATCAGAATAAAGGTCTATAGTGGACTTGAAATTTAAGAAAATAAGATAGAAGATAGGGCAGAAGAAACATTTGATCAGATAATGGCTACTAATTTTCAAAAAATGATGAAAGGCATCAACCCACAAATTAAAGAAGCACTAAGACACCATTCCCAAGCAAGATAAATAGAAAAAAAATAACTCCATATTATTGTAAAACTTCTAAAACCAGAAATCAGGAAAAATATTTTAAAGATATATATATATATATACATATATATTATTTGTTTATTTATTGTTTTTTTGTTTCTGCATTGGCAGGCACTGGGAATCAAACTCTGGTCTCCAGCATGGCAGGCGAGAACTCTGCCTGCTGAGCCATCGTGGCTGGCCCATAAAGATTTTTTTTTTAATTAATGTATTTATTAATTAAAAAACAACAACAAACAAACTAAAACATTAACATGTGATCATTCCATTCCTCATACACATAAAGGTATTTTTAAAGTCAAAGTTATGCATATTTAAAATGAACAATTTCTTTCTTAAATATTTTTAGCAGGAAACATGTAATGGAAGTCAGGATTATTGTTTAACAACTGTCTTCAACATTTTTGAGAAATTGTAATTTTTCAGACAGATTCTCAAGCTTTTGCTCTTCAATCAATTAACAAGATTTTTAGAATGAAGAACATTCTTAATTCATAAATAATGATTTAGAGTTTTATTAAAAAGAAGTTATAAACTGGAAAGGAAATCACTATTATGACAACCAAATACACAGATTTCCTGTCTTTCCCTTCATGTCCAAGCCCTCAATCTCCATCAAGTTTTCCTAAGGGTGGAAAAACCAAGAGTGAAAACTTACACAGATACACAGTTCACGAAACTTCCGAAGTTGCTGTAAGGAAAAAAAAACAACAGCTATGTGACATCTAATTGTTAGAAAACTTTGTTTTAGCTCAAATATATTTTTTAATGTTTTGAGGAGATTATATAAAGAAGTGTGTTGTCATGTTAACTGGGGAATC
Source organism: Tamandua tetradactyla (assembly GCF_023851605.1). Classification (NCBI taxonomy): domain Eukaryota; kingdom Metazoa; phylum Chordata; class Mammalia; order Pilosa; family Myrmecophagidae; genus Tamandua; species Tamandua tetradactyla. The sequence goes on along the minus strand of NC_135350.1, from coordinate 53,432,516 downwards.
ATAGAGAAGAAAAGAGATCTAAGAGTTTGCTAATGAGTCCTACGTCTTGGGGCTTGCCCTTATGAAACTTACTCATGCAAAGGAGAAGCTAGGCCTACTTATAATTATGGGTAAGAGTCACCCCCAGAGAAGCTCTTTTGTTGCTCAGATGTGGCCTCTCTCTCTAAGCCAACTCAGCAGGTAAACTCACTGCCCTTCTCTCCCATGGTGCATGACTTCCAGGAATGTAAATCTTCCCAGCAATGTGGGACATGACTCCCAAGGATGAGCCTGGACCTGGCATTGTGGGATTGAGAAAGCCTTCTTGACCAAAAGGAGGAAGAGAAATGAAATAAAATAAAGTTTCAGTGGATGAGAGATTTCAAATAAAGAGGTCATTCTGGATGTTATTCTTTACATTTTATAGATATGCCTTTTAGTTTTAGTGTATTAGAATAGCTGGAAGGAAATAACTAAAACTGCTGAATTGTAATCCACTAGCCTTGATTCTTAAGACAATTATTTAAGTATATAACTATATAACTGTGTGATTGTGAAACCCTGTGGCTGACAATCCCTTTATCTAGTGTATGGATAGATGAGTTAAAAACCAAGGACAATAAATAAATAAATAAATAATAGAGGGATGAGGGACATGGGATGTTTTGGGTGTTTTGTGTTTTTTTCATTTATATTTTTATTCTTATACATGTTTGTTTTGGAGTTCAAAAATTGATTATGGTGATGAATGCACAACCATATGATGATACTGTGAGCCACTGATTCTACACATTGGATGATGATAGGTATGTGACTTTATCTAAAAAAATTGCATTTTTTAAAAAAGGATTGTCTGAGATGAGCAATAGCCCAAAGAGTTTTCCACATTTAACTCTAGTGGGAGAAACAATCAGGGGACCTAAGAACACAGTGAATTATCTCTACTCTTTTTTTCAGACCACAAAAGGAACAGGAGATAGAGAGCCCACAAGAGGAGCAGAGAACTGTGCGCATTGATAATTCTCTTTGTATCAGACTTGCACATTCGCTGGCGGTGTTCAGAGACCTGAGCTTTCAAAGATGCTCCAAGTATCTTCAAGGAGATGCGGAGCAGCAAGAAATATCCCAAAAGGATACAATATGTAGACCAAATTCTATGCTAAAGGCAATCAGTACAAAACTCACACGTATCCACCTCAGAGCTTGCTTGGTAAAAAAAAAAAAAGCAAATTTGTCAATTGAGACAAAGTCCTCTAATATAATTTAATACATGAAATTTTACATGAGGAATTTTAGACATCATAATGAATGCATTTAAATTTACAATGTGATACAGTAACACTCAATATGCGGCCATTCTTTGACCCTCTGAAAAGCAAAGACATAATAGTGTGTTGAAAAAACAAGATACTTAGTGAAGGTTTTATTTAGTTGATTTTTAATCAAATATGATTTTGCAAATCTGGTAAAAAAATAAATCTCATGACTTTTATTATCCTCTTATTTGCAAATGAGAAATAGTTGTACAGATTTTGTATTGAGAAGGATGATGTTTACCAAGATAGTGACTCATGGCCCGTGGTGATAACTTTCACAGGCCTGAAGAGGGTCTATTTCTTTGGAGATTATTCTCCCCAGTTAGCAGGGATTGCTTACAGAATTCCTAGCTATGCCAGTCTATTATCTATGCTTTCTGCCTTAGAGTTTTAGTTTTTGGAGAAACTTGGAAAAAATTGAATTGTACTTAATGTTCCTAAAAGTATTACTTTTTGAAAACATCAAAAGTTTTCTCCCTAAATCATATCTTTCTAGAAACAGTAAATAAATCCTGACTTAGTTAAAGGGGAAAAAAAAGCAAGTACCTGTAAGCTCAGCCGATGGTAAATTCCATAATGAAATTCTCTTACCTGTGAAAATTGAAAAGCAAAGAGCAATTTTTTTGTTTGCTCTGAGGCCTTGAGGAAATTTGTTATGACATTAATAATACATTAGGAAGTCTGGACTCTGAGTTCTCTCATGGTAAGGACTGTGTGTCATTATTTTTGCAATCCTTGTGCTTAGCATGAATACCCATCTCTTGGAGATTTTCAAAAATAGGTTGTTTGAAGAATGAATGAATAAATCTTGCATATGTTAGTTAGCAATCATCTTACTAATCCTTTTTAATACCAGGACATATTTTCTCCAGTAATCCTCTCAGCCCTACTTACTTTCCTCTGCTCACAATAACGACTTGAGTTTTAGTCGTGTTTACCTATTACCTCCAGGCTTCTGGTTGTCTTAAAGTTCATCAAGGACCCCTGAAAGTGCCACTCTTGCAAGCAGTGGTCGTACATCTTAGCTGCCCATGGAAATAATCACCTGGAAAACCTGATGCCTTGGCCACATCCAGATTAACTCAGACCAATATTTGAGGATGGCATGCAGGTATCAGTATTTTCTCAAGTTCCCCCAAGTGATTCCAGAGTGCAACCAAGGTAGGGGACTAGTGCTCTACTATCAGGTCAGGAGAGCTTCCCCCACCATCCTCTACTCAAATCTCTTGCTTTTCCATCAGGCTCTTTCAAAATAGGTTGAAAGAGCTGCTTTCAGCTTCAAAGAAACTTTTTATAGTAGGGACTGTTGCTCGGATAGAAAAAAGCTTTTTTTTTTTGAGGGTTGAATGCAACTTACAAGCTCAGAATGTATAAACCAGGCTAATTTGCAGAAAAACACATTAAAAGTTTGCTTACTCGTGCACAGTGAGCTGTGATCAAAAGGAAAGCGACTAGGAACACCACTTTCATCTTTATATCTGTGAATAAATCAAGAATATTTCTTTTTGCTGTTGCCGCCATTTAAACCATCTTTAAGCATGCATTTCAATGGCAATAATAACATTCACAATGTTGTGTAACCCTCCTCTCCATCCATTTCCAATATTTTTTCATCATCCCAAACAAAAACTCTGTACCCATAAGCAATAACCCCCCTTTTCCTTCTCCTTTTCCTTCTCCTTCTCTGATAGCCTCTAATCTACTTTCTTTCTCTGTGAATTTGCCTGTTCTAGATATTTCTTCTAAGTGGAATCCTACAATAGTTGTCTTCTTATGTCTGGCTCATTTCACTTTGCATAATGTTTTCAGGATTCATCCACAATATAACATGTACCAGTACTTTCTTCTGATGGCTGAATAATAACATTCCATTGTATGGATATACCATATTTTGTTTATCCATTCATGTGCTGATGGACATTTGAGTTGTTTCCACCTTTTAGCTATTGCGCTAATACTGATCTACCATTGGTGCACAAGAGTATCATTTCCTAACTTAGGAAATATGGAGCATTTACCTGCTATGTAGTCTGACACTGGTTCAGGCATGTTACTAAGGAGCTTCCTATTAAAAGACCACATGTTTGGAACCAAAAGATCTATAGAGTAGGGATTCTGGAGGATGTTAAATAATCAAAACACAGATTATGATGAAATTGTCTTGGAATGGTAGTTATACTCAAATCAGGTTCTAAATATACACACATGCAAGCATACAAATACTATATAAAACATTTAATACTTAGGAATATTTTCCCAGTGAGTTTAAAGGAACGTCAGTATAGTCTATGAATTGCTTTTAAAGCACAGCATTTTAATATTTATTATTTCATTTGATTCTCACAATGACCTTGATAGGTAGATATTATAACTATCTTATAAGTGGGTATTTGTAGTATCTAATCCTATACATTATGAGGCCAACTATTTATTTGATTTACTGATAGATTTTCATAGGTATGAGATTTTCTGTTCTGTATTGAAACATAGCAAATTTCATTTCAATCATTGTTATCTTTTACACAAACAAGAAAAATTTCAAGCTGTCAATGATGTATAAAATGCCTTTTTATGTTGTTTTGAAGGAAGAGAAGGGAGATGAGGCATTTTGAATAGAAATGGAAATATAATTATTATGTCTCTCCATAAGCAGAATACTATAATTTTCAAAGAGTGTATTAATTGACTCATTTGCATGAATAAGAGGTGTCATTTGTGGTAAATGTTTATTATGAAAGTTAACTCTGCCATCTGAAATATTTTATTATAAATGAATTTTAAAAAACAGATATCAAGACAGAAATAACAACACATATTTAACTCTCCTAGACCTGTGAAATACCATCCGAGAATCTCTCCAGAACCAAACTGCCAACCACAGAAAAAAAGGAAGTTGACAAAAAAAAAAATCCACCTTCAAAGTTAAACAATATTTGAAATGGGAAGAGAGACTTCAAGGGGGTGATATGAAGACGAAGTTTATATAAATATTATTGTCTCCTAGGCAGGCCGCGTCCTCCATGTTCCCCCCCAATAAATGGTTACGCTTCCCTTAATTTTCCCTATCTACATTGCAAAAATATGAAAGAAGGAAGGACGAATGCATGTTTGTAGAATAGCTTCAAAAATAAGGAATTAATGGCAATGTAGAAATTTTGTCACTATATTTCTATAATTTATTTTCAGTCGTTAGCTATTTTAAGGCCCTAGTATAAATCAGTACCAGTATATTTTTAAAATTTTGTGTATGTACATATATGCAATCATATAAAATAATATTTAAGTAATCAAATAAAAACACATTCCAAACTATGAAAGTGGATTAAAATATGTTATTGCCAATGGATTTAACGAAATTCTTTAATGTATGACTGTCGTGACTGCCTGTATCTTTTATAAGATAATAAAATTTATCATTGAAAAGATGTTACCTTGTACCATAAGGAAGAAAGAGTTGTCCAGTAGCCTTAAGATTTCCTCTGAAGCCTCTTTGCCTGACGTGGTCTGGGTAACTGGAAGGTATTTATATTGTATAGAAACCAATGACATGTGATATCAGCACATTTGACCCACATTTATATATTGCTGAGACAGGGGTTTTCCTTGTAGATCAACACCTCATTTTTTTGTGGGGATTAGACTTTTGTTCGTTTAGTTATGATAAATTTCTGTGGTTATTCATGGGACATGAATAATTCTTTCAGAAGATTCTAGGGTTTTGCTTATGAACAATGAGGATAAAATAATTGCAACAACTAGAAAAGTACCATAATGCATTAGTAGTTTGGCTAAGATACACCTTGAGAATTTCAACTTAAAAGGCTTAAAATAGCCAGAATAAACCAGACAAAAGGAAAAAAAAAGGCTTAAAATAAATCCATGGAAATTTCCATGACTCAGGCATTTTCAGCAGAAGTCTTGTTTCCCCATCTCATTCATTAGGGTAACAGAGGATTTTGACATGTGTAAGTGGAGGGAGTACTGGACTCAGAGTCAGGCCACCTGCTTCCACTCCAAGCTCAGCTGCCTCCTAACCTGAGCATCAGGTTAACTCCCACCAGGAAATCTCCAGGACTCTTTTCACCTTAGAGTCCAGGCCTCAGCTAACTCAGTGCCAGAGAAAGAAAGAAATTCTTCCCACATCCAACAAAAATGTACTCATTTCTTGCTCTAAAATATTTGATAGGACAAATGCCAATTCTTTTCTGAGAAAGTCCTCTATTTCCCATTTCTATAGATGTTCCTTCTGTGATCTAGACAGCACAAACCAGTGTCCGCAGCATTTTTACTAAGTCTGGGTTATTCAGTCTCAAAGAATATCACATGTGGGACATGACCAGTTCAGTCTATGCAGCATTTTGCCAAGCCCAATTCAGTTCCTTTTTACAGTATTTTCTGCAGAGGAAGTTAAAGTATTTAGACACTTATGCCTGGTGTGGTTCTGATCTCATGATACCCTCTGAGCCAATTCTTCCCATCCTGATATTTTATGAAAATTTTGAAACATTGAGCAAAGTTGAAAGAATTTTACAGTGTACATCCATATACTCACACACAGATTCCACTCTTAGCAATGAACTATACTTGCTTATCCTATATCTGTCCACCTTTCAACCAATCAATTTTATCTATCTTCTATCAATCTATTTGTCTAAATCGAGAATACATCTTTTTCTTATCCATTTATGGAAGATTGCAGTTATCATATGACGCAATGATAATTGCATTTGTCTTTTGCCTTTTATTTATGGTGACTAATTTTTTCTAAGCCAGTGTGCAAAGAATCATGTTTAAATAGACCAAAATATAGTAAAGGGGTATTTGAGCATGTAGTGTGGCTGATTAGTCCAGGAGAGGTCATCAAGACAAGTGTGAAGAAGGAAATGAGCATATGAAAAAAAATGGCTGGTGCCAGCACTTAGCAAAACAGAAGGTAACAGAAGGAAAGAGGGGGAATGGGGCTCTGACTAACTTGGTTAGGATACCCAACAATGAGGAGACTTTCTCTCTATACCCCCAGATGATACACAAGGTATAATCAGCGTAACTTAGTGTTTGAATGATCATATTTTTCATTTTGCTTTACTAACACTTGGAAAATCCATTAAGAGAGGTACAGAATACTCAGGTCATTGAAATATTTCTCTGTGTTTTCTGAGTAGATTTAGACTGGAGTTATCAATCACTGGATGCTTTCTTGGTGAGACTGGCTCAGAGGTTGGTTTTCCTAGAGCTTAATAGATATGACTAAGATAAGAAACTGGTCTGCATTGTTAACCCACATTCTCCTCGAAATGAACAGCTAAAAGAGTATCAAATTAAAAAAAATTTGTTAGAAGAGTTATGAATTTATAGAATAATCACACATAAAATACAGGATTCCCGTGTGCCACCCCACCACCAATACTTTGCATTGGTGTGGCACATTTGTAAAAACTGGTGATAGAGTGGGCCACCGTGGCTCAGCAGGCAGAGTTCTCACCTGCCATGCTGTAGACCCAGGTTCGATTCCTTGTGCCTGGCCATGCAAAAAAAAAAAAAGAAAAAAAAAACCTGATGATAGCACATTTTGATAATTGTACTATTAATTAAAGCCCATAGTTTAACTTAGGGTTCCTTGTTTGCGTAGTGTAGTTTCATAGATTTTTGAAAAATGTTTATTCTTTTATCATATAGATAATTTAACATTTCCCTTTTTAATCATACACAGTGCTGTTACTTGCATTCAAATGTTGTGCTACCATCACTACCATCCATTACCTAAACATTGCCATCATTCCAAATAGGAACCCTGTACATTTGAAGCCTTAATATCCCATTTCCTATCTACCACCCATCCCCTGGTAACTTATATTCTAGATTTTGACTCTATGAGTTTGCCTATTCTAATCATTTTAAATCAGTGAGCTGATACAATATTTATTTTTCTGTGTCTGGCTTATTTCACTGAACTTGATGGCTTCAAAGGTCATCCATGTTGTCACATATATCAAGACATCATCCTTTTTATAGCTGAATAATATTCCATTGTACATATATACCACATTTTATTTTCCATTCATTGGTTGATGGACATTTGGGTAGGAGCATTTACTTAACATGATCCTCCAAGAAAATTTGGAAAAAAAAGAGAAGAGCTTTGATCCAAAAATTTCTCAATACCCAGGAAAATGAAAACTTGTATCTGCACAAAAGTTTGTAGGTGAACGTTCATAGCAACATTATTTGCAATGGCCAAAAAATGGAACTAACCCAAATGTCTTTCAACTGATGAATGGATAGACAATGTGTGGTAAATATACACAATGGAATGGAATATTGTTTGGTCAGAAAAAAGGGATGCTACATTATAGATGAACCTTGAGAACATTATGCTAAGTGAAGGAAGCCAGACACATAAGGAAGGTATCGTATGATTCCATTTATATGAAATGTCAAGAATAGGCAACCCCCTAAAGGCTTGTACTTGCTTAGAACTGTAGGAAGGAAGGCATGGAGAGATAGAAAGTGATAGCTAAAGAGTACATGGTTTCTTTTTGAGGTGACACAATGCTCTAAAATTGACTATGGTGATGTTTGCACATATCTGTGAATATTAAAAACCATTGACCAGTACACTAATTTAAATGGGTGAATTGTTTGGTATGCAAATTATATTTTTATAAAGTTGTTTAAAAATGCTATGCACCTAGCCAGCGTTTAGTGGGCACTTCCTGTGAGTGAGGCACACCACAACCCTTGTTCCTGAAGGTTGTTCCCTTCAGGAACAAGTCAAAAGTCCATGGAAGGCAGGCAACAGTGGCTCAATGGCAGAGTTCTTGCCTGCCATGCTGGAGACCCGGGTTCGTTTCCCGGTGTCTGCACATGTTTAAAAAAAAAAAGTAGTCCATGGATTCCCAAGGTAAGAGTTGGCCTTGGTTCTGGGCTCTTATACAGAAGCAGATTATTCTCACTCTGGGTACACACTTACCATACAATCACAGTGGTTAAAACTGATGCTTAGGCCAGACAAGCATTTCATTTTTGTAATGAAATCTTTAGAGTCTTATAATGCTTTATGATTTTATCTATGGCCTCTTCATCTCCAACTATAATTTTTACTTTGTTTAAGCTAAAAATCTCTAAGATAGAGGTTTTCAACTGCCCATTAGAATTTCTATTAAAAAGAACTGTAAATGGCCAGGTTCTCAGAGATTCTAATTCAGTTGGCCTGAGAGAGCACCTACGCACCAATATATTTTTAAAACACTCCATTCTCCAGATGGATCTATTGTGAAAGCAGGGTGGAGAACCTACTGTTCTAAGGGATTTGAACTCTGAGCACCTGTCCTCTCTTCTACCATCTTTGAAGTTTGAGGTCCCCGAGGATTCCAGCTGCTGGTGGTTGCTAGGGAGAGGCCAGAGGCAGCACTTGGGCTTCTGTAACATGGTTCTTCCTAGAAACGGAAAAGCTGACAGAACATCTTACTCTTTTGAGCAGACTTAAGGAAGACCTAGGATCTTGAACTTGTTCTGAAAGCTCAAGAAATGGACACGTTACTGCAGCACTCTCTGAGGAAAGATGTGCAATGTCAGCCTAAAGTCTATATCTGTATGAACTTCTGGAATAGGAAACAATTGTTAGCAAATGCATTAATTAAGGCCATATTTGCAGCTCTCTTGGGAAGGATAAGCACTCGCTAGCTTGAGTTAGGACCATGCTTGGAGAAACGACTGTTCTAGATGTAAGTTGACTTGTGAGCTTCCAGTTGTTTTCATTTGCTGGCAGACAGCACTGATGATGCAAAGCAAAAAATCCACGTGCTGTCTGTCCCACACTCAACATACCTAACAAAGCAGTTTCCAATGTGTCCAATATCAGTCAAAATGATAAGTACAGAGGAAAATGTTATAAATGTTTACAATACAAAAACCCAACCCCCTCCCAGATTGTGAGCAAGGGAAGAATCCAAAGGGCAAAACAAATCCTCTCTATTTAGGCAGGAGGGCCCGTCTTTAGCCAGAGCCATTAGCATAAATGAGGAAGGCAAGGATTTAACTGGTATAGAAACCTATACCAATTTTGCTTGGGTGACTTGGCCTTTGTACTCAACATGAGGTGCTCAAACAAACAGCTTCAGCATCACCTGGACACATGCTAGAAAAGTTAAAATCTGAACATGCTTTTAAACAAGACCTACAGGTAAGTCAAATGCACATTAAAGTTTGGGAAGCACTGGTTTAGGGGATTTCTAGCAATAGATCCAGTCGTATAAAAATAAGCATAGCTAATTTGTGGTGGACACTGTGTTAAGTATCCTTCATGTCCTATCTCATTTACCTCTCACAGTAACCTTATGAAGTGGTTGCTATCATTAACCCCATTTTACAGACAGGGTCACATTTAAGCATTTCACTCAATAATACACAGCTGGTAAGCAGTGGAACGCAGATGTCATATGGAGTCTGTGATTCCAGGGTGTATGCTTTACTTCCTCTGAATCTCCTTTCTCTGTGCCCAGAAAGAGCCCATTCAGGTGCCTTTCATTTGAGAATGTGTGTTGAGAAAGAAAGAAGCCTGAATTCACAGAGGGAAGAAATAAGATCCCCATCACAAAAAAATCTTCATTTCTGTGTTTTTAAATAACTCATGCTTCTAGGAAGGACATTTGGGGAATCTGGTACTCTAATTCCACAACGTAATTTTACTTTGTCTTTCCAGAAACTACTCTCCTCACCAAGATTTTCTTAGGAACAGAATGGAGAAGCTCAAACAGGAAGCAACTGTGGGGAATTCTGTGCTGGAAGGAATAGTGAAGCTTTCCTATCTCAAACCCCACAGTTTCAAGGATCAGTGTGACACAGGGGTGCAAATTCCAGAAGGCCTGACTTGGAATGTGTCTCAGGAACTCTGGCCAGTGTCCTGTGCTCATATCTGAAACTGGGAAGTTTACAAAAACCAAAGCTTGTGTAATCAGACAAGATAAATCCCCTATAAGGAAGTGAAACACAATGGGAAATTCCACTGGCTCTTGATGCAGCCATTGGGAGGTCAGATGGGGCCAGATGACCACAAAGGGTGTACAACTGGGCAAAGCCTGCACCTGCTGGGAGTGAACACCTGGAGGGGTACTTCTGGCTATTAAAAGCAGCTTTAGAGCTACATAAGCCAGGATTCAGTCTGCCTTAACCAAGACAATTCAGAAACTGTCTCAGAGCTAGGCAATGATCACAGACCAATTAGGCCAATGGTTCTCAAGCCTGGCTGCACAGTAGAAACACCTGAGACACTTTTTAAAAATACCTCTGCCAGACCATACCCTCACAAATTCTGATTTAACTGGTCTGGGGTCACCTCATGGCCAGACACTGATGTTATTCAATTTGTTTTCAGGGTTGAGAAACACTGAAAAAGGGGGGGAAAAAAAGTTAATATCCTATCTGTTTTGTGCATTTGCGGTGCTTTACAACACCTGACACCTGGTAAGGCGCTCAGTGATAGCTGTGGAATGAATGTGGGAATAAATGAAGTAGTGTCACATCACATAAGCTCCACTAGCACCTGAGTAGCTTTTTATGGGTTTCAAAATACTTTTTTTTAATGTACTTCTCTCATTTAGGTCTCCTGATGTCCTTGTAAAATACTGATGGATGTCTCTTAGGCACAGAGTCGTGAATGAATCCACAGGTGACAGCGAGTCAAAGCTTAACAGATTTATTAAGGGGATAAAGCAGGTGGGAGAGCAAAAGAGAGAAAGCAGGTGAGAGCTTAAGAAAGGCTCCCGCCTGGGGAGCCAGTGGGAAGAAAGAGAAAATGGCTCCGGTTCTTTGTTCCGGGAACTTTGTTTTAAAGGGAGAGTGACGCCAAGAGAGGAGTGTGCCTACTAGGTGGTGTGTTGTCCCTTGATTGGATGGGAGCTTGTTGACTTAGGGTGTGACAGATTGCTGAAGTATTGACGCACAAGTCTCGCTTGACGTGTAGCTGCGTGCATCAGGCAGGGCGAGGCACTGGTAGGGGAGGGTGTTATCAGCAGAAGCAGATTATAACCATATTTCTAGTTATCTGGGACATCTTCATTCGCCATCTGGTGGATAAGCTGAGGGGGGCTCTGAGGCTTCCTGTGTCAAGAGTTCCTTTTGCTCTTAGAATTCTTTTTCTGAGACCTAACAATGCCCATTTTAAAGATGAGAAAATGGAGGCTTAATGAAATTAGGCGATTCCCAACCACCACCCCTAGTCCTCTAAAACTAGTATATGGACGTTTAACTGTTGCCCCCTTGGAGGTTTAATGACCGTGACAGTTCTCATCTAGCTCCAATTGTGTCCTAAGAAAGTTGTTTCCTTGATTTGGAAAGTGTGTCATTTATTCCTCCCTCCTTAGCCCTGAGGTCTAATTTAAAAACATACAAACAAACAAAACTTTATTATGGAAACATTCTAACAAAGGAATAATTAGAATAGTATAGTAAGCCCTTATATAATCATCACCCAGCTCTAACGATGATCAACTCTGGTCAACTGTTTTTGTCCACATCCTCACCCACTCCCCTCTTGTGAAACAAATCCCAGTAAATATTTCATTGTGTATCACTAAGGATGAAGAAACAAAACAACAAACAAAAAAACTTCAATATCATTATCATGTCTAAAAATTAACAATAATTCCTTTATATCAATATCCCGTCTCTATCTACATAGATTGCCTCTGTCTTTTTTTTTTTTTTAACAGTGTCTTTGATCCAAATAAGGTCCATATGTTGCCATTGGCTGATAGTTCTCTTAAGCCTCTTTTAATCCATAGGTCTCCGTTTCATCTCTTTCTGTTTGCTTGCTTGTTTCCTTGTAAGTTGTTGAAGAAACCTGGTCATTGGTTAGTGTTTCCCACAGTCTGAACTTTGCTGACTGCGTCTTCCTGGTGTCATTCTTTTCAGCCCTGTAGCTCCTGTAATTTAGTAGGTAGATTCAGATCTTTTAATCAGGTTTGGGTTAGATTTATTTATTTACTTACTTATTTCAATATGTCCTCCGAAGTGCTAGAAAGCTTTTGCGTGAAGATAGGAAATTTGGAAACAAACCTAATTGTGAAGACTATCCAGCTACTACACATAAGTTCATGGCCCAGAATTAAGGTGGGGCCTCTGTCTGTCTCCTAGGAGGATGCCTTCTCCCACCCTCCTCTAATTCCCAGTCCCTGTCCTTGCGCTCCCCAGACATCCCTACCTTCAGATCTCTGCCTCTCTGCCGAGCTGCCTATTCTTAATTGACTCACCCCGCCCTGCAAAAGAACCTGCAGGGCAGCTCCAGGGGCTCTCCCTAGCTCAATGGAGATAAGGGATCAGCCTTTTCCTGCAGCGCCTGTTATGACCCAGAACATTTGCTCAGAGCGACATCTAGTGATTCTTCTTAAAAGGGACTGTGATCTGACTTTAAAATAGGTATTTTCATTATTTTTATTATTGTTGTTTTACAGAAGTATCACATGATCATAGAAAAAACTCTAGGAATACCGAATAGTGATAGGTTTTTTTCCCAATATTTCATTCAAAACTTTCCTGGTCCACAATTTAAATTGAAAAGTGAAAGCCTTCGATTCCTAGAGCCTGCTTATGCCAAAAGAAAAAAACCCAAAAAATGAAAGTCCCACATGAACCCATACCCCCCAAAATAACCCAAGCAAATGGTGTGATATCTTTTTTCAGGCATTTACATATACATTTACATATGTGTGTGTGTGTATATCTGTGTGTATGCACATATATATACACTACATTTAATCAACTTTTTTCTTATCACTGGGGTCATATTCTACTTCTGGCATCTTGCTTTATGTCAGAGATCTTCAAGATCAGTCTTTTAATGGCTTCATAGTATTTTACAGAATGGTGAAGGGGGTCAAAGATTTTTTCATCCCATCTCTCATTAATGGACTTTGGCGTATATTTCAGGGTTTTTTTTGCTGTTACAAACAATGCTGCCAGGAACTCTCTATGCATATTGTATTGCCCTTGAAAGTGTTTCTGAAGATAATTGTCTAGAAGTAGAATTTTTGGGTCAAGGAGAACGAGAATTTTTTGTATTTACACATCTACCAACAATGTATGATGGTGCCAGTTTCCCCAGGTGCTGACAACCCCAGAATATGATCACTTCAATAAAAATCTTTGTGTCGCTTAGCCTTTTATCTTTTTGCTCAAAAAGAAAGGGGGATTTTTTTTTTGTTGCAATGACTATATTGAATTCTGTGTGATACAGTTTTTTTTTAATACCATTAATTTTTCTAGAAACATTTCAGACTGAATTGCAACCTGGTGGTTTTTGCGAGAAAAAAAAAAGATATTTTGACCCTTGTGAATATTCATTGACTCCAATAATATTTACCGAGTGCCTTCTGTGTGGTGCCAGGTGCTGGAGACACAAGGGTGAATAGGAAATGGGATCTGCCCTAATAAAGAACTCACAGACCCCTGGGGGTGGAGGGGTAGACCAGCTTGTGAGATTCAGGCTCTACTGAGAGGAATACAAGATAAACTGTAGCTGCCAAGAGAAAGCAGTTAAAAGGGAAGGGGTCAGAGAAGGTGTCACAGAGGAGAAGGCAGTTGAACAGGGCCAAGTCCACAGTTGGGAAGGAAATTCAGGGACAGGCAGTGTGCTGGTTTGAAAAGATGTATGTCCCCTAGAAAAGCCATGTTTTAATCAAAATCCCATTTCGTAAAGGCAAAATAATCCCTGTTCGATACTGTGTGTTTGAAACTGTAATCAGATCATCTCCCTGGAGATGTGATTTAATCAATAGTGGTTGTTAGGCTGGATTAGGTGATGCCATGTCTCCACCCATTCAGGTGGGCCTTAATATGCTTCTGAAGGCCATAAAAGAGGAAACACTTTGGAGAATGAAGGAGATTCAGAGAGAGCAGAGCAGAATGACATAGCCATGAGAAGCAGAGTCCACCAGCCAGAGACCCTTGGAGATGAAGAAGGAAAATGTCTCCCGGGGAGTTTCATGAAACAGGAAGCCAGGAGAAGCCAGCAGATGATGCCATATTCACCATATGCCCTTCCAGCTGAGAGAGAAGCCCTGACTGTGTTCACCATGTACCTTCTCATTTGAGAGAGAAACCCTGAACTTCATCGGCCTTCTTGAACCAAGGTATCTTTCCCTAGATGCCTTTGATTGGACATTTCTATAGACTTGTTGTAACTGGGACATTTTCTTGGCCTTAGAACTGTGAACTTATTAAATTCCCCTCTTTAAAAGCCCTTCTGTTTCTGGTATATTGCATTCAGGCAGCTAGCAAACTAGAACAGGGAGCCAACCAGAATATGAAAGGCATGGTATGTTTGGGGGCTGGTGGGAAGATCCAAGCAGCTTGTACAGAGAGTTTGGAAAGCAGTTTCTGAGATTGCAAAAGTGGGTATGGGCTAGATCATACAAATTCTGTCTACAAGGTTGATGTTTCCCAAACTCCAACCACTTTTGTATTTTTCTTTTAAAAGAAAACATTATCTAAATACTGTCATTGAAAAACCCACATATATTTGCCACAAATATAAGATAACCAGGAAACCAAATATAGTAAAATCAGAAAAAGCGAAAACATTTTATAACCTAAAAAATCAAGATAAAATGTAACAATGAATCTAATCCATCTAAAAACTGCATGCCTAAAATTATTTTCATCTGTGAGGAAAATAAAACTGCTTATGGTCAGTCAATAGTAAAGGGATATTCAGCATTATACTGTTTAAGACTAAGTCTGTCAATAAGACAATTCCTTATGTATATTTTTGTGTTGGTTTTTGTCCAAGACACTTGGTAGGTAGTTAAGTCTCCCCTGCGCCTCCAGAACAGTAAGCAGCGGGGCCACAATAATTCAGCTGGCCTCCCAGTGCCAGGAATAGAAATCCAAATCTTCCAGCTCCAGATGCTTATACTCTGCTGACCCTTGAAACAAACAAAAAAAAAACTTCCTAACTCACATTCTCTCCCAAAATGGGACAAGGCGGTCCTTAGGTGCAGTGCCCTCCTTCCTGGAAGCATTCAAGCTGAGCCTGGAGGACATCTGCCAGGAAGGTGGTTTTAAGGTTGTACTTAATGTCTAAAGTCCTTTGTAATTCCTAAGAAACTCTGAGTCTGGGACTGGGAAATATTTTAAGATTGCAACTCAGAGATTAAGAACTTTATGCAACTTTAAGAAAGATGCCTGAACAGTAGATTATGATCCCATTGATACAAAAATAAAAAGGAACATTGATATAAATGCAGTGCAGATAGGTAGATAGATAGATAGATAGATAGATAGATAGATAGATAGATAGATAGATAGATAGATAGATAGACAGATAGACTAAAGGAGGCTTTGAGTTTGGTGGAAATACTCATTCACATTTAGAGCAGGGATTGTTGGAGATTTAGGGAACCCTAATTATGTCTGTGTGAGAGTTCTAGATCCAGCAGAAGCAATAATTGTTATTAAATGTAGGCGTGCATACACACACCCACATGCACATACACACACATTTATTTACAACTTGAAAAAAAATGTCTAAAATCCCCAAGCCCCAAAAGACTAGCATGACTATTAGCATATTTTCAGAGGATATTTCTGGGAAACATGAGTCCTTCCTGAAATTGTCCTTCCATTTTGATTAAGGCAGCTACATTTTAATTTCTTGGATTGTTAATTTTTTTTGAACATTATTCTTTTATTAATTTTTCCACTCTGAAAGGCAAAGAAAAGTCATCTTATTTTTTATCTGCTTGTCTTTCATTATCAGAGAGGTTATGCATCAACTCTAGTTTAATGGGCGTTTGGATTTCTTTGGCTACACACACAGTTCATAGCATTCACCAGTTTTCTTGTCATCTTTTTCTCACTGCTTTATAAGAGCTCTTTATAAATCATGGATATTACTTCTTAAATATATTGCAAATAGTTTTTCTGTGTCACTTATTTACAGCATTTTCGTCCACACAGAGGTTTTTCCTTTTCAGTTGGGTCAAGTCTGTCAATCTTTCCTCAGGCAGTTTCAGAGTTTTATGGCATATGTAGAAAAGTTGCCCCTACTGTCATTTACTTTGTATACTCATAAGTTTTAGTTCATGAATAGCTCTTATTTGTGAGCAGACCTCACCAGCTGCCCAGCCTTTCAATGCCCTGTGCTGCTCTCCAGCCCCGAGGCAGAGCTTGGTCCTGCAGAGTCCCAGGGTTGGCCTAGACCTGGGAGCTTCTGGGCACCCAACAACGGCCTTAAGTTCTTTTCCAGCTCTGCAGCCACCCTGGGGGCTGAAGCTTGGATGGCTTCCTGGATGCTGTGTAGGTTCCACTGGGTCCTCAGAAGGGCATCATCCAGCATGAAGAAGCCATCACGTGTGCGCCACACTTGCGTACAGACAGCAGTGGTCTTCAGCTCTAGGCTGATTTCATGTACTAGCTTCCTCAGCTGTTTCTGCGTCTCGTGTATGCACTGAACCTCTAAGAATTCCGGAGGTGCAAAATGGAGGCATCGGATGCCAGTTATCAGCATTGGGGACTTGCTCATGGGCCGGACCAAGCCTCTCACAGCCACCTCATAAGCTTCCTGGTCTTCAGGTCAAGGTTGGAGTACATCACCAAGGCTTTCTGATGGGAACCTTGGATCACTGCTAGGATTCGGTCCAGCTTCTCCCTGGTCACATGGTCATATGTTGTTTTCTCCACCAGCCTCCCATCCTCACAGAAGTCATCTGTGGCTTTGCCCAGGAGGCCACGTATTGTGCAATCCTTGGTGAGATGAGCATCATACATGTCCGTGAGAAGCCTGCAGCCATGTCCCATGCCAAGCACAAGCACTCCAGAAGCCTGGATATCCAGAAGGTATCCCACACCAACTTTCAAGCTGGTGAATGCTGGCCCACGTACAAGAGGATGGTTGGTCAGGCTGGGTACACTGGTGGCACTGAGGGTCAGTTCCTTCTCCTTGCTGCCTTCCACGGTGCCCAGAAGGAAGCAAACACGCTGTTCAGGAGCAGGAGGCTTCCCAGCGTTGAGACCCTTCAGAAGCTGCATCTCCACGGTGTCCCGCAGATGCCTCCATTTTAGACCCGGAGGCTTGTAGACCGCGAAGAGTCCATGCAGCCGCACCAGTCCTGCAGAACCCATGGCTGCAAAGGGCAGCCCGGCTCATGGAAAAGCGGACATTGGACCGGATTGTTAATGTTTTGGGTTCTCTATTGCTGTGTAACAAATTACCCCAAAAGTTAATGGCTAAAACAACAATAACATTTAACCACAATTCTCTGGGTTAAATGGGCTCAGCTAGGTGATTCTTCTGCTCCACGTGTTATCAGCTAGGACTGCTACTATCCAAGCTGGAACATATAATAAATCTACCTTTGTTCAATTACAGGTGTATTCCTGGTGGTTTTTGGCTATAGGGTATTGCCAGTATGTAAAATTTTATTCATATGGTTTCAAATTTCACATTTCAACTAACCTTTAAGAAACTATTTGTCAAATTTTTGATGCAGTATCAAAAAATATCCACAATTATCTGAAAAGGCTATCAAAATAGGCTACACTTTTCCTACCACATATTTATATGAGGCCAGGTTTTTTTCTTCATAAAGGTAGATTCAACATTAATGTTATATTTTTCCCACAGCCCGTTATCCATCACCCAGTGTCTCTCACCCTATGTCTGTTCCCCTTTTCCTAATGTAATAGTACAGGCAGTAGTAAGACACAGAGTTTTGTTTGTTTTTGTATTTTAATGATTAAAACCCAAATGATCTAAAACCGCAGCTTCTGGATGAGCCACTATGTACCCGCCTCGTATATCTTCTCAAACCTGACCCAGGCCTCAGCCGCCCTGCATTGAAGAGCAGGGTCTCTGAAGACACCCTTGTTGTCAATGGCTTTGCCCAAGAGGATAGCCGTGCCCAAGAGTACCATGTGGGCATGAGGAGATTGTAGCTAAAATGTTCACAAATGACTTGATATCTGGGCTCTTGGCAGTTTCCTTCTGGACCGTGGCAGCTGTCACTCGGTGGAGATGGCATCGATTCTGGCCACCACTGCATGGCTGAAGGGATGGTCCAAGCTGCCCTCGTCAATGTTCTTTAACCTTTGCATCTGGAGCAGCATGTTGCCAGGACCAGTGCCACCTTTCC